>NC_064638.1:844946720-846176407 GCF_023864345.2 Schistocerca serialis cubense
CCTTGTGAGGTCAATTGAGGAGTTGCTTGATAGGGAAGTAGCGAAAACTACCAACGGCCGGGAGTGCGATGTGTTGAACGCATGCCCCTCCATATGCGTACCAGTGGCGGCTGTGGGCTGAGGATGATACGGAGACCGATAGTTACCGTTGGGCCTCGAAGGCTGGTTGCAACGGAGATTAGTTTAATTTGGGACAGTTTAACGTAACCGCCAGATAAGCCACTGCAAATGTGAAATGCTGGTACATTAATAACCACCAGAATGCTAAATGCAAGCATGCAGATGTGCATGGATTGTGTTGTGCAGATGTGGGAAGGAGTGCGCTACCTCTTTCACTTGGTCGGTCAATATAGGGACGGTTAATGCTGGTCCGATGATGTCCCACATGTGGGCGACTGGAGACAGATCTGGCGACTGAGCAGGCAGAGCCAACATGTAGACACACTGTAGAGCTTGTTGGGTTACAACAGCGAGCGTTATCCTGTTGAAAAACACCCTCTGGAATGCTGTTCACGAACGGCAGCTCAACAGGCAAAATCACCAGATTGACGTACAAATTTGCAGTCAGGGAGCGTGCGATAACCACAAAAGTGTTCCTGCTGCCATATGAAAACGCACCCCAGACCATGGCTCAAGGAGTAGCTCCACTGCGTCTAGCACGCACACATATTCGTTGCAGATCCTCAGGTGGCCTCCTCCTAACCAACACGCGGCCTTCACTGGCACCGAGGCAGAACCAGCTTTCAACAAAACAGACCTCCACCCAACCCTCTAGTGAGCTGCCGTTGACACCACTGAACTCGCAAACGGAGGTGCCTTGGGGTCAGTGGAAATTTTGGAGGAAGTGCGTTTGGAGCATAGTATGAATCGAAGTGACTGAGACGTCGTGCCGGCCGGAGTGGCCGAGAGGTTCTAGGCGCTACAGTCTGGAACCGCGCGACCGCTACGGTCGGAGGTTCGAATCCTGCCTCGGGCATGGATGTGTGTGATGTCCTTAGGTTAGGTAGGTTTAAGTAGTTCTTAGTTCTAGGGGACTGATGACATCAGAAGTTAAGTCCCATAGTGCTCAGAGCCATTTGAACCATTTTTTTGAGACGTCGTGCTAGAGCAAGTAGTCGAAATTTGGTGGATAATAAATAGTCCTTTCCGTAGGATCGCTGAGTAAATAATGTGGAAGATACGAGTATGAAGAAGGGACAGAATGATAGGACACGTTTTAAGTCATTAAGGAATAGGTTCCACGATACCAGAGTGAGCTGTGTGTATAGCGTAAAAACTGTAGTGGAGACGGACATTTGAATATGCACCGATGAGCCAAAACGTTATAACCAATGTCCACCGCGAAACCGAAAGCCGCCTGACGCCTTTCCGATTGCGTGACGCCGTGAGAGAAGTGTATGAACCGAGGAGAGACGAGTAGGAAATCATTCTAGCGACAATACTGACCGAAAATGGGGAAATCCACTCCCACTTCAATGAAGGGCTTTGAGAGAGGCCAGACTGTTATAGCTCAGCGCCTAGGAGTAGCATGTCTGAAACGGTGAAGTTGGGCGGCTCTTCGCGTGCTGCTGTCGTAAGTGCCTATGAAAAGCGGTTGAGGGACAGTGAAATCACGATTAGTAGACAAAATTTTGGACGTCCACCCCTCATCACAGAACGTAGTGGTCACAGGATTACCCCTTGTGGAAAGCACAGTAGGCGGCGATCTGGCGACAGAAGTGTTTTGGAGCACCCCGTACAGTGCAAACTGTTGTAGATGGGACTCCGTGACAACCGATCCCTTCGTGTTCCCATTTTAACCCAACGACACTGTCACTTACTATTGCAGTGGGAACGGATCACCGGGATTGGATAGTGGATAGAGGGGAAAGAAGTGCATCGTAGGATGAATTGGATGAATCATGTTCTGATCGTGCCCTGATACGCTGTCATCCAGTTGAATTTCCTGCTGAAAATAAGCACCACGCCACGGACGCAGCCCGTAGATAGTGGAGGGGAGGGACTGTGCCATGGGCGTCGTGGCATCATGACTGATACGGACTACGTGAACATTGTTACGGATCACTTGCATTCCTTCGTCCCTCAGGCCTTCCCCGACGGCGATGGCATCTTCCAGCAGGACAACTGTTCGTGCTGTTAGCCAGAATCGGACTGCAATGACTTGAAGAGCATGATAGTGAACACATGTTGATGTCTTGCCCAATCTGTATCAAATGGTATCCGATGGAACACATCTGTGGTGCCATAGAATATCAGTTTCGAGCCCACAACCCACCAGTCTAGATAACCTGTGCCGAAACACCTGGTGACACATACCTCCAGAAACTCACCAAGGACTCGTTCACGCTACCCAGAATCGTTGCTGTACTTCGATCCAAAAATGGGTTATCATTCTCTTAAACAGTTGATTATCATGATTTGGCTCATCAGTGTGAGATGAAGCGGTTGACGCAGGTTAGGAGGTCGTGATGGACCGCATCAAACCAATCAGAAGACTGATGACACAATGAAAAAAAAAGTGTGAAAATTAGCTACACTCTTTTATTATAAACACATCAAAAAAAGTATTGCGTCAGACCGGTTCCCAGAACTCTTGAAGACAGACGTTGGCTGTGGATATTGTATCACAGACATAGTCCCTTTGATTGTTCAGAAATATCACTAAACCCCCCACCCCCGCCGGCCGGGGTGGCCGAGCGGTTCTAGGCGCAACAGTCTAGAGCCGCGCGACCGCTACGGTCGCAGGTTCTAATCCTGCCTCGGGCATGGATGTGTGTGATGTCCTTAGGTTAGTTAGGTTTAAGTAGTTCTAAGTTCTAGGGGACTGATGACCTCAGAAGTTAAGTCCCATAGTCCTCAGAGCCATTTGAACCAAACCCGCCCAAAGAAGTAAACAACCAAGCATGAGCAGCGCCTATTAGATGGAGGGGGACCGACAGCCGATCAGTTCCAGTCACTCCACCGGGAAGAAGGTACACGGCTCGTGTAGCCTGTAGTTCAACCATTACTAGACGGTCAATACCGCGATTCGATCACGTCCGGATTTTCACTTTGTGCCAGCAAGGGCTGTCAACAAGGGAAGTGTCCAGGCATCTCGGAGTGAACCAAAGCGATGTTGTTCGGATATGGAGGAGATACAGAAAGACAGGAACAGTCGATGACATGAGTCGCTCAGGCCGCCCAAGCGTTAATACTGCAGTGGATGACCGATACCTACGGATTATGGCTCTGAGGAACCCCGACAACAACGCCACCACTTTGAATAATGCTTTTCGTGCAGCCACAGGACGTCGTGTTACGACTCAAACAGTGCGCAGTAGGCTGCATGGTGCGTTACTTCACTCCTGACGTCCATGGCGAGGTCCATCTTTGCAACCACGACACCATGCAGCGCGGTACTGATGAGCCAAAAACATCCCGAATGGATTGCTCAGGGTTGGCATCACGTCCTCTTCACCGATGAGTGTCACATATGCCTTCAACCCATATTCAGGCTGAACGCCTTAGATACACTGTCCAGCGAGTGCAGTAAGGTAGAGGTTCACTGCTGTTTCGGGCGGCATTATGTTGGGCCGACGTACGCCGCTGGTGGTCATGGATCGCGCCATAACGGCTGTACGATACGTGAATGCCATCCTCGGTCCGATAGTGCAACCATATCAGCAGCACATTGGCGGGGCATTTGTCCCCGTGGACGACAATTCACGCCCACATCTTGCACATCTTGTGAATGAATTCCATTCGGATAACAACATATCTTGACTAGAATGGCCAGCATGTTGTCCAGACATAAACTCTATTGAACTGCCTGGGACAGATTGAAATGGGCTGTTTATGCACGACGTGACCCATCAACGAGTCTTAGGGATCCACGCCGAATCGCCATTGAGGAGTGGGACAATCTGGACCAACAGTGCCTTGATAAACTTGTGGATAGTATGACACGACGAACATAGGCACGCAATAATGCAAGAGGACGTGCTACTGGGTATTAGAGGTACCGGTGTGTTCAGCAATCTGGACCACCATCTCTGAACGTCTCGCTGTATGGTGGTACGACATTCAATGAGCAAAAAAAGGGCGGAAATGATGTTTATGCTGATCTCTATTTCAATTTTCTCTACAGGTTCCGGACCTCTCGGAACCGAGGTGATGCAAAACTTTTTTTGATGTGTGTCCAACTGCGTTAAGGATGTATCCATTACTAGAAATGAAAATATCTAACCACCTTTGTACGACGAATGCAGTTCGACCTTCTTGTCACCCAACTAGAACACAAGTGCGCTGCTGCCACCTCCTGTTTGCGTCGTCCGAGCCGAGCCGCTCGGATTGGTCCGTCCCGGCAGAGAAGCAGCGGAGCAGCCGGCCGTCACGTGTCCCCAGGCGAGGCGGGTGACGTGCAATTACGGCGCGGCTCGCTTTCCCAATAGCACGAGAGGGCGGCCCAGCTCGCAAATCGATTATCTCGATAATTGAATCTGCATCTGCGACGGAGACCTCACTTAGTTAACAGATTTTTAACTCGATGCGCCCTGACGGCAGGCCAAATGAAAACAGTTTTTGTGCCCGACATTGTCTGCCAATTTCTATTATGAAAACCGTTCGGACGGACAGTTACGTGACGTGTGTTTCTGAATTAATGCAACGACTGCCTATATTTCCGCGCCGGAATCTCGGTTAACGTACAACGTGTAACACCCAGATAAGCAGCCCAAATCCAATCCAATACGCAGTACTTTGTACTGTAAACTCCGATTTTATCGCAATGTCTCATTTACAAGAAACATACGTTACGAATTTCAGATAACTTAACAATTATTCTCATCTTGGATACTGTCCTTTGTGGTACATTTCCACGATGTCGAGCTGACGACAGGGACACCAGTATGACCAATCCTAAAGTCGATTATATTGTATTTTGTAAGTACAGGGTTCACGAGACGTAAAGATACAACGGAGACGCCACGTTTGGAACTTGAAAAAGATTAAGATACTTTCCTATAATTTGTTGATCTACGAGAAGAGTTCAACAACGCTAATACGATTAATAATCAACAGACACCAACAAAAATGGAAAAATAAGAGAGAAGTGCTCTGATTGAAATGAGCGGAAGGAGCGGTGCAATCTTTCTCTTCTACTTCTCAACCTGCATCGTAAAAGAAGGAAATAAAAGAAATCGTGAGATTAAAATTCAATGCGAAAATGTATCAATGTTAAAATCTACTGATGCCATTGCTGTCCTCTGTGTAAGTGATGAAGAACAACAGAACCTGCTGAATGGAATGAACAGTCTACTGACTACAAAATACGGATTCAACGTTAACCAAAGAGAGAGGAAAGCGGGGTGAGAGGAGTAGGCGGCAGAAATGAGTCTAATGTTTTCATACTTGTGGACCAGGTAGGAACGAATCAGTGGGATTCTTTTTTTCTTCGTAGGGAACACAGTCGTGTAGACGTTTTTGAAAAAAAATTCCGCCATTTTACTGCAGATTGGTTTTAATTTTTTGACATAGTTGCGATTTGAACTTTCTACCCATTCTCAAGTGCAATTTGAGATCTCAAAAAATGTCCGATCTCTCTAAATATATGTCATCGACGAAATAATATTAATCTGGTCTTACAAACCAGTCGACGTATTAAAGGATTTCGGTACATAGCAAAGACACATAATAAGCTGAAAACGTGCATAGAAAATATTCATTAACGAACTGTACTGTGTAAATACACAATATGCTGTGACTTGCATTCATCACGTCCGTACATCGATTGCTCAGCTGAACATGAGACGTGCGGCGTTGCACGAAGACGACGGAATACAAACGCCATTACTGTGCTCGACTGTCTCGCAGTGCCAGAAATCTAATGTCCTCTCTGTAGATGGTCGCTATGGACCGAAATCGGTAGTCTAATGACTGTTTTTATTATCATTGTCTTGAACTAGAGGAAAATCTGTACTTCCTGTCTTTCTACATGACTCTGTTGCAGTTTTTTAAGTACCACAAACGCTGTGCGCCTCGTTTCTTGCTACTTTTCCAAGGAAACAAATGACAGAGACGTACGAGAACAATGAATTCGGTAATACTGTGGCGGCCAAGACTACAGACGACAGCTCTCCGATGCGATATAGAAAATTATTCAGCTCACCACACAAAAGGTTCTCCCCTGTTCCAGTCTCCTGAATGACCTAGACACGGAGTCTAAGCTGAACGCTTAGAATAAATTTCTTCATCCGATGGATAAATGCCTACCGCAAGACCGGAAAATAATTATCCTTGCTACTAAAATAAGATGTTCGAGACGGTGTTCATTTCATATAAATACGGCCATTAAAGAAGAATACTGCATTGCATTTTCAGTCTGTGACAAAGCGTGGGCAACAACGAAACCACCTCTCACGATTTAATCACATTAAAGAGGGGAGAAATTCTGAAAAACAGGTCAGGAACTTGTGTTCAGGTTATATACTCCATTAACAAGAATATTTTGCTGTTTCTTATGTGCTCCACGAGCACTTGCTACAGGAATAGGTACAGCACGGAGGATTTACACGAGATACACAAGCTAAGAAAATATCTTTGCATCTCTTTGTAGTAACATATCAAAAGACTTCCAGGAAAAAGTTAAGTTTTTCTATATCTGAAATTTTGAAGGTGCGTTTGTTTCCTCCAGTTTCCATCAAGTTAAATAGGTTATGAAACTAAATATTCGCTGTCTTCTTGAAGGTTAGTATAACATGAATATTTTTCTAATCCCTCGGACGCCCCGGTTTAGAGAAAGTGATTTTTATGTGTATTACGATTGACACTGGACATTGGTTATTAGAGCGAAGATTCAGTAAACTGGAGTTCCACCCTAAAGACGAAATTTGATTCGCAGTAATCGGATTTGGATCGGAAGATGATCTGCAACAAAGAACGTCTTGATTGATTGGCCTTATTACGCCCACGACTCAGTCGAGCACTTATAAATTGTGAAATTGACGTTTGTGTAAATTATACCTAAGAATTTTGTGAATTTTAACAGTAAAGATAAAAAGTGATCAAAACGATTCTGTCTTCCTTCATTCATACCGACACATGGCGGTGAACCCTTAATAATAATGATGGTGCAAATGATTGAGAGTAGGATCTCGATCGGAATCGACACGACTCCGTAAGAATTCCATCCATGAAGTGTGTAGTCAGAAAATACAAAAAAGACATAAATAAGGTTCACGTAATAGAGATAGAGAACATTTTAGCACTTTCATTGATGAGTTAATTCTAGATCACAAATATCTTTATTTTGCACACGTGACTGGTTTAGTCCCGTTATCTCGCCAGATTTATAAAAATGAAACAATGGTTACAATACAAGACAAAAATAAAATACAAACAATAATGCAGTACATATCATCACGACGTCAAACGTCTGTTACAATTCATGTCGTCACAGAACTTCGCTTAATTTACAGGCGGTTACAGTCAAGTGTTTCATTTACGTGTACTGTCTCCTGTATGTAGACGCGTCTCCCACAGTCAGTAGGAGGCGAATGTGTGCCGCGGAGTTTCAGTACGTTAACTGTTAAGTTCTGCATTAATAACCTTAGGACATTACACAACGTTGACAACCGAATACAGTGGCAAATTATTCACAATATGCAGGCTGATTTCGTACTGGAGAGGCGTTTCCATGCAGGGAGTTTCAAACATTACGTTAGCATTTGATCCTAACCACGTGTAACCAAAGGCTCATTTCTCTGATCAGAAACATGGTGTCATACGTTCGGCGTCGTGCTCATATGTACCTATGTCCATACATTGCAAGTGGTGGAATGTACTTTTGGTATCCCCTTCTCCTGTTCCATTCGCGAATGGTGCACAGAAAGGATGACTACTGGCAAAACTCCGTAAGAGATCTAATGCCTGTGTGCTTAAACTATCCATCTGTATGGCGGGAATGCAATCGTGCGATGAGTTAAAACTATAAATAAACTAGCCGCTGACTAAGACCGTCTCTGCAGCTCGAGACTAATTTTACGTAGTTTTTATGATCTTCTCGTCGTAGTAATTCGGCAAGACACATGTGGGAAAAAGTAAGATATCGGCCGACTGTTCTTGGAACGTATGCTCCCGCAATTTCAGCAGCCAACCTTTCCGGGATTCACTAGGTCTCTCTTCTAGCGAGTAGCAGTGCAAATTCTTGAGCATCTCCATAACGTTCTCGGTCTTTTCAAACGATCCCATGGCGAAGCAATGCGATCTTCGATGGATATTCTCTAGCTATTGCATTTTCCCAACATGTTAAGGTAAATTCGAAGCAGTGTTTTGTAAACCATGTCTTTAGTCAATGAATTAAATTTGCTTATTATTTTTCCAAAGAATCTCAACCTACTGTCAGCTTTTCCTGCAATTACTTTTCTGCGGTATTTCGACTTTAGACTTATCCGGACCGGTTACTCTTGGATGTCATGCGGTTGTTACTGTTTACAGTGGTTTGACTTCAATTGTGTAATCGAACACTAATCGATCTCGTCGCCTATTTGTGCGCAGTTCATCATATTTACTTACATTCCGTGTCAATTGCCAGTTCCAGCGCAAATGTCTTTCGGTCTTCATGCATTTCGCTTCTGGAGGTGCTACCTTCCTAACGACTGCAAATAATCTTACTGAGCTTCCAACGTTACCACGTATATCATTTATACAGCCTGAGTCAGTTGGCCCTACCACTGTGATTTTATGCAGCCTGTAATGTTGTAGCTGGCCGTGATAAACCATGCGCGAGATTTTCAGATTTTCTCACTCGCTATGCGCAAACTATTAGTCCTACAGAAAAAATGAACGCGATCTTTTTGTAGGAGGTTTAATACAGTTAAATTTTGGACCGGGATACGTTTCCGCTAGAGGCCGTAGTTTTCGAGTCGCTCGAGAAAAACGTAGTGAGCTCCAAACGCACTTCCACTCCCACACTCGTCCCTCACCAGTCAGGATTTCTAGTATGTTGTTCATAACACTCCCTCCTACCACTGTACAAATATTTGCGACTGCAAGAATTATTTCTCACATTCAACCATTTTTGATCTTCATTGATTGGCCTTATTACGCCCACGACTCAGTCGAGCACTTACAAATTGTGAAATTGACGTTTGTGTAAATTATACCTAAGAATTTTGTGAATTTTAACAGCATGAAATAGGAGTAGACAGTAAATTATTGAATTCGTTAAACCCTCTGACTACGAAACTACCGAGCTTGGAAGTGTTAAATTTGGACAGAATCGTCATCGTAATTAGTTTTAACGCAACGTTTACAAAAGCCATTTTTCTTTCGTTACTCTCACAAGCATGTTTAAATTAATAATGTTAACGAAGTCTCCGACTATGCTGGTCGCATAACGACCCAAGAAATAGAGCCAGAAAAACATTTAATATCAGGAATAGCTCGTATAGCCGGAAATTTTAGTACAGTTGCAGGAGAGAGTGCCACGAACAACACTCTCTAAATCCTGGCTAGTGGTCGATAAGTAGGGGCTGAAAGCGCTTTTGGCCGGCCGAAGTGGCCGTGCGGTTAAAGGCGCTGCAGTCTGGAACCGCAAGACCGCTACGGTCGCAGGTTCGAATCCTGCCTCGGGCATGGATGTTTGTGATGTCCTTAGGTTAGTTAGGTTTAACTAGTTCTAAGTTCTAGGGGACTAATGACCTCAGCAGTTGAGTCCCATAGTGCTCAGAGCCATTTTTGAAAGCGCTTTTGAAGGTCACTGTTGTAGTTTTTCTCCTGAATAACTCGAAAGCCGTGGCCTCCAGTGACTACCTGTTCCAGAACAAGATTTAGGTGCGTTAAATTTCCTACAAGAAGGATTTTCAAATTTTTTTCTGTAGGCCTAACTGTTTGCGCATGGCGAGTGAGAGGATTATTCCCTCGCTTGGTTTATACAGGCCAGATTTACAGTTCGGTTTGCATAAAACCACAGCGGTAGGGACAGCTGAACCACCATACATGCAGGGTGAATCAGAACTCCGCCGATAAACTTTCAGAGGTGGTAGTATGGAACAAACCAAGACTGACTTGCGTCAGCGACACACGCCTATAATTATGAGCATGTAACGTCGCTTATGGGCCGCACCCGTTGGCTGTGTTGGTCGTGGTCAGTCTCCGACCTCTAAATAAGATGGCCGGTCTTCCCTTAATCCGCTTCAGTTGTGTGGTCTGGCTCGACTTTGTGGTTTTCAAAGGCGAGTGATTTCCTCAGTAAGGCCGCTGTTTCCTAATACCCTTTGGAAAAGATACTACTCAAAGGGTTCGCAGGAAGCAGCTCCTTACAGCAAATGCTATGAGCGTTAGCAGGAAATGGCCAATTTTTACTGCTCTGGAAGCTCATTTCCTGTCAAAATATTGCCCCGGAATGCTTTCGTACTGAGTCGGCAGCCTTCGTCAGCGTAGTATGGGAGTCGTGCGCCCTTTGGATCGAAGTTCAGGTGTTTAAAGTGTCGCTTGTACGGAAGTCGGGAGTGAGTGATCCTGAGTTTCCGTGAGAAACGGCGGCATTTAGTGAACGGCCATTTGCTAGGTGGACAGAGATATACTACAGGATGGAGGCATGCATGAACTAGCTGTCTGATAACAACAAGGTAGACATTATGTAAGACAGTAAAGTGCATTCGTTCCATTGGAAACGGGTGGTGATTAGCTGTCCTCCTCCTTTTATCCTTAGACTGTTGTCCAGTTTTGTTTACGGAGGAAATACAGGATGGGGAAAATAAAAGTAGCACGGACCACCTTACATTACCAACATTTTGAAACCATTTGTGGCAGCATGTACGGAGGAGGAAATGACCTACGGTTACTTCCAACCGGATGGAGCAACTGTGCATACAGTCGGCCGAACTTTGGAGCATATTTACACAATCTTCACCCATGACAGAGTTGTTAGCAGCGGTCACTCTCGTCGCGGTCCTAGATGGTCAGCCAGGTCATCTGTTCTATCGGTGTGCGATTACTTTGTTTGGGAAGTCGTCAAGTCTAAGGTGTATCGCAACAACCCTATTAGTCTTCAAGAACAGCAACAGAACATTTCGAATGACATTTCAGCAAGTCCAGCTTCGATCCGCATTCAGCAACTTGCTGACAAGGGTCTGAAAGTGCCAACAGACGAATGGTGCTCACTCTCAACATCTGCTGTAGTCAGGTTAGTACTGCCGTGTTTCTTTGTACCCTGCAGCTCTGTTCTCCGGGCCACTTCTATTTGCCCCAACCTGTGCTAAAAATCTTTTGGTGTAGTGACTCATTGTGGTGCTCGTTTTACAATCCAGAGCTCTGGTCTGAGAGGCTTTTGAAAATAATTGGATTGCTACACACCATTGATTAGTGGTATAGAAGAAGTGACTGTTGCAACTCTGTCTCGTAGGTCGAAGCTAGACTAGTAACCCTTATCTCGAGTGATAGATAGTACCAGCTACGTTACTGGTTAGACCCCCTGGTTGTATGGCTGTAGCCCACAAAAGTTTGCCGTTTCTAACGCTTCACTCAGAACTGTGCTCGACATCATCAGAATGCTCTGTTCTCGCCCGGCCTTCTGACCGACGGGTCGGACGTTGGAGAGCGACATCAATACCGCGGAAAAAGGGCGCGGTCGAAGTACTCCACAGTATTTATGTAGCTCTTCGACGAGCGTCATTGCTGAGCCCACTGACCACTTCCACACAGCTGTGTCCACGTCTGAAGCAAACTACACTGATAAGGCTTAACAGCATCCAGAAGACAACCACCGAGAGGATAGACCACAATTCAAGAAGCTGGAGAAAGAGGGTCTACGTGTTCTGATCTCCGTCAATCCCAGGGGGAGCAGCCAACCCTGTGAAGGCACCTGCAGCTCCCAACCATCAGTCGCCCAGAAACGAGCAACGTCTAAGATGTTAGAACTGGCCAGCATCAACTCTTCTTCGGTGCATGATGACGGGCACAGACGGCAATTGCGCAGGTGAGACATCGTCTGCTCCTCTCCACACTCACAAGTTGAGGGTCCTCTAGCGTATCCCCATTTTTCAAGAGTTTCTTTACACCGCCCAACACCAGTTCGTAATCTGCTGAGGGACTTCCAGGTACACCAGTTCTCATTATCACAGGGAGGTAGTTCTTCTCTAGGTTGTCTCCAGCCTAGAGGAGCAGTGTCTACTCTCTTTGTCCACATGTCTAGCCTTTGGTTTATGTTGTTGTTGTTTACATAGACCCTTACAAAACTTTTTCTGGACTTCAAGGGAGACAGCGCTGGCGAATGGCCAAATAATTGGTGAGTGTCAGATGTCAAGACTCTACGTCCTTCTGCTTGAGCAGCTGCTTCGCGCCTGATGTCGGGCGGAGCTGTACCTGCTGGGTAATACAGTTGCTCCACTTTAGTGGGTCTCAGGCACCCAGTGGTTATACGGCACGTCTCATTCAGGGCGGTGTCCAGGTGCCTAGCATGGCAGGAGTTATGCCAGACAGGCGCTGCTTATTCGCCCGCAGAGTAGCACAACGCCAAAGCCGAAGTCCGAATAGTGACTGGCTGTGCATCCCAGTTAGATCCCCTTAGTTTTCGTATGATATTATTCCTTGCGGACACTTTCATTTTTGTGTTTTGACAATGCGTTTTGAACCTAAGGGTCCGATCTAAGGTCACGCCAAGATCCTTTAGGGGAAAATGAAAGTTCAGTGCCATTCCTTGAAATATTTAGTTGTTGGTTGTCCCGTCTGTTTTTTAGATGGAAAGCACAGACTTGCGTTTTCGTAGGGTTAGGCCATAACTTATTATTTTTGTAGAACCGTCCTAGTTCTTCCAGTGCTGCAGACAGCTTATTTTCGACATCATGGAAATCCTTTCCCTAGAAGGCCATTGCGATATCATGCCGGTGCACAGCGGGAGTGGTTGATCATTCGTATACATATTAAAGAGTCCTTGAAATTCCACTAAAAATCACCTGTCGCTAAGGAAGATGGCTATTAAGGTGGTTAAAATATTCATTAGTGATGTCACAAAACTTTTTCAGGAGTAATTTATGGTTCACAGTGTCGTACGCAGCAGACAGGTCAACAAAGGCCACATCGGTTACCATACGTGATTCAAAACCGTCTTCGATGTACTGGGTGAGACCGAGGATCTGTGACGTGCAACTTGTATCCGGTTTAAAGCCAGCCTGTTGAGGAAAGAGCGCAGTGTCAATTGCTTCTGTCAAACGATTCAGAATCATTCTCTCCAAGATTTTATACAAATGGCAAAGAAGAGATATGGGACGGTAGTTCTTAGGGTCATTGTTCTCTTTAACGGGTTTACGGATAGCGGTAACAGGAGCTTGGCGCCAGACTTTGGGGATCCTACCAGAGCATAAGCAGTTGTTAAAAAGATGTACACTCATGCGCATAAATTAAGGATACTGTTGACACATGGTGAAACAACACTCTGGTGAGCAATTTGTGGGTTTAAATCACCAAGGGGTATGACCATGCGATGCATTTGACCTGCGGTCGTCGCACCGTGGCGCTGGCAGCAGTCCACATACGCAGAGGTGTGTTGGTGCATGTCTGAGAACGGTGCAGCGAAAAAAGTGTGCAGACGTTTGCAGACGTGCTAATGCTGACTGTGTGTAAAAAATGGTTCAAAGAACACATATTGATGACGTTATGAGGGGTAGACTACTAGGATGACTGGAGGCTAGTCAGGAAATGTGTCCAGGCGCTACAGTAAGGGACGTCCACAGTGTAAAACACCACAAGAAGACCTATATATCACCATCGGTGCACGCAGACGGCCAAGGAAAACTGCAGATAGCCTTGCTCGGGATCTTACCGCAGCCACTGGAACAGTTGTCTCGAGACACACAGTCTACAGACGACTGAACAGACATGGTCTATTCGCCTGGAGACCTGCAAGGTGCATTCCACTGACCCCTGGTCACAGGAGAGCCCGTAAAGCCTGGTGCCAAGAACACAGTACATGGTCATTGGGACAGTGGTCCCTGGTTATGTTCACGGACGAGGCCATGTATACTCTGAACAGTGACACTCGCCGGGTTTTCATCTGGCGTGAACCAGGAACCAGATAGAAACCCCTTAATGTCCTCGAAACGGACCTGTATGGAGGTCGTGGCTTGGTGGAGTGGGGTGGGATTATGATTGGTGCACGTACACCGCTGCATATCTTTGACAGAGGAACTGTAACAGGTCAGGTGTGTCGAGACGTCATTTTGCACCAGTATGTCCGCCTTTTCAGGGGTGCAGTGGGTCCCACCTTCCTCCTGATTGAGCTGCCGTCATGGAGGAGTACCTTGAAACAGAAGATATCAGGCGAATGGAGGGGCCTGCCTGTTCTCCAGACCTAAACCCCATCGTGCACCTCTGAGATGCTCTCGGTCGAAGTATCGCTGCGCGTCTTCAAACCCCTAGGACACTTCAGGAGCTCCGTCATGCACTGGTGCAAGAATGGGAGGCTATACCCCAGCAGCTGCTCAACCACCTGATCCAGAGCATGTCAATCCGTTGTGCGGTCTGTGTACGTGTGCATGCTGATCATATTCCATATTGACGTCGGGGTACATGCGCAGGAAACAGTGGCGTTTTGTAGCACATGTGTTTCGGGACGGTTTTCTCAACTTATCACCAATACCGTGGACTTGCAGATCTGTGCCGTGTGTGTTCCCTATGTGCCAACGCTATTAACACCAGTTTTGTGTAGTGCCACGTTGTGTGGCACCACATTCTGCAATTATCCTTAATTTATGAGTATGAGTGTAGAATCCATTTTAGTGTTGCAGGACCAAAATGATTTATTTTCTCATTCGTAAGATCATCCAGCCCAGCAGCCTTTCCTGTTTTACACTTAGTAATCGCCCTATGCAGCTCTGATGATTAAATCTGATGATGACAGCCGAAATTAGTAATGTGTGATTTACGCAAAAGCAAAATATTGCTGTCTCGCAGCACAGCGTGAGACCGACCTTGGAGATGGGCAGCACGGCCTGGATGTCGTCCTTGTGCACCTCAAGCCTGGCGGTGTGTCTCCGCCGGCCGGACGCCTCGAGCAGCGCGGGCTTCCTGGCCGCCCCCGCCACCCCCGCCGCCACCGCCACGTCGCCGGCCAGCACGTAACGCGCGCTCAGCACGAGGCGCGCGTCCGCCGCCCCCGCACCGCCCTCGTCTGACACGGCCACCAGCAGAGAGAACACCTCCTCCGCCTTGGACGGCCCTCCGCCGCCGCCACCGGCCGCTCCGCCGCTCCTGAACAATCACTCAGTCACTCGAGGCACTTCGTTTTCATTCGGTCAAAGCTCTTTAAGTACTTGTAAGCGTGAGAGAAAAAAAAGAAAACGCTAAAAAATGCATGTAAAGCACAGATGTAAAGTTGTAACACTGTTTCAAAAACAACTTCTATCAAGTAGAACAAATGTTTTATTTGCTTCAGCCTATAGTTACACCGTCATACTGTCCAATTATTTGGCTACCGAAATTAGTGCCATAACACTCCGTCTTACGATTAAAAAAAAAACACAGTGCACAATTAAAATATGTTTTAAATAGATTTATAAAATATTTTTCAATATAGTAGCTAAAATGAGGTACAAAGTGCAATCTTAAAATACAGGCTATCCCCAAATCCCTGTTGTGTGATGTCCTTAGGTTAGTTAGGTTTAAATAGTTCTAAGTTCTAGGGGACTTATGACCATAGATGTTAAGTCCCATAGTGTTCAGAGCCATTTTGAACCCAAATCCCTGGCACGCAGGCGTATTCTTGGCTTTCTTTGCTTTAATGTTGTGACTGTGTTGATCACAAAATGTTGCTGCAGAAACGACCATTATGGAATAAGAGGAATATTTCACAACTGCTACCTCTTGCACTTTAAGAACAGACGGAGAAAGATCATTCTCCATAATAATGGTAATGATTATGAGGTGGCGTCTGATTGGGGCACGGTTAAATAGGGAGTGTGGCAGAAGTCGGTACTGGGATCGATGCTGTTTCTTATACGAGGGTCATTCCATAAGTCATGGGAACAAGGTGCACCTTTCATACATGTGGCATCGATGTAATCGCAGTAAATACGTTCGAAAGCCCACGGCAAACAGTACCGAAATCAACCGACAGCTCGCTACAGCATGCGAGGATGGGTGGGTAATAGCGCCTGAAACATTCAGTGTGTGCTACAAAGTGGATGTAAGCAAAGGGCAACAACGAGCATACGTGAAAGTTACCTTCTCGCTGGCACAAATGCTACTCATTGTCATGCAAAAGCATGGGCCGCTGTGGCTGAAGACGAAAACGTCCGGGCGCTGTATAAGGCAATCATACTGCATGATCGCGCTACTACCCACAAAGCAGACATCATGAACTCTGTACAGCAATGGGGTGGAAAATTCTCCTCTAGCCACCCCACTCACCAGACCCCCCCCCCCCCCCTTCCATGCGACGTCGATCTCATTCCATAACTGCAGAAACCATTGTGTGGCAGGCACTTTGCAAACGGGACGGATATCCTCAAGGTATTTTGGTGACAGGTGGCACACACTGGTGGCAATGCTAATGGCATTTAACGCCTTCCCTGTCGCTGGGAACGCTATCTACATCCATTCGGGGACTATTTTGAAGGATAGTCTATTTGACTCATTTTTGTTCCATTTGTACTCGTGCGAAATAAATTTACATAGATTTAAAATAATGCATGAGTTTCATGTCACCCTTTGCCATGACCTGTACTGGAACTCTGTTGTATGTTGGCATTCTGATACACACTGCCTTATCTCTTCATCGCACACCATGAAATAACTACGCTGTCGCATTATTTAAGATATGTCATAGGTGGCGTGACGTGTGGAATGATCCTCGTATACACAAGATGGTTAGACACAGTCTGAAAAGCTTGTACCGGTGTTGCAGGGCGGGCTATGCTGAGAAGTACTTGTTAAGAAAAAAAAATTGATACATTGCACCGTTTCCACGTTAATTAGCATTGGAGTTAGCCAATCAAGCCGTTGCGTGTTCAATTCAAGAATCTACCCGCCCCCCTCCTCCAGAGACGGTGTCACCAAATGTGTTCTTCGCTTAGATTCATAAAACCGAATATGAGAGCGATACAAATGAGACGGTAATAAGGTTCGAACTGGAACCAAAGGCTGAGCAGTCTCGTGCGCGGTCATCTACGCTATGAGAACAGCTGACATTAATTTTATCTGGCGGGGCTCTTGAATTTGCGAGCGCAACTGTCTGATTGACTAACTTCTGTGTTAGTTAACTAGGAACGGGGAAACGTATCGAACTTTTGCTTAACAATTATTTCTCTGTACAGCCTACCCAGCAAAGCCTTACAAGCTTTTCAGACAATTTATGACCAACCAGTATAAATTATATACCTTCTAATATAACACTACAGTCTAAAATTTGTTTGCTAATGACACTAGCTTGTTAGTGAAAGGTTCTGAGTGCAACATAGGCAATGTATCAATTCGTCCAATTCAAGACATAACTTAATGGCCTGTAGAAAATCAGTCTTTGCTACATCATGGGAAGACTCAGTTTTTACAGTTTCTAACACACACTACGTAAGAGTGTGAACAATCCAAATAGTACAGTTCAAGACGCAAGTTCATAGCTTGTAAAAAGTCAGTTTATGCTAAATCACAGGAAGACTCAGCTTGTATAATTTCTGAACACCTAATTCGTAATTGTTCAGGTAGATGGTAAGCTGTCATAGATAGCCTATGTTCCGAAACTTGTTCAAAAATTAAATGCTGCTCTATTTCTCATTAGAATAGTATATGCGTTAAGTAATGTTTCAACACGAAAATTAGTCTACTTTACTTTCATTCATTCGTGACGCACGGCATTATTTTCTGGGATAACTATTCCCCTTCACAAAGGCTATTGTTCGCTCAGTTCGCGCAATATGTGGTGTAAGTTCATGAACTTTTTGTAGACTCCTGTTCAGAAGCCTGATAATTCCCACATTGGCCTTTCCGTATATATTTTCTTTAATGCCGTTTGCTGCTAACGGTATGAGCTTATACCCAAGAATTATCAGATTTCACTCAGTTAATACTTGGCAGAAATAGATTCTGTATTTGGATCGCACCTCCTTGACTCTTGTGCAGAAAGGTGTACAGTACAGTATTCTGCTGCGTCTATTTTCAACAAGCTACCGCAAGAATTAAAGTGTCTTAGCAATCGCACGTTCAAGTCTAAATTTAAGAATTTCGTGATTCACTCGTTCTTTGCTGTCGGGGAGTTCCTGAAAAAATCTCTATGTTATATTGTTCCTTAAGCTAATATACACCAGTAGTTTGCAGTCAGTATAGGATTCGAGCAAATTTTATTTTGTTGTTAACTTGACTGTTATAATTTCATGTTGTGCAGAGATTTCTCGTCAATTTTGTTCTACAGAACTATACATATACATTTATATTAAATGCAAAACATGGAAAGATAAAAAAAAGTGCCTTTGCATATTGCTATAAGACACTTACTTTTATAGCCGACAGATATATAAATGTGTTCATTTAAACTGAAATAATAGAAGTACCTCGAAAATTACACATCGGACCAAAAAAAGTTATGATTCTAATTTGTTTGTTTCGGAGGAGGACACCCACCACCACCACACCCATTGAAATGTTCAATGGGAACCCCAGTTTTTAAATGCCGATTACGATTCTACGACGAAACATACATACGCTTTGTGTGAAGCATATTATTTGTTTCGCCCCAGTTTTCGCTGTAATCGGGGCAATAGAAATCAGTACACAATCGTAATTTACGACTTGCTACTCAATGTGCCTCGAATATCCAATGGCACGTGGGACAGGCCAGTACTTCATAAACTGAAGTTTATTCGACCTATCGAACAGGGGACTACTCGACGCGCCCCCGTCGTCGTGTAGCGAACTACGACGGTCACGATCAATGGATCACCCTGTAGACGTACCAAATCGGATGATTCTTTTTGATACACCCTGTACATTGCAAAAACGCCAGCAGGACCGGGAGGGAACGCTAGTGGCTGACTCACCCCGGCTTGCCGTGCGGCGAGGGCTGCAGCTGCGGCGGCGCGTCGGCCAGGCTGTCCCTGCGGAAGGCGGTGACGGTGGCGGCGGTGTGCTTGCCGTTGAGCGACGCTGTCACGTTCCAGCGCTCCGAGCTCGCCTCGGCGCCCAGCAGCCGCAGGCCGTTCTTCACGCGCACCCTGACAACCAAACAACACACCACTTACCGCACGTCTCTCCTTCTCTCTTTTTCTCTACACCTCTATCACCGTCCTCTGTGCGTGGTGCTCGGGATATACCCGATACACGTAACTATTAACCCGAGGACGCCCAAGCCTTTTTTTCTAACTTGGATGCCTGGGGGGGGGGGGGGGGGGGGGGGCTTCGGCGAGCCCACAGGTATTAAATAAGTTTACTGACGAAAAATTACAACTTTCAAAATGGTTTATGTATTTTAACTATGGCATCGGTTTATAAATGTTGTTAATTGTTAGAAATATTGGATTGAGTGAATAAAAAATTGACATATTACAATAAAAATTGGGTGCAAATTTCTCCACCTCCGCTATCGGGTGGAGAAATGTAGGGTCCCCCTGAATAGGTCAGGCGTGCACGACACGCCGGAAGCGGCTACAAGGGTAGCGGAGTACGTGTGGAGTGCACATGGGTGTTTTTTAGGTTAGAGAATTCCCTCCCTAGGCCCGACAAGACGTCTCCTGAGACGCGGCAAGGTAGGAGTAGGCAAAATGCGAAAGGTAATAACAATATTAATGTGCTAATAGTAAACTGCAGGAGCGTCTATAGAAAGGTCCCAGAACTGCTCTCATTAATAAACGGTCACAACGCCCATATAGTACTAGGGACAGAAAGTTGGCTGAAACCAGACGTAAACAGTAATGAAATCTTAAACTCAGATAGGAATGTATACCGCAGAGACAGGCTAGACAGTGAAGGGGGAGGCGTGTTTACAGCGATAAGAAGTGCAACAGTATCGAAGGAAATTGACGGAGATCAGAAATGTGAAATAATTTGGGTGAAGGTCACGGTTAAAGCAGGCTCAGACATGGTAGTTGGATGTCTTTATAGGCCCCCTAGCTCAGCAGCTGTTGTGGCTGAGCACCTGAAGGATAATTTGGAAAATATTTCGAGTAGATTTCCCCACCATGTTATAGTTCTGGGTGGAGATTTTAATTTGCCGGATATAGACTGGGAGACTCAAACGTTCATAACGGGTGGCAGGGACAAAGAATTCAGTGAAATTTTTTTAAGTGCTTTATCTGAAAACTACCTTGACCAGTTAAACAGAGAACCGACTCGTGGTGATAACATATTAGACCTTCTGGTGACAAACAGACCTGAACTATTTGAAACAGTTAACGCAGAACAGGAAATCAGCGATCATAAAGCGGTTACTGCATCGATGATTTCAGCCGTAAATAGGAATATTAAAAAAGGTAGGAAGATTTTTCTGTTTAGCAAAAGTGACAAAAAGCAGATTACAGAGTACCTGACGGCTCAACACAAAAGTTTTGTCTCAAGTACAGATAGTGTTGAGGATCAGTGGACAAAGTTCAAAACCATCGTACAATATGCGTTAGATGAGTATGCACCACGCAAGATCGTAAGAGACGGAAAAGAGCCACCGTGGTACAGCAACCGAGTTAGAAACCTGCTGCGGAAGCAAAGGGAACTTCACAGCAAACATAAACATAGCCAAAGCCTTGCAGACAAACAAAAATTACGCGAAGCGAAATGTAATTTGAAGAGGGCCATGCGAGAGGCGTTCAGTGAATTCGAAAGTAAAGTTCTATGTACTGACTTGGCAGAAAATCCTAAGAAATTCTGGTCTTATGTCAAAGCGGTAGGTGGATCAAAACAAAATGTCCAGACACTCTGTGACCAAAATGGTACTGAAACAGAGGATGACAGACTAAAGGCCGAAATACTAAATGTCTTTTTCCAAAGCTGTTTCACAGAGGAAGACTGCACTGTAGTTCCTTCTCTAGATTGTCGAACAGATGACAAAATGGTAGATATCGAAACAGACGACAGAGGGATAGAGAAACAATTAAAATCGCTCAAAAGAGGAAAGGCCGCTGGACCTGATGGGATACCAGTTCTATTTTACACAGAGTACGCGAAGGAACTTGTCCCCCTTCTTGCAGCGGTGTACCGTAGGTCTCTAGAAGAGCGTAGCGTTCCAAAGGATTGGAAAAGGGCAAAGGTCATCCCCGTTTTCAAGAAGGGACGTCGAACAGATGTGCAGAACTATAGACCTATATCTCTAACGTCGATCAGTTGTAGAATTTTGAAACACATATTATGTTCGAGTATAATGACTTTCCTGGAGACTAGAAATCTAATCTGTAGGAATCAGCATGGGTTTCGAAAAAGACGGTCGTGTGAAACCCAGCTCGCGCTATTCGTCCACGAGACTCAGAGGACCATAGACACGGGTTCACAGGTAGATGCCGTGTTTCTTGACTTCCGCAAGGCGTTCGATACAGTTCCCCACAGTCGTTTAATGAACAAAGTAAGAGCATATGGACTATCAGACCAACTGTGTGATTGGATTGAGGAGTTCCTAGATAACAGAACGCAGCATGTCATTCTCAATGGAGAGAAGTCTTCCGAAGTAAGAGTGATTTCAGATGTGCCACAGGGGAGTGTCATGGGACCGTTGCTGTTCACAATATACATAAATGACCTGGTGGATGACATCGGAAGTTCACTGAGGCTTTTTGCAGATGATGCTGTGGTGTATCGAGAGGTTGTAACAATGGACAATTGTGCTGAAATGCAGGAGGATCAGCAGCGAATTGACGCATGGTGCAGGGAATGGCAATTGAATCTCAATGTAGACAAGTGTAATGTGCTGCGAATACATAGAAAGATAGATCCCTTATCATTTAGCTACAAAATAGCAGGTCAGCAACTGGAAGCAGGTAATTCCATAAATTATCTGAGAGTACGCATTAGGAGTGATTTAAAATGGAATGATCATATAAAGTTGATCGTCGGTAAAGCAGATGCCAGACTGAGGTTCATTGGAAGAATCCTAAGGAAATGCAATCCGAAAACAAAGGAAGTAGGTTACAGTACGCTTGTTCGCCCACTGCTTGAATACTGTTCAGCGGTGTGGGATCCGTACCAGATAGGGTTGATAGAAGAGATAGAGAAGATCCAATGGAGAGCAGCGCGCTTCGTTACAGGATCATTTAGTAATCGCGTTACGGATATGATAGATAAACTCCAGTGGAAGACTCTGCAGGAGAGACGCTCAGTAGCTCGGTACGGGCTTTTGTTGAAGTTTCGAGAACATACCTTCACCGAAGAGTCCAGCAGTATATTGCTCCCTCCTACGTGTATCTCGCGAAGAGACCATGAGGATAAAATCAGAGAGATTAGAGCCCACACAGAAGCATACAGACAATCCTTCTTTCCACGAACAATACGAGACTGGAATAGAAGGGAGAACCGATAGAGGTACTCAGGGTACCCTCCGCCACACACAGTCAGGTGGCTTGCGGAGTATGAATGTAGATGTAGATGTAGATGTACAAAATACAGATGTGTTCATATACAATAGACTACTCAGAGTCCTCAACTTCAAGGCAAGAGACACACTTCACAATTTTTTTCTGAATGTGTGTTACACACATGTTTATGACACTGTCCACAATTCTGTTTTGGTTTACTTAGATTGTTGTACTTCTGCTTCTTTGTTTTAGCTTTTCTTACACATATATGGCACCGACCTTTCCCCGCAGGAGGCTGACGTGCTTCTGTTGTCACTTCTTTGATTTTCTTTTGTAGAATAGTCTCCATTGATTGAACAATTTGGTTAGATAACCCTCTTGCATTGGCACTTCTTTCTTCTACCTGCAATTTCACTAGTTTCATCCCAGCTTGTAGAAGATCAAGTTTCCGTTTGTTGTGTTTCTTTTCATTCCATCTTGGATGTTGCTGGATGAATATGGTGGTTGAATCGATAGCACAAATGTCGATGAGAATGTAAAATACAGATAGAGGCCATCTCCTTGTTCCCCTCTTGCAGGTGTACATACGCGTCATTTGATCAATGGTAATAATTCCACCTTTAGTGGAATTACAATATGCATTTATCTCTGTGTTATTTTTCTCTCCTCCAACAGAGCCTTTATCTTGGTGCATTGTTGACAACATCAGTAAGTTTTTACTTTGTTTCGTTTTTGCTGTGTAGGACACCAAAGTTACTGGAGGCCTACGTGTTAGGAACTGCACTAACTCACTGCAAGTTTACAAGATAAATAACAGCTGACTGACATCAACAATCACTTCCTCTGAAAGTAAACCGATAATTGTGAATATCAAGAATACCAACCAACAAGAAACTAACTTGCATTGTTGTATAGATGAGAAATACGAAATCCTACTATGGGAAATTTTCTATAGCATGGAAGCCTAAGGAGGGGTTTATTGGACCCATAAGTTTATTTATTTTTTCTTTCAAAGCAGGAATTTTCTATAAAATATATTGACACTAACGTTTCATAAAATAGCCAACAAATAATAACTCAAAGGGAATATGTACTATGAAAGTTACTTGGGCAAAAGCAGGGGACATAAAAAAATTGTGGGTTCAACGAACCCCCCTCCCCCCTTAGGCGTCCTAGGGTTAAGTTTACCGCGGCAACATGCTGGCTGAAAACGGGCAGAGCAGATGCAATCAGAGATCTCTTGTGGGAGGAAACACAGACCTTGAGAGAGCTTAGAACCTGGACAGTGAATCCACGCAAAAAGAGTGGGACAACTGAGAATAGGCCCGTACGGTATATTCTCTCTTCCCCAACATGAGGGAGCTATTGGGATGAAACATGCCAATCAGTTCTTAACCAACCGTGGGCCATACACAATGCATTTGCTACATGTATGTTTCGCTCAGGAGGCTGATTGTACCTGTGTAGAGAGCAGAAATCACGCTCCTATATTGTGACTGTTGGCCACAGGAAAAAGAAAAAACTAGCATTCGCAGGACGACATATTCACTTAGCGACCACACCTCGTGAACCGATCTCAACGCCTGTGCAAACAGAATAGCTACTCTCTGTTTTTTTTTCATTCTGGACGTGGGGCAGCGGCTGGTCAAATATTTAACAATGAAATTCGCCAGGAACAGCCGTGCAAATTGAGAAGTTTTTTATTTTATTTTCGCTACCAGTTCCGACAATCCAGTATGCCACCATCTTCAGGCCTCATACCACCTCCCAAAAATTATCGATCTAGGCGTACTGGGGCCATCCGTTTCTGGATGTCGTGAACACCCAAGTGTTTCCTCCGAGAACTTGACTGCCCAGGTCTTCGAAGGAAGCACTCGAGAGTTCACGACATACACAAAGAGATGGCCCGAGTATGCCTCTATCGAATGTTTGGGAGGTGCATATGGGGCCTGATAATGCATACTGAGTTTCCGAACCTGGTAGCGAAAATAAAATAAAATAACTTCTCAATCTGCACGGCTGTTTGGCGCTTTTTTTTTTTTTTTGTTGCTGAATATCTAGAGTGCTGTATACAGGCTGACAAGAGAACGAGCGGCAACGAGCACAGGCGACGAATGATTCTACGGACAATACTAGCGAGGCAGGCGTCAGTAGTGGTGGTAACAGATCAGACGACAGCGGCACAGACGAAGATGGGGACAAACGTAGGATCAGGACTAAATGTACAGTCACTGAAGCGTCAGGCAAACAAATGCAGAGCGCAATACGGGCTATAACCTAACCTAGATGTAGGATCATGCCATATGAGGCCGGAAGGCTCAGAAGTATTCCTGAGATCTTCGCCCTCGGATGGCGTGTAGTGGTAGATCGGGCAGCTGCTGTCCGGGAGCGAGAGTCTCAGTGTCCTTTTGAGATACTCACTCCAGGAGAGCATCGGCTCTAGAATTCTACTAACCTAAATTCTTTCCAATCCTCCCTATTTCCCTATCTTCTTACTACGTAAATCGTTAATTTAAGGAATTTCCATTTCCTAATTAGCTTTCCATTGCAATTATTTAAAGTTTCAGCACTGTTAAAATATAAAGAAATCAAATAAGCTTCATACTATATTGTGGAAACATGACCTATCTTAATCACTAGATGGCAGCAAATACTATAAAACAAAAATAAAATAAAAAATAAAAATCGCTGATCTATTTCAGGGGCAGTAGTAAATATTTTAGAACTTGGTTGCACATGCAGCACTAAATCAAACAACACACTCCATACAAAGCTTGTTCAATTTTTATTGGTTGCAGAGATTTAGCTACTAGAATGCAAACCAAACAAGAATCCACAGAACGTATTAAGCATTGGCAAATGATTAAATTAAAACTTGCGAATTCTCTTGACACCACCACGTGTGACTCTTCGGATGTGGCCTTAGCGTTCTTTTATGAGGGCGGTACTGTTCATAATTCAAAGGATTGTCTCTTGCATTTACTTTTCCTCTGCACACTTCGCCTTTCTACCACCCCACTGGCGAAAATCTATAGCAGGAAAGGTCCGGGAAGGTTAGTAGCCAAGAAACGTAAGCTTTTCTTCCTATCCATCTCCCAAGAAATGTTCCGTTCAGACAATGTGTACCTGACGTGTAGAAGGTGTAGATGACCTCTTCATTGTTGCAGTCAACGGAAACTCTGTCAATAAAGCAGGAAGCTCTTTCTCAAGGAACTCGACGTAACGGAGCTCTGTAAGACGATGTGGTAACCCAACACGCCCAACCAACTGAGTGTCATAAGACACCACACCACATTACCACAAGAACATTCCTGGAAACGTCTCCAAAAAGGGATAAGTTTTTTATTTCTGGAGTCACAGCCACAAATTTATTGAAGAACAGTTTCATTTTCCACCCTGTCTGTTATAGAATCCCTCTTGTCTGCACCACGATCAGCTGTACTTCCGTTTTCAGGTGCGTACGCCTGTGTTCCTAAACCACGTTGTTCTTGCCTGTATTTTTTCAGAATAAAGGCATATGCTCTTCAAAATGGCTAACGACCGAAATCTGTTGAATGCGGGGTATATAACGAAGATTCTATAATAGCGAGGATGGAAAATTGAACTGTACTTCAAAGGGACGTGGGTCTCCACCGGATCACCAATCTGAGCTAAGTGTGTTATTGATACCCTCACAAGCGAAACTCGTTTCATCAGTAAAGAGTGTTAATGACATTATTCTGCGATTTGCAACTATACAATGGCAAAACTGCGATCGTCTACCTTCACCTCATCCGAGAAGCTGTTCAGTGTACTGTAAACGACACGGACAGAGGCCGTGCATACGTAATGTACATCAACTCTTGTATGTCGGACACTGTTGGAAATTCTGAGTACGCTTCTTGAAGGACTACGTTCTGCCAATAGAATAATATCTTCTATTTCAATCACATCGTCATCACTTGCACTTTCAGGTGAGATATGACTGCCAAACACTGTACCAGTCTCACACAGTTTAGTGAAGACACGACTAAACAATTTTGAATCTGGTGCTCTGCGATTAGGGGAAGCGTCTACCGTACGAGGATGCTCTACAGACAGCAGTGAGCAGAAACCACCCGCCTTCTCAGTACTCGTCGCGATGTCAACATCAAGATCGGAATGGATTCTCTGGTCGCCGCATGTCTTTGTCGAGTTGGCTTCCGGCGCGCCTTGAGGCGGACAGAAGGAGGAAGGAGGGGCTTGTTGTGAGTTAGCTCGGGGCTGTGCGTGAGGAGCGACGTCGGTGTCGGAGGGCAAGGCCCCTTGGTCGGTGGGCCCCGCACCGAAGCAGTCTGTTGGAGACGGAACGCCGTGGGCTCGAAGATCATAGTGTGGAGGGCCGGCGTTGTCCCGAGGGCGATCATCGTGTGCCCATTCAAGAGCTGAGAAGTGATTTCTTGGTTCTGCCCTTGGGTTCGGACGGAGAATTACGGCATGAGGTGAACACAAGAATTCTGAAAAGGTGCACCTTGGTGAGACGTATACAAGACGTGTCAGTGGTGTAAGCTTTGCTTCGGTACTGCAATTTCCAGTTAGAGCGCTGCCTGGGAAGAGAGCGTTGATATCGGCATTGTCATTTATTTAGCTGCTTTAAAGTAAATGACTGTTTTGAATCGAAGGTGGATCCGCATGAGACACCGAATCATTGCTTGTCATATTAAGAAACCTACGTCGGCCCCAGCGTGTTCAACTGTTATCTACAGTTCTAAGTAATTTGACACTCTCGTAGTGTCCACGAGTGAACCTTGGAGGCACTGTTAAGTGTTTGTAGTAAGGGAAGGATTGACTGTGGAGCTTTTCGGTCGGACGCTTTGGTGTGGACTTCTCAAAATTTTAAAAGTCCCAAATATTTTCTTACTGCCTTGCTGAGGCTGTCTTGCAACAGTTATTGATTTGTCTCTTGTATACCCCACCGTACTACTGTTTGGTGCGGTGCGGTTTAGTCGAAGTGTTCAGCATCTACTCCCTCGCCAGTTTTAAGACTTGCGAGCCGCACCCACATCGACGTATAATCCTAGTTTGCAAGTTGTGTAAGTTGGTTGCGCCATATTAACGTTTTGTACATCGTGGAAAATCTTTTCCGTGCCGCATGTGATCCTGAAGGTCAGCACGGTGCACAACAGCCCATGACCACGACGAAATCAAAATATATGTACTGTATATTTTTAAACGGATGTACCCACTGAGCTTAAGAGTTTATTTGTGTTTTTTTTTATTTTGAATGGAAAAGTTTCACATAGCTGGTTAATTATAATATCTATGCTTAATTATTTGTCATAGTGTGTTGGCTGTAGTATGCATCATATGTAAGAATGTTTATGGTGTAAAGTGTTTAAAAGGAAGGAAAATATTTTGTGATACTGTGCGCATCGTAGTGGCTACGGGATTTTAGTGTACGTCGATAGTAATCAGACTTTATAGCATTTAAGTTGTTTTAATTAAAAATTTTGCTATTAATATTTTATTGCCTGGTCGTATCCACGAAAATTTTGGTATTGCCATGTGGCGTAAGAATCTTTTATTTAACCTTACATTATGCAATTTGTATACTTTTTCCTTCGCTTAAAAAGGTATTTTGAGTTTTAAACGTTGTAAATTCATTCTGAGAGCTCTTCTTTGATCTGTTAAAATACTTCAGGAACTTTCATTAACAAACTATATTGAGGATCTTGTTGTTCATGATAACGAATGTTCACTCACTATTTTAGGATCAAGTTAATGAAGTTGTAAAATTTTAAAGGTAAAAAAAGGCTTTTATTAGAAAAACGATGCCTGCCCGTACCTCCCACAACTTCCATGTGTTCAAAGCATTGGCCTTCGGGTGCTGTCTGATGTTTCCCCCGGTATCTATCCCAGCTGACGCCTGCGGGGCCACGTCAAGCAGCAGCGTTTCTATTACAAAAGCCAAACTCATGTATCACATAGCAGCACTCAGCATTTGTAACTAAATTCCGTCAGCTTAATTGATAAAGCAAAAATTGATCAACAACTACAATTTCGATCATAGTTGAAAAATTCATGCACAATTTCTCAACTTGAATTCAAAATAATAATGACAATGAGAAAAGAGAGCCACTTGTATGAATATCAAGAGCTCAGACGAAAAACCCAGTTCTAAGCAAAGAAGGGAAAGCAGAGAGGTTGAAGGAGTATATAGAGGGTCTATACAAGGGCGAAGTACTTGAGGACAATGCTATGGAAATGGAAGAGGATGAAGATGAAGATGAAATGGGAGATACGATACTGCGAGAAGAGTTTGACAGAGCACTGAAAGACCTGAGTCGAAACATGGCCCCGGGAGTAGACAACATTCCATTAGAACTACTGGCGGCCTTGGGAGAGCCAGTCCTGACAAAACTCTGCCATCTGGTGAGCAAGATGTATGAGACAGGCGAAATACCTTCAGACTTCGCGAATAATATAATAATTCCAATCCCAAAGAAAGCAGGTGTTGACAGATGTGAAAATTACCGAACTATCAGTTTAATAAGTCACAGCTGCAAAATACTAACGCGAATTCTTTACAGACGAATGGAAAAATTGGTAGAAGCAGTCCTCGGAGAAGATCAGTTTGGGTTCCGTAGAAACGTTGGAACACATGAGGCAATACTGACCCTACGACTTATCTTAGAAAATAGAGTAAGGAAAGGCAAACCTAAGTTTCTAGCATTTTTAGACTTAGAGAAAGCTTTTGACAATGCTGACTGGAATACTCTCTTTCAAATTCTAAAGGTAGCAGGGGTAAAATATAGGGAGCGAAAGGCTATTTACAATTTGTACAGAAACCAGATGGCAGTTATAAGAGTCGAAGGGCATGAAAGGGAAGCAGTGGTTGGGATGGGAGTGAGACAGGGTTGTGGCCTCTCCCCGATGTTATTCAATCTGTATATTGAGCAAGCAGTAAAGGAAACAAAAGAAAAATTCGGAGTAGGCATTAATATCCATGGCGAAGAAATAAAAACTTTGAGGTTCGCCGATGACATTGTAATTCTGTCAGAGACAGCAAAGGATTTGGAAGAGCAGTTGAACGGGATGGACAGTGTCTAGAAAGGAGGATACAAGATGAACATCAACAAAAGCAAAACGAAGATAATGGAATGTAGTCGAGTTAACTCTCGTGATGCTGAGGGAATTAGAGTAGGAAATGAGACACTTAAAGTAGTGAAGGAGTTTTGATATTTGGGGATCAAAATAATTGATGATGTTCGAAGTAGAGAGGATATAAAATGTAGACTGACAATGGCAGGGAAAGCGTTTCTGAAGATGAGAAATTTGTTAACATCGAGTCTAGATTTAAGTGTCAGGAAGTCTTTTCTGAAAGTATTTGTATGGAGTGTAGCCACGTATGAAAGTGAAACGTGGACGGTAAATAGTTTGGACAAGAAGTGAATAGAAGCATTTGAAATTTGGTGCTACAGAAGAATGCTGAAGATTAGATGGGTAAATCATATAACTAATAAGGAGGTATTGAATAGAATTGGAGAGGAGTTTCTGGCAAAACTTAACAAGAAGAAAGAACCGGTTGATAGGACATGTTCTGAGGCCTCAAGGGATCACAAATTTAGCATTGGAGGCGGCGTGGAGGGTAAAAATCGTAGAGGGAGACCAAGAGATGAATACACTAAGCAGATTCAGAAGGATGTAGGTTGCAGTAAGTACTGGGAGATGAAGAAGCTTGCGCAGGATAGAGTAGCATGGAGAGCTGCATCAAACCAGTCTCTGGACTGAAGACCACAACAACAACAACAACAACAACAATGACAATCGAGAAATAAATCCGTAGCAGCTGAAGTACCGATACGTGAAACGAAAACTTGTGTCTGTGAGCAGCAATATGTCTGTAACCAATAAAAATTTTACATATATTGTGTGGAACGTTTTACTCGAATCTGTCTCCAATACCACCTCCTACACTATTCACAATCCTCCAGCTCGTGTTATTTTGTTAGGAAAGGAGAGGCAATCTTTATACTGAAGTTTTGAAGGTGCCGGGTGGTTGTAATTAAAGCGCAGCTATTCACGGAGGTCCAGTGTGGGCTCTGAATATCGGATAGCAGCGAAACTTCGTAGACATGGTAATGCGTTAACGCGGAACCGATCTACTGAAAAAAATGTTTCAGCTTTGGCCACCAGGTGCCACTCTGGCGCTGTGCACTGTTTGTACGACGGTATGACATATACGCTGTCATTTGGTAAGCCATGACGTGAATGGACGGTATCGACGTCGAGAACAGAGATCGTTCACAGGCAACAAAACTGTTTTATGTGAACGGCAGCGACACACTACATTGAGAGAGTATCGTCGACTGAAAGGTCTGAGTAGCGGGCCAACGTCATTAAATGGTTTAACTGAGACGATAACGAAATTCTAAAACACGGATGAGTTTGGTATAGCACCTGGAAGTGGATGGCGTCCTATTCCAGTGTAAGATATTGACACGTTTGCTGTCCCTGTAACTGATCATGCAACACATGGTCCGGATAGTGTAAGTGCTCGTGCAGTGTCACAAGAATTGTCTGTCCCATGCTCAGCAGTACGAGAAGTTTTGCGGTCTATTTTATACTGGTACCCGTACACGATCTAGACGGCGCAGCATCTACATCTACATCAACATTTATACTCCGCAAGCCACCCAACGGTGTGTCGCGGAGGGCACTTTACGTGCCACTGTCATTACCTCCCTTTCCTGTTCCAGTCGCGTATGGTTCGCTGGAAGAACGACTGCCGGAAAGCCTCCGTGCGCGCTCGAATCTCTCTAATTTTACATTCGGGTCTCCTCTGGAGGTATAAGTAGGGGGAAGCAATATATTCGATACCTCGTCCAGAAACGCACCCTCTCGAAACCTGGACAGCAAGCTACACCGCGATGCAGAGCGCCTCTCTTGCAGAGTCTGCCACTTGAGTTTGCTAAACGTCTCCGTAACGCTATCACGGTTACCAAATAACCCTGTGACGAAACGCGCCGCTCTTCTTTGGATCTTCTCTATCTCCTCTGTCAACCCGACCTGGTACGAATCCCACACTGATGAACAATACTCAAGTATAGGTCGAACGAGCGTTTTGTAAGCCACCTCCTTTGTTGATGGACTACATTTTCTGAGAACTCTCCTAATGAATCTCAACCTGCCATCCGCCTTACCAACAATTGATTTTATATGATCATTCCACTTCAAATCGTTCCGTACGCATACTCCCAGATATTGTACAGAACTAACTGCTACCAGTGTTTGTTCCGTTATCATATAATCATACAATAAATGATTCTTCTTTCTATGTATTCGCAATACATTACATTTTTCTATGTTAAGGGTCAGCTGCCACTCCCTGCACCAAGTGCCTATACGCTGCACATCTTCCTGCATTTCGCTGCAATTTTCTAATGCTGCAACTTGTCTGTATACTACAGCATAATCCGCGAAAAGCCGCATGGAACTTGAGACACTATTTACTAACTGGACCTCATCATCTGCAGCAACGTTCTGAATTTGGTCTTCAGTTGCTGGCTCGGATCGAAGTTGACGGGCGTTGGCCAACAATATTCTACGGAATGATGAGGCGCAGTTTACACTACAGGGTGCAGTGAATACACAGAACTGCTGAATTTCGGGTATTGTTAGACAGCGAGTTGTGGACGGCGATCCATTGAACTCGCCATATGTGACTAAGTGCGGATACACAAGCACTTTTACTCTCGTTCCGTTATTATGAAAGGCGCAGATAGTGTATATGAAATGAATCATTACTTGCTGTTTTACGCCCAAACCATTCTTCTTATTAAATACCATGCAACCCGATGACGATTTCTGAGTCAATAGCTGCTGTCAACGATATTTGCAGGTCTTTCTAGCTAATACATCTGTTTCAGCTAAACAGACGAGGTTTTAACGATGTAATAATCATTTCTCACACAGTGCACAGATGCCATGGTGCTCACACCATGCAGTGCTTAATATGTAAATAGAGTCATCTGAAGATGGACATATATGTGTGAAACCACTTCTGAGTTGACCAAACAACAAATTTCAGTAAAATACTGGCGGCTTTTTATTTTTCCCAAGTAAATGTCAGAAACATTCTTTTTGGGAAGTCCATTCGAATATGGTGAAACCGTGTCAAGAATCACACGTGATAACAAAATGAATTACGTCAAAAAACGGAAATCTACCTATGACGGCAATTGAAACACTCATTAGCATTATAAATAACCACTGCGACCTATCTAAATTCATGCTCGCTTCTATTAATTGTCTGTTTGCTTTGTATAAAATTCAAAGTACTATGTAAAAGCTGCTTATTCTGTTAGATTTAATTGGAACGGCTTTTCTATACTTCCGAAAAATCATAATGCTGTCGAATTAATTGGCTGAGACATCAGAGGGCCCTAATCCTGCACTGTTATGAAAAGCAAACAGATTCCGCAGCGTATCGCGTAGCCACACTATTCCAATATCGCGCGTTTGCTCCCGACCTGTGAACGTAACGACTACACGCCAGTTAATCAGTGCATACAGAGCCGATCAAACGAATGTTCCCGCTTTTAACTGTTCCGCGAGTGTTTTCCGAGAAGTGGATGCTTACACACGGATAAAAACCTTTGAGCGTAATAAAGGTCTGATACATCATAGAATAGAGCTGTTTAACTACGTTTTTCCGAGAAACGACAGAGCCTTAAAAACGATAGCCCCATGAAATCTGCATTAACTGCTTCGATTGCGTTGGCTTCAACATCAGGATCGGAAAGCATTAAAAGGTTATTCTGACAGTTACAATAGCACTCGGCGTGCTGGTGAGGTGACTATCGCGGGCACGTACCAGACTGAATTTCTTATTTCGACATGGAGTCCGCACTACTCAGGTTTAATTGCGAGCTCGAGTCTGCTTCAGGTGGGTAGACTCTCCTACCACCCGTAAGTGCTACAACTCGGCAATAGACGTTGACAGTGAAGCGTGCGAGGTTTACGAAGAGACGCAATACATCTAACATTTGTGCCAGCGTGACTTTGCCTAATCAGTTTGAGCCAGAGAATGTTCGTCATGAAGACAGAAACGAATGGTCGTCATAGGAGACTGAGGAGCTACTGGATAGATGCCGGAAATATAGGTTATAGAAAATGTCTTTCCTGTTACATCATTCACCTTCTCTGGCTTCGTGAAGCGTATATGATACTGAAATGAAGCTCAGTGTGTCACTTCAGTTGGCTACATTTATCTGTTGTGCGGTACACTTTCCAAGGCGCGTTTTAACATCGTGGCATCTGCTTCTGTGCCGTGCGATAAATTTATCTCCTCTTCTTCTTTCTTATTTCTTCTGTGTGATTCAATCATGTTGTTTTCGGGCATCCAACTTAGCTGATGATTCCTCTTTTGCGAAGACCTACGCTGAATAACTATAATAATTACATAATTATAGGGCTAAATGGGTACTTAGATAGGCATAAAACATGGATTTTGTAGCTAAAATAAACACCAGTTTTCGAGGAAGAAACAGTCGAACAGCAGGTCGCTTATTTTGTCCTGAAATGGACAATTTTCGGGATGATCGGAAAATCACATCCAAGATTCAAATGGCTCTGAGCACTATGGGACAACGAATAGTTCTAAATAGTTCGCATTTCAATAATTATGTTTCAAGCACCGTTAGTTTTACTCTTACGCGCTGCTATCCAGGCAAAGAAATGATTTCCAGTTGAATATAATGTTTAAAATATGCAAATAATAGCTACAAACAGAAAAACAGAGAAATAGGAAAATAGAAGAAGTATAGTCGTACTTCTATTAATTTCGCGTCCATTCGCAGCGAAATGAATCGCTTGTGAACATTTCAATTAATTACAGTACGGAAAATACTGAAATTAGCTACTGGTAGTGAACTGATATTTGAAATTTATAATTTCAATTAATTTTTCTATAATTTCACCTTCAACTGAAGAATTACGCAAACCGAAAACCTGACGATGTACTGATATTGTATATATTTAGAGTCTACTTTTGGTGAGAACTCATTGTCGGAGGGAGTTACGATCACTCTTAAATGCTCTCTTAATTTTTAACAGCCTCCGTAAAAATTAATTCCAATGAGGTTATAACCCCTCCTTCGGTTATGAAAATTCGCTATTACAAAAGATGGCAAGGCAACCACTGTTTCACATACAGGATAATTAACAATAAGACCCGTTCTTTTGGAAGGATGTGTGAAACATACCACTTCGCTGAAAGCTTTCATTTCGGCTTGTGTAAAAAGTTATGCAACTGTAGGTAGAAACGGACCTTAGGTGACCGATAAATTCTTGTGGCATGTCAGTAAGATTGTGCAGCTTCAGCGTACCGAGTGCTAGTCATTGAAGCGTGCCGCAAGGACCTTGATCGATTTCATATAGGGCGGTGCTATTTAAGGAGTGATTTGCTTTTGCCACGACGAGAGGAACCCGTCTGTTTCACTTGTAATGACCCGTTGTCAGCCATAGGTAATTACATTGTCCAAGAACAGCATTGATTTCTATTAATATGTGGCCTTATACTGTTGTTTAGCTAATGAAGAGGGAAGTGAAGGGTTATTTTTAGAATGTTGTGTGCTGTAGGAATTTTTATGAAGACTTCGATGTGCTGCAGAGTGGCCGTTTCATCAAATTCCAGTCAGCTACCAGACATACACATATACCCAGCTATATCATTTTAGTTGAATAATAATGTACAGTCTCCAGTCGGTAATAATGAATAAAATGATCTTGGACTGCCATCCATGACAAGTACTTCCTGGTCAGTGTCAAATTTGACAACCTCTCGCACTAATGGTTCTGGGACAGTGTTATTAAAAATCTCTTTAAATAAAAATCGCTGACAACACGGCAGCCAGTTTCTCAGCACGGTGAATGATTCACTGATCACGAGGTTAAATGGTCCAAATTTTGCTCTCGAGTCAATGCCATAAGCAAATAATAATGACGTAAAACGTAAATAAAATGGCAAAAATCACAGTCTGGCTGGGGATACCATCTCTTCCAGTGTTTTCTGTCTGTACTGCCATCGTGCGCTCTAAGATGGGCTTAAATATTCATAAACAAATCTTGGGGAGGTAATGTCAAAACACAGTCATAGTAGACATTTACGCGGTAGTGCGTCAAATGTATACACTCCTGGAAATGGAAAAAAGAACACACTGACACCGGTGTGTCAGACCCACCATACTTGCTCCGGACACTGGGAGAGGGCTGTACAAGCAATGATCACACGCACGGCACAGCGGACACACCAGGAACCGCGGTGTTGGCCGTCGAATGGCGCTAGCTGCGCAGCATTTGTGCACCGCCGCCGTCAGTGTCAGCCAGTTTGCCGTGGCATACGGAGCTCCATCGCAGTCTTTAACACTGGTAGCATGCCGCGACAGCGTGGACGTGAACCGTATGTGCAGTTGACGGTCTCTGAGCGAGGGCGTATAGTGGGCATGCGGGAGGCCGGGTGGGCGTACCGCCGAATTGCTCAACACGTGGGGCGTGAGGTCTCCACAGTACATCGATGTTGTCGCCAGTGGTCGGCGGAAGGTGCACGTGCCCGTCGACCTGGGACCGGACCGCAGCGACGCACGGATGCACGCCAAGACTGTAGGATCCTACGCAGTGCCGTAGGGGACCGCACCGCCACTTCCCAGCAAATTAGGGACACTGTTGCTCCTGGGGTATCGGCGAGGACCATTCGCAACCGTCTCCATGAAGCTGGGCTACGGTCCCGCACACCGTTAGGCCGTCTTCCGCTCACGCCCCAACATCGTGCAGCCCGCCTCCAGTGGTGTCGCGACAGGCGTGAATGGAGGGACGAATGGAGACGTGTCGTCTTCAGCGATGAGAGTCGCTTCTGCCTTGGTGCCAATGATGGTCGTATGCGTGTTTGGCGCCGTGCAGGTGAGCGCCACAATCAGGACTGCATACGACCGAGGCACACAGGGCCAACACCCGGCATCATGGTGTGGGGAGCGATCTCCTACACTGGCCGTACACCACTGGTGATCATCGAGGGGACACTGAATAGTGCACGGTACATCCAAACCGTCATCGAACCCATCGTTCTACCATTCCTAGACCGGCAAGGCAACTTGCTGTTCCAATAGGACAATGCACGTCCGCATGTATCCCGTGCCACCCAACGTGCTCTAGAAGGTGTAAGTCAACTACCCTGGCCAGCAAGATCTCCGGATCTGTCCCCCATTGAGCATGTTTGGGACTGGATGAAGCGTCGTCTCACGCGGTCTGCGCGTCCAGCACGAACGCTGGTCCAACTGAGGCGCCAGGTGGAAATGGCATGGCAATCCGTTCCACAGGACTACATCCAGCATCTCTACGATCGTCTCCATGGGAGAATAACAGCCTGCATTGCTGCGAAAGGTGGATATACACTGTACTAGTGCCGACATTGTGCATGCTCTGTTGCCTGTGTCTATGTGCCTGTGATTCTGTCAGTGTGATCATGTGATGTATCTGACCCCAGGAATGTGTCAATAAAGTTTCCCCTTCCTGGGACAATGAATTCACGGTGTTCTTATTTCAATTTCCAGGAGTGTATATACAGGGTGTTACAAAAAGGTACGGCCAAACTTTCAGGAAACATTCCTCACACACAAAAAAAGAGAAGATGTTATGTGGACATGTATCCGGCAACGCTTAATTTCCATGTTAGAGCTCATTTTAGTTTGTTCTTCCACCTACGCTCAATGGAGCACGTTATCATGATTTCATACGGGATACTCTACCTGTGCTGCTAGAAAATCTGCCTTTACAAGTACGACACATCATGTGGTTCATGCACGATGGAGCTCCTGCACATTTCAGTCGAAGTATTCGTACGCTTCTCAACAACAGATTCGGTGACCGACGGATTGGTAGAGGCGGACCAATTCCATGGCCTCCACGCTCTCCTGACTTCAACCCTCTTGACTTTCATTTATGGGGGCATTTGAAAGCTCTTGTCTACGCAACCCCGGTACCAAACGTAGAGACTCTTCGTGCTCGTATTGTGGACGGCTGTGATACAATACGCCATTCTCCAGGGCTGCATCAGGGATTCCATGCGACGGAGGGTGGAAGCATGTATCCTCGCTTACAAAGTGTTTGAAGTCACGCTGGTACGTTCTGTTGCTGTGTGTTTCCATTCCATGATGAATGTGATTTGAAGAGAAGTAATAAAATGAGCTCTAACATGGAAAGTAAGCGTTTCCGGACACATGTCCACATAACATATTTTCTTTCTTTGTGTGTGAGGAATGTTTCCTGAAAGTTTGGCCGTACCTTTTTGTAACACCCTGTTTAGTAAGCATCATCACCCACATGACTGGACAAATACGTATTTTATAAATTTTCCTAGCACAACAGGCTTTAACATCGAGTCAACGTATAGCCACATATGTGGACACCAGAGACGTTACATCCGGCAGCTAAGAGAGTATCAGCAGGCCATCAGCAGTCATTCGAATTCACCATGGCAGAGAGGTATATTGTCGAAAGCTCATGGCATTCCTAGCATTTGAGGTAGCTGGACGCCAATGAACACTTTGTTCATTATTTTAGTTTTTTCACTCAGTTCTCATGCTTTTCTTTCTTCGTAGTATATTTTAAACACAGATTTCATCGTTCTACCATGTATGTTTTTTCTTTACGCTAATCAGCACATCGACAAACTCGACAAATGAGCAATAATTCTTAGAACCAGATCACAAGTTTTTGCATTTAGAGGATTTTATGGGCAGTACAAAAATAGAAAGGTAGAAATGGCCTAGTGTGCTGTAGGTAAATTAAATGGGGATCCCAGAATTGAGCTGTCGACGTGCCTGAAAAGTAATCGTCACAATCCGTGTTAGCAGTCTTGATTGATGGAAGTAGACGGTGACTTTTATACAGAAATGGTGGCTGCTCAGCAAGAAATGGAAAAACGCGTTTTGGAAATTAGTCACAAGAATAAACAGATGTATCAAGAAAGACACAGAAGTGGAAGACGTAGTTATACGAACACAACCTTTTCACCGCTGTTTTGGCCGCTGATAGCAACAAGTGCACAGTTCTCATCAGTGGCGAAAAAAGCGGTGAAAAAGACGTGCTCCGTATCCGCATAAGAACGACTATTTGTTGCAATTTAAGACAGACGTAATTAAGACTGTGATGAAAATGGCATGGAAATGACCGAAAGGTGTAAATGCATGGTAGATCAAAGAATATCTTTGACGGATTCCAAGATGTATGAAAAGACAGGGAGAACGACCTGACAGGTGGGTACATGGCGTTATTAATCATGCTGAGACAGCATACACACGTAGAGCTGAAGACTGTTATGCGGGTGATAATGCTAACTACGTATATTTGACTCACTACTGTGGGAAGGTTCCTGTAACTGTGTTTTGACATTACCTCTTTAAGAGCTGTTTATGGATGTTGAAGCGTCATCTTAGAGTGCACGAAGGCGCTGTAAACAGAAAACACTGGAAGAGATGGTATCCCTAGCCAGACTGTGATTTTTGACATTTTATTTAGGTTTTACGTCATTATTATTTGCTTATGGCATTGACTCGAGGGCAAAATGTGGGCCATTTATCATGAATTGGTCTTTGTCGTCTTCAAACTCGTATTAGAAATGTAAGGTTCCCTTAAAAATGAAAATTCCCGTGGTGCACTGTTTTTTAAACGCTATCGTTTTCTAAGATTCTATTACTTAAATTTACTGAACATTAAAGTGGGAGACATACAGTGTGTGTTGTCATTATTAGTCACATAGAAATATTTCAAGTATAAACTCGTATATGTTATTATTGGATGTGCTCCAAGAAGACGGATAGAAGAACGGATCATATTTAACTTTATTTGCAGTTCGATTATTAACTGTGTCTCGTCCTACAATCTACAGTATCTCTACAAGCTGTGTGTCTGCTTCCGAACTGACCTTCAGAAAATTGTAGTGGTTCGTACATCATACCTACGCAGAACGTTCTAAGTTCTGGCTTGTATCGTGTTATTACCAATAATCTGAAGCGTTGCACAATCTTTAAATCCAAATAACACTTGGATTCATGGAATTTTAGAGGAATTTCCTATTTGCACTTGTAAAAGGAAACATTACATTCAACAGCTTGTTGATATTTTGGCCATTTGTAACAATGCGTAAAAGCAAATTCACAAGGGCTTCTCAGAAAGTCCCCGATGCTTTCTTTATTTAATAATCCACTTTGAATTTGCTGTAACTGATAACACAACGGAAAACTCAAATCAGCATGGTTAGACTATGAATCGAACTCTCCTTTTCTCCACTCACCTATCTTGGCACTAGTAGTAAAACTACGGCCTATAACGCCGTAATAAAAGGATTTCGATACTCAATAAGGGATTTCGAGGTGACATACCACACCATCAGAGCAAATCGAAATAGATTTGCATCGTTTCTGTATCGCATCGAATTCTGTAAATGTATTCAGCACAATGGCAGCGAAACGCCGCTTGGTGACTGATGAGCTTGTCATTCGCGATGGTCTCTGAGCACAATAGCTACAGAAAACAATAACGAACTGTGTGTTTGAAAATCACCCTTTCATTCATATTTGAGCTGCGTTTAATTTCAGAGGTAAATTTATCGTTTTGTGAAAATTTGTGCGTCAAAGGGAGAACCTCAGAGTAGAATATGTGCTACGACACATTGTTCAACTTGTGTTGACTGAGAACTAGTACTCGCAGGTGTTGTACACAATCCGCTTTCCGGTCAGGTCACTCACTATTATCTACCAAATTGGTCCGCGTAAAACATTAGTAAACTATTCTTTTTCGGGTTTTCAGCATTTGGCGAGTCCCTTTTTGTGATCAATATTTCCTCGCCTAACTTAATTTTCTTCCTCTGGTGCTGCAATCAGTAGCATAACGTGTGTTTAATGAAATCTGACCCTCCAGTGACCAGTAATGCTGTAGTTTCACTATCAAAACTGGCTGAGATTCAATTGCGAATCATTCTCAAGTGTGTTAAGTGGTAACGCCAAAGATATCACTATCACGTAATAAAATTTTAGTGTTACGATATGCATTGTTGTCAACTGGAGTAAAAATTGGCGTATGTGCACTCTAACAATACTGTGAGACATTTATGGTACTGCGACCTTATGTACAATGAAGTTCGACTTGCTGCGTTCTTTGATGCGCCTGTGTTTTTCCAGCGTCTATTCTGTTTTTCCATGAAACACTCACGCACTCGGAGCTTTCCGGTATTTACGAAAGAGATGGCTGTTGAGATTTTCATAAACTGAAATCTGAAAATTTTTGGTAAGTTCCTATGGGACCAAACTGCTGAGGACATCGGTCCCTAGGTTTACACACTACTTAATCTAACTTGAACTAACTTACGCTAAGGGCAACACACGCACTCACGCCCGAGGACTCGAATTTCCGACGGGGGGCATAAACAGAATGTCAGTTCCCAAAGGTTGCTTAACTTGGGAATTTTCCGAATATCCTTGTTTCCATAAGCTCCTCATTAACGTTACTCATCATCATGTCACAGTTAGTTTTTAGACAACGATATTCTTAGTTACTCCCGTCCGGTGTCTCACCGACGCCCCCCATACCTCTCCTCGACTATTCTTGTGGAATGTCCAGAAGCGAAATGCCACGCTGACATTTAACACAGTGAACTCGTGGTTTTCAAGGTCTTGATCGTGTTACCGTTACAGAGCACACTTTTTATCCATGTAGGTCGAACTAATATGCAATGAATGCCATGTTTCCTTGGATGTGAGCCGGCCGCGGTGGCCGAGCGGTTCTAGGCGCTTCAGTCCGGAACCGCGCGAATGCTACGGTTGCAGGTTCGAATCCTACCTCGGGCATGGATGTGTGTGATGTCCTTAGGTTTGTTAGGTTTAAGTAGTTCTAAGTTCTAGGGGACCGATGGCCTCAAATGTTAACTTCCATAGTGCTTAGAGCCATTTGAACCATCTGCAGACTATGGCTGTACAAGCATGTAAGCTGCGGAAGTTTTATTAGTTTTGAGTGATTCTGCGCACGTTTGGGAGAGGTGAGTCGTTGTTGTTATTTATTCAGCGGAAGATCTTCCTTCCGCGTAATCACTTTTCTTGTCGGATTTGTTGCTTAGAGCAGGGATCACCAGTCTAGAATGGGCGTCTGAACTTGTCCTATGACCCCTTAGCGCACAGAAGCAAAACTCTGTAGGAGTGGGGATGTATACTTATTCAATACTTATGATACTTATCTGCACATTTAAAGGTAAATCTCTGATGAGCATGTTTTCAAAAATCGAGCTGGACGAGATAAATTCTTGCTCGATTGTCGAAACATGCTCATCAAAGACATGCCTCTTAATGTAGGGATAAGTTGAGAAGAGCAAATATTGACACTGTATTTTCTCCCTTTCATTTCGAAAACACATGCGAATAGACGTCGGCACAACCTAGAGGAGATGCAAGGAACCAACTAGTTCGCCTTTCTGTCACCAGATGTAAGGGGTGTCACATATGCAGGCATCCGCCGCGATATTTGAAAAATAAAATCCCAGTGACGCCCAGCAAAAGCAACGATTTATTAACAATCTGTCTATAAATATAGCTGTGAAATGTATTTTAAAGGGGCGGTCATCATTAATTATTCCCCTTTTTCTCTAAACTTGTTGTAGAGTAAGATGTATAGGGACAAACAAAATAATCTGTAATAATTGTGACGATTTATTACATTGACTGAATTAACCTATGTCAGTAAATACTGTAAAGAGAAAAGATAACTAATAATTCGTACCCTAATTGTTTTCGTAATGAATAACTGAGTGGCATATGCAAAGGAGGAATTTCGTTATAGTTAACGAGTTGCATTAGAAAATACTTTCGTTCTTACTTGGGGTACAAGTGTATTTATTTTTGAAATATTTAATCCTGTTGCAGTTAGTCATTGGTTAATTAATTAATCAGAAGCGACAACCATATCTTTATTGTTTCAACTGACGCACTGGCAGACGAAACGGACAGTTCTAAGATTCTTTCATCTGAAACGCACTGTAGCCAATATAACGAAAGCCCTAGGTAATCCTACAAACAAAAATCTGAGCTGAAGGAACATCGCCTCAAGACAAGAGCCAAGTTGAAACCTTTTTCTTTTGCCTCTCTTTACCTTTATGGTCTACCAGCATCCGTCTAAGACGGAGTGTGAAGTAAAATACTGACAGAGGTGAGTACACATTTCCATTTTTATTTTGTGTAAATTGTGATGTTCCAAAAGTTGTGAAACATTGTTGATATTATAGTTCTCAAATCAATTTCATGACACGTGTATTTCAAATTTTGCGACAAACGCTATTCAAATGATATTTTTCTCTAAATTTCGATTTGCTTGAAGATATGAGTAGGGATAGTCGATGAGCCGACGAAGATAAATTATCGAATTAAAACGTTTTACGTATTTTATTGCTATTGTTATCATAACGGAAACCTAGGCGTCTATGTTCATATACGAGTGCTGAACGTTTTTCACTACGCCTGTGAACTCCTACATGTCTTTTACTTTGTGTGTCTACTGTCTTTTATCCACCGTTTTGTTTTGTTTCTCTGTGTCTTCATGTGTACTACTAGTGATATCTGTTGCCGAAGGGCGGCGAAGTTTGCCGCTGCCGGCCTACCTGTATCAAGTGTCAAGAAAACAATAGAGGGAAAAAAACGAGATGCCTATCATCGCAGAGAACTGATGAGAAACACAGGCAGCTGCTCCTATGGCGAGGGTATTGGACAGTTGGTACGACACTACAACAAATGACTAACTCGGAGCGGCGAATATGTAGAGAAGTAGCTGGAAGGGTTGGCAAAATTGCTGCAAGTAAAACATTTTTGATAGTGCAGTTTCCATTTCGCGACCGAATGGACCTTACTTTTCGAACAGCCCATGTAGTCTATAGCAGCGAAGATGAAAAATGGAGTGTTTTCTAATAAAATCTTGGAAGTCGTTCCCGAGATGAGAAAACAAATTGTGCCCTCATCTCTCCTCTGCTTCCTACTCTGAACCAAACCACGGAACCTCACCCGTCGGGTTGCGCCGTCCGCGCAGTCGCGAGGAACCCCTGTCTAGGGATACGCTGCGCCCACACGTCTGCGCCGTCAGCAGATCATACAAAACAAAGTACTCAAAATCATAAGCAATGCTCCACGATACACACGCATCGCGGATCTTCACCGGGAATACCGACTTGAGACTCTCACGGAGGTAATCCAAAAACTCACCACAAGACTATACAGAAACTCCAGACATTCGCAGAACCCGTTTATTCTGAATCTGGAGAACTACGACCACAACCATAGATGGAAACATAAAAGACCAAAAGACATAATTGTAAGGACCTAACATCTATGGCCAAGTACACGCAAACACAACGGTACAGGTGAGCCCATGTTAATCAGCCACCATTACTGGATATCCAGTTGGAACACACTTGCCGAATAACTGGCACCACGCAGGGAAGCTGTACCGTACACTACGTGCGGACAAGCTCCACACACACCCCACACAGTGAGATGATCTATGGCCGATCTCCCACTAATATACGAGGGCTATCCACAAAGTACATTACGTTTTGGAATTAAAAATAAATAAAGTATTGGAAATTTTTTTATTATATACAGATGAAAGCCACACTTAAATACTACTTTTCTACATAGTTGCCATTTAAATTAAGCCACTTATCGTAGCGATGGACGAGCTTGGAAATTCCTTCGTCGTAAAATTCGGCCGCCTGCGCCTTCAACCACGAGGTTACCTCTTCTTGAAGCTGTGTGTCGTCATAAAAACGTTGCATAGCCAACCACTTCTTCATTGCTGGGAATAAGTGGAAGTCGCTAGATGACAGGTCGGGACTGTACGGCGGATGTGGAAACACCTCCCACTTAAAAGATTCGAGAGCTTCACGAGTGGCATTTGCCGTGTGGGCCCGGGCGTTGTCAAGCAGCAAGATCTTTGAGCCCAACTTTCCCCTGCGCTTGTTTTGTATTGCTCTCCTGAGGTTGTGCAGAGTGTGGCAATACCTTTGAGAGTTTATTGCAGTGCCTCTTTCCAGGAAATCCACAAAAATCACACCTTTTCTGTCCCAAAAGACAGTCGCCATCACCTTCCTTGCCGACATTGTCTGCATGCATTTCTTGGGTTTTTGGGGGGAATTTGTGTGCCCCCACTGCATTGACTGCAATTTTGTCTCGCAGTTCACATGCTTAACCCATGTTTCGTCACCAGTAACGATGCGATAGAGTAATGAGTCGCCATCTTTCTCGTAAGCGTCCAAAAACGTTAACGCTGATTTTTGTGAATCTCTGTCTAGATTTTTGGAACCCATCTTGCACAAAATTTGTGGTAACCAAGCTTTCCGGTAATGATTTCGTGCAACAAACTTCGTGAAATTTGTGGAAAACTCATAGAGAGTTCCGTTATTGTGAAATTACGGTTTTCACGGACCGCGGCATCGACTTTTTCGACAAGTTCGGCAGTCACTATGCTGGGTCTTCCACTTCGCTCTTCGTCGTGAACGTTAGTTCGGCCATTTTTAAATTTTATGACCCATTGACGCACTCCACCTTCAGTGATTATGTTGTCCCCATACACTTCACAAAGCTGCCGATAGATTTCTATCGGTGTACAGTTTTTTGCAGTAGGAAACTTTATTACAGCACGCACTTCACACTTCGCGTCATTTTAAATTAACGCTGACATTTCAAACTGTCACAGTAGCTCAACGGAGTACAGCACGAACCTCTCTCTAGCACGGCAGGATGCCGACTGAGCGGCTGAATGCCACGACACCAAGATGGCCACGCTACCCCTGCCCCTAACGGACACAAACGAAAACGTAATGTACTTTGTGGATAGCCCTCGTATAACGATCCTGATTGTTCCAGGAATGCAGCGGCTGCAGCAACTGGGATACATCGCCATCGCCTGCCACGGTAATGACGCATGATACCCAAACTAACAAACCCAACCTTGCATGAACTATCGCAGGTAGTAAACCACTACCGCTCTTACTACCCATCCCACTGTCGCAGAGCATGGCACGAGGCTTGGCACTTTTTTTCCCTCTGCTCTTCAAATTGGTACCCTCATTCGCGTTTCGTCCACTATCTATCACCTGATGGACCGTGTTAATGCGTAGTCTTACCCAGACGCACGGACAACATCACAGCCCAGCATTCTGTGATCCACCTATTAGATAACAAACATGTTGACGGAGGTGACAGTAGAACTTTTGGTTTGGTCACCACGTTCGTGGGGGCGTGGAGGGTCCCATGGCTTAAAAAAGAAAAAAAAAACCTTGAGGATCTGTCTCAAGTCGCAGTAATGCACAAGTTTTTTGGTCAGGAGATCATTTCGAAACAAAAAACTTTTATCAGGTATCGATATTACGACTCGGCGATGAATGGGAATCAGAGCCGTGCAGAGGAGGCACTCACTTAACGACGAGCAGCGCGGCGGCGGGCTGCAGCAGGAAGAGCGGCGCGTGCAGGCGCGCCCGCGGGTAGAGCGGGGCTCGCGGGAGCAGCAGCGCCAGCAGGCCGTCCTCGGCGGGCGGCGGGCCGGGCGCGCGCAGCTCGCGGTACGCGGAGGCGGCCGGCGCCAGCAGCACCGTCCCCAGCGGCGCCACCGGCTGGATCTGCACGCGCGCCACGCAGCCCTCTCCGCGCGGCTCCAGCACCGAGTACGCTAGCTGCACGCGCCGCGGTGGCCACTTGGAGGGGCCGCCCCAGCCCGGCGGCGACAGCGGCGGCCACCACGTCGCCGGCACCGTCACCTGCGAGCCACAGCCAAGCACCGTGCTACACAGACACTGCTCCGCTCTTCCTTGCACGCAGACAGACAATAGAAATACACTGCTGCCCATTAAAAGTGCAGCTCCTTCAATGTGACATGCGACAAACGTCAAACTGGTATATTTTTTGAAACTTCCTGGCAGATTAAAACGGTGTGCCGGACCGAGACTCGAACTCGGGACGTTTGCCTTTTGCGGGCAAGTGCTCTACCAACTGAGCTACCCTGGCACGACTCACGCCCCGTCCTCACAGCTTTACTTCCGCCAGTACCTCGTCCCCTACCTTCCAAAACTTCACAGAAGCTCTCCTGCGAACCTTGCAGAACTAGCACTCCTGGAAGAAAGGATCCGGCACACCGTTTTAATCTGCCAGGAAGTTTCATATCAGCGCACACTCCCCTGCAGAGTGAAAATTTCGTTCTAGAAACATCCCCCAGGCTGTGGCTAAGCCATGTCTCCACAATATCCTTTCTTCCAGGAGTGCTAGTTCTGCAAGGTTCGCAGGAGAGCTTCTGTGATGTTTGCAACGTAGGAGACGAGGTACTGGCGGAATTAAAGCTGTGAGGACGGGGCATGAGTTGTGCTTGGGTATCTCAGTTGGTAGAGCACTTTCCCGCGAAAGCCAAACGTCCCGAGTTTGAGTCTCGGTCCGGCACACCGTTTTAATCTGCCAGGAAATTTCATATCAGCGCACACTCCGCTGTAGAGTGAAAATTTCATTCTGGTATTTTTTATTTCTTTTTTTCTTCTGGTTCCGTACCTCAGCCTGTAGCAACGGAACTCTTATAGGCTGACTTTGTTGTCTGTCTGTCCGAATCTTCCAAACCTGAAACTTCGCCGCAGATTAAAACTGTGTGCGGACCGAGACTCGTACTCGGGACCTTTGCCTTTCGCGATCAAGTGCTCTACCAACTTTTTTTTTTTTAATTAAAGGGGCGATTGCACAGTGACAATCGCAAATTTAAAGGAACAGGTACGTTTTTTTTATTATTTATTTTCAATAAACATCACTCTGTTAAAAGGAACATGTAGATAATTTCATGGTGTACTATGTGCATTACATATTGAGTGATGAGAGAAGTGTGAGGTTCATTATCAGCTGTCAAATGTGCACACCGACTGCACCTGGCACATCACAACTGCGTGGTGGGTCGAGGAAGACTGCCTGAAGGTAGTTGGCAAAGGTTTCCCCATAGTGTGACCAACTATGAACTTCATTGTGGGCTTGCTGCAAGAAATACCAAAAGTCAAGTCTCGGCTTGGCATCATCCCCATAGAGGTACGCGATCGTCCGAACTTTGACCCAGATGATCGACTGCGATTTAGTCGCCGGAAAGTAGTCACTCTCCGGATGTAAGAAGGAAGCAGGTGTAATATGTTGCGGGGTCACACGGAGGTAGCAAGCTACCATCTGTCTTCCTAGGAGCCAGACGTCTTCCACCGCGATACAAGTTAAGCGGTGATGGTCGTCATCCACTTGGCGACATTTCGGACAAACCAGCTGAGCTACCCAAGCACAACTCACGTCCCCTCATCACAGCTCTACTTCCGCCAGTACCTCGTCTCCTAACTTCCAAACTTTACGGAAGCTCTCCTGTGAAACTAGCAGAACTAGCACTCCTAAAAGAAAGGATATTGGGGAGACATGGCTTAGCCACAGCCTGGGGGATGTTTCCAGAATGAGATTCTCACTCAGCAGCGGAGTGTGCGCTGATATGAAACTTCAGGCAGAAGTAAAGCTGTGAGGACGGGGCGTGAGTCGTACTTGGGTAGCTCAGTTGGTAGAGCACTTGCCCGCGAAAGGCAACGGTCCCGAGTTCGAGTCTCGGTCCGGCACACAGTTTTAATCTGCCAGGAAGTTTCATATCAGCACGCACTCCGCTGCAGAGTGAAAATCTCATTCTCTTCCAAACCTCTTTTATCACGGACCCGTAAACGTACCAAGTTGAACATTATGTCACACATTAAGGTATACAGTCCTAAGCGCCAGGTTAACCGAGGGCGCTAATGCTATGCTTCCTGGAGTCGGATAGGCGCGCCGGATCAGGATCGAATCCGCCCGGCGGATTAACGACCGGCTTGGATGAGGTTTTTAGGCAGTTTTCCACATCCCACTAGGTGAATACGGGCTGGTCCTCATGTCCCGCGTCAGCTACACGCCTCGCAGACATTTGAAAATGTTCGCACTGTTTCCTGAGTTACACCTCATGCAGGCAGCTGGGGTGCACTAATTTCGTCCCAAGGGTATGGGGTGGCGACAGGAAGGGCATCCGGCCACCGTCTAACGCTAACATCGCCAATTCCATTATCCCCCGTTGCCGTGGGACAAAGGCCCAAACAAACTCTGATTAAGGTATACAGGCCCTTGGCGATACAAAAGAGTGTAGCTTCTAAGCCAATATGACAGATATTTTGATATTCACGAGCTCACAGATCAAAACCTAGAGGGCACTTCCTTTTCACCCAGAATCTTGAAATTTGGTAAGAAGCAAGGTTTCATACTGCAATCTAACGACCATATCCAAAAATCTTTAATTTGTAATTATATCACACGAAAAAATTTGTTTCTATTTGTTATCTGACTGCCTGTCCATCCATCCGTCTGTTAAGACACATTATTCTCAGGAATGGGTAGACGAATCAAATTGAAATTTATATCGCATACTGAAATCTTTGCTCCCTGGGTGGCATAATCAACGTTAGCATCTAAGGCAATGTAATCAAAGTATTCGGCCATTTGTGTCACATATTTTGATACTCGCAAACTCTCTCATCAAAACATACACGGTACTTCCCGTTGATCTAGAATAATGAAATTTGACAAGAACAAAGGTTTCACAGAGCAAGTAAAGGGAAAAATCTGAATTACTGAATTTGTAGTCACATTACACGAAAAAATTAATTTTGTCACTTGTTTTCCCACTGTCTCTCTGTCCCTCCCTCTATTAATACCACGTTTTCTCAGGAAGGAGTATGCGTATCAAGTTGAAATTTATATCGCATACTGAGGTCAATTGTCCTTTATTGGTATAAAAAATTTAAGGTTCTAAGTCAATGCAGTCGAAAGATACGGGTCTTTACGTCACATATTTTGATACTGCAAGTGTTCTCGTAAAACCTACAGGTTACTTCCCCTTGAAGTACAATCATGAACTTTGGCAAGAGGGAAAGTTTCGCCGGCGGCAGTGGCCGAGCGGTTCTAGGCACTACAGTCTGGAACCGCGCGACCGCTACGGTCGCAGGTTCGAATCCTGCCTCGGGTATGGATGTGTGTGCTGTCATAGGTTAGTTAGGTTTAAGTAGTTCTAAGTTCTATGGGACTGATGACCTCAGCAGTTAAGTCCCATAGTGCTCAGAGCCATTTGAACCATTTTTTTTAACGTTTCACAGTACAAGCAAAGGAAAAAAAATCACAAAATTGTTAATTTGTAATCATATCACATGGAAAGAATTTGCTTTTGCTATTTATTATCCTATTTCATACTTGAAATTAGAACATTCTCGAGTCTTGGAATGCCTGTGGTTGATGTCTTGCCAGTATCAAGCCTGTCGATAACACACAAAAGTCGTCGAAATCCTCGATTCCCACAGTGGATGAACGTTATTTATACATAATTATGTTCATATGGTACCCTCAGAGCGCGAGTGCTACTGGCACCTGTCCACATTTTTGCCAATTGGTTAATGCCGAAGAGTGACAGCCTCTGCCGATTTTTTCTTTTGGTACTTCCGGTAGTATTACGTTTTCGCTTTATTTTTGTTCGACCTCTGTTTAGGTACTTGGCCAAGCTTATGATCTGTTTTGTCACGTGTTCTAGCGAAAAATGGAGAAGGAAGGTACATTAAAATTTTGCGATCCGTCGACAGCGACTTCGTTAGAGCACAAGCTCGTATTGGGGAACAATGGGAAAGAAAACCGATCGTGCCCTCTCAGAGGGATTATCCCAGTATTTGGCTTTAGCGTTGTAAGAGTGCAGTAGACTGTCGTAAGTAGGCGTAGACTACGGTAGTTTTCCTAGTAGTTTCGATCAGTGAAGATCGTAACTGCGTTGTATGTACGTTGGGTGTGTTGTGTATCTTTTGGACGTCATCCCATTTCGATCGATTTGCTTCCGTATGCAATCAGTGCCTTATTAGATTCCCCTAGAAACCGGAAGCTGTGATCTGTCTGGAAACTGAGTGAGGATATGTAAAGGGCCAAGCATCATACGGAACATTTTTGTTCTTCATAGTTATCCTTCCACCTGTTACTAAAAACAAATAGTATTTACAGCAATCTTGAAACTGTCAATGTTTAATTCATGTTTTATTCGCAAATTATTGATTCATAACGTGAAAGAGGAACGTTGTAGTAAAAAATCACACAATACATGTTTATCGTATAGTATTAGAAACCGAAGTTTCCTCAAGTAAATGGTACAATTAAGAAAACGCAAAGCAAAAACATATCAAACCTCATTTCATTACTTCGTCAAGATTATATAAGATATGTTTCTGTTATTCATAAACAACTTTCGCACTTATCAATAATAACAGGAAATTCTTTCCTTTGATCGTGATGAAAAATGTTCTATTGAGTACAAAACAACAGTAATTAATAGATTTTTTAATGTTTGTGTACGTAAACTGTATTTGCATCAAAAGTAATTGGTTTGGTTACATAAAATCACAGAAGTCACGCGAGAAACTTTTATTACTTATAAAATGCAATTTATTTTTTTCAACGTTATAAACTACCAGTGGACTAACACTGGGCGATGTGCAGTTCTAATCATGTGTAAAACAAAAAGTAAGAAGCAAAGACAAGTCGTCGGCTCCCAGTTTCTCTTTCACATATTCATTTATGTTTCTTTCCCTACTGATTCTTCCAGTACAACCTGCAATCCTACCATTTATCACGTTATTTATGTACTGCCCAAAGCTTCCGAACCATTTGGGTAAAGCGCAACTCTACCCTCGAGCGACTTAGGGAAATGGCGCAAAATCTAACTGCGGATGGGCGGGCGTGAATCTGAACCCTCGTCCTCCAGAATGCGAGTCCATTGTGCTAACCACTGCACCAATTAGTTCGGTGTGTTACTGTGTTACAGAGGTTTCCACCAGTCAATTGTTGCCAACTGCTTCGTCTCTTTGAATATTTGTGTATTTATTGCCAAATTATAGACCTGTTACCTGATGTTTAAAACAGGTCGTACATCTCACAATTTTCGTTTTTCATCTTTTGTTTTATCTACAACATTTACAAAGAATGATACTTTTCAAAATAACAATAATTTAAAGTTGAAATATAAATAAAATTTTGTTGTTTTTTAAGAAGACTATATAAAGAAGATAGGATAGAGGAAATATTTGTTAGTACCATCACCGAATGTGACTGACGGTGAATACCTCGGAATGGTTTCTTCGAGCCGTTGACCGCCAGTCACACACAAACATACACACATTCACACAAATGATTATAGTAGAGAAATAATGTTGCTTATCCTATTTATTACTAATCCTAGGTGTTAACTACTTTAGGTGTCCATCCATGTACAGCATTTGGTGATTTCTTGGCTAAATCGCCAGCACATTATGCTTATTTACTGTCACATCTCAGCTTCCTTCTCCTGTTCCTCCTCATTGTCGCTATTTTCGCTGTCACTGTGGGTATCGCTGTCAACCCTCTGGGGATTGTTGTTACGTTGCACATAGGCATGTCTGTAATGTCGTGTCCGCATGTACTCTTCATGTGTTGTTTTTGAAATACTGTTTGTCAGTGCGTTTAATTGTGCCCACTGTTCTTCGTCTCTTATTGCTGTGTATATATCTATGTCTGTATCTGTGTAGTCTAGGTGTAGTGTATGTCTATTGTTCGCGCATTGCCCGCAGAAAAAGACAGTGTGTTCTGGGGAACCTTCTTCACCGCGTGTGCATATAGGTGTCTGCCTCAGACTCACGCGGTTTAAGTGCGTGGGATAAGGTCCGCGTCCGGTTAAGAAATGTACCATACCCCGGCTGGGATCGATATGTCTCATTCTCAACCGCTCCCTTATGTCAGGGAGGAAGTCGTGCAGTCTACGTCCCTTATCACTTACATCCCACTCACCTTGCCATGTATCCAAACGCCAACTTTTCAGGTGATGTATCGTCTCTATCGGCACACCGGTTATTGTGTGTACCTTATCCAGTCCCCCCACCTTTAACCAGTACCTTACAGCTCTGTATTTCATCGTGATATCTACGGGGCTTATTCCGAGCACCACGCACAGTGCATCCGCTGAGGTGGTACCGAAGGCTCCAGATAGCTTGACACTTCTCTGTCCTCGTCTGACGGATGCTTTGTTGGTGACCACGTTCAGTCTATGTGCCCACGTGCTGCTGCGAAGCTGAGTACTGATTCGAAGAGCGCACAGTGGTATGTACGTATGACTGGTAGAGGTAGTCTGTACTGTTTTGAATTTATCCTCACGAGTTTGTGTAATATTTTTTCTGCTTTGTCTGTTGTTAGCCTTATGTGTTCGTGGAAATTCAATTTTTCATCTGTATGTACCCCCAAGATAGCGCGTAACGTGTGCTCGTTTGGTGTTTGTGTCCGCAATTTCAACCGAAGGATTCGTTTGGAGCGATCCTTTCAGTACAGTGTATGTTGTTTTGTTTTCGGCTATTCTGAGTTTGTTGTTGTGACACCACTGAGTAATTGTTTGTAGTATTCCACTGGCTTCCTCTTCTAACAGGGTTCTGTTGTTTGCAGTGACTACAACTAATAGGTCATCTGCATAGGCGACAATTCCGTCTGACCTGCCATACCCATCCAGAAGTTGTAGAAGGGGTTCGATTGTCATAACCCAGAAGATGGGGCCGCAGATCGACCCTTGAGGACAACCTTTGGTAATTCTTTTAATTACTTTCCGGCTGTCCATCTGCCATTCGACTACTCAGTCTTTACGGTAGTCTAGAAACTGTTGTACAGTGACTGCTGTACCTCCAAATGTCTAAGCCTCTGAAACAGTGCGGGCCACCAGAGATTATCAAATGCTCCGGCAATGTCAATCATTATTGCTATAAATGATGACTAACTGACAACCTCAGCTGCCGACAGGTGTTGTTGTTATACATCGATGTGGACAGCTGAAAATGTGTGCCCCGACTGGCATTCGAACCCGGGATCTCCTGCTTACATGGCAGACGCTCTATCCATCTGAGCCACCGAGGACACAGGTGAATAGCGTGACTGCAGGGACTTATCCCTTGCACGCTTCCCGTGAGACTCTCATTCCCAACTGTCCACAATTCTACATATGTATTGTACCTTATAGACATTTGCCCACCCACTCATTACTCGCGCACGCTTTGGCGATTCCCGTAAGAGTTTGGGCAACCTGTGCGCATTCGCACAGACGAAGGTCAATGGCTGGGTAGCCTTTAACTATATATATTAAGATAGTAACTTGTTCTCGAAAGAACAGTTACTATTGATGACCTTGCAGCTTTTCCCTGGAAGCAGGAGATCAGGAGATCCCGGGTTCGAATCCCGGTCGTGGCACACATTTTCAGCTGTCCACATCGAGGTATAACAACAACACCTGTCGGCAGCTGACGTTGTCAGTTAGTCATCATTTATTCCAGGGAAAAGCTGCAGGGTCATCAACAGTAACTGTTCTTTCGAGAACAAGTTACTGTCTTCATATATATAATCATTATTGCCATGGCGTATTTCTTTTTTGTGGTGTTAACTATGTGGAGGGCCTGGTTGATGCCATCATCTATTGATATGCCAGTTCTGAAGCCGAACTGGTGTTGGCTCATACCCCTGAGAGCTCTGTGTGTCTGCAGGCGCTTACACAGTAGCGTTTTCTGAATCTTTGCCAGGGTGTTTATTAGGCATATTGGCCTGTAAGTCTTTGGATCTGAAGGATCCCTGTCTGCTGATTTCTTAATAATTGCTTCGGAGCTTTTACATACCGGTTCTCGTTAGATCACCAGACGAACGTCGTGCGTGCCCAGTGCTTGGATGGGTAACCGCCTGCATGCTGTTGGATATAGGTGAGCTGGTGGCGTAAAGTTCCTGATCACCAGACTTTGCGCCAACGTTTTGGATTAAATTCCAAACCCCTCAGCAGTCTCTCTTGGAGTGTTGGCATGTGACACCGTTGATGGTGATACCTCCGTCGGATTCGCGCGTTAAGCCCATCGGCCCCCTTGGTGCTATCCGAGAGTGGTAGGCTAAACGCCAGTATCGGATTTCACGCTTCCCCTTCTCATCACCAGTCAACACAAACAAGACCCTACACTACACTCACTCATTCCTGTCACCTCCACTTTTCAGAGACGTTTAAACACACAACTCTAACACTTTACGAGGGAAAGGTGGCATTTTGCACGGAGGATAGAAAAATCTTTTCAATCAGGCTCCCAGCCGCCGGTGCCATACAGCATTAGAAGTTATTTGTTTGCTGTTCCACATTTCAGTCAAGTCTTCCTGCACCCTATATCCTGAGTTTTAGCGTGCATTTTTTATGAGGGCTCTGGACATTTTATATTTATGCCACCTTTATGAGTCTGCTCGTCCTACATTTTCAAGCTGTCACATGAATCTTCTGCGACTTTTGACGAATAGGTTTTTCACGTAGTGTTTGATTTCGCCGACCAGATATTTCTCTTGCAGTTCCTCGTGTTCTGGACCAGCTTGGGACTTCCAGCTTCAGTTTTATTTTTCTTTTATCTTCTTTTTTTTCTCCATCTCTCAAGTGGCTACATCTTTCGGATGATGGATACGCTATTTCCGTGCCTGGTTGAGATCTTAACTTGTGAGAAAAGACATGAAGGCTCTCATCATCTTCGTGGTGTTTAGTTTTCGTTCCAGGATATAGGCGGATGTGGAAACCTCTTGCACAACATGGCTCCTAGTTTATTAAGTGCTTGGATATACAAATGATTGACATTTTGGGGCAATCGCACAGACAACGTAGGACAAATGCCATTTACATGCTATGTTCAGAATATGATCGTTGATTAGAAAGCGGTCAGATACCCCTTTGAAGTTCGGCTGTACCGCAACACATTCAGCCTGCCGGCGAGTGTCTCGCCACAACTCAACCGACGGTAGTAAACACTAGAGGCTCCGTGAGTCCACTGTCGGTAAATATAACCATATTTAAAGGCAGACTTACGGAAAGCTCTGCACAATATAGAGGCGCCAACGTCGCGCCAGGGAGCGCCACAATCACGGAAGTGTTTTCCTGCGCAGATCACGAACCGCCTAGAAAGCGATCGTGTAATCTTCCACCAGGACTCACACAAGCGGCAGCTCAAAAAATGGTTCAAATGGCTCTGAGCACTATGAGACTTAACTTCTGAGGTCATCAGTCCCCTAGAACTTAGAACTACTTAAACCTAACTAACCTAAGGACATCACACACATCCATGCCCGAGGTAGGATTCGAACCTGCGACCGTAGCGGTCGCGCGGCTCCAAACTGTAGCGCCTAGAACCGCTCGGCAACTCCGGCCGCGGCAGCCCAACGCATGGTCATAGTGAGTGTTTTTGCCGAGCTCCCGTCCTGGACATCAGCTGTCTGCAAAAGTAGTCAGCACCTCCGATAACAGCCCGCAACAGGCTACCGAGTCACCTCATTTGCAGCCACGAGCGGTCGCCGCCTGCCTCCGACCACATTCTCATTGATACAACTCCGCATTCTCCATGTTCTGCTACGACGTCAGCATGCAGCCGTCGTTCACCCGGCGACCACGGCCTCGCTTGACGCCGTGTGCCATCTACATCTATATAGATATTCTACAAGTGACCGTAGGGTGCGTAGCGGAGGGTACCCTGTACCATTACTTGTCATTTCCTTTCCCCTTCCGTTGGCCGGGGTGGCCGAGCGGTTCTAGGCGCTACAGTCTGGAACCGCGCTACCGCTACGGTCGCAGGTTCGAATCCTGCCTCGGGCATGGATGTGTGTGATGTTCCTAGGTTAGTTAGGTTTAAGTAGTTCTAAGTTCTATGGGACTGGTGACCTCAGAAGTTAATTTCCATAGTGCTCAGGGCCATTTTTCCCTTCCTCTTCCACTCGCAAATAGAGGGAAAATCTACTGGTCACACCATCGTCCTATATGCGGCCTCCTTTACAGGTGAACCACTCTTTCCTAAAATTCCCCAGTCAACCAAAGTCGATCATTCGCCTTCTCTACCACAGTCGTCACATGCTCGTGCCACCTCATCTCGCTCTGCAAAGTCACGTCTAGACATTTAAACAACTTGACTGTGTCAATCAGGACACAAGTAATACTGTATCCGAACGCTACAGTTTCAATCTTCCTACTCATCCGCGTTAACTTACATTTTTCCAGATTTAGGACTAGCTGCCATTCATCCAGCAACTGGAAATTTTATCTGTGTCGTCTCGTATTTCCTACAGTCTCTCAACTCCGACACCTTATCGTACACCACTGCATTATCAGCAAACAATCGTAAATTACTGCCCGCACTATCCGCCAAATCACTTCTGTATATAGAGAACAACAGCGGTCCTATCTCACTTCCCTGGGGCACTCCTGACAATACCCTTGTCTTTGATGAACACTCGCCTTCGAGGACAACATACTGCGTCCTATTCATTTAGAAGTCTTCGAGCTATTCACATATCTGTGAACTTTTCCATATGCTAGAACCTTCGTTAACAGTCTGCAATGGCGCACCAAATGCTTTCCGGAAATCTAGAAATATGAAGTCTACCTTTTGCCCTTCATCCATAGTTCTATCATCTGAGAAAAGGGCAAGCTGAGTTTGTACAAGTGATGTTTTCTAAAACCACGCTGATTCGTGTACATAAGCTTCTCAGTCTCAAGAAGGTTTATTATATTCGAACTGAGAATATGTTCAAGAATTCCGCAGCAAACAGAAGTTAGGGATATTGGTCTGTAATTTTGTGGGTCCATTCTTTTACCCTTCTTATATATTGGAGTCACCCGCGCTTTTTTCCAGTCGCTTGGGACTTTGTGCTGGGTGGGAGATTCACGATAAATGCAAGATAGGTAAGGGACCAATGCCGTTGAGTACTCTCTGTAAAATCGAACTGGGAATCCATCCGGGCCAGGTGATGTATTTGCTTTCAAATCTTGCAGTTGTTTCTCTACCCCAGGTATGCTTTCTACTATGTCGTCCATATGGAAGTCTGTTCGATGGTCAAATGACGGTATGTTTGTACTATTCTCCTGTGTGAACCATTTCGTGAACGTGAAATTGAAAACTTTGGCTTTCGTTTTGCTATCTTCAACTGCCACACCGGATTGGTCAACAAGGAACTGAAGGGAAGCCTTAGACGCGCTTAGCGCTTTTACATAGGACCAGACTCTTTGACTCCCTCGGTCGTCAACAGACCAATGTCTTATGGGACTCGTCATTCACAGACGCTGTGAGAAGTTTTCTGTATCAGTGATCAAACGTAGGTTTCCTATTGGTGAATACAGTCTTAGCTTTATTTCTCGTCGTCAAACAGTGACTTTTATTTTCTTGTTACTCCTGTACCATATTCAGTGATACAAAAAGCATTATCCAACGCTACTGGTGGCTTATCAATAAGTATATTGTTCCCCTTGTGCTCACGGGCATAAAGCAAACTTATATTAGCGTGGTTAATAAGCATTGCTTCATCGGTAAAGAGCGCACATTTAAAAAAACGTACGGCTGCCTCTCAGTTGCTGAAGGGCAAACCGAAAAAATTCTGTATGACTTTCGAAATCACGGCCTTCGAGTGCCTGATGTGGTGATAGATGATAGGGATGGAAATTCTGTCGATGCAGAATGCGAATGACACTTATCTGGTTGACTCCGCATTCCTTGGCAATATATCTCGTACCAGTGTAGGATTCATTAACGTCGTAGCCAGAACAGCTCGTTCGTGTTCTCTGTCAGCTGCAGTCTTCTTTCTTGTCCTCTTTTTGACGTTCAAATAACCTGTCAGACACTGGCGATCGGGACAGATAACCCTGTATCGGTTTACTGTTTTTACGACGTTTCTTTCACATTAAACATATAAAAGTAGTATATCCAACTTTTCCTCATTGGTGTACATGCCCGCACGCAACGAATGTTAAAGCAGAAATGAGCAGCCTGCAGTGAAGAAAAGTAAACAGGCAAATGTGTTGACTTCTGACACAGCATAGCATGAGAGCTCTCCTTGGCAGTGTTTGCACCGCTAATGCCGATTCCGGCCACCGTGCTCTCAAAGTCTAGGACATTTCTCGAATTCTTTTACGACGGGTTTCAACGTCAACATTGACAAACGCTGTGTCACTCTAATTGTCTTCTCAAGAGCAATCGACTGCAGCTACAAAACGTATACGGTTACATTAAGAAAAAGAACTTACTTCAATATCTGCGGTAATATCATCGCTAAAAAAGTTACCAAATAAAAAATACGTTCGCCTTGATACTCTAACATCTGCAGAAAACCGCGTTTCGATATTTGTAACCATTCACGAAATGAAATGGGTGTTACGTCTTACGTGACTCACCTTGTATAAGGGGCCATCAAAAAGTTTCCGTTTGAGGGCGTTGCTGAGGCGTATATGCAGCGTAGAGCGGCTAAGGTGTCGGCACATGAGCATCAACATGAGGGCAAGGGATTAGCGTGGGAGTCATATCTTTCCAACGTGCGTATAGTAAATAAGGAAACGTCAACTAAATCGACGTTATTACCAAATGCGTCTAAACAGGACCAACATGGCGTTATTCATTTTTGGCCACTGAAGGACAAACACTGCTAGATATTCATCGGAGAATGAATAATGTGTGTGAGACACAATGTGTGTCGAAGACTACCGTTGTGAAATTGTGCGGCAACTTTCGTGCTGCTCGCGATTCGACACAAGACGCCGAAGAAATGGTGGAGCAACCCAGCTGGGAGACACTCGAGCACCCACCCTACAGTTCTGTTCTCTCCCCACGCGATTATCATGCCTGTTGTCCCTTAAAAAAGACCTTGAATGTTCAAAGATTCCTGTCGGTCGAGGACGTGCAGCAGGCAGTTACGGGCCTCTGCACACAGCTTGGTACGGCATTTTACCAAAGGCTTATTTTAGTCTGGTGTATCGTGGAATGATTGCCTCAATGCTCACGGTGATTTCGTCTCGTTAACGTACTGATTCTGCACTGCATGACCTTCGAACTGAAACTTTTTGATATCACTTATATAATCGATTTGTTTCAAGTAGGTATACTCCGCAGTCCATGTGACAAGCGCCCCAGAGAACAGGCATATCGTTCGCTCGACCGCAGGATCAAACATACGTATCACGTACTTTCAGTCAGGAAACTGGCTGTTTGCAACAAGACAAATACCAACACGGAAAGTTCTACGACGTCTGGGATGCACCTGCCTATCAGCACGACCACCATTGATGCTGCTTTTCCTGTCGCAGCAGTACAGAAGCCGCGCCGACCGCTGTTCGTCCAGCGACAACACAGGACTCAGTATTGGTATCATATCAGCCTTTCAGACGAATTCCAGTTCTCCGTATAACACAATCAGCGTATCCGTGTGTGGAGGCTCAGAGGAGATGGAACACCACCAACCTCATAGGAGGCCAGCACGTGGCGTAACGATGGTTGCTGCCATTGGGTACACAACACGACTACCTTTGGTTAGCATAGCCAGTAATCTGCTCTTTAGCAGTTACGTTGCTGGTCCTGATCGGTAGCTGAATAGTCAGTTGTGTGTGAGTATTCGTAGACGGCTTAGTATCATGTTTGAACATTTATTTCTTTTATGTTTGACATGTCGATTACTGGTGAAGTTCACGACACGTGTAACACCACTTACAGTACTAATAAAAATATTATGTAATGTTATAAGGCGTAAGATCGGAAGATAACAACCCAGCCGTGCCGAAACCGGTTATCTGTATCTAATAGGTGCTTCACTAGTGACCTTGTTTAAAAGTTTCTTCAGAGTCCACAATGATACAATGTCAGGAATATATAAGGCTGCGTCCTAATTTCGAGGAGTCCCTGGCCTTATCTTTTAACAAGATAACGCAAGACCGCATGTAGCTCGTGCTGCCTGACCTGCCCCATTATAAAGGGTGTTCGACCGTTGGTCAGGTCAGTAAGTTCTCCGCATTCCTTGCGTACTAAAAAAATCACGTCATGAGCTGCCGAGAGACTGGAACGCCATCCCCTCGTCATCCACTACGACTGATGAACTCTAGCATAGAGTGAAGAGCGTGGAATTACGTACTCACATCTGTCACTCAAGATCATTTCGATTCGTTGTCCAGCAGGGTTACAGCCGTTGTTGCTGTCAATGCGGCAAGCTGCGTATTCAGATTCGCATCAAAAATGGTTCAAATGGCTCGGAGCACTATGGGACTCAACATCTGAGGTCATCATTCCCCTAGAACTTAGGACTACTTAAACCTAACTAACCTAAGGACATCACACACATCCATGCCCGAGGCAGGATTCGAACCTGCGACCGTAGGATTCGCATCCTTTTACCCGCAATCCACATACAAATTTAATCATGTATTCTTCCTACTGACTGTATATGTAGATTAAGGAATATTTTACTTCCTGGATGAATTTTTTAATCTGCAGCGGAGTGTGCGCTGGTATGAAACTTCCTCCCAAATTAAAACTGTGTGCCGTACCGGGACTCGAACTCGGGAAGTTTGCCTTTCGCGGGCATGTTCTCTACCCACTGAACTTCCCAAGCACGAACCACGACCCCTCCTCACAGCTTTACATCCGCCAGTACCTCATCTCATGCATTCCAAACTTCACAGAAGTTCTCCTACATACCTTGCGGGACTAGCACTCCTAGAAGAAACGTTATTGCGGAGACGCGGCTTAGCCACATTCTGGGAGATGTTTCCAGAACGAATTGTTCACTCTGCTGCGGAGAGTACACTGATATGAAATTGCGTGGCAGATTAAAACTGCGTGCCGGACCGAGAGAACTGTTACGCAAGAGAAGTTCTGTGACTCCTGTGAGCACTGGTCGTGTGTCATCCTTGGGTAGCTCAGTCGGTAGAGCACTTACTCGCGGAAAGCAAAGCCCCCGAGTTCGAGTCTGAGTCCACCACAGAATTTTAATCTGGCAGCAAGTTTCCATATTTTGTTATTTTCTTCCTCGTGTTTTATGGCCAACAATATAATTTTAACGCACTGAAATAGGTAGTTACTTTAAATAAAATATGGATTCCTACTTTGCACAAAGAGATGAATTCTAGCTATCGATTTATTATAATAGAGAAAGGTTTCGCCTGTTCGAGACTATCATGTGAGTTCGGCATTACCTGACGGAGTGCACACAGCTCATGATTTCCCTATAAATACCGACCCCTTAGGTTTTCTTCTAAGATGGTGAAGATTTCCCTGCAGAGGTGTATGTAATATTAGTGAACAGCTATACCCATCGATTCTCTCTGCCCGGACGTTTCAACAGAAATAAAATAGTTCATAACCTCACTGTATTAACACCACTAGAATGTGTGAGACAAACGAAAATAAGGCTCTATCCCCTCTACATCAAAATGGGTGTCCACATGTGCCTCCGAATCTGTCTTCTAATGGGTACTCTATATGAGTGGCAGTGTACTGTCGCATGCGTCCTGCTGTTACGGTGCTGCTATGATGGAATGGTCGTCATCTGTTATGATATTGGTTAGCCAGCGCAAGATACTTAACGTTTTAGAAGCGCCGCTCTCTGATAGACTGTGTCGCTTCGTGATCCATACAATATTGTTAAACGGAAAAAAGCAAGATTGAGGTTTAACGTGACATCGATGAAGAAGTCACTGTAGATGGCGCTCAAGCTCTAATTGGAGGAAGACAGGAAAGGGAATTGTTCGGCCCTTCTAGTTAAGTCGTCTTGGCGTTCGTCTAAGTGATTTAGGGAAAACATGGAAACTTGAATGTGGATGGCGGGACGGGAATTTAAATTGTCGTCCTTCCTACGGAGACCCATGATTTCCCGGCACTATTAGTAATAGAAATCAGGTACTGGATTGTAAGGCGTACCCAGGAGCATATATAGACTCAGACCACAATATAGTCGTGATGAAGAGTAGGCTGAAGTTCAAGACATTAGTCAGGAAGAATCAATACGCAAAGAAGTGGGATACGGAAGTACTAAGGAATGACGAGATACGTTTGAAGTTCTCTAACGCTATAGATACAGCAATAAGGAATAGCGCAGTAGGCAGTACAGTTGAAGAGGAATGGGCATCTCTAAAAAGGGCCATCACAGAAGTTGGGAAGGAAAACATAGGTACAAAGAAGGTAGCTGCGAAGAAACCATGGGTAACAGAAGAAATACTTCAGTTGATTGATGAAAGGAGGAAGTACAAACATGTTCCGGGAAAATCAGGAATACAGAAATACAAGTCGCTGAGGAATGAAATAAATAGGAAGTGCAGGGAAGCTAAGACGAAATGGCTGCAGGAAAAATGTGAAGACATCGAAAAAGATATGATTGTCGGAAGGACAGACTCAGCATACAGGAAAGTAAAAACAACTTTGGTGACATTAAAAGCAACGGTGGTAACGTTAAGAGTGCAACGGGAATTCCACTGTTAAATGCAGAGGAGAGAGCAGATAGGTGGAAAGAATACATTGAAAGCCTCTATGAGGGTGAAGATTTGTCTGATGTGATAGAAGAAGTAACAAGAGTCGATTTAGAAGAGATAGGGGATCCAGTATTAGAATCGGAATTTAAAAGAGCTTTGGAGGACTTACGGTCAAATAAGGCAGAAGGGATAGATAACATTCCATCAGAATTTCTAAAATCATTGGGGGAAGTGGCAACAAAACGACTATTCACGTTGGTGTGTAGAATATATGAGTCTGGCGACATACCATCTGACTTTCGGAAAAGCATCATCCACACAATTCCGAAGACGGCAAGAGCTGACAAGTGCGAGAACTATCGCACAATCAGCTTAACAGTTCATGCATCGAAGCTGCTTACAAGAATAGAAAATTGAGAATGCGCTAGGTGACGAGAGGCAATTCTGACGTTACGGCTAATAATGGAAGCAAGGCTAAAGAAATATCAAGACACTTTCATAGGATTTGTCGACCTGGAAAAAGCGTTCGACAATATAAAATGTTGCAAGCTGTTCGAGATTCTGAAAAAAGTAGGGGTAAGCTATAGGGAGAGACGGGTCATATACAATAAGTACAACAACCAAGAGGGAATAATAAGAGTGGACGATCAAGAACGAAGTGCTCGTATTAAGAAGGGTGTAAGACAAGGCTGTAGCCTTTCGCCCCTACTCTTCAATCTGTACATCGAGGAAGCAATGATGGAAATAAAAGAAAGGTTCAGGAGTGGAATTAAAATACAAGGTGAAAGGATATCAATGATAAGATTCGCTGATGACATTGCTATCCTGAGTGAAAGTGAAGTCGAATTAAATGATCTGCTGAACGGAATGAACAGTCTAATGAGTACACAGTATGGTTTGAGAGTAAATCGGAGAAAGACGAAGGTAATGAGAAGTAGTAGAAATGAGAACAACGGGAAACTTAACATCAGGATTGATGGTCACGAAGTCAATGAAGTTAAGGAATTCTGCTACCTAGGCAGTAAAATAACCAATGACGGACGGAGCAAGGAGGACATCAAAAGCAGACTCGCTATGGCAAAAAAAGCATTTCTGGCCAAGAGAAGTCTACTAATATCAAATACCGGCCTTAATTTGAGGAAGAAATTTCTGAGGATGTACGTCTGGAGTACAGACAGCATTGTATGGTAGTGAAACATGGACTGTGGGAAAACCGGAACAGAAGAGAATCGAAGCATTTGAGATGTGGTGCTATAGACGAATGTTGAAAATCAGGTGGACTGATAAGGTAAGGAATGAGGAGGTCCTACGCAGAATCGGAGAGGAAAGGAATATGTGGAAAACACTGATAAGGAGAAGGGACAGGATGATAGGACATCTGCTAAGACATGAGGGAATGACTTCCATGGTACTAGAGGGAGCTGTAGAGGGCAAAAACTGTAGAGGAAGGCAGAAATTGGAATACGTCAAGCAAATAATTGAGGGCGTAGGTTGCAAGTGCTACTCTGAGATCAAGAGGTTAGCACAGAAAGGAATTCGTGGCGAGCCGCATCAAAACCAGTCAATAGACTGATGACCAAAAAAAAAATTAGTAATAGATAAAATAATTACATGAATCATCGATCGCTATATCATTAGTTAAGTCATTTTCTGTCTTGAACCTCTTTTTATATTTTGTACAACGTAACACGGTTTGGTTTAGGCCAAAAAGCAATCACACTAAAAGAACCTCAATATTCAGTATCTCATTTGAGTCTGACCTACCTATCTCTACCATGGACTCTTGCTAGGTATTTTAATTCATTCTGGTGATAGCTTAAACCTAAGCAACTCAAGGTGTGTAGTTTATAAAATGAAAAAGCGATAAAACGAATGATTATATTATTATTCTGACCAATACACCACGTTGCTCCGTAGTATTTTTACTGAGAAACATAAAATGATGGTGGTGAGTATCGAGTCGTGAAGATGCACCGAGTGATTAAGTTCAGGTGCTTGTTGAATGACGTCTCTTCATTCACAGATGAAAGGTACAGTAGCGAACGAAAGATGGCATCTACAAAAGACACTACAGAACTGAATGTTGCTCTCGTGAACCCTTACAGCACGAAAATAACACGAAGGAAGCTCAAGCAGCAGGGAATTACTGGGAGAGCTGGAACTGGCTGTAACATGAAATCCTGTGCTATGGGGCATTGGGAGAAAGTCATTCGGTAAGACGAGTTCTGCTTCACACTGTTTTCAACCGCTTCCCAATTTGCGCGCCAATGAAACATGGCGGGTCGGTGATGATTTGGGTAGCAATACCGTGGTATTCCAAATGCCCCATTTTTATTCTGCAAGGTCACTTTAGTGTCAAGGAGTATGTGAACGTTTCGGTTGATCAGGTTCCAAGACAACAGGACCTCAGTTCATGCAGTTCGATTCCTCCAGGACTGGTACTGTGAGCACGAGGATCCATTATCACGTCTCTCACCCCTACTCCCCCCCACCCCCACCCCACGCCATTGCGGTCACCAGATCTCAATATTATTGAACCTAACCGTCGCGGTATACATCGCGGAGAAGAGTGTCAGATCGCTATCCACCTCTATCACCGCTTTCTTAACACGCCTGTATTTTGCAAGAAGAGTGGTATTGATTCTCTTGAGAACCATACGGGATCTCCATTTATCCATTCTGAGCAGTGTGCGATTTGCAGGGGGGGATGGGGGGGATTTCCCCCCCTCTGCATCAGACCATCCCCTCCTCTGGTTTTAGTTTATGCATCCCAACCTGGGATATTTATTTCCCACGCACTGGAGTAAAACTTTACATATAATTTAAATTTGTGGAGCCGAACACTGAAAGTTTTTAATACAGCCTTACTATTAATACTATTAATATGTTTGCTTATTAATTTGGAAAAAGTGTTACGTAGTAGTTAAGCATTTCAAAACATTTAGAACTAAATCATCATTCTCATGTTGTCATTGTTGCTTTCGTCTAAGGTGCGTCATCCGTTTACTTGCGAGCTTACGAGGGAAGTAGTGTGGCAGACATACCGCAGCTGTCGTACCGCAGAGTTGGGTGAGCTGGGGACTGAAAGTTCCATCCCGGGCCCTGACACAGGGTGGTGACCGGCCAGGTACCTGTGCGAACATTTACCGTTAGGCCACCTTTTGGCAGCGGTATGGCGCGGACTAACGCGCCTGGGACGAAAGCACACATTACTAAATAACGCACCATCGTCTGCTTCTAGTTCCTAGGACACTATGTCGTGGACCTTCTTTAAATACTCTTCTCTTCCACCATCGTTTTCTTTTCCTTTGGTTTTCATTTCCATTGTTAGCTGCATGTACAAGTACCAAGTAGGCCGCCGCTGCGATACTTTATCATCCTTTATACTGCAAAACCGACACACGTGTGGCACAAATTCTGTTGCTTTGGTATAAATTAACCTGCCGCATGCAACGTACGCCGCCAGATGTTGCCTGTTGTAGCATGCTACAAGACGACGCACGCCACATTTCCGTAACATGCCACAATGTTGCAAGACGTCGCCCCAGCGTAAACGAGGCTTTAGAGCCACGTCTGTATTGTATGGTGGATGTGATGTGTTGCGTACGAAACTAAAACCTGCAATCAGATCCAAACGTCGTGGAAAACTGTGAAGAGGTGTCATCCTGCAGCAAGATAACGCTCGCCCACATTCTGCCAGACGGACAGCCGACGCAATAAAGGAGATTCGAGGTGCTGGATCATCCACCATACAGTACACACCTGGCTCCAAGTGATTTTCACGTGTTTGGACCATTAACGGGAGCACTACAGGGAAGAAGATTTGAAAGTGATGAAGACGTCATTGCTGCGGTGCAAAATTGGTTACAGATGCAACCGAAAAACGTATTTTCTGATGAAATTAAAAAGAAAAATCTAGTAAAACGCCGGGAAAACTGCATTGAAGTCCAGGGAGGTTACGTAGAAAAATAACGCGTTTCAGTTTTCTATCATCAGAATAAGTACAGTTTTTCACATATGTGCCTTTACTTTTTGAATTCCCGTCGTATACCTGTCTGTAGATGATTTTGTACATAAGCTTTACCTACAATATACTTTTAAAGATATAACAAGGGATGGCTTTTCTGATAGTGCATACGCGTGAATAGTGAGTTTCGGCATTAACATCTATTTATAAATAACTGTTTATCCATGGGTAACGCCACGGTCCAAGCTAGTAACATATGTAATTATACTAACCCCCTAAGACATCCCCCCCCCCCCCACTGGTAAAAGCACAAATCGCACACTGATTCTGAGACGTTTCGAAGCTGTTTACCAATAGTTTTCCTACACCGTATTAGGTATAGTTATGTGTTGTGTTTGCGATGTTTCCATGTTCTTGTCTACTTTTTCCGTTTGTTATTTAAAAAAAGAAAAGACAACGTACCACGAAGGAATTATCCGAATGTGACAGAGGCGTGCACGTACAGACAAACAAATGATTACAACATCAGAAAACTTGGATGGTTTATTACAGAGGAAGAGCTTCACACATTGAGTAAGACAGTAAGAAGTTGGTCCACCTTTGGCCCTTATGCAAGCAGTTGTACGGTCTGGCACTGATTGCCAAACTCTGTCCAAGTGCTGCGTTTTATCGTCAAAATCCCGAACTGGTTTGAGGGCCATCCTCATAATGCTCCAAACGTTCTTAATTGGAAAGAGGTCCAAAGGTCTTGCCTGCCAAGGTAGGGTTTGGCAAGCAGGAAGACAATCAGTAGAAACTCTAGCTGTGAGCGGTCGGGCATTATCTTGCTGAAATGTACGCCCAGGATGACTTGCCATGCACGGCAACAGTACGGGGTGTACAGTGTCGTCGACGTGCCACTGTGCTGTACGGCTGCCGCGGATCACAACCAAAGAGGTCCTATTGTCAAATGGATTGGCGCCCCAGAACGTTACTCCTCGATGTCAGGCCGTATGTTGGGCAACAAATACGTTGGTATATCACACTGTCCAGAGTTTCTCCAGCCACGTCTCGCTGGTCATCAAAGCTCAGTTCGAAGCGGAATTCATCACTGGACACAATTCTACTCCAGTCAGTGCGATTCGAGGCCAAAGAAGTCCAACAACTTTATCCACCAATGACAAGCCGAATAACTGCTAGCAAAATGGCCAGAGGTGGACAAACGTGTTATTGACTTGCTCGGTATGTGAAGCTCACAAATGAGTCACCCAATTTTTCTGAAATTTTAATAATGAGTTTCTCTGTACATGTACAGCACACCTATTGATTTCCGTTCCACTCGCATAATTCCTTCGTGATATGTCTGTTTCTTTTTTTTTCAGTATATTTCAAATGAAGAATAAAGTGATCTCAGAAAATATCCTTGAAAAACCTCCGAAATTTCGTCAGTGGAGTTCAAGTTAACCCTAACCTAACATTAGCAAAATTTAAATGATAGGAAATCAATGAGTGAAAATGGTATAAGAACAATAATGCGCGTATGAACAACGAATGAGAAATATGAGGCTTTCCATATTTAATTTTCGCGTTTAATAGCAGACGTATGACGTGCACATCCATATGCACACATATATTGTTTTGGTGTGTATGAAAGGTCAAATGGCCACATGTGTCTGACGCTTGCGTTGCGTGATATCCATTACAATGAGGTATTGGGAGTTAACAGATTTTGTTCTCTTCATAGCGCACGTCAGGCCGAACGCGATCGGAAATTACAGGCGCACGCTGTGTTCACTGGGAAAATTGGTTACCAAAATTCCTTCCACTCATTACGTAGTATTTAGTTACAAAGGTCCATCCTCAAGAATTTTTATTATCGTTTCAGTAACATTCTCGACCATGTTTATGTTTAGCTCAACATTCCCTACGTCTTTTTAACACGTATTTATTAGCTTGCTTCATGTCTGTTTTTCGATACAAACATTGCAATTGAGTTTAAACTACCTTCCCGATTAGTTAGAGACTTGGGAGGAGTAAACAGGTGACAATGAAGTATAATGCAGAGCACCGCCTGTCCAACTGGAGTTCCTGCCCGATGGATGTGCTTAGCATATTGCGTTATAGTCCCTTCCCTGCTGGCGCAAAGTGTGTAAATTACCTGCTACAGAAAGAACCTGCGACAACTCACTCTCTATTTCTTGTGCCTTTGTCACGCAGGTTTCGCAGGGTCGGCATGATTACGGTCGAATTTGGCATGGTTAACTGAACGGGTGGCCAGATGCTCTTCCTGTAGCCAACCCGTACCCCTCCACCCCTCCCCACCCTCAAGACGGAATCAATGTACCCCAGCCGCCTGTGTTAGTATAAACATGAATTGGTGCGAACGAGTTTCAAATTTCTGCGGGTCATGTAACTGAGGCGGGACATGGGGACCAGCCCAGTATTCACCTAGGAGGATGTGGAAAACCACCTAAAAACCACATTCCGGCTGGCCGGCACACCAGCCCTCGTCGTCAATCCGCCAGGCAGAATCGATCCGGGAACGGCGCGCCTACCCGAGTCCAGGAAATAGCGCATTAGGGCTCTCGGCTAACCTAGTGGGTTCTGCGGAAACTCACTGTATTTACGAGTGTATGTGCACCTCTTGAATGCCTGAAACCATTTCTACCAAACTGGGCACACATATCATTTACAACGTTGAAAAAATTGAAGTGACATTAAGACCCTCCTCAGCACCATTACAGCTGAGGGAAGGGGTAAAAAAGAGGTGTTATAAAAGCGTAACCAGGGCCGGCTGAAGGAATTTCAACTAAATTTGGTATATACGTCACTCATTTTACCAAAATTTTATTAGTTAGCTCTCTTGTCTGTCTGTCTGTTAAGCACATATTATGTAACTGATTTTAAACTAACTTGCAGATGAGCTAGAGACTTGAAACTTTCAACATAGCTCAGAATTGGACGACAGTGCCACATTAACCTGCTTCTTTGCGTGGTGTATGGAGGAGGGTAGTTTATTTACCACTGTTTTCTCTTCATGAGCTAAAGATTTGAAACTTACAACGTATCTCATAGTTGGACGATAATGCATTATTAATTCTCATTCCTGTCTGGTGTGTAGCGAAGAGTACTTTGCTACCACTGCCACTTCCCTCTTTCGGGTTCCAGTCGCCAATGGTTCGTGGTAAGAACGGTTGTTGGTAAGTTCTTAGTCCTTGAAAATAGCCACATGTCGCACCTAGTATTTTCATTTACCGGTTTCGCTCGTCAAATTAACAAGAGCACCATCAGAATATACAGTTGAAAGTTTACTGAAAGGACTAAAGATTGCATTTAAAGTTGTCCGACAGCTCTAAAGATTAAACTGGTTCGACTATAGTACTTAAACTTACGTTTAAAGTACAGTAGCAAATGACAACATCGACAGCGCCAAAGGTGAATGCCTGCTCTTGCTAAAAAGATTGTTGGACAATCCTAAATGTGAGCTCAAGCTTCTCTTTCGCCTTCACAGGTAGGAGGAATCAATATGTTGGTTGATTCAGATGAAAAGAAACTGAAATAAACTTGAAACTTACCAAATTTCTCTGTTGTAATATCATTAAGATGTTTTAAATATATTGAAAAATTTCACACATACAAGACTACAAAGCAGAAAATAATTATTTAAATAAAAGTAAGTTTTTAATTTATCACTTTTTAAATCAAACTAAAAGGTATATAATAATTTCAACTAGCCCCATTCACAGACTCACCCAACACAGATAGTTCTGATAATTTATGATTATGAATTTTTAATAGCTATAAAAGGATTTAATGCAACACATAATTAAGGCGTGGATAGTTCACCCCCTAATTATTATCTGTTGTATGCGCCCCATCTTTCCCATTATAAACCTCACAAGCATTTTCATAGCTATTAAAAATAGACAATCAAAAATTTTCAGAACCATCTGTGTGGGCTTAGGAATCTGTGTGGTGCTAGGAGAAATTATTTTATACTCTTTAGTCTGGTTTAAAAACTTGAAGTACTAAAAATTTGTTTTTATTTAAATATTTATTGTTTCTGCGTCTGACGAAATCTGTTTCACATAGAATGTATCTGTTTTGCTAACTTGAACTTGGGCAATTATTAGAGCGTTAGGACTCAACTGGAAAAAATGTATATCATAACTTCTAAGTTTCATTCCCTTGCCAGCCAGAGTGGCCGAGCGGTTAAAGGCGCTACAGTCTGGAACCGCACGACCGCTACGGTCGCAGGTTAGAATCCTGCCTCGGGCATGGATGTGTGTGATGTCCTTAGGTTAGTTTAGGTTTAAGTAGTTCTAAGTTCTAGGGGACTTATGACCACAGCAGTTGAGTCCCATAGTGCTCAGAGCCATTTTTTCTTTTTTCATTCCCTTGCCTGCTACGGACGCAGTAGCTGACATCTGGCATTTGTTGTATATGGGCTTTGCCCACTAGAAGCCGATTGTTTGGTCTTTCTCTCATCCACCTAAAGCGGCTTGTGACTGAAACCTCCTTAAATGCTGTGACTCTTCCATGACGACAGAGATTTCACAGCAATACTTGCGAAAAGAGTTGGCAGCAAAAAACATCAAGAGGAGTGCTGCTAGCGGGTGGCGAGAAACGATCAGCCAAAATGCTTACATTATGCTCCTGAGACTAACTGACTGAAAATATTCATTGTATGAATACTGTTTAGGAGATGGCAGCCACTCTCTCTGTAGGAGGAAAGTCATGGACTCCCTGGGGCGGAAGTGATGTCTAAGGGCTTAACATTACTTGATAATCAGTGATCAAAAAATTTATTTTTAAAACACGGAAAGCCCACAACAATTAGAAATAATGCTCCTATACCCGGGGCTTATCTGCGTTGAACACCAATCTTCTCGATGGTGACTTGAAGTCCGATGTCTTTGTGTCACTTGTGACGAACTGATTTTGTTCTGTTAAGCTACCTTCCTTTGCTGCAATTATCGTGAGTGCTAGTAGTTGTTAGGAGGAGATGTACAGAATGTTTGTGGTGTACGTTTTCGAGTCCAGTGGTCGAACCTCGGAATTTTTGTGACTGCACTAAGAGAGCTACAGATCATTAAATCTCTAATATTCGGAGCAAAGCATCACGTAGTTTGTCTCGCGAGCCACAGAACGCGTGGGTTCCGGCCACGACCTCTCCGACTACGAAACAAAGGACGTTTCAACATCATAGGAAATTTCGGATACCAAATCCTGTGCAGATTTGCTGTTACCGATGCTCTCGCTGTGGCATCATTTTACACGTACACGGAGCAGTTGGGTACGTATATATATATGTGAAAAACGTAATTTCTATTACAAATAGTTATGTACCTCTTCTTCATGTTTCTCTCTCATATTTAAGATTTTCTATAGCGTTAAAGTAACGTAATTAACATAAAACTTCCGCCAGCAACCAACATCAGTTTTGAAGGGCAGTACTTCCTCACCAAAACTATAAAATTGGGGAAAATAGCGTTTACTAATAGCACATTAGAGGACGGCTTCAGCTAGGGAGCACTTAACTTCCTGGTTTGCAAAACTCGTATCATCTCTAGCAAACCCAAACTCCGATAACGGGACTGAAAATATGTATCACTGTAATACGTAGCAGAAAGAACAATGACGCTGAAATTAGGTGGTGAGTGAGAACTCGTTATTTGTAATAGTTCGCGAGTATTGTGTGGAAGATGACAGACGAGATAAGAAGTTACAAAGTATATTTCTGTGACCCTGAACGAGCACTAACTGCTACGCCACTGTTGTCAGGGATGGTACCATGTTCGTGAAACTTCGGTTACTGAATGTTTGGCCTTCACGTTGGGTGCATACGAGAACTGCAATGTATAGTAGCACTACTGATTTGCGACGTAGTTACGTTTTGGATTCTTTACGTACTTCAGTGTTTGATTTGATTTGGACACCCAGAAGACATGTCTGAAGGTGCAACTGCATAATCAATCATGTGAATTAATTATCAGCAAGGAAACAGCTAAATGATCTAGTAACAGTAGAGGAGAGCAGATTCTTTTGGAATAGGTAGGGGGACATTGAAACACAGTGAATATTTCGTGTTAGAGATACAGTGTGTTGGTGAGAGTAATATTAACTCCCCACAGGCTGCGTTGACGTCATAACATGGCTGATCGTTGTTAGTGTTAGCTATGCCACTATGGTAGTTCATACGCACAGCAAAAGCCTTCGAAATTTTTACAGGTATGAGTTCTTTATTTGACGTTCTGAAGTATATTTGACATTAATATAGTACTATATCAGAATTTACGAAGATTTTATGTGATATATCTGTATTTTTTATTGGCTACCAAATATTCATTCACCGAATTGGCGAAGTTATGTTATACAGAGGGTTTCACAGTGGTGAAGTTTATGGACATTGAAAAGTTTCACAGTCTTGTCGACAAACTTCTAGGGGTGACAGATCACTCCATGGGAAACAATTTTTGTTTCACACAAATTTTCGCACGCGGTTCCCAGCGATGGCATACTACCTACCCTAGTAAATTTACATTTTTGGAAAGAAAATCATAATACTGATTGTCACTAAACGGAGAGAGATATTTTAGAAGCGAAGTGCCTATGCCTTGCCGCCTCTTACGGGCATAACCAGACACGTGGCGCCGCTGGGAAGTGTCAATGGTGTTCCCTACGTCTTGATTTATCACCCTTAGATGTTTGTCTCGCGGCCTCTGAGCCAACCTGTAATTAGCAGGGGATTATGAATGAGGACTGGGAGGTTACTTAAAGCATTGGGATCTAAAGGCCTATCAACGTCTGTAGAAGCAACTGTAGAGCAAATAAAATCCCAAAGCAGTAAAAAAAATAAAAAACTACTGACTTCAGTTATTCAGACAATGAGGAACTGCAAGACCCCACCGATGAAGATGGAGTCCAGCAAGTGGCGGTACAGAATGCATAATGTGTGGGGCAATATTTACCTGCAATGTTAGGAGAACTATGTACAATCTACGCAGTGCAAAATGTTGGACCACGAAGAACATTCTGGCTGTTGTGCAGATCAGAACATTTGCGATTTTTATCTCTGAGTAAACCCTTCATTGAATATTGTTTCTATTTCAGATTCCCATCCCTCCCCCCCCCCCCCCCTCCCCCAATTTTTCTTTCAGTTTTCTGAAAATTACATGTAACTTTAAGTCTAAATGAAATAAATTTCTAAACTGATTTTAAAGGATAGTTTTCTAACAAATTTAAGTTAAAAATATCTTGGATAAATATATTATGTGTTATTCATTTAAAACAGAACATAATGCAATAACCAATCTCTTTCCTCCATGTTAAGGGGTTGAATAGTATTCCTTTTTGTACACACTCTGTCAGTAGCTTTCCACATGACACGACGGCATGTACACTATTAAACCTGTATGGCAGTAACTTTGAAGATACATGGTTATTCTACCTGCGACGCTTCAGAAGACGGTTACGCAAAAACAAAAAAGAAATACAGAAAAAGACACATATCAATGGCTAGCCCAATTCTTCGAATTTCGGCCCGTAATACGCCCAGTGACATAGTTACAGAGAGCAGGCACGTCAAAACATGTAGAGAAATCATACCCTCCGCACTGGCGCTTGTATTAGTTCGCGCCTGCTGATAGACAAGCCAATGAAACAGGTTTCCAAAGCGGGATGCTGACATTGCCCCTTCCCTGGGGGTGGGGAAGCAGCAGTAGTGACTTCAATGAATTGCATAATAGCGTAGGATTCCACGGCCAGAGTCACTCGACATAAAAATTTTCTGGGTATGATACAGCGTCATACTGCATATAACTAAGGTTTCGGCCACGGTTGTGTCGGCTTTCTTCTGGGTCTAGCTATGCAGTGTCTCTTTTATTTTCTTATTACTATTTACTGCGCATGCCATTACGTCGAAATTTTAAAAAGATAGTTCATTTCATTGGTCACTTAACGAAGAAGGAGAGGGAACTTTATTTTAATTGCATGCACATGCCCATATTTACGTGTGAGTTAAAATGTCGGAGAGATACCACTCGTACTAATGCTTGTCCATTCTCCCTTTTTTGTTGTTGTTTCTGCGCAATCGTCTTAAACCGTGGAGTACTTATGAATAACCCCACATGACACTGCCGTATAATTAGAGCTGTGCTCCACCAAAACAACAGTTCGGTAGTTTTGACACAGTGTACAAATGACGTAGTAAACAGTAGGATTGCCGGTAGTATTGGTAACATTAAGAGAGAAACAAACACAAAAACACAAATGACTGTGTAAGAGAAAAATTTGCGCTTTTTTTTCTTTTGTTTCTAGTGCACGTAATTAGAACTGGACATCATTCAGTGTTAGTCCATTATGCATATTTATCGTTACAGCATTTTGTAAGTGATAAATCTGTTGATAGCGCAACTTCTGTACTTTTATGTAACTAAGGCAATTATTTTTGATGCAAGTATAGTTTACATGGGCAAATATAAAATATATATGTAATTATAGTTGCTACATTATATTGAATAGAACGTTCTTCATCATCCCAAAGGCAAGAAGAGTTTCTTGTTATTGTTGATAAATGCGAAAATTGTTTATGAATAACAAAAACACATGTTTTATGAAAGTTCGATGAAGTATTGAAACGATATTTGACATACACATATTTTTGTTTTGTGTTTTCTCTTTTTATTACTTTTTTTTTGTTTTGCCTTTTTTTGAGGAAATTGCATTTTCTACAGCTATACGATAAATATGTATTGTTTTCTTTATTTTTACTACAACGTTCCTCTGCTTCAAGTTACGGATCAACAATTTTCGGATAACACCTGAAATAAACATTGGCAATTTCAATTTTCCTCTCAATATTGCTTATTTTTAAGTTACCATATGGAACAAAAATGTGCTGTTGGTTACCAAGCGATTTATACCTCGTCAGTCAGTTCCTAGACAGCTCACCACGTCCGGTTTCTAGGGGGATCTGGTAAGACATTGATCGTACTTGTGAAGAATGCGATGATTATGACGTAACGCCCGACAGTTATGCAACACAGCTAACGTACAGGTAGCGCGGATATCACCTTAACTGACCAAAGCTACTAGGAAAACTACGGTTATCTACGTTATTTTTTGTAGTCTGCGGTAGCAACTATACATATAACGCTTCTATGCGTAGAGTGAGTGAGTGAGTGAGAGGCTGTGACGCACCTGCGCGAGGCAGACGCCGTCCTCGCCGTCGGGCGAGCAGGCGGCAGTGAGCGGCGGACGGTCCCCCAGGGCGGCGTGCAGCACGATGCAGACCCTCTGGCGCGGGTGGCGGCGGCCGCCCAGCGCCGCGACGCCGGGCCCCACGTCGGCGGCGGCGGCGGTGCCGGTGCCCGCGTGGAACAGCACGCGCAGCTGCGGCTGGTCGCGCGGCAGCTGCGGCCGCACGATGTGCGCGCTCACGTCCAGGCGGCGCGGCGCCGCCCCCGCGGCCGCCGCCGCCACGGCCGCCGCCGCCGCCGCCCCCGCCGCCGCCGCCGCGTCCAGCAGGCTGCCGTTGTGCTGCAGCGTCGGCAGCGGTGGCTGCGGCAGGTCCAGCGGGTCCGGAACCACGTAGCGCGCCGGCACCTGACGCACAACACCACACAATACGTCTTGACTTCACCAACACAAAGCTGGCTTGTTACTTTTTTTTTTTTTTTTTTTTTTTTTTTTTTTTTTTTTTTTTTTGGCCCTTGTGCAGATTCAAAACCGTGTGCCGGTCCGGCACACGAACTCTGAGCTTTCACTAGTAAATCTATTAGGGCCGGTCATCCCGCTAGTAGGATGTGTGTGATGTCCTTAGGTTAGTTAGGTTTAAGTAGTTCTAAGTTCTATGGGACTGATGACCTCCGCTGTTATGTCCCATAGTGCTCAGAGCCATTTGAACCATTTGAACCATCCCGCTAGATTAGCTTATTCAGTAGAGCCTTTTCCCGAGAAAGGCAAGAAGCGCAGATTTGATTTCTGGTCCAGAACACAGCTTTCATCCGCTATTAAGTTTCAAAACAGCGCCACACCATTGCAGAGTGGAAATCCTCCTAGAAAGATAGTAGATTAATAACTTGCTATAAAATGTCGACCCTAGGATATACTGGTTGGTTATGATTAAAAAGCAACTACTCACAGACGTTGCACGTGGGTGCCATTATCGTAGGGTATAGAAACTTGGTAGATATTTTAATGCGATAATGCGTGACTGATTTACTCTGGAAAAAAATTAGTTTCAGTCTTAGCCAGCAGGGCAAATGTCACGCTATGAATGCAAAAACGACGTATAGAAATGTTTCCATATGTAATGGATTAGGAATGGGACGTCGGCAGAAAAGGTGAGACAAGTGAGAAAAATGTAATATCGATGTTATTATTAACCGCCACTCTCATAGTCTGTTCAATATGGACACCGGAGATATCGACGAGATACAGCGCCAGATTTGCATCTGGTGCCCAAAATTTGAACTACTTTTTCCAGCTTAAGTCGGTTTCGCATTAACGCATTTGAATATTTGCAAAGTGGAGCTGCCATACGATAATTACAGCCCACAATGGACTTCTCTGAGTAGGCTCAAATGGCTCTGAGCGCTATGGAACTTAACTTCTGAGGTCATCAGTCCCCTAGAACTTAGAACTACTTAAACCTAACTAACGTAAGGACATCACACACATCCATGCTCGAGGCAGGATTCGAACCTGCGACCGTAGCGGTCGCGCGGTTCCAGACTGTAGCTCTCTGAGTAGCTGCGCTTTAATTATAAGTACCGGTAGACATCTTCGATACTTCTGCAATGTATTATAAAATCCATGAAATTTAAATGTAAACCGTAATGCATATATATTACGTCACTCATTAGGTCCGGAGAATGCACGCGCTTTTCTCAAGAGACTGTCTATTGCTTCTTCTACGTTCAACATAATATAGCTACGTACAGGCTCTGTACATTTCGTGTATCGATATAGGAGTATACTCTTTGCTTTTCATGTAATCTTTGGTCGTCACATAGCGACAATACATATCAGCACGAGGCGATACAAGCAACTTAACTTCCTTTACAACTAGCTCGTCCATGATATGAGGGGTAGTCACATGAAAAGGAACACACGCCACAACTGTACCTTGGAATGATACCATTCAAAAGTATCTCTAATCATTTTTAGACATTTACCACAATCAGTTCCTGTTTAGCAGTCAGTGATCGGACACGGACAGACCCACAAACGCACCCACTCTTGCTGCTCATCGTTCAACTCAAACTGACGTTCTCTCATGTCTTTCTTCAGGTCGCCAAAGATGTGGAAATCACACTGTTAAATATTAAGGCTGTACGGTGATGCAGCAGCGTTTAACAGGCACGCAATGGGTCCTTTAGCCTGCTGTCTTTGGTGATGTCTATCTCCTGTGGAGGGTGAAATGTGTCAAGGCTGTTATGTGTGACTGCTTCCTCGGGTTATGACAGATTGCCTATGGGGGGGGGGGGGGGGGGGGGGTGAAACGTTATTGACTTCGGTACTCGATACTTGTACTTGTGCCATCTTGCAGGGTTTACCGTTCCTACCGATTCTAATTGTCGAACTTCGTCCCTAAGGGCATCGATCTTGTCAAAAACTCGTAGAGCCTTGTCATGGACCTTCTCTTGTATAGTGGTCTCGTGGAGTACGGTGCGGATGTCGACGTTTCTTGTCCACCATGGAGCTCCTGTGATCCATCGATAGCAAATGTTTTGCAGCGCTTGGAGTTTGTTGCAGTTGGAGACGCACGTAGTTCCCCACGAGGTGGAGCCATACAACATTGTGGGTTCCACTGTTGCCTTACACAATTGGAGTTTAGTCTTAGGGTTGAGATCCTTACTCTTCAGGAACGGAATCGATGACCTGGCCATCTTCTGGGCTGCCGTCTTCTTGTCGTCAATATGCAGCGTAAAGAGTAATTTTTTGTCAAGGTAGACACCGAGATACTTCACTCCCGGCGACCATGGGATAAATTGGTCAGCTATTTGGAGTCTGTCGTTGAGAACTGGTTTCCTCCGTGTGAACAGAACGGCTGCCGTCTTCGTCGGGCTGATCGTTATCTTATTTTGCAGCGCCCAGCGTTCCATTACAGCAACTTGCCGTTGCATCCTAGCGATTAGCTGGTCCAAGTGTCGTCCAGTTGTCAGAAAAGCCGTATCGTCCGCATAAAAACTCGCCGTAACAAGGGAGACTGTTGGGATGTCATTTATATATAATTTGAAAAGCAGAAGCGAAATGACAGAGCCCTGCCAGTGTTTAACAACCACATCGCTGAAGCGTAGTGAAGCCTTCGTCCGATAGGCGGTGCCTGGGCGCGTGATATAGTGTAATAGGATGATTTCGTCCGACAGCACTCCCGGGCGTTTTGACTTCGTGGCGCAGCTTCTGCGAAGTGTGTTCATAAGGCTACGCATTGATTGTGGTTCAACGCTCGGGAATCTCGACGAGCGGAGTTCCCCTGCAGTTGAAGAAGGAGGTCATCATGACCTTACCGGTACCTGTGTAACATGCTTTGAATTTCTTTGGCAGGGGAGATGCGGGATGTTTCCACTGCTGGCTTTTCCATTTGCCCTCCGCCACACACCGTTGGGTGGCTTGCGGAGTATCAATGTAGATGTAGATGTAGAATGTCAGCGACCTGAAGGAAGAGAGGCAGGAACGTCGCCTTCAATCGGAAGAGGAAGTGCAAAAGTGGGCGCAGTTGTGGATCCATCAGCAGCCGACCGCGTTTTACGAAACCAGAATTGATCGTCTCCTCTCCCAGTGGCATAAATGTCTTAACGCGTGTGGTGATTACTTTTGAACGCAAATCATTTCATGGTCCCGTTGTGGGAAGTGTTCGGTTTTCATTTAACTGCCTCTCAAACATATTGTTAACTGATCCGCATATGTTGACATTCAGTCTTGACACTCACCATTGTACACTTAAGTAATTTTCCGTAATGTCTCCATCCTTCGCAATTTACACTGTTCTGGTGTTGCTTTTATGCTCAAATATTTGTTGCAAGCCTAGGCAAAATGATACTCTAGACGTTCTGTGACACTTTTGATGTACATATAAACGATAATAAGTTTTAATTACATGGTCTACAATTTATTTTGTATAATGTATCGACAATTCTTATGGTTTTAACATTGCAATGCCGGTATTATTCTAAATCTGAATACATTCGATGGATATTTATTATATTTTAGATGTCACTTGACAGTGCTGTTACAGCCGAATAAGACCCTTAGTAAACAATAATATTTATTCAAATTCCTGGCTGGCTCTGGGCACTATGGGACTCAACTTCTGAGGTTATTAGTCCCCTAGAACTTAGAATTAGTTAAACCTAACTAACCTAAGGACATCACACACATCCATGCCCGAGGCAGGATTCCAACCTGCGACCGTAGCGCCTAGAACCGCAAGGCTACTTCGGCCGGCATATTCAAATTTCTGATGACAGCGCAGATGGAACAATGGTTGTAACCCTTAACACACTGTAATAGAGACCATAAGAATGAATAATTTACTAGAGAGTGAGTACGATTTACAAAGGGCAATAAATTGCCTAGTCGATATATTCAATAACTACAATTATACTGTATCTCAGAGGAAAGATAAGATTATGTTTTTAAAAAAAAAAAAAAAAAAAAAAAAAAAAAAAAAAAAAAAAAAAAAACCTTGCACGTTACAGCATAGTGCTCAATGCTCATGTTTTAATTAAAGTTGCCCATTTTAACCTATTAGGTCACCTAGAAGCTTTAAACTCACGGACAGAGTGAATCAAATACATATCTGGTGATGTGTGGTGCAGTTCATACGACTAATCAAAAATAACATTTTATAAAGTAATGGTTGCACGTAAGGCAGAGAGTCGTGGAGGTATCAAAAACATGACGAAAGACTTGCACAGGCTATAGAAATGAAATTAAGTGACGGACGAAAGGTTGCAATCTGAGATGTCAGACACGGTACAAAAAGGATACGAGTTGGAAATTTATGCAGTTAACGAATGAATAAAACAAAAGAGTAAAGTGGTTATAACATATCTACAGCAGGATTCACAAAGCAAGCACTGAAGCACAAATCACAAAGGAAACGAGACCCCAGAGGTCACTGGAAGAGATGCTAGACTGGGATAGGAACAGGTGAGGGACTTAATTCTTGAAATGAAAAAGAAGAAGGAGAAGGAGGAGCAGGAGATCGTAAGAAGATGTCTCCAACGCAATAAATATTTTGTTTACACTTGAATCATGTTATTGCTTGTGAGCATAAGTAAGCACATTACGTTCCTCTATAAAATCTATTTCAATCAAACCTCACAAAATTGTTAAATAACAACAACCGACTAGTTATTATCAGTACTACAGAAAAATTTATCATAAGCACGCAGTCTAAGCCGGTATAGCTACCAAACAGTTTTGTAAACACTGACTGAAATAGACTCTATAAGGAAAAATTAATTTTCGCTCATGAACGTGAGTAGGACTCTTTTATAGAAACAACGCTTCGTTCGTTCTCTCAGGGCCGGAGAGTGTTACTATCTGCTAAAAAGTAACCAGACACCTATTGTTAGACATTAATAATAGAGGGTGTGTCCACGTTTCGCCTTTATCACGGCTTCAGCCCTGCTGGAGGTATTTTCAACGAGGGGTTTGAATGTCTGAGGACGAATGCCAGGCCATTTTTCTTCAAGAGCGGAAGCCAGAGAATGATGTCGAATGCGGGAGCCTGGAGCGAAGTCCACGTTTGAGCTCATACCAAAGGTGTCCCATTGAATTCAGGTCAGATTCTTGGCAGGACAGTCCATTTCGGAAATGATATTGTCCGCAAAGTATTGCCCCACAGATGCTGGTTTATGACAGAGAGGACAGTTATCGTCTTTGAAATGTTCCTCTACTACACGCAGTACACGGTGCTGTAAAATGTGTTTATATCCTTCCACACAGCCGTTTCCTTAAGTTGAATAATGGGACCACACCATGATCACGAGAAACACTCCCGTACTGCAACACTTCCCCCTCCGTAGTTCACTGCTGGCGCTGCACTTCGTAGCAGGTAACGTTCTCCAGCCTTTCGCTGAACCCAGACCCATTCATCGGTATGCCACAGGTTACAGAATGATTCATCACTCCAGGTCAGTCGTTTCCAGTCATCCAGTGCCTGCTGTCGCTCTTCAAACCTTCGCCAGCGTCGGTTAGAACTGAGTATAGAAATACGTGACCTACGAGACGCTGTTCGACCATTATTTCCCACTCTTTTTAACCTCTTATACAAAGACATTGTGTGAGATGAACGGTTGGAAACACATCGTTAAATCACGACTGATTCCTTCATGAAGCAGCGCTGCTCAGTCGCTCCTGGAGTATTTCGTGTTTTACGACCCCTGTTAACAGATATCGACAAAATGAATATCGCACTAGAGGCATATCTAGCGAAAAGACCAGGAAGATTAGAGAGATTCGAGCCCACACGGCGGCTTACCAGCATTCGTTCTTCCCGCGAACCATTCGCGACTGGAGCAGGATGGGGATGGGGGTGGAGGGAGTGACGTTGGTATACAAAGTATCGTCCACCACACAACGTAACGTAGCTTGTGGAATATGCATATAGATGATGATGATAGTTCGAGAAAAATTTGACACTAAAAGACCTAAGAGAACACAAGACATCCCCTCAGTATTATTCAGAGAAGCTTGGAAAAGCCCGCCATGACAAAATTACTCCAACTGGTGTGCAAGATATGTGAGAGACCCTAAACACCCCAGACTTCGAGAAAAAAGTTACAATTCTAGTCCAACAAAAGACGCATTATGATTGCAAATACTGACGTGCACTATTTACATAAAAATAGGAAAACTGGTACAAGCCGACCTCAGGGAAGATCAGTTTTGGTACACATGAAGTACGACCCATCCTAGAAAAAATTTCGAGAAATAACTTACATTTAGAGCATTTGAAAGCTATTGGCAATGTTGACTGGTCTACACTCTTTGAAATTCTGAACGTATCAGGGGTAAAATTAAGGGAGCTAAACGTTATCTGTCATTTGTATAGAAACGAGACTGCAGTTATAAAAATTGGCATTAGCAAAACTAAAACTTGGGTAATGGAGTGTAATCGAAGTAAATCTGGCAGTACTGAGAGAACTGGATTAGGAAATGAGAAACTACGGGTTGTAGACGAGTCTTCCTATTTGGGCAGTAAGATAATGATGCTGGTCGAAATAGATATAGCCTGGCTATATCAAGAAAATAAGTTCTGGAGAAAAGGAATTTGTTAACATTAAACAAATTTAAACATCAGGAAGCCTCTTCTAAAAGTATTTGTTGTGGTGTAGGCTTGTACGGAAGTGGAACATGGACTATAGGCAGTTTAGACAAGAAGAGAATAGAAAATTTTGAAAGATTATGCTAGTAAAGTATGGAGATGAATACAGTAAGCAAGTTCAAATAGATGCAAGTTGCGATAGTTATGCAGAGATGGAAATGCTTGCACATGATAGACTGGCATGGAGAGCTGCATCAAACCAGTCTTTCGAATGAAAACCACACGCAACTGATATGCTACAAGGCAGTAGAGTGTGATTGATCTCTCCACATTGTTTTTTGACGTGTACTTTTCTAACACCCAACTGTCATCTGATTCATTATGTATAATGTTCATGACATCCTTATTCTCTGTCCTAACACAGGAATCGCGATCTGCATTGAAATACGCTATATTTCCGAGTCCTGCTTTGCTTTTAAATTGTTGTCACATATTTTACTCATTTAAGCACTTACAAGCCCATTAGTTTGCAGAACCCAAGGAAGACGAAGGAATGGAGATCAATACAATAAGTAGGATAACTGCTTTTGATTTGCTATTACTATAAAAAGTGCATCATGTATGACGATACACTTGCCACCACTCTGTTGTGGTAAAGCCGTTAGGAAATACTCAAACAACGCTATCTTTTAACAAATGCTTAATAGTTCTGTTCGCAATTGGCACAGATTCACTTTTTTCAGTAAATGCAACTTGCTTGGGTTCTTTTGTTAGGATGTTTACGACGCTGTTCCATGCTAACATCAAATGGAAATTACTATCTATTAATTTTTGCTATTACAACCGTTGTAATTGGGTTTTAAATTCAACGGCACTGCCGCGAAATGAGCTTTTGTGTAATTACACGAACACGTTACATAAAAAACGAGAAACGATGTAAAACGAACAAGAGGAATATGTGAGTTATTGTAAACAGGATGTTCATAATTGATGCGCGGCAGGGCTGCCACGTTATTTAGAGAGACGCATGAAATGCAAACACGCACTTATCGGTAATCGGACGCAAAACTAAGTTGGAAACAATATTAGAAAGTCTTGCGAGTTTATTATTAATTTGTAATGTAACATAAATCTAAATCAATGTTGTTGTTGTTGTCTTCAGTCCAGAGACTGGTTTGATGCAGCTATCCGTGCTACTCTACCCCGCGCAAGCTTCTTCATCTCCAAGTAACCACTGCATCCTACATCCTACTGCATCTGCTTAGTGTATTCATCTCTTTGTCTCCCTCTATGATTTTTACCCTCCACCCTGCCCTCCAATACTAACTTCGTGATCGCTTGATGCCTCAGAACATGTCCTACCAACCGATCCCTTCTTCTAGTCAAGTTGTGCCACGAATTCTTCTTCTCCCCAAATCTATTCAATACCTCCTGATTAATTACGTGATCTACCCATCTCATCTTCAGCATTCTTCTGTAGAACCACATTTCGAAAGCTTCTATTTTCTTCTTGGGTAAACTATTTATCGTCTATGTTTCACATCGATACATGGCTACACTCCATAATATACTTTCAGAAATGACTTTCTGACACTTAAGCCTATACTTGATGTTAACAAATTTCTCTTCTTCAGAAACTCTTTTCTTGCCATGGCCACTCTACATTTTATATCCCTTCTACTTCGACCATCATCAGTTATTTTGCTCCCTAAACAGGAAAACTCATTTACTACTTTAAGTGTGTCATCTCGTAATCTAATTCCCTCAGCATCACCTGATTTAATTAGACTACATTCCATTATCCTCCTTTTGCTCTTGTTGACGTTCATCTTATATCGTCCTTTGAAGACTCTGTCCATTCCGTTCAACTGCTCTTCTAAATCCTTTGCTGTCTCTGGTAGAATGACAATGTCATCGGCAGACCTCAATGTTTTTATTTCTTCTCCATGGATTTTAATTCCTACTCCAAATTTTTCTTTTGTTTCCTTTACTGTTTGCTCAATATACAGATTGAATAACATCGGGGATGGGCTACAACCCTGACCCTTCCCAACGACTGCTTCCCTTTCATGCCTCTCGAATCTTATAACTGCCATTTGGTTTCTGTACAAATTGAAACTAGCTTTCGCTTCCTCTATTTGACCCCTGCCACATTCAGAATCTGAAAGAGAGTATTCCAGTCAACATTGTCAAAAGCTTTCTCTAAGTCTACAAATGCTAGGAACGTAGGTTTGCCTTTCCTTAATGTATCTTCTAAGATAAGTCGTAGGCTCAGTATTGCCTCACGTGTTCCAACATTTCTATAGAATCTAATCTTCCCCGAGGTCACCTTCTACCCGTTGTTCCATTCGTCTGTAAAGAAGACGTGTCAGTATTTTGCAGCTGTGACTTATTAAACTCCTAGTTCGGTAATTTTCACACCTTTCAACACCTGTCTTCTTTGGGATTTGATCTAAATCATTAAAACATGAATATGACCTGTAAGAAATGTGTCTCATGACTACATTTGTTAAAATGTGTGAAAGTATGCCGAGGCTTAAAAGAAAATTTCTGTGTTGTGATGTCGATAGAAGAAATGAAGACTAATGTTCTTATCCATACGTGAATAATGAAAAAGTTTTGTCACTCATAAGAAGCGCGTAATTGTAATGCTACGGCAATCTTGTAACTAGATGCTGACCAGAAAGCAATGTATTTTCTTCGAAAGCTAGTTGGTGTCTGAGAAAATACGTCACAACTATATTGCACTTACGTAACTGAAGTTCTATGCAATACTACCAATTATATAATTTTCAGTGCGATAGGGTCTGCAGCTGCGATGAATTTTTTGAAAGATTTCATGATGCCTTCACCTACCGTTCTTTTTATTTCAAGTACGATAGTACAGTTGCTGCCTTAGGCCATTCTCAAGTATCTAAAACAAGGCATTATACATTGGATATTTTAGTGACATTTGTGATTTTGATGTAGGAACAAGTCGTATCTGTAGAAATACTAGGCGCATTATAACTTACTTTATTTTTTATGCCATGTATGTAGTTGCTCCTATGACTCCATGTTATGCTTTCGCTTTAGATACTTGTAAATGGCCCCTAAGGCTGAAATTGTACAATCGTACTTGAAATAAAAAGAACGGCATCATGAAATCTTTCAAAAAACTACCAGTTATGCCAAACTGTTGCAGATCCATCCTTCTAAGACTCGCAAGGACAGTTGAGTGCCATAGCTGGTAAACAATCCATAGGAGTCTGTCGAGGTAAGGAACTTTCCTGTTTGTTCGATTCAGTAAGCTGGAGAATTTTCTTCTATCGCGATATACGGGAGAGAGTGTCACTGAAATGATACAGGACTTCGGGTGGACATCATTAAAACAAAGGCGTTTTTCGTTGCGCAGAAATCTTCTCACGAAATTTAAATCACCAACTTTCTTCGCCGAATGCGACCTACATAGGAAGAAACGATCACCATGATAAAATAAGGGAAACTAGAGCTCGTACGGAAAGATATAGGAGTTCGTTCTCGCTATACGAGATTGGAATAATAGAGAATTGTGAAGGTGGTTTGATGAACCCTGTGCCAGGCACTTAAATGTGATTTGCTGAGTATCCATGTTGAATTAGATGTTAAAGCTGCCAGAAAAGTCGAAAAACTAGTTCCCCTATTTTACATCCCTAACTCTGCCCTGTACTTATTCGTCTTTTTTGTGCTATAATGAGAAGAGCATTTTTCAGTCTGGTTTCGAACTTTCACTCTACCATAATTTCGACTTCCGTCATAGCTTGGCAACCGATGTGCTCTTCCGTTCACTCGTTAGACGACTAGTCCGCTATAGGCATTTTTATTGTCTTTCGAAACATATTGTTTATATCATAGCAATTTGTGAATCTTTCACAAAACGATAGGACAACCACCAATTACATGTATTTGCCTGCGATCTTATAGAATTCGAACCAGTTCGCAGATGTCTGAAACATAGAAGTGGTACGCGTCAAGAAACACTCCGAAAACGTGTTTATTGCGGGTAAAGTGAGAATGAATTTTTTAAAGCGAGTTTTCAATTGTATCTTAGGAATGCATTTTTTTATTTATCTGAATCACTTTAAACCGTTACTCCGCATTCAATTCATATAAGAATGTATTTTATGTGCAACACTTAGCTCGACTTTAAACCATCGTATTTCGACAACGGATAAAGATTATTGGATAAATCGTTTTATTTTGACTGTATCCATTTCTCTACCTTCGTGCAAAGTTTGAACTTATTCGTACAATTTTAAACAACAGGAGCGGCACGCTTGGAAAATCTCCCAGAAAAATGTGTTTTTTTCATGTAAAATCCGAACGGTGCGCGTACAAATGGTGCCATTAGCTGAGCATTAATTTCAGCCCAATTAACATCTTTTGCAAAAGGAATCAATCGATTCACACAGCATGCCTGGGCGCCAGCTCCGGTTCGTCGTTCAAACCATTTTTAATATCCCGTACTGTAAGATATATGTTCAAAAAGCTATGCAAATGACCATTGGTCCGCGCTAAGCTAGAAACTTTTAACCTCATGTTCCAAGTTCAAATAGGAACCGAGCATGAAGACCCAGTGCCATCCACCACAGACTGAGCCATAGTGGCTTTAATTTTGGCGGCATGGCATTCCGCTGGCGCCACTAACTACTTGGGTTGCCGATATCGATCTGATCATATATCGCGAGATAGGTACTTTTGTCGAGGCGTGTGTCGTTCGTTTGGCGGGTCCTGGTGCAGTCAGTCGGCATGTGACTGGCAAGTTGTTGCTTTTGGGGCCTCTTCCTGTCCAGTACGGGCTCCGATAGGCCGCCAGCGGTTGAATGGGTCGGAAGCAAGCCTTGCCGGCTTGCTTAAGGATTGGTAGCAGCGAGTTGCGGGAAGAGCAGGCGACGTCGCCTGGAGCCAGATCGTCAAGTTCTCAGTCTACTCTGCAAGCTAAGATTTTACGACACCTTGAAGACCACCCGTACGGATTGGAGGCAATAACACACCGGCTTGGAATGCTAAAAGTCGCAGCTCCTTCACATCTGAGTGAAGATATGTGTTGTTTTCTTACTTTTTGGATATTTGATATTGCAAGGCCACGTCTGTGTTAATGTGAAATTGGACCTGTAATATTAACTCGCCTCCGAGTGACAGTGTGTATCATAATCGATCGGTGTAGCTAGCAGCAATCTGTTGTTCCGTGAAGGGTACAAGTATTCAGTCATAAACTGAGTTGACGAAAATAAATTTGTAACATAATCTGTGTCGGAGGCAAAACACCCTTTGTAGATGAGTATGTCTTAATCATTACATCAGCAGGCGTTGATATTTAGTCTTCTACTACTCCTCGGCTCTACAGCCCTTGGAGGGCCTTGGTCTGCATCACAATATCCTGCCAATCTATCCGATCCATGGCTTTCCGTCTCCATACTCTGACACCCAGCTTCTTCAATTCTATCCACCCATCTCTTTCTGGGGCGTTCCCCCCGCCGTCTGCCTCCAGCCTTGCAACCAAAAATCCCCTTACATGCTCTGTCTTCTTCCATTCTGACCACGTGCCCTGCCCACCGCAGTCTTCTTATTTTAATGGTAGTAACAATGTCAGGTTATTCAAAAAGGTGTTGTAGTTCTGCATTCGTACGAATGCGCCAACATTTTTGCTCATATACTGGGCCATATATTTTACGTAGCACCTTTCTCTCCCATATGCTAAGGACCCTTTCCTCATTTACAGTCATGGTCCATGTTTCGGCACCATACATAACAACTGGTCTTATAATTGTTTTGTAAATGAGGATTTTGGATTTACGTGATAGAAGCGAACTCCTAAGCATGGGTAATACGGGAAAGTAGCATCTGTTACCTGCTGCTATTCTGGCTTTCACCTCACTGCCAATGTCATTTGTCTCAGTGATAGTCGACCCAAGATACTTGAAGTCTCTCACCCTTTCAAACTCCCTGTCGGCTATCCTGAGATTTGGTAGATTTTGTTGGTTGGTCATTGCCATATACTTGGTCTTTTCGATGTTGACTGTCAGGCCAAGTTCCCTTGCACCTTTCTCCAGTTGTTGACAGGTTTGGCCGAACACAGCAGCGTTTCGTGCGAGTAATGCCACATCGTCAGCATAGGCTAGGTACTGCAGTGAACGATTTAAGAAGGTTCCTCCTTTATTTAACTCTATCTGGCTTATGACTTTTTCCAGGCAAAGGTTGAATAGAAAAGAGGAGATATTGTCACCCTGTCTAAGTCCCTTCTTCACTTCCACTTCTCTGGAGATTTCGCCCTGAATTTTTACTTTACAGTTGGTTTCGCTGAGGGTCATCACAGAAAGTTTAATGAGCTTCTTAGGTAATATTAACTCCCCTCCGAGTGATAGTGTGTATCATCATCGGTCGGTGTAGGTGACAGCAATCTGTTGTTCCGTGAACGATACAAGTATTCTGTCATAAACTGAGTTGACGTAAATAAATTTGTAACATAATCTGTGTCGGAGGCAAAACACCCTTTGTAGATGAGTATGTCTCAATAATTTCATCAGCAGGCGTTGATATTTAGTCTTCTTACAAGAAATTTTAATGAGTGTTAAGATTGTAACTTGTTTGTGTAGTCGGTTTCGCTATAGGTTGATATTTCCTACATCTTAGGCTATTTCGTCTGTAGCCTTATTTGCACAGATTACTGTTTCCTTCTGATGTGTGTTCGCAAGGTACCTTTGGCAGAGGCCATGGAGCACAGACGTGTTTACTTTCTGCTGCGGCGGCACTTCCATCGTCGCACGACGTCTGGGTCGGCCGGCGATCTGGTGCCTCTACCAGCCATGTCGTGGTGGTTCAAGTTAAGTGAAGTTGATAGTTTGATGAGTGACATTGCGGAGTGTCGCCGATTAATCGGGAACCACTAATCTGTCCTGTTAGTCCTGAATTCAGTAAGCTCACGAGGTTTAAAGCACGTTCTGCAAGCACGAAGCTGCTCCTCACTACACCTGCTCTTTAAATATTCGTTTAAACCTCGCACCCTTATTGCTATTTATGGAGCACGTTTAGTTTTAAGGGCTTTTGCTTATCAATATAAACTGCTGAACATTTCTTTTTAACCACATTAATTAGCTAACTCCACTCATTGTGAACATGCCTGCTTCTTCCTTGTTCGCTCTTATAGCCGTCTCATGTAGTTCTCAGCTTTCCTTGTATTTTGGGTAATTGCATATTTATTAAAGACCATTGTCAAGTTTCTGCTGGTGTGTAGCAGTTGGGAATCACATGTAATTTGCATGTTCTCCCAACTTCTCTCGAATTTTGGGCAGTTGTATTTTTCAATTAAGGGTCATTATCAATGTTTCTGCTGGTGTGTCCCAGTTGGGAGTAACATTTAAATTTTTTGCTTTCCCAGCTTTTGAAGGATTGTGTGTTTTATTGCTTAATGAATTTTTATTAAGGCTTATACATTGTTAAGGGCTTTACAACAGCCACAGTCAGTAGCTTGACTTCTTACTCGTTCTGCAATTTGGATGGACGTTGTCCACATCTGTGACGTGTTGACATGCTTGTAAATTAATTGCACATTTTGTGCCTGTCATTGAAATTCATTTTACTGATAAAATTGTTTCAAGAACCCACTTGTTGCCATGCATAGTCGATGTGATTTCTTTCTTGTGCTTGCCAAGTGTAAATCCCCGGTTTTAAGCCGTGCTTTTAATTGTATAAATTGTTAAAATTCGTTATTAATGAATTGAGCCAGTTCAAGTTCTTAAGTTCTTAAAATAATTGTGAGCATTGCTATTCATTTAAGATTTTTTCAAATTGTACTTATAATATTGCTGTCAAGCAATAAACTGTGTTCCATGAAACAACAAACGATGAAATATGTGGGTCCAACTACCATGTGTTTTCTCTTAAAATTATCCCAGACCTACTTGTGAAGTATCACAGACGAACTCTAGAACTGGACGAATGCAGCATGGATGGCTTACATGCATTGATGCTATCATGCATGGAACAAGTTATCAAGGCCCATGGCAGAGCCTATGCCTACTAGTCAACGGGGTACGTGCTGAACCAAGGTGACTGAAGTGCTAATTATTTCTCCAGAACATAGTAATGTACATATCCTGCGATCCTGTGAATACGAAAGAGCTTTCTGTAGTCACTGAAAGTCTTTTTTTCTTTTCTTTTTAAATCAAAAGCGTATTCTGGTTCATTTATTGCACAGCTGTGCCTACTCGTAATTTGTTTGAGAACAGACCGGATAACAGTTAGTGTACCTACTTAAAATATCACACCTGAGCCTTTTAATTTTAATTGCTATATTCGCTGGCTTGATTTAAGTAGAGATGCTCAACATTTTTAGTCTTGAAATATATTACACGCAAGTTAGACAACTTAGAGATGTACTGACTTAAAAATTCATAAAGGTTTAAGCACAAAACAGCAACATAGCCAAAATTAACCATTTTAATTACACAAAATACATAAAAGGTAATTTTCTCTCCTTCAAAAATTGCAAGCCTACTACTCAATTTTCAAGATATTACACAAGTTAAGAAAATTAAAATACGACTATCATAAATGCTGAAAAAATTTAATTTCATTCTTGGATTTACACATCATTGGCAAGTTTATTATGTGGTGAATATTTTGTCAGAGCTAACCTTACACAGTGTGAGACGTAAGGGTCAGTCAGTTAATTTGTACACTTAGATTTTACAGTGTTCTTCGTTGAAAACGCTGTCTCACATACATAATTTCATCCAGGAAACGATAAAACATACGATGCCACTTTTATACACTCACTAATTTCCGAAAGTTATCTACATTGTATTCTGACTTTAAGGAAATGTCATGCACATTGTTGTGTGTGGAAGGTTCTTGTTGCCTACTGGAGGCGGAACTTGTTCAACCCCGCACTGCACACAGCACCTCATCTCTCAACAAACCCTGAGCGCTCTCCCGGGTCACAGTGACTCCCACTCACAACGCACCTGGTTACACTTCGCGAGTAGTACCTCCCTATGCCGGCCGGGGTGGCCGTGCGGTTCTAGGCGCTACAGTCTGGAACCGAGCGACCGCTACGGTCGCAGGTTCGAATCCTGCCTCGGGCATGGATGTGTGTGATATCCTTATGTTAATTAGGTTTAATTAGTTCTAAGTTCTAGGCGACTGATGACCTCAGAAGTTGAGTCGCATTGTGCTCAGAGCCATTTGAACCATTTACTTCCCTATGGGATAGACAAGACTTGCTTGGCGTGACCGTTGGAGGCTGTGAAATGTAAATGAAAGATGCAGTGACAGTGTTGTCATATCAACCATCTACAGATCCCATGTGGAACACTCATTGCCAAAAACCTGGTATTTTACAAAAGCGCTTCATTTACACAGACATTCCGACAAGGTTTTGAATAGGCCGGCCCATTCAGCCGTGGTGATCGACTGGTCGATCGCGGTCGACAGGTTGAGCATCCCCGCTTTCAATGTTTCACTTGTTTTACAGATAATTTTTTTAAGTTCATGTAAATCTCTGCAAGTCTGGACAACCTGTGTTTCATCACATTTAAGTGGTGTTAATTGTTCATCCATTTGTTGTTTAGAAGTTTTTTTGCAATACCGAGCTCAGGTGAGTTTCCTTTTAGAGGGCATTTTATATTAACTCAGTGGTTTGTGGTAACTATTTATTTTACGTAAGTCTGCAGGCTTTCCTGGCCGTTGTCACTAAAGTTAAAATCTTCTTAGTTGTTAGGCCGCGCTATATTTCCTTCGAAAATAATCGACGTTTCGACCCCTCTGCTGGGATCTTCTTCACGATGTTTCGGTGTGCACTATTAGTAGAACACTGTCAGAGACCAAGTGTCGCGTTCTCTTATAAAGGGAAGATTCCCGCGTTTGTGCTGGAGAAGCGAGAATACTTCTCCGGCACAACGCGGGAAAACTCCCGTTTATAAGATAACGCGACACTGGTCTCTGGCAGTGTTCTAGCAGTAGTGGACACCGAAATATCCTGAAGAAGATTCCAGCAGAGGGATCGAAACATCGATTATTTTCGAAGGAAATATAGCGCGGCCTAACAACCCAGAAGATTTTAAATGTAGTAACATTTTTATTTTGTTTGTATTTCAGAAATTCCTGTACATATTGTTGTAATCTGTTGTGCGAAGCTGATGTCATGCGGCCGGTGATGGCGTTCAGTAAGGGCCTGTAGGTGGTTCCTTCCTCAACTTGAATCAGTCGCAAACTACAGTATTGTAATGATTTAATTTCGTGAGTTTCCATTTTTATGTGATTTAGTAGCTGTTTTACGTAACAAATTTTTGATTTCAAAGTTCGCATCTGTTTGAGCAACTTACAATACCGGCCCTCAAAGTTTATATCTGTGGTGCTTTTCTGATTATTTCTTTCTTTTTATTTATGTATTTGCTCTTTGCTGTAAGTAATATTCTTGTGCTTGTGGTTAATTGAAGCAAGCAAGCAGTGTGAGAAGAGTAATGTGATCAAAGCTGAAAGTAAACCGACCAGAGCTCATCTAGCACCCGCGTTCCCCAATAGCTTATACCGATAGAGTGCAGACGCAAAACTAGTGACACGGGGAATGCTCACCGTCTGCTTGGTGGAGAAGGGCCCGTAGGTGGCGCGCACGGAGACGGGCCGCGAGCTCTGCACCACGCTGAAGCGGTCGACGCTGAGCACGGCGCCCGCCCCCGCGCCGGCGGCCGCGTCGTCCGGGGGCGGCGGGGGCGGGCTGGGTGGCGGCGCGTGCTGCCCCAGGTCGGCGTAGTGCTGGCGCGACACGTGCTTCAGGAAGAAGCCGCCCTCCTTGCTCTCCAGGTGCACCTCCACCGTGCCCGCCACGCCTGCAACACACAGCCACAGCCCGCTGTCACTTTCGCCACGTCCTACGAGGTCTACATCGACAGGGTGATTCAAAAAAACGTTTAGAAACTGATATGGCGTCTCGGGCATACAACAAGAAACCCTAATCACATTTCCCTTTCCATCCACGTATGCAGCGCGGAAAGAATGACAGTTTCATCGTCCTTATGCGCGCTGTAATTGAGGACCGATTTAACAAAACTCAAATAAAGACCATTACAGAAGAGGTATTTTTTAAGAATTTTTAACATCGTGCAGCCCCGTCAGCAACTGTGATAATTACACATATGACACGTCAGCCTCAGTTGCAAATAGAAACCAATCTTTACCTAGGTTTCAGCCAAAATAATTTCTCCTTGTTCAGAAGCTATTGACACTAAAGTATTGCATGCCGAAATTTGGCTGTGCACCGAGCACTGCTGATGGTCATGCGCATGAGCGCGTGGAAATATAGATGCATAACAGTAGCTATCTTTACGTTAGGAATTGGATTAATATAACCATTAAAACTGTTAATGGTGTATGTGTAACCGAACTTACTTCTAAGGTTTATAGGGTTCTCGGTCTCCGCAGAAGTAAGTTCGATTACATATTACGCCATTAACAGTTTTAATGGTTATGTTAATCCAATTCGACGCTCGCATGCGCATGGCCACCATCGGTACATAGCTGCTCGCTGCGATTAGTTCCGGCACAGCTCTCGCGACCTACCGACCTCGTCCGCTCAGTGGGGCCTGCTGTTTCTCTTCAGCTAAGTAATGTAGATACTTGACACGGCATGCAATAGTTTAGTGTCAATAGCTTCTGATGAAGGTGAAATTATTTTGGCTGAAACCTAGGTAAAGATTGGCTTCTATTTGCGGCTGAGGCTGACGTGTTATATGTTTAGGTATTTTTTAGTTTTACCCAATACAGTTGACTCAAAAAAATTCATAAATATAATACTGGTCATCCATGTAGATATGAACTGAAGAAACAATAATTTAAGTTCATCACTAATCTCCTTTATTGAGAAAAAATGTTAGAAATTACTTTTTTTTTTTTTTACAAAATGCGACGTATCCACTTTTTCATCTGTGTTTCTTCTTTAGCGCTACGAATACTTTCACATTTTTATTTCTACCTCTCCAAAACCGGAGGTGAATTTTAGAATTGACGAGCTCGTTTTACGCAGAAGCTGATGCTCTACAACTTTTATGCATAGCACTTTTCATTTCAAGTAGCAGTTCCTGAGTTAAAGGCGTTGGAACATGAGCATAATTCACTTTTCGACAAACTGTTAAAAATTGCTACCTTTTAAAGATGGTTTATCGCTAAACGGCTGAAGCGAATTTAACTCTTAAGTAGGTCACTATGCGATAAAGTTTATATTCCTTCATCCTGATGTTTAGAAAATTTTCTGTGGAGTGTATCGTTTTCGAGATATAAGCGAAAAACTGAAAATCACCCAAACGTAACGTGAGATTTTGGCCTTCAGTAGTTTATCACAAGCCGCAAATCGTCACAAACTCATTTAAATCTTATTTGGGATGACTAGCGCCGATTAAAATTATTTCCATCTTGTGCACGTTTATTTGCCAGCAAAAGTCTCATTTTCCTCCATTAATAGTACTAAGAAATTATTCTGCTCACTTTTGTTTTACTCATATACGGGCTATCTCTAAAATGAACACCATTCAGACACAAACATCCTGCTTTGCCTTTTGTTTCCTTTGTTGTTTCAATACGGTGACAATCTATATTTACATCTTGTCACTCTTTTGACGTTGGTGGCTCCTGCTTCAACTTGCACTTTTCGCCTCCCGTACTGTTTCATAATATTTTGAATCTTGTAACATCTTAAGTGATTTTCCAAATGAGTGTACTACAACAGCTAATAACGTTGTAGTGAAACAGTGGCTGAGCGTGAAAGAGAAGTGCGACAGTATGCACTGTTGTCCAAGAAACGCTTATCAAAGAGCCAGTTTACTTTGTAGGACGGTGTCCGACATGCCGACAGTGAACACCAGCAAGTTTAAAGGCTATTAAATTTAATTTTTGTTGTAAGTTGCAGCTGTACAGTATAAAAGGAATATTAGCTGAGTTTTGTGGAATCTTGAAAAACGGAGATGTCGAGTGTTGTGAAAATTTGCCATATACAGGTGCCTTTGACAATGGTAAATATTAAGTTCTGCCGTATTTTCTTTTAGACATTGTGTGAGTCTCTCATGGAAGTACCAGAGTTCGCTGAAAAACGCCAACTGGCGTTTGTTGAGTTTAGTTTAAACTGTCCCCAAATACTCTAATTTTGTCTTAGTGATCCGTATGAGAGTGATACATAGCCCGTCACACGAATATTTTATATGCACCCTCTTTTGTACACTAATTGCATTTTCGTAGTATTCCATCGAACCGCAGTCTGCCACATGCTTTACCTAAGGCGGAGACTATGTAATCGTTCCATTTCATATCCCCACAAATAGTTAAATCGAAGTATTTTTATAACTTCTATATTACAACTGTCACTCATTCGTACTGTAAGCATAGGGTACCATTCTGTTCGTTTCGTGAAGACAATAGTTTTACATTTTTGAACATTTAAAGTGAGTTGCCAATCTTTGCATAGCTTCGAAAGCTTATCAAGATCTCACAGAATATTCGTGCAGATTTTCTCAGACAGTCTTCACTAGAGATAACTGCATTATCTGTGGAATGTCTGATGTTACTATTAAATTAACACGGCGTCTCTCAACACCGACTACACAATAAATACTGTGAAAAGTTTTCTGTAAACTGGAATTGGCAACTGCAATCCACAACACGTTAACTGACACATATTTTAAAATAATGTTCACATTTGACTGCCTACAGCGCCCTGTTTTCACCTGGTGGCGGAAAATGGAACTAGTATTTTTCGGCATACTCCGTGAGAGCACCGATTAATGAACAGTGTCCAGCAACACATACACGAGTGAGGTACAAAGCTATTTATTATACACAGTGTGTGTTATAGTTAATAGCAAACTGACACGGATGGAACTATATAGCAACAGGGGCAGAAACCACTCCAGTAAACAATGACTCACGATCCGCCCTCACAGCTTTACTTCCGATACTACGTCTCTCATACCATTCAGACTTCACAGAAATTCTTCTGCGCACTGTGCTGCACTAGCACTACTGGAAGGCAGGCATAGCAAAGAAATGACGGGGCTTGAGTTGTGAACGGATAGCTCAGTCTATTGAGCACTTGCCCGCGAAAGGCAAAGGTCCGGGCTTCGACTCCTGGTCTATTTCACAGTCTTCATCTGTCAGGAATTTCATATCAGCTCAGGTCCGCTGCAAAGTGAAAATTGGTTCTTAACTTGACGGTATCACCACAAACATTAAGCTGAAAAGGGATATGAATATTATTTCCCTATCCTTTCCATGAAGTTACAAATTTGAAAAACATTTATTTCTCGGAGAAAATATGATGAACACGTATCGAACGCGAAAGGCACAACTCTAAGAGTAAAGTATTGTTTGGTCGTACTAAGGAATCGGCGTGCCGCAGCACAGCTGGACGCAAGGATTGCTCTCCGTGTTTTGCTGTCGTCAAGAAGCATCCTCATAAGGAATACAGAACTGAACAATCTGAGATCGCCTAATTGATTTGGCAGGTAAAATTACCTTGCCACAGCATCTTGCCTGCAACGGAAAATCAATCAAAATTTTCCGTGGACATTGCACATCGCATGAAATACCCCACGAACAGTATTTCTTTAGGCTGATCTCACCTATACGTCATAAAAAATCTGAATCAAAAAAATCACATACTGGGTGGTTACACTTAAAACTGGCAGTGTTCCGAGTGCAGTAGGGCGGGCTGTATGTGTTGCTGGACGCTGTTCATTAATCGGTGCACTCACGGAATACGACGGAAAATTACTAGATCCATTTTCCACCACCACGTGAAAATATAGCGCTGTAGGCAGTCACAATGTGAAATGTTTCCGATTTTGAAGTCAGTATGCTGTCTATCGCTTGGTGACGTATGTAGACTTCTTTCGTGAGGTGACTGTAAAAGGTTAAGAAGGTTGAAATTCTCCACATGAGACGCAATACCTACAGAGAAGAAAGATCATGCAATGCTAGTAAAGTTGCTTTATCAGAACAGCAGCAATGGCACCGCTGCATTTTTTGGTGGTAAGTTCCTATGGGACCAAACTGCTGACGTTATTGGTCCCTAGGCCTGCACAATACTTAATCTGACTTAAGCTAAGGATAACACACACATACACATACCCACGCCCGAGGGAAGACTCGAACGTCCGACGGGGAGAACCACGCGAACCGTGGCAAGGCGCCTAAGACCGCGCGGCACGGCTTCATTGCGGAAACATGCAGACAGAGACAGCTGCGAAGAGGTCCCATGTCAATAAATGGGCTAAAGAATTTGATCAAGTAATTTGAAGAAACGGGTGTATAAGCTGGTGCAGTGGAGAGAGGGATGCGACCCATACCCATGGCAGCTGTTGATGAAGTTGCTGTAGCTATAGACGACCGTGCAGCACATGTCTCAAATTCTGCAGCCAGCGCTCGAGCTGTCACGCAGTTTGACTCTCCTGTCGTCAACAGTTCAAGAGATTTTGCGGCGCATTTTACACTGGTATCCCTACAGGATTCACAATGTGCACCAAATGAAGCCCGAAAAAAAGTTGCAACACCGTGACTTTACTGTTCGGCTTTTTGCGTGCATGGAAATGGATGACTTGTGGCTGTGGAATATTGCTTGGATGTACTAGTCATACTTTGCTCTGCACGGTGCCGTGAATGCACATAACTGTAGCATATGGGATTCTACTCGCCCACATGTTAAACGGGAACAATCCACTGCACACACCTTGTGTGGCTGTGTGGTATGGTTTCACAAGCTCCTTCATTCTCGGTTGGTTTTTCTTGGAGAAGATGACACCTCACGGGTCTGTTAGGTGTACAGCGACATTGCACACTGTAAGGACTTGCTTGTGCGACACGTGATTCCAGCTTTGTTAGAACCCAACTGCGTCCACATCACTACATTCATGCAACATGGGGTGACACCACATGTCGTGTGCCACGTGAAACATTTGCTTCGTAGAACCCATCGGCAACGATCGCATCACATTCAGGTAATTTCAAGGCGTGTAGCCCTGCAGATCCCCCGATCTAAGGCCATGTGACTTCTGGTTCTGGGGATATCTGAAAGATCGAGTCTATCAGGAATGCACCCGGACTCTTCCTGATCTGAAGGATAGCATAATGATATATCGCTCTGATTACGCCGGATATTCTGCGAGCAACTGTCGACCAAGCGGTGTTACGGATACAGCATATTGTTGAGTCTCGAGACCATTTGAACACATTTTGTAACTTGTGTCTATATCCTAATAAAATATCCACAACCATTATTATCATGTGTTTGACCACACCTCCTCTTTTCCTGCACCCATACCAGATTCTAAGACTGCTTACAGCGCCATATTTTCACCTGGTGGCAGAAAGTGGAACTATTTTTTAGTAAGCGCACCAATTCATGAACACGAAGTTGCAGTGGCTGTGTTGTTAAAAAAAATAGGGTGCAAAGTTTCTTCTGGCATGAATGCATGTCCAAAGGAGCTTTCGATCGTATTCTGGACAACACAGCCACTGCTATGTCGTATTCATCCGCCGAAACCGGGTACACGACTTTGAATTCCCTGCACAGGAATATACATAATGAACTACGAGTTAAAGATGTAAACACTTGGTTGACGAGAACTGGAAGTTTGGACCTGCCTTGGTTCACGCTCGGATGGCGTAATAGTAAGGCGACAGCTCGCGATAAGCGGGAAATATGATTTCTAGTCCTGGTCCGGTACAAATTTCCACAGCCGTCATTCCATTATTCAGATGATCATATTTGTGACTGTAGAACACATTTCATGCATTAATGAACATACCTACCAAGTTTCAGCGTCCTGAGATTTATACAGCCCCCACTAAAGTACTCGGAACACCATCAGTTTAATTATAACCACCCGCTAGAAACGACGCTTGTCCATGCTTAGAAGAGTCACGCTACATTGTAGCATTAAAGCAGAACGTATGGCTGTTCCAGGTTAATGTGACGCTCCTCGGACGAATCACTGGCCAGCAGGCGCCTGCCACGATACGCGGAGCACAGGCGCGCATTCTGTTTCGCAGAATAACTGCAGAGCCTGCCGCGATAAGCGCGCGCCGACGCGAATCTCGGCGCGCCGGCCTTATCGCGCCGGTCATTACGAACAAAGCGCCAGCTTCATTACGGGGCGAGTCCACAAGAGAGGCCGTCCCGCTAACAACAGGTTCCGCGTGACTGCTACTGCTGCACCTGCATGCGCAGCGAATTAACGTAAAATTATCGACCCATACTAATGCTCAGATCGCAGGAGCTCAGCGTCCATATCATGGAAAACCGGTAGCATTTAGCACGTCAGTTTTCTTATCAAACACTTGAATGATTACGCTTGATGCATTGTAAATTCTATTTCACTAATTCTAAAACGCCACAGATTACTGTATATAGGAGACAGGTCTCATAGAGTATGACTTAGTCCCTCTTACACCTTCAGGTAACTAGTAAAATACCGAGCGAGGTGGCGCAGTGGTAAGACACTGGACTCGCATTCGGGAGGACGACGGTTCAATCCCGCGTCCGGCCATCCTGATTTAGGTTTTCCGTGATTTCCCTAAATCACTCCAGGCAAATGCCGGGATGGTTCCTCTGAAAGGGCACGGCCGACTTCCTTCCCCATCCTTCCCCAATCCGATGAGACCGATGACCACGCTGTCTGGTCTCCTTCCCCAAAACCAACCAACCAACTAGTAAAAACTACAAACTGGGTTAGTTACTCTTACTCTTTCAGGTAACTAGTAAAAAAAAAAATTGCGGTCATTAGTAGTGACAGGCGACTACGACTAGGCACCATATGGCAACAACATACCAGCAGCTTTTCTTAGCTGCGATGAGACTAGTTACTTCCGTTACTATCCCAAAAGTATCAAATGGTAATAAAGCGACTGCTTACTAATATGATCATTAGAAGAAGCAGACCAGGTTAAGTTGGAGAAAAATAGCCGACGATTCCACTACAATCTAATGAAGGAAACCGTAGTAATGTTCAATTGAAGTGATTTAAGGAAATTACAGAAAACCTGAATCACTGTTTTTTGTTGTTTTTTTTATCCTTTTATCCTTACAAATACAGTCACCGTGCCACATCAGTCACCATAGAGCGACCTGTGTATTTAAAACAAATGTTACGAAATACTGTAATTCTCACTCATTTTCTTGCAGGTGTTTATGTATCAAATTGGTAGCATTAGTTCCAACTACAATAAAATAAAATAATGTAGATAGTTTACTTATGAAGAGACGGAAACGTAATATGTGGATGCCTGCTGACGCAGTCTAGCATGTGAAGAAACTCCTACAATCCGATACGACATTTTCTTCTCTTTCTTCACATCAAATATAAAAGTGCAATATTTCGGGTTTTGTGTTTCTTTGTATTTACGTTCTGTAACTGACATCTAAGGAATTATTATTTTATTTTCGTTGTGTTACACGTAAACAAGTTCAACAAAATGCAACATGTGGAATATTCCGCGACAGCGACCAGATTTGAAAAATGTTGATAGGTTGCTTTGTGAAGTATCAAAGGAGTCTAGAGAGAAGGGAGATACTGATCGTAGTGCGCAAGAGAGTGAACGGCTTGCTTGTAACAGCAGAACAGCAACTTTATACACTGTTTTTCTGTGTATAGCGCGGACTGTTTTTGATGCACAGCGCGGACTGTTTTCGACGCATAGCGCTAACTACGAATTTCATGGACGTACAGAAGAGACAATAAAATAACACAAAGGCGCGAAGGTAGTACGCCAATACGAACGTCTAAGAATGAGACTGATAAGGAGAAAAGGCTAAGCAGGAACACCTTGAGAACAAATCTAAGGTTGTAGAGATATGCATGACCAGTATAACGATAGATGTCGTGTACAGAATAAAAGAGGAGCAACTGTACGAATATCAGGAGCTAAGATGGCTAGTCAGTACCAAGCAAGCAAGGAAAAACTTACAGATGAAAGGGGTGGATACAGAATGGTTCTACAAGGGAAGTGAACTTGAATATTATAGAAACGAAATCAGGGATACGTGAAGATGAGATGGGAAATATGATACTACGAGAAGAACTTGACGGAGCTCTGGAAGCCGCAAGTAGAAACAAGGCCCCAGCAGTAGACATTCCTACGTGCAAATTGAGACCTTCTGGAGAACCAACCATGACAGAGGTATAACACAAGGTATGCACGAAATATCACGCAGGCTAAATACCCTCAGACTTAAAGAAGGACGTAATACACAGTGTGTCCCAGTTCTGTTTAGGACTGCTTGTGTGAAATTCCAAACTGCAATCCTGTCTCGTGACGAGTTGTGGCGTTACGATCCCTGAAGTTTCTACAACAGCCGTGTATAAGGTCAAAGTGACAGCTTCACTGCAGCAGGCGTCCCGACCGAAAATGTAACAGTACGTGTCTGACACTTGTCGAAAAATGGCGGTGGAGCAACGAGGCAGCATCAAGTTTTTTGAGTCCACCATCGTTTGTGGGCGAGAATTCGTCGAATTCCACCCAAACACCGAGAGACAAGTTCCACGTCACAACTCCACGACAGTGACCAAGCCCACAAAGTGCAAACCGTGTGCACGTTTTTGGTCAACAAATGGATCATAGCGCTGGATCACCCGCCATATTCGCCGGACTTGTCCCCAGCCGACTCCTTGTTCGCCGAACTGAAGTTCACAGTGAAAAAGACGCAATTACAATGCAATTGGGGACATCCATGAAAATTGTACTGCAGTACTAAACATGGTCACTTAAAATGAATATAATGTCTGTTTCAGAACACTTTTGAAACAATTTTAGCTGTGTACTGATTCAGGGGGAGCCTATTTTGAATAGATACAGTTATTCTCTGAACATAATCCATGACTTTTATTTTTCTTAGCCACAGTCCTAACGCGCCTGGGACGCACAGTGTAATTCCAATTACAAAGAAGACAAGTGTGAATACTAATGAATTAACATTTTAATAAACCATAGTTGCAAAATAGTGACATGAATTATTTAGATTAGAACGAAAAACCTAGTAGGTGACCCCACGGAAGGTCAGTTTGTGTTTCTGAGACATGCAGGAGTACGCCAGACAATAATGACCCTATGGCTTATCTTAAAAGTCCTGTTGAAGGATGGCAAAGCTACATTTATACCATTTGTAGATTTGGAGAAAACTTTTGACATTGTTGGCTGGAATAACTTATCGAAATTTTGAAAGTAACTGTGTTGAAGTACAGGTAAGGAAAGGTTATTTACATTTTGCACAGAAACCAGACTGCAGTTATGAGAGTCAAAGGACATGAAAAAGGAGCAGCAATTGAAAAGGAAGAGAGATAGACTTGTAGCCTATCCCCCATGTCATTTAATAGGTGCTTTGAGCAAACGGTAAAGGAAACCAAGGAGAAATTTGGAAAGAGAATTAAAGTTCATGGAGAAAAAATAAAAACTTTGAGGTATGCCGATGACCTTGTAATTCTATCAGAAACGGCAAAGCACTTGAAAGAGCAATGGAATGGATAGCCTGTTGAAACGAAATAATAAAACGATCACCAACAAAACGAAAATAAGGTTTCATGAATAGAGACACAGCTTTCAGACACAGTATTTTTTAATGTTTTATTGAATTTCATGGCTGATTTCGGACCCTGTACGTCCATCGCCAGGTGCATATTGTCTTCTATTGTATTTCTACTCATAAGTGGAGTAAAATGTATGGTTCTTCAAAGACAAGGTTAAATGTTAGGTTCTGTATTTCGTTAATCAACTGCGGAAAATATGGGAAGCATTGGACAAACTAGTGCAAAACTTACTGAACGTTTAAGAAAGAATATTTTTGTCCTTTTAAGGACAGCATACTTTGGTTTATCCGTGCTGTCACTGCACGTCCTGTCGCTCAAGACGCATATTTGGTCATACATTTTAAAAATTTTCACAGATGTAGCTTAACACGATATGATCAAAGATGAAGTTTGTCATGTGGGTGTCAAATATCTGAGCATTAACTAAATTGACATATGCAATGGATAAATATAAAAGAAGTCTTTAAAATTACCGAGATAACTACAGCTAACGAAATCTGTCTATTCATTTCATTTAGAATCAGGCTTTTTGGTTTTAAGGAGATTTAGTTCCAGTTGTTCTCAAAGATTTAGGGTCTAACTGTTGGCTTCGCTGTGTAGTACTACCAAATTGTTTTCTATCTTGTTGATAATGTTTAGATTCCACTGTATCCTGCGAAATAACTGATTTTTCATAGTGATTGAATCTGGAAGCATTTATGTGTACCCGGAAACGGGTTTTGAAATTTATGTCTGTTTTCCCTTCACAGTAGAGAAGACAGCTGGGGCATGATACTTTATGCATTCAGCTGTTGTTGAATTTTTGGGCAACTGTTTGGATGTTGGGGGTTAGTAAGTGTCCTAACTTTTATTAGAAAAAATGTAATTGTTACGTAGTTTTTTTGAATAGGTTAAAAATGTTTCATGATATGGGAATTAGGTGTGGGATGTTGCCAAATATTTTCTCTTCTTTATTAGTGTGGCAATTCACCGCTTTCTGATTTTGTATTTGTGTGTCTAAATTGTCAGTTGTTTCTGTGTAGCCACTGTTGACGGCAACAATTTTTATTGTTGAAACTTTTTAAAGCTCAGATCACATGAATATTTCTCTATCGAAATAACTGCTTTCGACAGACTATGCTGTCTCTTCAAATCTTAAAAAAATTTTTAGTTATGAAACGTGTTCATTTTATGTATGACCTCACGGCAAGTTTTCAGGTGGAAATAAAGAGTTCATAAAAGGCTTGTCATAACTAAAACATTTAAAAACATAAAGCATCTTGTGCAAATGGACCTGTCCACATTTATACCGCTCAAGATGATTGTTACGTCACAAAAAAGCAGTACACAGCAGCTAACGCTGTTTCGTTCTAAGTTGACTGACAAGGGGAGGCCGCCAATTGTGAAATTCAGATTCGATTCATACTGCGCATAATAAAAGCTCATGGCCAGAGGTGTAATGTGGCAACGCACCAAGATGCACTTCTCAGCCGTTGCCGAGAAAATCGACAGTTAAAAGGAACCGTTACAATGAAATACTCTCTACGATAAACAATTTTCTACCGCGTTGTGGTGCAGCGGTAAGCGCTCGGGTTTGTAATCCGAAGGTAGTCGGTTCGAATCTCGCGCCGTGCAATTTTTTTTTTTTAGTATTTGCTTTTTGTAATTCATATATATATATATATATATATATATATATATATAATTCCTGGCAATCAGTTGCAACAATGATGCATATAATAAGTTGTTGAAAGTCGTTTGTCGTGGAAAAACTGGCGACTTCGAACATCATTATGTTTTCCGCAAACAAAGTTGTATTTCACAAATGTTATTAATTGTCTTCATAGTGTTAACCACGTATAGTTAACGGAAGACGTAGAAACGATATTCCGAAACGAATACGTATAGCGTAAGTCAAACGTTCGAATTAGAATAGAAACCCCACGAACACAAATTTGCTGTGGCAGGTATGAAATATAAACTCCGTTACTCGCTCGTTACACTTGAAGGACAGATGTTGAATGGGCCGAAACGAGCCGCCGCATAACAGCGTAGTTGCCTGCTAACTTCGAAAGAAGGTAGATGCGGTCCCTAGCGCAACTTATAACATCGTCGAAAATCAGTGCGGACGGGAGAGCTTTGGTACACCCTGTTAAACAAACGGAAAAATGGAGGCGGTACAATTGAAGAGCGATCCGCCTTCAGAAACATGCATAAGCAATTTTTATATATATATATATATATATATATATATATATATATATATATATATATATTTGAATTACAAAAAACTAATAATAAAAAAAAAGTTGCATGGCGCGGGATTCGATCCGGCGACCTTCAGATTACGAACCCGAGCGCTTACGCTCTGAAAAATTATGAATCGTAGAGAGTATTTCACCGCAACGGTTTCTTTTAACTGTCGATTTTCTCTACAACGGCTGAGAAGTGCATTTTGGTGCTTTGCCACATTACACCTCTGGCCATGAGCTTTTATTATGCGCAGTATGAATCGAATCTGAATTTCACAATTGGCGGCCTCCCCTTGTGAGTGTAAATTCAGAATGTTAGTGTGTGGTGGCATGGGATGATGAGTAGCCTATCATTATGTCTTTGTGTTTTCTGTGTCTGCGGACTTATCTTTTTGTAACTGAAGAGGTTTTTATTCATACTTCGTGTCTATTGCATACAGTGAAGTTCACTGCTGAAAAAATATAGATAAAATAAGATCACTGGGTACAATCTAACTAAATCAGGAGATGGTGAGGGAATTAGCCTAGGAAATGAGACTCTAAAACTAATAAATATGTTGTGCTATATGGACACCAAAATAGCTAACAATGACCATAATTGAGAGGATACAAAATCCAGGCTGGCTATAGCAAGAAAAGAATTTCTAAGAAAGAGGAATTTGTTAATATCTAATATAAATTTAAGTGCTAGAAAGTCTTTTCTGAAGATATTTGTTTGAAGTGTATCCTTGCACGGAAGTGAAACGTGGGCAATAAGCAGTTCAGACACGAAGCAACAGAACTTTTAGAAGACTGCCAAAGATTAGATGGAACTAAATCGAACTGAAGAAAACAGAAATTTATGGCACAACTTGAATTAAAAAAGGGATCAGTTAATACGACACATCCTGAGGCATCAAGGAATAACAAATCTGGTGATGAAGGGAAGTGTAGGGGGTAAAAATTGTAGAGAAAGCCCTACGCATGAATACAGTAAAGAGGTTTAAATGGATGTAGGTTATAGAAGTTATTCAGAAGGGGCTCGCACAGAGTAGACTAACACAGAGAGCTACATTAAACCAGTCTTCGGGTTGAAATCCACCAAACAACACAACAATGTGAGTCTCATTTTAAACTATTATCTCAGAAAACAATCATTTGAAAGCCGCGATTCGGAAAGTGAAGCAAGTGTTTGTTAAAGTGGACTGCTTTCGATGCATCCGTGAACTGTTAAATAAAATATATACAGGGTGTTTCAAAAATGACCGGTATATTTGAAACGGCAATAAAAGCTAAACGAGCAGCGATAGAAATACACCGTTTGTTGCAATATGCTTGGGACAACAGTACATTTTCAGGCGGACAAACTTTCGAAATTACAGTAGTTACAATTTTCAACAACAGATGGCGCTGCAAGTGATGTGAAAGATATAGAAGACAATGCAGTCTGTGGGTGCGCCATTCTGTACGTCGTCTTTCTGCTGTAAGCGTGTGCTGTTCACAACGTGCAAGTGTGCTGTAGACAACATGGTTTATTCCTTAGAACAGAGGATTTTTCTGGTGTTGGAATTCCACCGCCTAGAGCACAGTGTTGTTGCAAGAAGACGAAGTTTGCAAGGGAGGTTTAATGTAACCAAAGGACCGAAAAGCGATACAATAAAGGATCTGTTTGAAAAATTTCAATGGACTGGGAACGTGACGGATGAACGTGCTGGAAAGGTAGGGCGACCGCGTACGGCAACCACAGAGGGCAACGCGCAGCTAGTGCAGCAGGTGATCCAACAGCGGCCTCTGGTTTCCGTTCGCCGTGTTGCAGCTGCGGTCCAAATGACGCCAACGTCCACGTATCGTCTCATGCGCCAGAGTTTACACCTCTATCCATACAAAATTCAAATGTGGCAACCCCTCAGCGCCGCTACCATTGCTGCACGAGAGACATTCGCTAACGATATAGTGCACAGGATTGATGACGGCGATATGCATGTGGGCAGTATTTGGTTTACTGATGAAGCTTATTTTTACCTGGACGGCTTCGTCAATAAACAGAACTGGCGCATATGGGGAACCGAAAAGCCCCATGTTGCAGTCCCATCGCCCCTGCATCCTCAAAAAGTACTGGTCTGGGCCGCCATTTCTTCCAAAGGAATCATTGGCCCATTTTTCAGATCCGAAACGATTACTGCATCACGCTATCTGGACATTCTTCGTGAATTTGTGGCGGTACAAACTGCCTTAGACGACACTGCGAACACCCCGTGGTTTATGCAAGATGGTGCCCGGCCACATCGCACGGCCGACGTCTTTACTTTCCTGAATGAATATTTCGATGATCGTGTGATTACTTTGGGCTATCCGAAACATACAGGAGGCGGCGTGGATTGGCCTCCCTATTCGCCAGACATGAACCCCTGTGACTTCTTTCTGTGGGGACACTTGAAAGACCAGGTGTACCGCCAGAATCCAGAAACAATTGAACAGCTGAAGCAGTACATCTCATCTGCATGTGAAGCCATTCCGCCAGACACGTTGTCAAAGGTTTCGGGTAATTTCATTCAGAGACTACGCCATATTATTGCTACGCATGGTGGATATGTGGAAAATATCGTACTATAGAGTTTCCCAGACCGCACCGCCATCTGTTGTTGAAAATTGTAACTACTGCAATTTCGAAAGTTTGTCTGCCTGAAAATGTACTTTTGTCCCATGCATATTGCAACAAACGGTGTATTTCTATCGCTGCTCGTTTAGTTTTTATTGCCGTTTCAAATATACCGGTCATTTTTGAAACACCCTGTAAATTTACCGAGGTGCTTCTTGTCGTGGACTACTATTTCGCAGTCCGCAGCTGGTAGCTGAGTGGTCAGTGCGACGGAATTTCATAACTAACTGCCCGGGTTCGATTCCCGGCTGGGTGGGAGATTTTCTCCGCTCGGGGACTGGTCGTTGTGTTGTCTTTTTCATCATCATTTCATCCCCATAGACACGCAAGTCGCCGAAGTGTCGTCAACTCGAAAGATTTGCATCAGGCGAACTGTCTACCCGACGGAAGGCCCTAGCCACACGGCATTTCCATTTTACTATTTCGCAAAGTAAGTCGGATGCTACGATTTTTTTCCCAATTTGTTGGCATTCGGGCCGTGCTAATTCTGACATCTCACTAGCTAAACGTCAGTTACGACGATACGACCATAAGGACAACACAACATCCAGTCCCCGACCAGAAAAAAAAAATCTCCGGGCAACCCGAGAATCGAACCCTCGCCCCTGGGCATAGCAGTCCGGCGCACTGACCACGCAGCTACTGAGGCAGACAAACAACGATCTTCGAACTGGAGAGTAACGTGTTTATTAAGTGGTATGTTTTTGACACTAAGAACGTGCTGAAGTTTGCTAAATGGGGACAAATTGCAGGAAACAATGCCTAAGAGGTTAAGGTGCAAATAAGGTCATTTGGATATGTCCGGAAATGCGTTCCAAGGGAGGTACACCCACTTGTAGGTGGAGATAAAAGATCTTCGACAGCAACCGCGGTATAAGCACCCGGCAGATGGACCGCCAGCATGAGGTAAACTAGACGAGCGTGTGGAACATTCTGCAAGACAACTGCCACTATCCGTTAATACTTACAACGCGTGCAGGCCTTATTTATCTACGGTTTTCCTCCATGGTGATGATTTTCTCTGTGGTTGGTCATATAGGTCACTACGGTGTTCAGATCTCTGTCATCCATCCTATTCACAAATGAAGTACCCTTACAACGAGGAGTATCATAAGCCATCACAACACCCATCTGTGGGCTACCGAGAATCCTCATGCTATGGCAGCAGCGAACCATCAGCACCGGTTCAGCTTCGATGTTTGGGCGGGTATCAGTATTTGCGACTGCCATGTCGAACCGGTCACCCTTCCACACCGCCCTTCCTCCTAGTAACCCTGCTTCTCTTACTGGCAATTGTTCCTTTGTTAGTACGATGGGTAATGTGACTACTACATGACGGGGCTCCAGGTCACTGCCCACATCGCTAGTGTGTTCTCGTGCGTGCTTTCAAACTGAAACGTTTGCTCCTTATCCCCTCAGGGACATTTTGCTGCAGTTTGTCCCCGTTTAGCGAAGTCACCCTGTACGAACGTACCCAAGTGCTTCTGACGAAAAAGCTAATATCGAAGAAAATAATACAACTACAGCGATCGAACACTGGTGTGAAATGTTCAGTAAGTTCAATGATGTCAAACATTGCGGTTTTCTGGGAGAAGTATGTGTAGCCTACATTGCCAACTACAGAAACTTCAGTCATCGAGGAGACTGTAAATAACTCACTTATTACTGCCTCGTTCTGCAAGTGACCATTAGCAAGAGGACGACTACATCGGCAGCTTTTTATTAGGATGAAACTTGTGGTGTATGGGCAATCAACGTGAAATGACGACACGCCATTTCCCACAGCTAAGTGTTTCTTCATCGGACGTTATGACTGTCACGAAACCCTATGTACTGTCTTCTGGTTAAGATTTACTGAAAAACCGACAGCATAATTTTTAATCTGTCTGATAAACTTAAAATGCCGTAAAAAACTAATCAAAACGTGTGAAACAAGTAATGAAATGAGATCAGCGACGCTGATGAAGAGCTACATATGACTGTGTGATCTCTCATTCTGACTACGAAACGCATTAGTAATTACTATTCTTTCCTCTTTTTGTACATCGAACAAAGCCGAGTCCACCTCTCTTAAAATTACCGCTGACTTAGATGGATGTGACCGTAAAAGGTCCGTTAAACAATAACCGTATGCATTATTTCCTTAAGCGCTTTCAGAATACAGTAGAATATTTATTAACTATAAAAAACTTCTTTTATTTGTAACATAGCGTCTTCATCTGAAATGTTTAAGATAGTTTAACGTAGCTTCAGTCCTCTTTTTTTTATTTTTTATTTTTTTTTTTCTTGTGAAACCAGTGGCCGTACCGGACATATGCTGCTGAGTACGTTCAGCTTACCGTATTCGCCATCACAGCGAATAAAGAATATTAATTAAAGATACAGGCTTGTTACAACGTGAATATTACCAATAGTGTAATGCACCTTTACACATAAATGAATCCATTTCCGAGTGAAATCTCCGAGAACTTTATTAATTCATGCTCTACTGAAAATGAGTACTCTGATGTGTGTAGACGTAATTTAGGCCGACCTCTTGCGCTGTTGCCCACAAATAGTTAACGATATTGACATAGCATGAGAATGCTATTGTCGTCGTAACTATATTTGACTATTAATATGATTGTCTGGGAATAATATCAGCTTTTAATGCAAGTATTAGTATAGTAACTTCAGCTTTCGTTTGCACTTGAAGCATATTTAAAGATCACTGAAACCACAACGCAATATACTACGCGAATACGATATGACACGTCACATCTCCTGCCGTAAATACGTTTCAAAACCACTTATTTAATAAACGTGTAATATTTAGTTGAATTATTTTATCACTTCTCATTATCTTTACCTATTCCATGAAACTAAATCCGCAGTGTTTTTAAATCGTTCCTTAGTAATTTGAAAAGCTTAAACTGAAAGTAATTGTTTTTGTTAAATGTTTTTTATAGCAAAATACATGGTTGCAAGTAATTTTCGTTTTACATTGCTTCCATTTCCACAGCAGTTACATTGTTGCACATTCATCTGGAGTGAGACATTTTTTTCCATTGTAAGTTTTTTCATATTTTACTACGCGTGAATTTTTATTTAGAAATCGTCATAATATAGTATTCCAGAGCCAATGTGGGACCATGCTTACCTGTTTTGGCAAATACCAATAACTGCTTCAGTACGAGTGAGTGCAATAATGAGTGAATTCTGTGAACAGTCGAAACTTTGTCTGTTTGGTTCTTCCAAGATTACGTAGGGATCTAACTCTCATTCCAATGGAGAGGCGTCAGGTTTCCTCCACTTTTAATGTTACTTCCGCCAATTGTTGCTTCACTTTAAAAGATCAGTTAATTTTATTATTAAATGTTTTGTACGAACGCGGTCATTTCCGGTAAAAGTAGTATTAGGGAGGCTCCTCTTTCGTTACGAGTGGTACGAGTAATTAATCCTCAATATGAAACTCATACTTACCACATAAAGTTTTAGTGAGATGCGAATCCGTATGAACAGTGCTATTCACTAGTTGGATCTCCGGTGGAAAGATAATTTGCTGCTACTTTCAGACAATGACGATGTGTGTTTGTTCTCGTTAAGAGGTGAAACTGATTTACATTCATCCAGATACAGTCTCTCTGCATAAGTTGATCGATGAATATCACTAAAGTGCCGCCGTGCGGGATTAGCCGAGCGGTCAAGACGCTGCAGTCATGGGCTGTGCGGCTGGTCCCGGCGGAGGTTCGAGTCCTCCCTCGGACATGGCTGTGTGTGTTTCTCCTTAGGATAATTAAGGTTATGTAGTGTGTAAGCTTAGGGAATAATGACCTTAGCAGTTCAGTCCCATAAGATTTCATACACATTTGAACATTCGAACTAAAGTGCCAGAAGCACCGAACAACAGATCACCCTCTAAAATTCCCATTTTTTATGTGCCGGTTGGTAACAGATTAGCCAAAATTGCAACAGATTCTATGAATTGGTTCACAAGTCTATTGCAGGGTTAAAGCAACTCCAGAAAGAGGACAGAAAAGTAGCTTGTTGCAATCAAACAGTAACATTTAATTATTTTCAAGCTCCTTTAAGTAGGAGAATCCTCTATATTTAAAACCACGTAAAACACATTTTAAGTAGGAGAATCCTCTATATTTAAAACCACGTAAAACACATTTTTTAATAGCGTGAATCAAGTCGTCTGATACATAAAGTTAACCATCACTGATGTATTAACGTGTGGGCATGAGAAATCCCTTAATTGCAACAAGACGTATGGAGCAAAATAAAAGTGAAATCCATAAACATCTACATTTGTATGCAGTTAATTTCAAAATCCTCGATAGGCACTAGCCACTGAAATTTACAAACGTATGAAGATGGCGTGTTCTCCTCTCAGTATGTCGTACTTCTTGCGTTTTTAGTGGTATACTCAAATATTTTCAGATAGGGAAAAACTTACTAATTAGCCAAAAAAGACAGACTAATGTAATTTCTGTTGCTTTATAAGCATTAAATACATTAGATACTAATAAAGAAAATACCAAATCTGGTGACTGTTTACTGGTATCGAGGAGTTAGAAAATATGAAGTTGCCAACACCTTCATAACGTCCTGTAGTTCAATGTGAACAAAAGTTCATTTTCAGAGCGCCATTTTGTGAGGAATAATTGAGTTACATATGAGTGGAGAAGCGTCTTATGTTGCTGCAACAACTCCAGGAAGAGGACGGAAAAGGTTGAGGCAGCCAAAAACATGGAAGAGATCTGGGGAGAAACGGGAAAAGTAAGCTACCATTGGCAATTTCGTGGATTAGTTAGGCATAATACTCTATCATTGATTGTTACAATTGCTGTCGCTAAAGCAGTAACACTCTTCAACTATCGAATTAATAAAACTGGTTACTCATTTTCAAATACTTTGTTAGTTGTCTGTGAGTTTATCTCACATATAAACATAACTCAAAGATATTTAAGTTTTCCACACAGAAGATATTATGAAGTTCAATCGAGTCTTCTATGCTTCACAGAACAAAATAGGCCAGCATAACTTCATACTCAGTTACCGCATTGTTTCACAACCGCAGAGGAGCGGGGAGCTCGGAGAGAATCAAAAAGAGGCCTAACCTTCACCTACCACATACGAAATGCAAATTGTGGTCGTATTTCAGTAAGTAGGAAAGTATTTCTTGGAATTTTGGGATTAAAAAGGATCGTATTGCAGGTTCTCTCAACGATGACATCGTACACGCAGTAAGGGAAACTGAGAGAAGTGGTGAAGTTACAATAATGCAAATTGCAGGGAAGCAACAGGAAAATTTCTACACTCAATCAAGTGTTCAGAATCTCATTACTGTAGAAGTAGGAGAAATGAGAGTAGGTTGTACTTACTACCTGAACTTGATATGAAGAAATTGTTGCCATTGTATAACGCAAATAATTTGAAAGTCCAAGGGTGTTATTTTTACGGTCGCAGGTTCGAATCCTGCCTCGGGCATGGATGTGTGTGATGTCCTTAGGTTAAATAGGTTTAAGTAGTTCTAAGTTCTAGGGGACTGATGACCTCAGCAGTTAAGTCCCATAGTGCTCAGAGCCATTTTGAGTGTTATTTTCGTAAACTTTTGTGCTAGTTTCAGTATAGTGTCTGAGAAGACCTAGAATTGATTTTTGTTCTGTTTGTACAGAATTAGGAGAAAGGTTGAAAACAGACAAAAACTCTGTAAAGGAGAAAACAATTACGTAGAGCACACAGAAGGCAGGAGCATTTTATAAATTAATGCGTCAGGATAAAGGAGGATTGTTGATCATATCTTTTGACCGACGGAAAAAATATGTTGCTTCCAAAACTTATAGATCACACTGCTTATTTTAATAGACAATATAATTGCGATAATTTCTCTAGGGACACTGGAAATTCTAACGCATTTTCGTCTAAGCAAAATGCTCACTCTTATTGCTGGAATAAAGCTCAGCATTCAAATATCTCAAACAAGATAGCAAGCTGTATATACTACAGACCTCTGCCGACACATATTCAGGAAATAAAAACTCGTTGCAGATGACTGTGGGTATCAAAACAAAAATGCCATTAGTATCACCATTATTAGTAAATGGCTTCATTCAGAGGTTCCTCTTAACATGAAAAAGTGAAAATAATTTTCCAAGTTGTAGGTCACTCCTTCATACCACCTGATAGCAATTTTGCAAGAACAGAATATGAGGAAGATGGAAATTACAGTAGAACCTGCTATGTATGAAAATGTAATAAGTGATATTGCTACTTTACGTAAGTTTGGAATTGACGGAGTGAGAGCCTTCGACTGGAGGAATGAGGCAACTATGTGTTTCAAAACTCTAGCGTCATGACACTTCAGAATCAGTCAGTTTAAAAGATTCTTCATTAGAAAAACTTCGTCAAATGAAAAAGTTCAACAACAAGCGTACAGAAGTGATATTGGTGTAGCAAAGTATGTAACAAAGGAGGACAAAACTATCTCAGATATCAAAGCCAGCTACAGTCAAAATAAATCATACGAAACTGAATCGAAAAAATGTCCCAGATGTGAGTCAGTTATTAACAAATCATTTTTGGAGTACATGGAAGAATAAAGACAATCTGCAGTTTTGCAAGGAAGTAGAATTGGCTTTCCAGAAGGCGTCTGATGATGCTGAAAGTGATGAAGACTGCTATTCTGGAAATAAACAGACTGATATAATATCGAAAGTGTAACTGCAGAGTGTACGATAGCCTGCAAATTTGTGCAAATAAAGAATTTCTTTACTCATTTCTGATTTAATGATTTTCAAAATTATTATTACTCACAGCCCCAGCAAAAAGTGAGACTCATAATCGTCTATGCCAATAACTGACTTTGAAAACCCTCCATGTATGTATTTCCTCCTGTTCTGGTATATGTTGCAATGCTATTTAAGCAGTTGTGTTAAGATTCCCTCTTAAACTCTCAATGCATATTCCTTACTGTATAAAGATGAAATCCTGTAAGCGAAAGTTATATTAAAGAAAATTATTCATTCTCCAGCACTTTGTGAAAACCGGTAATAGGGACTTTTGAACCAAGAGGGTTTAACTTATCTTGTCAGGAAATGTACGCTATGTTCATACAGCAATAAATACTTTAAAATCGCGTGTTCTCTGATTATAAGTATTCCGTAACAGAAAAATTAAATTAAATAACTTCAGTAACCACAGTTGATTTAAACAAAAGGACGTTGAGCGAGAAATAATCGGATTCTCTGGAGAAAATAAAAATATGATGCGTTTAAATTGAATTGTATATTTAGTTTCCGAATAACTGAGGCAAAAGTAATGAGCTTGACTGAATGTCACTCTGTGTTTATGGAGATACAGTTGGGTTCGTATGCAAAAAAGGTAATTCATTTGAGTTGCAGTATCTGTTAGATAAATGAAGTGAATCATTTGCTTGGGAGCTATTTCGATAAACTGTAGGAAGACTATCAAGACACAAATGCTCACAAACACTTGAACACAAAGGCTATTCTGAGTAGTGGTTTATATAGGCTATAATTATAGGTTTTATAGCCTCTGCTGTTTAGTGCGATCTGTATTGTTTAGCTTGGAAGACAGGTATAACTCAATAGGAAGATCGTTGTCATAGCTGTATCTAAAGATTCACAGTTATGACAACTTGTGACACTTGTTGATCTTAGATCCTGATCCTCTTTGTCCAGTGTTGCCAATGTCTCATCTTAGTAGTAAACTTAGGTGGAAAGCCATGCCCGACGAGGCAAATTAGCACAGAGCAGAAGAAAAAGAAAACAGAATGGATAGACATAAGGAATACTTTGAGGGTATTGACAGCTCTTGAATGTAGCACAATTTTGTACTTGGCGCAGGTTAGTGAGTAGTTTACATCAGAGGCGTAAAGCTAAAATCGAGAATGATGGGGAGAATGATTTAGAAGGAAAAGTCGCACAAAAACACCACACTCCAATTTGCACGGAAACAAATTACATTTATTCGTATCAATTAAGAAAGTCCATCACTTTTATCCATCACCACCTCCAGTTACCTAACGGCGCCACGCCCTGCTCCGAGGTCTCTTTTTACCAACAAGTCGAGGCTCACTAACAATTTGCAGTAGGATTTTGGAAAATATGCTGTGTTCGAACATTATGAATTACCTGGAAGAAAACGATTTATTGACAAATAGCCAACTCGTATTGTTCTTGTGAAACACAGCTTGCTCTTTACCCCCACGAATTACTGTGTTCTGTCGACAGGGGATGTCCAATTGACTCCACATTTTTAAATTTCCAGGAAGTTTTTGACATCGTACATCACGAGCAACTTCTATTCAAATGTTGTGCCTACGGAGTATTGTCTAAGTTGTGTGACTGGATTCGTCATTTCCTGTCAGAAAGGTCATAGTTCGTAGTAACTGGCGGAAAGTCATCGAGTAAAACAGAAGTAGTATCTGACGTACCCAAAGTAAGTGTTATAGGCCTTCCACTGTTCTTGTCCTACATACACGATTCAGGCGACAAGCTGAGAGGCTCTCTTAGATTATTTACAGACGATTACTGTCCTGTAATGTCATCAGATGATCAAAACTAATTATGAAATGATTTAGACAAGATATCTGTATGGTGCGAAAAGTCGAACTTGACTCCAAGTAATGAAACGTGAGAAGTCATCCACATGAATACAAAAAATGTTACTAAATTTCGGTTACACAATAAATCACACAAATCTAAATACTGTGAAATCAGCTCGACACTTAGAGGTTATAACTACGAATAACTTAACTTGGAAATGGTCGAAATGGCTCTGAGCTCTATGGGACTTAACTTCTGAGGTCATCAGTCCCCTAGAACTTAGAACTACTTAAACCTAACTAACCTAAGGACATCACACACATCCATGCCAGAGGCAGGATTCCAGACTGAAGCGCCTAGAACCGCTCGGCCACACCGGCCGGCTGTTATACTACAGAACGATATAAATATTTTATTTGGTTGGCAGTGCATGTCATATTGCGACGTATTTTTTGTTTCCTTGTTTTATAATTTGGGGATAACATAGTCGCGCCACATGTTGTGATAAAAATACCACACGTTTGACATCTGGTACGTAACATTCCCAGTACCGGTACACGCCACAATGGTACGATGGCTTCACAACAGCTAAGCAGAATTCAATCCCTGCAGCGGGTACACACCTTCGAATGCCTTGTAAATTTTCCATACCAGAAAAGTAATCTCACTGATCGCGAAGGATCAGTAATTCCTGACTCCAAAATGATAACCTCTTTAACACACAGACTCCGACGTAGAGGGCACTTAGCTGCTAGTCAAATTCTCGATCTCAACGAGCACCAAACCTCTCAACGAAATTATTTAACATGTATACATTTGAGCCAATGAGAATCAGGAGCAGAAGGTAGGCGTTCTCATCGACCATTTCCTAGTACTGCTTACAGCGCTCCTATGACGTGCTGCCTCCTGGCGTGATCCTCAAATCTTTGTTGAAACTGACGCCACGAGAATAACCTACGTTAACACTAGCCGTCCCTGACCATTTTTCGTTAAGTAATATTCGGGAAAACTCTTCCAAACGAACTTCAGGCTAACGAAAGCGTCCTCTCCCCAGAAACTGACCCTGTCGTAAATAATATCCACAGGAAGAGCGCATAGACGCGGCTACGAAATAATATGTTACAATACCGGTGGCTGGATAGCTGGGCTGCTTTTGGTAGTACACGTAAACTATCGCTGGAAAGTCGTTATAGCAGGAATCGGCCAGTAGTTGAAATAAACAAGAACTACCATCGATGGCACAGAAAGTCATTGCATAAATTGTGTATAAGTGAGCAGTTGCTTTATTTACATGCACAGTACCTTTGCACATTTGGGCTTGTTAATACAATACGTGTAACTGATTTAAGCCCAGTTTCTTCTTGATAAAATTAATAGAAATGTAGTTTGCGATTTGGCATACCGAGAAGGATGTACACTGAAGCGCGAAAGAAACTGGTATAGGCATGCGTATTCAAATACAGAACCACTCGGCCACATCGGCCGGCACATTTTACGCAATTTGGGTGCTGAGAAATCAGTACCCAGAACAACCACCTCTGCCGTAATAACGGCCTGGGCATTGAGTCAAACAGAGCTTGGATGACGTGTACACGTACAGCTGCCCATGCAGCTTCAACACGATACCACAGTTCACCAAGAGTAGTGACTGGCGTATTGTGACGAGCCAGTTGCTCGGCTACCATTGACCAGACGTTTTCATTTGGTGAGAGATCTGGAGAATGTGCTGGCCAGGTGCAGCAGTCGAACATTTTCTGTATCCAGAAAGTCCCGTACAGGACCTGCAACATGCGGTGGTGCATTATCCGGCTGAAATGTAGGGTTTCGCAGGGATCGAATGAAGGGTAGAGCCACGGTTCGTAACACATCTGAAATTTAACGTCCACTGTTCAAAGTGCCGTCAATGCAAACAAGAGGTGACCGAGACGTGTAACCAATGGGACCACATTCCATTACGCCAGGTGTACGCCAGTATGGCGATGTCGAATACACGCTTCCAACGTGCGTTCACCGGGATGTCGCCAAACACGGAGGCGACCATCATGATGCTGTAAACAAAACCTGGATTCATCCGAAAAAATTACGTTTTGCCATTCGTGCACCCAGGTTAGTCGCTGAGTACACCATCGCAGGTGCTCCTGTCTGTGATGCAGCGTCAAGGGTAACCGCAGCCATGGTCTCCGAGCTGATAGTCCATGCTGCTGCAAACGTCGTCGAACTGTTCGTGCAGATGGTTGTTGTCTTGCAAACGTCCTCATCTGTTGACTCAGGGATCGAGACGTGGCTGCACGATCCGTTACAGCCATGCGGATAAAATGACTGTCATCTCGACTGCTAGTGATACGAGGCCGTTGGGATCCAGCACGGCGTTACGTATTAGCCTCCTGAATCCACCTATTCCATATTTTGCTAACAGTTATTGGATCTCGACCAACACGAGCAGCAGTGTCGCGATACGATAAACCGCGGTCGCGATAGGATACAATCCGACCTTTATCAAAGTCGGAAACGTGCTGGTACGCATTTCTCCTCCTTACACGAGGCATCACAACAATGTTTGACCAGGCAACGCCGATCAACTGCTGTTTGTGTATGAGGAATCGCTTGGAAACTTTCCTCACGTCAGCACGTTGTAGGTGTCGCCACCGGCGCCAACCTTGTGTGAATGCTATGAAAATCTAATCATTTGCATATCACAGCATCTTCTTCCTGTCGGTTAAATTTCGCGTCTGTAGCATGTCATCTTCGTGGTGTAGCAATTGTAATGGCAAGTAGTGTATCCATCGCTTGCGCCTTGTCCCGCGGTTACGCAGGGTCGGCTATGGTTAACCGGATTTGGAATATTAGTTTTTAAGGAGTGGCCGGATGCCCTTCCTGCCACCACCCCGTGCTCCCCAGGACGGAAGCAGTGTACCCCAGCTGTCTGCATCGGGTGTAAATAGTGAAGTAGTGTGAATGTGTTTCAAACGTCTGTGAGTCGTGTAACTGAGGCGGGACGTGGGGACCAGCCCGGCATTCACCTAGTAGTATGTGGAAAACCGCCTAAAAACCACATCCAGGCTGGCCAGCACACCGGCCGTCGTCGTTAATCCGCCGGGAGGATTCGATCAGGGGCCGGCGCGCGTACCCGAGTCCAGGAAGGACCGCGTTAGCACTCTCGGCTATCCTGGCGGGTAAAGATGTTATGATATATCATAACATTATAAAGGTGTCACACGTTTGGAAAAAGATCATATATCACTTATGCAACTGAAACGCCTTTTACACTAGTACAGAGAGCAACTGATTTTGTGAGTTTTAGAGCGGACACTGTTACATTGATAATAAAGATGTTCCATGTCAAAAATAGATTTTTTGTGAGTATTTTATAGGTAAGACAGTAGATTATTTATTTACATTTAGCATCATGAGAATTATAGTAACATATAAATTTGCTGCTTGATCTGCAGATAGGTGTAGGAATATTACTTGCTTTGGAGGGTGGAAAATAATTTTTGGAATTTTTTGAGGAGAGGTGTGTTAGCTAACTCTGTCTGTTCATTAAGGATACAGTCTGGGGTGCTCTCTTGGCGCTTGTGTGTGTGTGTGTGTGTGTGTGTGTGTGTGTGTGTGTGTGTGTGTGTGTGTATTTATATTTCGTATAATATATTCATAGTAGCTCCTTTTTCTGCTAGATGTAAAATATTTAAGTTGTTCTCAATGTTTCTCACTGAATGATTTTCTTCAGCAATATGGGCTGTAAATGCAGATTTGTCCAAGTTGCCAAGCCTTAAAGCATCAATGGGTTCTTTGAATCTAATTTCTAAACTTCTGCCTTTCTGTCCAATTTAGAATTTTGGGCATGTATCGCCTTTCTGTTTGTATATTCCTGATTTACCGCAGGGACTCTTGGAGGTATTGTATCAAGGATTACTTTTTGTTGTAATTTACTATTTGTAGAAAAGCTGACTGTGATAGTAGTCTCGTCTCCACCTGCATTTCACCGCCATTAACACTCACACCAAGCAAAAGTCTTTCCTGCTCCATGTGTTTATGAAAAATGAGTACAGCTAAACACAGGTAAGCTTGCTAGTGCACACCGAAGTTCGATGGCTATGTATAGGTACGGTTCTAAACAAATTTAGAGAGCTTCTGCCAGCGATAAAAGAAGAACATTAATCACAACTGTATGATCTGAGCTGGTTGTTGGATCTGGCGTTTGTAACTGACACAATAGTGAACCTGAACGGCTTAAACAAAGAACTTCAAGGGAAAGACCAAACCGTCGCAACTCTCACCTCCTCTATAAGATGTTTCATGCAAAAACTTGACCTTTTGAAAGTATAGAAATTAAATATGGAACACTTTCCTCAAATATAGCCAGAACTGTCGAAAGTTTTTTCACACGTATAATGTCTTGAAAGTTTAGTAGGCTAACAACTTTTGAGGGAGAGAAAATAACTTTTACGCAATTTTGTAATTAAGCAATCTGCATAATTATAACATTTATGACTTTTTAAGACAGTAGATATTATCAAAATGGACTAAAGAGCAAATAGTAGAGCATCCCTACGTTAAACTGACAGATTTGATCCTCGCTGAGCCGCGCGGGAATAGCCGAGCGGTTAAGGCGCTGCAGTCATGGACTGTGCGGCTGGTCCCGGCGGAGGTTCGAGTCCTCCCTCGGGCATGGGTGTGTGTGTTTGTCCTTACGATACTTAAGGTTAAGTAGTGTGTCAGCTTAGGGACTGATGACCTTAGCAGTTCAGTCCCATAAGATTTCACACACTTTTTAACATTTTGATCCTCGCTGATACACTCCTGGAAATGGAAAAAAGAACACATTGACACCGGTGTGTCAGACCCACCATACTTACTCCGGACACTGCGAGAGGGCTGTACAAGCAATGATCACACGCACGGCACAGCGGACACACCAGGAACCGCGGTGTTGGCCGTCGAATGGCGCTAGCTGCGCAGCATTTGTGCACCGCCGCCGTCAGTGTCAGCCAGTTTGCCGTGGCATACGGAGCTCCATCGCAGTCTTTAACACTGGTAGCATGCCGCGACAGCGTGGACGTGAACCGTATGTGCAGTTGACGGACTTTGAGCGAGGGCGTATAGTGGGCATGCGGGAGGCCGGGTGGACGTACCGCCGAATTGCTCAACACGTGGGGCGTGAGGTCTCCACAGTACATCGATGTTGTCGCCAGTGGTCGGCGGAAGGTGCACGTGCCCGTCGACCTGGGACCGGACCGCAGCGACGCACGGATGCACTCCAAGACCGTAGGATCCTACGCAGAGCCGTAGGGGACCGCACTGCCACTTCCCAGCAAATTAGGGACACTGTTGCTCCTGGGGTATCGGCGAGGACCATTCGCAACCGTCTCCATGAAGCTGGGCTACGGTCCCGCACACCGTTAGGCCGTCTTCCGCTCACGCCCCAACATCGTGCAGCCCGCCTCCAGTGGTGTCGCGACAGGCGTGAATGGAGGGACGAATGGAGACGTGTCGTGTTCAGCGATGAGAGTCGCTTCTGCCTTGGTGCCAATGATGGTCGTATGCGTGTTTGGCGCCGTGCAGGTGAGCGCCACAATCAGGACTGCATACGACCGAGGCACACAGGGCCAACACCCGGCATCATGGTGTGGGGAGCGATCTCCTACACTGGCCGTACACCACTGGTGATCGTCGAGGGGACACTGAATAGTGCACGGTACATCCAAACCGTCATCGAACCCATCGTTCTACCATTCCTAGACCGGCAAGGGAACTTGCTGTTCCAACAGGACAATGCACGTCCGCATGTATCCCGTGCCACCCAACGTGCTCTAGAAGGTGTAAGTCAACTACCCTGGCCAGCAAGATCTCCGGATCTGTCCCCCATTGAGCATGTTTGGGACTGGATGAAGCGTCGTCTCACGCGGTCTGCACGTCCAGCACGTACGCTGGTCCAACTGAGGCGCCAGGTGGAAATGGCATGGCAAGCCGTTCGACAGGACTACATCCAGCATCTCTACGATCGTCTTCATGGGAGAATAGCAGCCTGCATTGCTGCGAAAGGTGGATATACACTGTACTAGTGCCGACATTGTGCATGCTCTGTTGCCTGTGTCTATGTGCCTGTGGTTCTGTCAGTGTGATCATGTGATGTATCTGACCCCAGGAATGTGTCAATAAAGTTTCCCCTTCCTGGGACAAGAATTCACGGTGTTCTTATTTCAATTTCCAGGAGTGTATAATTAGTGTTCCCGAGATAAAGGCCCATTTCGCTGGCGAGAAAGCTCGGAAATAAAAATGCGGTGCAGGATTATTGCAGCGGTGGCGGCGTGCCAATTACAGCAGCGAGGTAGCAGGCAGGCAGGCGAGCCAGGCCCGGTGCCTGGAGAGGCGGCTCGCGCGGAGGGCTCGCGACGCTGAGGGCGCACGAGAGGTGCTCCGCTCCGAGGCGCAAGGCGGCGCCGCGTGGGGCAGGACTCGCTGTCGCCTGCTGCCTGCTGCCTGCTGCCTGCTGCCAGCTGCCTTACTAACTGATGGCGGCTGGAGCTGCACCACCACCACTGACAAGTAATACCGCGCCGGTCTGAGCGACAAGACCTACAGCGAGGCAACGAGGAAAAATTGTTGTAATACGCTGCTCAACAGAATTAGGGAAACACGTGAATCAACGTCCGGTACGTTACAATACCGGCCATTAAAACTGCTACACCACGAAGATGACGTGCTACAGAAGCGAAATTTAACCGACAGAAAGGAGATGCTGTGATATGCAAATGATTAGCTTTTCACAGCATTCACACAAGGCTGGCGTCGGTGGCGACACCTACAACGTGCTGACGTGAGGAAAGTTTCCAACCTATTTAGCATACACAAACAGCAGTTGACCGGCCTGGTGAAACGATGCTGCGATGCCTCGTGTAAGGAGGAGAAATGCGTACCACCACTTTTCTGACTTTGATAAAAGTCGGATTGTAGCCTATCGCGATTGCGGTTTATCGTATCGCGACATTGCTGCTCGCGTCAGTCGAGATCCAATGACAGTTAGCAGAATATGGAATCGGTGGGTTCAGGAGGGTAATTCGGAACGCCGTGCTGGATCCCAACGGCCTCGTATCACTAGCAGTCGAGATGACAGGCATCTTATCCGCATGGCTGTAACGGATCGTGAAGCCACGTCTCGATCCCTGAGCCAACAGATGGGGACGTTTGCAAGACAACAACCATCTGCACGAACAGTTCGACGACGTTTGCAGAAGCATGGACTATCAGCTCGGAGATCGTGGCTCCGGTTAGCCTTGACGCTGCATCACAGACAGGAGCGCCTGCGATGGTGTACTCAATGACGAACCTGGGTGCACGAATGGCAAAACGTCATTTTTTCGGATGAATCCAGGTTCTGTTTACAGCATCATGATGGTCGCATCCGTGTTTTGCGACATCACGGTGAACGCACATTGGAAGCGTGTATTCGTCATCGCTATTCTGGCGTACCACCCAGCGTGATGGTATGGGGTGCCATCGGTTACACGTCTCGGTCACCTCATGTTCGCATTTACGTTACATTTCAGATGTGTTACGACCGGTGGCTCTACCCTTCATTCGATCCCTGCGGAACCCCACATTTCAGCAGAATAATGCACGACCGCATGTTGTACGGGACTTTCTGGATACAGAAAATGTTCGACTGCTGCCCTATCCAGCACATTCTCCAGATCTCTCACCAAATGAAAACGTCTGGTCAATGGTGGCCGAGCAACTGGCTCGTCACAATACGCCAGTCACTACTCTTGATGAGCTGTGGTATCGTGTTGAAGCTGCATGGGCAGCTGTGCCTGTACACGCCATCCAAGCTCTGCTTGACTCAACGCCCAGGCGTATCAAGGTCGTTATTACGGCCAGAGGTGGTTTATCTGGGTACTGATTTCTCCGGATCTATGCACCCAAACTGCGTGAAAATGTAATCACATGCCAGTTCTGGTATAATATATTTGTCCAACGAACACCCGTTTATTATCTGCATTTCTTCTTGGTGTAGCAATTTTAATGGCCAGTAGTGTAAATCTATTTGCATACAAGAGGTACCTGTGGCCTTACTGCAAGATTTGGAATCTCCGTTTTCTGTGTATGCAACAATTATAACCATCACTATCTATTGGATGTGTAGTGGATTACATTCTCGGGTGACTCCTCAGAAAGAACTGAGTACCGGTGTCCCAGTGTTTTCAAGTGACGTACACAGATGTCATTTGTCATTTCTGGATGTTGTATTCAACCAAGCACCCGCAGTGTTGACAACTCAATGCAACGCAATTTTCTAATGTCTATCTGTCATCCACAGGTTGCGGAAACGCAATAGGGAGACAGGTCAGTACACAAGACAAGTTGGACAAGATCGCCAACGCGAATGCCGATATCCGGCCATCTGTGCTGCAGCGTCGCACGGATACCGCCACAGCTATGCGAGACGTCAGAAGGGCCACTGGAGAAGCTGTGTTCGATCACGCTGTAATGAACTGGTTACAAGAAAGGAGCTTACTATCCAGACGTTCCGTTCGAGTACCCCGCTTGACACGACATCTTGCAGCTCACCTTCAGTCCTGCCGTCCCCTGTCAACTGGCAGCTTCGTCACTGACGAGATGTGTTATTCACAGACGAGTCAAGATTTGTGTACGGAGACCCGTTGTGAGCGGTAGATCCCAGATATTGTCCAGGAAAGCGACAGATTCCTAAGGTTCTGTGATAGTGTGTGAAGCCTTAGTGTTGACAGCCATACGGATCTTGTCGTTGTCCATGGTCGTCTTACCGTCACACGGTAAATCGAACAGATCCTGTTGGATCGTATGGTGGTTGCTGCATACGGTGCGGCCATGAATTCCTCCTAATGCCAGGGCCCATGTGGCACCCGTCAGCAGGGATGTGTTGTGAAGCCTGAACATTGAAGTAAGGAAATGGTAGGACATTCTTGAAAGACGTGTTCTTGATCCTCCTGTTCCATCACAGACTCTCCAAAAACTCACATGGACTCTTGCTGAAGAATGGGAACAGATACCAGAGGGCGACCTCCGTAGACTTATGTGGAGATACAGACGGCGATAAACGCTTACCGAGGGCATACACATTATTGAAACTTTCAAAGTCCAATCAAAAGCACCTAAGATGACAGGATGAACGAATTTTTCCACTTTGTTTTTGATACATCAGAAATTCCAGTTCATTTTGTGCAAACAATCGAGGATGTAATGATGTTTTATTGAGTACTTAATTTTTTAAGGATAAAGGTATAATTTGGTAACATATCATGATGATTATTTCTCAGTGGAGTATGGCAGATGCCCAAAGCCATTTTCCTCTTGTTCTTTCGAGCAGTGTGTAAGAGCGAAGGCTTTCGTGGCTGTAGGCCATTTCAATAAAATCCTTCTGGGTTTGTGTACGCATCATAAATAACAAAATTATCAAACTTTCGGCTGCTATTGCAGACACCCGGAAGGATATTACTGAAACGAGAAAAGAAAAACTTTGAGATTACAGCCGTGTCTGCTGTCGGTAAGGCAAGCCTCTCGCGCAAGCGTACACGGATAATCATGGTCGAGGAATTACCACACGACAACACGGATAAATGCAACAATTACGCCCTCCTTGAAGAATGCTGTGTCAGAAATTCTGGCCGACAGGGCAAAAATTACCGTTGTGTGCAATTGCCAGTCCAGGTATCTACAGTTTTCAAGGTTAAGACTATAGACATGATTAATTTACTTACTCGTGAAACGTATTTCAATTGTTTCCCTGTAAATTTAATTGCAGACAGATGATACAGATGTTAAAATCTGGACGTTCTCGTAATCTACCGCAAGGCCAGCCTGAACACGATGTTTATCCATGGGATATTTATCAGGTTGTAAATGTCGAGTATAGTGTCGATATCACACGTGACGTTCTTGAGCTGTACGTAAAGTACGGCCGAAATACGTCAAGTCACACTGATAGGAAATCTTTGCGTAGAATCAAGTCAACCTTCACTGAGCCGACGACAGTGGCTATTACCAAAGAACTGTACGCCCCGGTAGCTGAGTGGTCAGCGTGACAGACCGTCAATCCTAAGGGCCCGGGTTCGATTCCCGGCTGGGTCGGAGATTTTCTCCGCTCAGGGACTGGATGTTGTGTTGTCCTAATCATCATCATTTCATCCCCATCGACGCGCAGGTCGCCGAAGTGGCGTCAAATCGAAAGACCTGCACCAGGCGAACGGTCTACCCGACGGGAGGCCCTAGCCACACGGCATTTCCATTTTTATACCAAAGAACTTCCGCTTAGGTATCAACTATTTAAATATGATGTGTTATTCTCCACCACTGCCGAATTTCTACTCAACTTTTATTTTTCAAGTATACCTAGGAAGCGTAAAAACGAACATTTATGAACATGTGAATGAGACGAAATACGTGCACATAGTGACAACCAAAATGGCTATAGAGGTATTAGTATATTGAAAAGGAAACAATAATCGAAGTAATTAAAACCTATTACTTACTCATATGATCATATAATGTCCAAAAATCTTCGAGATTAGATTAATAAAAAATACAAAAACATTAAGACGCTGTTCTTAATTGTTTAGCTGTTCAACGTAGTCTTCCCCACTTGAGTACAACGCACAGAATGTTCATACCATGTGGCACTGTCAGGAAAGTCCTTCTTTGTGATGTTCAAATCTGGCGTCATATTGGTTCGAGTTAGGTTATGTCGTCAAAGCGTTGAACCATTTCAATCAAGCCGCAGCAGGCATCCACGAGTCATTGTTCTTTTTTTTGGGAGGAAGGGGGGGGAGGGGGGAGGGCAAGGAGATCTTGGCCTGTCAGGCAAACTACGCACATACTTCTTCCGTTCTTCAAAACGTTCTGAAGAATGTCTAGAACACTTGATTTAGAGACGTTACTCCATTGCGATTTTTGGCGCAACAAAGTTGACACACTACGGACGCACATTCGCTTTGTTATACTGGCTGCTCACAAATGGCTGGTTGAATCCCTACATGTTGTATACAGTTGATAGTTCAAGCTGCCACCGTAGTTAGTGCGCTGACGTCGCTTACATGCCGGGAATACGATCAATCTGAAATTTTTCAGAAGGACAGTGTATGTTATTAACAAATCTATATGAAATCTAAAATAAAGAGAAAACAATGTGGTATGGTTCAAATAAACCGAAACACCGGTACGGAGGGTAATCTCGAACTCCACCAGCAAAGTTTCGATGGTTCACCAGGGAGTTTTTTGGGGCATTTGGGTATAAGGGAACCGTTGTCTCCGGTGACTCGTTACAGAGTAATACTGTATCGTGAATTATTTCATTTGTTGTTCCAATTACCTTAGTTTATGTGTAAATACCATCACAAAACTCAAAAAGCTAATAATCTTAATCGCCAAAATATGTATCACAAAACCGAGAGTAACTCTGAACCCATGTACTAGGTGTATATCTGCCAACTCTTCACCAGTAAATCTGCCCATAATGTTGTGTACCTGTATTAGTGTACAACTAACAGTCCTGGACGAACAAGTCCGAGAGAGAACCGTGCAACAGTGGATGCAAACTTGAACAGAAGAGTGAAGCGGAAAAATCTGTTGTCAACAACGAGTATTCTGAATGAACTGAGCACATTTGTTTCCAAACAAGACACACCGTGCGTAGAGTCGACATTTCCACTGTTGTAGTGATATTTTCAGAGAAACACAATACAAAGATAAATAAGGGTAAGAAATTAAAGAAAATGCAATTAATATGTAACGAGATACGAGAGATCACTGCTTCCTCATACCAAAATACTCAGAAAATATCTCTGAACCATCTCCACACTTTTGTCGATAGAATTCGGGTTCAGTCTGTATACTGCAGCACTCATCAGTACGAAGATGTGCAGAGAATCTGCACATGCAAATTACACCAACAAATCTTATCAGTTGAATATAAATGGTGTTGCGAAACAAAATACCAGGCCGCTATGTTCACATCTATTGCCAGGTAAATAATATTTAAACTCTCGGACTGTAATCAAATAACTGTTGTGACTTAGGAACCGAAGAAATCGCACAGTTTATTCATGGTCGACAGCGAAAGTTTTGGTAACCTCTTGTGAAGTCAAGTGCAACTGTACCAATATATCTGTATGGAGACTATGACACGTTAGTTGTCCAAGTGCACAATTTATTTAATTTCGAATACATTTGAGGGTGGCATGACTCCATTATCACGTTCTATAAACAATAAAAGCAAGGATCATGGTTCAGCATTATTCCACATACTAACATACATATGATGAGAGCTATATATGATGTCCATTTGTTCCAACTTTCTTAAAACTATATGCCATATGCCACCTTCAAAAATATGCAAGTGGCAAAAAGCGTTGTCAAGCATATGACTTTCCATCACGCATGTCATGGTATAACGACCGCTATTACTGCTCACGCTCAATACTCATAGAACTCTGTTCACTGAACAATGACAGCTAACTATAATTCACCTACCTAAGATCCTCAGACTCTTTTGCTTACCGTATATATCAGTGCCAACCAATGATATAGCTGTCGATTGAGGGATCTGTACGTTTATGTCATAGAAAAAACATAAAAACATTTTTACATCGCTTGACATTTGACAGAACATCATTATCTCGTCTAAACCTCAATCAGTTCAAATCCGACGGCCGATTCATCAGTGACTTTTAACACTTAGTGCTGAAGGCACGTTAATTACTGACGCAATTGCTGTATGTTCATTGGACTCTGTTTTAAAATTTCCTACTGTTTGACCCATGTACTTCATCTTACAACCTTGGAACTTTATTTCATACACTCCCACTTTTATCACTCAATTTTCATCAGTGATGATGTTACGTTCCAGGCTTGGCTATAGTTAATTATTCGTCCGAAATGCAACTTTTGGTGTTCTATAAATACCCATAGTGAAGAATTTCTTACGGAGATTCACCTGTCTGTCTGTGTGAATCGAGCCATACCACCTGAACATGTATTTCTACCCGAAGTTCAGCTGCGCCACGCTTCCAGACGACCAACAAACGGCGAGTTCCTTCCGCAGTAATGTTTCCAGGAAAACGGCCGCTTTCCTTGTCGCTGTTTGGCAGACGTCAGACCTCGTGCGCTAAATACAGGGAAGGCACGTAGCGAATTTACTGCCTGGCGTGGCTACTAGCCGTTAAGTCACGCTGCACGCGATCCAGGCTCTTGTTTTAGGTATCTGCTGGCTGTTTCAGCGCGTAAACTCGTTATTTATACAGATTTATATGCTCTCATTCTCTCCTTCCTTCTTGCTGAACATTTCGTGAATTAAAAATAGGAAAGAAAACACTATGCTTAAATGTGCTTTTAACAAAGGCGAAAGTGAACAGCATAGTGTTAAATGATTTTATAGCTATCACTTAATAAAAGCAAGTTTTCCGCTCTAGACAGTATACCAAAGAGATTCCTTTCAGAGTATTCTGATGCCATAGCTCCATACTTAACACTCATGTACAACCACTCGATCGACGAAAGATCCGTACAAAAAAACTGGAAAAATGCACAGGTCACACCAATGTTCAAGCCCAGATCATTAACGTCTATATGCACCAGGGTTGAGGAACATACATCGCGGTCAAACATTAAGAATTACTTCGAAGAGAACGGTCTGTTGACACACAGTCAACACAGATTTAGAAAGTATCTTTCTTGGGAAATACAATTAGTTCTTTAACCACACGAGGTGTTGACTGCTATCGACAAAGGATTTCAAATTGATTCCGTATTTATAGATTACCGGTAGGCTTTTGACGCTGTAGCTCACAAGCAGCTTGTAATGAAATTGTATGCTTATGGAATATCGTCTCAGTTATGTCACTGGATTCTTGATTTCCTGTCAGTTAGGTCACAGTTCGTAGTAATCGACAAAAAGTCATCGAGTAAAACAGAAGTGATTTCTGTCGTTCCCTAAGGCTGTGTTATAGACCCTCTGCTGTTCCTTATCGATATAAACGATTTAGGAGACAATCTGAGCAGCCGTCTTAGATTTTTTGCAGATGGTGCTGCCGTTTATCGTCTAGTAAAGTCATTAGAAGATCAAAAGAAATAGCAAAAAGATTTTGAAGCGATACCTGTATCGTGCGAAAATTCGCAGTTGACTCTAAATAATGAAAAGTGTGAGGTCAGCCACATGAATACTAACAGGAATTTGTTAAACTTCGGTTACACGACAAATCAGTGAAAACTAAAGGCCGTAAATGCAACTAAATTTGTAGGAATTACAATTACGAACAACTTAAACTGGAAAAAACACCTAGACAATGTTATGGGACAGGCGAACCAGGGACTGCGAATATTGACAGAGCTCCTAGATGACGCAACAGATTTACTAAAGAGACGCCTTCCACTACGTTTGTCCGACTTCTACGCGGTGTGGGATCCTTACCAGATATGATTAACGGAAAGCTCAAAGAAGAACAGCACGTTTTATGTTATCGAGAAAGAGGGGAGGGCGTGTCACGGATATGATAGAGAGTTTGGAGTGGACATGATTGAAACATAGGCTTTTCTCGTTGCGATGGAATCTTCTCACGAAATTTCGATAGCCAACTTTCTCCTACGAATGAGAAAATATTCTGTTGACCACGACCTGCATAGGGAGAAACGATCATCATAATAAAATAAGGGAAATCAGGGTTCACAAAGTTTACGAGTTCTCTTTTTCATGACGCTCTTCGAGAGTGGAACGATAGAGAAATAGTTTGAAGGTGTTTTTTATGAACTCTCTGCCAGACACAACCGTGAATTGCAAAATAATCATGTTGATGTAGATATGCAGACTTAACTGAGATACCGATATGTAGTGTTACAACCGCTGTTACCTTTACGTTATGCTACCGGTGCTGCACCCATCTCTGCGTCGTCTCCGTCGTCATAAGCAAACTTACCTCCTACACAAAATCTTTTCCGGCCTTCATGGTCAACTGGTTATTTATGTGCTCCTCGGTCATGTCAAGTCCTAACTGACTGCTCGTCTTGCTATTACGCAACCTTAGTGTCGTCTGTGACGTCACTGGTGCTCAGAGCACGGCCGTATAAGACTAGATTTTTGTCCTCTGTCTGCCGCGCCAGCTTCAACCCAGCGACAACCGTGCTGTATCCTGTACATAACTGCCAACTGCCGTGTTTATTAAGGGTGTTATTAGATATTTCCAAATCTGTATCTGATGTTATTATGATATCACAGGAGTAGAGGATTAAGTTGTATTATTCAATACCGTCTCTGTTCTTCATGTTTGGCCTAATACAAAAGTAAAGGCTCATTTTTAAAATACTCCGTAAATGTGGACGGGTGACACCGAGGGTTTCGCCGAACTAGAACCTTAGAAGGGCCTTGTGTCATTTTATTCACGCACATGTCAATGTCGCACCTCTCCGTGATCGTGCCACAGGAGGGGGTGAAACAGCTGGACTGAAAACATAAGCACACTTTTCTACTTCATATCATGTTCAATGTCGTCGAATGGTTTTGGAGGTCCCTAGTGGATCCACCACGTACACCAGAACAAAAATTGTAGTCGTACTGCACTCCAAACGGGTGAGATCACGTTCAGTGGGGTTGCTAGGCCACAGTGTCCTTAGAGAAAGGTTCAGGCATGAGGGAGGATTGTTTATAACGTCTTTCTGTTACTCGTCGCACCACAAATTGCCGTTGTCGACCGCCAAATGTGTGGGAGTCAACGTTCCGATGAAAGGGGTGATTTCAGTGACGTCCTCTATGCCAGCCACTGAGACATTTTTGTGTCCATTCTGAGCGGCGTTGTGTCTGAAATATTTTCGTCGTCCACTCATACGAAAACCACGTGATTTCGCAGCCGGACAACGCTGCTGTTACCAGCATCGTAGGGGAGTGAAAATAGGGGATAAGAGAGGCTGTGATTACGTTCCCATTGTGTGTCACAACCACGGTGGAGCATGCCTGAATTGTAGTGATATTTGGTGCCAAAGCGACGTCATTTCCGCACCTTTTCAAACGTCACTTGAGCTTCTGAGCTCTGGTCTTTTTATCACAAGTATCGATCGATTCCTTGCTGTCTGAGGTGTCATCTGGCATGAGGATGACGTCACAGGGAGCAACGCTTTTGCACCATCACGGAGGAAGGGGTAGGCACATTCGAGTCAAATTTAGAACTTAGGCGTTGCAATGAGAAACAATAACGGGGTTTCGAAAAAGTGCTGCTTTAATTCTGTAGCGCACTGTATTTGATAAGTGTCTAGTCACAGCCATCTGTATTTATATTCAACTAATCCAGTCCCCCCTCAAGTTCAGCAGCTTCATCACTATACACTGACGTAACAAAAGTAAAGGGATAACGATATGCGCATGTACAGATGGCAGCAATATCGCGGACACAAGGTATAAAAGGGCAGTGCACTGGCGGAATTCTACCGGCTGGGGTAACCGAGCGGTTCTAGGCGCTACAGTCTGGAACCGCGTCACCGCTACTTCGAATCATGCCTCGGGCATGGATGTGTGTGATGTCCTTAGGTTAGTTATGTTTAAGTAGTTCTACGTTCTAGGGGACTGATGACCTCAGAAGTTATGTCCCATAGTGCTCAGAGCCATTTGAACAATTTTTTTAGCGGAACTCTGATTTCTACTCCCGTGATTCATGTCAATAGGTATCCGACGTGATTATAGACTGAAGACGGAATGGTAGCTGGAACTAGAAGCATGGGACATTCCATTTCGGAAGTCGTTAGGGGATTGAATACTCCAAGACACGCAGCGTCAAGAGTGTGTCGACAATGTAAAATTTAACGAACTATCTCCCACCACGCACAACGCAGTGGCGAACGGTCTTCACTTAATGACCGAGAGCAGCGCCGTTTGCGTAGAACTGTCTGCCTAACAGACACGCAGCACGACGTAAATCAATGTAGGGCGTACGACGAATGTATCCTTTAGGAGACTGCAGCGAAACTTCGCGTTAATGAGCTATAGCAGCAGATGACCTAAGCGAGTGCCTTTGCTAACAGCACGACAGGAAACCGTGTCCTATAAGATGTCCCGATTCCAGCCGTGGTCTGCGGGTAGCGTCTATGATTTATAATCAAAACGTCTTCGGACCCGGGTTCCAATCCCACCGCTGCTTAAATTTCGATTAATAATCAGGATTGTCGGTCGAAGACTTCCGGCATAAGAAGTCACCCTCATTCTGCCAACGGCTTTGTCAAAGAGGGCGGAGGAGCGGACAGGGTTTCAGGGCACTCTCTTGTCCTAGGGGTGGTAAATTGCCCCTAAAGGCAGAAGAATCAGCAATGATCAACGACATGAGGATGCAGAAGGCAATGGAAACCACTGCATTAAAGAAACGTAACGTGTATCCACAGGGCATGTGGCCTGCAATTGAGGAAGTGTCATGATGATCTCTCCATTGGCAAGAGATTCCGGAATAGTTCAAATGGTTCAAATGGCTCTCAGCACTATGGGACTTAACATCTGAGGTCATCAGTCGCCGAGAACTTAGAACTACTTAAACCTAACTAACCTACGGACATCACACACATCCATACCCGAGGCGGTCGTGCAGTTCGAAATAGCCCCTCATTCTGATCTCCGGGAGGGTACTGCCAAGGGGGAGGTTACCATGAGAAAAAGATTGAATAAGCAACTGAAGAATAACATTCTATGAGTCAGGGCGTCGATTGTCAGAAGTTTGAACGTGGTAGGGAAACTAGAAAATCTGAAAAGGGAAATGCAAAGGCTCTATCTAGATATAGTAGGCGTCAGCAAAGTGAAGTGGAAGGAAGACAAGGGTTTCTAGTCACATGAGTACAGAGTAATATCAACAGCAGCAGGAAATGGTATAATAGGAGTAGATTCGTTACGAACAGGAAGGTAGGGCAGAGAGTGTGTTACTGTGAACAGCTCAGTGACCGGGTTGTTCTTATCAGCATCGACAGCAAACCAACACCGATAACGATGTTCAGGTGCACATGCCGACGTCGCAAGCTGAAGATGAAAAGAAAGAGAAAGTGTATAAGGATACTGAAAGGGTAATACAGTATGTAAAGGGGACTGAAAATCTAATACTCATGGGGGACTGGAGAGCAGTTATAGAAGAAAAGGCTACAGAAGAATATGGGCTTAGGACAAGGAACGAGAGAGAAGAAAGACTAATTGAGTTTGTAACAAGTTTCAGCCAGCAATAGCAAATACCCTGTTCAAGAATCACAAGGGAATGAGGTATACTTGGAAAAGACCGGATGATACTGAAAGATTTCAGTTAGATTACATCATAGTCAGACAGAGATTCCACAATCAGACACTGGATTGTAAGGCGTGCCCAGGAATAGCTCAGTTGGCAGTACAGTTGAAGAGGAATGGGGATCTCTAAAAAGAGCCATCACAGACGTTGGGAAAGAAAACGTAGGTACAAAGAAGGTAACTGCGAAGAAACCGTGGGTAACAGAAGGCATACTTCAGTAGGGGATGAAAAGAGGGAGTACAAAAACGTTCCGGAACTCAGGAATACAGAAATACAAGTCGCCGAGGAATGAAATAAACAGGAAGTGCAGGGAAGCTAAGACGAAATGGCTGCAGGAAAAATGTGAAGACATCGAAAAAGAAATGATTGTCGGAAGGACAGCCTTAGGTGACATTAAAAGCAAGTGTGATAACATTAACAGTGCAACGGGAATTCCACTGTTAAATGAAGAAGAGAGAGCGGATAGGTGGAAAGAATACGTTGAAAGCCTGTATGAGGGGGGAATATTTGTCTGATGTGATAGAAGAAGAAATATGAGTCGATTTAGAAGAGATAAGGGATTCACTATTAATATTAGAATTTAAAAGAGCTTTGGAGGACTGAAGATCAAATAAGGCAGAAGGGATAGATACCATTTCATCAGAATTTATAAAATCATTGGGAAAAGTGGCAACAAAACGACTATTCACATTGGTGTGTAGAAAGTATGAGTCTGGCGACATACCATCTGACTTTCAGAAAAGCATCATCCACACAATTCCTAGACGGGAATAGCTGACGAGTGCGAGAATTATCGCACAGTGAGCTTAACAGCTCAAGCATCCAAGTTGCTTACAAGAATAATAAACAGAAGAATGGAAAAGAAAATTGAGTCTGTGCTAGATGACGATCAGTTTGGTTTTAGGACAAGTAAAGGCACGAGAGAGGCAATTCTGGCGTTGCGGTTAATAATGGAAGCAAGACTAAAGAAAAATCAAGACACGTTCATAGGATTTGTCGACCTGGAAAAAGCGTTCAACAATGTAAAATGGTGCAAGATGTTTGAAATTCTAGAAAAAGTAGGGATAAGCTAAGGGAGAGACGGGTCATATACAATATGTACAACATCCAAGAGGGAATAATAGGAGTGGACGACCAAGAACGAAGTGCTCAGGTTACAAAGGGTATAAGACAGGTATGTAGCCTTTTGCCCCTACCGTTAAATCTGTACTTAAAGAAGTAATGATGCAAAAAAAGAAATGTTCAGGAGCGGAATTAAAATTCAAGATTAAAGGAAATCAATGATACGATTCGCTGATGATACTGCTATCCTGAGTGAAAGTGAAGAAGAATTACATGATCTGCTGAACGTAATGAACAGTCTAATGAGTACACGGTATGAATTGAAAGTAAATCGAAGAAAGACAAAGGTAATGAGAAGTAGTAGACATCAGAAAAGTGGAAAAGTGAAATCAGGATTGATGGTCACGAAGTAGATGTAGTTAAGGAATTCTGCTACCTAGGAAGTTAAATAACCATTGACGGACGGAGCAAGAAGGACATAAAAAGCAGAGTAGTTATGGCAAAAAAGGCATTCCTGGCCAAGAGAAGTTTACTAATATCAAAAATCGACCTTAATTTGGGAAAAATTTCTGAGAACGAACGCCTGGACTACAGCATTGTGTAGTAGTGAAACATGGACTGTTGAAAAACCGGAACAGAAGAGAATCGAAGCATTTGACATGTGGTGCTACAGACGAATGTTGAAAATTAGATGGAATGATAAGATTGGGAATGAGGAGGTTCTATGCAGAATCGGAGAGGAAAGGATTATGTTGGATACACTGATAAGGAAAAGGGACAGGATGATAGGACATCTGTTAAGACATGAGGGAACGACTTCCATGGTACTAGAGGGAGCTGTAGAGGACAAAAACTGTAGAGGGAGACAGAGATTGGAATAAATCCATCAAATAATTGAGGAATTGAGGACGTAGGTTGCAAGCGCTACTCTGAGATGAAGAGGTTAGCACAGGAGAGGAATTCGTGGCGGGCCGCGTCATACCAGTCAGAAGACTAATGACCAAAAAAGAGCTGATGGTAGGTAGGTTCTAGTGTGGCACAGACGCGACGCAGTCACGGACGCAAGTTGGCAGGAAGGCACTGTACAAGCTGGTGGTGGCTGCCTAATGGTGTGGGTTGTGTTTGCATGGAATAGCATGGGTCCTCTGGCCAAGTGAACCGATCATTGACTGGCAATGGTTACGTTCGGCTACTTGGAGGCCATTTTCAGCCAGTCATGGACTTCATTTTTTATGGATGACAATGCGCCATGTCACTGGGTGGTGATTGTTTTGATGAATATTCTGGACAATTCGAGAGAATGATTTGACCACCCTGATCGCCCGAAAGGAATGACATCGAGCATTTATGGGACGTAATTGAGACATCAGTCAGCAAAAATTGGTCCGACGTGATATTATGAGGTATTCTACGATTTCTGTCACTTCAGTGTAACTGGCTTCAAATGGATCTGAGCAGTATTGGACTTAACATCTATGGTCATCAGTCCCCTAGAACTTAGAACTACTTAAACCTAACTAACCTAAGGACACCACACACCACCCAGTCATCACGAGGCAGAGAAAATCCCTGACCCCGCCGGGAATCGAACCCGGGAACCCTTGCGAGGGAAGCGAGAACGCTACCGCACGACCACGAGCTGCGGACTCAGTGTAACTGCAGATATCAACGACCGTAAGATGTTACACGGATAAGGAAGCAGCGCAGTACGTCAGCAGTCCCGCCAGCCCAGGAGTGGACGAAGGGCCAGCGAGACGGCGCCGTGCCGCTCTCCGCTAAGTATAGCTGCCGGTGTCCGTCGCGCCGCACCGCAGCGTTAATCAGGCGAGCGGCTAATTCTCGCCTTTGTGGCGGGCGCGTCCGGCGGGTGTTTTTGTTCGGCAGTGGCCACCGTGACTCAGTCGGCGGCGGCGGCAGCGGCACTGGCTGCTATTCCCGGCGGCCGCAGCGGCGATCCGCGGCGTCTATTCCTGGCGGCACACCGCACTCTGCCGCGCAGCGCCGCGCACTGCTGCTGTCAGTGCATTCCGAGCCGCCAGGTCGCGCCTGCCCTGACGCGTGACTCGCCGGCCACTGTTCCGCTCCCTGCAGAGAACGCAAACGCCGCGCGGAAACCATTCCCCCAAGTGAGGCACTGTGCGGAGAGTCAGTCGCTTGCTGAGCACGGACTGGGGCACACACTACAGCCGAAGCTCCTGATTCATCTGAAACATACAGCGGGGAATGCTGTTGCATTACCCGTCCAGACTTCCTAACTACAACGCTGGCCATCAAAACTGAGACGCCATAATGGCGCAAAGCAACAGACTTTAAACTTGGATGAGGCGTTGATGCTTTGATAGACATATGAGACAAATGACTAGCGTTTCAGCGCAGTTGTACAATGTAGGTCGAAGCAACGCCGTCTACATTCTACGCTGCTGGGAAAAGAAATTACTGCGCCTTCAAGACAACATCCCGTGACGGCCTCCGCCACCTGGAGGATAGCAGATGTCTACACTTGAACAGGGAAAGCTCACAGCCAGAAGTATCAGTGTGGTGCAAAGGTGTGAAGCAAGCAGGCAAACTAGGGCGCTACAGTCATGGACTGTGCCGCAGGTCCCGGCGGAGGTTCGAGTCCTCCGTCGGGCATGGGTGTGTGTGTTTGTCCTTAGGATAATTTAGGTTAAGTAGTGTGTAAGCTTAGGGACTGATGACCTTAGCAGTTAAGTCCCATAAGATTTCACACACATTTGAACATTTGAACAAGCAGGCAACCATGCCACGTGAATGAACTCGTTCTTCCTACAGCCAACTGGGCGAGTTTGAGAAGGGTCAAATTTTGGCCTTCCGAGTGGCGCGATGGTCTTTGTGGAGCACTGTCACACCAGTGCTGCGTTAGTTGTGCAATGAAACTGGTATCAGTAGTCACGTGAACATTCTCACATCCATGGTCGAGGTTTTGGACGTCCAAGCAGAACAGGCGCCCACCAGGGTCGTCGTGTTGTACGAGCAGTTTTGGCAGATCGTAGATCTGCCACAGCACAGATAAGAAGGCTTGTGGGCCTAGTCCACACGAACTGTTGCGGACCGGTTATTAGCAGTGGTACAACGGGCATGTACATCTTTAGCCCGAATTCCACTTACACCACAGCACGATTCGACCTAGCGCCGTCAGAGGATCATTTGGAAGATGGAATGGTGCACCTTGGTCTTCAGCGATGAAGACACTGGCTGCATACGTACAAAATGGGCCTTGCGTGCACTGTCTCGTAGAGTGCATTCGCCCAAGACGCACTGGAACAGCCCGGGGCTTATGGTCTGGAGTGCGACTAGCTACAACTCTCGTTCACCTTTGATATTTTTGGAGAGGACGGTAACCAGCTTTCGGTACGTGCAGAATGTTGTTTGCTCCTTTCTTTTGCAGTTCTTGGAACAGGATGTAATTGTGTTGTTCCAGTAGGATAATGCTCGCTCATACACTGCGTATGAAACTGTACGTGCTCTGTAAGATGTGCAGTAGCTTTCGTAGCCAGTACAATCTCCGGACTTGTCTCCAACCGAGTACGTGAGGCCTATGATGGGACGAGAAGTGACTCGTGAGACTCGTCAAACAACAATTCTCACACAACTCCGTGGACAGGTCGAGCGAGCGTGGCATAACGTATACCAGGACAGCATTTGCCATCTGCACGGTCGACTGGATCCCAGTCGAGTCAGCACTGCATTACCGCCAGTCGAGGCTACACTACATAATAATGTGGGTGCTTCAGCATGGGTCGATACTTGGTATCTCAGAACCGCGTGTGCTATCTATCTGTAAATTTAATCGTTTCATGTACTCCATATGCACAGTTTCAACAATAAATTTTGAGTGAATTGGAAATCTCTAAAATGGTTTGCTAACTTTTTTCCCGGAGTGTAATTATAACTACATGGAACTTCTTGGCAGATTAAAACTGTGTGCCGGACCGAGACTCGAAGTCGGGACCTTTGGTAGAGCACTTGCCCGCGGAAGGCAAAGGTCCCGAGTTCGCGTCTCGATCTGGCACACAGTTTTAATCTGCCAGAAAGTTTCATATCAGCGCACACTCCGCTGTAGAGTTAAAATTTCATTCTGGATAACTACATGGAATCATCATGCAGTGAGTTTCTCATTAAAAAAAAAAACGCATATGTGAGATCATGCTACGTCTGGTGATATTACTCCTAGCGTTGTAAGGATGCTACGACTGCTATGCGTATTTGGAATCGATGAATTCAGGAGGTGCGGATACAACTCCATGCAGCTTCTCTACAGCCCCACGTGACTAGCGCCTGATGGGTCAGACATACTGCACCTTCGCCCATGTAGTAGGATGGTACAGGCACGTCACATACAGTGAATCAAAACAATGGGTTTCTTTGTAGCACCGACAGTGTGACGAAGCTTCGATCACCGAGCACCAGCACGGAGACCACTGTTGGGGTTTCCCTTCATGTGGCAGCAGAGAGAGGGGCGTCAGCAGTGGTGTGTCCACCGACAACACTGAGCACGGGAGTCACATCACATCGTCTTGTCAGACGAATCCCAGTTCTGCGTGCCGGCTGGAGTGGCCCAGCGGTTCTAGGCGCTAGAGTCTGGAAACGCGCGACCGCTACAGTCGCAGGTTCGTATCCTGCCTCGGGCACGGATGTGTGTGATGTCAAATGGTTCAAATGGCTTTGGGCACTATGGGACTTAACATCTGTGGTCATCAGTTCCCTAGAACTTAGAACTACTTAAACCTAACGAACCTAAGGACAGCACACACATCCATGCCCGAGGCAGGATTCGAACCTGCGACCGTAGCGGTCACGCGGTTCCAGACTGAAGCGCCTAGAACCGCACGGCCACACCGGCCGGCAGTGTATGATACCCTTAGGTTAGTTAGGTTTAAGTAGTTCTAAGTTCTAGGGGACTGATGACCTCAGAAGTTAAGTCCCACAGTGCTCAGAGCCATTTGAACTACTTTGAACCGGTTCTGCGTGCAACATAACGGTGGACGGATGTGTGTGTGGAAGCTCCGACGAGAACATAGTTCCAAGACTACATTCGTAATCGTCATACTGCCTTAGTACCTGGTTAGATGGTACGGGGAGCTGCTGGAACACAACATCACCTGTTGTTAACATATCCAGTAATTTGGACAGTACTCGTTCCATTTATAATGTTTTAAGGCCGGTGACTATGTCTTCGAGGTCATGATGTTATTTTTCAACAAGAGAACGTAAGACCGAATGAAGTCTGTGCTGTCGTGAACCTTCTCGATCCAGGTGAAGTTCTGCAGAACTCTTACCCATTAACAACATGTGGCCAATAGCTGCCGAGAGAGTGGCACGCCACCAATCGCCTCAACCAACTTGGAATGACGTGCAAATATGTCATCCGAGATCAGCTGAAGACAATGTCTAGTCGGGTTAGAGCCATAGCTGATGCCGGGGGTTGCAGCCCTTAATGCTAAGTTTCGCACCCTGTGAACTCCCAAACAACAAATTTATTTAAGTATTCTTCGTGCTATAATGTATACCCACAATAGTGGTAGGTGGTTCTTCCCCAGTAGCAATCGTTGCCTGACAGTACGGGATATGTGTACCGAGTTTGACTGAAATCGGTTCAATGTTTAGGAGGAGATGTGGAACGATCAAACACACACATATATATGTATGTATTATGGATTTTTTTTACGCCAACGGTATTGTTGAAACTGCACAAAAAGTGTATCTACTAAGTCCCCTCTAGAAGTACTAGAAGCCTGTCACAAGAATTGTTTAACAGCCTGTGTAAGCTGTTCTGTTATACTTTGTACTTTATAGGCGAAATACTTCTGTGTATTGCATTTCGAGGGTAGTAGCGTGATGGACGGAAATCGGTAAGTATTTATTCGTTAGATCTAGGGGAAGGACGTTAATGAAGAAAAAACTAGATTACTAACGCAAACAGTATGCAATGGAGATAAAGAACTGTCAACGAAAATAAAACATAACTCGACTTTGCGGACAGATAATTTGGTTAAGGCAGACACGCTGAGAAACGAAATATTTTCAGCACAGTGATCAGGTAAAATGAAATTAAAAAAGACTGACTATTCAAAACGGGCATGCCTCTGAGACTTGAGAGTCAAAATTTGACGCGTTATTTCCGCTTGTGCCGTCCAGCCGTGCGGCTGCTCGCTTGTCAGAGCCCCGCAGGCTGATGTGCCGGCGAGACCGCCCCCACCTCCGACTCCGCCCCCGCCCCGCCGCTTTCGCACACGGCCGTGTCATCCGCCAGCAGAGTGGACCGGCCGCCGCCGCCGCCACCCACACACCGGGGTCGCGGTCGCCAGGCGACGCTCGCCGCGTGAGCTGTCAGCGCCCCTGGCGGTGACACGAGACACCAGCGGGAAGCCGTTTGTAACGCTGGCAGGCTCGAGTGCCTTCGCCACACTGCAATCCGGCCTCAAGCTCACCTGCGTTTATCATCGCCAACAGCAAGACGTCACAGTCGCTTTCTTTAAAAAAAAAAAAAGCGCCGATACAGGGTTACCGTAAACTGGAGTTAGTTGGGCCCAATTTTTGCTGTCTTTTCCTATGTGGGAGGAAAACGAAAGATAGTGCAGAGAGAAAGTTTCAAACATTTTTCTAGTACTGTTTAAGTCTTGTACCATCAATTAAATAAAGATATTAAAGAAAATACATCTATGGCTGTGGTACCATTTTAAAAAATGGGCTGGTGTTACCTATGCCCGTGGCTACTTTGACCGACTCATTTAGTTTTTCGTCAAAAGGTGGTAATATAATGTTAGGACAAAGTAAACTCAATGTATGTTTCTACAGTAGACATCCAGGAGCATGAGGAACAAATGAATCACTACATTTTGAAGGCAAGAACAAAGAATATTAAACTTTATTCAGAAAGTGATACAGTAAACATACGAGTATAGTACATTCCAACAACTGAATAACACATTTTGAAGTTACATGTTGCCATAGTGTAACTAGCTGCAAAAATAATGTATTTTAATGAAACTACAGTGCGGATAGGGGCCATATTACACAAATTACTGAAGCTCTCGTAGTTTAAAATAGCCACGTTTTGTTAGTAGTGTTGTACAATTCTTATGAAGTCTCCCCCCCCCCCCCCCCTTGCTCAGACCATTTACAGTACGGCTGTCTTTCCCATACAGTTCACTTCAGCACCCTCACCAGTTTTCAGTCCCACATTTGGAATATTCTTTCTCAAATAAAATTGTAGCATTTTGCCCAAATGTAAACTTATCTTTCAACATTTTCTCATATTGGACATAGTCTTCCACATGAAGACCAGCTTTCAGAATGACCATCATGGTCTAGCACCACTTGAACTTCACTTTGCGGTTGTTCTTGCACGGGCTAGAGTAACCTCATTTTGCAAAAATGTGAACCATTTTACACGGGGGGTTAAATACGTTAACTAAATTTTATTTCACACTAACGACTTTCTCTCATTATCTAATACCAACAGAAGGCAAACTTACACTAGCTCTTTTTCCTTTTTTAACCGTAACTGATGTGAACCCTCCAGGCTTTCACGGCCGCATTGTCTTCACTTAAAACGTCCGGGCTGATAGGCCGTGGTCGATGCATAAAACTCTGCCCCTGACGTTTCGTCTCCGACTGCGGGAGACCACCTTCCAGGTTCGCCGCTTTACCTCTGAGGATATCTCCCGCAGTCGGAGACGAAACGTCAGGGTCGAGTTTTATACATCGACCACGGCTTATCAGCCCGGAACCTCCAGGTAGAAGTTATTGGGAGTAATAGCTGTTAGCCCACCTGGCTAGCCGTGCGGTCTAACGCGCTGCTTACCGAGCGGGAAGGTATGCCGATCCCCGACACGAATCCGCACGGTGGCCATCTTGCTTACCAAGCAAGACGGCGGCCGAGTAGGTTGCAGTGTGATGCGGCTCCGCATTCAGATGCAGATTTTCTCGGTAAAAATTTGATTGTGGACACTGATTTTTAATTATCGTGTACCGGGAGTGTTATCTTACACAGTCGGTTCTCGTTTACTCTTTAAATACTGTAAATAAAACAGAGAGAGTGATTAAAGTGTTTCTAGTGCGTTCGTCGTGTGCAACGCGTCAACGGAGAGGCCGTCGCCCTCCCGCTGGCCGAGCGCGTGTCGGTTTCGCCAGTCAGCCGCGTCGGTTCTCGCGTGTCCGAACTCCGCGCCGCGCGCTGCGACACCTCGCCAGCCGCAGCGGAATCCGACACGTCGGCAGCGGCCACCAGCTGCCCTGCGCCCCGCCGTCGACGTCAGCAGTAGCGGCCACCAGCTGTGCTGCCTGCTGTTGGTAAACAACCGCCTGCCTACCTTCGGCCCTGCAGCGACACCACCACACCAGAGGCCGACGGAAGAGGAAGGAAAGCGTGGGGTAAGACGCTAGCTAGAGCCATCAACGTCACACCAGGTATGGAACACACGGAGGAAGAACTTGTGCCCATGTCCCCCAGTCAAAAGATAGCAGCCATAGACAAAATATTGAGTGAAATAGGAGCAGAGTTAAAAGCTAAGCATGTTCCATCTGCCCTGTTAACCGTCATTAGAGACAAAGTGTTTCCCTTGGCTTTCGAAATAACTAGCCTCGAAGCTAAACTGTCCTGCCGAAACGATGAAAATAGGCGACTAAGACTAGAACTACAGAGAGCCTCGAATCCAGTCAATGACTTACAAATACAAACTTTGCAAGAGAAGGCTGAGAAATTAGAGAACGAAAATAGGGAATTGAGTGTAGCGAACCAAGACTTGCAGCAACAAATAAGAGAACTAACTAATAAAGTCACACAACAAGCACAGACACAAGCACAGACACTGACATATGCTGCCGCCTTAACTATAGAGCCCAAAACCAAAGAGGCTCGAAGAATAGAACAGGCTAAAACAAAACAGGCCACAACCCTTTATATCAAATCGACAAAAAATCAAGACGCCAAAGCTGTCCGACAGACCAAGAACATAAATCCCAGGAAAGAGAATATACATATAAAATCAATCAGAACCACAGGAGGACTGTCGAAAAATAATAGAAAAGACTAAAGACCTGCACACCATTGTCTGTGAAGGACCGCGAAAACGCAATCCACTCGTGGCAGTATATCACGTACCAGATACACTTACCGACGAAGAGTTTCTAGGAAGCCTTTACGAGCAGCATCTAAGCGGTGACACCACGAAAGAAGACTTCGACAGAGAGGTCAAAATAAGATTCAAAACAGGGCCTAGGGGAAGGGGTTTCAGTCACCAGATACTGGAGGTCAGCCCACACCTGTACAGAGTCCTTACCCGAAGACAGAGAGTCTACATAGACTTCGAATCACTTTCTGTGAAAGACTATACAGTAGTAAACAAGTGTTTTGAGTGTTGCGACCTAGGACATACGACTAAAACCTGCAGAAAAACCGACGTCACGTGTGCCAAGTGCGGCAACCAAGGACACAAGCGCAGTGAGTGCAGGTCCGCGGTTTGCGTCTGTATCCCCTGCAAATACAGAGGCCGCGTCTGCAATAAAACCAAAGGAGGTGATTGTCAGACCTATAAACAGATGCGTGACCGGCTCCTGGACGGTATGGACTATGGCAGCTAAAATCAGCACACACGCAAGAAACACGAACGCCCAAAGCCAATCACCCAAAACACATAAATACAAATCACCGTCAACATTACAGAGAAGTTACCAAAGAGCAATTTCCTGGAGAAGACAAATGAATCTTCTGCCGGAGAATTACGTCGATAATGAACCCATCCCGCCCCTAACACACTCAACGACGTTACAGGATAGCTGCATTAATACGATAGAATATATACATGACATGACAATCTGTGGTTCCATCCACTACGAGGTGGCAAAGCAAATTAAAAGACAGTTACACCACTGGATAAACTTCCAAATAACATTATTGCAGAGGATAGATGATTTGGAAGATGAGCTTACATATATTGTGCACAAGAAAATGTACAAACAAAACCGACATACTCCCTCACAATTTCTCCCAGCCGAAGTACATCACACCACACATACACAGTATGAACACAAACCAGAATCATCATCACATGGAAAACCCTACGACACACGTAAATGTGAACAGTACATCAAACCAGTCAAATTTGTCTCGGGAGGCACCCCGGGAAAGAGGAACAAGGAACAGACAGACATGCAGTCCCTGAATCAAAACACATCGAAACACTCAGGCTACAGACCAATACAAAACTCAAAACTACTGGACCCAGACTTATAAAAGTAGACCAATTAGATGAGGACAAATCTGAGGGAGAGACATGTGACATTTGCAACGATGTCAACGTGCGTCTAGCAACAACCTCCACTCCAAACACAAACAAAGACAACATAACACATACAGTCAGTCCCATAAAAATCACCACCATCGCCGACACCACGCCAGCAAGCACCACCAACATCAGTGAAAAACGTGTGATGGCAAACAGCATTGAAGAGGCGTGTGACAAAACGAAAAGCAACCGTGTGACATCCCAAAGAGGTCTTAAAATGTCCCCCAATCAGTGGCCAACACCAAGCCACAATCCGTCCAGTACCACCTCAGAGACCGCAACAGAAACCAGCACCAACAGCAAGCCAGCTGCACCTAATTATGATAATTTACAACTTAACTTACTTTTAAGTAGGCTAGAGAAAAAAAGAGATACTGCAGACAGCGCAGCGGATGCTACTTAGATTGTGCCATCCAAAGGGAGATTCTCTCTGTTTTCCAGTAACTGAACAAACAGACAGAATCATCCTAAAGACAGAAAATATTCCTACATCAGCAGAGCCGCTGCTCGATCTCATGCTCCAGGTCTGCCTGCGCAGGTCAGAATCTTTCGACTTGGACAAAATATATATAGATCATGTAAGAGCACACGGACGAACATATTTTGATTACTCACAGACTGGCAGTAAATGTTTTGTACACGTAAAACACCCAGAACACATAGACAAAAAATGAATATCTTACAACATAATACAAAAAACAGTACGACAGTCAGCGCGGAAATCCCTAAAATAGCACAAGACCTGCAGGCAGACATCATGTGCTTACAAGAACCCTATAACAGAAACGGGCAACTGATATATCTCCCAAAACATGCTACCACAATAACAGGCAGCAATGACTGTAAGGCTGCAATAGTAATTCTAAATAGAACTTATAACATAGTTAAGGTAACACAGCTATGCAATCAACACTTGGTTGCCATAGAGATAACTAAAACGGGAACGTCACATGGGTTATTGCATCCATGTACGCCCAATACAGCCATCAAATACAGCCATATGCAGACTACATCAGAGACCTAGTAATGCATGCCAGAGGCAAAAAATTAGTGATAAGTGCTGACATTAATTCCAGATCGACCCTCTGGAACTCAGAACAGATGACAGAGGACGCATAATCATCGATCTAATACAAGAAACACAACTACATGTAATGAATACGGAAGGACCTATACCCACATATGCAGGGTTCGATGGTACGCGCAGTAATATCGACTTCACGTTAGCAAATAATGCAGCAATGGCATACGTAACAAACTGGACTGTACACGACAACATAACCAGTAGTGATCATAATGTCATAACATACACACTAACTCACACTCAGAACACAATGACCAAATCACACACCAGACACTTGCTGTTGCACAAAGCAGACTGGAACAAATTAACGGAAATTATCCAACGACGCGATCTAGAAAACATCAATGGAAGTATCGATTATAGAGCACACAAGTTAACACAGGTGATACAACGTGCACAAAACACATCAATACCGACAGCAAAGAACACAAATTGCTCACCAGTACCATGGACCAACGAACTTACGAGACTCAAACAAGACGCAAGACGCAAACGAAAATTATATCAAAGGGCGATAGCCGATAGGGACCGACGAATAAGACTTGAAGCATATAGGCATGCACAAGACTTCTACAGACAGACCCTATACAACACGCGTAGACAACAATGGGAGCTATTTGTAACAACACAAACAGAGCAAAATATATGGGTTGAACCATGCAAAATACTGACAGAGAAAATAAAAACTCCACTAGTTCTGGGAACGCTAAGGCAGGATGACGGCACGATGACGAGGGGATGGAGGAATACAGCGGAGTTTCTGCTGTATAAACTGCTCCCTGACGACGTTATCGATACAGACACACAATATCATGCAACACTAAGAGGAAACCTACACACACCATACAACACTGCAACTGTCACCTGTCCTTTTGCGCAAGAAGAGGTTGCGCTAGCAATCTCAGAGCTCAAAAACAAAAAAGCACCTGGACCAGATGGTATCCACTCGGAAACACTGAAAAAACTAGCACCGCAGATCACCCCGTTCCTAACAACGTTACTGAACGATGCCTTACGGCTGGGCAGGGTACCTACAGTATGGAAAACCTCCAAAGCAGTCATTATTAAGAAATCAGCGGACAGGGATCCTTCAGATCCAAAGACTTACAGGCCAATATGCCTAATAAACACCCTAGCAAAGATTCAGGAGAAGCTACTGTGTAAGCGCCTGCAAACACACAGAGCTCTCAGGGGTATGAGCCAACACCAGTTCGGTTTCAGATCTGGCAGATCAACAGATGATGCCATCAACCAGACCCTGCACATAAATAACACTACAAAACAGATATACGCCATGGCAATAATGATTGACATTGCCGGAGCATTTGATAATCTTTGGTGGCCAGCACTGTTTCAGAGGCTAAGACATCTGGAGGTACCGCAATCACTGTACAACAGTTTTCTGGACTACTGTAAAGACCGAGTAGTCGAATGGCAGATGGACAGCCGGAAAGTAATTAAAAGAATTACCAAAGGCTGTCCTCAAGGGTCGATCTGCGGCCCCATCTTCTGGGACATAACAATCGAACCCCTCCTATAACTTCTGGATCGGGATGACAGGTCAGACGGAATTGTCGCCTACGCAGATGACCTGTTAGTTGTAGTCACTGCAAACAACAGAGCCCAGTTAGAAGAGAAAGCCAGTGGATTACTACAAACAAATACTCAGTGGTGTCACAACAACAAACTCAGGATAGCCGAAAACAAAACAACATACACTTTACTGAAACAATCACTCCAAAGGAATCCTTCGGTTAAAATTGGGGACACAAACATCAAACGAGCACGCATTACGTGCTATCTTGGGGTACACATAGATGAAAAATTGAATTTCCACGAACACATAAGGCTGACGACAGACAAAGCAGAAAAAATACTCCACAAACTGGTGAGGCTAAATTCAAAACAGTACAGACTACCTCTACCAGTCATACGTACATACCACTGTGCGCTCTTCGAATCAGTACTCAGCTTTGCAGCTAGCACGTGGGCACATAGACTGAACGTGGTCACCAACAAAGCATCCGTCAGACGAGGGCAGAGAAGTGTCCTACTTAGGCTATCTGGAGCCTTCGGTTCCACCTCAGCGGATGCACTGTGTGTGGTGCTGGGAATATGCCCCATAGATATCACGATCAAATACAGAGCTGCGAGGTACTGGTTAAAGGTGGGGAGACTAGATAAGGTACACACAATAACCGGTGTGCCCATAGAGACGATACATCACCTTAAAAGTTGGCGTTTGGATACATGGCAAGGTGAGTGGGATGTAAGTGATAAGGGACGTAGGCTGCACGACTTCCTCCCTGACATAAGGGAGCGTTTGAGAATGAGACATATCGACCCCAGCCGCGGTATGGTACATTTCTTAACCGGGCGCGGACCTTATTCCACGCACTTAAACCGCGTGAGTCTGAGGCAGACACCTACACTCCTGGAAATGGAAAAAAGAACACATTGACACCGGTGTGTCAGACCCACCATACTTGCTCCGGACACTGCGAGAGGGCTGTACAAGCAATGATCACACGCACGGCACAGCGGACACACCAGGAACCGCGGTGTTGGCCGTCGAATGGCGCTAGCTGCGCAGCATTTGTGCACCGCCGCCGTCAGTGTCAGCCAGTTTGCCGTGGCATACGGAGCTCCATCGCAGTCTTTAACACTGGTAGCATGCCGCGACAGCGTGGACGTGAACCGTATGTGCAGTTGACGGACTTTGAGCGAGGGCGTATAGTGGGCATGCGGGAGGCCGGGTGGACGTACCGCCGAATTGCTCAACACGTGGGGCGTGAGGTCTCCACAGTACATCGATGTTGTCGCCAGTGGTCGGCGGAAGGTGCACGTGCCCGTCGACCTGGGACCGGACCGCAGCGACGCACGGATGCACGCCAAGACCGTAGGATCCTACGCAGTGCCGTAGGGGACCGCACCGCCACTTCCCAGCAAATTAGGGACACTGTTGCTCCTGGGGTATCGGCGAGGACCATTCGCAACCGTCTCCATGAAGCTGGGCTACGGTCCCGCACACCGTTAGGCCGTCTTCCGCTCACGCCCCAACATCGTGCAGCCCGCCTCCAGTGGTGTCGCGACAGGCGTGAATGGAGGGACGAATGGAGACGTGTCGTCTTCAGCGATGAGAGTCGCTTCTGCCTTGGTGCCAATGATGGTCGTATGCGTGTTTGGCGCCGTGCAGGTGAGCGCCACAATCAGGACTGCATACGACCGAGGCACACAGGGCCAACACCCGGCATCATGGTGTGGGGAGCGATCTCCTACACTGGCCGTACACCACTGGTGATCGTCGAGGGGACATTGAATAGTGGGCGGTACATCCAAACCGTCATCGAACCCATCGTTCTACCATTCCTAGACCGGCAAGGGAACTTGCTATTCCAACAGGACAATGCACGTCCGCATGTATCCCGTGCCACCCAACGTGCTCTAGAAGGTGTAAGTCAGCTACCCTGGCCAGCAAGATCTCCGGATCTGTCTCCCATTGAGCATGTTTGGGACTGGATGAAGCGTCGTCTCACGCGGTCTGCACGTCCAGCACGAACGCTGGTCCAACTGAGGCGCCAGGTGGAAATGGCATGGCAAGCCGTTCCACAGGACTACATCCAGCATCTCTACGATCGTCTCCATGGGAGAATAGCAGCCTGCATTGCTACGAAAGGTGGATATACACTGTACTAGTGCCGACATTGTGCATGCTCTGTTGCCTGTGTCTATGTGCCTGTGGTTCTGTCAGTGCGATCATGTGATGTATCTGACCCCAGGAATGTGTCAATAAAGTTTCCCCTTCCTGGGACAATGAATTCACGGTGTTCTTATTTCAATTTCCAGGAGTGTACATGCACATGCGGGGAAGAAGGTTCCCCAGAACACACTGTCTTTTTCTGCGGGCAATACACGAACAATAGACATACACTACACTTAGATTACACAGATACAGACATAGATATATACACAGCAATAAGAGACGAAGAATAATTGGCACAATTAAACGCACTGACAAACAGTATTTCAAAAACAACACATGAAGAGTATATGCGGACACGACATCACAGACATGCCTATGTGCAGCGTAACAAAAATCTCCAGAGGATGGACAGCGATACTCACAGTGACAGCGAAAATAGTGAAAATGAGGAGGAACAGGAGGAGGAAGCTGAGATGTGACAGTAAATTAGCAAATTGCTGGCAGTCTAGCCAAGAAAACACCAAATGCTGTACATGGATGCGTACTTAATGTAGTTGATACATAGGAGTAGTAACAAATAGGATAAGAAACATTATTTCTCTACTAATAACCATTGTGTGTGTGTGTGTGTGTGTGTGTGTGTGTGTGTGTGTGTGTGTGTGTGTGTGTGTGTGTGTGGCGGTCAACGGCTCGATGAAACCATTCCGAGGTATTCACCGTCAATCACACTCGGTGATGGTACTAACGTTTCTCTCATCTATCCTATCTTCTTTTTATATTCTTCTTAAAAACAACAAAATTTTATTTATATTTCAACCTCAAATTGTTATTTTGAATCATTCTTTGTAAATGTTGTAGATGAAACAAAAGGAAAGAAAACTGTAAAAAGATGAAAAATGAAAATTCTAAGATGTACGACCTGTTTTAAACATCAGGTAACAGGTCTATAATTTGGCAATAAATAAATAAATGGTGGTGGTGGTGGTGGTGGTGGTGGTTAGTGTTTAACGTCCCGTCGACAACGAGGTCATTAGAGACGGAGCGCAAGCTCGGGTTAGGGAAGGATTGGGAAGGAAATCGGCCGTGCCCTTTCAAAGGAACCATCTCGGCATTCGCCTGAAACGATTTAGGGAAATCACGGAAAACCTAAATCAGGATGGCCGGAGACAGGATTGAACCGTGTCCTCCCGAATGCGAGTCCAGTGTGCTAACCACTGCGCCACCTCGCTCGGTAATAAATAAATAAATAATAATCCGCACAATAACCCTGGTTTCGGTGTGGGGCGGCGATGAGGTGGGTGGGATGCTGTGGCCTGTTTAGCGGTTGTGAACCACTGAGGGCTACAGTGGGACGAAGCGTCTCCGTCGTTTCTAGGTCCCCGGTTTAAAACACAACAGCTGTTAAAATATTTATGTTCAGCATCGAGTAGAGTTCAAAGTGGTTCAAATGGCTCTGAGCACTATGGGACTCAACTGCTGAGGTCATTAGCCCCCTAGAACTTAGAACTACTTAAACCTAACTAACCCAAGGACATCACACACATCCATGCCCGAGGCAGGATTCGAACCTGCGACCGTAGCAGTCGCGCGGTTCCGGACAGCGCCTTAACCGCGAGACCACCGCGGCCGGCAACTGGTTCATATCCTGATCGGAGACGAAGTGGTTTCTCCACTGAAATTGCCGGCTCACATCTCAAGAACTCAGGAATACGGGAAACATTGCTGCTTAATACTTATCTTACAACTGACGTGAACTGACTGACATTTCTAGCTGTCGTTTACACAACTATTGACATTTCAGCAGTGGTAATCTAAACTATTTCTCTTTCCAAATTATTCAGTTTTTCATGAAACAGAAATTGAAGTGGGCCCAGGTTTACGAATGACCGTGTAAATGTAGTCAGTAAGTATAAAACAATACAACTGAAGTCTCAACAATCTTCGGCAAATCTGTTTGTTGTAATTATAATTACCCTAAATTTGTATACTTTCGTTTCCATTTATCGCTATATATTTTAATATTTTAATATTTTACTACGTCAACCGTCTGTTCCACATTACAAATCAGTTTTCGAATAATGCCTGAATTACATATTGACAATTTCAATTTTGCTCTAAATGCTGTATTTTTAAGTAACAGACAGGAGGGTAACTACGTAGAAGGAAAATGTTCCGTGGGTTACAAGGCCCTTTATAAATCTCTCTTCAGTTTCGAGACGGTTCACCGCTTCCTATCTTAACTGACAATAACTAATGGAGAAACGAGACCATGCTTTAGATAAACTACAGTAATCTTGTCTTTTTCTTGTCTTTTTCTTTTGCACAGCACTAACCTAAAAAATACTCTTAGGTAGTCAAATTCACTCAAGTGTTCAACGATACACTAGTTTGAAAGACAGTACGATCTCTGGCTGCTTCTTGAGAGTCTCAATCTTACTTAATTTCACCTCATTGTTCGTGTATTTTTTCGTCTGGGTTAAGTCATCCTCTTCCGTTGTGAAGCTAAATGTGTAAGTAGGCTGTTTAGGTTTTTTTTATTGGTAACGCCACCTCTGTATGAAAATCACTGGCTGTGAACAGCGCTTAGCGTTGCGCAGTTGGAGGTGAGCCGCCAGCAGTGCTGGATGTGGAGAGAGAAATGGCGGAGTTTTGATATTTGTAAAAATGGATGAACTCCTATATATATGACTTTTGATGATATTAAGGTAAATACATTGTTCTCTATTAAAATCTTTCATTTGCTAACTATGCCTATCAATAGTTAGTGCCTTCCGTAGCTTGAAACTTTTATTTAGCTGGCAGTAGTGGCGCTCGCTGTACTGCAGTAGTTCGAGTAACGAAGATTTTTGTGAGGTAAGCGATTTGCGAAACGTATAGGTTAATGTTAGTCAGGGCCATTCTTTTGCAGGGATTTTTGAAAGTCAGATAGCGTTGCGCTAAAAATAGTGTCAGTTTAAGCACAGTCATGTACAATTTTTCTAAGGGGACGTTTCAAATGTACTGCTCATTTCTCGCTCGTCGTCTGTTCCATTTCTTAGCATTCTTCGTCCCCTTTTCAGTTCACCGTTGGCACGATCTTACCTTCTGATATCGTGTTAAATGCTAGGGTGGGTTTTAGAACAGACAATCCTCTCTTATTTAAATCATATACAGAGTGGTCAGAATCAGTCTGAAAAGCTTGGAAGGATGTTGCCGTGTAGATAGTGTTCAGAAACTTAAAAAAAAAAAAAATTTGTTAATTTATGCCGTTTTCGAGGCTATTAGGATTAAAGTTAGCCAATTAAGCCATTGCTCGCACTAATTCAAGGTATCTGCCAGATACATTTAGTTTCAGTTCTCGTAACGTAGAAGGTAGCTCACGAGACTGCCCAGACTTCGGCTCAAGTTCGAGCCTTACTTCGGTTCCATGTCTAAGTTTCCGATCGCTGTCTTGTTTAGCATTACGTAACCAAATGAACACGTCTGGCGATGCGGGCTCCGACAGGGCGCTTGAATTGGCGAACTGAATGGCCTGATTGGCTAACTGCTGTGCTAATTAACTCAAACTGTGGAACATGTCTTATTCCCCATCACAACGTACCCTGAAACACCTCTGCAAGTTTTTCAATCTTTTTGATCACCATAGATGGAGCATATCTCCAAGTTTTAATTCATAATACTTGGACAAACGGCGCACTAATCGAGCATGCGTGAGCTGCCATTCAGACAACATCCTCTGCATATTATCATGTCTAATTATTTCGAGTCTTCATGTAGGCAGGCCAGTGAACAGATTTCCAACGTGGGCCTCTGTCGCACCTTCCCAGCTTCAGTAAACAGAACGAGTCTTCTCTTCCACCCGCAAGAACGCTTGTCAGCTCAATACCTCCATAAACGCTCTATCCACTCATGTGTTGATGCATGTATTGTTTTCGCGGAGATGTCTTCGCAGACGGGAGAGGTACGTGCGAGTAACGCTGTACGTTTATGTGGACCACTACCTCTTAGACAACAGACATTGTCGGAATCAGAAAGAAAACACCGTTTTAAAGCACTTGTTAAGATTCTCATCACAAATTGTCATGAAGTATCTACTACAATGCAACCACGCACTATGCCCTCTTTTTCCTAATCTTCGTAAATTGTAAGGGGATGCCAAATGAAAAAGCAGATGGAAAAGTAAGTAAGCTGTTTGTTCCTCCAGAAGTAATCACCGTAATTGCTAATGCATTTATCCCATTGAGGGACAACGCCTCCATGGAAAAATGTTTGCGTCAGCCTACGGAACCAATACTATGCACATGCGTGCACGTCGTTGAAGCAAATCGAAGAGCACGAATGCCTTTCTTCAGGGTTCCAAAAGCATGTAAATCGCATAGAGAGAGATCGAGAATGGATCATGTGTAAGAGCCTCCCACTGAAACTTCTAATGCGGTCGAAACAATAGGCACGGCACCTTCGGAAAATCATGATCTGACTGCAAGCGCCCGCTACTCATCGACTTTCTGAAGCGCGGCCCTCCATAACGCACAACTTCAGCTCGACACTCTGCAAAAACTGAAGCGCGCCGTCACACTTTGACGGATGGCATCATTCCGTTGGAAGATAATGGTTGCCAACATGTTGCCTAGGTTGTTTCGCCTACGCTGCAGTAGTTTCCCTGGGATGCTCTCGCACAACTTACATTCCTGATCACAGTCCATGATATTTCCGTATTTTTAGAGCCACGAAGAGAGGCATTAGTTGCCGTCTAGTTGTTACGGGCGAAGAGCTGCACTACTGGGCAAAACCATGGATGCTAGGCAACCGCAAACAGTTTTTCTTCAAGGCATCGACCTCTCCGTAGGATAAATGTATTAAGTTACTTTTCAGTGTCTTGCGTGTACTATTAATTTATACGTTCTTGCTAAAACACTACGTAAGAGGTCAAATTGAAGTCTTTGACGAGTGCTTTCATTTGACTCCAATTTTAGCATGAAGCCTCATACCTTTTAGATTAAACTTTTTTACTCTTGGTTGTGACATTTTTATCACCCCACAAACAAGATAGTTGTAGACAGTTTCTGAAACATTTGCGTTTATTAATTTCAGGACGTTTTATTTTTATCGAAACACCGTAATTCAAAACCGGCGCACAATACGAAAAAGCTTAGTGCGCCACGAAACCAGCAGACAATCTGTGAATCAATCTTCAACATTATTGTACGTTCTCTATATTGTATAACCATTAGAGACTTCAGGTATACAGTTTTAATCATAAAATTACATACCTTTTCGATTGGCGCATCTGCAGGCATGCAATGTTTTGATTCTGGATCAAATTTGTTACATACACAGCCCACTCACATTAATGTGACCAGCGCCTGCGTTCGACATCAACGTGCAATAAACAGGTGGCAGCACTAGCGGTGGAGGATATATGAAGCGGTGGGACATTGTGAACAGTGCCGTCTTAATGCGAGAACGGAGCCACTTTTACAACGTCCAAAAAGAGCATGATCATTGCCTTCCGTACCAAGAGTGGAAGCATTTCAGAAATTTATGAAATGTTTTCGCTGTTGTGAATACAGACAACGACCAGCTGTGTAACGCAATGGCAACGGAATTTGCGCCCGACCGCGACAAATAATTTCCCGCTTTACGCAACCTGCTTAACCGCTTTGCGTATCCGTGCAAGACTGTCAGCCATACACAAACTTCCATATGCCGTTCATGCGTCACAAACTGCACCCTTTTACATGTATTCCCATACTGGGGAAGGATATTTTAATATTAAGATGGATGGATGGATGCATGCACGAAAGAACATTACATCGTACATAACAGGCACTGCAATGTCTCATTTCCGAAACGGCCAAGTTTGTACGCCGTTCATGTGCCTCCGTGGTTAAAGTACGTGCTTGGTAAATTGGCGTTATCGAAAATCTGCGCCGAAGCAACTGTGGTGCACCATGGACCATAGGTGACAGGTATGCACGACTCCAGAGTTTTGTATGAACGAATTAACGTCCAAGTGTAACAACTGATCGTCCAGATGAATCAATGTGTTTCCAACAGTGCCTCCTAAACCTTTCCAAGAACGTTCCTGTGTTGCAATTTTGTCATGATATGGTTGGAGACCGTGGTTGTTATTTGAAGATAATGGCGTTGAGAGAGCGAACAGCCACAAATTTTCAGTTCCTTTATTCAAAGGGTACCGTTACCGGATTAGAATCTATGATTCATCTTCAGACGGTTTTCATGCTTTCATTACTTTTTGCGGATTGTCCTGAAATATAAATCAAGCACGCAACACAGCTGCGTCACAGATTCATTGGATGTGGTTTACCTGAAATGTCTGTTTGAAGTGTGTTTTCATTACGTTAGTGCAACAGATGTGAATACATTCTCACTGCATTCTTATCGTTGCACACGTAAATTTTTCTCCTTTAACACTTTATATTTGTCACAGAAAAGATTTCTAGCATACATAACATGTTCTGACAATACAAAGTGCTTACTAACATGAGTAACGAAGATGCTATGATATATCGTATCATGATGTCCCACGTCTGGAAACAAATTCACTTATGCAACTGAAACGCCTTTTACACTAGTACAGAGAGACTGATTTTGTGAGCTTTAGAGCGAATACTGTTACATTAATTACAAAGTTGATCCATTTTTTTCTTCTGCGTGTTAACCTCTGCAGCAGGCACCGGTTCATCGGCAACGAACGCTGGAATTTGGAATTTTCATGCCTAATATCAACTGGACGCCCACTTAACAGAGACAGGTGGCTTTTTGAAATGAATCACGTCTTACGCTCCATTGAACAGAAGGTAGCACCCGGCAAGCGTCATTGTCTTGGGAAAGTTTCCGTGGCATTTCTTGGGTTATTTCTTCATTCTGGAAGGCACAATGGGTCAACACTAGTATCCTTGGGTACCATTCAGGCTTTTGACACTTAGTCATATTAATGTGACTGGAAAATTTAATTACTTAATGTTTACATTCATTGAGATGCACCCATTAGCTCATGAAGTGATGATGGGAGGCTTAAGACGGCCTAGGAGAGGGTAGTTCTACGGGTAACTGCGAGAGAATTTGGAACCGGGTTTGGATAAATTGAGAGAACGAATTTTTGTTTGAGTGCCGAAAAGGCACTTAGTTCCGACTATGAAACGTTGTTCGAAGCTGTTTACGTCGAATTTGTTTAAATATGAATCCTTTCTCAAACTTCAATTATACATACCTTCTGATTGGAGACATTGAAAGCGAGCCTGATGCTCACTTGTGTGAATTAAGTCTCAATTTAAAAACTGACAAATGAACTATGCTTGCACTGAATTACTGCGATGTCATGTCCCTGAATAATATTACATTATGTTCAAGTAAAAGTCTGCTGTGGACATCAAACAACATATGAAATACCTATTAACATCAAACGGAGGCAGACAAAGCTGGACAGGTTGTAAAAGTAACTTTTTCAAAGAATTTATAAACCATTTAAAATTTATTTCACAAATTAGATGGTAAGAACGTCAAATTAACAATAGAGCTCACCATAGAATTTCTTGGTATAGTATGCTTATCAGTATTGTATAATTATTTCTAAACACTTGGGAAAGGCCTCAGTTTTGTATAAGGAAGCATTCGTCTCGTCTACACGCACATTCGTACAACACACGCACAGAAAGAAGGCGCGGAAGTGGACAGACAAAACGTTCAGGCAACCTTCTCGACATACAATAGTTGCCGACCAGTCTCCTGTGATGTGTCTAGGGCCCATCAGAAGCTACTTTGTACAGAAGTTGACTGAACTGTCACCACCACTAAGAATTACTGCCCAAGAAACGAAGTACAATGAAGAAAGATAGCAATTTTCACACACTAGCAGACGAGACTAGGAATGGAAAACAGGAATATGAATACATAATATACAAATGGAGAAAGGGAAAAAGGATTATACACACTTAGTATATCTAGTAAGGCATAACCATAAATTGATAGATGACTGCATATTGAAGTGCCGCTGTGGCTGTGTGACACCCTGCTGCTCATCCTCCCCAGAATCGACAGTGAAGACGTACCGACCCATAGAGGTGCAAGTAGCTATACAAAGCCTGCAGGCAGCCAGTGAAAAGGCTCACCGAGACGTTTCATCACCATGTGATTCCGGCGGAAAAATGAGCAGGGAGTGGCCTTACCATGCAAGAACATTGACAATTTTGAGATATGCACATTTTAACGTAACCTGTCTATTACCTATCTTCACTATGGTATTGTATGGAACTATACTAATACAGGCCTCTTACGACCATCAAAGTTTACTTATGTCATTGCGTTGGAACTTACAACATTGTGTACAGAATGAAAAAGTTAAAGCAACACAGGACCAAGAAATGTTACAAAATTATTTGTCACATGAAAATGACATGAAGTACCACAGATTAATTTCATAATCGCTAAGCAAAACAGTACCCACAAAGAATCACAGGACAAAGATATACATATCAAAGTTATCAGTGAATACAATGAACCATAATCACTATCTAGCATACTGCTTACATACAGAATTACATCAGCCTTTATTACGCCTGGAAGCAGGCGTGACAATGTCGTTCCACAGTGTCAAATACTAAAAACTGTGCAAGTAATGAGTGATGGACCAAGAGTACTCAAATCATTTAAACATTGTTAAAATTCAGGATAGTAAATAACGATACAAAGACCTCAGTCGGCTGAGACAACCTAAGTTCGTAAAACAAGCTGTACCAATGATATCAAGTACAGAAAGTAAGTTATGCTGTACGAAGAACACGTAGAGATATTTCTTGCACCTTTCACTTCACTTGGCACGCAAACACTAAGGGGCAGTGGGAGACTTCGACCTTCAGTGGAGGGTACTTTGAGACTAATTGGAGGGCTCGATGTCCCAGTTGTCAGTAATTGGTGACCATCTGCCATCCAAGCAGCCTTGCTGCCTCGGGCATTCCTCCGAAGAACTCGAGGCGGCTCGTGCTGACCATCTCGTCTCGCGTACTCGGCCGCACCTCAGGACACAGCGGCGCGTACAGGGAAAGGACACGGGCTGCGAGGGCGGCGGGGACTCCGACGTCGTCGTCGTCGTCGTCGTCGTCGTCGTCTACCGGTTGGTCCCACCTCGGTAGCAGCTCGTGCATAAGGAGGAGACGCACTATTTCTGTCGCACCCCACTAGATTGCAGCGGACGTCTCCACATCGTGTGACACCAAGTACAGTGTCAGATTGCCTTGGTCAGCTGGAATGATGTGGGCACGCATTCTCGTGTTGCTGACGTCACTGCGTGGTGCTATCAGCTACTGTAGCTGTGAGACACCGTCGGTGATACACCCTGGTCGCGCCACTCTTGTATCTAGTAGCGAGCCACGCTAGCTTCTTGATTGTGCTGCCGTGGGCTAGCCGTCCCTCTCGTTGCGCCGTTGTGTGGGACAGTGACAATCACCGAGGATGGCACACCCAGGAGTACCAGTCTAGCGTCAGTTTCTTCGCTGACAGTACTTCGAGGCATGATTGGCAGCGAGCCAGGCACGCCTCTTGATAGCGCTGCAGTAGGCGGGTCGTGCGGGTCGTGCTGGTCGTGCTTATGCACTGCCCGCGACGTCCAACAGCCACCCAGAGCCCTCCCTCGTGCACCTCTGAACGATTCGCCGTCAGCACCGAGACCGTCCAGTTGAACGGGATGCGGAAAGCACCCCATTCCTCCGTCGGCAATCCACCACTTTCGTGTTTGAGCAACAGGGAATGAACAGCGTGCAGTTTTCGCCGATGACTAGACTCGCAGACAATACACAAGCATCTAATCATGAAACCATAAGGATTCCTTTCCCCAAGAAAAAATTTACAAAGTGGGGTGTTCAGCTTAACCTAGTGACAATAGTAAAACAATGACAATAGTATAACAATGACAATAGTATAACAATGACAATAGTATAACAATGACAATAGTATAACAATGACAATAGTATAACAATGACAATAGTATAACAATGACAATAGTATAACAATGACAATAGTATAACAATGACAATAGTATAACAATGACAATAGTATAACAATGACAATAGTATAACAATGACAATAGTATAACAATGACAATAGTATAACAATGACAATAGTATAACAATGACAATAGTATAACAATGACAATAGTATAACAATGACAATAGTATAACAATGACAATAGTATAACAATGACAATAGTATAACAATGACAATAGTATAACAATGACAATAGTATAACAATGACAATAGTATAACAATGACAATAGTATAACAATGACAAAACAAATAACTTGCCCAAAGAAACTTTTACATGGGCTACAAAGTAAGTCCTCAAAATTCAATTTATCATTAAGTTTTACTGAACAAACAAAATGAGAAGAGAATAAAATAATCTTGAAATAACTACAGTTCATTTATCATACTAAGTAATCTCACAGTATCATTGAATTCAGTCTCACAGGAATAGGGTGACTATTTCCCCTACACACAAACTACGTTACCACCACCACCACCACCACCACCACCACCACCACCACCACCACCACTTACTACTGCATCACAAATACACACAACTGCATGTAACCTCTACGTGCATTATAAAACAATTCTAATAAAAATAAAACATTTGATGGACTCCTTTCCCTCAGACATCATCTCCCACATTGTCCTGTGCCTTTCCCTCTTTCCACTGAGGACTTCCTCGTGACCTCATACCTCTCGAAATTTCGTCTTATATCTAAAAGATCTCGTTACACATCAAATGAACATATTCCTACCAAACACTATGTACTTAATACGCACAGAACTTTAGTAATAAAATTGATGCTGTCTTAACTTTTTTGCTAGTAAAAGAAATCCAGACAATGGAATGATACAAATACCACCTGGGTCCTTAGTGTAGTCAGCCTCTACTGGCAGTAGATCACTGAACACTCGAGAGGTGATTCAGCCCCCTGGATTTCCACGTTCAGAGTGCATCCTCCACCATGTTGGTAAGTGGGATCCTGCACTCTCGGTATGGCCCAATGAACACATTTGTACAGAGTTCTTGCCGTTTATTAGACAGTCAAAGCAGGTACGAAACTACCTTCCTCGCCCTTTTGGTAGAAATTCATTCTCATTTTGGCAGCATTTTTTGTATTTTTCATTGCCATTTGAACTGCGGCAATGCACCGCAATCTATTGTACTGGCCAGAGTACATATCTGCACGCTCATTTCTGACACTAACATGCATCATCTATCACACAACATAACGTCACAATCAGTTAAATTACCGAAGAGTACAAAACATTTTAAAAATCCCTGAAGCGAAATAGCCTTCACACAAAATATATGAAACAGGACTTCCCTTGTTGATCAATTAACGTCCTCGCGGTACCAGTTGGCAGGGGATCATCGTGGTTGGACCGTGAATCGATGGAAACGTGTCACCTGGTCAGAGGGACGTTTCTTGGGTGGCCACGTCCGGGTACGCCGACACCCTGGCCCGAAATATGAACCGCACCACTGGCAGGCCGGTGGGGCCTGTACTACGGCCTTTGACAAGGTTCATCACAGCATCCTGCTGCGACACATTTATTCCTATGGAGTAAGAGAAGCCACCAAAGACTGGTTTGAAAGCTATCTGAAAAATCGACAGCAGCATGTTGAATTAAAGGAAATCAAGCCCCCAAGAAGAGCTAGCGCTGCACTTTCACATAAACCATAAATTAAGACGTTCCCACGGCTCAGTTTTAGACCCCTTGTTTTTACTTCCACTTAGCCTATCACACAAAATCCTCCTGTTTGTCGACGAGAACACTTCTCACGTCTTCTGTAGAAGAAACTCCTCAGCTTGCTGACGAAAGAACCGCATAACAAACATGGATTAAAGATTAGAAGCTGCTTCTTAATGGAAAAAAGACGGTCGGACTAACTTTGCAGTACCAAAATAGAAATCCATAGTCACTAACCGTATCACTGGAGAATAATGATGAATTTGGCAACAAAATACTTCGAAGTTTCCGTAGGACACCCTTACCTGAAAAAGCACTAACTAGCACAAAATTCAGTAATATGTTTTATGATCACATCATTAAGGAACGTTATAAACAAGAGTACACTGATAATGTATTATGCTCAATCACACTAAACGTAATTATGAAATTATTTGGGGTCAAAGTTTTGAGTCAGTTAAGCTATTTATACCTTAATATAAACTAAATTGAAACAGCAAAGATAAACAAGTAAACCAATTTTAAAAGTTGAATATATTGTTCCTCCTCTGCTAATACGCAGTATAAATATTACATTTCACTAAGAAAAACGTTAAAGTGTACAGACATGTGGATTGTAACCATAATGACAAGAAGCTTTTAGACTAATTCCTCAAACGTTTGCGGTAATAGCGTTAAATGCACAGGAACAGAATTATAACTTCCCAGCACCAATAAAAGAAAATTAGGAACTACATGAATTTAAAATTAATATAAAATCTCTGAACACTGTGCACCAGCTAAGAATTTTTGGAATCTGATCTAACAGTATATCAAAATTCTTAACTTCAGCCATTTTAATGCAAATCTTATGCAATCTTCAGAAATGAAAGTAAATGAATAAAAATGTTACCGTTGAGTATATAAATCTTTACCACCCATGCAGCACAACGTGGTAGACAGTAAGATGTAGCTACCAGAACCTGTGCAATATAGATAAAAACAACACTATCAATATTATAATGTTCCTGTGTTTGTGAAGAGCCTTTAGTAACATGAGTATGCTTTCTGTTCATGTTTTGAAGTTGTAATATGTATATTTGTAGTGATTTACCCTGCAACAGTTGTACGAAGTATTTTTCTGATATGATTCACGGGACAAATAACGAATAAAATTCAAAACTTATGGAGGACATTAACCTCGGTGTCTGTGGTACCAGTGGTACGAATCGAATGCGTCATGACAGCTGTGGACTATGCAAACACTTTTGCGGAACCCTTACGTTCCTCTATGCTTTATGTCTCCCCAACGGCTATGTCATCTTCCAGATAACTATGCGTGCGCCAAGCCCAGAACGTGCAACAGTGGTTTGAGGAGCATGACTGATTTTACGTTTATGTTTTGGCGAACAGATTCGCCTTATCTGACGCCGATGGAACACACAGGTGACGGTATGGCGCAACAGCTCCGCACCCACAACCGAGTGGCTCGTTCTGTATTGCGTTCCAAAGGTGGACCAAATTTCTTTTAAGCAAGTGGCCTTAGTGTTTTGGCTGATCAGTGTAGCGTATATTTGTATTTGCTCGAGCGGATTTGTGTTTGCACTTGCAACATCAGTAACTTTTTGGCTTAAAAATCAGCTTTGTCGTAAGGTACTGCGCAATATGTGTACCTTAGTAATACAGTTTTGAATCGGTTGGTACTGAGTAATGTAGGACGGTTTTGACAGTCAAAGGCGAGTCTGTACTCGTCTTTAAGATGACTTCTGCTTACAAGGCAAGAGGTAACAGTTTATGGGTGTGGAGCTTAGAGGAGCATGACCCAGTTGTTAACGGAAAGGTCGTCCTGACTGGAACAATGGCTCACCTGCCGCTTAGATTACTCATTGTTGCCGACGAGACGTTCTGGTAATTACGTTCGACTGATGTGGGAACCCGCGGTGGCAGGCTGAAGGCGGCGTGCCGATCACAATGAATCGCCGTGCCTGGGGGATTTCGTTAGCCGAGACGGACGACTCGGGGCGGAAGGCCCCCTAATAACACCGCGTCGGCGTCGGCTTCGGGATCGGTGTCCAATAGCGTGTCTGGGCCCGTCATTAACGAGCCGCTATTGTGTTACGTGTGCGGGCGGCCTCCTCCCCGGCTGAAGGCGACAAGTCGGGACAATGAGCGGGGAGATTACTGGTGTCGGCTCAGCCGCCGTCAGCAGCCGCTGCACGGACGGGCCGGAGGTACTGTGCCTTCTACCGACTATGAAGCCTTTCCTTATCTCCGTACTGTGTGTATCTTCCTGTGTACTTTCGTTCGATGTTTGCGAGAGATATGTTGAATACGGTATTCTGCGTATTACACTTAGAAACTATTACAGGGCGCTATGAGAATTCGAGAGCTTGATACTGAACCAACCTGAAGGGTATACCCAAACGAGCTAGAAGCTTCCAGTTTGTGCAGAATTCTTTCATTTCTTGCTGCTACACTTCACTTCAACAGGGTTCATATTTGTGTGCGACACATTGTCCCAAAATTATATTAAAAAGGGTCTCCTCCCCCTGCTTCTCAAAGTTTTTCGGGACTGTTTCAAGGCAAACATCGGAACTGAAAATCTCGCCCCAAAAGTTTCTATCTGGGATTCCCTCCGACCCACCCCCTGTCTTCCCGAGTTTTGGCTGAAAATTGAAAGCCAGTCCTGCACTGAAGAGTTGGGGGGACAAAAGGCAGGAACAGTTCTACATCAACACAAAATGCACGTAAACGCAATTTTTATGTTGGAGAAGACAAGTTTACCCATTTATAAATTAAAAGTTTTAACCTAACTTATGAAACAAAATATACAATATAAGAAAACGGAGTTAACGTCTCAACAGAATGAACTGCCGCTGACTATGTAACGAAGCCAAAAATTATGCTCTGGTAGGGCGAAGTAGACTGGGAAGTCAACAGAAGAGATGGCTACCGTAGCAGGCAAAGTCTTTGTACCTCAAGTGTAGAATTACTAGTTTTAATCCTCTCGTCCCTACAAAGGTCTCCTACGTTTTCAGATGAATGCCATAACTAGAAATGGCCAGCAAAACAAATTCCTAATTTGAGATCGTCTCTGCCCAACTCTCACCCTGCCGTGGTATCTGGCTGAAGAGAAAAATGAATCTGATGGTCTGGATCCCAAAGAGCACACTTTGCAGCAGGGAATGGAAAAATGAAAATTAGACACACTGCACATGTGAGGGGAAACATCGGCTTTACTTATACAAATGTGTTGTCACATGCATTACGATTTTAAGTATGGTTATCACCCGCCGGTTAAGACTCAGGTTTTTGAGTGGTTTCCTTTGGTCGCAAAGTAAAGGCCAGAACTGGCAACCCCTTCTAAGGAGTCCTGTCCCCACTACAGGTCGCCTATTACTTCAGTGAAGGTAACATTGCTTCTTTTAACTCTAACATCCGTCTGCCTAAATAGTTAAATAAAACTGCAAGTGATTTAAGGTCCACAACAGAGAGCCTTTGCTGACTTACTGCAGTACCGATTACTGTATCTCGACAACAGCTGGTCCGAGAAAATTTCTTCCCACAAGCGACTCTTCATTTGGCATTGTCAATTTTTAAAGACTTGACCGCTTTGAAAGTGGCTGGTCGTCTTTTACTGTACGTACATTAGATTACAGGTTCAAAGGGACGCGTATGAAATGCTTATGTTCCCTCTGTTGCACTGCGTGGGAGTGCGTTTGCCGGTCTAGACTTCAGTTTTGGTCGCTACGCTCCACATACAGGTGGTTATCGGCTATTCATCCATCCATGGACGTATTTCTTTGAATCTATGTGCATAGCTATACTACTAGAGGCACTAAAATAGGCCATGCCCGCAACCGGTGGTGTGAAAGTAAGTTATGCACAGCCTAGTGGAAAAATGTCTAGAAACTACAAAGATTCATAAATCTTCCGTTCCACCGTTTCATCTTGTGGACGCTTATTTTTCGCTCTACTTGCAGTAAACTATTCGAATTGCGTTGATCTATTTAACAATCAAATTAATTTTTCACGATCTACTTATTAACTGAAGTTGCATATGTCGTTTTTCACGTCTCGATGGGTGTAATCCTGAGATTTTATTGCCAGAGGCAAGGAAAACTTTTGGTACAACTAGTGAAACTTAAAAATACTACACAAGAAAGAAAAGCCATACTTCGTATTAGAGAAAGTGGAAATTTTTAGACAAAGGAAACGCACATTTCACGCTAAATAACCAATTGGAATTAAAGCACCGTAGTGTTCTGGATAATTTTGATTGATTAGGTGTTAGTATGTAATAAAATTCTCTTCTCACTTGTAAATGTAGCGAACCAGCGCTCCTAGTCGTGAATATAAGACTTTACGCTGTCGACATGGATAGCTTCCGTTCCGCCTTACAGTCTGCCGCTCGGCAGGCTGTTAAGACACTGCCACCTGATACCTTCCACATTGTAATTTTTATGTGCCGCTACTAATTTCAGAAGTTAGCAGAACATTTCTTTGCCTTTCGCTCGCCATACTGTTGACTATTTTCTGAATAGTTTGACTAGTAGCGATGGGTATGCCTATGATCTTTTGACATTACTAATACATAATGTGGTGTCACTGTACTTTGCCTTTCAGCAGCGCGGTTACCCGCATTATGAAATAGTTTAACTATGAAAAATTCGCGAGTCCACTGACTCAATTTTATGACTCTCGCCAATACACGCATTTTTTTGTGGGTTTAGGGAGCACAACTAGTGGTCATTAGCGCCCAGACTAAATTATGATTGCACTGCGAGGCACAACGTTAAAACAGCAACTAAAAAGGACAACACTATAAAAGGCACAGTAACAGGCAAGGGATTAAAAGGAAACAGCATAATCAAATGTCCTTAGACAGGTTTGTCAAGTGGATAAAACAAAGAACGCGAGCAGCTGCTCCTGGGTCATCCGCTAAAATTTCATCCAGAGTACATGGCAGGCCAAGATCAATGCGCAGTGTTTTAAAATTCGGACAGGACGTCAAAATGTGGCGTACCATCAGCAATTGCCCACATGGGTAGAACGGCGCCGGCGCAGCCATCAGCAGATGGCGGTGGCTGAACCGGCAGTGTCCAATCAGTAACTGGGCCAAAACGACCTCCTCCCGCCGAGAAGGGCGTGAAGAGGTCGTCCAAGGCGTGGGGAGAGGTTTCAAGGCCCGAAGCTTGTTTTCAGTAAGTGCAGACCAATCGGCATGCCACAGCGATAAAATGCGCTGACAAATGACCCTGCTAAATTCGGATGAAGGCACACAAGAAGCTGTCCGAGGCTGGACGACCGCAGCTTTGGCTGCGGCATCTGCAGCTTCGTCCCCAGGGATACAGACGTGGCCAGGAACTCATTTAAAGGTAACCGGAGAACCGTCGTCCGCCAGCTGCTGAAGGGAGCGTTGGATCCGGTCCACGAAAGGGTGAACCGGATACGGATACACGCACTAAAGTGACAGTTGCAATATCTAGCGTCACCGAGCGTAGACTGGCAGCACAGTTAAATTTGAGCGACAGGACTGGCGGGTCTACATTCAGACTACAGTCTTCAATGTACACAAAGCTCCAGCCCATCAGTTTAGCGATTTTGTCACTTTTCATTCAATTTATGGAAGACTGTCCAACGTCCGTCCATACACAACGTTTCATTTGACAAATCTGGTATGATCATAGAAGACTGACAACTAAACATTACGTGTACACCAGGCTTGAATGCAATCCTTCAGGTAACAAGGTAGTTTTACTTCGGCGTCCAATGCTGCTTGCAGTAGGTATACGTCGAGATGAGCAGGCCGAGATCGGCCAATATCTGGCCGGGGCACTTGTCCCCGGGTCGCGCGGCGGCAAGCACTGTGCCTGCGACCTCAGCCAGCGCAGCGGGTATATTGCGGCACGGGGCGCCCTGCAATAGCCGCGATATTGCGGCGCTGCGGCCGGCCACGACCGCCTCCGCTACTGCTGCTTCCGCTTCACTTCTTAATACAACTGTCCCGCTGATTTATGTCGTCTCCCCTGCAGGCCAAACCGGAAAAGTAAATACGCTCGCCCAGCCAGTCTCCCTCCGGCGACCAGAGTTAACCGGCATCCGCTTTACGCCCTCGGGAACACGTTTCAATTTGGCCGCTCGTTTTATATACTGCACCGGTTTCCGCGAAGTAACCGGGCCATCGTTTGCGCACTTTTTCAACCAGAGTCGACGGAGACTGGTACGAAACTGCCCGAAGTATAAAGACTTGTGCGGGTTTCACGTACGTCCCAGACCAGCATAAGCTCTACAGTGGTTTACGGAGTGTACACTGTGTTCCACTTTATTTTATAAGCAGTGCACGAAACAGTAGTAAGATTCTTAAAATTTTAGCACGTTTCAACTGCTCTGTTAAAATTCTCCCTACAGAATTGTCCATTCCCCTTGTGGTCATCTTGCCTTCCGCTGCCCTAACACGCCGTCCTCATTGGGAAACCAGTAATGTACGTCAGCTGTATCGGAAACTAGCCGTGGTACACATCTCTACAGGCTGCATTACATGTTTTCTGTTACTTTAACTCAGCTATTAATTGAAAGACAATCCGAGTGAAAACATCAGTGGTTTCATAGATAAAAACAGCCAAGTCTGTGCTGGTCTTACAGTTTCGACACAGACTTAACAGCCAGCTAATGGTACGTAACCAAACATAATACCAGAAAGGAGAACAGAACACGTCATCGCCAGAATGCTCTCACATATTTCCCACTTAAACGTTCAGTTCTCCGTCCCGAGTTGCACAATAAGCCACTGATTCTAGTTAATTCGAAAGTCAGTTTTACACGTAATCGAAATTTCAGTAGACATAATCGGGATTTCGCATTCTCTTCTCACTCGTTAGCGTTCGCTTTGTGGCACTCCACGGTCAGATTTAATTCCTAATTCCACAAAATTATCACATCTACACTCAGCTTATCGACGTGTCCGAACATGAAGCTTGAGCTCCGAAATTAATTTTGCTTACATAATACGCGCTAACATGCTACCCTCTGATTGGTTGAGGTGCATCATACCCAATCCGATACCAGAATTAAAACGCTCAATCCCTCATCTCTTACACTCTTACACTGGACCAATCAGAAGTCGTCATGAGCAATCTATTGAAAGAAACTTACAGAACCCACAAATACAAAAATGCCTCCTCTAAACACCTGAGTTATCGTAAAATGTTTAGTTTTCCAGTACCATAAGTAGCTAGCAGCACTCCACGAATTCCCCCCCCCCCCCTCGATACAGTCTGCCTAGTCAGGATGTCCTCCAGATCTCATTCGCTGTAAACATCTGATCATGGGTTGCCCAAAGAAAGGAACCTTATCTGTCGCAGAAAACCAATCGACCGATGAACTGACATACAAGTGGCCAATAGCGTAATTTTTAACGACTGTGGCATTTGTGATTTAGATTTATTAGCATTAAATTGTTTTAAGGTCTGAAGTGAAAGATCAGAAAAATTAGGAATATTGCAAGCAAAGCCATGACAGCATTCACAGAAAAGTTAATCTGCATTACCACAAACATCCGTTAACTAGGCGGAAACTGTGGCAGTATACTCTCATTCCGAAAACTTGCACTACAAACGTTAACAAGAGTTGTTTTAAATTATTTGTCTTTATATTCATTGTCACTAGTACGTTCAACTGTTGACCACAGAATAAACATTTACGTAAAGACTAGTACAGGGATCGACATTAACAACTGACCTGGAGCTATGGAACCGACCTGTCGAGTCAGTCACGACTAAAGTGAAAACAGTGGCTACTACATAGGTCGACCGGACGCGGAAGACTCCATGTCTATTAAAAGGCTGCCTACTACCAGTAGCTGGAGAGGGAATCAACTCAGACGCCGAAATATCTGTCGTACCACCGTTGTCTTAACTTTACATTGTCACAGTAACCTCCATCTTACCGTAAACAATATCTACTGACTAAAACCTTGTCTGTTGCCCATTTCCTAAGGATAATACAAAAGAGTTGGTTGATCGTCGCCACTTAACACGTTCTTAATTTCAAGTTACATAAAGCTAAACGTCTGATTCTTTTACCCACAAATCGGCATGTCAAAGTTTAACGCAGCATTAAATAATAAAATGTAACAAACACTTATTCAAGATCAGTTAACTGGCGTCAGAAGAAATATGTTCCAACAAGTCTACAGAAATATATTGCCATTATTAAAAATACAGTAAGTTACAGAAATTATTCCATCTTTGCGTGGTGGTATATCAACCTATTGCTACAATTTAAAGTCCTAGGTTTAAGAATGTTCTTTACTAACTTAAGAACGACGCTTTTCGCCCGAATAGGATATCAGGTTATCTGAAAATTAAGGGGACGACGATATAACAAGACATCCGGCGTGGTCTTTTGTGGACTACTATGAAAGCAAAATAAGTTTTAAGAACCGACCGAATAATATTATATAGTGGAACTTTACTCAGGTTAAAAAATTTATTTTTAACGCAAGTTACATTACGTTTATATAATTTTATTCGGTCAGATTTTGAAGCTTATTTTGCTTTTGTAATAGTCCAGGAGGGAACCACACCATATTTGTGTTAATATCGTCGCCCTCATTTTCACATAAGCTGATGATGCCCCACCCGGGCGAAATGAGGCGTTTTTAAGGTAATTAAGAATACTCTGCAACCTACGATTTTTATAGTATACAACAAATTACTTCGTAGCAGCTGAAGAGAGCTCCGCCTAACATCCTCCAAGGGTCTGAAGATGGTTATACAAATATAACCGAAACCGGTCACCTACGTTATTTAGAGATAAGTGTTGTGATCAAGACAACTTTAGTTAAAAACTAGCAAATTACTTCTCCCATCGCGCCATCACTCGTCAAACTCCTTTTCAATATCATAAACATCTTAAGAAATGGTACGGCTATCCATGTCTGCTTTGGGGCCCTATAGAGGAAGCTGAATGCCTTGAATTGTGAAGATATGAAGAAAGAAACGATTTAGCGCTTCTTCTTCTCAGTACCTGAATAAACTTAAGATTTTTCCTGTTCACAACCCTGAATAGTTAGTATAGTCAGACGTCAGTCTTGGCAACCGGAATAAAACAATAGTTTGATCCTTTTATCGACCTCCCAACTCAGAGGCAATTGGTGGAAGGTTCAAAGAAAACTTTAGTTATTTCAAACATACCTAACCCGTACAATTATAGTTGGTGGTGACTATCCTCGGTATGTTCGCGAAAATACGTTTAAATCCAGAGGAACGCATAAAACATGGGAAATTGTGCTAAACGCATTCTCTGTAAATTATTTCGAGCAGTTAGTTCATAAGCCCACACGAATAGTAAACGGTTGTGAAAACAGTTGACCTCTTAGCAACAAATTATCCAGAGCTAATAACGAGTATTAACATGGACACAGGGATTAGTGAACACATGGAGGTTTTAGCGAGATTGATTATTGTAACCCTCATACCCTCAAAAATAAACTAAAAATATAGCTATTCAAAAAGCAGGTAATTCACTCAACGCCTTCCTGACAGACTCTCCACTCCTTCCAACTTAATGTAAATGTAGACCAGATGTAGCTTGAATTCAAAGAAAGTCTCGACAGCAGATTTATACCAACGAAGCTGATCCCCTTGGTACACAAAAAGGGTCAGAATATTCTTGCAGAAACAACGAAAAACTCATGCCAAATGTAAACGAACGCCAAATCTGCAAGACTGCCGATTTTTACAGAAGCTCGAAATTTAGCACGGACATCGACGCAAGATCCTTAACAATAGTTTCCGCAAAGAAACTGCCTCAAAACCTGGCAGAAAATCCAAAGAGATCTTGGTCGTAAGTGAAGTATGCTAGCGGCAAGAAACAGTCAATGCCTTCTCTGCACCATAGCAATGGAAATACCATGAACGACAATGCTGAGAAAGAATTACTAAACATAGCCGTTCGAAATTCCTTCAACAAAGAAGACAAAGTATATATTCCAATATTCGAATCAAGAACAGCTGCCAACATGAGTAACGTACAGCTAAATATCCTCGAAGTAGTGAAGCAACTTAAATCAATAAAAGCAAGTCTTCCGGTTCAGACTGTATACCAATTACGTTCCTTTCAGAGTATACTGATGCAATAGCTCCATACTTAATCATATACAGCCGCTCGCTCGACGGACGACCTGTACCCAAAGGCTGGAAAGTTGCACAGGTCACGCCAACATTCAACAAAGGTGAAACTTCCTGGCAAAATCTCATTCTGGATTCAACAAAGGTATTAGGAATAAGTCACTAAATTACATTAACGTCGATATGTAGCAGGATTCCTGAACATGTTTTCAAGCATTATGAATTACCTCTAAGAGAACGGTCTATTGACGCAGTCAACACTGATTTAGTAAAAATTGTTCTTGTTAAACACAACTAGCTGTTTACTCGCATGAAGTATTGAGTGCTATTGACAAAGGTTGACAGATTTCAGATTGATTCCGTATTTCTGGAAGGCTGTTGACAATATACCACACAAGCGGCTTGTAGTGAAATTGCGTACTTATGGAATATCGTCTCAGTTATGTGACTGGATTGGTGATTTCCTGTCAGAGGTCACATCTCGTAGTAATTTACGGAAAGCCATCGAGTAAAACTCATTTCTGGCGTTCCACAAGGTAGTGTTATAGGCCCTTTGCTGTTCCTTATGTATATGAACCGTCTGGGAGAGAATGAGCAGCCGTCTTAAGTTGTTTGCAGATAAGGCTGTCGTTTATCGACTAATAAAGTCATCAGAAGATCAAAACAAACTGCAAAACGACATAGGAAAGATACCTGAATGGTGCGAAAAGTGGCAGTTGGTCCTATATAACGGAAAGGGTGAGGTCGTCCACACGAGAGCTAAGACGAATCCGTTAAAATCCGGTTACGCGATAAATCAGTAAAATCTAAAGGCCGTAAATTCAACTAAGTACCTAGAAATTACAGTTATGAACCATTTAAATTGAAGAGGACAAAATGTTTTGGGGTTTGCGAAACAAGGACTGCACTTTATTGGCAGGACACTTAGAAAATGTAACAGGTCTACTAAAAACCTGCCCACACTTCGCTTGTCCGTCCTCTTTTGGAGCACTGCTTCGTGGTCTGGGATCCTTACCATATGGGATAACGAAGTACATCAAGGAAGTTCAATGAGAGCAGACGTTTTATACTATCGCAAAATAGGGGAGTGTCATGGACATGATACAGGATCTTGGATGGACACCATTAAAACAAAGGAGTTTTTCGTTGCGGCGGAAACTAACGAAAATTCAGTCACTAACTTTCTCCTCCGAATGCGAAAATATTTTGACGCCGACCTACATAGAGAGCAACGATAATGACATAACGGACATTAGAGCTCTAACGGCGATTTGCAGAGTATCGATGTAGATGTGTATTCTATCCTTTTCGTTGATGGACACCTTTACGTGAAGCCGTAATATCAGAATAGACAATTGTTTTACACACATTGTTAACCTATAATCACACGTTTCCAAAAGCAAAGCCCCTTTTTTATAAGTTGTTCCTGCCTCGTATTTCTGCATTAGCGGATTCAGCTCTGACGTATGACGTGTCATTGACTTCTACGTTTTTCTTGATGCGAGAAACGATCTTGTGCGCTTTATCCTTCCCACAGTGGCACACTATGCGAGCCAATTTATTACGTGAAGTATTGTTTCGTCAAAGCTCTGTTTCGGCTAATTCTGCTGCTTTTAGTTCCCTGTTCTTTCCAGCTAAATTTGCGGGGTATCTGATTGTGACACCAAGGGACAAACTTGTTCTGAACCACTTACAACTTGTTAAAATTAAAGCTCATTCCTTCCGACTCTACTCTTATACCCTCCCAGGGAATCTCCTTTTCCATAGTACAAACCATAATCCTGGAGCAAATTGATGAAGTACGAATGTCGAATAGATGAACGGTTGTAGTACAGCCACCAAAAGTGTGCGTAGGTGATAGAATATTTGGAAAAAACTATGGGTTTAGAGAACTTTTGTATTCATAAGAGCGGAGGATAGGATGGGAAAAGTATACGAACTTCCCGATAAACAGTCGAACTTTATGCACATAACTTATTAACTGGTACAAAACTGAAGTAAACACCAGTAACACGGTCAGAGGGAACTATTGTGTGATAGAGAAAAACTTTACTATTTAAGGCCTGTAGCAACGCCAACAAAACTTAGATGTGAAACGTACTATCTGGATCGAAATACTGGTGGTGAGTCGTCTGGGGGAAAGGGGGTTAATGTAACAAGTAAAATTGAACGAAAACGTGTGAATATAATTTTAGTTAAGCAGTTTTCTGACACGGCAGAAATCAAAGTTTACTTGAATTGTACGAACTTTTTGAACCTTATGAAATTATTTGGAACCGAACATAAACGCTTACAATACCTGAACGTGCAAGGAACTAACGTTATAGCAAAACAAGCAACTGGACAAGACCGATTAGGGAAAGTTTTCCTACACTACTGTAGGAGAGTTCGGTAACTTTCTAGAACACGGTGATGTTCCAGACTTCTATCTGGCGACTTAGCTATGATCTGACGTAGCGCAAGAAACGTCAGTGTATGGAATGGAAACGTAGCGGCAGGGAGTATTTCAGTGCGCGAATTTGTCAAGCCGTCTGCGAAAATGCGAAAAAATTAAAATCTGAAGTGAAACAGACAAGCAACGAAAGTCAAAATTCGGGAATATCTCTTATGATGTCATGAGTGGAACGGAACTATGAAGAAATTCGTACTATATGCATTCTACAACGAGTTTTAACAAATGTTGTACCAGAATAAGAAGACGATAGTAACAGCACAGTTTCTGAATAAGGCATTTTTAGTAAGTCATGTTACTCTGCGAAACCTTACTTCTGAGACAGTCCATACCTTTTTACCATACATTTTGTAAAACAATTTGTATCTGAGATTTGCACGGAAAAGTAATTACACTACAAGTAAGTAGTACTTGACAGCTAGTGTCCGAGGTTGCACGTTTAACAGGTTTCCTCTGTTTGTCCGAGTTTGTTAGGCCAGGAAGCCTTCGAGCTGCAGATTTCCTGAAGATAAATGCTATTTCACTTCTACGGCATCCCAGTTATATAATTTCCCCGATTGCTTTCCAGCTTTCTGCAAGCTGGTTTGTTGCTCGTTTCTTCTTCCAAACGAAAGTCTGTAGCTGTTACAGCCAGTATCAGGAAAAAGGAGCTAACAAAGGATCTCAAAATACACAGATGTATAAATACTGTTAAAATTGAGGAGAGTCCAATTTAAGGCGTTAGTTGTTTCATTGTTCGTGCAACCTGTTTCATGCCATGCAGGTACATCCTCGTGTGTATTTCTGCGTAAAAATACGACAAAACTTTATAAGGTTAGTACTACTAAGTTAGCAAGTTCAGAATTCTCAACAATAAAAAATTATTGTGGCACGATAATTATAAACAAAATACATGACACGCTATCATAAAATTACTTACGAAGTCTAATGTCCCATGTTATCTGAAATGCTTAATGCGTGTTCCGAAGAGCGGTGAGGAGTAATAACTGACGCTACCACCAAATTAAACAATATCTGAAACATGCTGCAACGCGAAGACGTCTAGACTGTTGAACATCTGAATTTTAAGATGACCGGTGTGAATACAGCTGTACCTACCGCACCCATTTTAACACATATGTCCTTAGCTATGGTGATCCTAAAATGAAAGTAATGCTGTGTGTGGACTGAAGGCCGCCAGAATTGGCTTCTTAGGTTGAAGGATTACCTAGTACGCGTGGCGAACATGAGACGACGTAACAGCAGCTCACTAAACAGTGTAAGCCGGCGTCGTGGGCGGGTGAAAAGAGTGCAAAGCATGCGTGCCATCTACCACTGAGGTACCGAGAAAAGCTGTGTGCTGATTGGACCTTGGGCCATGCTTATAGACTAGGTAGATGTAGACGTTTATGTTGCCGGAGATAACGCGAAAAAATATAAAATATACTACATATGGAAGGATTTACTGTTATATAAAATGAAAAATATAAACTATATAACAAGGGTATTAACTAGTAGTATACAAGATAAATGTAAGGGGATACGACTCGAAGGGAGGAAATGTGGGAAGGAGGGGAAGGAACTGGAAAGCATAAAAGAAAAAGAGGAAGTGGAATAACGAGATGTATAGTGATATTAGAAAGAGGGGTTGAGTGGCCGAGAAGACGATGTAATAGGTTATACGGACCATAAGCAAAATTACACAGCGAACGCATGATTCAAGTTGGTCGAAAGCCGCTAATTAGTCAAAATTCACTTCGGTGTTTAAAATCTGTTTGACTGCTTAATACTTCTGAAGGTGTCTGCTTATTAGATCTCACTCCGTACCAACTCTAAAATATTCAACATGGTTGCTGTGACTTCCCTGAATAAGATCTCCAAAATGTGTTTTACATTTGTAACTGAATGACCAGTATGCTTACATCCGTTGTCACGTAGATTTGGAATTTTTCAAATTAAGATGTTCTTTGAACCGTGCCTCAATCACTTCCTGCCTGCCTTACCTTCGACATTCTTAATTACTTGCATAATGCACCGAAGTACCCTTATATAGACTGGCATTAGTTCGTTCTTTGTGTCTTTACCTAAATCAGGCGCTTTCCTGTATGAACACACTAGAATCATGTTTCTTTTCGAATAGCTGCCTATTTGCTCTCAAATTACGTCTTAATACGCTAAACGGTGATATCGTGCTATTGTTGGCTTGCAAAGATCTTTACGTAGTAAAAAAGCTGTATTGAAGGAAGAATGATTTTTTAGCACTTAATGTTCTAGACGAAGCTGACACTGCATCCATTTGCTCTAGCAATCGGTTGTATGATGTTTTCCCCAACGAAAGCCTCACGTGATAAGAGGACATTGTGAAGGCGATGCAACAATGATCTAAAAGCGGCTTTTATAATTTGGAGGGTCTTCGGAAAACCGATGAATGACATGGTCAGTGGACGAAGTTTTACGGAAATATAAAAAATACTTTGTCAAAGTAATCGACAAATCAAGTTAGAGTGTCAGAGCTGCGTTCAACGCAAAACTGGATGTTAGCGTGTTCTGAATATATCTGACAGGTTGTTTTGCGACGTTTCTATGATAAAACAGAAGGATGAACGTAAACACTCTAGACAAATATTGGTCAAACTATGACAGGTAGGATCTCATTGCCATATCCCTTCTCTGAATGTAGAATCTCCAAAGCTGGCTTACTACTTCCAGGAGTTTTAATACTAAATCTCTGCTGGGGGATCTACGCTCAACATCTGAGGCAATTCTTTTTCCCCTAACACTACCTACGCCATTCTAACAACTATCAGACGCGCAAGAAAATCCCTTTGTGAACCTTTATAGCAGTTCACCTGAAGTTTGCGCTTTCATAGATTTTAATTAATCTGGGAAAGCTATTTTGCTTTTCAGATTTAACTGTTACACAAATTTAGTAGCAGGGCCGTACGTAAACCGAGTGATGTTTTCATTGAAAGTCATGTACTTTCGCTATGTACTGTCATCTATAGATTTATCTGTATCCGACCTAGCTATGATAGACTGATGTTCAAGTTTACTTTTGATGTTACGACATATGTTACTATCAATACTTTGCATTTGCTCCTTATGTGACTTGCTCTGTTGCTGGGCATGACATTGATACTAGTGACAGCTTCATTCCGTTGAGCTATAGCGAGTAACGTCGCATCCAAGGCGGAAAGAGCTGTGGAACAGTCCAGTTGGACTTGGGAAAGACGATATTATACGTCAAACTTTTCAAGGAGTTGTGTCTTCAGTCAAACGTAATATCGGTTAAACTACAAATACGTAAAGCGAACTATGATTACTGGAGGTGAACGGCCTAGGAGAACGAACAGTACTGGGCAACTAACTACAGTGTTTCAGAACCGGTCACCTGTAAACTTTCCGTTAATGCCATGCTCTGGGGGCCAAACAACTGCTAACCATAAACGGGTAGCATAAAGGGCACTATTAATATAGTCCCAAACATACAAGTTACGGACTTTATTTCGCAGGGGGAAGGTCATGATGGGTCTGATGGACGCACTAGATAAGGGGGCTTTAGCTATGTTTCTTATATAGTTAGAGAACACACAATACGCAAGGAACAACATTTTAGGAATAACTGTATAATAAAACTATGATTACCACAACCAAAATAGCTAAAACTCTAGAGCACGCATTACGTTCTGTTATGTCCAATCTTGTCAATACGTAAAAACATCGCAGTGGTTCAAACCAGTCACATTCACGTCACTGTACATTCCCATGAACTACAGATTGTTTGAAAATGCCGGATAAAGATATAATAAAACTGCAAGTTTTGCCTTGCAGAAAGAAGAATCTTTCATAACAAATTACAGTAGATTTCTTAGCTATGAGAAACTACAGCCCTTCAAATGTTGGCTCTTAGTTTTAGTCAAACATTTTGACAGTGACTTCTACAAGAATATGAAACATACGTAAATTCTGTCATTTTTAAAAATTACTACGGCTTTCTTAAGAGATTATGTGCAGTCCACAGAATGCGTGAAATACATACATGGGTAATAGTTATATGGACGTATCTGACAACAGAGTTACTTATTCTATTTAACCCTCCACCAAAATTGCACATTATATAACTGTTCCTGACCAATGCCATTTTATTTCAGAAAGTTTAATATCCATTCTCCATACGATAGCTAGTTGGAGGTTGCTTAGATGTCTTAGAATGGATGTCCACACTGTCACTCTTTAATCGGTCTTAGTGGTTTTGGCCGTACATGTAATTCATAAACGGACGGATGTACCGTATAAGCAGGATGGGGGCGTATGCAAAGCACACCGTTGCCACTAAGATGAAGACAACGTCCACAAATAACTCTGCGTCAGAAGGCGGCCACTCCCTCACGGGTCTGGTGTCGGTGGAGGTGGACGTGATGTTACCCATGATGTCTGCCAGCTGAGGACACACCGACTGCTAACGCTGACTGTCTGTGGGGCCGCGTCGAACTGTGCTGAACTCTGCCAGGTCTGAGAGGGCGCCGCACACACGTTCTACCCTCCTCCAGCGGTCAAAGAGCTTGGTGGAGCAGAACAGAGTGCCTAGTCTATATCGTTTTAATTTTTGTTTCGTTTGGGTCTACTTATAGCACCTGTTGGACTTTTCTCAATATTACTTTTATAACATTTTATTTTAGAGACGTCTGGAGCTCTCCGAACGTTAATTTGTTAGTGACAGCTGGCTTTATAATGTGTGACGACGGCCAGTGGTAGCGTAAATTAGTGCGCCTCGTTACCCCTTGGAACACGCTTTAAGTCATTTAGATAACACAGGATCTTAGGCTTTGGAAGTAATTTTGCAATAGTGGGTCATATCTCTTGTTAGTAATTCGCATGCAGTGATGATAACTTTTTAGTATTAAGAATTTTGGACTTAGTAAGTCAGTAGTACGACTCTTGTAAAGTTTGGCACAAAAGTTTTTAAGCAGAAATACACCCGAGGACGTACCCGCATGATACGAAACCAGTTATACAAGTCTATGAGCGATGCAATGAAAGAGCTAAGGCGGCAAATTGGACACTCAAACAATTGTACCAGCATTCCAGCATCTTAGTATATTTTAACTTGTTTGAGTGTTTCTTTCAGTATGTATAATAACTCAGTATATGAATGGCCTACTTACAGCTTTGTTTGCAATAACCTGTATGGTACAGCAAAAAGGATTTCTTCCCAATTTTTAAATTTTAAGAAAACTATGCTTAGAATTACTATGCACATTCAATTAATAAGACTTGCCTTGCGCATTGTTGGTTCCATGACTATATGAGAAACATCGTTAATGATCGAGCCCACTTATCTAGTACATCCACAGGACGCATAATGACTTTTTGCCTACGAAATGACGCCCGTAATTTTTATGTTAAGAAGGACAAGATCAATAGAGCTATTTATGCTTTCCGCTTAAGGTTAGCAGCTTTACTTAGTAATCAGTCTGTTGATTCGGCCCTAGAACGTATCGATGAATGTATTAACAAGTTTACGCGTGACAGATTGTAAAAAGCTACACCGTTTGTTGCCCGTTACTCTTCGATCATCTGGTCCGTTCACGTCTAGTAATTCCTTCCAGTCAGCTCTAAGGATCTGTAATTTAACGGACGTTACCTTTGACAGGGGAGAAACGCAACTCCTTGAAAAAGGTCTAACGTATAACAGGAACCAACGTTTTTTCCTGGATCAATTAGACTATTCCACAGCTCATTCTGTTCCCGCCTTGATTGAAACATTACTCACTATAGCTCAGAGGAATTAAGCTGTCACTAATATAAGCAAAACCACCAAAAGCCATGTCCAACAACAGAACAGGTCACATAAGCGGATAATGCAAAGTAATGATAGTAAAATACTTCGTAATATCAATAAAAAACTTGATGAAGACAAATCCATCGACCGAGCGAGGTGGCGCAGTGGTTAGCACACTGGACTCGCATTCGGGAGGACGACGGTTCAATCCCGTCTCCGGCCATCCTGATTTAGGTTTTCCGTGATTTCCCTAAATCGTTTCAGGCAAATGCCGGGATGGTTCCGTTGAAAGGGCACGGCCGATTTCCTTCCCAATCCTTCACTAACCCGAGCTTGCGCTCCGTCTCTAATGACCTCGTTGTCGACGGGACGTTAAACACTAACCACCACCACCACCACCACCACCAATCCATCGTAGTTAAGTCTGATAAAGATAAGACTATACTGGCCATTAGAGAATATCAAAACACAACTAAACTATATGACTTTTTCAATGAAAACAATGTGACGCAGTGTAGATACGATGCTACTGCTAAATATGTGGGACAATTAAAACATACTTAAAAAACCACAACCGCTTTCTCAGATTTCTTCCGAAGGAGGTCATTAATACCCATAAATTCAAAACCATGTTTAAGGGCGGTTATAAAGGTTCACAAAAGGGACTTTCCTGCCCGTCCAATAGTTAATGCGAGAATTGCGTGGGATATTGTTAGTAAAATTTCGTGCTTATCTTAATTCACGATATGCTAACACAAGTCTACCGTCTAACACAGCTCGCATAATACACTTTCCAACCACGATTTGTCGATTACTTTGAGAAAGTTTTTTTTTCTATTGTCATTTTCCGTAACGACATTTACCGTAACGTCATTTATCGGTCTTCCATTCACCCTCCAAATTATAAAAAAGCCACTTAAATTATAAAAAAATGCCTCTTTTAGATACTTTTCGCATCGCCTTCACAATATCCCCTCATCCCGAGAGGCCTTCAATCGGGAATATAATATCACACAACAGATTACTATAGTCAGTTTCGTCCAGGACTAATAGAGAAATACTAAAAAAAGATAATATTTTTCCTTTGATGATGATGTTTGGTTTGTGGGGGGCTCAACGGCGGGGTCATCAGCGCCCGTGCACATTCCCAAACTGTTCACAGTCCAATCTAGTCACTTATGATGATGGAATGATAGGACTACACAAACACGCAATCCCCGGGCAGAGAATAATCCCTAACCCGGCTGGGAATCGAACCCGGGATCCCGTGATCCAGAGGTAGCAATGCTAGCCGCTAGACCACGAGCTGCAGACATATTTTTCATTTGTTCACTCTCCTTTATTTACTACGTTAACACCTTTACAAGGAAACAATAACACGGTTAGGTGTCACCGCAAATATGCTTCCATTTGAAAAAGAAAAAATTAACCAGAATTTTTCATATCCAAAAGCGCCTGAGTTAGGCATAGACCAAAGGAACGAAGTAATATCGATCCATGTAAGTGTACTGGTGTGTATTATGCAATTAATTACAATGGATGTCAAAATAGATACGTAGGGCAGACAGGAAATGATTTTGAGACACAGTTCAAACATCATCTTAATTTGAACGATTCCTGATCTGCCATGACAACGTACCTAAGGGATACTGGTCATTCAGCTATAAATGTAAACCACAATTCGGAGAGCTTATTCAGGGGAATCAATGGAACCGTGTTGAATATTTTAGACTAGGTGCAGGTTATGAGAGCTAATAAGCAGAAACCTTCACAAGTACTAAACAATCAAGCAGATCTCAGACATGGCAGTCTTTAAGTGAATTTTGATTATATACTTCCTTTCGACTAACTTTAACCATGAGGTCGCTGCACAATGTTGCCTATGTTTTTTTATATTCCATTATATTGTTTCTCATCCACTGATCCTTTCTTTCCAATATCACGCTAGCCCCTCCACGTTATTCCCCTTCCTATCCTATTTTCTTTCTTTTTCCTTTCCAGTTCATTTGCAAACAATCAATCTCCCTTCCTTCCACATTCACCCTCCCCCCGTCCACCCACCACCACGCACTTACCTTTCTCGGAAATCGACGTGCCATGGACTCAACAAGTCGTTGTAAAGCACACTGCAGAAATATTCAGCCATGCTGCCACTACAACTGTCCATAATTACGAAAGTGTTGACGGTGCAGGATTTTGTGCACAAACTGACCTCTCGATTATGTCCCATAAACGTTCGATGTGATTCATGTCGGGCGATCTGGATGGCCAGGCCATTCGTTCAAATTGTCCAGAACGGTCTTAAAACCAAATGTGAACCGTTTTTTCCATCATTATCGTATACAACGTGAACAATTGTAGCCCAGTGACATGAATGGCTACAAATGGTCTCCAGAGGACCCAGTTCATTACATGTACAGGATGATCAAAAAGTCAGTATAAATTTGAAAACTTAATAAACCACGGAATAATGTAGATAGAGAGGTAAAAATTGACACACATGCTTGGAATGACATGGGGTTTTATTAGAACCGCAAAAAAACAAAGTTCACAAAATTTCCAACAGATGGCGCGTGAACGATCTCTTGCGCGCGTCGTTTGATGTTGATCGTGTGCTCAGCCGCCACTTTCGTCATGCTTGGCCTCCCAGGTCCCCAGACCTCAGTCCGTGCGAGTATTGGCTTTGGGGTTACCTGAAGTCGCAAGTGAATCGTGATCGACCGACATCTCTAGGGATGCTGAAAGACAACATCCGACGCCAATGCTTCACCATAACTCCGGACATGCTTTACAGTGCTGTTCACAACATTATTCCTCGACTACAGCTATTGTTGAGGAATTGTGGTGAACGTATTGAGCATTTCCTGTAAAGAACATCATCTCTGCTTTGTCTTACTTTGTTATGCTAATTATTGCTATTCTAATCAGATGAAGCGCCATCTGCCGGACATTTTTTTAACTTTCGCATTTTTTTTTTTTTTTTTGGTTCTAATAAAACCCCATGTCATTCCAAGCATGTGTGTCAACTTGTACCTCTCTATCTACATTATTCCGTGATTTATTCAGTTTTCAAATTTATAATGACTTTTTGATCACCCGGTAGACACAGCCCATATCGTCACCCAGCCACCACCAGGTTGCCCAGTGCCTTGCTGACAACTTGAGTGCATGGGTTCATGAGGTGTGTGTCGCACTCGAACCTTGCCATCAGCTCTTAGCAACTGAAATAGAGACTCATCTGACCATGCCAGGGTTTTCCAGTCGTCTAGAGTCTAGCCGATATGTTCATGAGCCCAGGACAAGCGCTGCAGGAGATTTCGTGCTGTTAGTAAAGACACTGGCGTGGGTCGTCTGCTGTCACAGCCCATTGACGCCAAATTTCGGCGCACTGTCCTGACTGATACGTTCATGACTGCTCGGCCAAAGTACAGACTTTTTGTACCTTTTGTATGCGATATTACCACCACCTGTATGTGTGCACATCGCTGTCTCGTGAGTTTTGTTACCTCAGTGTATGTACTACCGTTGTTCTTATAATTGGTATTTTATTTATTTTATGTAGTGGTAAGTCCTTCTATACAATGGATTGCTAGCATACTCTTTCATGTTTTTACCGTTATCTACGGCAACACAGATGTGTACGTCTTCTATTTATCGTGTAAGCGAGTCCCAAGGTCCAGTCAGCGCACAGTTCTATCGGAACTGCACAGTGGCAGACAGCTCGCACGCCTCGCACTTGCGTCCTCCGTGCACCACGCCGGTTTATAGTTTTTAGTGCTCTGCTGTTACCTCGTCTCCGCACGGACGCTGAATCGTCCTTTAACCCGTGAAGCCAGTTCTGATTGCCTTATTAATATGCGGAATGAATTTTCACAGCACATACACACGTAGAGGATCATTTTCTCGTAAGTGCCGTCTTTAGATCCCGTATTCTTCGCGTTGTTTAGGACGGTGAGAAATTTCACCTCATAGAGACTTTCGTTTTAGGAGCATACCTACCATTTCTGAGGACATATACGCCTTTTTAAAGATGGGAGCTGCAGACACATGTGTATTCACTGCTGTCATATGAGAAATCAAATCTTCAACAGTCTAGAAGGTTTCACGTTTCCAAAAGTGAGTCCGACAATATTGTTTTAAATTTTTCCTTCCATTTGGATCTACTTAGAGCCCGTGTTGAACCTTCCTCAATGTTACTTTTATAACCTTTTTAGTCATGTTTGGCGCTCTCTGAACGTAAATTTATCACTGACAGCTGTCTTTATGATGTTTGACTAACGTTTGTGGTAGCGGAGTTAGTGCTCTTCATTGCGCTTTGGGACGCGAATTAATCCATTTACATTACATGGAACATTAGACCTTATAAGTAACTTTATGATAGCGCCTCATGTCTTTTGTTATCAATTCGTGTGCGATAGTAATAATCTTTTAGTATTAAGAATTCTGAACTTAGTAAGCCAGTAGCACATCTGTTAAAAAGGATTGTATAAAATTTTTATCCAGAAATTCACCTGAGGATGTACCTGCATGGTACGAAACCGATTGTACGAGTCTTTAAGCGCCAACAGTAAAACAGCCAACGCTGCAAGTTGGACTCTGATTAAATTTTAACAGACTTTCAACATTCTAGTATCTTTTTTAATTTTTTTTTTTGGGGGGGGGGAGGGGGGCTCTTCCTTTCAGTATGTGTAATTATTTTAGCCGTGGATTCCGTACTTATAGGATTGTTTGCATAAACTGTAACAGTAAAAATCTGTATTCGCATTAGGGACATTATGATTATTGCACCATATTAAAGCGGATTAAAAAGATTTGCTGCATGTTGTTAACTTATTAAGCAACTAATCGCTACAATAATAAATTTATCTGGCTCGTAAAATCTTTTTAAGTTGTGCTCCACAATTTTTATGAAGGATTTTTATAACACCATAAATCTGCTTAAATCTTTGTTGTTTCACATCCAGTTTCGATAGTAAGCCATCGTCTGAGAGACGTAAGCGCTTGTTAGTTTACATTTTAACAAACTATTACGGTCTAATAATAGCGAGTAGGGTTCGAATTTGTTTGATGCATACAAGCCGATTACTGAAGTGTTTCAAGCAAACAAATATTGAAACGTCAGAATGGTTTCTTTTCGTCTTTAACTGTGTAATTCATCTCGAGTGACTAATCACTTAATCAAACTGAAAATAATACGTTTCCACCGAGCAAGGAACTCATATGTTTAAATATATGTATATATCATATTCATACAGTCTCTCTAATTTTTTTGTTTCTCGAGTAGGAAAGATCTGTCGATTTGTTTCCCTCAGTATTTCCTTCTTCCTTGTAACTTTTTGGACGGAATGCCAGTGTAACTGTTCTTATAAACTAAGAACTGTTTCAATCGGAAGTTGTACCGTATTTCTTTATTTTAGTACCATAGCATGCTCACTAGATACTGAAGGCTTATTTTTTTTTAGCTTGTCTCATGGATCAGATGGTGAGATTTCTAAAAAGGAATAGCAGGGTTAGTTAAGATTTGCACAACTGCAAATGCGGTCATCTCATTGAGATAATTATCATTTATACTTATCACTTAGAACCTTCATGTTTTATCTCGATGAAGTCCGATCTATCAATGTGAATAGATCATGACGCGCTTATTATTTTTCACGGTCATAAAATTTTCAACTCTGTCAGTTAATTCTAAAAGAAATATTTCTTGTTCACATATTTAGTGAACTCGACAGAGAGAGAGAGAGAGAGAGAAAGAGAGAGAGAGAGAGAGACATTCAAAGACAGTAATTTTATTATGAAAAGCTCAGCACAGATTTCTGTCTCAAGGACGTAACGGGCGTTTTCTATGTGATCTGAAAGCACGATTCGGTTTAAATGAACCCGACATTGGGCATTGTTTAAACTAAAACATTGTTTGTAATTCCTCTTGCTCATCTCGCATACAAACGACGTTACAATATTTAAATGTAAAATAGTGTTGTACTTTTGTCTGACGATGTGGCTATACCTCGAAAAATGCATGAATATAAAATAAATTAGCAAGTAATTGTGAGTGGCAATGGTCTCTGCAAAACGTTTTCGTAAATTTTAACGCACAGTCACGGTCAAATTACGCATTGTCCACTTTTGTATGTTGCGCAGCTGCCTTTGGGGATGATTCAGAAAAGAAACCGGTAGCAAAATGAAATAACATTATTACAGGCACCACAGTGTTGGGCATTTTTTTAAAAAAAATGTTAAATATTAGGCAATATTACTTTAAACGCTCTTAGATAACCTTCATATTCCAGTATGTATTTATCCATGCACTTGTTCTGGTTGCTGTATCACAAGTGTCAGTGGCTCTTCCTCAAACCAACTTTTTTCCAAAGGCAATGTTGTTCTTAATTCTAGTACGTCTCGATTTAGTACTTTATCAGCCTTTTCAACAGTAAATTTATATTTTTATATCATGTTTCAAACGCTTAGAATTTCCTCTTCTCCTGTTTTTGGTTTCTCATTTTTTCTTTTTTTCATAGTTCATCTTCCGCTGTCGGTCATCTTATTGACGTTTTCTGTTATTCATATTTAGTTTCTGTTCTCCATATGTACAATTTCGGAAGGTTCTTCCTGGGTTCCGCGCTTATGCGCGAGATGCTCAAGAAAATGTTTCTGTTTGTGTCAGTCTCTTACTAATGTCTTACCCGGTGAGCTATGTGCGTAATCTGTGTGTCGTTTTTGCTAAACTACACGATATTCTCATTTACTCTTAGTTTTGTCATACTTGACTCTGTTTTGTTTTTCTCTTCTAAGTAGCCTGCCGGCTCAATCTAAACTTTTTCTCCAAATTTTCCTCTCTTTCAATTCAAAGGATTATGTCCTCTGTGAACCGAAGAAGCGACATCCGCTTCTCTCGCAAAGTAATTTCGTTTATCAAGATTGGATTAGATTAGATTTTCGTTCCAGTAGAGCCATAGTGAGGAGATTCCCCAGGATGTTGAGTAGCTCAAAGAACAGTAATACATAAAAAATATTTGCAAATAAAAAGCAAATGTGCTAGTGTACCATTCACGAATCACAAGTGAAATGGTCCTCATGGACGAGGAATACGTGAAAAGATCTGAAACATATTTTCATTTACAAGGTAATTTGTCAGAAAACATGTAAATCTTCAATACACTAAGGTGGATATGATAATCCTGAGGATACTGTAGCCATACATCACAAAATAGGAAAATCATTTGACGACACTTATATACAATGATCCAGTTGCTGCCTGAATTTGTACGGAAATCAGATTGTAAGTAATGCTCGCATTATTTAATATTATTAACAACAGATACAGTTGTCAAAATCATTTTGTTGTACTAGGAAATTAATCAGTAGATTGGAAGAAGTTGGACACCAATAAATCAAATCAAATCAAATTTTATTTCATTCATTTCCTCTTTGGTAAAGCAAGACAGTGTGAATAATACTTGTAAATAATGAAAGTAATAAAGGAACTAGACGTTCCTATCATGGCTCTCGTCATTGCAATCGTGTTGTTTTCACTTTGGTACTTAGAGGTGACAGAAACGGTTCGCAGCTTCCTGCCTGTCTTGTGGAAAATTGCACATCACTGCTGTGTTACCAATTCACACAACTTCGATGTCAACTAACTTACAGGTCCCCAACATGTTGCTCTTTTTGGGGATTTTCTTGTTATGTGGACAATAGTGCAGCTTCTTGTTAGGAAACAGTTCATAGTTTGTATTGCAGTTGATTTCTATTTTCGGGAGTTACATAATGAGTTATCGGTCGGATATTTATAGACCTTAATGGAGATGTTTGTCACATAACGTGTATCAAATGACTGAAGTTTCAGTACATTGGGAACAGATGTCCAACGTCATCAGTACGAGGTGTGACAGCCCTGACCACGAATACACTTTTGTGTTCGTTGTGGCATGGAAGCAAACAGCCACTGAATTTCATCTTCAGGAACTTCTTGTCATGCCTGAATCACATGTTTTGTCGCTTCATGAAGATATATTATTTTATTCATGGCCGTAATTTTCAACAACTATAATGTATATTTCAGAATAAAATGCAGCGCTCAGTGGAAAACATATTTTTACTTCGCTCTACCGGTTTCAATAAATTAATTTTTTATATTCATAAGCCTACAGAATTATGGATATTATAAATCTTTAGACCTCAGCTATACATTTATGTGAAGTATAAGAAGTTTATTAAGTGACAAAAGTCATGGGATACCTCCTAATGTCGTTTCGGTCCTCCTTTTTCGACGTAATGGAGTGACGTGGTATGGACTCAGCAGGTCGTTGGAAATGCCCTGCAGAAATATTGAGCCATGCTTCTTCTATAGCCGTGCACAACTGTGAAAGTGAAGACGGTGCAGGACTTTGTGCACGAACTGACTTCTCGATTATGTCCCATTAATGTTCAGTTGAATTCATGTCCGGCGCAGTGGGTGGTTAAACCATTCGCTCGAACTGTCCAGAACGTTCTTCAAACAAATCGCGAATAATTGTGGCCCGGTGACGTGGTGCATTGTCATCCATAAGAGTTCCATTGCTCTTTGGGAACATAACGTCCATGAAAGGTCGCAAACGATCTCCAAGTAGCCGAACATTCAGAGGACCCAGACCATTCTATGTAATCACATCCTGCACCATATGAAGCCGTCACCAGCTTGCACAATGCGTTGGTGACAAGCTGGGTCCATGGTTCGTGGGGTCTTTGCCACACTCGAACGACATCATCAACTTTTACGGACTGAAACTGTGACTCATCGACCAGGGCACGGTTTTCCAGTCGTCTAGGATCCAACCGATACGGTCACAATCCCACGAGAGGCACTGCATGTGATGTCGCGCTGTTAGCAAAGGTATCCCTCGTCGGTCGTCTGCTGCCATAGCCCATTAACACCAAATTTCACCGCACTGTACTAACGGGTAGGTTCGTCGTACGTCCCACATTGATTTCTCCGGTTATTTCATGCAGTTTTGCTTGTCTGTTAGCACTCACAACTCTACGCAAACGCTTTTGCTCTCGGTCGCCAAGTGAAGACCGTTGGCCATTTCGTTGTCCGTGGTAAGAGGTAATGCTGGAAAATTGGTATTCTTGGGACGCTCATGACACTGTGGATCTCGAAAGACTGAGCTCCCTAACGATTTCTGAAGTGGAATGTCCCATACGTCCAGCTCCAACTACCATTCCGCGTTCAAATATTGTCAATTCGCGTCGTGCGGCCACAGTCAAGTCGGAAATCCTTTCGCGTGAATTACATGAGTTCAAATGGCAGCTTCGCCAATGCACTGTCCTTTTATAACCTTGTGTACGTGATAGTATGTACATACTATATGTACATATTATGAAACGTCTTTCGTCAACTGAGTTTATTTACAGAAACTTACTTAGTACTGGTTCAGCAGTGTCAATGCCTTCTTCATAGAAACATGATACCATAATATATCCAAAAATGTACTTATTTTATGTGATTACTTTAGACACACATTGACAGTTTACAGTAGTTCGATCACATCTACGTACATGTCAAACTGTTGTGATAGCAAGAGTGAACATTGCCTTCTGTTAAGAAATACATACAACCTCATTTCTAGGTGACTTTTCATAACGTATACCTCATTTATTAAAAAAACAGCCATCACTGTGTCCTTTACCACTAATAATACTACTAAGATGCTCTCTATATAGTAAATGAGAAACCTCCAACTGACACACTTTTCAAATCTGGAGTGTATAAAATCCAATGTAATATACGTCGAAGTTTTTATATAGGACAGACAGGGAGGGCAGTTAAGACCCTCTTCCGTGAGTTCTTGCTCAACAAAGGCGGCGAGAAGTCATATAAGTCAAGTTTTTCAGTACACCTCAAAACATAGAAACACTCATCATCTTCCATTATTGCTTAAATGGAAATTTTGCATGTAGTTGACAACGGCTACAAAATATATCTTTTAGAATTTGAAATATATAAACAGTCATACCTAAATCCACAAAAAATTATGCGTGATCAATTTGCATTAAAAAGCAGACACTATTTTGATGACATAACATATCTTACAAAATGTGAAAATTGGCCAATTTCTTTTATATATTAAAACTATGTGCCATTTTTTTCAAATTTATTATACACAACTCTTTTATATAATTCGGTTACACTTTTTATACGTTTTTATATGTGTTCCTCATTGCTAGCACAACAGCTTACCATACACATAGATGTAACTCAAGTAGTGTAATTTGTCTGTCTGTGTTTTCGATAATCATATACAACGCGCATATTTGTGTATATAAAGTGGCATTACGCTTCTATGAAGAAGATATTGACATCTATTAATCCAATGCTAAGTAAATTTCTGTAGGACACTTCCTTTACTTCACGTAAAGCTACAGCCAAGGTCTAAAGATTTATAATATCTTTAATTTTGTACGCTTATGAAGATAACAAATTAATTTGTTGAAACCGATAAAGCAAAATAACAATATTTTTGCAACTTACGACTGAATTTTACTATAGAAATTATGAATAATGCTGCTGGAAGTTGATGTGATTATGTAAGTCCTCCCATCGCAGCCAGGATATGAAATTCGGGTGACAAACCTGGGAATTAGGTGTGTCAGTCAAAGACCTGTACACTCTCCAAAGAGTTTGTCGTGTGAACTGCAGTGTGTAGTAATGCATTGTATTTGTAATAGGCACCCTGGTCATAAACGGTCTGTGAAAAGGGTTTACCACTCCCACCACATACAGGCAAGCATACAGGCTCCCTTTAACTGTTACTAAACCAGACGTGTTGTTATAACCAATAGTTCCCCAGACCACAAGTACAAGAGTTATAGACATAACTCAGAGTACGCGAAAGAACTTGCCCCCCTTCTAACAGCCGTGTACCGCAAGTCTCTAGAGGAACGGAAGGTTCCAAATGATTGGAAAAGAGCACTGGTAGTCCCAGTCTTCAAGAAGGGTCGTCGAGCAGATGCGCAAAACTATAGACCTATATCTCTGACGTCGATCTGTTGTAGAATTTTAGAACATGTTTTTTGCTCGAGTATCATGTCGTTTTTGGAAGCCCAGAATCTACTATGTAGGAATCAACATGGATTCCGGAAACAGAGATCGTGTGAGACCCAACTCGCTTTATTTGTTCATCAGACCCAGAAAATATTAGATACAGGCTCCCAGGTATATGCTATTTTTCTTGACTTCCGGAAGGCGTTCGATACAGTTTTCGCACTGTCGCCTGATAAACAAAGTAAGAGCCTACGGAATATCAGACCAGCTGTGTGGCTGGATTGAAGAGTTCTTAGCAAACAGAACACAGCATGTTGTTATCAATGAAGAGACGTCTACAGACGTTAAAGTAACCTCTGGCGTGCCACAGGGGAGTGTTATGGGATCATTGCTTTTCACAATGTATATAAATGACCTAGTAGATAGTGTCGGAAGTTCCATGCGGCTTTTCGCGGATGATGCTGTAGTATACAGAGAAGTTGCAGCATTAGAAAATTGTAGCGAAATGCAGGAAGATCTGCAGCGGATAGGCACTTGGTGCAGGGAGTGGCAACTGACCCTTAACATAGACAAATGTAATGTATTGCGAATACATAGAAAGAAGGATCCTTTATTGTATGATTATATGCTAGCGGAACAAACACTGGTAGCAGTTACTTCTGTAAAATATCTGGGAGTATGCGTGCGGAACGATTTGAAGTGGAATGATCATATAAAATTAATTGTTGGTAAGGCGGGTACCAGGTTGAGATTCATTGGGAGAGTGCTTAGAAAATGTAGTCCATCAACAAAGGAGGTGGCTTACGAAACACTCGTTCGATCTATACTTGAGTATTGCTCACCAGTGTGGGATCCGTACCAGATCGGGTTGACGGAGGATATAGAGAAGATCCAAAGAAGAGCGGCGTTTATTTGGTAACCGTGATAGCGTTACGGAGATGTTTAACAAACTGAAGTGGCAGACTCTGCAAGAGAGGCGCTCTGCATCGCGGTGTAGCTTGTTCGCCAGGTTTCGAGAGGGTGCGTTTCTGGATGAGGTATCGAATATATTGCTTCCCCCTACTTATACCTCCCGAGGAGATCACGAATGTAAAATTAGAGAGATTAGAGTGCGCACGGAGGCTTTCAGACAGTCGTTCTTCCCGCTAACCATACGCGACTGGAACAGGAAAGGGAGGTAATGACAGTGGCACGTAAAGTGCCCTCCGCCACACACCGTTGGGTGGCTTGCGGAGTATAAATGTAGATGTAGATGTAGAACCATTACATCCACAGACCTTTCACCGATGTATCTAAGAACGCGTTGGCGTTCGACCTGACTGCCACAAACAGAAATGAGACTCTTCACTGAATATCACAGTAAGCACCTCAATGTTCCAGGTTCGCCTGGCTCTACACTAAGCAGGTCTCTGTTGCCTGTGATATTGCGCCACCGGTATAAAAAGCATCGAAACTCGACAACTCTACTCTAATTTTCTGCCAATGTACAGTACAAGTCGCAACAAATGTAAAACTTCAATAATCTTGATCATGTTGAGCTCCACAGCTGGTTGACACTAATATTTTTCATCAATGAAACCATCTGTATTGGTACACATTAACTGTGCCACGACAGGTTTCCTTCCTTTAGGACATTAGGTTGGCAAGTTGCGCCATTATCATTATATATAGAAGGTCTGTTTATTTTATATTGTGATATTGGTACATTTAGGCAATCTTATGTCCTAAAGGAAGGAAAAGGTCGTGACACAGTTAATATGTATTACTACAGCTGTGGTGGTTTTCGTTAACCGTCAATATAAAGGTAGAACTGTTCTTCAGGCATTGTTCAAAACGTCAACTACATGGAATACGGATAAACCATCGATTGTCTTACGCGCTCAAGGATGCAGTAGTCTGGAGCACTTTCTTCGAGGCAACGACTATCTTAGCAAGCTGGATCATCGGTCTGAACTCATAAAGTAGGCTCTTCACATGCCCGCAGAAGAAAAAAAAATCATTTTTGTATTGTTATTTTGTAAGGTGGCTATAATTTCGCGCCATGAAAGCACTCATTTACATACTTTGCCGTGATTTACAACCGAAGTTAGGTATCATTTGAAAGGTTGTACATCGTAAACATGAATATTTAAAGAAGACTGACATTGCCACGTACACCTTGTAAATAGTTGTTAACGCTTGTAGCATGAGAGGTGACGGAGTGTCTTTATTATCAAAACGGCGTAATGAATGATTGCCTATACTAGTAGAGGTTGGAACGCCAGTGGAAATGGTACGGCAGGTGAACCTCAGGCCCTGGGTGGAAAAGCCCGCGCAGGTGTGTTGGTCCTGCTTAACACAGGAAGTAGCCCAAGACGGACGGTCGGAGCACCTTAGCGCTGAAGCACAATACAGCGGCGCCCAGCCGGTATTGTAGCGGGGCCGGAAGGATAACCGGATAATACTTCGGAAACTCTGAAAATCTTGGATGCAGCAGAGAGGAATGAGGAAGCAGTACCTCGGAAATCACGCAGGTTGGGTTATTCCCGAATATTTTTCCTCTGAGAAGCGTACCATTCTATGAATTCCTAATTAATGAGGATAGGTATTTCCTCGCAAACTTTCTGTGCTGGACGACAAAAGACTAAAATATGGTTGGTCAGCGTTAAGAAGAATCTGTAGAGAGGGAGAATATTCCTTGGCTTCGAGAATATGATACACCTCCTGCTTTTATGAGGGAGGGGAGCCGAGTTTTGCTGGGAAACCAGCGGAGGAGAGAAAGAGGTCTACCGTTCAGCCCGTGTTTGATGGTCACTCCATATCAGCTTTTGTTGGTACAGACGGACTTGCTGTCCTTTCTCTTAGGAGATTTTATAGTCAGAATGGTTAGGCACGTACTGTTGCGAGCTTATACGATTCTGAACTTCGCCTTCGGGTAGGGAGTCGTCATTGAGTACACACCGTTCAGTGATTGAGAGCAATTCTTCTGTCTATACTCATGTTGTGACGTTATCTGAATTCCGATCTTTTGGCTGGGAGTTCGCGTTGCTTGGCTGTAGAACACAGAGGAGAAGACAGAGGACAGCCTTCTGCCGTCCTAGTGTTTGAATGAGTTTTTATTTTGTGGCTGGAGTTCTTCCATCGTCGGAGATGTGTACGAGAGTCATCACCCCAACGCACCAGATGCAGTACATATGATGATACTGCTAACTGCTTTGGCTTATTATTGCTGTAAAGTTAAACAGCTGTGATCACATAAGTTTTATTTCTACTAAGGTTGCACACCACTGTAGATCATCTTTGAAAGTAGTTTCTTCTAGCGTTTGGTAAGTAGGTGATGTCACTCATCTCGCATTAATTATTTTAGATCTCGTAGCCATAAAAAAGAGCAGATTTGGGCAATTGATTGAGAGGTGGCATGAGCCCCCTCTCATATTTCTATCTTACGATTTTCGTCTCTAATTGGATGCGGTGAAAAGTTGCTATTCCTTCACACGCGGACTTCCCACGCAGCGTCTCTCGTCACCCAGGTGGTCCGGTGACAGGCGGGCTCTGCGGATCTCGAGAGGGTTATGCCGACGAGTGTGAGGGAGTCGAGTGAATGCTTTCCAGACGCCGACATTGTCAAAAGACACGCCCGGAGGGGCCTGAAGTAGTGGCTGGGCTAGAGGTTCCGTTACTTCGCAGAATCTTAGCGAAAACACTTTCTATTGGGCTACCAGCGAGGCGTGGGAATGACTTGTGTACCCAGGCAGTTGTGGCGGGAAAATTCCCGCGCTTTCTGCAAAATAGTAACTGTGATTGGCTTGCTCAGGGCGTAGCTCCGTGACGTGGCAAAATCAGCACAGAAATTGGCGCCAAGAATCTCCATTGGTGGAATGGTAGTGCTCTGGCAATGGAGTGGAATTTTCCGCCGGTTTTTGAGTTCCTGATTGGAACGTTTAACCACGGCCACTGTCGTGGGGGCGGGAATGTTGTGTGTTCGGCCTGTACGGGTGCTCTAGGTAGTCGGCTCTCGCCTTTCGGTCGAGGCTGTCGAAGCAACCAGCCATCGCCTCCGGTACGTCAGATCGTGTTCTGGCAGTTAAGAAGACGGTTTGGTAATGTATGTCCGCAGCACCAGCAGTTAGGGATTTTCCTAGGTGATAATCAGAGCTCAGCAGAGCGCGCCTGTTCGTCTTTTTCTAACTTTGTTCTGTCTTGAGTAGCAGCAATTAATGTTGGGTTAGCTGTGTGTCTCTCTTAAGATTTGAGTGGCAAGGAATTGGCTCCACATACCACTTCGTCATAAACCTCACAATCTAGTTTAGGGACAACTTCACCTTCACAGCATTTGTTTGAGTATCCAATTTGAGCCAATTTGATGTATTATAAATGTTTCATGTGTTTTTGTTTATTATTTTGTGTTTCGACCTTCACAGCATTTGTTTGAGTATCCAATTTGAGCCAATTTGATGTATTATAAATGTTTCATGTGTTTTTGTTTATTATTTTGTGTTTCGTCTTAATAAATCATATTGTTATTTTGGACAGAACTTTCATTCTGTTAATCGGTAGAGCAACCCATCATTTCTCACTACGTTAATGAAACCTTCCTTTATCTAACTTGTTTATCAAATTAAATTATTGCAGGTGCCAAACTCTTTTCTACTCCACTTGCAGGGTTGATTGCAGTCAGTTCGCGTATATTTATTAATCCTTGTGCAACAGCAAAAGTCGGAGTTAGAATAGGGGGTGGGCTTAGAGCATCATTTACATATGTAGATTCTAGAATTTAGTGTTAAATACACTGCTAGCCGCGGCACCTCGCATGATCAGTAATATTAGTTAATTCATTTGTATCTCTTTATGTCCATTGTACATTGATATACAAACATTTGTACTATATAAAGGAGTTTTGATCTACAGTAAATATAGAAGTAGAAACAACATTTATCAGTTTGTAGTTACTAGTTCCCTTAATCATTCATTTATGTTTACGTTGTAATATATACGTTAAAAACCAAGATGGAGGAAATAACATCACCATTAAGAGATCCTAAGATCTGCTTCATGGGGTAGTCAGACAGGGCCAAATCTTTATTTTCGTGTTCAGTATTTTCCGTTGTGTACATTAATTTTTACACCCGCCTGGAGCAGCATCTTCGAGTTTTCAGTGCAATATAGATGCAAAGATAAATGGTGGTAAGAAATGAAACGGAATGCAATTAACCTGTAAGAGTGACTGGTGACTGCTAGCGCCTTGTATCAAAATATTCATCGAAAAACCTTCGAAATTTTGTCCTTGAAGTTCTGTTTCACAGTATGGACAGAAACGTAAAAGAGACATTAGAAGACCAAGGAAACCTAACAATATGGTTCCAGAGATCTTTTCAAGTCTCAGACATCTATACAGCACACCTTCGTCGTCAATCCAAATTCTCATTCACTCCTCAGCATACTTGGCATTCCTCCTAAACTCGAACAGCATGGCAAAGGCACTCCAACTGTATTGGAATAGCACCTCAGCACTGACCGAAATGAGGGATCGTTCCTGAAATCCAGGAATAGCTGCTTTAATCAAACGAAACTACACTACTGGCCATTAAAATTACTACATCAAGAAGAAATGCAGAGAATAAACGGTTATTCATTGGATAAATACATTATACTAGAACTGACATGTGATTACATTTTCACGCAATTCGGGTGCATAGATCCTGAGGAATCAGTACCCAGAACAACCACATCTGGCCGTAATAACGACCTTGATACGCCTGGGCATTGAGTCAAACAGAGCTTGGATGGCGTGAACAGGTACAGCTGCCCATGCAGCTTCATCACGATACCACAGTTCATCAAGAGTAGTGACTGGCGTATTGTGACGAGCCAGTTGCTCGGCCACCATTGACCAGACGTTTTCAATTGGTGAGAGATCTGGAGAATGTGCTGGCCAGGGCAGCAGTTGAACATTTTCTGTGTGCAAAAAGGCCCGTACAGGATCTTCAAACATGCGGTCGTGCATTATCCTGCTGAAATGTAGGGTTTCGCAGGGATCGAATGAAGGGTACAGCCACGGACCGTAACACATCTGAAATCTAACGTCCACTGTTCAACGTGCCGTCAATGCGAACAAGAGGTGACCGAGACGTGTAACCAATGGCACCCCATACCATCACGCCGGGTGATACCCCAGTATGGCGATGACGAATACAGGATTCCAATGTGCGTTTACCGCGATGTCGCCAAACACGGATGCGACCATCATGATGCTGTAAACAGAACCTGGATTCATCCGAAAAAATGACGTTTTGCCATTCGTGCACTCAGGTTCGTCGTTGAGTACACCATAGCAGGCACTCCTGTCTGTGATACAGTGTCAAGGGTAACCGCAGCTGTGGTCGCCGAGCTGATAGTCCATGCTGCTGCAAACGTGGTCGAACTGTTCGTGCAGATGGTTGTTGTCCTGCAAACGTCCCCATCTGTTGACTCAGGGATCGAGACGTGCCTGCACCATCCGTTACAGCCATGCGGATAAGATGCCTGTCATCTCGACTGCTAGTGATACGAGGCCGTTGAGATCCAGCACGGCGTTCCGTATTACCCTCCTCAACTCACCGGTTCTATATTCTGCTAACAGTCATTGGATCTCGACCAACGCGAGTAGCAATGTCGCGATACGATAAACCGCAACCGCGATAGGCTGCCATCCGACCTTTATCAAAGTCGGAAACGTGATGGTACGCATTTCTCATTACACGAGGCATCACAACAACGTTTCACCAAGTAACGTCGGTCAATTGTTGTTTGTGTATTAGAAATTGATTGGAAACTTTGCTCATGTCAGCACGTTGTAGGTGTCGCCACCGGCGCCAACCTTCTGCGAATGCTCTGAAAAGCAAATCATTTGCATATCACAGCATCTTCTTCCTGTCGGTTATATTTCGCGTCTGTAACACGTCATCTTCGGGGTGTAGCAGTTTTAATGGCCAGTAGTGTATATGGTTCGAGAGACCTTTTCAGGTCTCAAATATCTATGATGTGTGTATGCACACTGAAGTGACGAATGAAAATTTGTACCATGGCTGGGATCCGAACCAGGGTCTTTTCCCGTCTAAGCAGATGCGCTAACCATTACGCCAACCTGGGACAGTGGCTATGCACAACTGCACGGACTACCCTAGCATGTGTTGCTCCTCAGTGTAAAGCCACTGTGCCAGCGTGTCGTAGTGGTTGGCGCATCTGCATAGTGAGCAGGAGACCCAGGTTCGAACCCTGGCATTGTACAAATTTGTAATTTGTCGATTCAGTCTCGATATATAGACCAATGAAATGTTGGCAACAACTTCGTCTGTGATGAGAGTAGTCGAATCACCCATTCCTTGAGAGAAAGGAAGAAGAAGAAGAAGAAGCAGAAGAAATCAAGCATAAAAACCTCGCAGGGTGACCCGTTCAGTTCGCTGTGATTCCCTGACGATGCCCTGAACGAGCGGTCCGCCCCCCTGATGGGGCTTAACATGGTGGCCTTGTCGCACAAAGGCGGTCGCGGCTGCGCGGTTTGCAGCTACCAGACCGGAGGGTTGGGGACCGGGACCGGGGCCCGGGCCGGCGTTTTCCGGCTTCCGGCGCCTACCCGCCCCGCGCCGTCAGATTGCAGTCCTGGCTGCGTGCGATGCCGCCAGCTGCAACGGCTGCGGCACAGTCGTCTGCACACCGCTGCAGAGAAAGCCGTGGGGTGGGCACTGCAAAACTTAACGCCGTATATCAGCAGTGTTGCTAACGAAGCGCTGTCTATTATGCAAGACTAATCACAAGCCCACATTCTTGGCCTGAGGAAGCGTCTAAATACAGAGGGTTTGACAAAAATATGGAAACACCAAAACCGTGGCACGTTTAATACGATGTAGGAAACCCTGTGGTGAAGACGTAATGACCTTTCTAGACTCTGAGAATCTCATCAGCAGAAACCAACACGGTTTCAGGAAACAGCATGTCATGCGAGACACAGCTGGGCCTCTTTGTGCATGATATACAACATGCTCTAGATACCGGCTCCCAGGTTGATGCCACATTTCTTGATTTTCGAGCGGCGTTCGACTTAGTTCTGCACTGTCGCTTGCTCCAAAAAGTGCTTTTTCAAGTGGATATCCCGTTTAGAACCTCTTGTGATCTATACCCATCTGCTCAGCCTTTCCCCCTCCTCAATAATTTAGTACAGAACTCGCCCATCGTCTGTGCTATTGATAAATGAAATTTTCAGCATGTTCTCGCACTTGTGGAAAAGTGAAATCTCCACTACGTGATTCTTGTAATGAAGTGCCGGTTAGGGTAGCCGAGCGGTTCTAGGCGCTACAGTCTTGAACCGCGCGACCGCTCGGTCGCAGGTTCGAATCCTGCCTCGGGCATGGATGTGTGTCATGTCCTTAGGTTAGTTAGGTTTAAGTAGTTCTAAGTTCTAGGGGACTGAAGACCTCAGAAGTTAAGCCCCATAGTGCTCAGAGCCATTTGAACCATTTGTAATCAAGTGACCGTGGAAGCGAGTTACTGTACAAGTGATATCTCTGGCGTAGTTCCACTAACCAAAAGATTCCAATTGGCACTAGGGTACTATTGGAAATGACTGATTAGTCGGAAGGTGTGTAGCCACTGACAGAAATTATGCATACAATTGACTGCAATAAATTTTATTGTTAAAAGAAGAGTACTGTTAATTTCCGACGTGCCAAAGGTAAATACCACCACTGCTTTAAAAGCACACCCTTTGCCGTCCCTGATGGATTCCGCAGTGAGTGTTCCCTATAACGTAAAAATAATGCATGTTGATTCATTACAAGTTGCTAGGCGGGATTTAATTTTCTACCGTTCCCTGTCGTTATTTTTTTATGTAAGGGAAGTTTTATATGCGTCTGAAATAAATAAGACGTTTTGTTTCTTAGAATTTCGAAAGAGTCTTTTTACAGAATTGCAAGCATTTGAAATAAGCTACAGTGAGCTTTCGATCTCCATAATTGAAGAAGATTTTATGGAAAATTCATTTATGGATCATAATGTAAATTTCAGTACCTTCACAAGATCACACTGGGTAACTGAGGGTGAACACAAAACACAGTCATTAACTCTGAAGACGTTAATTAATGTTTCTGAAAAAGCACCTTGGGTTACCAATCAACTCAATTTGCTCGGGACATTTTCATAGCAGCAATTCGCCGCGAAACCTTTCACACGCACACTAATTAATAGAATCAACAGTCTGTCAACTACGGCTTCTCGCGAACATTTGGGCTACTGCATACGACTTTAAATTACAAGTGGTTGTATTCAAGTCATTCCAGAATGTCTTTGGAAAGGAAAGCAACCGTCATGCCATACCGAACGAAAATCTGCGTGTACCGTTCAATGCTTTTCAAAGTTACCGGACAGTAATTACGTCATGGTATTTTTCCTATGGTATCTATTTCGTTTTCTAATCTTGAAACTATGGATAAGTGGAAGGAAAAATCGGTGCGATTCACAACCTGTGTACAACAAGTTGCCTAAATATTCTGTACTAATTACACCGGCCTCACAATGTTCTTAATGATGAGAACCTTATCTCTGTTCCTGCGGATGTTCTTCAGTTCCCTCTAGCACCACGGAAGTTATTCCCCGCTGTCTCAACAGATGTCCTAGTGTCCTGTCCCTTCTCCTCATCAGTCTACCTAATTTTCAACATTCTTCTGTAGCACCACATCTCAAATTCTTCGATTCTCTTCTGTTCCGATTTTCCCACAGTCCATGTTTCAATACCATACAATGCTGTGCCCCAAATACGCATTCCCAAAAATTTTGTACGCAGTTCACTTACAGGCCTCTGGTCCTGCACTGGTACATTTAGGTTTCGAGTGCATAATACTAGAGAACTGGCTGCCCTCCCCTATTTCCACAGCATAGTGGGAAAATGGAACATAACGTGCTACGTAAAAATACTTTACTCCGTAATATACAAGGTGCTACTTCTCAGAACTTTACAAATTACACATGTTTGGCGCTGCAGTGCTTGACTGACCGAGACATACTGGCGTTCGCCACGGTGTCTCCACGCTATCTGGCGCATCCGCTCTCAACGGCCGCTCAGCAGTAACCGACCGAGCGTAGTGGCGCAGTGGTTGGCACACTGGACTCGTATTCGGGAGGACGACGGTTCAAACAAAAGTCCGGTCATCCTGATTTAGGTTCTCCATGATTTCCCTAAATTGCTTCAAGAAAACGCTGGAATGGGTCCTTTGAAAGAGCACCGCCGACTTCTTTCCCAAATCCGATGGGACCGATGACCTCGCCGTTTGATCCCTCCCCTCGAATAAACCAACCAAGCAATATCTGCGTGCACGAAGGACATGGAAGGGCTAATTCCACACACCCAAAGTTACAATATTTCCGAAAGGGAGCAGGTTATACAGGACAAGTTTAGCTGTTCAATTTGCAAGATGCCACTAGATATCACCTGTAGTGACCACGTAGAACTCAACAATTTTCTTCATCAAATTCAGGCCTCTGTTTGATGCGAGTAGACTTCTCATGGCCAGGAATGCTCTTTTTGACAGTGTTTGTCTGTTTCTTCTGTCCTCCTCTCTCCGCCCTTCAAACGAGATTTTTCTGCCTAGGTAGCAGAATTCCTTTTACTTCGACTACTTTGTGATATCCAATTCTGACGTTAAGTTTCTCGGTATTTTATTTCTGCTACTTCTCATTACTTTAGTCTTCTTCGATTTACTCTCAGTCCATATGTTGTATTCATTATATGCTTCATTCAGTTCAACACATCCTGTAATTCTACTTTCACTGAGGATAGCAATGTCATCAAACGACTCTTTCCATTGGTATCCTTTCACCTCGAATTTCAATCCCACCCTCGAACCTTTCTTTTATTTCCATCATCGCTTCATGCAATCCGATAAAAATACCTTTATTTTTCTTCAGTCTTGCTTCCATTATCAACAGAAACGCCAGAACTGTCTCTCAGTTGATTGCCATCTAATAGATTCTCAATTTTCTCTTCCGTTCTTTTGCATATTATTCTTATCAACGGCTTAGAGTTGTTCAAATGAGTGTACGATAGTTCTCCCATTTGTCGGCTCTTGCATTCTTCGGAATTGTGTGGATGGTGTATTTCCGAAAGTCTGATTGTAACCGTCAGTGTCAGACATTCCACACGTCACCGTGAATAGGCGTTTTGTTGTTACTTCCCCTAACAATTTTTAAATTCCGATGCAATGAATTATTTAATCTTAAGTCTTCCAAAATTCTTTTAAATTTTAATTCCAATAGTGGATTCCCTAGCTCTTCCCTCTCGGCTCCTGTTTCTTCATCTCTCACCTCATCAGACATGTCCTCCCCCTCATACAGGCCTTCAATGTACTGTTTCCATCCGTCTGCTCTGTCCCCTGCATTTGACAGTGAAATCCCCGTTGCGCTCTTAATGTTACCGCCCTTGCTTCTAATTTCACCAAAGATTATTTTGCATGCAGCCCTTTCGTCTTAACTTCCCTACACTTCCTATTTATTTCATTCCTAAATGACTTGTAGTTTTGTATTCCTGAATTTCCCTGAACATTTTTGTGCTTCCTTCTTTCGTCGATCAACTACAGTATTTCTTCTGTCTCTTCGTAATTATCTTTCTTGTACCTATGTTTTTCTTTCCAGCTTCTGTAATTGCTCTTTTTACAGATATCCATTCCTCTTCATCTGAACTGCTTATTGAGCTATTCCTTATCGCAGTATCTATACCCTCAGAGAACTTCAAGCGTATCTCTTCATTCATTAGTACTTCCGATCCCATGTCACCGCGAACTGATTTTTCCTGACTTATTTCTTAAACTTCAGACTACTTTTGATCATAACTGAACTGTGATCTGAGTCTGCATCTGCTCCTGGGTACGCTTTACAATATAATATCTCTGTCTGACCGTGATATTATCTAACTGAAATCTTCCCATATCTCCCGCCCTTCCCCAAGTATACTTCCGCCTCTTGTGTTCTTTGATCACAATATTCACTGTTACTAGCTCATATTTACTGCAGACCTCAATTAGTCTTTCTCTTCACTCAGACCTACTACCAAGTCCATATTCTCCCGTAAACCTTTCTTCTATCGCTTTCCCTACTACCACAATCCAGTCCCCTATGACTACCAGATATTCACCTTCTTTTACGTGCTGAATTAACCATTCAGTATCATGTTCTTTCTCTGTCTCTTCATCGTCTGCTTGCGACATCGCCCTGTGTACCTCAACTATTGTTGTCGGTGACGGTCTGCTGTCGCTTCTGATGAGTACAACCCTATAACTGAACTGTTCAGATTAAATTACTCTCTGCCCCACCTTCCTATCCATAATGAATCCTACTATGGTTACAAAATTTTCTGCTGTTCTTGATATTTTCCTATACTCATCTGCCAAAAATCTTTGTCTACTTTCAATTTCATTCCACTGATATTCAATCGTTTTCTGACAGTCAACTCCCTCTTGGCTTGTCTAGAGAACCCCAAAACTCGTATAGCACATTTTTAAATGTTTTTTATCTTTGTCACGACACTAGAGAGAGTCAGTTGTAGTTATTGCCTCCGAGACCACTTGCTGTAGCTCACGCAACCATTCTATGGTACATGAGGGACACCACTGTTTATCGCAGTAACAATTCGGCAGCCATTTCTCTCCTACTGTGAACTGTATTTCCATTATCTTCTCCCACTTAACAAGAACTTTCCAGCTCGACATATTTCTGTAAGCTCACTTTTCTTTGGAAATTTGAGCTCAAGGAAACATTATTTTAAAATTACGTCTGTCTGCTGACTGACATAAATCTATTGCGGTCGTTCCACATTTCCCTTTGGAAAGACTTAAGAGTAACTTCACGAAAGTTCTACCTAAAACATGGAAGTGGGAGTATAAGCGATGTCATTGGTTGGGGCATGTTATAGGTACATGATGAAACACCAACACATTCTGCTGCTCCTGTAACATACTGCGCCAACAAGGCACAACATCAGTAGGACGATTTGTGCTTATACCTTGGCCTCCAATGTCATCTGGCCTCAGCCCACTGGATTTTTCTGTTGGGGGCCATCCCAAGAGTGAAGTTTTCAGCACCACCATTGATATGTGAAGAACTGGAACAGCTAGTTGTTCAGTCTTCTCAAGATTTACGAAACGATGCAGAAGGGTTTTGAAAGAACTCGTAAGCGTGTAGTATTGTATCCAGATGCAGGGACAACACGATACCTCCAACACTTCCGCTGCTGTGGAAGTATAGACACGTTCTGCTACGCTGTTCCCCAGGCACCGCTTGGGTTTTCCTAAGGACGTCTGTATGCTTCGTGAGCTGCCGATCTTTCACTGCTCCGAACGAGTTACTTCCAAATCTCAGAGGATAAAAAAGTTTCGCATATATATTATAAAACATACGTGCCTCATTACCTGCAAAAATCTCGTTTCCATACCTTGAATCGTTTATGAGGTATGACAATGTTATGACCACATGATTCTCGATGCACAAGGACGTGAATGAGCGCGTCGTGCGCAACCATCCGTCGGATTTCAAATCCAAGAACTTGAGAACGAAATGAGATATCGTTCCGCTCTTAATTTTAAATAAAATTTTGATACCTTACCTGCATTTCATTCACAGTAATAACCATTCGCAAAGTTTACGCAGTGCTATTTTACTTCTGAAAAATCTGCAACATTTCACTCAATGTTCTACTTAATTTAATGCGGTGCAGTAACTATGACATATAACAAAAAGAAATTCAGCCCTTTCTGGGTGAAAATATCAGATTGTAAGATGTGTAAAAATCAAATTTTTTCACTTAGAAGTTTCCGAAAAATCGGATGATGAGTGTTTCATATCGACTGGAAGGCCGTCTCTCAACACAGGCACCAGAATTTGGCGATCAGTGCAGCCGTAACAAACGCCGTCCTCAGGACGGAATGAAGAGAGCACGGCTACAGCAGCGAGAGGGTTAACACTTCCACATGCAGAACAAATTGTAACATATAACGTGCTGAAGTAGTATTTTATTTCTTGTTAAGTTGGCTATGAGGGAAATTTAAGCCCGTTTACATAGGGACTTGATTGCTAGTATATAGGACAGTACCTCATGTACAATCTATGATGGCTCGTAACCACATATTGGCAACTGTCTCGCTGATGGCTTGTCTGAGGACTATGTTTACTGGAGCTTTTTCGCTTCTGGTTCACTGTATTTTCGTGCCTATAGTTTCTGCTGTTATTACGATACACGCTGTATCTTTTCAAATGAAATTCACGAGTTTTTTACTGCTAATTCACTATATTCTCTCTTTCTGACGACGGTAAACGGATTTCGCTTTCTTTTTTTCTACGGACAACTGATCACATCTTGTAACTGATCATGTTATATATTGAAAAGTGCAGTGTATACTAATCTTCCGTTGGATGTTCTCTTGCCAAATGAGAAATTTCTCAATCAAATTTCAATTAAAAACATATTTACAATATGGCACCTCGTTGGCTCATAAACAAGGAGTCAACGACTTTATTAAGTACTTGGTTACTCAGCGCACAAAAATTGCAAGATACGCCAGCCACAAAGAAACATACGGAACCTCTTACACATACTATTCATAAAAACAGAAAATCATTAACAAGACAAGATCAAGAAGTGAATCCTGAAAAAAGGAAATCGTACACTGAATGTTAAATTACAGACCTAAGGGGAAATCTTTTTACCCCAGAGGAAATCTTTTTATTTTGTTTTGAGTATAGTTAAATAGGAATAATTTTGGTTTATTTCATTTAAAAATGTATTTATATTAAGAAAACGAAAGGTGTGGCAGCAACGAACGAAAAAATCATTTATTGGTCTATTTTTTATTTATTTTATTTATTTTTCTGTTGTTTTATTTATCCAGTTTGATGTTCAAGCATATCACTTACTGTGAATCAGTAATGTGGTGAACAGGTCGCATGGAAATGTCTTGGGTTCAATCTCTGACGAGTCCTATGATGTTTACACATCACTCCTTATTTCTTTAAGCTCTAGGTATGTTTTTTTATGTTAAAAAAAGCCGAGTTGCACCGTAGTTTGGAATCCACACTAAGCAACACGTCCCTCTATAGCTGGCTGGATTAGTCGGTTCAAAGGCGGAAGGAAGGATTTCGCAGGTCGTGGTCTCGCGGTCACGTTCTCGTTCCCCAATCACGAGATCCCGGGTTTGATTCCCTGCAGGTTCAGGGATTTTCAACTGCCTCGAAATGACTGCGTGTTTGCGTTGTCTTCATCATCATTCATGGAAGTGGCGCAACAGGACTGAGCAAAGTTTGGGAATTTGTTAGGGTGCTGATAAACGCTCAGTTGGGCGCCCTACAAACAAAATATCATCTTCATCATCGTCATCGAAGGAAGGGAAGAGCACGCCACCTTCAATAGGGCCATGCCTAGAAAGCACTGTGGTATTAAAACAAAACTTAAGGTTCAAGACATCCTGTTCCTTGATGAGGTCCCATACTCCGTAGGGGACGATGCGGGAGGCCCGCACCGCCGTACTAGGCAAGGTCTTAGTGGAGAGGGTTTGCCATTTCCTTCCTCCGACCTTAACGGGTATGAATGATGATGATGACACAACAACTCCCAGTCATCCTGACGCAGGAAAGATCTCTAACCCCGCCGGGAATCGAACCCGGGACCCCGTGCGCGGGAAGCGAGAACGCTACCGTAAGACCACGAACTGCGGACTCCTGTGCCTTAATGTCATTTTATTTGTACTTCGCTAAAATTGTACAGTAATTAAACACATAATGATATGTGGAGGGCGATTGTGGTATCATGTATCGACACCACTCTACTGGCATCTTTAGGTTGGCAACGGAATTGCGAGTTCCCTTCAGATCCCAATAGTGATCGTGCATAATCTGGAGGAGTGAAGGGTGCGCACCTGCTGTCACACAACTCCAGTCGCTCTGCAGTGCGAGCGGCCTCTGCCACCGCGACATAGATCGGCCGGCGGTGGGCACTCACCCCATTTGCACTCGGAGCCTCTTCACTGAGACTACATCGCGCGTGCTTAGTGGAGCGAACCTCTTCCTTGTTGACATTGAAAGCTGGTCTCTATTTCCTGCTGCATTATTTGTAGTAAGTCTTCGTACGCTTGGAGAAATACAAGATAAGTTCAAATGGTTCAAATGGCTCTGAGCACTATGTGACTTAACGTCTCAGGTCACCAGTCCCCTAGAACTTAGAACTACTTAAACCTAACTAACCTAAGGACATCACACACATCCATGCCCGAGGCAGGATTCGAACCTGCGACCGTAGCGGTCGCGCGGTTCCAGACTGAAACGCCTAGAACCGCTCGGCCACACAGGCCGACTACAAGTTAAGTAAGTCTTCTGTTTACTATGTTAAGCTGTTAGCCAATCATTTCTGCTCCTGTCCAGCTTTGCTACGACAACAGTTGCCGCAGCACTATGTAGCCCACCTGCCCTCACTGCTGCACACAACGGTAACACGGGTGCATCGGCGCGGCTGTTGCAGCGCCAAAGGGCACGCTCCCAGACGGCGGTCATCCGTCTTCCGCGGCGCGCGCCAGCACCGCCGCAGTGGCCGTACTTCAACCGCGGAGGAGCAGAGCGTCGCCAACCGCTGCTTCTGGCAGCCGCTAAACTAGTTTCGTGGCGGTGGCCGCCAGCCTTACTTATGTCCCACCCGTGCAGCTTACGGCGCTCATTGTTCTTTCTCAACGACTACTGGGGCACATAGCGCTGACAAACTGCAATTGGACTCCTCGCGGCTTGAGAAAAACGCACTGTCGCCGTCTGCGAAACTACTTAAACCCATCCTTCTTTTACCCTTCTCAGAATTTAATTTCTTACAACTTTGCACGTTCCCGTACTCCATCATTTCGAGTTCACCCCGTTAATGAAAGTTATGATTTCCACTTAACTGCATTCTACTCCCATGTCTACACAAATATTTCGCAAGTCATTCTACATGTCGCTGATTATATTGTGCCACTAACATCAGTTCTCCTTCCTATTTCATTCGCGTACACAGCGAGGGAACAATGACTGTCTGTTTGCCTCCATACGCACACTACTGTCTCTTATCTCTTTCTCCTGATCGTTACCCAAGATATACGATGGTGACAGCATAATGGACGCACAACTTTCTTCGCACAGAGATTCTCTAAATTTACTGAATAAGATTTTGCGAGAACTATTCCGTCTTGCCGGCCGGAGTGGCCGAGCGGTTCTAGGCGCTACAGTCTGGAATCGCGCGACCGCTACGGTCGCAGGTTCGGATTCTGCCTCGGGCATGGATGTGTGTGATGTCATTAGGTTAGTCAGGATTAAGTAGTTCTAAGTTCTAGGGGACTGATGACCTCAGCAGTTAATTCCCATAGTGCTCAGAGCCATTTCATATCTTATTGCGTCTTTCTTACAAGTATTTCCATTTAATTTTCCCGACCATTTCTGTTACAGTGTGGTGTGGACCATGACATCCTGTTGCCATCCTAGCAGTGCGTTCCTGAATTCGCTCGATGTCTTTTATCCTCACTACTTGATAAGCACCCCAAGCGCTGCAACAACAGATCTGGTCTTATATGCTATTTCCTTTACACATCCACAACACTTTTCCAAAATCCATCCAACAAATCAGCGAAGGGCGTTCAACGAGTAATTTAACACATTGTTCTTACAAAAACAGGTTGATTTTATTCAGGATTTCAGTGTAAACTATATTATTACTCACTCTTTTGGTTACAAAACCCAATTTTTCTACGCTCGGCCTTACGCCAGCTTACTGGAACGACCAGTATGTATACTGAACGCCGTTCGAGCCAACGTCATTCTGCATCCATAACCTCTCCAACGTCCATTCATAGTTTCCCACGGAGTGCATCCTTCACTGTGTCGCCGGCCGGTTGGAAGTCGAAACGTTTGAAATTCGGGCTGTAGGATGAATGAAGAAGAACAGTCCAATAAAGTTTTGTGAGCTCCTCTCAGGTGTCCATGCTTGTGTTGTGTCTTACGTTGTCACGGAGAAGAAGAAGTTCGTTTGCATTTTTGTAGCAATGAGCACGCTGAAGTCGTTTCGTCAATTTCCTGAGGTTACCACAATTCTTTCCAAAGTTGTTCATTGCACATCCCACGGAATAATCCCAGAAGACCGTCGCCATGAGTTTAGCAGCTGAGGATGCGACTTTGAAATTTTTCTTCAGAGGATGGGTAGTGAGGCGCCACTCGACTAATTGCAGTTTTCTTTCCGAATCAAGATCCATCGCCTGTGACGATGTTCGACAAAAAATTGTCACGATCAGCCTCGCAAAGCGCAAGAAATTTCGCAGAGATGGTCCTTCGTTGCCTTTTGTGATCTTTTGTTAGGCGGCAGGAAACCCAGCGGGCATACATGCTTGAGTACCCCAACTGGTAGACGAGTGTGTCAGCACTACCAGCAGAGACGTCCAGTTGTGCAGCGAGGTGTTTGGCTGTGATCCGTCAGTCGTCTCGAATGAGAGTGTCCGCACGTTGCAACGTTGCAGGAGTCACAGATGTATGCGACCGGCCGGCACTGGACAAACTGGACTGGTTTGCTTGTGCTTGTTGGGATGACGACAGACGCCTCGCCCAACAACTCACTGACTGGCCTCCGTAGACATTCTGGAAGAGCCTATAAATATCAGCGATGCTGCGGCTACCGCCAAAGGGAACCTTGTCATTGAGTTTCTTTTGGCGGAAAACCAGAGGTCTCTGCTTGGAACGCACCTCTATGTGTATAACGATATGTATGGAGCCGCCACCTACCGCAACTTCGTATAACTGCAGGGGCTGAAGAAGGAATATTCCACGATGTCCCACAATAAATTCTGCATTTTTCAATCGATACTGGCCGAGAAAAAATGTATTGCATTACTTATAAAACGTCCCTCGCATATACAAGAACAGATACAGAACGACACAAAGTGAAGCGTATCTCGTACCACCGCCCAATACGGGTGGCAACCGATAGACAGTTTCGCCGTTTGCTGCTCAACGAGTCTGGGTATCACCGACGCTACGTCATAAAAGAGCTTTATAAAAACAACAGTAGTACGGAAAAAGCTCAGACGGAATTAGAGATCGTTTCCAGGCAGGTTTGATTCCATCAAAACACACGATAAAAATGCGTATTAGTGACTTTTAAAGAACTAGATCCGCTTTGAAAAACATGCGATCAACTATAGATACCAGTACGTGTCATCCACTGCATATCGTCCTTCAACTGTTTGTCTCAACAAAACGCACCATTTCTAGGTAGCAAGAAGCAGGTCAATTATATTTCCAACCTTCACAGCTACAAATACGGGTACTTCAACAAGTGAAATAAAAAAGGACCTTTTACACATCGTCCTGCCAACAAATGAAGATAAAAAAACGACCAGTGAATTTATGGACAGTCTGTGAATGTGTGACAGAACACCTTGCCTTCTTTAGGTTACCTCAACAAATGGCCTCTTACTACGCAGGAAGCAAAGCGAACACGTCTCATCAACCCTAAACATAGTTTCACGTAATGCTATATTATATCAAACAATCGTACCACAGATCTTAACTCTTTTCGAAAATGAAGACGTGACTGTAATTTCAAATGGGATTAGTATATCCAAATTTTATAACTTCCGTTGCACCTTCTTTGACGAGTTCCGTATGCTTTGATTCAATAGCATTTTCTTTCCTTATTCAAAAAGCACAATTTGACGCTTTTCAGACAAAAGTGTTTCAAAAATATTATCAAATATCGGGATATCATTGAGTATAGTTTATAGCAAGGTTATTCCTGATGATGGAACAATGAAACCATGAGCAACAAGAACATGTACCAAGTAAAATTTAGTGGGATGGTGCGACATCGCACTCTGTTAGTGTTGATAACCGTATCATCTAATTCCCTGGCCTTAAAGGTTACTAGATTTCTCCTCTTGCAGCATGTTGCGGTACAAAAGGTGTAACTTCAATGGCAGATTTGATGAATTCATTGTGTATTTACATGCCATCGGCGCTGGGCAAAACTGTAATGGTTTAATTTTGGATAGTCAAGCAATGTTGCATTTTTTCTAGTATTAATATTCCAAAACTTTGCGTTTTTCCGCTACTGCTGTATTGGTATCCCACGCCTTTTAAATATCCTCTGATATCTACTACCATCGCATATTGTATCTCTTCTTGGAATGTTTTTCTTCCATTAATTATTGTTTAAAAATCGCTAAAAGACTTCATGGTTCACCTCAAAGAGCTGAGAATAAATATGTCTTTATTATAACAGGGCTTCGATCCCCAATCTTCATCAGTAAGTAGCAATAAAAGCAGTAAAAATGGTTCAAATGGCTCTGAGTACTAGGGGACTTAACTTCTCAGGTCATCAGTCCCCTAGAACTTAGAACTACTTAAACCTAACTAACCTAAGGACATCACACACATCCATGCCCGAGGCAGGATTCGAACCTGCGACCGTAGCGGTCGCGCGGTTCCAGACTGTAGCGCCTAGAACCGCTCGGCCACGCCGACCGGCCAAAAAGCAGTAAAATACAGAGTGTTTCAGAGGTAAGAACAAAATTTTTGTGGGATTATAGCCTGGATATACGGTATCATTTTAATCATATGAACAGATTTACGACTGTAGGCGATCTCAATAAGTCATCGGTCCGCGTGGTGGTGCGACAACCGGCGGTACGTATCCATAAGTTTGGATGTCTAGTGTCATTTGTTTTCATTAGTACCCGCTCCCTGACGAGGAATCTCTGTACTAGTTACCTTTTTCCTCATCCGGTGGGTTGTACTCGAATTGAGTTGTCGTTTATGTACTACGCTTCCTCATCAACGTAATTCGTAATCAAGTATTGTACCAAAGATAAGGGAGTGTGTTAAGGAACAATGGTACGCAATTGCAAATCTAAAAATACTGTTTGCTCTGTGTTATCATGAGTAGGATAAGGAACGTTTCACGTGGAATGAACTCGCAGACATGCAACTGGCCTTCGGTGCTGCAAGAACTATGGAGGGAGCACGGCGTGTGCACGCATGTTATCCAAACAGACGAATACGAAATCAGAGAACATTTGCCACTGTTGATCGTCATCTCCGTAAAAGAGGGACGTCAGAGGGAGATTTCCATGCTCTACATCGACACGGAGTATACGCCATCCTGGTTTCGAGGAATGCGTACTACAAATATTCGATAGCAATCCATCAGATAGCGTACGCTCCGTATCTCATGCTCTAAATGCTAGTGTTAGCCGTGTTTGGAGAACTCTGCGTTATTATCATCTGCGTTCCTACAGGCTGTGTGAGATAGATTACCTTCTACCTACTGATATTCCAATTCGGGACGACTTTGACGTATGGTTTTTGCAGCAGAGAATGGTGAGTCCCGACTTCGCAAACATTGTTTAGTAGACTGATGACTCAACTTTCAGCCGCAAAGGAATGCTCAAGAGTCGCAGCTCCCACGTCCGGCTAAGCGAAAATCCTCGAGGTACGACAGTCCACCAATTTCAGTTAATATTTGGGCTAAAATTATTCATAAACAAGTAGTGGGGCCTTAAATTCTTCCACACAGTCTAACGGTCGCGTTTATCTTCAGCGCGTACTTCCCGGTCTCCCCGAAGATATGTCGCTTCAAAACAGAAAACGAATGTTCTTCCAGCAGGATGGGACACCTCCTCATTTCACAAATCGATTGAGAAGATTCTTGGATGGACAATAACCTGGATGCTGGAATGGACGTAACGGAGCTGTTCACTGGTCTGCAAGATCCCCAGATCTCACACCACTTGACTGTTATCTCTGGAGCCACGTGCAGGCTCTTGTAAATCAAACACCCGTGAGCACTGTGGAAGACCTAGGAGCTCGAATTACTGTTGCTGCAGGAGACGTCCGAGATCAAGCCAATGAAACGTTACGCAATGTCCACCGTTCCGCGCTTCGACTGCTAGAGTTATGCCATCAAGTCAGTGCTTACACTTCGAGTATTTATTGCAGTAATCGCAATGTACAGGGATGTTTCCTCCAGGCAAAGCGAATGCGGTTTGCCGTTGTCTAGCGCACTAACTATGAGTCACAGAAATCATGTTCGTATACTTAAAATGATGGCCTATACCCACCCTATCATCCTACAAAAATTCTGTAATTACCTCTGAAACATCCAGTATATTACTAATTGACAGCAGTGACTTATGATGGATTTTATGCTATTATACGCCACAGTTTTTGAATCACCATGTAAGCTGTTAGTAAATGTCTCATGATACCTGATGAAGGTCCGACAACTGAAACCGGTTGTCATAAAGAGATATTCACTGGTATTTCTTAAATACGGGCTGTGGGCACCACCGTCACAAAACATAAAAGTCAATTAGGCTGAACAGCGGAAATCTGCACTGGTCGGAGTCCATCCCCACCAGACACAGGGAAAGAAATGAAGTAACGACAAACAAAATTTGCTTTGTTTATGAAGAACAGTGTCAGAAGCCGACTGGGTTTTCCAACTAATAACCATCCGGCATTTCTCTGGGACTTCTGGGCAATGATGGATTTCTCTAACACTAAGATCAGCCTAGAATGTGACCCACTTGTCGATTGAAGCTGAAAAATGGCAGCCAGAAATACACTATGAGTGGCAGGCTAGAACTCTTCTTCCACAGTCAGCTTCACGAATTTCAGAATGCTTGTAAAATAAAAATGAATAGTTATACTTCATGAAAGCAACTAAGAAATCACAGAAGACAGAAAAAAGTGACGAAAAGTTATACTCTAGGCAAACTACGGACTTATCTTGCCTGTCGATATTACAGACTATTTGCAACGTGGCCGTCAACAGCGAAACTGAACCGAAAGAATCGACTGAATTGAAAGTAAGCAACAGTACATTAGATTTTTTATATGAACTGTATTAATTAATCCACAGCACACAACATGCAACGCATAAATAAAATTTAGTTAATACAATCAAGTAAATTACATTTTCTATCCAACACTTCTTCATATCACTATTTACAAGCTGATTCAGAAAAGGGAGTAATGCGGACAGAAATTTTCTGCTAGACAGAACGTAAATGTGTTGGTAGTGGGTCTGTTATTCGATATCTGAGCAAGTACGAATAAATTAAGTCCTGCCGATAACGCAGTGAAGTTGGAGAAGAAGCAGAACTCGTGCAGAGAAGGGCGTTTTGTTCGGAATTTATGCGGGTATAAGGAACCCAGTAAGCCAATATCGTGGCTGTGAACAAGCCGAGGACCAGACCTTCCATCCTAATGCAGTCTCTCCCACATATTTTTCACTAATGATAAAAGTCTGTCGTAATAGCGACGCTCACAAAAGACTCTCTAAGCGCTGTGCTCTTCCAGGTCACGTTATAGGCCAGAAGTCTTGGCAGAGGGGAGAGAGGGCGTGGGAGGATGGGGGACGGCTGTATAGACTATACCCTTCCTCCGTAACGCCGCGAACAAAGCAAGAAATTTATAGCTCCCTTCGTACGGAGCAGCAATAAATTATACCGCACAGTTTTACAGGCTTAACTTAACCTGACTGTTCATTATGACTGTTAGGACTTTCGTAATGAAAACTGACTATTTCAGAACTAAAATGAGCAGCTCAATTTCGGCTTGAGATGTTCCTGCTCACTTCTGCAGTAATTTTATATTTTCAAATGCTACGATAATGTATCTCCGTGGCATTATTTAAAGGAAATTCAGTTATAAGCCGCAAAAGAACATGTGGTATGAGTGGTTACCTCCTATTTTTCTCAAATGGTGGAGTTCAGTCAAACAGCGTCTCTAGAAATTACGTCATTGCAACAGCTTTAGTCATTACTGTGGCTCCATTATGGATGGGGCCACAAGGTATGCAGTAAAATGGCGACGATTGTCGGTCATGTCATAGTAACCTGAAGAACGTTCACACAGCAGTGTGACACCTAATCCAGCAGAACATTCCTGCTGCGAAAAGGGCAGTGTGTAGGGACACATGCTATTCGTGTTTTATATTAATGGTCTAGGACACATACTAATAGTAACCTCAGACTTATTGCAGATGATGTGATCTATGAGGTGTAGCTATGAACTAAGAGTACTATAGTGGTGAAACATTTTATTTAAGAAACCTAGATATTTAGTTATTGTCACTCCCAATACATTCTCCTCCTCTATACACACAGTGCTCAATGTCCATTTTCAGTGATGGAAACAGTGCTGGAAGTCTTCCTCTGTGAGATCCTTGATGACACGTCCCACTTTTTCTTTCACTGCTTCAACGAACAGAAATTTTGTTCCTTTTAATGCAAATTTGACATGATGCTAGGTCAGGCGAATAAGGTGATTTGTCTGACACTATGATGCTGTACTTCGCTAGAAACCTCTTAACTAACAATGCGATATGAGCCGGAGATTTATTTATTTACCTATTTATTTATTTATTTATTTTTTGAGGAAAACCCATGACTTGTTCCTCCACATTTCGGGTCCTTTTTTTTTTCTTGTTACCTTAGTAGTTGAGCAAGAGCGTCAAGGTAGTAATGTTGATTAATAATCTGACCTTTAGGAACTCATTAAAAATGCACAGTTCCATGGATATCGAAAAAAATATCACCATCGCTTTACATCTTGATTTGCTCATTCTAGTTTTTTCGTTGTCGGTGAAGTTACGCCCTTCCATTGCATAGACTGGCATTTAGCTTCTGGATCATAAATGAGAAATCAAGATTCGTCACATGTTATAAAGAGCGTTCCGGGTGTGAGTCATCCTTATCGTCTTCTTGGCCATCTTGGAAAAGCTTGAACCACTCAAAAACTTGCTTACGTGATAAACAGTCTCCGCCACATATTTCTTTTGGCAAAAAATTGGTTTCAGTTGCAGTTTTTTCAAGTTTCACGTGAAGTTTAACGACAATTCATTGGTCTTTTATCTCACATTATTTTTTCGTCAAAACAAAATAACAACTCTTGCACAAATGAACGCCTGGCGTCACTGATTTGTCTAAAGATATCAAAGTTGCTGCATTTGGTTGAGAAGGCTTCACGCTTCACTGCTATTGGTCGTTCATCTTTGGCGCATGCGTGCTTAATCTGTGACAATATTATTCCTATTATTTTACAGGCACACCTCATGTAAATGAAGTGCTAGCTGAAGAATATGTACAAATGCCAGATCAGATTATAAATATATTTAAAATAGGTGCAACTATCAGTAACATGATTTAAATATTCAGAAATGTAAAACTGAGAACGTCACAAAACCCCTGGATGCAAAAATATGCGAGGACATGAAATGGAAACATCACGTATGCTCAGTAGTAGGTAAAGCTGTTTCAGACTTTGGTTCTTTGATAGGGCACAGGGAAAATTCGGCCAGTGTACAACAGATATTGCTTATAAAATATGTTTGCGACACATTCTACAAGATTTAGCAGGTGTATAGAACCCATGTCATATAAACTAAGAGGGGACATTGAACGGATACAGAGAAGGGCAGCACGAACAATCACAGTTTGAGATATCCCGAGGTATACCTAAGTATCTTCAGGGGAATTGAGGCATAGTCCCGTTAACAAAGTCACAGGTGATTTCAGTATAATGTTTGACAAACTCGTTATGGATGAGAGTTTAAATCACAGACTTTCTAACTTCATTTCCAGTGGGTCTGATTAGAACAGTAGCATCCTGTTCAGTTACTAATTCTGCATTATCATTTTCCACTCATTCAAACTTCCTATGAAATGTAGAATTTTGAAAGCTTCACTTGTTGAAAACAAGACATTTATTTGAATTTAAAATCTTGAACTGACAATTGCATGTTGAAGAGAGCATTTCTCTCTTTCAAAACAAATAAAATTATGTCATCTTGAACTTTGCACTTTCCAAAAGGAGCCAGGTGCAATATTTACATATTCTTATATAGGTGTACCGAGACAGGAAACAAGGAGATAATCTGGAATAAGAATTTTAACTATTAGGAACACATATGACTTCTCATTAAGATAGGAAACTGTGACAGTTCTAATCATTATGCAGCGAAAATAAAACACACTAATGCCGCGCACAAAATCCGATTGTTAGGATTCTTAGAAGTATCGTTTTTTGTTATGTTTTTCTCATCATCAGTATTCCAATAGACAAATCAGACACTGAACGTCCTCAGTTATTTGTTGTATATTTTCTAATCGTTCTCTTCCCCTACATTGTTGTGTCGTGTGGTTTCCTCTGGCACCTTGCGTGTTATATCCTGATGCACTATCATCCCACACCTTCTTCTTGGCCCTGCCTTCCATATATTCTTTTCCTCCCCAACTCTGAAGGAAACCTCCTCCTTCCCTTATGTTGTTGGTCCAGTTAATTTTCAGTAGCCAGCAGCAACAACAACATCTCAGACGCTTCACACATCCGTTCTTTTTTTTTCTGGTTTCCCATACTCCATGATTCATTACCTTCCAGAAATTTCTGCCCCGAGTCTTATCAGCCAAAAATTTAATACCATTTCTGAACCTTTCTTTTAGTTCCTTTAATCTCTAATGGATATATAGACTGAACGGTAAAGGAGAAGCACTTTATTCCTGTCTTACACTTTCATTAATGCAAGCATTTCTCTGTAGGTGTTCCATTCTTATTGTCCCCTAGTGGTCCTTGTGCGAATTTTATACCTCTCCGTTTCTCAGCAGCGTTATTTTTCTGTGGAATTAAAGCATGTTGCACTATTTTACGCTATCTAATGGTTTTTGTACACCACGGGAAATGTCTTGATTTTTTCCTGAAGTCTTGCCTCCGTTATGAAGTACAACCTCAGAAGTGCGTCTCCGTTGCCTTTATCTTTACAAACGCCAAAGTGATTTCATCTAATAGATATTCAATTTCATTTTCTGTGCTTTTGTATGCTATTCTTGACACCAGTTTGATACAAGCTTATTGTGCGATAGTACTCGTAGCTATCCGCCATTCCTGTCTTCTGGATGGTGTGAATGATATTCTTCCTAAAGGCCGATGATACAGTGTGTCCTTAATCTCACAAATTACAACCACTAACTTGGACTAGCCTTAACTGCCACTTCCCGCAATTTCTTAGACAGTCTGATTGAATGTTATCTATCCCTTCTGGTTGTTTGATTATAAGTCTCCAAAACCTCTATCATACTCTGACTGGTAAGTGTGTGGGAGTGCCTGCTAAATAAAAAGAAAGACAGAGACAAAGTGAAAAAGAGTAAAGTCGATCGTTTTTGCAGTTGCTGTTCTGAACTCGATTCGATCCAACAAAATGCGACTAGGTGTACCTGCATTTCCCCAGTGGCAAGCAATTTGTCATTATCAACATAGACGAAGGAGTTACTCTGAATGAGAGGTATCCTACTTTCCATTCGTTTTTCAGGTTTCTTCAAGCACTACGACCGAAACTATAGGCGAACGAAAAATATTAATGTTAAGAGTAAAACACATTTTTTCTGCCCTTAAGTTGCCTACGTTCGTAGCATTAATAAACTTAGAGACAATTTACACTGGAATACTCTCTTTGAAATTCTGAAGGTGGCAGGAGCCAAATACAGGGAGCGAAAGGGTATTTAGAAATTGTACAGAAACCGGACGGCAGTTAGAAGAGTCGAGGGGCATGAAAGGGAAGCAGTGGTCGAGAAGGAACTGAGCCTTGTAGCCTATCCCCGAATTTATTTAGTCTGTCATTGATCCAGCAGTAAAGAAAATCAAAGAAAAATTTGAAGTAACTTGAAGGACGCTTGAAGGACCTGACTAGAAGAAGAGATCGGTTGATAGGACACATTCTGAGAGATCAAGAAATTGCCAATTTAGTATCGCAAGGACGGGTTGGAGGTAAAAGCGTAGAGGGAGACCAAGAGATGAATACAGTATGCAGTTTCAGAAAGATGTTGGTTGCAGTAGTTATTCGGGGATGAAGAAGCTTGCACAAAATAGAGAAGCATGGAGAGCTCCATCAAACCAGTCTCAGGACTGAAGACTACAACAACGACAACAACAAATTGTCTATATAGTTACAATTACGGCAGTGAGAACTTGACAGTGGTTTGCTCGAGACGTTCATTAAGGGAGGTTACCAGCATCGTCGTTAAGCTCTGCCTGCTGCCGCGCTCGTCTTGTAGTGTCCACAGTTCTGCTTTACGGCCCCTCGGTGGGGATGTCTTACTCGCAGGCTCCCCCGGAGCTGCTGGAGGTTTACGGCGCGGCCCCGCCATTAATTGCAGCCTTTGTCTGGCGATGCGGTGCAGGTAGGGGCTGCCGAAGCGCCACTTCATTACGTGGGTGGGGTGGCGGAAGCTCTGGACGCGCTGGCGGCGACCCTGGACAGCCGGACAACCCCTGCTGGGCACTACCGCTCCCTGCCGCGACCAGCAGACAATGCGCACAGCCAGCCACTGCACTATATATTGGACTTCATTTATAAGACGCGTACAGCACTTTGTTTGTGTGTGAATAGTCTCACAGTTCTTTGTAAAACAACCACCGAAAGTATTCACCGTGATCAAATACCAACAACTTCCTCGGTAAAGTAACCATGAACAAGTGAACAATCTCACCGGACAAAATATCAATCAAAACAAGGAAGAGTTAATGAAATTAGTTGTTAGTGGGCACTGATATAAGTGAAACTGTTGCAGAACCGGGATTCAAACCTAGATCTTCCACTTTTCTAGGCAGATGCTCTGACCAGTAAGCCATCTGAGCACAGTGGTCATTTCAACTGGACGGACTATCGTAGAACGCCTCCCATCAGACCCAAACTCTCATCACACCCACACACTACTAATGTAGCGCCCGTTAACCTCACTGCTCGCAACATTTCGTCGACTCCCGTAAGACTTCAAGCTTGGCGTGAATTCGCACTGAAGAAATCACTGGCCTTCTCGCCCTAATTTTATTTGATTGAAGCGACGACGGCCAATGATCTCTTCAGTGCGAATGCAAGCCAGCCTCTAACTGTTGCGGGAGTCGACGAAATGTTGCGAGCAGTGAGGTTAACGGGCAAGGGGCGCTACATTAGTAAAGTATTGATAAGATGAGAATTTGGGTCGCACGGTAGGCGTGCTAGGGTAGCCCATTCAGCTGCAATGACCGTTGTGTCTGGCTGGCTCAGTGCTCAGATGATCTGCCTAATAACCAGGAAACACGGGTACGAATCTCGGTCCAGCACAAATTTTCAACTTTCCCCATTCATTTCAGTCAATGCCCGCTAGCAGCCAGTGTCTGCAAGTTCTTTGTGTCTTAAATCATAATGGCTGCTGGTTCAAAAATTGTATCTGTTCTTTTGGATTCCACTTCTGAAAGTACACTGGTCACTCTGGGCCACTGTTAATGTGGAAGTGATGCTAAGGTGGCATGTAGCCCTCTACCGTCACTAATACCACGGCTGTGAGGTAGTGTGTGTGTGTGTGTGTGTGTGTGTGTGTGTGTGTGTGTGGAACACGGTTGTATTTATTTATTTTTTTATTGGTCACAAAAGATCATACAGCCAACAGTAATTACAAAAGTGCCGCATTAACATAATTGCAATTTCCACAGTGGAACAATGAAAGGCGTTCGATGCAGAAAAATAAGCTCTCAATGTAAAATAAAAACACGAAAAGACGAACACCAAACAGCCAACAGTAGTTACCACAGTGCCAAGTTAACCTTAGTGCAACTTTCACAATAGAACAATGATAACTGTGAAGTACAAACATAGAAGTTCGTTATATAAATTAATAAACACAATTTTCGACCCAGGGTTTGAATCGGGCCAGCTCCAGAGGAGAATGACATCCGCAGCAACTTATAAATAAAATCTGGACAACGGAGTCGTTTACAAAGATGAGTTCTTAATGCGAAATGAAAACACAAACAGATGTCCCAGTTTTCGAAACGGGCTCCGTTCATGCGAGGACAAGATCCACACAACTTATAGGTCAAAACTGGATACCGACGTCTTGCGAGCAAATAATACCTATATACATCGAAACGGTGAAGTAAAGCGCACTTGTAGGGAGGGGATAACCCCTCGCAACCAATTATTTGTACGAGACCGCCTGTGTGGCCATTTAGTTGGTACATGCCAATACTGCATGGTTCAGATCCTCCACCGACTTTGTGTCTTGAGCACAGTGTCCAGAAGCGATGATTTTCAACCAATATAGGTGTGTGTGTGTGGGGGGGGGGGGGTAACACTCTTGTCCCAGCCTCATGTTGATAAGAGAGGACACATGGTACCTGCTAAGCTTCACCGAGATGAACCATGACCGAGACGTTCGGCTGTGTGGTCGCCAGGTGGTTACTCTGGCGTGTCAGTGCGGACTGTCCAACGTATCCACAAGGAATGGTGTATCAATTGCCACCATATAAGACGGTGTACGAACATTGGTCGTAAAAAGGATCTCACCGACAGGGATCAGAAGCGACTTTCACTACTTGTCAATGACAATTGGTTTGAAGCCTAACAACAATAGTTGCTGTCACTCAATAAAAATGCAGTGTCTTGCTGTCGAGTATTTCACAAGAGGACATTGCTCACAGCGGCGCATACGATAATAGCTTTATACGTCTCAGTCATAGGAGCTTGCAGGATGTCTACGGAGACCTGGCAGTGAACAAATGCACGGTGAGTCGTTGGGCGAGGCGTCTGTCATCATCGCAACAATGTCGCGCAAACCTGTCCGATTGCCCGTGTGCCGGCCGCCCGCACACAGCTGTGACTCCTCTGGTGTTGGAACGTGCGGACACTCTCGTTTGAGGGAATCTCCTTCTCCACGGCAATACAAGGTCCCACACAGATCAGAGCACCCGAGAGGATCTCACAAAACTTGACTGCACTGTTCCTCCTCATCCACCTTACAGCCAGGATCTCGCAGTTTACGTTTTGCATCTGTTTGGCCCAATGAAGGATGCATTCCGTGGGAAGCAGTGCGTGGATGATGTGGTGGTTACTGACTCAGCAAGACATTGGCTCCGACGTCGACCAGTAGAGTGGTACCACATGGACATGAAGGCCCTCCCAGTATGGTGGCGTAAGACAGGCCCATTGGACAGAGATTACGCTGAAAAATAGTATTTTGTAGTCAAAAGAGTAGGGAACAATATGGTGTTTTGGAATCCTGAATAAAACAGACTTGCTTTCAGGAAAAAATGTACTGCATTCCTCATTGAAGTCACTCGTACAACAATTGCTGTGTTCAAGCGCTTGCACGCATACATTCGTCGTCTGCACTCAGGCAACCTACCGTACTTTGAGAGCCCAGGTAAAAAACCGAATCTTAACCCCTTACAAAACACATCTCATAGTATTTTGAACGGTGGGTGAAACGTAATATTCAACGTCCCGCAGTTTGGCAGCATTACAGGATCATGAAAGGTTTCAGCTGGCGATGGCATACCTGAAGAAAATTATTGACTGTCTTCCTCACTGAATTGAGGATACTGTGAAGGTCGGAGGCAGTGTTCCTCACCCTCATCTCCTGGGCGTGCCAATTTTTTGTCCACTGTGCCTACATGGCACAAAGAATTGATTAGCTCCAAATTTCAGTTCAGTTTCATGTGTAATAAGTAGCAAGTGTTGGTAATCGCTCTCCAATACTATCTTCACCATTATATCAACTACCGTTAATTATTTTGTTAATGGGTTGTAAATAAGTTTTTTATTGTTTTCTGTTTAGAATTGATCAGTACTTCAAAAACTGGCCATGTACGAGTAGGACTCGCGCCCTGAAGGTTCCGTGCAAACGAAGTTACGTACGTGGACAAGTTTCCCATCCCAGAAGTCGAGAGTCTCTACGATTTTTTCCCATTATCGCCACTGATACTGTCAAGATATCAGTCCCGAGAATGTATAGTTTTTAGTTCGAATTCGGGCAAAGGAAATATTTTTTATTCTGATGTAACTAAAAAAAACATTTTTTTTTATTTTATCTTACTTGTACTTGCATTGTGAAACCTTGCTTCTTGCCAAATTTCATGATTCTAGGTTAACGGGAAGTACCCTATAGTTTTCGATGGTTCAAATGGTTCAAATGGCTCTGAGCACTATGGGACTTAACATCTGTGGTCATCAGTCCCCTAGAACTTAGAACTACTTACACCTAACTAACCTAAGGACATCACACACATCCATGCTCGAGGCAGGATTCGAACCTGCGACCGTAGCGATCACGCGGCTACAGACTGAAGCGCCAGAACCGCACGGCCACACCGGCCGGCTAGTTTTCGATGAGTGAGTTTGCAAGTGTCAAATTATGTGACATAAATGACCATATATTTTGACTGCATTGGCTTAGAAGTTTATATTTATTACAACATGGGACGACAGACCTTACTATGTGACATAAATTGATCCTGTAAAGATTCTGTTTTTACTGATTGAGGTCGAAGACCTAAAACTTATAATAACACGACGAAATTGTGTCTACTGCTTAAGATTTTTATACATTACATCCATAAGGAGTTAATAATGTTAAACAAATATGTGTTTCCCTTTTAACTATTTAGTTTAGTTTGACCAATTATATTTATAATTAGGTTTATGCACGAATATACATACCAACTGTGCTGGTGCACTGGTACTTCCGTAACATTAGAAGATTGTGGATCTTTACAATTCAATGTCCAAGGGTGACAATATCACAACATTGTGGCATAGCATACATACCATACGATATGCTCAGTCTACTGTCGCAGAAGTAATCATGGTGGAGGAAAGAACTGAAACGTATTTTTAGTGTGAATGAAACATAGACTGTAACATTATTTTGTTTTTTAGCTTTTACAAACCGATCTGAAGATGTATTTGCTAAAAGCAGTGAAACTGGTTCAAAAATGGTTCAAATGGCTCTGAGCACTATGGGACTTAACATCTGAGGTCATCAGTCCCCTAGAACTTAGAACTACTTAAACGTAACTAAGCTAAGGACATCACAAACATCCATGCCCGAGGCAGGATTCGAACCTGCGACCGTAGCAGTCGGGCGGTTCCAAACTGAAGCGCCTAGAACCGCTCGGCCACAACGGCCGACCCCCTAGAACTGAGAACTACTTAAACCTAACTAACCTAAGGATATCACACACATCCATGCCCAAGGCAGGATTCGAACCTGCGACCGTAGCGGTCGCGCTGTTACAGACTGAAGCGCCTAGAACCGCTCGGCCACACCGGCCGGCTAGTGAATTTGGTGATCAATAAAAGTTTGTATTGTGATCCTAACGGTGTATACACAGAACGATCCTCCATGACACAGTAACAGGCACTCCCATTGGTTCTGCTTCTCCTACAATACCAGCAGTTCACTGTTTGGCGATGTCTTGTGGCTCGATCTATCGTTCCGTTATTTACCACTCTAATGTTCAGGAAACTTTTGATTTCTTTCATGGGATAGTTTAAGACAGACTGGAAAAACCTTGAAATATTATTCTTCGTGCACAGACTATCACACGATGGTCAGCTCAAGCAATACCAACGCAAACGCCAACAGATAAATACAAAAAAGGACACGCTGACAATTGTACTTTGCGGGATAAATCCATCTTAACGTCTACCTCTCACAAACGGGAGAAATCAGGTCCCAGCGAAGGTGGCCCACCCGCCAGACTTAATACGTGTCCAATTTACTCCATGAAAGCCCATGCCCACAGCCTCGGAAATGAAATGTTACAGTACATATTTTATCTCAGTACTCCTTTAATGGGAACACTACCGAGGTGAAAAATGAACTGTATCCGAGAGGGAATTTTAAGGGTGTGATTGCTATCCGTATCCACAGTATAATGAATGGTGTACACACTCCTTACCGAAGCCGTCTGGTGAACTAGATCATAACGTCGAGAAACATCGTCTACAACAAGTTAATCTATATGCAAATGCCGACGCAATGGCTGCGAGATGGAGTGTAGACATTAGATTACGCCGTTCGACAGTCTTTGCACATCGCTTGACAGCTAATAGAGGACAGGCCGGCAGAATCGGTGAGTCTCTGCGTCACGCAGTGGATTGTAGGACAACCTGGGACGGACTTTTCCAGACAACGTTAGTACCACCGTTACATGCGACACAAAGGAAATTTTAAACTATCGAACACAGGAATAGTTGGCAGTGACTGGTTAGTGACAGGAGGAAGTGTCGCTATTTCCGACGTAACTAAATGTTTTAAGGTCGTACAGGCAATATTTTTAGGGCTTCGTTCCTCATCTGTAAGAAAGGAACCCTTATAGGAACACTTAATTGTCTGTTTGTTCAAACTCCTGTCTGTCTGTTCAAAATCCTGTTTCTCAGGAACGGGTATCAAGTTGAAGTTTATATCACATATTAAGGTCTGCGGTTCCTTGGAGATGTAAAAAAGTGAAACTTCTGAGACAATGCAGTCAAAAGATACGACCATTTAAGTCACATATTTTGATACAAATTCAGACATCAAAACCCATATGGTACTTCAAGTTGGCACAGAATCAACAAATTTAGCTAGAAGCAAGGCTTCACAATACAAGCAAAGGAAAAAAATCAGAAAATTGTTAATCTGTAATTATATCAAACAAAAAAAGATTGTCATTTGTTATCAGCCTGCCTGTTTGTCAGTCTATCTGTTAGGATCCGTTTTTCTCAGGGGCGAGCAGACGTATAAAGTTTAAATTCATGTCACATACTATTGTATCTTGGCAGTACAATAAACGTTAGCTTCTCAGTTAATACAGTCACAAGATACGGTTATTTATGTCACATATTTTGATACTCGCAAAGTCACCCATTAGAACGTATGGGGTACCTCCTCTTGACGTAGAATCATTTAATTTGGCAAAAAGAAAGGTTCCACACCACAAGTATGGGCCGTGGTATTGTGTTCTAAGAAAATATCGTGACATTTCCTGAAATCATTGTAGGAAATCGTATTAACCTTTAACTGTGAAGACTACGCAGAGGATGTGAGTCTCTTCCTCTCACTCCAAATACGAGTCGTGTTCCATTATAGCTGGTCGCGCGAGTAAGTACTCTAATGAAACGAAGGTAACATGTGGAAAAATAAACGTGGGTGCATCCAAAGTACGCAAAAGTGAGATTGTGTTTCTTTTCAACTCACTACCAGAGTTTCAACTTAAATCAATTTACTTTTTGCCTATTTACAGAAAACTCCATGAAATCTAATAAATTCCAGACTCCGTTTGACTATGACTCAGAAGGCATGTCGCTTTGCTAAGGTCCATGAGTTTTATAACATTTTCGTAAAACAAATATCCTGCTTGGATAAAGTAGCTCATCAATCACTACCTCGCAATACGCGTTGGAGTTAAACCAGCAATCAGTTTGCAGTAGTTACTGATAATAATGGCCAGTTGTGAATGGTAAAATCGAACAGACAACCTGCCCTGCGGCCCAATGAATCTATGACGTTATCCACATCTTCAACGCAGAGGCGAGTGACGCATTCGGTTACGTTAGATAGTGCGAAATGCCAAACTCAGATGCCGTCGCTATCACATATTGAAAAGTCTGAAACCAACAGTTTTCTAGAAAAATTGCCCCCCGCGCGGACGCTCTCGGTTATGCTAGTGACCTCGGCTACGTCGCCAGATCCAGTTTACCTTAACCGTAAATTTTTCCTCATTTCTTCACCATTCCCATTAGCATCATCAATCATCATCATCTTGTGTCCTATGGCGGTCTTCACATGTAGCTTTCCAAGTTTTAAGTAGTTCTAAGTCTAGGTGACTGATGACCTCAGATGTTAAGTCCCATAGTGCTTAGAGCCATTTGAACCATTTGAACTAACTTGTTCTATACCTTCCTGTCGTGACTTTATAGTTGTTCTTATTCTTTTGCACTTATCACCATACAGTTTGTCTTTCTCTTATTCGGTCTCATTAATATTCCAATTACATTTCTTTCGCTCTCTGATAATAACACCATATCATCTGTATATCGAATACATTCATCCTCCTACTACCAACCTGTTCTTCCCTTTTTAGTTTCTAACATTTATTAATAATATTCTCCAAATATAAACTAAACAATGTTGGGGAGAGAGAGCAGCCTTGCCTCACACCTTCTAAATGTGCCTTCCTCTGTAAGCTTATTCCCAATTCATTGTAGGCCAGCCTCATACAGACACACTACACATCCTTGCCACCTTCCCATTACTTCCTTCGGTTTATGAATCATTGTACCATCTTCTTACTATTCCCATACTTGTCTTGCTTTTCTTTGCTTAAAAGACTAGGTCAGCCGCTAATCTATACATCATTTCATATTTTCTTTGCCGGCAGGAGTGGCCGAGCGGTTCTAGGCGCTACAGTCTGGAACCGCGCGACCGCTACGGTCGCAGGTTCGAATCCTGCCTCGGGCATGGATGTGTGTGATGTCCTTAGGTTAGTTAGGTTTAAGTAGTTCTAAGTTCTAGGGGACTAATGACCTCAGAAGTTAAGTCCCATAGTGCTCAATGCCATATTTTCTTTTTTTCCTAGTTTCTCTATTTCTTTATATCTCCCTTTCGTCCATGGTTTCCTTACCTCTTTTGTTTCTCTCCTTAATTCACTGTTCAGCGTTCTGTACATTCTTCCTCCTTCCTTAGTTCATACTATTTTCAACTTCCTTGATCCTCCCGTCTTACCTAGCACTTTTTTTGTTGCCCGTTCCTTCTTTATGCTTTCGAATTTCTTCACTGCTACTTCTTGTGGAGATTCCTTAAGGTTTTACCTCATCCTCTTCCATTTTTCGTTTGCACGTTTTTCATTGGACCTTCTTTCTTATTCTGACATTAACACGTTTTGCAACTCAGCATCTTTACCTTCTCCCTTTAGTCTTTCTAGGTCAAATTTCTCTCTTGGCTTTTTTCGTCTCACTCTCTTCAGCTTTACTTTCAAGTCTGCCACAAACAAGTTGCGGTCGAATCTATGTCTGCTCCACGGTATGCTCTGTCATTCTTTACGTAGTTTTTGTACCTTTTCTAAATTATTATACATGTTTGTTTGTACCTACTCTGAATTATGATGTACCATTACCATGGTACGCAAATACCTAAGTACAATATATATTTTTATTTGTTTTGACGTTTCATTTGAAAAACAAATTATTTTACAAAGATATTATACGAGGGCTATCCAAAAAGAAACAAACGTTTTGAAATAAAAAGTTAACAATACGAAAAAAATAAAATTTTATTACATTCATTTGAAAGTTGTATTCTTATGCTTTTTTCTACACAATCGCCATTCAAATTCAGGCACTTATCATACCGTGGCAAAAGTTTTTCAATGCCGTCTCTATAACAACTGCAGCCTCCTATTGCAACCACTGATTTATACAGGCAAGCAGTTCGGCGTCAGTATCAAAGCGTTGTGTAGCGAGCCATGTCTTCTTCGCTGCTGGGAAGAGGTGGTAGTCGCTTAGCGCCAAATCCTCATCCAAAACCCCGTTTGAGCTCTGGAGTGCGATTGGACTGTGTGGACGTGCATTGTGGTGAAAAAGCATAACTTTTGCGTGAAGTTTTCCCCGACGCCTGTTTTGTATAACCTGCCTTTGTCAGTGTTTCACGATATCTTTCTGGGTTAATTGTTGGGCAACGTTCAAGGAAGTCAACGAGAATCACAGTGTCATACACTTCTTCGGTTTCTTCGGAGAATTTGTGTCTTTTCGTTGCATCGATTGCCTTTTTGTTTCACAACTGGCATGATTCACCCTAGTCCCCAGTTGCCACTTTTTTCATACCTTCGAGGAAGGTTACTGCTGCAGCCAGTCTCCGCTTTTTGTGGTCTTTCGTTAAGATTTTGGCAACTCACCTAGCACATAATTTGCGATAACCAAGCTTCTCCGCCATGATTTCATGCACCAAACTTCGTTAAATTTGGAGAAAACGTTATTAATCGCGCCACTTGTGAGTTGCGTTCTTTGAATTGAAATTTATCGCGACCTTTGTCGTATGTACAGAAAAGGAGTAGTGTTTGAAAGCCGAGTGAGGCAATGATATACTGATTTTAAAAATGGCCTTATCAATGTTCACGATAGGGACCACAATGGGAGGCCTAGCCTTGTTGAGTGATGAATTAGTGATGAAAATCAACGACGAAATTTGTGAAAATCGTTGTTTCACGACTACTTTCACTCATTATTCCTTTTCCATACATGTCACTAAGGTTGCGATAAATTTCAATTGGACTGCAGTTGTTTTTTTTTTTTTTTCGGCGAAAACCTGACCACAGAACGCCCCTCGTAAGTGGCGGGCTTGTCTATTGCAGCGCACATTTCAACACGTGATAGAAAGCAAAGTAGCGTAGAGCCAGACCATACGCTACCACCGCTGGATGCGTACTGACTGTAGGAAGGTTATGTCACCAAGATGGCGGCTTTAGCCCCCCCCCCCTCCCCCTCCGCGGCGATAGACCAAAATGTCTGTTACTTTCTCGATAGCCCTCGTACTTGTGTATGCAACGATATTCGCCTGAGATATTTATAAAGCCTACAGATATTATAAGATAGTGTAAAAGAATTATAGGTAAGATATGCATTCTTATGTCTCGTAGTAATTTATGATGGAGCAACAGGTTGCCGGATCAGTGGTGAATTCGTTCAAATCAAGCGTTGCTTTCCGTGAACAAACAGCCTCTCCGTCATTTCCACGCTGAGAGCAAACGCGCTCCCCTGTTGATAATTATTCTGCTGTCGGTTTCAGAGAACCGGCCTCGCGAGAAAACACTGAATCGGTGTTTGGGAGAGAGCGCGCCGTACCTGTATGGAGGGTCCACGCATGTTGGAGATTAACAGCCCCGGCGCCCCCCGTGAACTTGGGCAACAAATCAGCAGCAGAGTGGGCCGCCATTACCTGTAAATCGCCTCGGCATGAATTACGGCGGAAACAGCGCGAGAGCGCAACGGCGCACCAGCGGGGATTACGGCCGAAAGCAAACCCAGCCGGCGCAGGTGAGCGCCGACCGGCTTCCAAGTCAGGCGTACCGGCATTAGCGCAAGCATTACGCAGAGAGTCAACAGCACACGCACTAGATTAAAGGCCGCTCGATCTGCCATAGCGATAACATCGCATTCGGGTGAGGTACGCTGACTGTCCTATTGCCTGTTGGGCCCTAGATTTTATGGTGCTTTACGTCAATGCGACACGATATCCAGTTCGTGGTACTATTCTCATACACACGCATATACATTTGTTATTTTTACACGAGATTGCCCCAAAAACTAAATTTAAAATATGAGATCGCATGTTTACGTGGCCGATCGATAAAGTTTTTGGAATTGTTAGTATATTCTAATGAGAAGACTTCTACGCTTAACCCAGCTCCAATGGGAATGTGTTTTAATGGATTTTGTTTGGTTTTACTGATGGAGACATATACAATGTTACTTGACATAAGATTTTTTTCTCTGAATTTTGAGGTTTCCAATGTTTAATTTTTTGTTTATTATAATTTTATCTATTCCTTTATACCTGCTAACGCTTCTTAACTAAGATGTGAAAAAATTTTCTCTATAGATTCACGTACTTCTGAAAAAGACAATTTTACGATAGTTGAAACCACGGTCAAGGGTGGTTAATAAACCTTTATACCTGCAACTGGATGGCTGACTTTCTCAAATCATTAAATTACCCGAAGATTCATACGGGTACCAATTTGATCAGTGTATAAACTTGTAATAAATGACACTAACCTTTACGTGCCAGAAACAAAACTGACGCCATTACTTACAATCAGCGCAGATGGCATGAATACGCTTCATCGAGGACCTGTAGTGCCCTCTACAGGACCAGAAAACCATGAAATTTTAGTTTGACTGAAAGCCGGAACCGGTACATGAATCTTAAAATAAGGTATATCTGGGATATGTAAATTACACAGTGATGCATAAAAACAAGGAACAGAATTTAAATCCAAATAAAGTCATGAAGGACATGTGGCATCCCTGTGGGATTACATTGCGACAAAATCATTTTCAACTTTATAATAAGACTAATGGAATAGAATCCGTTTACAGAAGTGTTATACTACACATTTCATTACTCTGTCTCAAAAAGTATACACAGGTATCGTGAATCAAACTTCAAAAATCTACAGTAAAATAAATTAACATAAAATCGTGCCATAAGAGTCATGAGGCGCCCTCTCTGTGATTAAATTGGAGTGAGGTAATACCATTATTGATTAACGTGCAAAGGATGAAACAATAACTGGTGAGTACTGCGCTTGAATTCTCGGACAACTGCATGAAAATAATAGGAGCTAGAGTGCGAAATGAAAAATAAAGGAGAGTTGTCGGCACCATCTGGACACAAAGGGATCTTCCTCATGAGCAGTACTCACCAGATTTGGTGTGTCTGGAACACGTTTTTTGTCCACTAAAGGTATTAAGCCAACTCAACAAATCAACTGGTCTGCACACTTTCCACAACCACACATCAGTACTGAAATTTTCACAGATAACAGTTTAAAAAATGGACAAAATGCGTAAACCTAAATGGATACTACTGGTAAGTCACATGCTTGACAACAGTAGTAGTTGTATTAGTAACACTAATAGTAGTTTTATTCATCTGTGGATCGTTTTTTACAAGGATATTGAACACGTCATGGTATTACGTTTTAAGTACAAATAGGTTTATACAGGGTAGTCAGAAGCAGTCTGAAAAGCTTGTAAATTGTAGATTACGCTGAGAAATAATTGTTAAAGAAAAAATTCTATAGTTTGTCCCGTTACAGAAATAATGAGAATGGAAGTTGGCGAATCAGGTCGTTGAGCGTGCAGATTCAAGCTGCGCACCAGATACCATTAGCGTCAGTTGCTGTCATAGCGTAGATCAGACATGGGCAACCTTCGGTGACCCACTAGCCTGATTCACGTACTTATTTAAGCTCACAGGCCGCCTCTCTACGACGTGACAACAACTCTGATAGCGGATCAATTCAGAACTATAGCCTCCAAGAGTAGAGTGTTTATAGGATAACGCACCAATATGAATGGTACCCCTTTCCCAACACACCACGACAACGACGTATGCCTCGAAACATATGTTATTGAGAGTACATTTTATGTTCACCTGGAATTTTTTTAGCGGGCCCAACTTAAACCAATAGCGGGCCAACGGCTGCCCACACGTTGTGTAGATGACAGCGCACAAGACTCCTCAACCTTCGGCTCGGGTTCGATACTTATTACAGTACCATGTCCCATTTTTGCATCGAACGAAGAATACATTTGGCGGCACCGTCTGTTGAGCCCCGCTTGAATTTGTGCGCGCAACGTCCTGATTGGCTGACTTCCGTGTAATTAAATCAGAAACGGAGCACGTATAGAATTTTTATCTCTGCCGTTATGTCTCAGCACAGTCTACCCTACAACACCGTTACGAGCTCTTGAGGCTGTTTCTGAACACCCTGTGTATACGGGTATTTAATACAGACCTAGGATGACGAGGATGGGGAAGGTAATCGAACGTGCCCTTCTACATCTACATCTACATACATACCCCGCAACCCACCATACGGTGCGTGGCGGAGGGTACCTCGTACCACAACTACCATCTTCTCTCCCTGTTCCACTCCCAAACAGAACGAGGGAAAAATGCCTATATGCCTCTGTACGACCCCTAATCTCTCTTATCTTATCTTTGTGGTCTTTCCGCGAAATGTAAGTTGGTGGCAGTAAAATTGTACTGCAGTCAGCCTCAAATGCTTGTTCTCTAAACTTCCTCAGTAGCGATTCACGAAAAGAACGCCTCCTTTCCTCTAGAGACTCCCACCGGAGTTCCTGAAGCATTTCCGTAACGCTGGCGTGATGATCAAACCTACCAGTAACAAATCTAGCAGCCCGCCTCTGAATTGCTTCTATGTCCTCCCTCAATCCGACCTGATAGGGATCCCAAACGCTCGAGCAGTCTCAAGGATAGGTCGTATTAGTGTTTTATAAGCGGTCTCCTTTACAGATGAACCACATCTTCCCAAAATTCTACCAATGAACCGAAGACGACTATCCACCTTCCCCACAACTGCCATTACATGCTTGTCCCACTTCATATCGCTCTGCAATGTTACGCCCAAATATTTAATCGACGTGACTGTGTCAAGCGCTACACTACTAATGGAGTATTCAAAATTACGGAATTCTTTTTCCTATTCATCTGCATTAATTTACATTTATCTATATTTAGAGTTAGCTGCCATTCTTTACACCAATGACAAATCCTGTCCAAGTCACTCAACGACGACACCTTCCCGTCCACCACAACATCATCAGCAAACAGCCGCACATTGCTATCCACCCTATTCATAAGATCATTTATGTAGATAGGAAACAACAGCGGACCTACCACACTTCCGTGGGGCACTCCAGATGATACCCTCACCTTCGATGAGCACTCACCATCGAGGACAACGTACTGGGTTCTATTACTTGAGAAGTAAATAGGGACCATGCGAGCATTTACCTGAAATTATGTAGAGAAACCGTGTAATACCTAAATCTGGACCTCGTGCAGCATCCATGCGTGGCCAGTCTTTTTAAAACAGCGTAACCTCAGTCGGTTTAACCATAGAGTAAATATCTCTGGAGTGAGCATTCACATGCGCAAAACAATTTTGTGTTGTCAACATACTGTACATTGCCGACCTGCTCACGTGTTCTCGGCACGTCGCGCAGACATTTTAATAGTATCCATTTGATACCGGGAATAAACCAGCTACGTAACTTTTAAGAGCAAGTGATATTACATCCTGCTTCTTTGCGATAGGTGTCAGTTCAGATGCACTCGATTTTTGGTAGTTTTCGGTATGATACGGCACTTTATAGTATTACAGAGCCTGACGTACATTTTGGCAGTGATAGTCTTGCAAAACGACTTGACAGTACTCTAGTGCTCTTGCAAGTGTCCGAAAAACACCGAATTTGCCACACATTAGCGATTATAACCCTGCTAATTCGTCCTTTTCTCTGCTATTTCTGCGTATTTATTTTCTCGTTTTTGCAACCTAAAGCACAATTTTTCTTGCTGGTGACACTTTGAAGTATTTATGTAACGCATTTTACGTACTTGCTCCCAGTTTATTAAATAAATAGTAGACTGAGTAATCTATATACATAATCGACAAGTCACTGATAAATGCGTGGAGGGTAGTATCTGCTGAAACAACTAACCATTCCCTTTCCTGTTCCACTAGCAAATTTACGAGAGGAAGCGATTGTTTGTAAGCTTTTGTACGAGCCGTAATATCTATTATATAGTCGTAAAATCGTAGAAAAATAGGTTTACAGAATCAAGCCTTAATTATAACGCGTCTCGAAATTTTTAAACGTATGCAGTGTCTCTTATAAGATGATAACTATAATTAGAGCTGCATGGTATGTACCCATGAAAAGTTACTACCCTTCCTTTCAGATATTTTTCTTTGCATCCGTAGCAACAACAGTAATTCACCATCGCTATCACACTATCAACAAACGGTGAAACACAACAAAAACTCTTGATATTATAAACTTCAAACGCTGCAGAAAGCACACACGCACAGCGACGTCCCAAAAACACGTGACGATCCTGGTTTAATGTTGACAACTTGCGCAGAACGCAATGCTCACTCCAGAGATATTTACTCTATGGGTTTAACTACAGCGTACAGTATTGTTTTCCAGAGAAATTAGTCAATAATGCACAAAGCTAATGCTGCACAAGTTATTCATTTCTCAGCACCAATGAGCGCAGAAATTACACAGCACACTCTTGCTGGAGACCAGCAGGGAGCCCCGGACGGCTGTGCATCCCCGCTTCCCTGGGGAGCTGCACCCTTCGCGCCACGATGAGACACGCTCCGTGACGAATATGCTAAAGAGTGGCGCACGGCGTGCGGAATGCCGTGACTCACCACCGGTTTGCGTCATCGGCACTGCATCCCGGGTGTCACCGCCCCGCAACACGGGATTTGGTACTGTGTTCTCTGGCGCTACAGGGGGATTATGCTAATGTCGTCTCTAAGAATTGCCGTGCATTACATTTGTAAATCGAGTAGGTCCCTATTCTGCACAGATAAGTACTCGTATTTACTGCTTTCACTCTGGCACACCATTGTCATTCAAATAGTCCAGATTCCGTTGGAGTGTCGGATATTTCGCGAGCAAAGCTGTCGTCAGAGCTACACCAGCACACGTTACCTGTCTCTCCGCCCCCTTGCAGGTAACAATAGAACGCGCTTTTGTTCATGTTTGAGGCTTTTGTCCAACCTGCGTCCGAATCGACAGCCTGTACTGGAAACAAAAGGAGTGGCAGCAGCTATGCCTACTGGCTCTCATTGTGTTGCTTTCTGCGTCACCGTTACAGAGAGTGACAATAGTTTACAGTATATGGCACGTTCACTTTCTACATTGTTCGTCGTTGTCTTGTTGAGAGTGGAATGCAGACGGTGATATGTTGACCCACACTCTGCATTATGCCCAAATTGTCCGAATTGTTTTCTCGAGGTAAATAAGGAAATTACCGGATTTGATGACTTAGAAGGATGCTATGCAACTCTTCTCCGTTAATAATAGCTCACTTAGTAATATCGACACTACTGGATTGTAACATACTGTAGCATAAAACAATGTTTCTGTTCTGACGTAACCACAAGCGCCGGAACGAAGATGGGGAACGAAAGAGCAGCGAAGGCGGCGAGGAAGCGTCGGCCAATGGTAGGCGGAACTGGACGGCGCCGCGCCAAAAGCGACACCTGGAAGCACATACAAACGGCGCTACTGTAAGCCTCGTGCACTTTACCATAGGTGGCTATGCCCTAGACACTGCTAGCTAGGGCATAGCCACCTATGGTAAAGTAACATACGGAAACAAGCGATAAACGTCGGCAAGCTTCTGCATATCAGCAACACTGGCTAGTAATTACCAGCTGCTATTCGAACCGACCAACAGGCCACAGCAGGGTCACCGACGAGCTCGCCCACTGACGCACAAACAAACTGCCAACATTACCTTACACTGTGCTTCCGACTTATGACCTATCGGACACAAAAACGATGATAAACTTAACTGTTGCAGGTTACTGACGCTGAACGAGGACTCTACACCAGCACCCAGCACCAGCCTCCGAGCAAGACAACCGCACAACGTCAAGGTATCGACTTGCATGATACCCACTACTAACAAAGCCTACCCTTGCACAACCTATCGCAGGCAGCAAGACATACGCTACTGCTCTTACCACCCGACCTAACTATAGCAGAGGTTTTTTTTTTCCCTTGGCTCTTCCTTGGCACTTTTTTTCCTCTGCCTTTCAAACCGCTACCCTTCGTTCGATTTCGACCCAATCTATCTCCAGATGAGCTCGTATTAATGGTTAACCTTAACCAGACGTACGCAGACATCGCAATACCCACATCCTGCGACACCTCACCTTAGTGAATACTAACCCTTATGCAGAGACGGCAGTAGACCTATTGTGTTGGCCATGATGCCGGTGTGGGCGTGGAGGGGCTCCAACTCTATTAAAAAAAAATCCTCGTGCTCAGATCGGCCCCTGTGTGCAACGGACATTAGTGCTACACTAACAGATTGTCGTGATCCCTATCAAGTGCTTACTAGGACTCTGTGTACAGCAAGAATTTTACTGTTTTCATGCCGCCTCTCGCTAGCGACATTTGCTGTAATTAGAGTTGAGTATTGTCAATTTGCTTTCTAGAAATAAAACAACTAATTTTATTGTTTGAATTGTTGTATAGTATTCCGAGAACGCTGCGTTCCTTAGGCACCCTATTAGTGACGCGTGGGCAGGACTCCACAGTTTCAGAACTTGATATGTCGCTGGAACTGAGCTCCTGTCACAACACATCCAGTATATGCCCGCAATTCAGACAGTAGCCTCATTCGATCCATGGATTCGTTCTGTACAATCTCCACACCAGCCATCGGTCGGATGTCCAAACAAGCAGCTACATCATCAGCTCATTGACTGGCACCAAAAAGATGGAAAAACTGCTGGTCTACGAGCTGTCAACTAGCCCTAATGGTTCTATGTTTCGAACTGCTACTGCGAAGGCGAGGCTTCTTATTGTGTACCATCATCCAACACTCCAGCCAGCATTCGAGAGTCCAAGGTTCGACTTGGAGTGTCTAAATGCCCCTGCCAACCACACTGGGCAGTGGGCAGAGTATATCAGTCGAGCCTTGCGTCACCTTGCCACAGCAAGGTTACTGCCGCCACCAGCCACTGTTTCGCTGTCTCGGCCTTCTGTTGCCTCAGTGGATCCACTCGCTACCTCTAGCCACTTTCAGCACCTAGACTACAGCTGTGAATCTTTAGTAGTGGGGTGCCCATCCCCACAGCCGCCCGCACGCGCCATTGTGGGGTAGAAGTGGCCGTCTTGCAACATTGGTGTTAGCTTAGCGGGCAAGGTAAACACCTTTACAACTCTGTGTCTACTTATATGAGAATCATCTTTGGACAATCACATTCACGTCGATCTCCTGACACACTTCTTAGGGTCGCTTTACAAACGTTATCTCAAACATCTCAGTATTGTTGATATGGACAAGAAAACTTTGACCGGTTTGTCCGAGATTCACGAAGAAATTCCGTCATACATTGCGCCTTAAACGGTCGGATGTTTGTATGAGAACCTTAACCAGTGCACCCCTTTCTCCCATCTCACTCAACATTACAGTTTTAGGTAAAGCAATTTGGTTTCATTTCTGTGCGAATCTTATAGACACGAGACAGAAAGTGCAATAAAACGACGGTAGCTGCACTGTTATCGTTGGGCTGTCGTGGCAGTTGTCGGGTCCGACGTCTGAGATAACTTCGGGACTGCTAGGACGAAGCCACGTAGCGTTAGCCCATGGACTATCGGATAGCTCGTATGAAGGCGTACATTGGCAGCGGAGAGAGGAATTTCGCCAATAGGAGTACTCTTCTACCATGGGCCCCATGATAATTGGATAAGAAACTGTGGTACCCTCGATAGTAGGTAACCTAGCCAATTCGGATCCTTGGTCTTCAGTCACTGAAAGGATACTCTGGTGGCATCGCTTCCTCCTGTCAACTGATCAGTAGACGCACTTCTTGGAAAAAAGCAATTCATGTTTGGCTTTATAATCCACTTATGCTACGCTTACTGGATTTTTGGTTGACAGTTGATGGCCAAGCAAATATTTTTAGTATCCCAGCAAGTTCATGGAAAATGACTAAAGTGCCGAAGAAACTAGAAAATCAGAGAAATTCGATATCATACGATGGATTACCGACAGCTGTTCCTACACGCTCTATTCAGGATTGCAGTAGGCTAAGATGAAAATGATAGTGGCTTCAGAAATACCGTCACCATAACTTGGCTTCCGAAGTGTAGATGTATATTTATCAAGATATCAAGGCATATTAGTGCTACACAGATTGTCGTGATCCCTATCAAGAGCTTACTAGGACTCTACATCAGACGACCTATCAAAGAAGAATCTACAGAATCAATACATTTACGATTTTTTTTTTTCGAAAGGGGATTGTTGTTTTTATGTAGTGCCTGTCTCTTAGAACTTTAAATGTGGTGCGATAATGCTAAAATGTTAAGTTTCTCGTAATGTGCTTCTCCTTCTACTTTATTTTCCTATTTCTCTTATTCTCTTATTTCCGTTTTAAATCTGTTACCACTTTGTGCTGTAGTAGGCCGATTTTCGTTCCTATACTGCTTTCTATTTACTGCATTACCTGCCCAATAACCAACCGCCAGTTTAAACAAATTATTATAATAATATGAATTTATTATAATAATATGAATCATGGACCTTGCCGTTGGTGGGGAGGCTTGCGTGCCTCAGCGATACAGATAGCCGTACCGTAGGTACAACCAGAACGGAGGGGTATCTGTTGAGAGGCCAGACAAACGTGTGGTTCCTGAAGAGGGGCAGCAGCCTTTTCAGTAGTTGCAAGGGCAACAGTCTGGATGATTGACTGATCTAGCCTTGTAACAATAACCAAAACGGCCTTGCTGTGCTGGTACTGCGAACGGCTGAAAGCAAGGGGAAACTACAGCCGTAATTTTTCCCGAGGGCATGCAGCTTTACTGTATGATTACCCTCTTGGGTAAAATATTTCGGAGGTAAAATAGTCCCCCATTCGGATCTCCGGGCGGGGACTACTCAAGAGGATGTCGTTATCAGGAGAAAGAAAACTGGTGTTCTACGGATCGGAGCGTGGAATGTCAGATCCCTTAATCGGGCAGGTAGGTTAGAAAATTTAAAAAGGGAAATGGATAGGTTGAAGTTAGATATAGTGGGAATTAGTGAAGTTCGGTGGCAGGAGGAACAAGACTTCTGGTCAGGTGACTACAGGGTTATAAACACAAAGTCAAATAGGGGTAATGCAGGAGTAGGTTTAATAATGAATAGGAAAATAGGAATGCGGGTAAGCTACTACAAACAGCATAGTGAACGCATTATTGTGGCCAAGATAGATACGAAGCCCACACCTACTACAGTAGTACAAGTTTATATGCCAACTAGCTCTGCAGATGACGAAGAAATTGAAGAAATGTATGATGAAATAAAAGAAATTATTCAGATAGTGAAGGGAGACGAAAATTTAATAGTCATGGGTGACTGGAATTCGAGTGTAGGAAAAGGGAGAGAAGGAAACATAGTAGGTGAATATGGATTGGGGCTAAGAAATGAAAGAGGAAGCCGCCTGATAGAATTTTGCACAGAGCACAACTTAATCATAGCTAACACTTGGTTTAAGAATCATAAAAGAAGGTTGTATACATGGAAGAACCCTGGAAATACTAAAAGGTATCAGATAGATTATATAATGGTAAGACAGAGATTTAGGAACCAGGTTTTAAATTGTAAGACATTTCCAGGGGCAGATGTGGACTCTGACCACAATCTATTGGTTAAGACCTGTAGATTAAAACTGAAGAAACTGCAAAAAGGTGGGAATTTAAGGAGATGGGACCTGGATAAACTGAAAGAACCAGAGGTTGTACAGAGTTTCAGGGAGAGCATAAGGGAACAATTGAAAGGAATGGGGGAAAGAAATACAGTAGAAGAAAAATGGGTAGCTCTGAGGGATGAAGTAGTGAAGGCAGCAGACGATCAAGTAGGTAAAAAGAAGAGGGTTAGTAGAAATCCTTGGGTAACAGAAGAAATATTGAATTTAATTGATGAAAGGAGAAAATATAAAAATGCAGTAAATGAAGCAGGCAAAAAGGAATACAAACGTCTCAAAAATGAGATCGACAGGAAGTGCAAAATGGCTAAGCAGGGATGGCTAGAGGACAAATGTAAGGATGTAGAGGCTTATCTCACTAGGGGTAAGATAGATACTGCCTACAGGAAAATTAAAGAGACCTTTGGAGATAAGAGAACCACATGTATGAACATCAAGAGCTCAGATGGAAACCCAGTTCTAAGCAAAGAAGGGAAAGCAGAAAGGTGGAAGGTCTATACAAGGGCGATGCACTTGAGGACAATATTATGGAAATGGAAGAGGATGTAGATGAAGATGAAATAGGAGATACGATACTGCGTGAAGAGTTTGACAGAGCACTGAAGGACCTGAGTCGAAACAAGGCCCCCGGAGTAGACAACATTCCATTGGAACTACTGACGGCCTTGGGAGAGCCAGTCCTGACAAAACTCTACCATCTGGTGAGCAAGATGTATGAAACAGGCGAAATACCCTCAGACTTCAAGAAGAATATAATAATTCCAATCCCAAAGAAAGCAGGTGTTGACAGATGTGAAAATTACCGAACAATCAGTTTAATAAGCCACAGCTGCAAAGTACTAACACGAATTCTTTACAGACGAATGGAAAAACTAGTAGAAGCCGACCTCAGGGAAGATCAGTTTGGATTCCGTAGAAATACTGGAACACGTGAGGCAATACTGACCTTACGACTTATCTTAGAAGAAAGATTAAGGAAAGGCAAACCTACGTTTCTAGCATTTGTAGACTTAGGGAAAGCTTTTGACAATGTTGACTGGAATACTCTCTTTCAAATTCTAAAGGTGGCAGGGGTAAAATACAGGGAGCGAAAGGCTATTTACAACTTGTACAGAAACCAGATGGCAGTTATAAGAGTTGAGGGACATGAAAGGGAAGCAGTGGTTGGGAAGGGAGTAAGACAGGGTTGTAGCCTCTCCCCGATGTTATTCAATCTCTATATTGAGCAAGCAGTAAAGGAAACAAAAGAAAAATTTGGAGTAGGTATTAAAATCCATGGAGAAGAAATAAAAACTTTGAGGTTCGCCGATGACATTGTAATTCTGTCAGAGACAGCAAAGGACTTGGAAGAGCAGTTGAACGGAATGGATGGTGTCTTGAAGGGAGGATATAAGATGAACATCAACAAAAGCAAAACGAGGATAATGGAATGTAGTCGAGTTAAGTCGGGTGATGCTGAGGGTATTAGATTAGGAAATGAGACACTTAAAGTAGTAAAGGAGTTTTGCTATTTGGGGAGCAAAATAACTGATGATGGACGAAGTAGAGAGGATATAAAATGTAGACTGGCAATGGCAAGGAAAGCGTTTCTGAAGAAGAGAAATTTGTTAACATCGAGTATAGATTTAAGTGTCAGGAAGTTATTTCTGAAAGTATTCGTATGGAGTGTAGCCATGTATGGAAGTGAAACATGGACGGTAAATAGTTTGGACAAGAAGAGAATAGAAGCTTTTGAAATGTGGTGCTACAGAAGAATGCTGAAGATTAGATGGGTAGATCACATAACTAATGAGGAAGTATTGAATAGGATTGGGGAGAAGAGAAGTTTGTGGCACAACTTGACCAGAAGAAGGGATCGGTTGGTAGGACATGTTCTGAGGCATCAAGGGATCACCGATTTAGTATTGGAGGGCAGCGTGGAGGGTAAAAATCATAGGGGGAGACCAAGAGATGAATACACTAAGCAGATTCAGAAGGATGTAGGTTGCAGTAGGTACTGGGAGATGAAGAAGCTTGCACAGGATAGAGTAGCATGGAGAGCTGCATCTAACCAGTCTGAGGACTGAAGACCACAACAACAACATGGCTTTTACCCATCTGCAGTTACCGTTATACTGTCACTTGAAGCTAATACCCTTGGCTACAGTAAGTAGAGGTATACTGCACCAACACTTCTACTGTCCTTTGCGCCAATCTCACACAGTGCCAAAATCACTGCAGTTCGGGTAGCGAGTATTCAGTGAATCTAAGGTGTTGATCCACTGCAGATAGATGCGTGACGGACGCATATTTCGTACTGAAAGACCTGACTTAAAAGTTGACAAACCAGGAAAGTTAACATTTAATGTCTCTACCCAAGTATCTGAAAGTAAGTTGTCACAGCTATTATTTAATGTTTTATATCTTTTATTCGGAATACGTCAAACAGTTTAGTGATCTAACACTTCATGCTTCCCCTTCTAGCAAGCTGAAAATTTTAGAAATCAAATTAGGTGAGAACATCTGGCTGCCACAATATTTGATAATCACATGATGACGACTGGGAACCACACGGAAATGCACCAATAAGCAACGTCCAACCAGTTTCATCCACAAGAGCTCTTACTACATCGCTTCGGTCAAAGACCTTGTAATTAATCGAACAAGGAGATGGTCCTATCCAATACCCACGACGAAAATTTTTACACAGAAAAAATACAACGAAAGAAACCCATTGTCAAAATTTTAGCTGCTATGGTGCACTGCAAGTATTTCTTTTTTTTTTTAATTTTTGAATTTAGTCGTTTTTGTCGCACGAAGAACCGCTTATGACAGCCGTTTGTAAAGCCCTTCCTGCCTAGATTCATGAGTTTGTCTCCATACCCGTACACGTCCATCCGCTCGACACAATTTGAAACGAGACTCGTCCGACCAGGCAACATGCTTCCAGTCATCAACAGTCCAATGCCGATGTTGACGTGTCCAGGTGGGGCATAAAGCATTGTGTCATGCGATCATAGAAACCCCATATCGATGATGTTTCGTTGAATGGTTAGCAGCTGACACTTGTTGGCACAGCATTGAAAACTGCAGAAACTTGCGGAAGGGTTGCACCTCTGTCGCGTTGAACGATTCTCTTCAGTCGTCGTTGGCCCTGTTCTTGCAGGATCTTTTTCTGGCCGCAGCGATGTCGGGGATTGGATGTTTTACCGGATTCCTGATATTCAGAGTACATTCGTGAAATGGTCGTACGGTAAAATCCTCACTTCATCGGTATCTCGGAGACACTGTGTCCCATCGTTTGTGCGTTGACTAGAACACCACGTTCCAACTCACATAGATCCTGATAACCTACCACTGTAGCAGCAGCAACCGATCTGACAACTGCCCCAGGCACTTGTCTTATTTGGGCGTTGCCGACCGCAGCGCCATATTCTGGCTGTTTACATGTGTCTGTATTTGAAAACGCATGCCTGTACCAGTTTCTTCTTTTTTTTGCGCTTTAGTGTAGGTGTGAGTATCTAGAGTGACTCACGCGAATTTGAAGCACCTCAGATGCACAAAACGTTTAACGAATGATTAATTTTTTTTTTTAATAAGAAGCATTTCATGTCGACAACTGCACTGCTGCAGATGTAATTCTTGCAAAGGTGTCTAGCAGGGTAAAACAAATCAAGGTAGTGTCTGATGTTACATTACAGCCGACAACCATCTATCATGAGATTCATTTGCTGAAATGACATATTTCTTACACATGCGTCATTCTTTAACAATTCCTGTAGCGCGTTCTTATGACAATTTTTGAAAAACATATATTTTACTAACAATGAAACAGTTCCTTGTTTATTCTCCATAGTCGCCGCAATAAAGCGAAGCGTCATTTGAATGACTAACAAAGACATTTTCCTTACTAGTTTTATTTAGACCGAATTGCGGTCGAGTAAGAAATGGTTTCGGCTGTTGCTCTACTTACTGTGTTGCATACCGACCACATTTAAAACAATTCGCAAGACGTACCAGTGCAAACTGCTAATGCAGAAGTGAGTGAAATTTAAGGATATTGTCCTCCTGGTAAACCACAAATTACACGGAGCTACCCGAAATTATATTGTCCGACATTCCCTTAAAAATACTTTCCATAGCCTGAAAAATTATTTATTGAGAGTCACACTGGTTGTTCCACATGGAATCAACAATCTTTCCGTTGTCCTCCTCAAAGTCAGAGGCGTCGTTGTGTCCAGGCCAAGAATCCGACAAAAGCAATGAATTAAATGCTGCAACTGGTTAGAAATTGTTTTGAATGAAATGTTAAAAATTATTCTTTCCTACTTTTCCAGATTTTGATAGACAGATTATAAAATTTTTGTCTCTAAACTGTCTCTTTTTTTAAATTTTTGGTGCTAATATGCTTTGAGGAAACAGTAATCCACTCATATTTATCACTGGCATTGCTGCATAAGAATGTGTCATAGCCTTAATCTGTCTTTTTTCGTCTCTAAACGATAAATTGCGGTTTGCAGGCAGTTCTTTCACAAAACCTGACTGATTGGCGTTAGACACAGCCGATGCGGGGGTAAAAAAAAAAAGCAAACATCGTTGTTTTGAGACTTCCTACACAGTATGATTTCTTGAATCTGCTTACTCATGTCCAAGAAGATTTGAAATCAGCAATGTTCATCTCAGTTGATATTCGGAGGGCACTGTATAGTGTATTATCATGAAAAACGAGGCATTGCCTCTAATGAGGAGCTGTACATGGTTCATACAATATGTGATCAAAAGTATCCGGACACCCCCAAAAACATACGTTTTTTATATTATGTGCATTGTGTTGCCACCTTCTGCCAGGTACTCCATATCAGCGACATCAGTAGTCAATAGACATCGTGAGAGAGCAGAATGGGGCCCTCCGCGGAACTCACGGACTTCGAACGTGGTCAGGTGATTGTGTGTCACTTGTGTCATACGTATGAACGCAAGATTTCCACACCCCTACATATCCCTAGGTTCACTGTTTCCCATGTGATAGTGAAGTGAAAATTTGAAGGGACACGTACAGCGCAAAAGCTTACAGGACGTCCTCGTCTGTTGACTGACAAAGACCACCGACAGTTGAAGAGGGTAATGTGTAATAGACAGACATCTATCCAGACCATCACTCACGAATTCCAAACTGCATCAGGATCCACGGCAAGTACTATGACAGTTAGGCGGAGATGAGAAAACTTGGATTTCATGGTCGAGCGGCTGCTCATAAGCCACACATCACGCCGGTAAATGCCAAACGACGGCTCACTTGGAGTAAGGAGCGTAAACATTGGACCACGGAACAGTCGAAAGAGGTTGTGTGGAGTGAAGAATCATGGTACACAATGTGGCAATCCGATGGCATGGTGTGGATATGGCGAATGCCCGGTGAACGTCATCTGCCAGCGCGTGTAGCGCCAACAAATAAAATTCGGAGGCGGTGGTCTTATGATGTGGTCGTGTTTTTCGTGGAGGGGGTTTGCACCCACTGTTTTTTTGCATGGCACTATAACAGAACAGGTCTACATTGATGTTTTAAGCACCTTCTTGCTTCGCACTGTTGAAGAGCAATTCGGGGATTGCGATTGCATCTTTCAATAACTGTTCATAATGCACTGCCTGTGGCGGAGTGGTTACACGACTATAACATTCCTGTAATGGACTGGCCTGCTCAGAGTCCTGACCTAAATCCTATAGAAAACCTTTGGGAAGTTTTGGAACACCGACTTCGTGCCAGGCCTCACCGACCGACATCGATACCTCTCCTCAGTGCAGCACTCAGTGAAGAATGGGCTGCCATTCCCCAAGAAACCTTCCAGCACCTGGTTGAACGTATGCCTGCGAGAGTGGAAACTCTCATCAAGGCTAAGGGTCGGCCAACACCACATTCAATTCCATCATTACCGACAGAGGGAGCCACGAACTGGTAAGTCATTTTCAGCCAGGTGTCCGGATACTTTTTATCACATAGTGCAAACTTTTGATCACATAGTGCAAACTTTTCTGAAGAACTGTTGTTCATAGTATTTACTTACGTTCAGGTGCTTCTGTCGGTTATTAACGGGGGTAATGGAACTCTTTGGCCACTCTGTACGTTAAATCTTTTGGATAGTTTTTCTTTCACAATTTTGCGAGTTTCATTTTGGCGTATTTTTTGTTTTGTAGAAGTCTTTCCTCCATTTATGCAGCTCACAGTCAAATTTTCCGAAGCAGTACCGGATTTGCACACTACTTAATATTAAGCATTAAACACGTTAAATATTAATTAAGTTTATCTCCATCGTTAACACTTATGCTGCCGAAAGAGGAACTGTATTATTGTTACGGATATTAAATGAATTGCAAATTTGAATGAACAGTAACTACGTAAAACTGTTTCAGAGAAACTATCCGCGAGAACTGAGATTCCTTTACAATTACGATCGCGCCGAGTCGTCTTATTTGCTTACCGTTGTGTCGTCAACCAATAATATGTGGCTGGCATGTGGGCATGCGAAGTGCGGTACAGCTCGGTAGGGAAGTACATATCTCCAGCCGCCTGCAAGCTACGAATTTGTCAATTTTCAACATTTTTTAAAAAAATGCTTGCAGTGCGTATAAGCAGCTAAAATTTTGACTGAGTGTTTCTTTCGGTATATTCTTCCCATGTAAAAAATTTCAGGCCACGTTTCGACTTGTCGGATTTGACCATCCCCTTATAAATTGAACAGCAAGGTCTCTGTTTTTCATTATTATTTGTAGTAGTAATAGTAGTAGTTGTTGTTGTTGTTTTTGTTGTTGTTGTTGGTGGTGGTGGTGGCGCTGGTGTGAGCTTCAGTCTGACTAGCGGTTTCATGCAGCTATACACGGTAGTCTAGCTTGTGCGGGACGCCTTCACCTCTCCATACGTACTGCATGCTACATCCATTTAAAACTGACTTCTGCAAAGTCGTCGTCTCTGTTTGCAAGTTCAGCATCACACATCCCTTCCCACAGTTACCGGTGTCACGGTTTGATGATGCCTCAGGATGAGTCCTATCAATCAGTCGCTTCTTTTAGATAAGTTGTGCAATAATTCTCCTCAGTTTGACTAAGTCTCTCCTTATTACTAACCTGTTCTATCCATCTAATTTTCAGTATTCTTCTGTACCACTCCATTTTAAAAGATTCTAATCTCTTTTTTGTCTGAATTACTTATCTTCCAAGTTTCATTTCCGTTCAACGCTTCACGAAAGCCTTTTTAACATTTAAATTTACCTTCAATGTTAACTAATTACTCTTTTCAAAAGTTCTTTTCTTGTTATTGCCAGTCTCAATTTTATAAATTCCCTACTTGACTATAGTCAGCTACTATGCTACCATAGTAACAAAATTATCTAATACTTCTATATCATTTCCTATTCTGATTCACTTAGCGTAGAATTTCCTCCGCATAAAACCTTACCTTTAATACCCCTTGTTGATGTTCATCTTATAACAGCTTTTCAAGACAGTATTCATTCCGTTCAACTACTCTTCCAAGTCCCAAGCCATCTCTGACAGAATACAATGTCATCGTCGGGTCTCAAAGTTTTAATTTTTTCGATCTGAATTTTACTTACCTTTCCAAATTTCTCCTGGGTTTCCTTCGCAATTCTCTCCAAGTAAATTCTGAATAAAATTGGGTATGGGCGATACCCCTCACTCCATTCTCAACTATTGCTCAACTATTGTTTCTTTTCCTATAACTGCAGCCTCGTTTCTGTACAAACTTTTGCTCCCTACTGTTTATGTTGCCAACTTCAGAATTTCACTGTGTAGACCATTAAACATTGTCAAAGACTTTCTCTAAATCCACAAATGCTATTAACGTAGTTTGTCTTTAGTCTTTCAGTTATTCACTTAATTTCAGTGTGAAGAATATTTCATGGCCGGTCACTGTAGGCATTACGGAAATACGCACTGGCACCCCAGTAGTTATTTTATCCTCAAATAATGCGACTGGCGTATGTTGTAAAATAGTCACAAAAATAATTCCAAAAAGCTACATAAATATCGAAGGGTGTTGTGGTGTACCGAAATTTTTCACCTCCACATAGCGTTCGCGATAAGATACGGCTGTAAATTATCCATTCCATGGAACTGTGGAGAGTACCTCACTGCTATACTCAGAACAAGAGGATGACGTTTTGCTAGAATTATTCGCGGAGCTAATGTTCATAACTGCCCCAGACACACATTTTCCGGCACATAAATTATTATCAGACAAGAGAAATGTAAGTAGCATTCTTATATTCGTTTTCGAAGTGGGGCAGACATAAAAGGCCTTTTCTCTCTGCTCGCGTACTAAGAACTTGTTGTCGGACACGACAATCTTCTTTCCTCTCCGACGACCAGAAAAACCATAATGACATTGTTCTCCTTACGGAAACCCAGAAGCAATTTGAGTGCTAGTAGAAAGCCAGCTCGTCTTGGCATTTCATTTTACGTCTGAGAAAGCAGACGGTCTTCACAAGACACATTCCTGCTTTCCGAGAGGCACGTACCCCACGAGAAATTGTTTATTTTCAAGCTTCGCAGTTAACTTAAACAACGTAATGTTTAAAAAATAATTCACTACATCAAAGAGAGGTTTTATAACAACATTAGTAAGTTAATGGGTTATATTTTGCTGTACGGCGTCTCTCGAAACTTTTACATCAGCTGATACATTGAAAGAAATGTGGTTTCACATGGAAGAATGCGGTATTCGAAAGCCCGCGAATACAGCGGTGCAGTAATGTAGCTCACATATGCCAGTTTTCGCAATGAATCTTCTCTAAGAAGTAATCGGATACTTTTGCTAAATTAATATAATACTAAAGTCGCTTGCGGTGGTGAAGAATGAATTAACACTGCCATAATAAATGGAATAATAGGAAGCATACAGTATGGTCTGACCGCACAGATAGTTGAAGAGACCGAATTTGTACGTCTTGGGTTTAATGCTGGGTGTGAACGGAGTTCTACGAGCATATAAAATAAAGGAAATTATTTGTACTTCCATAAAGGTGTAAAGCAGAATATGGGAACCTTGATAAGAGAAATAGTTTGAAAGTAATATTGATGATTTGCTTCCACATGGATTTATGATGATAAATTTTGATATTTTCAGAAGGAAATTAACTACATATGTTTGAAAAGGTTTCGTCTAACTAGCAATTGGCGTATGTCATAAACTCATAACTTTCACGTCCCACGGATTTTTTTTTTTTTTTTTACAGTCTGGACTAAAAGGCATGGTTTGGGTAAGATGAAAAAATATATTTGATACGATCACCAATTTTATTACATGTTTTATTGCAAAGTAATATAAAATAAAAGTATTGCTAATTCCGGTCATTCTACAGTTGATATTTACTGTTTGGATCACAGTCATATTCATCCGTGTATGTTTTATGAAGCCATTTCTTACAATGAATTTGCTGCATCCGGTTCATTGACGGTCCGTTTCCTTTTCTTTAATCATTGATTTCTGCAGTCAATTTTACTGTTGTTCTTCGTTTGGTGCTTGGGAGACTTTTTTTGTGTACCGCTGCTTTCAAACTTTGTAGGGTATCCTTCGTGCTCTTTCAACACCAATACAGCTTTCTTCCTCCCTTTCTAAGGTGATTCCAAAATTGGCGCCAGTGCAGCCTTCTCGAACGAAGTCCCTGCCTTAGCTGCAACATTTGAATTAGATGCAGTTTGTGAGCTTACCGATTCATTAAGAGTGCTGGGTTTTGAGTGACCAAGTCCAGCAAGAATGTTGGTTCCATAAGGTTTTTTCTCAATAATTTATAGACATAGTCTGCAAATAAATAAATAAATGTACAAAAAAGGTGTTATGAGTGTCCATCTTACCCCCTCCCCCCCCCCCCCCAAAAAAAAACATGGCGTCTTTCTCAGGTATCGGTGTCAGATGTAAGGTGAAACAGCAGCAAATAGGAAGTAACTGGACGCACAAGCAGTTCAAGATACAGAGTAGATGGTAAATACACGGTTAGAGGTTCAAAATGGCTCTGAGCACTATGGGACTCAACTGCTGAGGTCATTAGTCCCCTAGAACTTAGAACTAGTTAAACCTAACTAACCTAAGGACATCACAAACATCCATGCCCGAGGCAGGATTCGAACCTGCGACCGTAGCGGTCTTGCGGTTCCAGACTGCAGCGCCTTTAACCGCACGCCACTTCGGCCGGCCTACACGGTTAGAATTGGCAAAAAATGTATAGAAATCACCATTATTGTTTTTAAATGTATCCACGATTTCCAGAATGAGGTTTTCACTCTGCAGCGGAGTCTGCTCTGATATGAAACTTCCTCGCAGATTAAAGCTGTGCATCGGACCGACACTCGAACTCGGGACCTTTGCCTTCCGCGGGCAGGTGCACTCCAACTGAGCTACCTAAACACGACCCGTCCTCACACGTCACAGCTTTACTGCCGCCAGTACTTACGAGATTTGTACGAGAGCTGCTGTGAAGTTTGGAAGGTAGGAGACGAGGTACCGGCGGAAGTAAAGCGGTGAGGACGGGGTCGTGAGTCGTGCTTGGGTAGCTCAGATGGAGAGCACTTGTCCGCCAAAGGCAAAGATCCCGAGTTCGAGTCTCGGTTAGGCACACAGTTTTAATCTGCCAGAAAGTTTCATATCTACGATTATTTTACAGCCTATGTACAAACGTCTGTGATACCCCTTACAGCTGCGGCGTTTCACGACTTTGTCTTTCGGTTTTATCTATTCAGCGTATAGCTTACAGAATTATAGCTTACAGGTTCATACAATTAGTTTATATATATATATATATATATATATATATATATATATATATATGTGTGTGTGTGTGTGTGTGTGTGTGTGTGTGTGTTTGTGTGTGTGTGTGTGTGTGTGTGTGTACATAGATAATCATGAAAGCTGGAAAACCAGCAGTAGCTAAAAGAAATTGAGATACCCATTTTCCATCATAGCTGGACATCCAAAGACTCCAGTCAGTTAAATGCTGCATGTATTTCATCTCGATATCTTTCCAGGTACCCGTAAATGTTCTTCTTGGGCGGTAGTGTAAAATGTGCTCCAGTGTTTGTTCCGCTATCCTGCAGTCGCGTTTGTCATCAGCGGCAATTCCCGATTTGTGCAGCGTTGGTTTGGCCACGGCGTGACAAGTTCTGTTACGGTTGAGGGAGCTCCATATTTTTCTTTCGGTACACAATGCACAGCTAGTGCAGCGAGCAGGATTCTCATGGCCTCACCATGTTTTAATCTTCCACAATCTTACACAAGATTTTCTTTTTGCGGAGGCAGACGAAGTCATTTTGTAATCCAGGTTAATTTCCATGGCATTTAAAGTAATTAAATACGAAATAAGTCTCTAAGGATTCCGGTTTGTTTTAGAGAAAACAAAGTGAATTATGTATCGAATCTGTCTCTTAAATCAGTTTTATGAATGAAGATAACTGTTTCCAGGTTTGAAAGCCAATTCTCAATAATACAACTACAGTTCCTTGGCCAATTTCCCACTTTTTTCGGTGTAAATGTGAGAATAATACATAAGTTCTACGACATCAATCATTCAGTTGCAATAGCTAGCCACAAAACAGAACAGACAGCGGGAGATTACAGAAGTGAGTGGCCCACCAAATACCTGCCACGGCCGCCCCAGATCGTTGGGTGTGAAAACAGGTCGACGTGAACAGACTGGGCTCCAAATGCAGTGTGGGCAACACGTTGTCAGGAGCGGCGGTGGCGAACAGTGTAGATCGCGGCAACGCGTAATTCGGAAAAGCTGCTTGCGATCCGTCTGACCCGCACGGGCGGCAATTACGTGACTAAACCACACGTCGCGTGGGAGCGGGAGGGAGGGCTGAAAGCTAATAGCGATAAATTTTGGAAGGATTAAAAGCGAGCTTGATAAATACCGGGCGCAACAGAGCGGCGACAGGCTATTAGAGGCGGCCGCTAATTTAAGCCCGGATCGCGCTTTTCTGTCGCCCGCCGCGCACTGCGGTATCGGCAGCTGCCGCCGCTGCTGCTGCGGCCGCGGAATCCGAGCCGAACCTCTGGACTCGCCCGAACAGTCAGAAGTCTGCGGATTTCCGGCGTTGCTACGGACGCGCAACCGCACTCTGTGCGCCGCTTCGCAGTCTCGCTATTCCGTTAAACGTGTCTGCCGCGAAGCCACTTTCCGATGCCTGGAACGTTCTCTGCACCATCACCAGGCATCTGTCGTAGCACCTCTTTCGTACGAGCGTCATCCGCTTTACTGCGCATTATTTGAGAATGTTACAGGAAAGCGAAGAGGTGGCAGCGGTACACTTAGTACCCTTCATAGCTGTAGATGTAGATCCTTATCTTTCACTATCGTGCTCAGATTTTTGTTCTTCCAAAATTGTATCGCCGCACGAAATAGCAGTGCCTATGTTATTAAGAAGTAAGGCGCAATGTTTTTTTTTTCGGACATGTATACACGTCCGAAGAAAAAGTACATCGTTTCTGAATAAAAGAGGCACTGGTATTTTGTCTTTATTTGTCAATACCAGGTCCTCTCAATAAATACGTCTTTCCTGGACAGGAATATAGGCCTACATAACGTATGAGTGCAGGTTGTGACACATGAACGACGACGTATGGGAATTTGGGGTCTAGTCGTCATTCGTGCACGTATAGCCGAAACGGTTAAGGCAATGATCGCCTTATCCGGTTCCGAGTACCGATGTGGCACAAACTTTCATTGCCATCATTCCAACATATAGCCGATGGTGGTTCATATTCCTAATTGCGAATACAGTTTCTGTATCGTCACAGTCCACACGTGCCTTGTGGTCACGCTGTGGGCCTCAAACTCTGCATCAACTTTTTTTTTACCCCTTCTGTCTTCCAGCTGGTACGATGCGGTCCACCAACAATTCCTCTCTAGTGTCAGCCTCTTCGTCGCAGAGCACCACTTACATCCGGCATTTTTGGGGCACATATTGCAATACCTTTCTTCCCTTACAGTTTTTACCCTCCACAGTTCCCTCTAGAACCACGGATGCTAGCACCTAATTGCTTAACACATGTCTTATAATTCCATCCTTTCTTCTTGTTAGTGTTTCCCAGTTTTCTTTTCCTTTTCGATTTTCTGAAGCCCTATTCATTTCTTATTTTATCAGTGCATCTAATTTTCAACATCCTTTCATGGCATCACATATCAGACTCTTCTAATTTCTTCTTTTTCGATTTTTCCACAGTCGATGATTAACTTCCATATAGTTATGTGCTCCAGACGTACTTTATTAGAAATTACTTCCTTAACAGAGGCCTTTGTTTGGAACTAGCACACCTACTTTTGCGTGTAATGTACTTGTTGTCTATGCTAAACTGTCCCCCTTGCTTCATCCGTGACGCGTAAATTTTCTTTCACGATAGCATAATTCCTTGACTTCGTCTACTTCATAGTCTCGAATTTTGATGTCATGTTTATCGTTAATCTAATTTCCGCTACTCCTCGGTATTTTCGTCTTTCTTTGTATACTGTCACACCACTTACTGTACTGTTTACATCCACATTGTGAGAATGTCCCTACCCGACATTCATTGCTATGATAGCCTCAGTGGACATATGAATTTGAAAAAATATCCTAAGAAAACTTAGTCTTAAGTTCAGTCAGTAAACGGATCATACACATCTGTCGAATCACTGTCTTTCCACTCTAGTACCTAAACGTACTATGACATAACTAAATTCCGTAACTGTTTCACTGACAAGGGAACTGCGTCTACCCGTCATCATCGATTTCGTCCAAATTGTTGTCTACGTGGGGTTTGGTCAGAAATGAAAGTGACTGAAGTGCGAGCTCCAGATGGCCAAGCGTTTATAAAAAAGAAAAGTAGCATTTTCGGCGCAGGTCGGATGAGGCATGAACCATTTACGTTAGCTTAGCCTACAGGCAGCGGTTAGCGCGGCGGAAAGATTGCAGAGCGGTAATTCGAGGGTCCCTTTACTTGCACAACAAATGAATCGAAATAACACTCAGTATATTGTATTTATTAATATTTTCATAAAAAGCATGAAAAAGAAACGCAAAGGAAAATTTGGGATTGCAAATAAATTTCCAAGGCAGGACACCCCATCTAATGCACTCCGGTAGTGGAGACCTGCCGTGCCTATTTTCATCTTCAGGTCAAGAATTTTATCAAGAAGCTTCAAAACTGCTCTTGTCTCATAGAAAGGGAAAAAGAAATCGCATCTGGAGAAGACTGCATCAAAATACATCCCACTGGACATCAGCAGCAATCCACTCCATCGCTTGGAGAAATACTGCGTTACACGTGGTTTGCTGCTAAACTGTTCGACGATAGACGACTTTTTATGGATGTAAAGTATTATGTTTTTCTATAGGAACTTTAAAACAACGATTTTATTCTCATAATTTTGCGTTTATAACGTGTGCAAGACGCCGAGAAAATTTCTGCTTCCCGTGTTTTTGCGATGAATGCCACCCCAGCACGTGTAAATCATCAACTGTAAAATAACGAAAGTATCTAATTTTACATAAGAAGTTCTCGTACAGAGACTCGTATCCATGACACTCAGATTACCGTCCTGTACTCTTTTCCTTGAGCTAACCGCTGCTTGGAGGCTGAGTTAACGTAAATGGCTAATTCCTCGCCCCACCCGTGCCAAAAATGTTATTTTCCTAAACGCTTCGCCATCTGGAGCTTCCACTTCCGTCACTTTCACCTCTGGCCAAACTTTGCAAACACCATAAATTTGGACGAAATCGGTGATTACGAGTAGGTGCGGTCCCCTTGTAAGAGAGATCACACAACTTTTTCTCCTTTCAATTGTCGCACAAACATCAAAATGTCAGGTATAGAAATAAGTGACCACAGGATAGACAATCAACTAAAATCGCTCAACAGATCAAAGGCGATGCTATTGTACATAGAGAATTCGCAAAGCTAGAAAATGTCAGCGAAATGTAGGAAGACCTGCAAAGAATTAACGCTTGGTGCAAGCATTGGTCGTTGACCCTCAACATGAACAAATGTAGTGTACTGGGCATAAACAACGGAGAGACCTATTACTGCATGATTTCAGGATTGCCGAACAATTTCTGGGAGCACCGACAGCCATTAAACCCAACCTGGCGAGATACGCATTCGATTCTACATAAAGTATGCGAAATAATTTGCCCCTCATCTAGCAGCCGTCTGTTGTACGTCACTGGAGGAGCGAACCGTTCCACGTGATTGGAAAATACAAGAATATTCCCATTTTCAATAAGAGTTATCGAACAGATGTACACAATAGGCTTACGAGGCCTAGTCATGAAGCTTTAATTGTCATCTTGGAAAAATTAAAGGTCCGTAATTAATATTTGTTTGTGCATGTCGTCGTCGTCGGCTGATACTCGTATCCGAGTTTTCATTTCTCTCCTGAGATTTCCTTTGTCACGGTTCAGGCGTGGAAGTGTCGCTGATGGCTTAGCAATTCAATCCTAGCGTGGAACAGGCGGCCACAGACATTACAGCTGATGGAAGGTGGAGGACGTGGCTGAGCCTCGAGGAGTTTACGTCTCCGGCGTTTGTCATCCTCCATTCTTCGACGCTCCAGCTCAAAGTTTTGAAGAGCATTTGAGGTAGCTGAGCGCCAGCGACTTCGGTCTTCTGCTATTGTGGACCAGTTACTCGGATCGATGTTCAAGTTTTTCAGATTTTTCTTGCACTGATCCTTATAACGTTTGAGAGGGGCACCTCGTGGCCTTTTACCTGTGCTCATTTCGCTGTACAGCATTTGGCATGGAAGTCTGTCATTTTTCATCCGCTGGACATGTCCGACCCATCTGAGTTGATGCCCAATGCATAAGAGCTTCCATGCTATACATTTTTGCTTTCTCAAGAACAGCCGTGTTGGATATGAAGTCATCCCGTTTCAGGTTCATGATATATCTTAGCTTCTGTTGGTTGAAGCGTTCTAGTTTCTTCAGATCACAGCGATATAAAGTCCAGGTTTCGCAACCATATAGCAGGGTGGAAATGACTACAGCTTTGTACACCATCAGTTTGGTGTACAGTGTTAGGTCTTTATTCAGGAAGACACGCTTTGTAAGACGTCCAAATGCTACATGGGCAGCACGTAATCTATTCTCCACATCTTTTCCAGATGAGCAGTTAGATGACAGTATGCTTCCCAGGTAGAGGAAATGATCCACTTGCTCCAAGGGTGTGTCATAAATGGATACGCTGAAGTCAGGAACGGAGGAGCCAGGAGTTGGCTGCGCCATCACCTTTGTCTTTGGAATATTGATGGAGAGACCAAATCGTTCGTACGCCCTGCTGAAGGAATCAACTGACAGCTGCAACTCTGCAGGTGAATGAGCTGGAGAAGCATTGTCATCAGCATACTGCAGCTCTGTTACACGAGTGGTACTGGTGAACCTTTTTGAATGGAGTCTGGACTGGTTGAATAATCCTCCATCAAACCTGTACTTTAGTTCTATTCCTGCATTGTTTACGGTTGTCTCGTAAAGCATAGCTGCCAGATACAATGCAAATAATGTTGGTGCAAGAACACATCCTTGTTTAAGCTCACTTGTTATTGGGAATTCACCAGTCGTTTCATTCTGGCAGATGACCTGTCCAGTCATATCATCGTGGAGAGCTTCAATCAGGTCAACAAAATGTCCAGGGCAGCCGAAGCGTTTTAAGACCATCCACATGGCTTCTCTGGGAACTGTATCAAAGGTCTTTTCTAGATCGTAGAAAACAAATAGTAAAGGCTTTTGCTGTTCTCTGCACTTCCCTGTAGTTGTCGTGCACAGAAAATCATGTCAATTGTCCCTCTTGAAGGTCGAAACCCGTATTGAGACTCAGGTAGTATAGTCTCTGAAAGTGTCTGGAGGCGATTTAAAAGGATTCTTGCAAAAATTTTGCCAGTGACAGAGAGTAGAGATATTCCCCGGTAGTTACCACAGACGCTTCTGTCGCCCTTCTTGAAGATGGTGACAATTGTGGAGTTCTTCAAGTCAGCTGGTACCTTGCGGGTTTCCCACATTAATAGAATGAGTGAGAAGAGTCTAGTTTTTAGAGGCTAGCCGCCACCCTCATCGGGATGCTGCCAGGTCCAGGAGCCTTCCCAGGTTTCACACTCTTGAGTGCCTTGCAGAATTCTTGAAAAGTTGGAGGATCAGCCATCCAGGGTTTTGGAGGGTGCTGTGGGACATTTTTGAGCAAATCTCTAGCGGCAGTAAAGGGCGGTTTAACAGTGAGTTGAAGTGCTCTTTCCAACGATTTAAGATGTCCTGACTTTCAATAAGAATGGTGGAGTTGTCAGTAGCTTTCAGTGTTCCTGATGAGGAGCGGATAGGTCCATACAGTTCTTTAATACCAGCGTAGAAGCCACGCAGGTTCCTTGCATCGGAAAGATTTTGGAGTTCTGTGGCTTTCTGTTGCCACTTCGACATTTCTGCTTGAGTTCTTGAAAGTGTGCTTTCTTTTCTGCGCAGGACGGATCTTGAGCAAGGGATAGGTAAGCATCCCGCTTTGCATTGATGATGGCTTGGATTTCTCCATGGTTGTCATCAATCCAGTCACTTCTTTTCCGTGCACTAAAACCATCAACATTCTCAGCAGTTTCTTTTATGGTGTTCTTTAATGTGGTCCATCCTTGTTAGACATCATCTGTGGTTGCTGGAGCTTTGTTAAGGTGTTCAGACAGTATGTCTTGGAAGTGTGAGCGAACGTTTTTGTTGTTCAGGTTGCTTATGTTGAATTTTCTGCGTGGTGGGTTTGAAAAGTGGGATCGTGGCTTGCGATTCTTTGGTACTCTCAAACGGCTGACTAAAAGTCTATGGTCAGTCCAGCACTCATCGATGTTTAGTGCTGCTTTTGTGATGAGAATGTCTTTCTTGTCATGCTGTCACGTAATAAAGTAGTCTATAAGATGCCAATGTTTTGAGCGTGGGTGCATCCATGTGGTCCTATAGCGGTTACGCAAACGGAATTGGGTAATGGAGATGAAAAGTTCGTGCTCAGCACATAGACCAAGAAGTAACAACCCATTTGAATTGCAGTTTCCCACCCCTTGTTTACCCATGACCTCTCTCCAAAAACGGTTGTCCCTTCCCACTCTGGCATTGAAATCACCAAGTAAAATTAATTTATCTTGAATGGGTATTTTAGAGAGAATACTGTTCAGTTTGTGGCAGAACTGATTCTTTGTGTCTTCATCACTGTCTAAAGTAGGAGCATATGCAGAGACGAAGGTGATGAATCTGTCTGAATCAATGGGTACTCTAAGAGTCATCAGTCTTTCATTAATTGAGACAGGTGTAAGTCGAAGATCTTTCACTATTTTCGTTTTTACGGCAAATCCTGCACCATGGATGCGTGGTTCTCCTGCATCCTTTCCCTTCCAGAAGATGGTGTACCCTGAACGTACCTCACTGATGTGTCCCTCACCTGAGAGTCTTGTCTCACTCAAGGCAGCTATGTCTATATCTAGCCGGGCTAGTTCTTGGGTGATAAGAGCGGTTCTTCTCTCTGGCCTGTAATTGTTCACGTCTAGGATGGTCCTGACATTCCATGTCCCTATTGTCATAATCATTTCATTCTTCTTTTGTTTACGTCCGCAGTATAAGGAGTGACCTACTGGGTGCGGATTCCCAGCCCGGTTAAAGTGTGACTTCCGATGTTTAGCCCACATTTTCTAGGGCCTTCCCCATTCAGGGTGGGCAGCGGTCTTCCTAAATAGGCCTGCTCAGTCGCAGATGCAGGACCGGATTCCCGAGTAGTCACACGGGTTCTCAGGAAGGCGACTATCACGCACCTGCCACCAATGTGCAGGTCCAGACTAGTAGCTTCCAGCTTCACTCGGAGCCTGCTACCATCGTCCTTATCCCATCGCCATGGGTCTTTAGAGAAAATGACAGGAGAAATTGCCATTTGCGTGAATTTGTTTAAGGTGGATTACAGCTTGCGAGGAAGTGACCCACACACTATGATTCTAGAACAATTCATCACGGCACATATGCATGTGACATGTGACTTCAGGTATCAGAACTGCAACGAACTGCCGCGAGCTCAATGATGGCTGAGCGGCGCCTTTACAGCCAGTTCGTCTGGCATGACCTCTTCCGCCTCCACGATCGTTGAGAACCTGGGATATAAGATTCTTCTTCCGCTCGCTTCGCCGTTGGGTCGAAGGGTAGATAATAGATACTAGAGAGGAAAGTGAAAGACACCCTTGGGCCTGGGAAACCTAATACCGTTGGGGTCGAAGAAACCAAGAGTTGGCCGAGGGGAGCCGGATAGGAATGGAAACAGGAGAAGCCTGACACAAGTAGTGGAAGCAATGCCAGGCTTAGCTAAGGGCCTGTGTGGTTGCCACCCACATACTCCCAAGAAGGGAGCCCCCTGCGGGATTGTGCATGTAGTCCACTGATAAAGTGGAAATGCGCTGCTCCTATCTGTTTTGACTACTCTAACAGCATACTACTATACTGTGGAGTGGGGATTTCGATGTGCACTTCTTAACAAACAAAAAATGAATTACGTATCTTTAATTTTCCAAAGTGAAAATTAACAATTTATTGCTACAACTGATACGTCGCTGACTTCAATTTGTTGTAAAATTTGGAATAGTATTACACTCGCGTGGAGATAGATGGTGATCTTATTAAACCCTGCTAGCTCTGTTTGACCACGAGACCCAGATAGCAAGGTAACGGCGCTTGGGGTCATCTGGTTTTCATCAGTTTCAGGTGTTGTCGCCAAATGAATCAAATACCAACGTACGGAGTTTCAGTGTAGGCTCGCAGCTGGATTGAATAGTTCCTAGAAAATAAAATAAAACTCTCCATTGTTTTACTATTCCGCTCACAAAACAGTTAGCTTAAGAACTGTCGTTTGAATGATATTTGAGTGTTTCTTTAGCCCGAGACCCCTGCCAAATATGATTTATAGGGAAAATGCAGAAGGTCGAAGGAAGAGCAGCACCTTTCTTCACTGGTTCGTTTAGTAAGCGCGAAAACGTCACGACAATGCGCATCCAACTCCATTGCAGACCCTACAAGTAAGGCGTTGTGTATCACGATATGGTTTACTGTTTGTTAAAGTTCTGACAGCGTATGTTCCAAGAACAGTCGACAGATATATTGTTGGCTACTGCTTATATCTCGCGAATGAAAGAAAAATTAGAGAACTTCGAGTTTTTATGGAAGCTTTTCAGTCGTTCTTCCCACGTAGCATTCGCAACTGGAACAGAGAAGGGGAGAAGTGACAGTGGTACACACCGTAACGTGGTTTGCTGAATATAGGTGCAGATCTAAATATAGACCCTTCTCTTTGCCTTTCTTGTCGGATTTCTGTTCTTCCCAAATTGTATCACCCACTAAGCGTACTTGATTGTCATGTTGTGCGTTTCACTCACCGTATTCACCTAACCTCTTGTACTCTTTATATTTATTAGCCACTTGCTCTCTTCAAATCCCTTGAAACCTCCTAAAATCCTACATCCCGAGAACTGGACCAGCGATAAAGCATCGGGCTCCAACTCTTCCTTCTATCTGGTTCGCTGTGATTCCTGCGCCATCTTATTGCTCCTCACGTCCACTCACTCCAAACTTGTATGGAGGTAACTTCAGCAATACCCAGACTCAGAATTCCTAACCAACGGTACTTTCCTCCCTTCCCTGCCAGTCCATAAATAAAGGCTATGTTACTAGCATCGTCATCACCTAATGCGTAAAATGTAATCCCCATAAAGCCAACAACTCCATTAACAATCTTCCCACAATATTTAAATCAAGTTCTTATTCCGTTATACCATGCATCTACCAATCTACTTTCAACATTGTAGAACCCCATCTCAGTATGAACAGCATCAAACAACAATTACGGAGAAGCGCGAAGGTACCAACCTGAGGAAGATGAGCCTGCGCTGGAAACGACCGAGTCGAAAGTTAAAGACGAAAAAATGAATACATACTTACAATGGTCTGCTGGTATTGATGAAGATCTAAGTAGACACATTTTTGCAATGATTTTATGAATCTTCAAAATGTGCAGAATTTGCTACTGTCGCTAAAGTTCTTCACAGAGGCATCTTCTGTCTTCCATGCAGGCGTGATATCGACGCACCAAGTTTTGCTGTACTCGGCCGAACAACTCCGACGTTGTTCGAAAAAATCACAGGAAACTCGAATTCTTGCGAGAACATTTAGTCTCGAGAGATTTCTCTTACACGACTCTTTTACTTGACTCCAAAGATAGATCAGATAAAGTAAACGAACTAGTCACGATATAGAGGCATCACTTCCGATCAATCTTTCATACAAAGTCAGAGAAAGGCGGTTTCCATTTTCTCTACGTCACAATGTTAGCAATAACGTACATAAGGGATCAGTTTCTTACAATGAACAAATAACTATTCGCATGAAACATCCTGTTGATTTAAAGTTGCGGGCCGGTTCGGGCCTCGAATCTCAGACTTTTGCCGTTCCATCCCAGATTCGAGTTCCGGTAAGGTGAACAGCTTTATTCTGCCAGCATGTTTCAAATCAGCGGACACTCTGGAAATTCATATACGCCCATATTCCGCCAGCATAGCTGTCTGACAATACGTTTGGTTTCACAGCTTTCGACTGCTGTCGACTGATCCGTCCACAAAAGTTTCCAACATCACGGCAGCATCCTGTACAGTTATGGCCCATCGTGTATCTAGTGGCTGACGTTGATGCACCCTATAGTAACCATAACAGAGATGTGCAGCCATTTGAGTGTCAAAATCATCATTTATTTCTATTGAAATTCTTCGTTAAACGTAGACCGTAAGCGAGTGAATGTCTCGTTGTAATAGGTACTCTTTAAGACAGTTTTTAAGATACGCTTCGTTAGGTTTGTGAAACTAATGAGTAAATATAATGTACCCGAAAGCTATACGAGTGGGACTGTAGTGTACAAATGAAACAACTGCCGCTTTAAAATCCAGCGGACAGTCGAGAACGCATCAGTGTGACGCTAAGGGATGCGTTAAAGGTGTCCCAAACATTTTATGACAAAATAAACCTCCCACTATCCACTGTTGTTGTTGTTGTTGTTGTGGTCTTCAGTCCTAAGACTGGTTTGATGCAGCCCTCCATGCTACTCTATCCTGTGCAAGCTCCTTCATCTCCCAGTACTTACTGCAACCTACATCCTTTTCAATCTGCTTAGTGTATTCATGTCTCCCTCTAAGATTTTTACCCTCCACGCTGCCCTCCAGTGCTAAATTTGTGATCCCCTGATGCCTCAGAACATGTCCTACCAACTGGTCCCTTCTTCTTGTCAAGTTGTGCCACAAACTCCTCTTCTCCCCAATTCTATTCAATACCTCGTCATTAGTTATGTGATCTACCCATCTAATCTTCAGCATTCTTCTGTAGCACCACATTTCGAAAGCTTCTATTCTCTTCTTGTTCAAACTATTTATCGTCCATGTTTCACTTCCATACATGACTACACTCCATACAAATACTTTCAGAAACGACTTCCTGACACTTAAATCTATACTCGATGTTAACAAATTTCTCTTCTCCAGAAACGCTTTCCTTGCCATTGCCAGTCTACATTTTATATCCTTATCTACTTCGACCATCATCAGTTATTTTGCTCCCCAAATAGCAAAACTGCTTTACTACTTTAAGTGTCTCATTTCCTAATCTAATTCCCTCAGCGTCACCTGACTTAATTCGATTACATTCCATTATCCTCGTTTTGTTTTTGTTGATGTTCATCTTATATCCTCCTTTCAAGATACTGTCCATTCCGTTCAACTGCTCTTCCAAGTCCTTTGCTGTCTCTGACAGAATTACAATGTCATCGGTAAACCTCAAAGCTTTTATTTCTTCTCCATGGATTTTAATACCAACTCCGAATTTTTCTTTTGTTTCCTTTACTACTCTACGTAAAAGCCGCATTTATCGGCAATAATTTACTAACGTGCTCTTTTCTACTACAACTAACCACACAACACGAACCCAAGAAGAATGCTGCCCTGAATCTAAAGCTGGTTCACGGGTTTCGCACGCAGTGTTCTGTTCTACAGAGCACACGTGTGTGTATTACAAAGGTTCAGCAAGAGCAAGATCTTGTATAGCTAGGTTAGACTGTTGCAACTTGCTGTCATTGTCACGTTATACACAAAGTAGTCGATTAAGGTCCTAGCACCCATCAATAATTGAAAAATGCTCGCTTTTCGCATATTTTTGACAAAAAGCACATCTACCTCTGCATGATAACTATGCTGTGTACTCTTAAATGTTTTTAGAACTGTTTTCAATTTCTCCATACTTCCCAAATCGAACAGCACACGTGACAAATGGACACCTAAATATTTCCGCGCGAACTCTGATTTCTCTTATTTTATTTGATGGTCATATCTCAACAAATTTTTTTGGTATTCGAAAGTGAAAGCTGGTGACTGAAATTTCGTGAAAGAAATCTCGCCGTCATGACAAAAGCCTTCGCTTCAATGATTGGTCCCCCAGCTCCCCCACTCGCTTATCATATACATGATACACGATAATACAAAAGCAAGCTGCCCCTTGAACTCATATGCTCCGTCAGCCCTATGTGATAAGGATCCCACGCCCCACATAATTCTGTCAATAAAACGCAGTCTTTGGTTGCCTTCCCCAAAACATTATCTTTGTGATCATTCAATTCTTGTTGTTCGTAATGTTTATCACTATGTATTTAGTCGAATCGTCAGCCATTACTAACGGATACATTTTAGTACTCACATGGAGGACATCACACTTTCCGTTGCTTAGAGTCAATTCTCATTTTTCGCAACATGCACATATTTTGTCTAAGTCATTTTGCAGCCGTTTTGGTCTTCAGATAGCTCTAGTAGACGATAAATGACAGCACCATCCGGAAACAATATAAGATGGCAGCTCAGATTGTCCCCTCATTTGTTTATAGAAAGAACAGCAGAAGGCCTACAACAGTTCTTTGGAGAATCTCAGTTATCAGTTCACTGGATGACTTCATTTCAGTCACTACAAGCTGTGACCTTTCTGGCGGGAAACAACGTATCTAGTCACACAACTGAGACGATACTCCATGAGCGAGCAATCTGATTAGAAGCCGCTTGAGAAGAACATTGTCAAAAGTTTTGTGCATATCTAGAACTAGAGTTTTTCTGTCCATACCACTCATTATTTCGTGCCAACAAAGAGCCAGTTATGTTTCAAAAGAAAGATATTTTATCAATTCTTGCTGGTTATATGACTTCTTTGATATATTTCAAAATGTTGTTACACAATACATGTTAACAGTCAACTACAAATCAATGTTAATGATATGGAACTATAATTCAGCCGATTACCTTCTAACTCGCTTTTGTGTATTGGTATGACCTGTGAATCTTTCCAGCGTAGATATGAGTCCGTCGGCTAGCGAGCGGTTCTGTATAATTACGAAAAATAGAGCTACTTCATCAACACGCTCCTACAGAAACCTAAATGATATACAGTCAGGGCTGGAACATTTGCCTTCATTTAGTGACTTAAGTTTACATCTATGGTATCTACTGAGTTACTCACGTTAGCGGCTGTTTTTAATTCGAATTATGGAATACTTACTGCATCTTCTTTGGCAGAAGAATTTCTGGAAACTGTGATTAGTAACTCCGCTTTGATGGAGTTGCCTTTGGTAACATTACCAACACCGTGGAGCATTGAGTGTGCCCTGCCGCTGGTACAATCCACAGATGACCAGGATCTCTGGATTTTCTGCTGTATACATGAAGATTATTGTGATATTGCCACGTTATCGATGGTAACCACTTGTCATCAAAAGAATTTCGTAACGACACACTACAAAACCTTGGTATCGCACTACTTCGCCACTCAAGTCTGGAGCTGTGAGATTAGAGAAAATCGTTAAAGACACATGGATGAGTGGTTTTTTTTCGAAAAGACACGGCAGATTTCATTTTCTCAACCTTATCCTATGCGAGCTGGCGCCTCAAGGAACCTGTCGTCGACGGGATGTTAAACCGTAACCTTCCTTTTTACAAGCTCGGATTAGAATGGGTTGCTCTTTTCAAAGGAATTACCTCGAGGTTTGCCTTAAGCAGTGTAAGGAAAACAAGAAGCGCTTAAACCTACATATCTGCAATGATTCCACGTCCTTAAGCAACATTACTCTCACTGTAAATTCGCCGATAATGATCTTCTAGCGGTAAAACATAACATTTACAGTAAAAATGGAACACATCAATTTCCTTTTATGTTCTCCTTAAAAAAAAAAGAAAAGCAATATATTAATTTTTTCTTTTTTTTCTTTCAATTAATATGCACAGAGTTCGGTCCAAATTTCAGTATCAGCAATTACGATAAAATTCATTTTCTTTTTATACACTTTTTCCTACAGCTCGCTTTTTCTGTCGTACCAAGTAATCAAAATATTTTCATTGCGATCACACGACTAACAAGTACTAATATCAAATAGTTATTTCACTATATCTACTTTAAGAAATGCACTTCTTTAACCCTGGGCTTAAATTCAACGCTATTAGTTTTAAAGTAGTTAATGTCAGCCTACTTGGACTTGTACGCAAGTGAAACATGGACCATAAACTGTTCAGATATAAAGACAGAATTTTGAAATGTGGTGCTACAGAAAAATGTTTAACATTAAATGGGTAGATTGGATGAGCGAAGAAGAGGTGCTGTGTAAAACTGACAAGAAAAGACCTTTATGACACAACTTGACCAAAAGAACAATCGACCAATAGAACACATTATGAGGCATTGACAAAAAGTCAGTTTGGTTTTGGAAGGAAGTGGAGGAGGGTAAAACTGATGGCGGGAGACCAAGGTTTGTCTACGGTTAGTAAGTTCAAATTTATGTTGGTTGTAGCAGTTATGTAGACATGAGAGCTGCATCAAGCCAGTCTTCGAACTGAAGACAATACAAGGTCAGACAAGAGGGCGCATGAAGTTACAATCTTCGTTTTATCTCCTAGGAAACAAATTCCCTGTGTGTGTGTATCCCTTAATCTTAGTTTCCTGTTATACAGCTGACGTGAAAAATGCGCGAGATACGTACGGCGTTTTCGAAACCCCCGTTGCATATTGACTGCTGGAGCCTCGCCAACGCCTTATCGGCAGCTTAACGGCAACCCTTTTTTCAATCTCCTATTGAAAACTGCGTCACATTTGTTAGGCGCTATCGCCTCTGCCCTGGGAAGCGCTGGCGGGATTCCGTTCTCTTCCGTGGCGCCTCGGCACTTCCGCTGACGTTCGAAGTGGCAGCGGTCCCTGAATGATGGTGGGCAAACACCGCCCATCACTCCAACAAGTGTTGAAAGTTTAAATCCAGACGTGCCGTAAAAGCTTGCTGCGCCCTATTTTTTTTTTTTTTTTTTTTTTTTAGTAAAAGGCAAGCACATATGTCGACCATAGTAATGTTTTTCTTTCGTATTCCTGTCGATAACGGAGACTATTGGTTCGCAATATTTTCTTATGCAGGCTCACTTCTCTTAGTTAATCATACGCGAAAAACCTAAAACAGAGTGAGCATTTTATGTTTCGTCTTGACTGCAGCAAATGAACATCATTTACCAATTTCAACGGACGAAAAATTAGTCACCCCCCAAGCAGGCATCACGCCAACACTAACACCGCCTCTACAGTTGATAACAGCCTCATTTCAGTGAGGAAGATAGTTCACAAGCTTCTTTAGGTAAGTCATACACCTTCATCGATGATCAGGTGTCTGAAAGCTTCTACACTGTGGGAATGTTGATTGCTATGTTGCTTCCGCTGCTCCAAATAGTAGCAGACATTGAGATTGGGATAAGGTGACTTCAATTGCGAGATTGAATGTAATATAAAGCCTTTCGTTCTAATAAAGTTAAAAAGCTGCAGTAATTAAAACATAAAGATCAGGTAGCTTAGCACACCGGTCTAGGTGCGAGTGTTCCTCACCCCAGTATCTTTACAACAGATCTTTCCAATTGGTACCAAAGTACTCTTGTAGTTCCGATGCGTAAGTTAACACACAATCAAGGTTTCTAATTTAAATCATGTAGACGACACAATGAATTTGTTTATTAACTAACTATCTCTGCTATCAGCCGCGATTCCATTTTCGTTCTTGTACATTTGCTGATTTGATTGTGTACCGTGCACAGAAAACCTGTATGTGATGTTCAACATGTGTGAGTTTCTGCACAAGTGAACCGCAAGAAAAGCGTAAATAAGGTTTACTTAAAGATCGAATATTAATTAAAAATTGCGCATTTTCTTATGCAGGGTGGTCCATTGATAGTGACCGGGCCAAATATCTCACGAAATAAGGGTCAAACGAAAAAACTACAAAGAACGAAACTCGTCTAGCTTGAAGGGGGAAACCAGGTGGCGCTATGGTTGGCCCGCTAGATGGCGCTGCCATAGGTCAAACGGATACCAACTGCGTTTTTTTAAATGGGAGCCCCCATTTTTATTACGTATTCGTGTAGTACGTAAAGAAATATGAATGTTTTAGTTGAACCACTTTTTTCGCTTTGTGATAGATGGCGCTGTAATAGTCACAAACATATGGCTCACAATTTTAGACGAACAGTTGGTAACAGGTAGGTTTCTTAAATTAAAATGCAGAACGTAGGTACGTTTGAACATTTTATTTCGGTTGTTCCAATGCGATACATGTACCTTTGTGAACTTATCATTTCTGAGAACGCATTGTGTTACAGCGTGATTACCTGTAAATACCACATTAATGCAATAAACGCTCAAAATTATGTCCGCCAACCTCAATGCGTTTGGAAATACGTGTAACGACATTCCTCTCAACAGCGAGTAGTTCGCCTTCCGTAATGTTCGCACATGCCTTGACAATGCACTGACGCATGTTGTCAGGCGTTGTCGGTGGATCACGATAGCAAATATCCTTCAACTTTCCGCACAGAAAGAAATCGGGGACGTCAGATCCGGTGAACGTGCGGGTCATGGTGCTTCGACGACCAATCCACCTGTCATGAAATATGCTATTCAATGCCGCTTGAACCGCACACGAGCTATGTGCTGGACATCCACCATATTGGAAGTACATTGCCATTCTGTCATGCAGTGAAACATCTTGTAGTAACATCGGTAGAACATTACGTAGGAAATCAGCATACATTGTACTATTTAGATTGCCATCGATAAAATGGGGGCCAATTATCCTTCCTCCCATAGTCCCGCAGCATACATTAACCAGCCAAGGTCGCTGATGTTCCACATGTCGCAGCCATCGTGGATTTTCCGTTGCCCAATAGTGCATATTATGCCGGTTTACGTTACCGCTGTTGGTGAATAACGCTTCGTCGCTAAATAGAACGCGTGCAAAAAATCTGTCATCGTCCCGTAATTTCTCTTGTGCCCAGTGGCAGAACTGTGCACGACGTTCAAAGTCGTCGCCATGCAATTCCTGGTGAATAGAAATATGGTACGGATGCAGTCGATGTTGATGTAGCATTCTCAACACCGACGTTTTTGAGATTCCCGATTCTCGCGCAGTTTGTCTGCTACTGATGTGCGGATTAGCCGCGACAGCAGCTAAAACACCTACTTGGGCATCATCATTTGTTGCAGGTCGTGGTTGACGTTTCACATGTGGCTGAACACTTCCTGTTTCCTAAAATAACGTAACTATCCGGTGAACGGTCCGGACACTTGAATGACGTCGTCCAGGATACCGAGCAGCATACATAGCACACGCCCGTTGGGCATTTTGGTCACAATAGCCATACATCAACACGATATCGACCTTTTCCGCAATTAGTAAACGGTTTATTTTAACAAAGCGAAAAAAATGTTGCAACTAAATCATTCATATTTCTTTACGTACTACACAAATATGTAATAAAGATGGGGGTTCCTATTTAAAAAACGCAGTTGATATACGTTTGACTTATGGCAGCACCATGTAGCGGGCCAACCACTGCGCCATCTGGTTTCCCCCTTCAAGCTAGAAGAGTTTGTTCTTTGTAGTTTTTTCGTTTGATGCTTATTTCGTGAGATACTTGGCCCGGTCACTATCAGTGATACATCCTGTATATTACAGTAAAGAGGACAGAACAATGGAGCCTCTCACAGATCCAAATTACCACTAACAAAGGACACAGAACACGAAAAACGCACCTGAAAATAGGGATTTCCCGAAACGCTTCATACAACATATAAACAAAAAGGAAATCCTGACTATAATTGGAAGGAGAAACAGGCTTGGTCGTATTTTTTTGTTTTATTATCCGCAAAATCGATTTTCGGTCACTTAGTGACCATCCTCAGTGCTGTAAGATACAATTAAATTTGTTAGGCACTGGTATTAACAAGCTTAGAGTGATCACATAAACTCTGTCTCTCTTTCCAATTATATCCATTATCTGGTCGTGGTGCACAGAACACTCCATGGAGTCGCCAATCAATGAAATCCTGACTGCTTGCCGAAAAAGTTATTTCATAAACGAATGCAATATTTTTACAGTTGTAGGCTTTCGCCAACAATTCCTAATGGATAAAGTAAAAAAGACGACATACAATATTAAAATGCGATGAACGTTATTGAAAAACCCTGTAATGAGCAACGTTTCGCCTCCGCTGGAAGCGACCTTCATCCTAGATATATATTTACACGACCCGAATGGAAATCAGTATTAGAACAAGACGACGCAGTCTCCTATACGCAAATGTTTTATAGCAAAACTCTTTAGTTTTGTAGCTGACTCCGCGGATGTGACACTGAATATTGTGAAGTACACGATAGGATACAATTTTGCTGCACGACAGCAGTTGATTTGATTTTCACTGAGACCAGTGCTATATGTGTAGAAAAAATTGAAGTTGCATTGCGGTTGCTTTTGCACGTATAACAAGTCTGACTGGATACGCTAGCTGAAGTAGGAGGAGGCCATTCCACTCGCGACTTCTCAGGCAAATCACCGCGATGTTCAAACCCACATTAGAGGTGAAAATAGGTCTGAGAGCAAGGCAGCACCGAAACGCTTACGATGCGCTGCTTGATAAAAGACCCTGAAATACCCAGTAGATTCTAAAAGGACTCTGGACTGTGGCCAATAGATCAAGCACCCGCCAGCCCTCCTGCACAAGAGATCCGAATGCGAACGGCGAAAGAAATTCAAATTTGGCAGAGCGCGCAACAAATTCAGGTTGGCGGCACTGTGCACCGGCGCGCGCCTTTTGAAACAGTAACGAGGCCGGTGTCGGCGGCGTGTGTGGCGCGCCGCCCATCTTTTATGCATGGGGCGACGGTGGGCGGCGCTGGCCGCGGCCGCAGGCGGAGCCGAGCACGCAATCTGGGCCGCGCCGCTGCGATAGCGAGCGGCCGAAATGCACTAGCGGAGCTTCTGCAGGGCCACCTGAGGTACCGACTCACCATCCATGCCACGAGGAAAGGCGGAACTCTAATGATTCAGTTCTTCCAGTTTCTGTGACTCCGCTATTCTAATGCAGTCTGTCACAGCCGCCTACGTCTGTTTTTTTACGTAAGTATACTACATGCTTTTATACGGAAGTAATTAGCATTTCAAAATGGTTCAAATGGCTCTGAGCACTATGGGACTCAACTGCTGAGGTCATTAGTCCCCTAGAACTTAGAACTAGTTAAACCTAACTAACCTAAGGACATCACAAACATCCATGCCCGAGGCAGGATTCGAACCTGCGACCGTAGCGGTCTTGCGGTTCCAGACTGCAGCGCCTTTAACCGCACGGCCACTTCGGCCGGCCTAGCATTTAAACGCAACCGTACAAACTACTCAGCAGGCTTAACTATGCGAATGGTTTACTTTTTCTTTGAGATGATCGTATTACGTCTTGCATAAAAAGAAGAAGAAAAGGAAACGTCTATCAACATGCTTCGGGATACGACAGCGGCAGCATCGTGGGTTACTGTTGAGGCTCCTGGAACCCTCAGATGTTTAGGACGGGTGGTAGGGACAGAGCATCGAGTGACATTATACTGAGTGCACTATCCGAAAATTACCTCCAGCAATTAAACAGATAGGGTCCCGGCGGAGGTTCGAGTCCTCCCTCGGGCATGGGTGTGTGTGTTTGTCCTTAGGATAATTTAGGTTAAGTAGTGTGTAAGCTTAGGGACTGATGACCTTAGCAGTTAAGTCCCATAAGATTTCACACAGATTGGAACAATTAAACAGAGAACCGACTCGTGGAGATAACATCTTGGACCTACTGATAACAAACAGACCAGAACTTTTCGACTCTGTAAGCGCAGAACAGGGAATCAGTGATAATAAGGCCGTTGCAGTATCCCTGAATATGGAAGTAAATAGGAATATAAAAAAAGGGAGGAAGGTTTATCTGTTTAGAAAGACTAATAGGAGGCAGATTTCAGACTACCTAACAGATCAAAACGAAAATTTCTGTTCCGACACTGACAATGTTTAGTATTTATGGAAAAAGTTCAAGGCAATCGTAAAATGCGTTATAGACAGGTACGTGCCGAGTAAAACTGTGGGGGACGGGAAAAACCCATCGTGGTTCAACAACAAAGTTAGGAAACTACTGCGAAAGCAAAGAGAAGCGCAATGCAGGAAGATCTGCAGCGGATAGGCATTTAGTGCAGGTAGTGGCAACTGACCCTTAACATAGACAAATGTAATGTATTGCGAATACATAGAAAGAAGGATCCTTCATTGTATGATTATATGATAGCGGAACAATCACTGGTAGCAGTTACTTCTGTAAAATATCTGGGAGTATGCGTACGGAACGATTTGAAGTGGAATGATCATATAAAATTAATTGTTGGTAAGGCGGGTGCCAGGTTGAGATTCATTGGGAGAGTCCTTAGAAAATGTAGCCCATCAACAAAGGACGTGGCTTACAAAACACTCGTTCGACCTATAGTTGAGTATTGCTCATCAGTATGGGATCCGTACCAGGTCGGGTTGCCAGAGGAGGTAGAGAAGATCCAAAGAAGAGCGGCGCGTTTTGTCACAGGGTTATTTGGTAAGCGTGATAGCGTTACAGAGATGTTTAGCAAACTCAAGTGGCAGACTGTAAGAAAGGCGCTCTGCATCGCGGTGTAGCTTGCTGTCCAGGTTTAGAGAGGGTGCGTTTCTGGATGAGGTATCGAATATATTGCTTCCCCCTACTTATACCTCCCGAGGAGATCAAGAATGTGAAATTAGAGAGATTCGAGCGCGCATGGAGGCTTTCCGGAAGTCGTTCTTCCCGCGAACCATACGCGACTGGAACCGGAAAGGGAGGTAATGACAGTGGCACGTAAATTGCCCTCCGCCACACACTGTTGGGTGGCTTGCGGAGTATAAATGTAGATGTACATGTATCGTCGAAAGCAGGGTTTGACAAGCGCGAAGACAAGCTCCAGCAGTTCCCGCCGTGTGCGAGCGGGCATTATCTTGCTGAAATGTAAGCCCAGGATGGTTTGCCATGGAAGGCAACAAAACGAAGCATAGAATAACTCCCACGTACCACTATGCTGTAACGGATCCGCAGATAACAACCACTGAAGACAATTCTATTCCAGCCAATGAGAACCCAGGCAACAGACGTGTCTGCAGACGCCCCAGACAGCAGTGGGATACCAAGCTAACTGTTGCCCGCCATACGGCCCAACATTCAGGCGTAATGGCCTGCGGTGCAATTTCATATAATAACAGAACTCCTCTGGTTGTCACCCGCGGAACGCTCACAGCACAGTGGCACGTCGACGATATTCTGCTCCTTTTGCTGCCCTTCATGGCAAGTCGTTCTGAGCTTACATTTCACCAAGATAATGTCTGCCCGCACACGGCGGGAGTTCCAATTTCTTGTTCTAGTGCGTTCCAAGCCCTACCTTCGAAAGGTTGCTGGATCGCTCACTAGCTGAGAACTTTTGGAGCTTTATGGGGAGGGCTCTCTACCGTCTCCAGATTTTGACGATCTACCAAGCCAATTGGACATAATTTAGCACGATATCTGTCAGTGGGGCATCCAACAAATCAATCAATGCCAGGCCGAATAACTGCTTGCATAAGTCCCAGTGGAGCATCAAACGCTTTACTGACTCACTCAGTTTCTGAAGCTTGTTCTCTTGAATAAATGAACAAATTTTTCTGAAATTGTAATCATTTTTTCGTCTGTAAATGTACATCACACCTACCGATTTCCTTCCCATTCGGCTGATTTCTTCGTGGTGCATGGCTTTTTTTTTTCTTTTTTTTTTTTTTTTTTTTTTTTTTCTGAGGGTGTAATTGCTCGTGTAGGTCACAACCGGTAACTGACATGCGAATATGGAACACTTGTGTTCAAGACAAAGTCCCACACGGGATCAACAGCCCAGCATAACTAGCGGCCGAAAGTAAATGCATATCGTTCGGGCAAGAGAGTACGGTCGCACAGCCACATCACGTACCTTGATTGCCATCTGGAACAGCGTGGACTGTCAGGACAGTGACCATTGTCGCGTCTTCCTTGATAAGACTGTAAATAGGATTGGCACCACATCCTCTTTTCAGGAGTGTCCCAGTACTGTGTACAGTATCACAATGGACATATCAGTGTGTGAAGACTGTGGAGACTGAATGCTGCCATTTTCCATTTATCTTGGTCATACTGTCCCGACACCTGGTGGGCACAGCTGTTAGTTTGGACAGCAAGCGCTAGATTTTTGACGTGTATAAAGCCAACGGCTGACCCTTATCTTCGACGTTCCTCTTTTGTTATCTTTCACCAACGAAAGACCACATTTATCGAAAGACCGACTCTTGACATAGAAGTTGTCCGACTATTGCACTGACCATCACTTTATCCAAGTCTGAGATCTGTGCTGTCATCAGCAATCAGTACCACGCAGGAGCCATCACTCCGCTACACGAACTTGACAACAGTGGTTATGCCGGTTACCGTGAGCAGCAGCCAGGAGCGACCGCTTCCTCCAACTGCTGTCTGCCTGAGGGTTACGCCCTCTTGGATCGGCGCCGTCAGCGCCACGCAGCACGACCCTAAGAGGTAGCCACTGTTCGAGTTCCGGTGTCCAGCTCGAGTGTCAGGCTCCAACGTTCTGGCTACACTATCCGAGTCTCTAAAGTCTTCAGTCTCCGGGCTACGTCCTAAGTTGGCTTAGTTGTTACAGAGTTGCCCTTACAAGTTTAACACTCAGGCCTCTGCTTGTTAACACAGAATGATTAAAGTTAAAGTAGCCATACCTGTACATACTTCAGGCTCTATTTTTGTTTATGCTTGGGCATTCCATGAAATAATTGTACCAAGTTAAGTATAGAGTTATTTTAAACTTCTACCAGTGTTTGTTTTTCTCAGTCTGTATCTTCTTCCATAGATTCCAACGCTATCCCAGCGGGACACAACAAGGTCTCTCATACACAAGAAAACGTTTGGTAAGGAGTGGTCAGAGACTGGCTCTTCACCACTCGCTATTCATTACGAGTCCGCAGCTCGTGGTCTCGCGGTAGCGTTCTCGCTTCCCCAGCACGGGGTCCCGGGTTCGATTCCCGGCGGAGTCAGGGATTTTCACCTGCCTCGAGATGACTGAGTGTTGTTGTGTCATCTACATCATCATCATTCATCCCCATTACGGTCGGAGGAAGGCAACGGCAAACCACCACCATTAGAACCTTGCCCAGTACGGCGGTGCGGGTCTCCCGCATCGTTCCCCTACTATCTGTCAAGTAGCCTGGGACTTCATTTCCATTTCCTTTCATTACGATCGATGAACTCTGGCATAGAGCCACCCAAGGTAAGTACCACTTGATGTACAGCCAGGTTAAAGCCGCTGTTACTGCCAGAGGAGGGAGCTCAGTATACTTTATTTCATATACTGTGTAGCCCCAAATTATTTACAGATTTAATCTTCTTACTCTGTTGTACACACAGTAAAAATGATTTCGTCATTTGCTATCATTCCTGATGTTGCAGTTTTATGGGGCATCAGCGTATCTTCATATCATAATCTAATCACGAATATTAGTACGCCGGCAGATAAAGTCAGATGCTTACAATCTCGTGACAGCAACTACTGTGCAAATTATTTTCTGTTTTCTTGGATGCCTGGGCCTAAAGTATTTCGGAAAAGACTATATTTTCTGCTTGGTCTCGTAAAGCAGAAAACCTTGAGCACGTCGAATCATGTAAGTATTTAGGGTAAATAGGAAGAAGCTATGTGAATAGCGATGATCGCGTGAAATGACTGTTAGGGAAGGCGAGTGGAAGATCTATATTTTTTGGAACAGTTCTGGGAAAATACAGCCTTATCTGTAGCAGAGTGGGCGCTGACATCAAACTTCCTGCCAGATTAAAACTGTGTTCAGAATCGGGACTCGAACGCGAGACCGTTGTCTCAGCTACCCTAGTGTGGCTCACAACGCATCATCACAGCTTTACTTCCGCCAGTAACTCATCTCCTGCTTACTCGTGAAAGGCAAAGGTCCCAGGTTCGAGTCTCGGTTCCGGACAGAGTTCTAATATGGCACGAATTTTCATCTGTAAGGAAATCGCATACAAGCCAATAGCGTGACCAAATATTCCAGTGTATGGAGGCCCTACGTAAATAGGTATGACAACAGGCATCGAAGAAATTCAGAGAATCCCTGGGACGATCGAAAATTTTGGAATAGCTCTTACTGAAGTGTGACAGAAATGCTCGGGAAATTTAAATGAAGCACCTACTAATAAAAAAGACCTAGTCCTCATGAAACACTGTTCGGCAAATTGGGATAATGAGAAAAAGGTAACAGAGGTTAGGGTCATACAGAGGCATTTAGATGGTTTTGTACTCTATGAAGAAAAAAAAGTGAAAGATAAACAACGACGCACTACAAAGGAATTATCCGAATGGGACGGAAACCGGTAGATGTGATGTACATGTACATACAAACAAGTGACTACGATTTCAGAAAATTTGGATGCTTTATAGAAGAGCACGAGCTTCTCTAACTGAGCAAGCCAATAATGCGTTGGCCCACATGCGGCCATTATGAAACCACTTATTCGGCTTGGCATTGGCTCACAGAGCTCTTGGTCATCGTCCTGAGGAATATCGTGCTAAATTGTAAGAAATTGGCGCGTTATATCGTCAAAACTCCGAAATGGTTGGAGGGCCCTGCCCACAATGCTCCAAACGTTCTCAAATCGGGTGAGATCCGGCAAACTTGCTGGTCGTGGTAGCGTATGGAAAGTGCAGAAATACGTAATAGAAACTGTCGCCGTGTGCGGGCGGGCATTATCTTGCTGAAATGTAAGCCCAGTATGGCTTGCCAAGATGGACAACAAAACGACGCGTAGAATATCGTCGGTGCACCCTTGTGCTGTAAGGAAGCCGTGAATGACAACCACAGGGGTCTGGCTATGAAAAGAAATGGTGCCCCAGACCATCACTCCTGGCTGTCATGTGGTATGGCGACCGATAGCCAGGGAGTAGCCGACCGCTGTCCGGGTGTCTTGTAATAAAACTGGTTATAGTGAGATAAATGTAGTACCCGATCTTGGATCATATGAAGTGAGCAATACCGTGGTGAGCACGTAAAAACCAAACACCCACTAATAAAAAAGCTATGTGAAAGTGTTTAAACGTCAATCTTTATAAATACTTAATATAATCACAACGATGATTATAGACTTCTCAAAATAGATAGACAATTAATCGTACTTCATTTATGAACTGTATGTCCCAAAGATTATTTTGTATAAATAGATAGATATATGATAGTAATTTTTTTTGTTACATGTTGTTACAGGAAAATCTTTGTCCTTTTGGGCAGTTGGTTGTACGAGTCGGAAGTCGGGTTAGGTGAAATGACTGAAGATATATGTATAATTCTGCAGAAAGTCCACCAGATTTGACATGGTTATTGGAGCAGTAAGCTAGTCTTCTTCTAGACCAGCATCTTCAATCTTTTTGAATATGCGATCCCTTTCCAAGTAAAAATATTCTGGCGACCCCCAGACCCATAATAAAAGTTTGTCAGCGATTTCAAAGGCAAAGTACTTATTATAAAACAATCTACATTATGCTCAACTCAGAATTAATGTTAAACAAGGAATTACGTAATTTTAACAAAAAATAAATACCAGTTTCCATAGGCCAATGTTTTTGTATTACAGAACACCTAATTTTGAGACATTTAGCAGGATCGTTATTTCATATGCTTCCCTTCAGTTTTAAAAGAAGCCAACATTTCTGTTTATTGATTGCGAGAATATGTAGTATATATTATTACAAATGATGGTACTATTTTTTAAAGATATTTTTCAACCCTTTTACAAAGCACTATAAAAAAAAACAATGATTCACTTCATGGCAATCACCGCAATTAACTACACGAAAGAAATGAGAAATTAACCGGTGACCAGCAACGACGATTTTGTGGGAATCCCGATGAAGCCACAGAACTAGGTAAACAGAAACAAGGTCTACATGCAGTGAGTGAAACAAAGTCTGAATTGAGTTCAGGCATCCCAGATCCGGCACTTCGTGCCTTGTCTCACTGCTGCCAATCCTAACGGTCTGTTTTTTGGTTCGAAGCTTGTCACTGAAATGCATTCTAGTAACGGTGGTGCAAAATCTTGCACGTGAGCTGTGTGGGTGTTGTTGGAGCCAATGTGTATCACATTTGAACGTGAGCATCTTTTAAATGAGCTTTCATAAATTGTTCTCGTTCCGTGTGATATTTTTACCACACCAGATGACTGGCACGTAAACTAAATTGTCAGTAATACACAAGACCCTGCCACTGCAACGCCGTTCCTGCCCGGAAGTTGATGTGGTCCTTTCCCTCTCCCTGCAAACCTGTACTATCCGTACAAGATTTAGTAACTCTCGCCGTCCTAGTTCCATGGGAAGAGATCGATAGACATCGTGCTGCTTCTCACTGCTACAAGTGTTTGCATATTTGAACTCTTCAACAGGTTTGAATTAAATTCGTATTCATTATTATAAATATGTGCTAGATCTGAACGTGAGCGAATTTGCAAGGTGCTTCCACAAATCCTTGTCACTTCCGTGTGACATTTATACCATAGCACATGATCGTCACCAAACATACGTTACCAGCCATGCTGCAACTGCTTTATCCTGCGACCGCGACTCCCAGAGCAAGGCTTTCCGACCCCCCAGGGGGACGCGGCCCGCTGGTTGAAAAACACTGCTCTAGACAATTATAAAAAGATGAACCACAGAAAGGAGGAGAACAACGACCCAGCAACATACAACAAATAAGAGCAACAAAAAAGTTGAATTTTTTATCATTAACAGAACTGGTTATTAAATTTCGACTGTCAGCCGGCCGTTGTGACCGAGCGGTTCTAGGCACTTCAGTCCGGAACCGCGCTGCTGCTACGGTTGCAGGTTCGTATCCTGCCTCGGGCATGGATGTGTGTGATGTCCTTAGGTTGGTTAGATTTAAGTAGTTCTAAGTCCCTAGGGGACCGATGACGTCAGATGTTTAGTCCCATAGTGCTTAGAGCCATTTGAACCATTCGACTGTCCCTGTCACTCGCTGCAGCGTGTCACTACCTCAGTGTGCCAAGTGCTGTGAAAATGTGACCAGCCGTCCAAATTACTAACTTACTCCAAATATTACTAAATGGCTCTGAGCACTATGCGACTTAACTTCTGAGGTCACCAGTCGCCTAGAACGTGGAACTAATTAAACCTAACTAACCTAAGGACATCACATACATCCATGCCCGAGGCAGGATTCGAACCTGCGACCGTAGCGGTCGCTCGGCTCCAGACTGTAGCGCCTAGAACCGCACGACCACTCCGGCCGGCAACATTACTAAGTTCATCATTGGGCAACAGGAGGGTGGAGACGGTCAGACTCTCTAGACACGTCTCCGCTGGTCGTCGGGGCTCAGCTCGAAGCGGAACTCATAACTGAAGACAATTCCACAATTCTGCTCCACTCAACGAGTTTCCAGGCCGAATTCGTGTCTGGAAATGCCCTGGAAAGTGGTGGGATATCAAGCTGGCTGTTGGCTACACAGGTGTGATGATCTGGATTGCTATTTCGACCTCTTTGGTTGTCATCCGCTGCAGCCGTACATCACAGTGGCACGTCGACGATATTCAAGCCAAATGGCTCTGAGCACTATGGGATTTAACATCTAAGGTCATCAGTCCCCTATAACTTAGAACTACTGAAACCTAACTAACCTAAGGACATCACACACATCCATGCCCGAGGCAGGATTCGAACCTGCGACCGTGGTGGCCGCGCGGTTCCAGAATGAAGTACCTAGAACCGCTCGGCCACACCAGCCGGCGATATTCAAGCCATCCTGGGCTTACGTTTCGATAACATACTGCCTGGTCGTACACGGAGAGAGTTTCTACTGCTTGTCTTCGTGCTTTTCAAACCCTACTTTGGCCAGCAAGGTTGCAGGATCTGTCCCCAATTTAGATAGTTTGGATCATTACGGGCAGGGCCCTTTAACCAGCTTGCAATTTTGACGATCTAACGCACCAATTGGACAGAATTTAGCATGATATCCCTCAGGAGGACAACCAACGAATGTCATTCAACGCCAAGCCGAATAACTGCTTTTATAAAGACCAGAGTGGCACCAAGGCGTTATTGACTTGTCCAATTTGTGAAGCTCTTACTCTTGAATAAATCATTTATTCTTTTCTGAAATTGTAATCATTTGTTTGTCTGTACATGTACAGTCATGGACAAAGCGAGACCCCTCTCCTTTTCGTTATGCTGATCCGCACAGCTTTAAAGTCTCCCACACAGCATAACAGGCAAGGCACGAAGTGCTAGCAACATACAATGCAAGTTCGCTCAGCTGATGTGCTGAGATAGCTAGCACAGGAAAAACTCGCGCTTCGAAGACGCCACAGCATCGTCTGCCACCTCTTCGTGAGAAACTAAATACCTCAAGTATAAGCCAATGTGTTGTATTCGCATATCAGTGACTATGACTTGGAGCTAAAGTGTGATTATGGACAGTACGTATGCTCAGATTGCGAATCTAACACCATGAATAAAGACAAGGGGAAATGAATTAGGCGTCCTTCCTCTTCTGTAACATGAAATATATTTTACTTATTCTTTCTTAAATGGACTGCGCAGAAAATCATTCACCAGAAGTGAATAACTTTTTAGCAACACCAGATGATATTAACAGCTTGCCGGCGCGGGTTAGCCGTGCGCTCAACGTCGTCATATCGCGGACCGCGCTGCTGCTTGCGCCGTCAGCTCGAATCCTTCCCCGGGCATGGATGTGTGTTAGGTTAGGTAGGTTGAAGTAGTTCTAGGTCCATGGGACTGATGACCTAAACTGTTTGGTGGCATAGTTCTTAGAGCCATTTTTTGACCTTTCGCGTAAATTTTCTTTACATAAACGGCCGTATCTTTAGATTGCGTTGACATAGCTCACTTTTTTACACCACCAGGGGACCGTATACCGCAGGAAGTGCGATACATTTCAGCTTGTTATGTCCACCCGTACTCGAAGTAAACGGGTTTTAATGGTTGGGTAGCAAAATAGACGGTCAAGAAAGTGAGACTAATAGGGTTCCATTTTTACCGATTTACGTGACGAAATCCTAACAATGAAAATAGCTCCCACAGTTACTGAAGATGAGGGCCGCATAATAATTTCCCCTACTATTTATTCGAAATATTCCAGTTGCAGTCGATCCATAGTCAGAATATTAATCGTAGCTACGCTTTTGATCCAAATCACGTTTACGGGAACGCAAATAAAATACATTTGGCTATACACGTGGTAATTCAGATCCCGCTATTGACGCCACCGCGTTTTAGATGTGCAAGCTTTCCCATTGCTAGCTACCTTAAGGAACACTTCGGCTAATGAACGTTTTCTGGCTGTGGCACGTCTAAAGGATAATTCTAAACATTGTAGAATACGTTTGGCAGCTACGTCGCCGTTTATTTCCTGGGTGGTGCAGAATTATCCTACTATATTTACTCGCTAATAACAGTTTTTTGTTATTTCGACAAACATCCCGAATGACTGTCACATAAGCGGTGACATAAAGCTAGACAATACACGTTTTTGAGTCCAGAAAGCTCTATGCAACAGAAACTGTAGATCATTTTGCCATTTTCATTGCGAAATTGCCGGCTTATTCATGTCTGGGGTAATAATAGAGGGCTGTTTGCATCCGTTGTCTGCTAGCGTAGTGAAAGGTGTTTGCTACTGCAACGGAGGTCTGGTTTGTTTTCGGTTCTAATCTCGATGGAGGCAGATGGACTATCAGTAAAGGAATTTTAAGAAATTCTCGCGTCCCCAATACGTTTTAGCGCTACCTTTACTGTGTACCCTTGTAGAATTTCATACTCGTTACTGCCTACGTTTTTCCGCTTCTGTCAGTAATTGAATTAAGTGATGCACTGAATGATTTTTAACTGAATGTCGTTATGAATCTTCACGCACTGCTAAATTTGCGCACTTTCATGGAAGGTCAGCAACGGTAATTCGATATGACTGGTCTGAACGTTGACACAGACCATTTCGCGGCCGAATGCGCATAATATTTTGCTAATTCGTAATGATCTGGGTTACTTTGTCTTACTAAAACAGTTATGTTATCTCGATAAGCTGAAATTCATTTTTATTAGTACAGTTGGTGCTAATTAGCGTTTCTTCTTCCATTTATATCTTATATTAAGATGTGGTGGATATCACACTAATCAGCATTAATATAGTCTTGCACATGATTAAAAACAGTCTGACAAATTTCGGATAGTTTTCCAATTTCACGCCTGTGCATAGTATGTTGGTAGCACTTCGTCGCCATGCCTGTTATGCTGTGTAGCAGACTTAAAAGCTGTGCGGATCAGCATAACGAAAAGGCGAGGGGTCTCGCTCGTTTTATCCACGACTGTACATCGCATCTACCGATTTCCGTGCCATTCGGATAATTCCTTTGTGGCGTGCCTTTCTTTTTGTCTTAGAGTGTATTTTATCTCGGCCAATAAACTAATGGAATACGAACGAAAACTGATAGCAAGAGGAGGCATTGTCTGCAGGTGGAGCGACAGTTAAAACTAAGTTTTTGAAAAAAGGCACATGTCGCATGTAGTATTTTTATTTAAAGCTTTCGCTCTGCAAATGAACAACAGCGTCATCAGAATTCGCTCTGCAAATGAACAACAGCGTCATCAGAATATACAGTTTCAAGTTGGCTGACAACACTAAAGATTGCGTTTAAAATTGTTACAGTAGTAAATGTACTTTAAACTTAAGTCTAAGTAGTGTAGTACAGCCAGTTTAATCTTGAGTGGTGATAGCCAACTGTAAACGCAGTCTTTTGTGTTGGTAGCCAACTCTAAACTGTGTATTGTTCATTTGAAGAGCGAAACCCTTGGAAAAGAAAAATACTGAGTGCGATTTTTAGCTTTTTTCGAAAACTTAGAAAATCATTAGTTCTGGTACGGTGAATCCTCCGTCATACATTGCACAATGGCTTGCTGAGTGTCTACGTAAAATAGTCAGAATAATAATAATAAATCAAGAAACAAGTTGTAAATGTTTTCTCCTAAGGTCAGTTTGCTCCTGTAATAAATTTCGAGTCGAACTGTTGTGGTGGTCATAAATTTCTCTTACTTCTAACATTCCTAAAAACAAACTTTTCGCAGAACTATGTAACATCTTTACGCTGTCATTTCTAGTCTCACCTGAGAGCACACTGTTTGTAAGATGCTGTCGGTAGACCGATTTACTGTGTGCTGTTCCAGTCGTACGTTGCTCGAATTGAAGTGAGAAATTTTGGACCCGCCTGTGGTAGGAGCTTCAGGCAGGAGGTGGGAGGGGAAGCAGTCGCGTGTCGGACAAGAGGCGGGACGAGTGCTCGCCGTGAGCGGCAGTCGGCGATCGCTGGCCCTGGGGTCAGCGAGCTTCCGCAGTGAGGAGGAGGTGGAGGAGGAGGAGGAGGAGGGTAGGAGGCGCGTGCCGCAATCTGAGGCCGAAGGCTGGCTGCCGGCCGCGATCGATGTGGGCGCCGCCGCAGGCACGCACGCCGCCGGCACGCCACCGGCTCTGCGTCACTGGCGGCGGCTTCTGGGCTTCGGGGACCAGCGGCCGTACTCTCAAAATCCTACCTATGAGCCGGGCGAAAGCACACAGCTCTGCGGCGCGCGTGTTTCACCTGTGCGACACGCAGTCTCGTTACTGTTAACCCCTTTTAACGGCTTTCTAGCGTTTTTCCATAAGTTTAGTAAACACAACAGATACACATCTACATCTACATGATTACTCTGCAATTCACATTTAAGTGCTTGGCAGAGGGTTCATCGAACCACAATCATACTATCTCTCTACCATTACACTACCGAACAGCGCGCGGGAAAAACGAACACCTAAACCTTTCTGTTCGAGCTCTGATTTCTCTTATTTTATTTTGATGATCATTCCTACCTATGTAGGTTTGGCTCAACAAAATATTTTCGCATTCGGAAGAGAAAGTTGGTGACTCAAATTTCGTAAATAGATCTCGCCCTGACGAAAAACGTCTTTGCTTTAATGACCTCCATCCCAACTCACGTATCATATCTGCCACACTCTCTCCCCTATTACGTGATAATACAAAACGAGCTGCCCGTTTTTGCAGCCTTTCGATGTCCTCCGTCAATCCCGCCAGGTAAGGATCCCACACTGTGCAGCAATATTCTAACAGAGGGCCGGCCGCGGTGGTCTCGCGGTTCTAGGCGCGCAGTCCGGAACCGCGCGACTGCTACGGTCGCAGGTTCGAATCCTGCCTTGGGCATGGATGTGTGTGATGTCCTTAGGTTAGTTATGTTTAAGTAGTTCTAAGTTCTAGGGGACTGATGACCACAGATGTTAAGTCCCATAGTGCTCAGAGCCATTTGAACCATCTAACAGAGGACGAACGAGTGTAGTGTAAGCTGTCTCTTTAGTGGACTTGTTGCATCTTCTAAGTGTCCTGCCAATGAAACGCAACCTCTGGCTCTCCTTTCCCACAATATTATCTATGTGGTCTTCCCAGCTGAAGTTGTTCGTAATTTTAACACCCAGGTATTTAGTTGAATTGACAGCCTTGAGAACTGTACTATTTATCGAGTAATCGAATTCCAACGGATTTCTTTTGGAACTCATGTGGATCACCTCACACTTTTCGTTATTTGGCGTCAACTGCCACCTGCCACAACATACAGCAATCTTTTCTAAATCGCTTTGCAACTGATACTGGTCTTCGGATGACCTTACTAGACGGTAAATTACAGCATCATCTGCGAACAACCTAAGAGAACTGCTCAGATTGTCACCCAGGTCATTTATATAGATCAGGAACAGCAGAGGTCCCAGGACGCTTCCCTGGGGAACACCTGATATCACTTCAGTTTTACTCCGTGATTTGTCGTCTATTACTACGAACTGCGACCTTCCTGACAGGGCCGGCCGTGGTGGGCGTGCGGTTCTAGGCGCTGCAGTCTGGAACCGAGTGACCGCTCCGGTCGCATGTTCGAATTCTGCCTCGGGCATGGATGTGTGTGATGTCCTTAGGTTAGTTAGGTTTAAGTAGTTCTAAGTTCTAGGGGACTGATGACCTAAGATGTTAAGTCCCATAGTGCTCAGAGCCATTTTTTGAACCTTCCTGACAGGAAATCACGAATCCAGTCGCGCAACTGAGACGATACCCCATAGGCCCGCAGCTTGATTAGCAGTCGCTTGTGAGGAACGGTGTCAAAAGCTTTCCGGAAATCTAGAAATACGGAATCAACTTGAGATCCCCTGTCGATAGCGGCCATTACTTCGTGCGAATAAGGAGCTGCGTTGCACAAGAATGGTGTTTTCTGAAACCATGCTGATTACGTATGAATAGATACAGACACTTTAGTCATTAATAATACGAGGCGTGTTTTTTAAGTACCGTTTTGAAATAAAAAAAAAAGACGTGCTAAGGTATCTCAATAATTTTATTTTTACATGAAAGCCTGTACCTTAATCTACGCACTGACGCCATTACATTCTGATTCTTCCTTGTTAACGTTGTGTACTGAGTGTTTACGATGCCTCCGATAATCTTGAGTCTCGCCGACTGTGAAGTACGGGCTGTTATAAGATTTTTGGTGTTAAAGGCCTAAAAGCCATCGATATTCATGGTGAGATCTGTGCAGTTTACGGGTTGGGTTGTTGTGAGGGAGGAGACCAGACAGTGAGGTCATCGGTCTCATCGGATTAGGAAAGGACGGGGAAGGAAGTCGGCCGTGCCCTTTCAAAGGAACCATCCCGGCATTTGCCTGGAGGCATTTAGGGAAATCACGGAAAACCTAAATAGGGTGGCCAGACGTGGGATTGGACCGTCGTCCTCCCGAATGCAAGTCCAGTGCAGTTTACGGAGAAAACATTATGAGTGACGGAATTGTAAGAAAGTGGGCGAGAGCATTTAAAGATGGCCACACAAATGTGCATGATGAACAACGGAGTGGGCGTCCTTCGGTCGTTAATGAAAGTTTGGTGCAGGAAATGGACAATAAGGTGAGAGAAAACAGACGCTTTACGATTTCTTCCTTGCGGGATGACTTTCCTAACGTTTCTCGTAGCGTTTTGTATGGCATTGTGACCGAGCACTTGAATTACCGAAAATTGTGCGCACGCTGGGTACCGAAAATGTTGACGGATGTGCACAAAACCAAACGTTTAGACTGTGCGTTGATTTTCCTTGAGCGGTACCACAGCGACAGTGATGATTTATTAATCCAAACTGTTACGGGCGATGAAACATGGGTAGCCTACGTCACACCAGAATCAAAGCAACAGTCCATGGAAGTTGAGCAAGAGCATCGTATTGCTGCAAGACAATACCCGTCCGCATGTGACGAATCACACCAAAGATCTCATCACATCTTTTCGATGGGAAACTCTAGATCATCCTCCGTACAGACCCGATCTTGCGCCCAGTGACTACCATCTGTTCCTGCACTTGAAGAAACACCTGGGCGGTCAGCGTCTTCAAGACGATGACGGAGTCAAAACAGTGGTGATGCAGTGGTTAACAAGTCAGGCGGCAGACTTCTATGACGAGAGTATTCAAAAAATGGTACATCGTTATAACAAGTGCCTCAATATTGACGGAAATTATGTAGAAAAGTAGATTAAGGTACAGGCTTTCATGTAAAAATAAAATTATTGAGATATCTTAGCACGTCTTTTTTAAATTTCAAAACGGTACTTACTTTAAAAACACGCCTCGTATATCGCCTCAACTATTTACAACAACCTCCCGACGCTTTGGTAACTATTCCATTCTGTTATTGTATAAATCACGTGGTTCTGAAGCTATGAAGTCGTCGAGCCACGTTCAGAGCGCTCTTTCATCCAGAAAGAAAGTGCGTTGAAGGTTTTTCGATAACGTTAAAGGTGAAAATCTGAGGGTGCAGGTTCAGGTGAATAAGGAGGGTGTAGAATGACATCGCAATCCAAGTGCTGTTCTAAACATTCTGCGTGGTGTCTGTTTGTTCTATATCGTGTCTCCCTACCACTTTCACGCAACGACGCTCTGAGCGTGTTTTTTAGGGAATTCACTAGTTTGAACCTGGGACCTGTTGCTGGTAAGGAGACGCCAGATCACACATGACATGTAGAATTCAGAAGAGTTCAGTGAGACTAGCGATGATATAACCAAATACTTAATGATTTCAGCGTCAGCTCCACTGCACTCCCTGTAAAAGAATCTTAATACTAACTAAATTTAGTGGAAGGGGTTCAAGGCTTACCTATTTTTAGTTAGCTGGTAAAATAACGTCGAAAAAGCAGTTAAGTTTACCACTGGAAATTTTATTCTACTCACAAAACGTTGTTTAGAAATTGCCCTATTAATAAAAGGAAATGTTTTAGTACAGGATGGTAAAAACCAACTGCGTCCAACAAAAATGTGAACGAATATTCCCTGAGTGGGTTTCCAAGTTCTACAATGGATCGAAGGATGACCTATGCCATATCACATCTATAATCTAGGTTTAAATTAAGTTTCACAAAAGAGAAAACTATCAAAATGGTCTACAGTGACCCTCAATTATCTTTAATTACTTATCTAACTTGTCGAAAATTACAGTGGCTGATGTGGCTTCTCAATAACTATATAACAGAAAAATCATCACGTTTCAGATTTTTACTTCAAGTGGCAAATGTGAACACCATGAGCTTTAATTGACGATCGACACTAGTATTACGCAAAAAAGGGGAGTGTAACAGATGAGACTTCTGCAGTTATGAGTGAAGCTTTATGCGCTGTTATGCGGCATCGCGTGCGTTCATTACCTTGTCAGTGTTCGTCAGGGGGCGGTGGGCAGCACAGCTCCGCTCACCTCGCTGTCTCCGAAGCAACTCTTTCCTAACTTCTCCTTACTACAATTTGCTGAAGTTGGTTTAAAAAAACTATCTGGCTGTGTTTTCATCTGACCAATCAGGGTCTCAATGTTAACCTTAAGCTCTGCCTACAAAAATTCTGTCTATCCAATGAGAAACGTTATACTTTTCGTGGTGGGGCAATGTTTTTAAAGTTTGCAACGTAACAGAGACGCGAAAAAGTCTCACGCTAAAACTTGCAGCTGGTGTGGTCCTTTAGTGTTATCGTAACATCCGTACTGTTCTTTTGGAGGGCTCTATCTTTTAACATGGGCTGGGGGTTGGTCCTAACGTAACAGAGACGCGAAAAAGTCTCACGCTAAAACTTGCGGGTGGTGTAGCCCTTTTTTGTGTTATCGTAAGATCTATAATGTTCTTCTGGAGGGCTCTAGCTTTTAACATTGGCTGGGGGGTGGTCTTGACGTAACAGAGACGCGAAAAAGTCTCACGCTAAAACTTGCGGATGGTGTGGTCCTAGCGGTTAGCTGGCGACGTGGGTGTCCCTCCGTCCCTTATCGTAGGGCCTTCCAGCTTAACACGGTTCTGCTCTCAGCTTCTGTTCTCGTTTCTCCCCTCGGAACTGCGTCTGTCCCACGGTGGGAAGGTATGACATGCATTTAGGCATTCTTGTGTTAGTCTGTGGTATTCCATTTGCTCACTCGTTACTCGTATTACTTTGGTTAATTTAATGTCACGATTTATTCGGAGCTATGTGACATACTACTGGATTTGCTTATCATGTCAGGGTTTTCATGGAAGGTGTTGGATTTGCCTGACACTTTACGCTGTATAGCGTTGTTTGTCAGTCTAGCAGAATGCGAGCGGGCGTCAGCGTGGAGTAGCATCACTTCAAGGAGTCTTCCTGGTCTTTTTTCTTCGACTGCGTCTGCAACACGTCTCAGCTGTTCACAGTAAATGTCAACAATGATGGTTACATCTTGAGGAAGTAAATCGTTGTGTATCACATCGACGCTGTTTCACAGATGCGCAACATTATCTTTTGTGGATGCGCGCTGCTGCTGCTTTGTTTAGGCTTAACCATTCCTTTCTCTTCCTCGTGTTTGCATAAAGACACCATTTCTCACCCCCAGCAACGATACAGAATAGGAATGGTTGTCTTACTCACGAGGCAACTGATGACGAGCAAGCAGAGGTGCACATATGGACACCTGCTGATTTTTGTGATTTCGCCTTAGAGCACGCAGTACACACGAACCCGATTTTTCGAGCGTCGCCATTGCATGCAAGCCTCGTACGTTGGTGGAATGAGCACAGTTCATCAAAATTGCCATCCTACCACGAAGGTTTTCCTGAACGCGGAGAGTCACTAATGTCAGAAGGATCACCATTAAAACGAGAAAAACATTTTATTGCAGTGCTCTTTTCAGTCGCATTATTCACATGCACGGCGCAAATGTTCCTGGCTGCCTCTGCTACCGTCATCCCTCTACTGATCTCAAACAGAAGAATATGTCAGAAATGTTCCGATTTCTCCTCTTGGAAATCCACTTTCTAGCTGCCACAGCTTCACTCACTATCTTCAAGTGACAAAATGACAACATGTAAACTCAAACAACAAGAGCGAGATACAAACAAAAAGCTATAGTCGATAAACAAATCCGTAGCAACTGAAATCCCAACATCCACAACAAAAACGCTACGGCCTTATGCACCAACTTAATATTTGTGACGACTGTAGAGCGAACGTCAGTAACGTGTCGGATGGTGTGCACTAGTGACGCAGGTAAGCTCTCCAGGCAACATGTTACAAAATCCCTTAAAGAAGCGCATTGATCGTTCTGAAGCGTACAGGACAATCACGTAATCCTCCACGTCCGACTTAAGTCATGGCAATCGATTGTACGGAATGGGCGCGGTAACATGGGTCGAGCGGAGTCGTGGCAGTGCGGCAGAAAGGAGTTATCGAGTTTGGGCCTGCCCATGGCCACACCGTGGATCTATTAACACAAACTGTCCAACGTGTCTGCGAGGAAAGGTGTACCACTTGCAGCCACGTAAAGCGGAACAAGAACCCATATCCTAACCGACGAAACGGAGAAGTGTGTCATGTTTCGTGAATGACGTTCGGTTTCAAACCACAGAGCAATCTCTGTTGGCAATGAATGTAGGTGCATCTCAACGAGTTTCCAACCAAAGATAGCTAACTTAACGTAATGGACATTTGGAGTAGGGTACCTCGCAAAAAAGCCATCACTTACAGCGAAGCATATAACCGGCCAAAAAAACGCAGAAATTGGACAGTTGCTGAGTGAAGGCATGACATAAGACGTTGAGTGCACCGATGGCACAATGAGATGTTTAACAAGGAAAGTGTGGAGGGTGTAGTTTGCGAGCTTTCAAATGAAATGATGAAAGGATGTTAGGTTGTGGTGACCCTCAGACTCAAAGTTGAAATATTAAAAAGTTTGGTTTCGTTACCTAGGGGCTGGGATACGTAGTTGCCGCTTTACAAGCCAAATAATGCTGAGTCTACAGTATAGAATATGAATATACACTTGAATCGAATGGTCGAAGGTTCCTATCACTCGGCAATCGCGAATGTAACGTAGAAATTTATAAATAAAAGAGTGCAATAAATAAAATCTGCAGGTACTAACTTAACGACTTTAAATGGTGAGTATAATAGTAGAAGTACTTTTGAAAATGTGGTATATTTCTGCAAAACACTTACTAGTGTCGATAGTCCAGCAATTAAATAAAATATAAGTTGAATAACAGGGAAACAATAGATTCCTACTGCACGTAATTATTTAAGAATGACAACATAGCTCGCGAATAATCACTTCTAAACGCGTACTATGCCTTCGCTGCAGAAACCTCGAAAATCTCACAAGTTCACAAGTTTGCACTCCGAAGTATTTCTATCTCTCGCGACCACGCACAAACCGCTCCACACCCCAAGTCTCTCTCGCGACCGTGCGTCCCTCGCGCCATACTGTCCCGGGCGGTCCTGTCCCAGACTCCCCCGTGTCCTCTCCCGTACTCTTCTCCCGCTTCCATCCAGTCTCCCCATTCACGAGCGCTGCGACTGGCTAGAGCGATCCCACCATGTCTTCAAGCCAACACACATTCACAAACATAATGAAATACATTCGAAATACTGGATTTACATTTAAATAACTTGAAATTAAATAAATATTCCTACGGCTGGACCATAAACACGCTCTAACACACATTATTAAATAGATAAACAAATTAAATAAACATATATCAAAGGAATAGAACAAAAGTTAGGCCAGTAGCCTAATGTCTCTGTAAATATTTAATATTTAACCAATTCCTTTATGAATAGTATATTTCGAATATAAACAAAGACACAGATGAATAAATATATTTATAAGCATGCTGCTACCGTTTTTCCGTGTAACTGTGGAGTACTTATGGTTTGACGCGATCGATAGTAATTGGTCACATTGACCTCCAATAACTCATGTACTATTCAAGTTACATGCCTGCAATTCATACCAATTTAGGCTTACACTAATAGCTTTCTAAAGACACATCGATCGACGAAATCGGATGAACCGTTTAGATTTTGGAAATTCGTTGCTGGGTGTTACTTGTATACGAGGTGTGGCTAGAAAAAAACCGGACTAGTACTGGTGAAACAATAAAACGAATGCAATAAGGCTGAAAGTCGCGTGGCCTGTCACGTGACTCTCGCTCCGCCTACTGCTCGAGTTTCATCTGCCTCCTGCACTCAGTCTGCCCGTGGCGTCTGTTTTAAGTAGTTGACGTTTTGTCTGTGCGTCGGAAAATGTTGAGTGTACAGAAAGAACAGCGTGTTAACATCAAATTTTGTTTCAAACCAGGAAAATTTGCAAGTGAAACGTTTGTAATGTTACAACAAGTGTACGGCGATGATTGTTTATCGCGAACACAAGTGTTTGAGTGGTTTAAACGATTTAAAGATGGCCGCGAAGACACCAGTGATGACACTTGCACTGGCAGACCATTGTCAGCAAAAACTGATGCAAACATTGAAAATATCGGTAAACTTGTTCGACAAGATCGCCGTTTAACAATCAGAGCAGTGTCTGAGTTAACAGGAGTTGACAAGGAAAGTGTTAGGCAGATTCTTCATGAAAGTTTCAACATGAACAAAGTGTGTTCAAAAATGGTTCCAAAGTGTCTCACAATTGAACAGAAGGAACGCCGAAGAATGATTTGTTCTGACATCCTGGAAAACATTGAAAGTGATCCCACCTTCCTACAAAATCGATGCATTGGAAAACTCCTGGTTCTCCACGACAAAAAAAAGCACGAATGTCAAAATCGAAATTCAAGGCAATGATGATCGTTTTTTTTTTTACATCAAAGGGATTGTGCACATTGATTGGGTACCAGAGGGACAAACAGTGAATCAGCATTACTACATTAGCGTCCTGGCTACCCTACGTGAGCGAGTACGGAGAAAACGGAACGATTTGTGGAGAAAAAGTCATGGATCCTTCACCAAGACAATGCCCCAGCTCACAGTGCGTTGTCAGTGAAGACGTTTTTGGCAAAACACAACATTCCCATCTTAGATCATCCACCCTACTCACCTGATTTGGCCCCCTGTGACTTTTTTCTTTTCCCTAAAGTCAAGTCAGCTTTGAAAGGAACTAGATTTGAGACTGTTGAAGCAGTAAAAGAAAAAGCGACGGAAGTAATGTATGGACTTACCGAAAATGATCTGCAGCATTGCTATGAACAGTGGAAAATTCGTATGGAGCGGTGTAGAGACCGAAGAGGAGAGTACATTGAAGGAGATAACATGAAATTGTAAATAATTGTAAATAAATGTTTTTTCCAGCATCAGTCCGGTTTTTTTCTAGCCGCACGTCATAATTTACAGTGAGATACTAAAATTTAAAATAATAAAGATATTGAAAATCTGATTACACCATCAGAATTGTCGTGCAAATAACGGTAATGCACATGTTTCTTTTTCAGGTATCATCATTCATCTGGCTACTATTAATTTCTATACGAACCGTGAAATGTCTGCCATTAAGGTTTCACAGAGTCCGCCATCTTTGGCACTCCCGGCGTGTCCCCTTCATCGACACAGCGTCACCGTGGAATTACCAGCTGCGTGGATGGACCACGAGTTGGGGCTACCCTCATGTTCAGCTAACATTCGGCACCACGTGTTTGCTGATGGGCCCCGGCTTGCCCAGCGGCCCGTGCGGCCACGTCAACTCCGAACTTCGAATATTTCCAGGGCGCCACAACTCGCCCGTTACCTCACAAGTTCAACTCAAAGATGGTGGGGCAAATTCACTCAGGTTATCGTGAACATGAACCACAATGTTTAATTCAAGCGTGTCTGGGATTATGTGTTGCCCGTAACTCTACATTTCATGAGTGTGTCATCTTCCAAGATGACAACAGCCATGTTCACAGGGCGGCACTCAAATTTTTCTGATTTCATGAACATTTATGCAATATATCACAGCTCGACTCGACCATTGAAACACCCGATTCTAAACCCACTGTAAATGTCTGAGGCTATTTGAAAGAGTGAACGAAACGCAGCAACAGCTATCCATAAATTTGGTAGCTCTGTGGGATCAAGTCATCAATGTGGGGTTCCACAGGTACATATGGCATACTTGTAGACGCTCTTGCTCACCCAAATGAGGCCGTTATCAAGGTTGGCGATGCTGTTACACGGTATTAGCGCCTCCTAGCGGCAACCAATTTTGTATCTTGTATGCTTCTAACAGGAGAAGTAGAAGAGCTGTCGGTAACTTTTCCTCTCACTACTGTCGTTAAGTAGTGGAGTGAATTTCTCGGTTTGACGATATAACCGATGGGTATCGAACCAAGAGTGGATGAAACGGTGAAGTTTGTTAACTTCCGCGACTCTTTGGTGAGAGCGTTAATGGCAACACGGTATAATAGTCATCAGAAATGCGAAACAACTCCTAACATTCCTCTCTTCGTCATCGCTGAGCAGCTCTCAGTTTTTGAATGATTTTTCCCAACAAAAATCCACATCACGCTGACACTAAGTCGAAAGCAGCAACTCACATTGATCATAAGCTTTCCTTTTTTCACATTATAAGTTTAGTTTTTGAAACGACCCTTAGTTTAACGAAAGACCGTTTCTGAATTTGTACTTCTCAAGTGAGGAGTTCGATTAAAAACAATAGTAGCACTCTGCCGATTTCGGTTTTACCTGATGTTCAGTACCTGAATATTCTAAAACACGGGTGGGCAACCAGCGGCGGCTGGCCGTATGCGGCCGTATCAGGAACGCGAAAGAAATTGCGTGGGAGAGGGACCGAAACGCGTCAGAATTTTGCAACGGAAGGTTTTAAGACAGCTAGCGTACAACAACGTAAGTAAAAAGACACAATTTTCACGACACATAAATAAATGTAAATACCTGATGATGGGGTGAAAATAAAATGAATGTAATTTTTTATTTGTGGGGATCCACAGCCTCTAGATGTTTAATAAACGTAAACATTGTCCGGAGTAGAATGTAATGCAATTTTTATTTAATCGTGCGACTACGCAATTTCGACTACGCGTCATTCTCAAGCATATTTGTAACATCTGTGCTTCATGTCATTTTCAAATCACTCTTGATAACTTAGGTACAGATGTTACAAATGTGTTTGACAATGCAATCGCGTTATAGCCTACTACGGACCGTGTTTACGTTTATTAAAATGAATTTACTATCAAAGACGTGTGTTTTGTGCTACAATTTATTGGCTAGGTGTGCCGAGAAAAAGGAGCCATTCATACCGGTGCACTACCCCTGAAATATTAACGTCACTTACGCTATAGTTTTAACTTTATGGGCTAGGAGCGCTGCTGTCGAGTCACGCGACGTTAAGTAAGTAAGTGAATCAGGCCCGTAGGGTAGGAAAGGTTGTCCATGCCGCCCTCTCTCGTTCTAAAGGGATTTGCTTACATATGGCGATAATCAGAATGTGATTTTATTTCTAGAGTGCCAAGAAATAGATATCACAAATGGAAGTGAGTTAGCTCCTATCGAAAACAGAAAGTTAGCCAGATGCACGAAGTTCTGATGAACATTTATGAAGAAAGGACAACACAGCACCAAAAAATCATACATTATATTAATTACCGCAAAAAAGTTGAAAGCGATGCTTTCCCTCCACTAATATTTTAAAAGTATAGGAAATTGGTTATGGACATCAGTTGTTCATAAAATTTAATTTGTAATCATTTCCATCCAATAACTCAAATCTGTCCTACCGAAATACATGAAAAATCCCTCAGCGAACGAGCGAGGTGAAAGCGCCTAGGCTGTCTGCTTGCTGCCAGCACCGTAAATTCAGCCTCAGGTGGCAACGGCAATTCACTATAATTTCACGTTTACTTTCTTTACTTATTACTTTTGTTATTATTATTATTTGCACACCGCTATTAACGAAGCAGTGCGTGAAGGAGCACCTGGTTTGTTGGGGCTAAAGTTTTTGTTTATAGGGGTCTAATTTGCCTTGCAAAATACTTCGCAATGCTTTCCTTCGCCAAAAACTCTCATCTAAAGGGTCTTCAGAAATTTCAGGCAATTTTCATGAAAATAGCCTCAAGCACCCATTTATTGCGTCACACCTAAATCCCACATTATTACAAGATACTAAATATATTTCCTGAAGGACCTGCATTAATGAAACAGTTCATTTTAAGGCGCGATCTTGCAATTTCAATGCGTGTTTTTAACTTCTAGTACCCCTGACATTAACTTTCTTCGATACTCCATACTCCACAGAAAACCATTCCCATACATCATGAAACAATTAAATACGGAATATAGAAATATTATGGAGAATATCTTACACAAATTAACACGGCGTCTCAAAAGCCATACCCGTACCGACTGGCAGAGTGATCTAAAGTCTCTTACTTATGGGATCACAGCAAACACAGTCATGACAGGGTTATACCGTGGTAACGGTACCAAAAGCGGCAGACAGATGTGGCAATATCTCGTTCATTCATATTCTCAGGCGCTTCAGACTATTTGTTCCGTTGTCGTACGGTATAAGTTGATTTGTTGTTCCGCTGGGTAGTGAAGGGTGTCACACTCATTTACATACTTAATACAATTTCCCTTTCATAAACGTCAATACAACGGGGACGTCACTGTAGCAAACGAATGCGTGAAAGGAACTGAAAAAAGTTATTTATGTAAAACAGTTCACGTTGTCGGAATAGATATTTAAACTGGCTCCACAGACATAGTGCCTCCGGAGCAAAAATAATTAGAAAACGCAATAACATTTTTACATTTCTGTAGAACATCAGTAACGTTCTATATTGTTCAGACTCGTCCAAGAGCGCGAGCGTAGTTTTTACTCCTCCCCTAAGATCATTACGCAGACCTAGTTATCTAACAATGTAACCATCTGAGAAGAATTACTTACAAAAGAATGGAAAAGCCGGTAGAAGCCGACTTCTAGGAAGATCAGTTTGAGCTCCGGAGAAATGTAGGAACGCGTGAGGCAATACCGATCCCATGATTTATCTTATAAGAAAGATTTAAAAAAGGCAAGCCTACGCTTATAGCGTTTGGAAATTCGCACAAACCTTTTGACAAACCCCCTGAACGAGTCTGAACACTGTACAACGTCACTGATGTTATTCGTCTGCTTCAAAGTGGGTCTCACACAAAATCACGAGAGCTATCACAACGACATGCCTTTTATTCTTTGCTTTTCGTCCTCTAAAGAGATCGACCACATTCGGCTTTGGTGCGAGATGGAATGAAACAAAGAGAAGTGCTTTCTCATGCCCGATCCTAAACCTGAAGAGCATCAGTAGCTGGGGATATTTTTTTGCCAGTCATCAGTCTTGTGACTGGTTTGATGCGGTCCGCCACGAATTCCTCTCCTGTGCCAACCTCTTCACCTCAGAGTAGCACTTGCAACCTACGTCCTAAATTATTTGCTGTATGCATTCCAATCTCTGTTTTCCTCTGTTGCCTTCTACATCTCCCTCTAGTATCACTGAACTCATTTCCTCGTGTCTCGACAGATGTACTCCAGATGTACATTCTCAGAAATTTTTTCCTCAAATTAAGGCCTATGTTTGATACTAGTAGACTTCTCTTGGCCACGAATGCCCTTTTTGCCAGAACTAGTTTGCTTTTGATATCCTTCTTCCATCCGTCATTGGTTATTTTGCTGCCTAGGTAGCAGAATTCCTAAAATTCATCTACTTCGTGACTGTCAATCCTGATATCAAGTTTCTCGCTGTTCTCATTTCTACTACTTCTCATTCCTTTCGCCTTTCTTCCTCTTACTCTCAATCCGTTTTCTGTACTCATTAAATTGTTCATTCCATTCAGCAGAACATGTAATTCTTCTTCACTTTTACTCAGGATAGCAAAGTCATCAGCGAATTGTGTGATTGATATCCATTCACCTTGAATTTTAATTCCACTTCAGAAACTTTCTTTTATTTCCATCATTCCTTCTTCGATGTACAGGTTGGACAGTAGGAGCGAAAGGGTCTTACACCCTTTTTAAACCGAGCGCTTCGTTCTTGGTCGTCCACTCTTATTATTCCCTCTTGGCTCTTGTACATATTGTATACTACCCGCTTCTTCCTATAGCTTACCCCTATTTTTCTCAGAATTTCGAACATCTTGCACCCTTTTACATTCTCGATCGCTTTTCCCGCGTCGACAGTTCCTTTGAGTGTGTCTTGATTTTTCTTTCGCCTTGTTTCCATTATCAACCGCAACGTCAGAATTGCCTTTCTCGTGTCTTTATCTTCTCTAAAGCCAAACTGATCGTCATCTAGCACATCCTCAGTTTTCTTTCTCAGTCTTCTGTATATTATTATTGTAAGAAAATAGGATGCACGAGCTGTTCAGCTGATTGTGCGATAATTCTCTCACTTGCCATCTCTTGCAGTCTTCGGAATTGTGTGGATGATATATTTCTGAAAGGCGGTATGTCACCAGACTCATACATTCTACGCACCAATTGAATAGCTGAGGTACAAGATCACTAAGGGTGTACTGGCGGAGTGATGCTTTCGAACATTTGAGGTTTTCCCTTTGCCGCCCCCTCCTTACACGCCCACTCACAGGTGCGACGGCGGGGAGGGTGTCTCGCCTGCCCCTGGCGGCAGCTGGTGGCGAGCGGCGCAGCGCGTCCGGAAGCGGAAGCCGCTGTGTGCGAGGCGGCAGGAAATGAAACGCGACCGCCGCTGCCGCGCTGTGCCAGAGGTAAACAGCGCTGGCGGGAGCGGGTGGGGGCCGCACGAGCAGCCACCGAGTGCTGAATGGCCCCACAAGGCCGCGCGGCGGAGCGCCACTGAGGCACGGCTATTCTGAGCCGACAAACAAAAACCGTCCCTCCATTGCTATTTAAGTACCTCAAAATAGAAGCATCAGCTCATGGGGACGGAGCGACTCGGAATGCACTTGAAATAGGAGTTGCTGAAAAACAACAATACAGGATGCATCAAAAATAGTCATGCGATTTGGCACTTCTGAAACTAATAAACTGTTGTGTACACAGTTCCGCGTAGTCAGCGAGTACACAACTTTCCCACTAGAGCGCGCCCCGCTAAGCACAACAGCGCAGGCGCAGCGCTCGTCCGTCTCCGCGCTACGAGATGACGCTGCCTTAAAGACGGACCAAATTCTGCTTCCGCCGATCCGCGTATTAATATGTAACGCAGCCAATGAGATTGCTGCTAAAGTAGAACCTTTTCTCCTCGAGGATCACACTCGCGCAATGATACCTGAACGCGCGAGGTATTATAACGAGTGTACAGACCTCCCCATTAGTGAGTCTACAATTGTCTGCACCAGTCTGTATCAGTCTGCATTAGTCTGTACCAGTCTGTATGAGTTCTACATTTGTCTGTACCAGTCTATAGTCAAGTTTCAGTCTGCACCTAATAAGATTACCATATTCCTGTACATAGCCATGAAGATAAACGAATAGAGACTTTCTCAAGTATCAGAGACATGTGAGAATGAGATTAACGTACCAATACCAAAGGAACTTCAGATTGCCAATTGTAAACAGCATCCAGAATCAAGTTACGTAATGTCTACGCTTTTTATTATTTTAATAAATGCGTGTGAAAATTAATCAAGTTCTGTTTAAAGTTGGTCACCATCAATCTGCTACTCTAAGCGTGCAAGTGGCATTTCTATCGTCTGACCTAACGGCAGAAGATAAACACGCCACGATAAGACCACGAGACATATTGCTGACACTCGCCTACTTAGTTAGAGCGACAAGTCAAATAATCTGATGGTGTGTGTACCGAAGATCTTACAGTACGCACACCACATAAACATACATAATGAATTTCATTTTTTGATGAATGGGAAACTCAAAAAAAAATTTTTTCCATACCTTTTCATAGGTATTCAATATTCCGCTCTTGAGATGCACTGCATATGTTAATGCTGCATTCAAATTGTTCCCACACTGCAGCGAGCATGTCTTGTGTTACATTTTCCACAACTACTGTTAAGCAATGTCTCAGTTCATTCATTGTTGTTAGTAACGGAAGCACATAAACAGAGTCTTTTATGAAACCCCACAATAAATAATCACACACAGTCCGGTCCGGTGACCTTGGAGGCCACTAATGTAAGGCTGAATCATTTAGTCCACCGAACTATCTTTCAGTAATCCTTTGATTTAAACATTCTCGCACTTGCAGATCCACTGTGGCGGTGCCCCATGTAACGTCCTTCTGATCTTCGGTCTTAGCTAACACTCAGCGGTAGAGCAATGAGATTGTTATTTCTTATGTATCGGTATCGACGTTACAAACAGAATATTGATGAACTGAACTCGCGAATTGTGCGAGATATTTACTTCACCAAATGTCGTAATTAAATCGTTTATAGTCGATGGTTTATCAGTTGCTATTTAAATATTAATGATAAGTTCAAATTAGTTCCTGCGACACCAAATTCCGTATAGACTGGTTGTAATCTCAAATCTATAATCAGTCGTAACAGTGTTATTAATTCCTAACTTCAAGGAGTTTCTATATAAGCGCCGCGCTTCAGTCAAATAATATCGCAGCACGTTAGCTTTATAAATAATATTGTAAAGCTTGACTGATAAATGCGTGAATTGACACGATACGCTGGTTTATTACACAATATTAGTCACTTCCTAACAGAGCCGTGAGGAAGAAACTTTCCCAGGTGTTGGGTGGAATTGTAAGTTATATGCTTCGTAACTATCGCCAAGTTCCATAGCCCATTAGTTATTACGAATGAAATTGCCTATCTGTGTTCACTTCCTATATAGTGTTAACTTCAGGTTATGTAGTTAAAAGTCACTTGTGTCTAATATATGCAAGTCCTCTATCTGAATTCTAAATAATATTTGAGGTCAATGTATCGTTTCACTGCGTCACACTAGATCGCAATAATCAATTCTGAAAAAACAATCTAATTGCGCCTACATATACGAGCATTCAAAAGTATGACATGCTTCGGCTTACTCACGAATTTCAAAGAATACTCACACGGAGTATTCTTTGGGAACGTTGGTTCTACTTTGTGAATTTTAATTATAATGATTTTGCGATTTACTATGATCTTGAATTTTGAGTTTGATTTTACTGGAATCCTATCTTTCTTTCGTGTGTTAATAAATTATTAAGTATTAGATTCCTGATTCAATTACTGGTTAATATCCAAATAATAGTGTTAACTGGAAATTTGTTTGCTTGATCATTTTTCATGGAATTTGGAACTTGTTTTGGGGAAATTTTTGGGAATTTTGGAGCTAATTTTGGATTTTCATTTCTCGTCCGAGGAAGTGGCATTATACCCATCCGGTCGGTAAATGGAGAATAAAGTCTCCAACTGTGGAAAAAGAAAGTTCTCATATCGAGTGCTTCCTGTAACAGTGTTCTCGGCAAAGGAAAATGGACCATACACCTTTTCCCGCGAAACTGCACAAAATAAATCAAATTTTGGAGAGTCCCTCTCATGTTGTATAACTTCATGCGATTGTTCCGTGCCCCACATTTTCACATTATGACAGTTCATCTTTCCACGTAAATAGAATGTTGCATCGTCACTAAACACTAAGCGAAGAAGGAAACTGTCATCTTCCATCTCGTCAAGAACGAAATTACAGAACACACGTTGTAGTTTGTCACCTTCATGAAGAGCTTGCAATAGCCGAATTTTGTGTGGTTTCATGTGCAACACACGTCAGACGGACATCGGGGGCATGTTGAGCAGTCGAGCTGCACGGCGAACGGATTTCTGCGGACTGCTTGTGAAACTGTGGCGGATGCATTCGACGTCTGTGTCAGACACTCGGGGACGGCCTGATGATTTGCCTTTACACAAACAACGTGTTTCTCGGAACTGTTCATGCCATCGTCTAATGCTCTGTGCTGTAGGAGGATCCACACCGTACCTAATACGAAAGTCACGCTGAACATTTATTACTGACCGGCACTGCCCAAAACGTAAAACACAAAACGCTTTCTGTTGTCCTGACACCATTTTTACTAGAACTGAAGTGGACGCACATTGCTGCTACCTAGTAGGAACCGTGTAAAACTCGAAAGTTAGCTCTTTCCAACAGTACGTTTTTCATGCGCATATGTCAAATAACATAATAGTTATGATTTTTTTTAAAACATCGGGTGATTCTTTTTGATACACCCTGCATATTAATGCATTTAAGTTCCATACACTCACAATTTTATAAAATGATTTGATTTGATTTTGTGCCACCAGTAATTGAAGGGTTATCATGTTAAAGGGACTAAGGAACGAAATGTACGTTCTAGGTTATTCAGAATGAACACTAGAAAAATAACGTGAATATAAATATGCACACATTAACGCCTACTCATTGACTTTAGGGAAGCAAGTCGTCACTTGGCATGATCCAAAAATAACAGATATAAACTAACTCTCCTAAAGAAATTAGCTCTGACATGCTGAATGGGTTACGTCCACCAAACAATGTTTGTAATATCTCTATCTCTAGTAACCATTCTAATGTTAAGCCTCAGCACAATTCACTAAAAAAAATGTTGTGTGATGAGGGCCTCCCGTCGGGTAGACTGTTCGCTTGGTGCAAGTCTTTCGATTTGATGCCACTTCGGCGACTTGCGCGTCGATGGGGATGAAATGATGATAATTAGAACAATACAACACCCAGTCCCTGAGCGAAGAAAATCTCCGACCCAGGCGGGAATCGAACCCGGGCGCTTAGGATTGACATTCTGTCGCGCTGACCACTCAGCTATCGGGGGCGAACAGCACAATTCACTGAAAAACTGTTTTTTTTTCACTTCAGGTAGGTATTCCATCATATTTCTGAGGTCTCCTTTCTTTTCTGAAGACATAGGAGTTACTTATCAGGCCATCTACTTTCCTTCATAGCACCTACATCAGCCATTATTTGAGATAGCCCTTTTAGTATGTAAAAACCCTTTCCACATAGCACCTAAAGAAGTAGAAAGAAATGCAAAACTGGTGCTTAGCCGCTTTAGCTTGATAACCGTTCAACGTTATTTTTGAGTCCGAAGACTGGTTTGGTGCAGCGCTCCACCCTCGTCTCTACCTTGTTAAGGTCTTCTTGTACCAACTACGTATTGCACTCAACATCCATTTGAACCTCCTTATTGTATTAAAGCCTTGGCCTCCGTACACTACTTTTATCCATCAAACTTCCCTCCATCAGCGAATTAACTAACCCCAATGCCTGACCTAGTCTTGTACGAGTATTTCCTTTATTTCGGACAACTTGTACCACAAAACCCGTTTTTTTCAGTTAGTTTCAGTAGAGTTTCGTTAGTTATTCGATTTATCCATTTAATCTTGAGCATTCTTATGCAGCAGCACATTTCAAAATTCTATATTCTCATGTTTTCTCTATTGTTTATCGACCACGTTTCATTTCAGTACAACGTTACACTCAATCCCAATGCCATAGTACCACAGCAAGCCACTAGAGGAGCCCACTGATAAAGTGGAGATCGGCTGCGCAGTTTTGATTTAGTTCCCCTTCCGGCGTGATACGGCACTGTGGCGCGGCGATTTCACTTTCTACGATATCTGCTGACGAATACCAGCAACTAAAGTAAATTACGTAATTTTATTCTGTCGAAGGATAATTAAAACTCTGACTACCCCTCAGGCTTACAGAAAAAACTTCCTCACAAGTTAATTTATATTCAGTGTTAACAAATTTCTGTATCAGTAAAGCTTTTCTTACTATTTCCAACGTGCGTTTGTATCCCCTTTAATGTCGCGTCGTCAGTTATTTTGCTACCCAAATAGCAAACATCATCTGCTAATTTTTGCGAGGAATTTCCTATGTAAATCCCTCATCATCGCGTGACTTAAGTATACATTCCATTAACCTCGTTCACTTTCACTTGTCTTCATTTTATTGCCTGTTTCCAAGTACTATCTATTCCGTTCGACTAATCTTCCAAGGACGGTCTTCAAACATTAAAACTTTTCTTTCTTCTCCGTCAACTACAATCACTTCCTCCAAATATACTCGTAATTCCTTTATTTCTTACTCAACGTAGAGTTGGAATAACATCTGGGATAGGCTGCAACCCTATTTCACCCCTATTAAAAACGACTACCCTCTTACGCTTCAACTGAGATTGCTGCGGCATTTGTAAAGGGAAAAAATTTTCTTCAGTGCCTAAGAAATATTTGTCAACGTTATTCCCTCTTGCAGTATAGGGGCTGAGGGAGTTGGGTGTTTGTGGAAACAGCTCTAAAGAAGTACTGATATCGGTACCGATGTGAGACAAAGCGAGTTTACAAGCTGCAGCAGTATTTGAGGTGAGCAGGTGGCAGTGGCGCGCCCCTTCGCTGGAGCGTACCGCTTCCGCTTCCCGCTGCGCGCTCGTGTACGGGTGGCTGCCTGCCTCACAGGCGCGACCCTAGCGTTACCGCCTGCCGCTGCGCAATTTGGTGCACCTCAGTGAGCGCTACCCGCAGGCTTCAAGGGGAGCTCAGCCAGCCAGCACAGTGGCTGCGCCTAAACGAGAAAAAAAAGTGTTTCCTAAACTCTTCACTGTCCACGTACTGTCTCCAACAGTCTAACATGCAAGAAAGAGCAGTGATGATTACTTCACTCCTTTAAGATGCGTCCGCACGATGTGTTTTCTCAATTCAACTTCGCACATGCGCTCCACATTTCCAAAACAGTAAGAACCATGCGCATAGGCGGCTGAGTAATTGGCCGAAATAGAGCGCATTGTTTCCCTGTCTGGTTGCAATCTCTAGCGCAGTTTAGCAGACGACTGGCAGTAGATGATCATGCATGTTTCGTTGTGTACCGTATTGTAGTTGTGAAAAAATGCGGTTTATGGGCAATGATGTCTCTTGATTCCAAAGAGAGCTTGTTCAGATTTATAGACAAATACTAAGAATAGTCAGGCGGAACCCCGCTTCTTGAGATTATCTGAACAAAAATTTGAGATGCGATGTTCTGAGCGCCAAATAAGAACTTGTATTGTTGGTAACTAAAAATAAGGTACCAACTGTCGAGTCATATTACCGAAAGGATTAAGATAAATCTCGAAGTAGGAAAACATAGGAGAGAAAAGTCTACAGATTAACGTAACATTTGCGTGAAAAATTGAGGAACCTGACACCTGAACAACTGAAAAAGATGGTGCATGCTGAGCTCCTCAAGAAATTGCCAGAAACTGGAATCAAGGACACAAAGGATGCAAAAAAAATACATATTTGCAAAACGCTATCTCCGTTGTAATGGACGTGGGGTACATGACATCCCCCGAATTTTTGGAATCCGGCGATGTTAATCTATAATCTTTTATGAGTGATTTTTGTAAACAGTTTTTTACAAAATAAAATACAAACATCGAAATGAAAGCCATCTAACTTCATGAAGCCACTAAAGAAAATCTTAAGTATTACACAATTTCGTGAATAATCTCTGAAGTGCTTTGTTTTGAAACGGGAAGTAAACATCACACAACTGGTATGTGTATAGCCGGATGCGGAAAAGGAAATGTTGTTACCCGCTTTGTTGCTGCAGGAACTTCATTACGCAGAACAGTAACTTGCCAAGAGGTAAAAGGTTCCAGTTTTCCAAGCAGAAAATCTAAATCTTGCTGCGTCGTTATTCTGAAATTTGCATTTAAAACTCCGCTGTCACTCTGTATTTCTTTCATACGTATAATACCTGCTTTATACAGATACTGTTTTACTCATAGCCACCTTTCATTGCAGTAAAAGCAGCACAAATTGAAGAGCAAAAAAGTGGATGCGTAGCTCACTGCTCGAAGAATGAGGCAGCGCGTGGACAAGCGACCGCGCTTGTTTACAGTACGTCCTTCCCACTGATTTTAGTGTGCGCGCTTTTAATCCCAAGTATCTGAGGTAGCTTAGAAGCAAATAAAAATCACGTCCATACATTCACGGAGCTTCCATCTTCACCTGTTGTTGTTTGTAATGATAATGTAATGAAATACGCACGAGAACCCCATTCATACAAGGCATTCCCTCTGTCTACGACCCACTTGGTTCTTCAAAACGTCTTCCCCTTTCAGCGTTCACAAATCCGAAAACACATTTCCGTCATTTCAGTTTCATTAAAGTCAGGGTCTACATACGCAGCAAATAATTTTCATTTCTTGTGGCGACGCTAATATAATCAGTTCGCCCCCTAAGGCCTCCTACATTGCTAACCATCAACATCCCTTATGTACATAATTTAGATGCGAGTACACCCATTTGCATTGTGTGGTTGCTCTGAAATGCTTATCATCTGCATATTCAAGTACGTTGTACATTTCATGCCAATTTGATGTTTGTTACACCTTTAATGGCCACCAATGAGTATCCCGAGCGTCGTTTAGCATCATCAGACATACGTTTTCTATGGCGTCCTTCCCTGCTAGTGTCTCCCTTGCTCCTAAAGCCCTGTCACCCATGAGCCTTATCACCACAGTCTATCAGGAGCTACTAGTACTATTACTCACGTCTCATCACCATTATGCCCGTCTCCTGACTGCAACCGCATCAGTTTACTAACATCAACAGGAATAGAGCGTCATCTACAGCATCGCTATCTCCTCCATCAACAACACCAATATCATCAGTCCCAGAATAACGTACGCTGCTGGAAAAAATTAATACACCTGGAAAGAAGAAGTCGATTTTGAACCGATGACGGCATATGCCACCTGGGGGATAGTACAGATTATGGTTTCAACGCCGTCCGCCAACAGATAGCGTAGTGGCATAGTTATCAGAGAGCCTCTAAGTCTACCCTTTATTAGAGAATTCTCACAGGCAGAAGCAGAAGACTGAGTGTGTTGCAGACGAGTGAGGGAAATAGATAACCAAGCCACAGAGACACACCCGTGCTTCCTGCAACCAACTGAGTGAGTTTGAAAAAGTTGAAGTTGTGACTTTTCCAGTGGGGGGATGGTTCTTCTGGAAAATTGCCACACAACTTGGACGTGCTGCGTCAGCTGTACAACGATGCTAGTATTAGTGGTCACGTGAACATTCTCTCACCCGTAGACCAGGTTCAGGATGTCCATGTTGCTCGGACGCCAGCCAAGATCATCTCATTTTAAGGGCAGCAGTGGCAGACCGTACAGCTACCACAGCACATATAAGAGGGCTTTTCTGCATCGACATCTACATGGATACTCTGCAAATCACATTCAAGTGCCTGGCAGAGGGTTCATCGAACCACCTTCACAATTCTCTATTATTCCAATCTCGTATAGAGCACGGGAAGAACGAACACCTATATCTTTCCGTACGAGCTCTGATTTCCCTTATATTATTTTGGTGATCGTTCCTCCCTATGTAGGTCGGATTAAAAAAAATATTTTTGCATCCAGAGGCGAAAGTTGGTGATTGGAATTTCGTGAGAAGATTCCGTCGCAACGAAAAATGTCTTTCTTTTAATGATTTCCAGCCCAAATCCTGTATCATTTCTGTGACACTCTCTCCCATATTTCAAGATAATACAAAACGTGCTTCCTTTCTTTGAACTTTTTCAATGTACTCCGTCAGTCTTATCTGGTAAGGATCCCACACCGCGCAGCAGTATTGCAAAAGAGGACGGAAAAGCGTAGGCAGTCTCCTTAGTAGGTCTGTACATTTTCTACGTGTCCTGCCAATAAAACGCAGTCTTTGGTTAGCCTTCCCCACAACATATTCTATGTATTCCTTCCAATTTAAGTTGTTCGTAATTGTAATACCTAGGTATTTAATTGAATTTACGGCTTTTAGATTAGACTGGTTTATCGTGTAACCGAAGTTTAACGAGTTCCTTTTAGTACTCATATGGATGACGTCACACCTTTCGTTATTTAGGGTCAACTGCCACTTTTTGCACCATTCAGATATCTTTTCTAAATCGTTTTGCAGTTTGTTTTCCTCTTCTGATGACTTTATTAGTCGATAAACGACAGCGTCATCTGCAAACAACCGAAGATGGCTGCTCAGATTGTCTTCAAAATCGTTTACATAGATAAGGAATAGCAAAGGGCCTATAACACTACCTTGGGGAACGCCAGAAATCAATTTTGTTTTACTCGATGACTTTCCGTCAGTTACTACGCACTGTGACCTCTCTGAGAGGAAATCGCAAATCCAGTCACATAACTGAGACGATATTCCTTAAGCAGGCAATTTCACTACGAGCCGCTTGTGTGGAACAGTGTCAAAAGCCTTCCGGAAATTCAGAAATACGGAATCGATCTGAAATCCCTTGTCAGTAGCACTCAACACCTCATGTGAATAAAGAGCTAGTTGTGTTTCACAGAACGATGTTTTCTAAACCCATGTTGACTGTGTGTCAATAGACGGTTTTCTTCGAGGTAATTCATAATGTTCGAACACAATACATGTTCTAAAATCCTGCTGCATATCGACGTTAACGATTTGGGCATGTAATTTAGTGGATTACTCTTACTACCTTTCTTGAATATTGATGTAACCTGTGAGACTTCCCAGTCTTTGGGTACGGATCTTTCGTGATTGTTAAGTATGGACCTAATGCATCAGCGTACTCCGAAAGGAACTGTTGAGAACCGGTTATTAGCAGTGGCAATACGGGCACGCCACCTTTAGCTGGTCCTCCACTCACGCCACAGCATCGACATGCGCGGCCCGAATGGTACCGTTCACTTTAGAACATGGAATGGCACGCAGTGGTCTTTAGCGATGAAAGAAGATTTTGCCTGCACGCAAAGACGTCGAGATTCGGGGACAGCGTTGTTAGAGAAGCCATCGAGATTTGCACCAATGACGACCTCATAAACCGTGACTGTGGCTATAATCTTAGCAAGGCTTGGGAACCAGCGATTGGGTTAATCAAGAGTAAATCGAGCAAACGTATAGTTGTGACGACCACGGCGGACAGAGCCATCACACCGACGTCATCCCAGACGCCGTCGCAATCTGTTCCACCGCGCGACCGTGGCGCGGGGCGCGGACAGCGGAGGGAGCGCGCCGCGGGTGGAGGGTATTTAAATCGGCGGCCCCCGCGACCGAACCCAGTTCCCTCTGAGCAGCCATAGCGTAAGGATCTCCGTGCCGGCACGTTCACAGGAGCTCAGTCCGTGAGTTCACCTGATGATGGCGGCATGTATGATCGCCGAAATATTGTGCCCGTTGGACACTGTAGACCGGCAGTACTCCCGTGGATATTTTTATTATCAAATACGCCGGGAGAAACTCAAGAATCACATCGTAAACAGTGTTGTTAGACCCGTCCTCTTGACTTTTAAGAAACGGGAAGATGATGTGTTGCTCCAAAAGCGTAATGCTCGTCCACTCACTGCCCTTGAAACTCAACGTGCTCTGCAAGGCGTGCAGCAATTTCCTTGGCCAGTACCATCTCCGGACTTGCCTCCAATCGAGCATGTCTGGTATAGGATGGGATGAGAAGTAACCCCTGCGACCCCTCAGTCAACAACTCTTGAAGACCTACGTGAACAGGTAGAGCAGGCGTGGAATAACTTATAAAATGACTTTCATCTTAATAATATGAATATTTATATACGTGTTTGGGGGGAGAGAGAGAGAGAGAGAGATTTTTACTTTAAGTCGTAACTGGTACCTGAATTTTGGTTGCTGCCTCCTTAAATTATCAGCTTCTGCACCAGTTGATGTTGTTGTTGTTGTTGTGGTCTTCAGTCCTGAGACTGGTTTGATGCAGCTCTCCATGCTACTCTATCCTGTGCAAGCCTCTTCATCTCCCAGTACTTACTGCAGCCTACATCCTTCTGAATCTGCTTAGTGTATTCATCTCTTGGTCTCCCTCTATGATTTTTACCCTCCATGCTAAACTGGTGATCCCTTCATGCCTTAGAACATGTCCTACCAACCGATCCCTTCTTCTAGTCAAGTTGTGCCACAAACTCCTCTTCTCCCCAGTTGATGACGTATTATAATTTGGAGGAAGTTATTGTTCTTTAAGATTTAAAATACGACTCTCTTGGTTACTTGGCCGTATTGCGGATAACTTTGAGCCCAAGTTTTCGTAGCTTTTCATTACTAAGGAACCACTGTTGCAAGCAAATAAGATCAAACAGCAATCTGCTTTTCGTGTGAAAAGAAGATTGCTTGCCACACAAACTTCCTTCAAACTGCACGTCCTGCTGCATCAAAATTGGTCAGTGGAGTTCAGCACCATACCATTATACAAGAACATAATCCAGTTACTACAATTAAGAAATTATGAGAGTTTGTTACGTATTGAATGAAAATTAAAAGGAATGCATTTCCTCGCCTGTATTTTAGTGAACTTTGTACACTTACAATTCTGTTGATTGATAGACGTCAACGACAATGAAGTTCACCTCCTTTTCCAAAAACAAGATATTTCTATTCTTCACTTGCAGAAAATTGGCATACAAAAATGTATGGCACCTATTACACATACATTACTTGGTTTTATCACTGAAATAGCAATTTTCATTAAATGTAACAATACGTTCTGAGCGACGACCTAGCAACACGTCCTCTTCTCAGAAGATACAGATTAACAGTCCTCTTTTTTAAAATAAATCAAGTGTCTTTTTTTTGTTTTAGAGTTCATACTCAAAGATTGACAACTACTATCGTTGCGGGAATTGCGCGCTAAAGAGTTTCTTGCTGTCCAGCTGCGCTTCACTTCACTTCAAGTACTTATTGAATAAAATTTACATTTACGGTATTTACATACATTACTGAGTTTCTCAGACTAAAATCAGGCACAAATTAGTTAAAAAATGGTCAGTGAGGCTCACATAACATTACAAACTTATCCCAGGAGAGTATTCGCCATCTGTACGATCGGCTGGATGCCAGAGTCAGTGTCGGTCGGAGTGCCCGAGCGGTTCTAGGCGCTATAGTCTGGCAGGTTCGAATCCTGCCTCGGGCATGGATGTGTGTGATGTCCTTAGATTGGTTAGGTTTAAGTAGTTCTAAGTTCTAGGGGGTTGATGACCTCAGAAGTTAAGTCCCATAGTGCTCAGAGCCATTTCAACCATTTTTGAATCAGCGTCAGTGCCTGCGTTGCCGCCTGTGGAGGCTAAACAACGTACTAATACGAGTGTTTCACCATGGGTGGATAACTGGTACCTCAGAAGCGCTTGTGGTATTGGTCTGTGATTGTAGTCATTGCATACACTCTATTATGTGCTGTTGCAACAACAAATCTTGAGTGAATTGTAAACCTCTACAAGGGTGTACTATTTTTCCTGTAGTATATATATTCACTATTAGCACCTTTAGATCACAAAATGTGGCATGAGTTTACGTATCAAATCGGATTTCATGACCCCTTTTTACTGAAAAACAATCTGTTGTTGTTTCTATAGTGTTACGGTGTCTTCACAACAAACTGTAAACATATGGCTAAAGATTATAACACTCCCTAAGTTTCCGCCTCCTTGAGAACAACTGAAATAACAAAAAAGAAAGCAAAAGCACATACTAGGTTGCCATGTTCCATTTCTGACCAGCCACACACCCTACGCCATCTCAGCAAAGATCCTTGCAAGCTGATTGCATGTGCAACTGTCTTGAAATCATTTAAACGTTCTCTGTTCAAAGTTGAAAAAATTACTCACTGCGAGTGGATGGTACATATTTTATTACTGTACTGCTACTTTCATGCATGTAACTCACAGGATGTATAGTTACTTACACGTTTACAACTAAAATGGAATTCAAACCGTCCGAGTTCTAAGAGAAAGTCTCTTCTGCTAAACTATAAGCCCTCTAATGCTGCTTTATTGTCGCATATCCTATGTTACTACGAGTTTGGAGACTGTTTACCTCCCTTTAGAACAAAAAGTTTACGAGTTACTAATGTTAGTAGCAGTTGATTAGTAGCAGTTTAACAGTTTGGGATTTCTGATCAGGAGTCTTAAAAATACAACTGAGAAAGGTGTGAATTAAACTTATTCTCACTTACAACGAGTACTACTTGAACTGCTACAAAATCTGGTAAACTGTCCTTAGATAGCGTGGGAAACACATGAAAATTTGTTCTCCCAGACGAAGCACAGCAATAAATCGATATTAGAGATGGTCGCAAATGAAATTGTTCATTTAAAACTACGATGTTATTTATCAGTTTTATGAATGGTCCTCTAGCCTATAATGGGTGACAGCGTGTAACTAGGGGAACACTCAGCATTAAGCAGCGACAACAGGCAAAAAAGAAACTTCATAGAGTGATAGAATAAGAATAGATAACAACAGAGCTTTATACAATTAAATACTCGTCAGAGAGTTTTATACAATGAAATACTCGTCAGAGAGGCTTTCTTTACTCGGTGTTCAACATTATTCTAACAGATAAACTGTGGGTTCTTTAATAGAAAAATGTGGGTATGGCGCGTCTTCGCAATAAAAGTGACTTTCTTAAAACATAACACTCGTTATACAGCTTCGCGGAAAACGAAATCAAGTTAAAAGATTGCATCCATCAGCTATTCACTTATACTCGTAAAGGTGTAAACTGACAAAAAAATGTTCAAATAGTGTGAAGTCTTATGGGACTTAACTACTAAGGTCATCAGTCCCTAAGCTTACACACTACTTAACCTAAATTATCCTAAGGACAAACATAGACACACCCATGCCTGAGGGAGGACTCGAACCTCCGCCGGGACCAGCCGCACAGTCCATGACTGCAGCGCCTAAGACCGCTCGGCTAATCCCCCGCGGCTGTGAACTGACACCGCCTCAACGACAAATATACCGCAAATGTATATAATAGGGTACTTTATGAACTGGCTACCAAAATGGAATGTCTAAGTTATTTTTTCAGACGTGTAGTTATGCTAAGGATGGTGCAAAAAGAGAGATACCATGCCGTTTCGTAACCCTCCACGAATCTCTAATTTAATTTCTTACCCCGCAGCACGAATTTAGTTTATGTGTATAGTTTTAAGTAGTAAACTACACCGATTTGTTCATAAATGCACATCTACATACATGCTCTGCAAAACACTTTTAATAGCATGGCAGAGGGTACTTATGACTGAACAGCATGTTTGGGTTTCTTCTCGTTCCAATCGCGTGTGGAACGCGGGAAGAATGATTGCTTAAACGTCTTTAATTTTGTCTTCACGGTCTCTGCAGGAGCGATACCCAGAAAGCTGAAGATTGTTTCTGTAGTCTTTACTTGAGAGTGGTTCTTGAAACTTTCACTGGATCATGTTCATCCTCAAGCGTCTGCCAATGCAGGTTTATCAGCATTTCAGTACCGCACTGCCTGGCAATCAAACCTGTGACCGTTCATGCTGCCCTTATAGGTTCAATATCTCCTGTTAGCGTTGTTTGGTATTCCTACAGACTTAAACAAGATAAACTAATGCCTTAATGGTAGGCTCAGTGAAAAACAATGGTCTAATAATTGTGTTGTGCATTAAGCCACATCACACATTCGCTTTAGGACTGTCCCTTATCTATTGTATTTGTAGGTTCTCCGACCCCCAGCCCCGGACAGTATGCCGGATTAATTTCCCGAAGGCTGGATTAATTTCTCTTTTCATTGCCATCAACCACAAAGATCTAGATTGAAATTCGGAAGAAGTTTTCTTAGTTCAACACTAACTATGACTTCACGTGCTGCCAGACAACGACTGAGGGTAGTCAGATGTGAGCAACTTAAAATGCGAATGAAACCTACTGTCTGCCGTCTGGAGGTACTTTAGATTGGTCCACAAGGAGATCATTGAACAGGCTAATATCAAGTGTTGGTTAATCCAAGGACAACCTTGTGAAATGAGGACTTTATAAAGAAGCGACATAATGTAAATATGGAAGAGCACTGACAATGGAACAACTATGCTGCCCTGAGTCATGCAGTGATGAAAAGCTGATGCAGTCTGAAGGCGGTGCTGTTGCCCAATCCGGGGAGAAGATCATTTAGTTCATTATGTGAACTACATATATTGTAAATTAGGTAAATTGTTGTTTTATTAGTAACCTTTTATATTGTACAGGCATGTGCTGTAGAGTTTCGTACGGCTTGAGACTCGAGTAAATAAAATAAGGTCGCCTTTAATATTATTTTACCAACGGCCTTGCCGCAGAGGTAACGCCGGTTCCCGTCACATCAACGAAGTTAAGCGCTGTCGGGTTTGGCTAGCATTTGGATGGCTGACCATCCGAATCTGCCGAGCGCTGTTGGCACTCAGTCTTTCGAAGCCAATTGAGGACTGAGAAGTAGCGGCTCCGGCCACGAAAACGGACAACGGTGTACTGACCACGTGCCACTCCATACCCGCATCCAGCGACGCCTATCGGGTGAGGATGACACGGCTGTCGTTCGCTACCGTTAGGCCTTCCGAGGCCTGTTCGCACAGTTTTTCACATTATTTGTTCATAAAACCCAATACTTCAATTTTGGCCTTGTGGTCATTATTATCGTTTGTTGTGACGAATTACGCGTTCCATTACTTAATGGACACCCAATTATGACCAGAAAAATTTTGTTATCTGGAAGGAGAGCACGAAATAGATATCCTGATCCGGTATTTAACTTGTACCACCTACGACATGGAACGATCGATCACTAAGCAAATCAAATGATACACACATGTGCTGTTAATTTGAAGAAATCGGTAACTCAGAATTGAAATTAAATGTTAATTTGAATTGGGTAAAATAGGGATAGATCGCAATGATCTTTTCAAATGCGAATATCAAACTCAAACACAAAAAATTACTGGGAAATTTACTTATATCGCTTTATATATTCATAGGAAACAAAATAAGATTTCGTTGGCGAAATTATACCAAATTTCAAACTAGGTACGATTTTTTTCATGAATTGTGCAATCTCCACGTATCAGGGTTAGATGGCCAGACACGTAAGGGTTAGATGGCCAGCCGACGAAAGTCTTTAAAAACGAAAAGGAAATCGTATTAAAATAGTATCCAAAAACGTTAACATATTTTTATCAAATTACTTGTTACAGGTAAGTTTTGTAGATAAAATTGCCGGCCGGCGTTGCCGTGCGGTTCTAGGCGCTACAGTATGGAGCCGAGCGGCCGCTACGGTCGCAGGTTCGAATCCTGCCTCGGGCATGAATGTGTGTGATGTCCTTAGGTTAGTTAGGTTTAATTAGTTCTAAGTTCTAGGGGACTGATGACTCAGGAGTTAAGTCGCATAGTGCTCAGAGCCATTTTGTAGATAAAATTATAGGAAATCACACGTTCCTCATTGGCTAAACCCTAACAGGAACCTGAACCCATCGCAGAATCACAACCGGTTTTCAATTTTCACTCTAATGTTTGCATAGGAAAATGAAGTCTTCTTGTCTCCATATGCCTTTAGTAGAAACATTCTTGAAAAACGTACTTAGTCGGAATTTGTAACTATAGCAAAGATGGTAAGGTGATCTACCCCAATCGGCAGAGAGAGATGGCCATGGTGCGTCATCAAACATGGTGGACGGAACGCAAACAGAAACATGACGGTATGCAGCTCGACCTATTCAGCGCGGAAATGTAAGGTCCCATAACTACTCACATCTAATACTCAGTAAAATGGAAAAGTATTGACGTGTTGTAACATAATGAAAAATATTTTTTGTTGAAATAAAGAGTCAAGGAAGCATCAAAGTGTCTCTCGCGACAAGAGTCACTAACAGATGACCGGCAGCGCTGTAAAGCGGGTAACTGAAAGAACGACTGCCATTGGTCATCTCCCCCGTGCAGCTATCTATCCCTGTTTTCCTGTTTTACCCTAATAAAGTGAAACAAATAAAAACGAGTACAATTTTTCTCTTCCTCCACTAAATCCTATCTGGAAAAGTGAACGATACAAACGAAATACCTCCAAGACAAAAACATTGTTTCATAGAAGGCTTTTTGTGGGAAAAAGAGTTTCGATTGACATCATGACGTAACTTTAATCCGGCTGTTACAGAGATTCTTTTCGTATTACAAACAATTTACGGGAAAACAACATCACAGTCGTGAAAATACTGGGAGATTTTTTTTCTTTTAGTAATAAACTGTGCACCTACTCCTTTATAAGCACAATGCTATTTTATTTAAGCTATGCTGCACACTTTTCTTTTAAGCATCGCCTGCAAACGTGCGCATGGTATCAACCATCTACGAGTGGAAACTGTCATTTAACTGCTCAGGTAGAAGTGAATGCAGATTGTGTAACTACCGATTTCGTAGAGCTACAAAGAACTGTAGATCGCCTTGTCAGCTGACGTCGGATCCTCTTTTTATGTCCATTACACTTGTTTATGGAAACCTTAGTAATAAACAACATCTACTACCTTTTACAGTATTTTTTCTCATTCTGGAAACATCCCCCAGGCTGTGGCTAAGCCATGTCTCCGCAATATCCTTTCTTTCAGGAGTGCTAGCTCTGCAAGTTTCGCAGGAGAGCTTCTCTAAAGTTTGGAAGGTAGGAGACGAGGTACTGGCAGAAGTAAAGCTGTGAGTACCGGGTGTGAGTCGTGCTTCGGTAGCTCAGATGGTAGAGCACTTGCCCGCGAAAGGCAAAGGTCCCGAGTTCGAGTCTCGGTCGGGCACACAGTTTTAATCTGCCAGGAAGTTTCAAACCATTATTTGATTGCCACTATGTGTGTCATGACGTCTTCAGATTGAGCGTCAGCTTTGGCAGTTAATCCTTCATCAGTCTCACTGTCTATAAACAACAAATGGTGATAATTTCGTCATCGGAAATAAGCAGTTATCACGTCGCAGTCGGTCATATACGACACTAACACTTACTTCTGAGAGTCCTGGAATGTTTCTAAGTGCTTCAACGAACTCCGATTGATAGAAATTTCACCGGTTCCTTTATTGAGATGTATAAACTGCATCAGAATACTCACAAACAGCTGGCCATATATTCTTCTTCCAATCTCTTACCGTTGAAGTTCCAACACTAAAAGCATAGCACCGTTTTTCAACAGTTCGTGTTTATCTATCTTTCGTAGTGCACCGTTTTATCCATGGGCTATTACTACCATCCTTCTCTCTCATGTTGTTGTACGCTGGCCGGAGGGTGTGGCCGTGCGGTTCTAGGCGCTTCAGTCTGGAACCGCGTGACTTCTACGGTCGCAGGTTCAAATCCTGCCTCGGGCATGGATGTGTGTGATGTCCTTAGGTTAGTTAGGTTTAAGTAGTGTAAGTAGGCTGTTTACGTTTTCTTATTGGTAACGCCACGTAGCGCTCTGTATGAAAATCATTGTTATAGTGAACAGACGACACAGTGTTGTTATTTGTACATTCTTGCTTGTTAGTTGCACGATTACGTAACGACTATCAGCCTTCCATACTTAGAACATATACTTGTACTGCTAATGAGATTTTAATGCAACATTTTGGTTTACTTGAAAATACATTCTGGATTTAAAGTACTTTCTGCGAGATACCAGATGACACAGTGGTTAGTTTATGTGACAGCTACACGATTTGACAGCTACACGATTTTATCACGACGCTACTAATGAGTGACAATTTACAATGTTGCTTTTGCGGTGTTTGTTTTACATCTGCACAGTTTTCTGTTTTATTCTGGAAAGTAAAACATGTTTTAGTAGTAACTTTTGTGGTATAGCTACACTGAGACAGCCTTTTTCGTAGCACAACAATACGTTACATTATAGTACTTTCTTGATCACGGTAAAGTACGTAATAACTATGGTATCCATACGCAAAGCATTTCACTTTCGTTTATGATGACGTAAGTATACTGACTTCAGCAGAACTTTGCTTACAGAGGACGTTAACTACGACACTTCCACAGAATTACCTTACAGCAAGACGCACATTTAGCGCTACAGGACATGCATCTGAGAGATTAATTTTGTACTTAAGCCATTTATTTTTCAAGATTTTTGAATTACAAAGAAAGTTTTCCATGATACATTTCATTCCATTGCTGTAATCTGTAACACCTGAGGGTATAATTACATTAATCCTCAGGGGGGTACACACTTACTTTGTGTACCATGTGTTTGGCAAGCACAAGGAGCCCTAGCTAATATGGTATTTGCTTATACAACTTTACACATCGGTACCATATTTCTCTAACACATAAATTACACAGCTATCTGATCATTTAACAGAGAAACAAAATTTTTTTTATGACAGTGACACATGTTTACGCAATTACACAGTTGGATAACTTCACACTTATGAAATTGTATTTTGTCTGTACTTTGTGAACTGTTCATATTTTTTGGAACCATTGTGATACTATGAGAGCTTTGAATGATATATTTGGTATGGGATCACGATTTTTAAAGTACGTTTGAGGCTGATGATACTTTAGACATGAGCAGAGAATTATTTTTAGGTTTTGAAATTATTGGAGGAAGCTACGACGATTTTGAGAGTTGACTGAGGTGTTATGATGTTATTATTATGATGACTATGTGTATTATGCTGTTGCAGTATGTTTATGATCAATAAGCTGATGCTATATGAGTTATTTGAGTATGCTACGCATCTGTTATGATGAAATATTGAAGAAGTGTCGACGAATAAGGTAAGGAATAATGAGTAGTGGTTAGGGACTCCGGTTTGTGAAAAAGGTTGTTGGAAACCAAGAATCTTACTTTAAGAGTTATGAAATGTATGTAAATGTGTGAATGTATTACAATGCCGACGAAAATTTTTTGGACTCTGTTACATCAATAGGATTTTGTTTCTACAGATTTGTAACGCAAATTCTTGACCTGTGAAATATTTTTATATGAGACTGTCACTGTAGCGGAAACTGCTGTCATAAATATTTCCGTAAGAAAGTTAAGTGACCACCTGCACGTAATGCATCGTGGGCAGCTGCGCGACAGTCGCCCAGAAAAAAGCCATTAGTGTGTGCCTTTCAGAGGTACAGGTAAAAAAAAAAGAGGCCATTACCCTCGCTATTGAAATTTCTTTGTAGAAAGCATCGCAAATACGACACGCTCAAACTTGAAAACATATGATTATACTGTGGAGCTTTTAATTTATGATATTTACTAAAATGCGTAATGAAATGATGAGAAGGATTTTACATCTATTGTCTTTCTAGTTGAGAGTTTGCTCATTTTGTTTAATATCAAGTTTATAGCTGCAGCAGCATTGGTTAAAATAAAATTTAATAGATGTACTAATATAAATATTTTTTGCCTACAGATCCAGTAAATAATTTTATGATCTATAAAAAAAGCGAAGGAGCATAAAAAGACATTTCCCTTCACAGGAATTGCATATGGAATTTTCTTTTCAACTATGTGGTAATTTTTTTGGTAGAATAACCTCTTGTGGTGCACCACTTTAATTACATAGACATTAAGATGTTAATATACATTTCCCTTGTCTGCATTGTTGTCTTTAGTGTAATATTTTTTCTGCTTGAGCTATGTCATGTTCAGAGATAAGTTATTACATTTGCTGCTGCTGTTTGCCAGGCATAGTGCTACCAAATTTCACTTTGTATTACTCTGTGAAGCTAGTTTTACTACTGATTTATTTTTCTTGTTGCTGCACATTGGCTCATATTAGTTGTAATGTTGCATTGCCTGCTAATTTAGATTAACTGTAGCTTGCATTGACAATTTCCATTTTTTTTCATTGCTGTTTGTATTAATTGTTTTGCGCTGCTGCATTGCCTCATCCCTTAGTTTAGCATCTGAGCTCAGTAGATTTAAGTTAGCTTAAGAGAGGGTACACTATATAAGAGAACGAGTTGTGATGCGTTGGAAGAAATGCATTGAGAAGTTATACGAAAAAAGTACAGAAAGCAGGTATAGATAGGACTTTTTGGGAATAATGATGAACAAAGGGAGATCTCCAAGAAAAAAAAAGGTTTTGTTTGCAAAATACTGCAGTACCAAATGTTACACTGAAAACAAACCCTGTCCTTTCCCCCTGCGTTATTCTGCTATGTGTTTGTGTACTCATGTATATTTGTGTTTTTCCTGTCTTTATGTGTTTAGCTAATAAGATTTATGTTGTAGAATTTTTCAAATACTGTGTTATTTTCTTCGTAAAGGGGTTTAGACATTATTTATTCTGTTTTGTTTTAATGCTCATGTATAAAGTTGATGTTTCAAAAGTTATTCTGATCTTTTATGTATGTACTTATGTCATAATTCTTGTAACACTGATGTATATGTTAGTTTGATTCCTTTTTAAAGTCCGTATTACTACAAATGTTATCTGTATTATTATGTTTTTAATGATATATCTTGTACCTTTCTTATTGTATTCTTATGTTATAAAGTTGCAATTGACACCAGTTCATCATATTATTAACTTGTAAGTTCCATTTCACTGCACACGTTTCTGTTGGTCATAGCATATGGGCAATATGTGAGAAGTTGGGACTGTTAGTGTTTGCCCGTGTGTTAATAATTCAGCAAGGGACTGGATAACAGCATTGCTGGTTCTAAGGACAATTCCAAAAACTTTGTGAGTGCACAAGTGGTGGTTATGGACTTGCTATATTATCCGCAAGACTCTTTAAAGGTGATTGTGCACCTGCACAGTCACAACAGATGGCTGCTGGCCACCTCTACAAGGACTACAGTGGGTCTGCATCTTTGATGACCCACGAATACCATTATTTCTACAAGGACTGCAGTGGGTCTACACCTTTGCTGACTCACCAGTACCATTATTTCTACTGTGGGTTTGCTCTGTTGTGGCCCATTACCTGTCTGCATGTCAAGAGTCAGCACTGTCTTTCCGTTGGAAGGACAACACTACTTCTTCAAGATTGCATGGAAATCCACTACTTCTGTGTGCATTTTCTTTTACTGCTCAGACTTTGAGAAAAAAAAACACTGCAATTTTACTGTGATGAATGATCAGGACTGTCTTTATGGACTGTGAGAAAATTTTAGCTTTTGACCAACATTGTATCAATAAGTGTGTGCATTTGATATCTTTGTTATTGTAATTATGAAAAATTTTATCAAATCATTATTGGCCAGTGCCCAAAAAAATTTGTAAAATTTTTTGTGGGAAGCATGGGGGCTATGTAAGTAGGCTATTTAGTTTTTCTTATTGGTAACGCCACGTAGCGCTCTGTATGAAAATCACTGGCTGTGCTGTGTGCAGTCTGTGGCTAGTTTGCATTGTTGTCTGCCATTGTAGTGTTGGGCAGCTGGATGTGAACAGCGCATAGCGTTGCGCAGTTGGAGGTGAGCTGCCAGCAGTGGTGGATGTGGGGAGAGAAATGGCGGAGTTTTGAAATTTGTAAGACTGGATGTCATGAGCTGCTGTGTATATTATGATTTTTCAACGCTATTAAGGTGAATACATTGTTTGTTCTCTATTAGAGTCTTTCATTTGCTAGCTGTGCCTATCGGTGGTTGGTGCCTTCCGTAGTTTGAATCTTTTATTTAGCTGGCAGTAGTGGCGCTCGCTGTATTGCAGTACTTCGAGTAACCAAGATTTTTGTGAGGTAAGTGATTTGTGAAAGGTATAGGTTAATGTTAGTCAGGGCCATTCTTTTGTAGGGATTATTGAAAGTCAGATTGCGTTGCGCTAAAAATATTGTGTGTCAGTTTAAGGACAGTCTTGTATAATTGTTCAAAGGGGACGTTTCAGTAGTTCTAAGTTCTAGGGGACTGATGACCTCAGATGTTAAGTCCCATAGTGCTCAGAGGCATTTGAAGCATTTCTTTTACGCTCGCAACAAATGGGGAGAACTCACTGTTAACTAGTTAACTAACAAAGTGCCACGATCTGTATATGGCGGTTAGCTGAATATCAATTTAATAATTGGTGCCATTATTTCTTACGCATTAGTGAATACTGAACAATTTCTGTATTTAAAAATAAATATCTTGATGATACGAAGATCGCATTAACGAGTACCGAATATAGAGGTTCCACTGTACATAACATCACAGTGAATGAATTGAGTTTTCAACGACGACGCTTTAAGATTGAAAGACTTCTTTATATATTCTATTTGGCAAATTGCAATTAAGAATGCACTATGACTCGTCTGAAAATTTTTGCACCAGTAATTAATTATCTGGAAGTCCCTCTGCATTGCGTACGAAATTTCCAACGATGTCACCATCCTGTACCCAAAAGCGCTGTGTGAGAACAGCCGCCGGCCGGGGTGGCCGAGCGGTTCTAGGCGCTATAGTCTGGAACCGCGCGACCGCTACGGGCATGGATGTTTGTGATGTCCTTAGGCTAGTTAGGTTTAAGTAATTCTATGTTCTAGTGGACTGATGACCTTAGAAGTTAAGTCCCATAGTGCTCCTAGCCATTTGAAGCATTTGAGAACAGCCACAGACGGATGATACGTCAACGTACGTCAAGCGCAGGGACGCAGTGGTACAGGGCACTCGTCGAAGAAGAGCTTCACATTTCCCGACAAATGTATTTGGGAGTTGTTACGCTGAAATATGTACCTAAGGCCGAGTGAAGGAGGGGCAGCAAACTGTAGCGGTGTGGTTCAGATGGCCCTGAGTAGAGAGATGCCATATTGACTTAATGGAGCACCACACAGTTAAATTTGACGTTTGTCCGCTATGCCGCTAAAAACTCCAGACTGTCAGATTACGGCAACCGTCGTTGAATCTAACACTACAGGTGAAGCGAAAACCGTTCAGAAACACTACATTTTACCATTCATCGCCCCAAAAACGGCGTTCGTGTGCCTTCTGTAAGCTTTGTGATTCTGAAGAGTGAAAGCCGACACAACACAAAGCGTGCCAGGAGTCCAGTAGCACCGTCGACGTAAACGGGTCTGCATGTGCCGTCGTCCTAACACTACACGTTCTGTTATAGCCGTTGCCATAAGTGGGCGGATATCCCACGCTGAGGTCTGATCTCCGCCGCCACCCTGCCCTGCACAAACACGAATTGCATGATTTAAAAAAAGAGGAAGGAAGGCTCCCTTTGACAAAAATTCAAATGGGATATACTGGCACTTGTTCTCGTCTGGACTCTCCAAGGTTTGGGTATAGCATAGTATTTGCGACTTCACACTAGAGAGAGAGGGTGAGCGTCGGTGCGCGCGCGCGCGCGTGCGTGTGTGTGTGAGAGAGAGAGAGAGAGGGAGAGAGAGAGAGGGAGGGAAGGCGGGAGGAAGAGGGTGGGAGGGAAGGAGGGAGGAATGGAGGGAGGGTGGGAGAGCTCTTTCAGGCTAAGTGTATGTCGGCACCTATCACTTGTTTCTGTTACACTAAACGACACCACGTTGTCAAGTGTTTCATTGGAATCGGGACGTTGTTTCTGGATGTTGCCATTTTAACAAATGTCGGCCTACGCGGTATAAAAAAATAAAATAAAATAAAAATCCGAGATTGTTGTTAGCGTTACCGTGACCTTCAGCTATGTCCTGCCGCTATGATAAGTTTCCCCAATATAGATCACATCAGTCGCAGTGGACGGGCGCCCTAATTCAGACGTATTCCCGCTCGTCCTCGTATATTGTGTATGACCGCTTCACAAAAGAATTGAGATACATGTTTCAAATGTTGCCAAATACGTTCAACTACTGGTGGTCGCGTTCAAGGAAGGACGTGTTTGGGTCAAGGCACGTCTACATTGGTTCTTTCCACTTTTCAAAACTTGTCTATGTGCCGTCTTCTGAGAGACCACGCAGGAATTTCGCAATGTAGCTTTCGGCGGAGCTCTAAATATGATTGTAGGAAAGCCTTTGTACACTGTAACGGAATATATCAATTTTTGATTAATTTTACCATAGCGTCAGAACACAGTTCTATGCCGGGAAACTGTAGCGTACTAAGAGTAGCGTGTCATGACAAAGAACTCGCTAGCAATGCCTTCCGTCCGTTATAAGATCTTGCGTTATAGTACGATGAGGTACAATAATAATATAGCATCAGTACAGAACGAATGCGGAGAAGAAGTTGACTATTCACAAGAAGAGCGAGAAATAGTAGGATAAGTTTACTATTATTTTTATTATTACTATTGCTCGTATGCCAGCCTTCGTTGCCGAGGTCGCTAATGCACGCTAGTGCGGTGACGCTCGACTCTGAGGTCCGCGCTTCAAATCGTGGTGGCAGATAATTTTTACTGACATTATTTGGCCGGCAACGGAAGAGGAAGTGGTGGCGTAAAGTTCCTCATCGTCGGTCTTGGCGAAAATGCCCTCAAGTAAATTGCAAGCATCTCCGCAGTGTCTCTTGAAGTGAGGGCATGTGACACTGTTGATGGTTATCCGTCCGTCGGATGGGAACATTATGCTCGGTGGCCCCCTGATTCTTTTCGAGAATGTTCCGGCAGGGGTCTCACTCCCTCTCTTCCTTCGACCCATGCCAACACAAACCAACTCTAAACTGTACCAGCACTCAATACAGCCATCTACACGGTACTGTTGTACATTGACACTTCACAACGGGTCGGGGAAAGGAAATGGCAAGCCACCTCCAGAAGCACCTTACTTAGAACTTCGATGCAGGATTCCTGAAACTCCTCCCCTATGCCCATTCCCTGAATAAGGGACTAGTTTTGACTATTCATGCAGTACGCATCTTGTTATGTTGACTCATATTGCCAGGTTAAATTAATGCGTGGATCTGAAATGAAAACTTCCCCATCTAAATGGGCTTAAATTTTACCGATTATCTACCAAACAAGATATTCAACACTTCTTCAGCACATTATCTGATGCAGTTTACTGTACAATAGTAGCCGTTAAGACAGGTGTTCCACGTGTCGTCCTCGCATATAGATGCAACACTACACTCGCTTGTACAGTGAGTTACAAATTCTTTGAGACCCCCAAATCATCTCCTACATCTCGTCAAGACTACACAGTCCGCTGTATCAGCCGGAGTGATTTACGACTCACTTTAAACATGATCTCAAATAGAATTCTCCAGAGGACTGAGGTGAGATGATCTTGAAGATCATGGTACGGCCTTGCTGAACCTATCCATCTTGGATTACATCAGTAGTAAAACATCCTTGTACCCCACCATGCATCTACCACGCCCCGCAACCATGGGCTATGGGTGAAAATGAAGCACAAATAGATGGAGGTTTAATCGAAAACTTGACATTTCAAATACACTGAAGCAAGTGGCGATACACATTTCCAATTATGTTGCGAACGGCTCGTTCCTGGACGCAGGTTTATAGGAACGTTTTTGCTTCTACTATCGAACACTTTCAGCCGCGTCAGCATTCGTTCATATTTATGATACACCGTCTGGAATGACAGGAAGAACAAATTTGATCTTCAGCAACGCATTCTAGCAACACAAATTTGTTAGCCGGTGCCCATCAGCGACGGGTAGAAAGCAGAATCCAAGTACAAATGTTTACGTCAAACGAAATCCGAAGGGACTCTGTATTTGCACAAGATCGAAAGAGCACAGAGTGCGTTTTTCTTCTCAAACAAGAGAATCCCTGACGGCACAGAACTCTGCCACCGGCGCAGCGAAAGCGACCGTAAACTCCCACTAATGCTGTGCGCAGCCCAACACGGTAATGCGGATCTGCAGCAGCTTATCGACTTTAAGCGGTGATTGCTCTCCCTCCCTCCCTCCCTCCCTCCCTCCCCACCCTCTCACTGTCGTCTCGTGCCACCAGCTGCTACTTTCTGACGGCGGATTTTGTGCTTGGATAAGCCCAGAGTATCCGACCGGCGCTGTCATGTAGGTCGTAGCCAGAAATGGGCTGCAGCACCTCAACCGACGAGAGATTGCGGTGGCATTTTCCCCTCTAAGTTTACGATAACTTGCAAACGTCTGGCATCTCAAACATGTCATTTAGCTAGTGAACACACAAGAAGCTTCTTTGATACCCCTCACCCCCATCCTCCGAAAATTCTTGTCTATTTGGGCGTAGCAGTGGTATTAGCCGTATACATTGTAACACGTCGTGCCGTAAGTTAAGGAATCCTACGTGATAGGAATCGTGAAGGATACAATGACCCTGACTTTGAAAAATCATTTTACACTTGTGCCCAAAATTAAAGCTACAAACGGAAATATTGCGTTTATTTTGTCACAAAACAGTGTAAACAGGTTATAATAAAGTAGAAAAAATGTAAAGAATACAGAACGGCTTCAACATACATAACGATATACAAAAACATTTTTTTTTCAACTTAACGGGTTTGCACACACATTCCAACAACTGGGTAATGTGAACAGTACGAGGTGCGACGATTTCTGGCAGCAATCCAGGCAGGCCTGACAAAGACAAGTGATGCTGTGAATGATGCCATCAATCTCATGTTGAGTCAATAACGCACAGTCTTCCTGCAGAGCTCAAAGAACTGAGAACTATGGAACTTAACTGCTGTGGTCATCAGTCCCCTAGAACTTAGAACTACTTAAACCTAACTAACCTAAGGACATCACACACATCCATGCCCGAGGCAGGATTCGAACCTGCGACCGTAGCGGTTACGCGATTCCAGACTGTAGCGCCTAGAACCGCTCGGCCACTCCGCCCGGCCCCTGCAGAGCTGTACGCAGTCTTGCAGAGTGGTTGGTGGATCCTGAATTGATGCAACCCGTCTCCTAATGCATCTCAGACATGCTCTATGGGGTTCAAATCGGGAGAGCGAGCAGGCATGTCAAGTGTGCAACATCTTTCGTTTCCAAGAAAACATCCACCATCCATGCTCTATGAGGTCGAGCATTATCATCCATCAATACAAAGTCCATGCCCACACGGCCTTGAAGCAACCGCACATGAGGTCCCGACATATTGCCACGATACCTGACAGCAGTTAAACCTTGCCGATTCATCCGCTCAATTTCATGAAGAGGTAAAAGAAGGCCTGAAGATTCTGATATTGCCAGGTTAAATTAAGGCGTGGATTTGAAATGAAAACTTTTGTATTAAGTCCCCATCTAAATGGGCTTAAATTTAACCGACTATCTACCTGCCCACACTGTTAGGGATCCTCCTCGATATCGGTCTTGGATCCCGAAATCGTGTTCCACGTTCCCTCATGATGAGAATCAGTCGAGAACCACTCTGCAGACAAAATTGGGACTAATCAGCGAAAAGAACATTGGCCCACTGTTCGACCGTCCAGGTTGCATGTTGACGATTTCACTTTAGAAGTTAACGTTCTGTGAAGACGCGTCACAGGTACACATACAAGAGGTAACTCTGCCGAAGCCTTCTGTACAGTGTTTGCCTCAATAGAACACGTCAGGTGGATGCTGCGATGTCAGACGCCAGTTGCTGTGCAGTACCAAGGCGGTACCGTCGTGCTCTTACAGCCAAACGATAATCCACATGCGCTCAGTGCAATTCCGCGTGCAACGGTCAGTGCCAACGTATTTGCCGCTGCCGACCGACCGCGTGGTGAAGAGATGCCGGGGATGGACTTCAGTTACGTAGTTTTAATTCGACATGGTAACACGGTACTGTAGGTTTTAATTTTAATGTTGACTGTGCCTTACTCTGGCATGTTATAGTATGTTTATGCTTCTGACGAAGGCTAGATTAATTTAGCCGAAACCTGGTAAAGACCAGAAAATTCGCGCAACTGTGGCTGATTCTTCAAAATATTAAATCTATTCTCTAAACAACTCTAGGGAAGACAATACACTTCGTCGCACACAAGTACCCACGTAGGCGCTGTTTCGATAAACTGATTGAAGGTGCAACCCTGGCTCGTTGCCAACGCGGCTCCAATACGCCGCTCACGCGTGTCGGCAGTCTTTGCGTGCAAATGGCAAGCGTGACCTGCGCGAACAAACGCTTCTCGCCCGAGCTCGCTCATTGTTGTGCGTATATGTGTGCCGTGTGGAGCACATGTTTCCAATGCAAAAGTATTTGTGATATGGAGCCAATGTAGTAGAGACGTGGCAATAACTGCTGCCATTAGCACATACTTCTGCTTCCATAAGCATGCATTTCATCCTTAGTATTTCTTTTTCATTACAGCAACGTATAATTACATTTAACGCACTTGAATGTGAGGGTATTTTATGTCTCCTTAATCATCTACTTAAAACTTTTTGCATATCCAAAATAGTAATACCTTACCCCTATTTCATGTGTGGAACTTTGATTCCATGCGAAGTGAATCGGTAGTATTGTTTCCACCAGTCTCGACTCACAAGATAAGCTGATCGTTCTCAGTAATAAACAGAAGACTATAAAAAGCAGACTTCGTCACAGTAGGCATCGGGCATTGGTTAAGAGTTTCATAAAGAGTTATTTTGATATCCCAGTCACCGGTCCGCTAACTTCCTTCTAGCTTCTTTATGTTAATTCCATTTACGATCACACACAGTGTAACACATCAAATACCACCGTAGATAGGAAGAACACTTTGCAGAGCTTTCTGCTACGTTTCGAATGGAACATTTTCGAGCCTTTCGCCAGTGCTGTGGCATACACCTCAAAGCGAGCGGATAAAATACTCTTTTATGTGCGAGCAGTGAATATCATATTTTTTACTGCCGCATAAACGGGGTACGTGACTTACAACACTCACGTGTTTGCAGTCCCATAAAAACAAATGTCTCACCTGTTTTCATTACTGACATTTTATGTTTTACACTTGTCGGTGCAGTATTGTTAGGTTTGCATTGGATTAATATCGGAAAATGTGTTACTTTCATGAACATATCTGTCACTGTGTTCTTTCTGCCGTGGTCTTTGAAGTTACTGTTCAGTATGAAGGCACCCAGAAAAAATGTCACTGGCTATTTTCTTTATGCCACACGTGCCGTTCGAAGAACATACAACAGGTAGCGTAAGCAGTTTATCATGAGGCCTGTAGCAGCCGCTAGATACTTCTGCAGAAGCGGTCGGGGAACATTCCTGCCCTTTGACGCATGCGACAACTATCTGTGCAGCAGAATAGCGGAACCTGTTTTTGAAAGTCAGTCTGTTCCTGTAGAGCTGCAGACGTGGCTGTTCCGCATACGCAAATAGCAATGTCACATTTCATGCGTAGCCTTGTATTGCAGAGTATGTGGTCCCTCGAAACAACGTCGATGTCCGTAAGGTAGTGCATCGTAGAAAGGTTCACAGACTAAAACTGTCATTTGCGGTCTACGTATTCGACACGGCAGGCGTCTTAACAACAGATGAGTCACAATGCTTGGTGCACTGATCCTTGACTGTCTTCGTCAGTCATGGGTTGTGGATTCGCAACGGTAACACATTTCAGTTACAAAGCGGTATATAGGGATACAGCCCTAAACGATGACCGGTAATTTAGCTATGAAGCCTTTGATAACAATCGCCAGGGAACAATAATAACGTTTTATAATTATTAATGCAATGTCAGGGACGGGTCAGACCGTAAGGGTGATAATACACGAACGTAAGCAACAAGCTTCCTTTCCAAGTGATCCACACCAGACAATAACATCATGCAGATAGTCGTAGTTTCATCCACACCCACGTCAATCAGCAGCTTCGCCAGTGTATTAATTGTATAACTCACAGAGGAGTTTAGATTTCGCTTGGGTTTAAGCGATCAATATTTTCGTGTGTGCAGATTTGAATACGAATGCAATATGTTTCTGCAACTTTTCGGCAGATTAAAACTGTGCCGAATCGGATTCTCGATCGGAACGTTGCTCTTAGCGACTTAAAAAGTTTTAGCCATAGGATAGCTGTTGTCTCCAGAATGATTATTCATAACTCAGCCTGGTTCAAAATGGTTCAAATGGCTCTGAGCACTATGGGACTTAACATCTGAGGTCATCAGTCCCCTAGAACTTAGAACTACTTAAGCCTAACTAACCTAAGGACATCACACACATCCATGCCCGAGGCAGAATTCGAACCTGCGACCGCAGCAGCAGCGCGGTTCCGGACTGATGCGCCTAGAACCGCTCGGCCATCGCGGCCGGCTCAGCCTGGTTAAGCCATTTTTCCGCGATATCACTTCTTTCCGTAAGGTGCATGGAAGCAGTTCTTTGAAGTTTTAAAAGTGGCAGAAGGTTATTGGCAGTCGTGCATGGGTAGCTATGTCGGTAAGAGCACTGACTAGTCCGGTACAATTTTAATCTACCAGAAAAACTACGCACACTACACTTCAGAGCGGTAGATTCATTCTCGGTTTTCCAGTAAGTCCATAGATTAGAGTAAGGTTTTCTGACGACGTAACGGTAACGTTAGTACTGACTACCGTAGTGATCTTGACACTATACGAGGTGCCTTTTTTCCGGAGTGTGCATCCGTACAGTACCGTTAGATAACGAGGAGGCGGCAGTATACGACAGAGGCCACGAACGATAATGTCAGGTCATATGAAGCGGATGCTTCGGTGGTGATGGAATGTCCAGCGATGAGACCCGACCTCAACCCAGTCGTATAAAGGATGATTAAAAAATAGTAACAAAATGTTGGAATTCATTAAATATTCATGTAACCACACCTGAAGATGGAACAGGCTTTCTAAACTTGTAGTGTAAGAAATAAATCAATTCAGTGGCAAAAGTGTAACATTTTGTTACTAGAATCTTTCAGTATGCAGCGCAGTGAACGCTGTTTTGAAATTTCCTGTCAGCTTATAATTGTGTGCAAGGCCGGGACAGGAAACTGGAACCTTACCTTTCGCGGGCAATGTTCTTACCAGCTGAGCTATCCAGGACCAACTCACGACTCGTCCCTACAATTTTACTTCTGTCAGTAACACTGTATTAGAGCAGGTCGTCAGCCGTTCCTGGACGGATCAGTCGGAAAGAGAAATGCCAGCGAAAGGCACGACTCTCCGTGATCCCATGAATTAAAGCACGCCAATTCTTCCGTCTTGCAATATCTCCCGAAGACTTCGCAGGTTGGACTCCATTGCTTCTACGATGCTATCTATCCATCTCAGTCTTTGCCGTCCTGTTCTCCTTGTGACTTCGATTTTCTCTAGCATTAATGTCGTTACCAACGAATCTTGTTTCGTTATGGTGTGCCCAAAGTAGGTCAGTTTTGCTGTCAGTGTCAAACCGTCCAAGGAGCAACCGGGTTTTATTTGGTGTAATATTGATCTATTTGTTCTCTTTGCAGCTCATAGGTCTCTGAAGGATTTACTCCAACACCAAAATTCAGCATTTTGTTAAGGTTCAGGTCTCCCATCCGTACATCCTATTGAAAACATCACCGTCCTACAGTTATGTTGTCGAGGTTATACCTCTAGTACTTGAAATATCGTCGGGGTTGGCCATTGCCTGTCTTCCAAGTAACAAGCACCTCTTGATTTAGTGAGCGCAGTCACCATCAGCAGAAATCTCCGAGCCGAGATAAATGAAGATAGAAAATATTCCCAATGTTTCTCCTCCTAAATGCCATGAAGTGATAAGTATAGTTGGAATAATCTACAAATTTCTTAAGACGATACACAAATATTGTACCAGCGTAAATTGGTAGCGTAATTTATTAGCAGTGTGACCGAATGCGGAATGTAAATAAAACTTCCATTACACTGCAGTCCGAGAAACAACAAATTGCCAATACAGCAAGTGATTACATATTTCATTTGCTAGTTTCGAGACATTTCTGGTTCATTTTCACCTGTAAAGGGCAACCAAGAGAGCAATCTGCTATGTATTGTCGATTCTTTCCTTTCACATTTTTTTCGATTAAACCCAGTTGTTTCTGAAAATTATGCCGAAATAAAAGCGTTATAGTATATCTAGTTAGTTACCACAGTTAAACAATCTCTACTGTCCAGAGTGATACTTTATTAGTATTGAAAACCTGTTCTGAAAATGAGCCAGCAATATGTCGAAATTATTAAAGATTGTATATAAATATTTCACAACTTGTAACGAATTATAGCTAGAGTATTAATATACTGAGTGAGACTGTTTAAAAAATATGGTAAGTGCGTCGGTATAGCAACGAAATTACTAATTCTGCTTTTCTAACGGTAATGTGGAAGTCTTCAGTAAAGATGAAGTGAGCCATTCACCTCCTCCATACCACCAACTTGTCATACACGAATTTAAAAAAATGGTTCAAATGGCTCTGAGCACTATGGGACTCAACATCTGAGGTCATCAGTCCTCTAGAACTTAGAACTACTTAAACCTAACTAACATAAGGACATCAGACACATCCATGCCCGTGACAGGATTCGAACCTGCGACCGTAGCAGTCCGCGATTCCGGACTGAAACGCCCAGAACCGCTCGGCCACCACGGCCGGCATTAATTTTCAATTCCTACGTCATATAATATGTGATGTCCATGTGGGAAAGCACTGAAGGTAATTTTCTTATTATTAAACACAGCAATATAATAGGCTAAAAGTCTAACACGATTCACGGACCTCCTTCATGGAAGACGCTCATGAGAAGGAAGTAAAGTACGCAGCTTGTGAAAAAGGAGAAACTAATGCCGTTGCCCTCATCAGAGCCTTATATTTCAGCAGTATCCCTTTTCTACCCTCCCTTCTATCACTCTTCATCCTGCCACCTCTCTCTCTCTCTCTCTCTCTCTCTCTCTCTCTCTTCTCTCTCTCTCTGACTATCCCTCCTATTTATCTCTTTCTGTGTATCTCTCTTATCCAGACTGACCATCACAGAAACGAGAAAAGAACATAGTGCGTGTGTGTGTGTGTTTTGAAACCACGTGTGTATGAATACACGCTTTCATACCGGAAAAAGCCATTTTGTATAGCTTGAATGGATTACGAGTGGCCTGTAAGGTTATCCAAAAAAGAAGAGAACGGCCGCCAGAGTGGGCGCCCCCTGCGCCAGCCAGCCGCAGAGCTGATGAGCAGATGCTCCATTCAGGCCGGCTTGCGCCCGCAGTGGCTCTTTTGAGGACCGCTGTAATTTGCTGTTAATGTTCTCTAGCAAGTGCGTAACCAACGCCGTTTATATGGTTCTCGAAACGTAATCAGAGAGGAAAACTATTCGCTGAGTTCAGGTTCGAACGTCTACCGCCACGCGCCAGGTAGCTGTGCGCTGCAATGCTCAGCAGGAAGACCTGACTCTAGAATTTACTGGGCTGTAATAAATTCGTATGATTACCAAAAAGTTTCAGCCAGTGTTCTTGTATTTGCTTCGCAAAATGCAAGAGATGAATTTACTTTAGCCAGGTAGATTGAATCACTGCTGTTTGAAACCTGTTTTTCATTACTGGTCTTTACTGACATTTCAGTGGGAATCTGTCATGCTGTGTGTACAATATTAAACTGAAAAAGTGAAATGTCTTGAAAAAAAATTCAAACGCTAGATTCACAGATAGATTACACATTTCAGTTCAGTTCCTCCACTGTAGGCTAATTTCACATTCAGGACTCTTATTTCACTGCGTATGATCATTTTGTGAAGAAAATTAAATAACATTTTTCTGCAGCAGTAAGTCAACGCCACTTTTAATAACGAGTTCTGGGTCTAAAATTTGGCGAATCCTTCAAAACTTTGTGATAGAGTATGCAAATGGCGTCAAAAATGTAGTGAATTGAGAAATCTTTGAACTCTTGCATAAAATTACGTACAGATTACAAATTATATTGCCCCATATTGGGAGCCAATAGTTAAGTGACATCAGTAGCTGAGTGAACTCTTACATTAAAAGGTTATGAGTTTAAGGAATTGAAGTATGAATGGAATAGACTGATTAGACGATTAAACTATGAAGTAAATGCATTTATTTCTGTACCATTTATAAAAAGCAAAACTGTTGTTCTTGTTGTGATCCTCAGTCCAGAGACTGGTTTGATGCAGCTCTCCATGCTACTCTATCCTGTGCAAGCTTATTCATCTCCCAGTACCCACTGCAGCCTACATCCTTCTGAATCTGTTTAGTGTACTCATCTCTTGGTCTCCCTGTACGATTTTTGTTGTGGTTGGCAGGAGAGCCAACACCGTGTACTAGAGGAAGCCGAAAGGCACGCATTTTAGCCTACGCAGGCTGGCGTGAGGTCTGGAACAGGACAAGGAAATTAGAATTTAGAAAAAACGGACGTAGTTGGTGAAATACTTAACTTTAATCCATTAATGGTGAACGTCGCTCTTGACGGAACATGATTCACAGTATCAATAGCAACTGGTAATGGCGCCTTGCTAGGTCGTAGCAAATGACGCAGCTGAAAGCTATGCTAACTATCGTCTCGGCAAATGACAGCGTATTTTGTCAGTGAACCATCGCTAGCAAAGTCGGTTGTACAACTGGAGCGAGTGCTAGGAAGTCCCTCTAGACCTGCCGTGTGGCGGCGCTCGGTCTTCAATCACTGATAGTGGCGACACGCAGGTCCGACGTATACTAACGGACCGCGGCAGATTTAAATAAAGCCTACCACCTAGCAAGTGTGGTGTCTGGCAGTGACACCACAATTTTTACCCTCCACGCTGCCCTCTAATACTAAATTGATGATCCCTTGATGCCTCAGAACATGTACTACCAACCGATCCCTTCTTCTAGTCAAGTTGTGCCACAAAGTCCTCTTCTCCCCAATTCTATTCAATACCTCCTCATTAGTTATGTGATGTACCCATCTGATCTTCAGCATTCTTCTGTAGCACCACATTTCGAAACCTTCTATTCTCTTCTTGTCCGAACTATTTATCGTCCATATTTCACTTCGATACATGGCTACACTCCATACAAATACTTTCAGAAACGGCTTCCTGACACTTAAATCTATACTCGATGCTAACAAATTCCTCTTCTTCAGATACGCTTTCCTTGACATTGCTAGTCTACATTTTATATCCTCTCTATTTCGACCATCATCAGTTATTTTGCTCCCCAAATATCTAAACTCCTTTACTACTTTAAGTGTCTCATTTCCTAATCTAATTCCCTCAGCATCACCTGACTTAATTCGACTACATTCCATTATCCTCGTTTTGCTTTTGTTGATGTTCATGTTATACCCTTCTTTCAACACACTGTCCATCCCGTTCAGCTGCTCTTCCAGGTCCTGTGCTGTCTCTGACAGAATTACAATGTCATCGGCGAACCTCAATGTTTTAATTTCATCTCCATGGATTTTAATTCCTACTCCGAATTTTTCTTTTATTTCTTTTGCTGATTGCTCAATATACAGATTGAATAACATCGGGGAGAGGCTACAACCCTGTCTCATTCCCTTCCCAACCACTGCTTCCCTTTCATGCCCCTCGACTCTTATAATTGCCATCTGGTTTCTGTACAAATTGTAAATAGCCTTTCGCTCCCTGTATTTTACCCCTGCCACCTTCAGAATTTGAAAGAGAGTATTCCAGTCAACATTGTCAAACGTTTTCTCTAAGTCTACAAATGCTAGAAAAGTAGGTTTGCCTTTCCTTATTCTATTTTCTAAGATAAGTCGTAGGGTCAGTATTGCCTCACGTGATCTTCCCCGAGGTCGGCTTCTACCAGTTTTTTCCATTCGTCTGTAAAGAATTCGTGTTAGTTTTTTGCAGCCTTGGCTTATTAAAATGACAGTTCGGTAATTTTCACATCTGTCAACACCTGCTTTCTTTGGGACTGGAAGCAAAAACAAATTACAAATATCCTGCCCAATTTGACTGGGCGTGGACACGACTCAACTACTAAGGGGAAGGAGGGGGAATTGCAACATCTCACCATTCTCCGTCCTCGTTTATCGTGTGGCCATGTTGATTGCAGGCGCTGGGTCGGTACGGCAGGTCACCACAGAGAGGTGCGGCGCGAGTCGACTGCCATTTCCGGCGTCCCGCAGCTGTGCAGCGAAGGTGCGGAACGGTCCTCACGTTGGCAGGTCGCGGTCGCTTTAGTGGCCGAAGCAGCGTTATCACGGCGTCGGAAGGCTGATATTAGGCACGGAAATTCTATGCTCTGTCGAATACTTCAATCCAAAGTACTGGACTTTGAGGATTCGTCCACCTAATATGGAACAGAAGAAGAATAAGTCACGAAGCGACGGCAAACAGTAGGATGGGAGTCAGGATTAGATTCAAAGTCAACGGACTAGGTAGGCGGTGGATGCGAGAGCCCCCAAAGTCCCCTTGCTTCCGCAATGTCCTTCTGGTCACTCTCCTCAGCCCACCGACTCCTCGAATTTTTCCGCATCTCATCGTTGTCATTGGTGGACTACATTTGCCACAGTACCCACTGACAGATAGCCGTTTCATCACCACGCCTCCCACTATAGGGTGGGCTGGTGTGAGACTCAAGAATTGGCATGTTTTTCACGTTTTCACTGTCAATGCTGTCCCCAAGGTTGGTCCCACATTATTGTGATTTTTTCTGCATTCCTTAGTTGCAAGAAAGCAGCTACACAACGCTTCTTTATAGCGGATATCTCTGATTGAAGCCTGGACAGTCTCATGTTTGTGCTTCACCTAAGAATCTGCTGGCGTTCGTAATTTTATAAACAACTTCCTTACTGTCCAGAAAACATTTTTCTGCAGGCTGACTTCTTCTGCAGTTCTTCAGTTTCACACACTTTCCTGTGCCAATTCTTGGCGCTTCTTGTCCTCTCTCCGTCCCAGCGACTGCAGGAGTCCATCAGTTATAGGCACGTGTCTCGCTTTTTAAGGTAGGCGAAAAGGCTGCTTCCAGCCAGAAGTTTCACACGCTTCAGCTGTGCATTCCTGCCTACGCTGTACCTACCTGTCTACAGTTATCTGCACGTTTCGCGTTGTCCGCCAGTGTCTTCGCAAGGTGTCGATTCTTAACTGAGTTGAGGATGTTTGCTAGCATAGCCCCCTGCATGGCTGTAGAAAGCCACCGTGTCCACGTGTCTCCTAGCCGTTGAATGCGGTTCGACTTGACCTCGTCCTGGGCTGCAGGTGGTGGTAGTCTGCGAAAATGGCCACTGGCAAAGGTACGACAGTACATAACATTAGGGAAGCTGTTACAATTTAACAAAATTTACAAATAATGCAAAAATAAGTTCATGAGGAAAAAAACACGAACTTCATATCTGATCATTTTCTCACTGACAAAATAGAACTGTTTACGTACGTAAATTTCTATGAGCCGATGTAGAATGCTCACAGACATCAGATAATTTGCTCACTGAGAAAACAGATCTGTTTATATACATATATTTCTATAAGTCGGTGTAGAATGCTCACAGACGTTTCTGCAAACTCCTACAGTTCCTTAGAAAACATACAAGCCTAGCGCAAAAGTCCGCAGCTCGTGGTCGTGCGGTAGCGTTCTCGCTTCCTGCGCCCGGGTTCCCGGGTTCGATTCCCGGCGGGGGCAGGGATTTTCTCTGCCTCGTGATGACTGGGTGTTGTTTGATGTCCTTAGGTTAGTTAGGTTTAAGTAGTTCTAAGTTCTAGGGGACTGATGACCATAGCTGTTAAGTCCCATAGTGATCAGAGCCATTTTTGAACCAACCTAGCGCAAAAACAAGTGTTCGAAATATTTTCGTATATTTATTAAAGGTTAAAGTAAACAAGTTCCTGTGGTATTCTTAGCTTTTATCGAAATTTAATAAAAAATTGATATTTGGCAGCTTCCATTCAAGAACGAGAAGCATGCTGTGTCGTATTTTCCAAGATTATGACAGTTGTTGTACCTGGAAGCTACTTCATATAATTTGAAATTGGCCGGTCGTGATACACAAATTAATTTATATTTACCATAAAAGCCTAGAGACCCAGCGAAACCATGGTTATGATCTTTAACTCGTTCACAGCAACTGTGTAATCTAGAGTAAAAAAGTTGGCTGATTTACGAGTGTGCCACAAAATATAATAAATACATGAGCGCCTTTGAAAATGAAGTATGTTAACAAATTTGTTAACAAGCAACCATTCTGTGCTTATGTTGGAGTACCTACGATGCTCTGTATCGTAAAGTGTAGTCATCGGCTAAGCGCTATTTTTCAGCATCAGTGACGAATTTTTCATCTATACAGCGCAAGAGGTACGGACTGTTACATTTCGCTATTACATTTGCTGCTATTCTGTAGTTTGCTATAGGTAGCATAGTTCTCTAAGCGTTTGACTGCAATAATACGAAACTGACATAATGCAATAGAGGACTGCTTCACCAACCCATACCAAACAGTCAGTTATCGACTATTCTTCACACAATGAAGCAGAACACTTAACAGCTTGTTACAACGAAAAATACCCCCTGTCACTCATTTCCACAGGCATTTTCTGAATATATAATGTGCCTAACGTGCGTCATACAATTTCTTTTTTTTAACCTGCTATTGGGTGTTAGCTACTATATCTGTAAGAACTTACGTTAACATGAACCGGTTCGATTCCTGCTACTGTCCTTGATGGAAGGAATGGAAAGAGTTGAAACTACCTCAGATCGATAGTTAAGGATTCACATGAAGCAGACGTAAATTGTTTCCTAGATTCGTTTACCCTGTTTTATGACTGCCAACTGTATCCAACGTAAATGACTACAGATACTACACATGTTTAGTGGCACACGTAAACAACTTGGCATGTTGTCCAAGAACGTTTCATGTGTACATTGTTCCTGTTTACCGGAATATATATAAATGAATCATTTATAATTCCGGGTAGAATTATAGAAGAAGGAGAGAAAAAATTTTGCATCAAAAATGTAGCCGAAAATCGAAAGTGCCTATATCCTTCCTACACTGACTGACAGTTGCTAAGGAACAACTGAAACTTGTTAACGAACAACTGCCAATTGTTACGGAACAACCAATAATTGCTATGGAATACCAGATCAATGACAGCAGAAAGAAATGTAGAGGGCGGGACATGTTAACTGCAGCGAAGCCTGTGAACGAACGCCCTATATGCAGTCGACAGTTCATGCAGTATCGTGTTTGACGAAGGATGTTGTGGAACCGATTAGTGTGGCATTCCGTGTTGTATGACAACATGTCTGCAAGATATCAATTGAGTATTAACGATGGTGGACGGGAAAAGGCCGCTGATGAAGGAAGGAAATCCGATGCGAAAGCATGCAGGTGTTTGTCGACGGACCACCACCCCGCAAAAGTATAGATACGCAGCCCTAGTGGCGGAAAGGAACAGACACATCACTCATAGGCAGATCGCTGTTGACCTTGCAGCCACTACCAGTGCAGTGCCTCTGCCAGAAACTACGTCGCTGTGATTAAATCAGGATGGTTTTTGAGCTCGGAAGCCTTTTAAATGTAGCCCATTTCAACCGCGCCATCGTCGAGAAAGAGTTTGTTGGTGTAGGTAGCATGCTGGTTTTGGTCAGCAACAATGATATAGTGTGATGTTCTCCGACGAATCCCACTTCACTGTGGCAAGTGATTCTGGCCACCAGTTAATTTGGAGAGTGAAAAACACGTTAATATCACAAAACGTTCATGAAAACGACATCGGTAATGCCTAGGCGCTATGGCGTGGGCAGCTATTACACACAATGGCTGAAAACCGTTGCATATCTTTGTGCGAGGCACGGTTATAGCACAGCCGTATTGCAGGGAGAGTATTCTTTATCATGTTCGATTGTTTGAGAGTGCGGTAGGCCCCGACTTCCTGTTTATGGACGACAGTGCCCGCCCACACACGATCGCTGAGGTGTTGGGCACAATGGGAAGAGAAGATAATGAACGCGTGGGAGAGTCTACGTACTGTTCCAATGTGTGTGAAATCTTATGGGACTTAATTGCTAAGGTCATCAGTCCCTAAGCTTACACACCACTTAACCTAAATTATCCTAAGAACCACACACACCCATGCCCGAGGGAGGAGTCGAACCTCCGCCGGGACCAGCCGCACAGTCCGTGACTGCAGCGCCCTAGACCGCTCGGCTAATCCCGTGCGGCAGTCTACGTATTCCTCGGATCTAAATCCTACAGCGCATGCTCTAGTATTTTATCCTTCAGCAACTGTAATAGTATACAATGAAACCATAGGTAACCAGCTGCTTATTATTTCCTAACCGTGTAAGAATTGAAAACCGCCTTGTGAGATGTGTGGGGAAATATCCCCCCGAGGACCCCTCCACAGTTTGTCGTCGAACATTAATAACAGGTACAAAATGTACATTAGTGCCCGAGGAGGACGCATTCCTTACTAAGAGTCAGATATCGACCTTTATGTTTGGAGTCTGACTGATGTCAAACATGAACGTTATTTATGTTATCCTGCTTTCCCATGTGGTGAAATCTGTACCAGATTTCATTATAAATATACCACTCCACCCCACTATTACGTATGTACTGCGTTTCATGTCGTCCATCATCGCCTTATTTAGTCCTAACCGACAATGTCTCTGCTCCTTAGCGGTTGTCAAGCAGTGTAGCCTCAAGCTTGCATGTAGATATTGTCAAGCAGTGTAGCCTCAAGCTTGCATGTAGATACCGCACTACAGAAACTTCAGCGTCAGATTCAATGTACAGTACAACATACGTTACCCATATCACGACGGCAGAGAAGCAGTCTGCGCGAAGTTTCAGACAGAAAGGTCAGATAAAAATAGTTGAATAAGTATCTTCGAAAAACCTAAATATACATAAGAGGTGAATTTTTACGGTAAGAAAGTTTATTTATAAATGAAACTTCAGTTAACTATTTCAGAACGTAACCCGTTTGTAAGATAAAAAAATAATAATAGTTCGCTATGGTTTCAGCCATCGACTCTCCTGTGCTACCATTATTCTTTACCCTGACCGTATGGCTACAGCAGCAAATATTATCTCAACCGAAGTTATGTCAGAGGCATTACACGAAGACTTAAATATTTTCATGCATCACATTATCAGTGCTTCTCTTCACTTCCAAAGTTTCTGAATTATAAATAGAACGATACCGGAAACATATTCCTTAGATTGAACTTTTAGTAGTTGTTCACTATCATTTCCTTTACATCTCTTTCCTTCACTGTTTTTGAGCTGAATTCTACGCTAGATAGATTTTGTGGATTGTACATACAAACCAATAGTACTTTTCAGTGTTCCTTACGTTCAAACAGAAGGAAAACAAGTCCCCCACGAAACTTAATTCTGCTATTCTTTGTCCCTGCAGTCGTACTGTTAAACTTTTCTTCGACTTCTTTGTTTTCTTCTTCAACGACCTGCTTGGATAAGGAAGGGAGAGTCGAGACTAGATAAATTACGTCCTCTTCTCGCGGAGCGCCACCTCACAACCGGAACCAAAATGTGGAAAAGAATATAAAGGAGACTCTTGCGTCCCTTGAACCGAAATAACAAGGAAAGTAGCTGCACTTACGTAAATTTACACCTCGGTCATTAAAATTCTTCCTCAAGTGTTTACTACCTTAGTGTGCGCCAAGTTATAATGGAGTGAAAATGCTGACCTCTGAGGGAGAAAGGAAACACGGGAGATTAACAGCTGCGCGGAATTTGAAATATTTCTTCTGCACAAACTCTTTAAGACAACTTGGATTAGCTCCAGCAGAATCTCATCCATCACTTTTAATGTTTAAGCTTGGGACAACTGTCCTAAATTCAGAGCATTACTCGGAGTGACAAAGGCGGTATTCCAATTAACAACAAGAAAAACTGTTTCTTTTAATTTTGGAAGAATGCACGTTGATATATTGTAGCATCATTTGATTACTACTAGAGAACACAGTTAGAAAAGCTGCAAAAGTCAACTGATGTGTTCAGAATTTCTCTGTTTCTCAGATACAATAATATGAGCAATTAAATAAATATCATTATCTGCAGCTCTTTTCGAGTAATACGATCCAGCTTTCGCGTAAGACTTCTGTGTTGGTCTCTTTGCCTTTACACTTCAATGTTGCCGAAGTTCCTCCTATAATCATTCCCATACTCTCGGCATTCTGGACTAAGCGGAAAGATGTTGTACGATTATCTGGGAGAAGATGGAACTGTCCCTATAGGCTAAGGCCATAGCCGACTGCTTCGCCCACTATAAGCATAATGATTTTTGAAGTGCAATTTTACGTGTCCATTCGACAGAGCAACACCATATTAGTCTAGAGTAACGTAGTTTTATCGATGCGTATTAAGAGGGACAGTAAAACACGAAGAATTGACAATACTCCAGTAGCGACAGCACTGCCCTGGCCCGTGATGACTGCTGCCTCCATGCAAAAGCACCTTGCTCAGTCGCTGCTGGTGTAGCGATTATTCTTCACGTTTTGCTGTCCCTGTTAATACATATCGATAAAGCGAATATCGCTCTAGACTAATCTGGAACCGATCTGTCGAATGGGCACGTAAAACTCTGTTTTGAAAATCATTTTGCTTCTAACATGAAACCGACGCTTTCCATTGACGTTGGGTGGCGTATGAAAGACGTGATGAACAAAATTTGTTTGGGTAGACTCCAGCTACAAGGTGCAAAAATGACACCAGAAAAAAATGCCCCTAACTACCCATGGAAGAGAAACCAGTTATTTGCGTAAGGTGGTCAAAAACAGTCCGAAAAGCTTGTCAGGATGTTGCAGGGTAGGTTGCACTGAGAAATAACTGTCAAGAAAAAAATTCGATACGTTGCGCTGTTTCCAAGTTAATTAACACTTAAGTTAGCCAGTCAGCCCGTTGCGCGTGCAAGTACATGTGGCGCGGCAGATAGAACTAGTCAGTTGTTGTCAATAGCGTATATGATAGCACACGACACAGTTTAACCTTTGTCTCGATGCTTACCAACGTCTCATGTCCAATTTTTGAATCGCTCTCTTGCTCGGTTTTAGGAAACCAAACGGAGAACACGGTTGGTGACACCGTCACGTGAAGACCGCTTGAATTTGAGCGCGCAGCGGCCTGATTGTCTAACTTCACTTCAATGTTAATTAACTCGGAAACCGGGCAACGTATCGAAGTTTTCTTTTCTTTCCTAACAATTATTTCTCAGCGCAGCCTACCCTGTATCACCCTTACAAGCTTTTCAGATTGTTTGTGACCACCCTGCCACTATCGCAGAACACAGTAACTCTTTATCACTTTGAACAATACTGAATGACGGTCAGATATCAGTGTACATGTAACTAAAACTTCGGCACACTGTTCTGACAAACAATACTAGCTCTCTACCGGATCTGACTTATGAAGGCGGGGCGAACGGTGCTGCGCTCTGACTTCAACAGACTACCGGCAACGGCAGCGTCCTGAACCTCTTGAGTGCCTGTCTTCTTACGACGTCTTTCATTCATGGCTGGTACTGGCAATGACTGTCCTTACTTCTGGCTGCGTAGTAAGGTACCAAATTTTCTCTGGAGCCTTACGCTTCGGACGACACCACAAGGATGTATGTGATACTCTGTATGTAGACAGCTGCCACCCTACTAGAAGAATTTTACCTACAAAAAAAAATGGCTCTGAGCGCTATGGGACTTAACATCTGTGGTCATCAGTCCCCTAGAACTTAGAACTATTTAAACCTAACTAACCTAAGGACATCACACACATCCATGCCCGAGGCAGGATTCGAACCTGCGACCGTAGCAGTCGCGCGATTCCGGACTGAGCGCCTGAACCGCTAGACCACCGCGGCCGGCTTTACCTACAGAGCTACGACTGAAACGTCCTCTTAGAAAAACTATGAATGACTGTGCTGGTAAAGCCTCTTGCGTTATTTGATTTTCAAACAGCTGAGCAAAACTGGACGTACTCAGACTTCTCTCTTTACTTATTCTGCTCATCACTAAACTGACACACAATATTTTTTAGCGTAACGCAATCTGACTTTCAGTAACACCTACAAAAGAATGGTCCTGACTAACAATAACCTATACCTTTCATGAATCACTTACCTCACAAAAATCTTTGTTACTCGAACTACTTCAATGCAGCGAGCGCCAATACTGCCAGCCAAATAAAAGGTTCTAATTACTGAAGGCACTGATAGGCATAGATAGCAAATGAAAGATTTTGATAGAGAACAAACAATGTATTTACCTTAATAGTGTTCAAAAGTCATCATATACAGTGTGTCCCAGCTATCTTGTCCACCCAAAATATCTCTGGAACAATAACAGCTATTGGAAAACGACTTTCACCGATATCAATGTAGCGCCGGGGCCCATGTTGTACATATTTGGAAACATTCTAAAACGAAAGCATATGTGTTTTTTAACACAAACTTATGTTTTTTTTTTAAATGGACCTCCTATATTTTTTCTTCAGCAATCCATAGCATGACAAAGCGAAGTGGTAACTGTGGCAGCCGGCCGCGGTGGTCTCGCGGTTCTAGGCGCGCAGTCAGGAACCATGCGACTGCTGCGGTCGCAGGTTCGAATCCTGCCTCGGGCATGGATGTGTGTGCTGCCCTTAGGTTAGTTAGGTTTAAGTAGTTCTAAGTTCTAGGGGACTGATGACCACAGCAGTTGAGTCCCATAGTGCTCAGAGCCATTTCAACCATTTAACTGTGGCAGTAGTGGGAACTACGTTGGACACTTGATCAGGTAGAGCCAGGCCCTGCGCGACAGGCACAATGGGTCATATAACGCATTAGATAAACCTTATTTTGGGTGTGCAGGATAAATAAGACAACCTGACGGGTGTACACCGATCGGTACTGGTTCATATTGTGTACGTAGATACGTAAAACGTGCAAGAGGGAAACCATTATGTGCTTATGACAGTTGATGGCAGCAGACCGTATTATTCGTTTCGGACCTCTTGATAAGTATGGAGGTGTGATTACACATGTCAATCACATCGCGATTACGGGCAGCATGGGGTTCACGCCTGAGCCTCAGGACGTGCGCTAGTAGCGCATGTCGGGTGTTTCAAGCCTCAACTTCGCGTCTCAATATCTCGGGATGTAATGGGAATATTGCGATGCAATCAACGCCATTGTGTATGTGCTTTGTCATGCAATGGATTGCTAAAGAAAAAATAGAGGAGGTCCATTTAAAAAAACATAAGTTTGTGTTAAAAAACGCATATGCTTTCGTTTTAGAATGTTTCCAAATATGTACATTCATGGGCCCCAGCCCTACATTGATATCGGTGAAAGTCGTTTTCCAATAGCTGTTATTGTTCAAGAGATATTTTGGGTGGACAAGATAGCTGGGACACCATATATATATATATATATATATATATATAATATATATATATATATATATATATATATATATATATATCATGAGATCCATCTTTACAAATTTCCTTTTTCTGGCGGACACACGTCCAGATCGTCCGTTCTCAAAACTCTGTCATTTCTCTCCCCACATCCACAACTGCTGGCGGTTCACCTCCAACTATGCAACGCTACGCGGTGTTCACATCCAACTGTCCAGCACTACACTAGCGAATTTTCCAACAATGAGTCCAACCAGCCACAGACTGCACACAGTCAGTGGTTTTCATACAGAGCGCTACGTGGCGTTACTAACATAAAAACCTTAATAGCCTACTTACACAACGAAGGAGTTGCTTTTCAGGAATGTTACCTGTAGAAGCATTCAAATGAGGACACATTCGGAGTCTGTTTTTTCCGGTGTTTCCAAGTGACACTATCTACCTTCTGAGTTGTCCCTACAGAATGTGATGGAGCGGAGCGCAGTTCTTACCAGAACTTAAAATACGCGGACGTCCCTCCAGCAGCTTCGTAGACGTTAGGGTGGCTGCTGGAGCCCACAATACTGACCACAAAATGAGATCTCAAGAAGAGACACTAGAGCAGCATTAGTAAACGAGTTGCTCGGAGGAGATATCAGCTATCAGTATAACACTGAGGTCGGCCGCGGTGGTCTCGCGATTCTAGGCGCGCAGTCCGGAACCGCGTGACTGCTACGGTCGCAGGTTCGAATCCTGCCTCGGGCATGGATGTGTGTGATGTCCTTAGGTTAGTTAGGTTTAAGTAGTTCTAAGTTCTAGGGGACTGATGACCACAGCTGTTAAGTCCCATAGTGCTCAGAGCCATTTGAACCATTTTATAACACTGAGAAAAGATTGGAACAGATATACGACGCCTTTCACCTTTAATTACATGGATACACGGTGTGGTGTGTTTCTTCCATCACTCTATCGAAATAAGAACTAATGATAATTGACATCGCATCATCATAATTTGCTCCAGCATCGGGCTCATAATGTGCATTGCCTTTTGACAGATTATGAACTATCAACACACATTCCAGGACCACCATTAATTCAGCGACGTATTCTTTATTTTCCTTCAGGGCATTGGTGTGTTTTCATTCTTTCGGTACAGTTTATTAATTCTGAATCATACTTACTGGTTACCATAACCTTAGGACGCACCTTTCATAGTCTTCGTACATATGTTTTGTAGGACTCAACCACATGTCACATTTGGTGAACGCTAAATCACAATCCTTGGTTCAAAACTACAGTCATCGAATCATCGGGAGTTGGGTACAAGAAAGTGGATGGAACTACCTTCTGCACAGATATGCTCGTGTACGCCCGGGGTCGCAAGCGTCACTCTAGATGAAGCAACACTCTTCGTACCGAGGAACGAAAGAGGCTGAAGTCAAAGACAAAGAAGTCGAGATCACTCCCCATACTCATGAGTGAATATTGAGGAGTGTGGTGTCACCGCCAGACACCACACTTGCTAGGTGGTAGCTTAAATCGGCCGCGGTCCATTTAGTACATGTCGGACCCGCGTGTCGCCACTGCGCCACCACAAGGCAGGTCTCGAGATACGATATAGCACTCGACCCCAGTTGTACGACGACTTTGCTAGCGACTACACTGACGAAGCCTTTCTCTCATTTGCCGAGAGACAGTTAGAAGAGCCTTCAGCTAAGTCCATGGCTACGACCTAGCAAGGCGCCATTAGCATTACATAGTTTGATAGTTATCGTATGAAATGTCTCAACAAGAAGAACGATGTATACAACAAGGATAAATAAAAGTTAAGTATTCGAGGAGCTGCATACTTTTCTTATTAGAATTCGCTACTTATCCTGTTCCAGAATTCACGCCCGTCTACGTGAGATAGCGTGCATTTCGGCCTCCTGTATCTACAAGGTGTTGGCACATTTGCCAACACATCAAGGACAATGTGCATCTCCTCCCTGGGCAACATGCTTGTGGAGACAGAAAGCCTACCCATAAAATCGAGTAGATGGAAACTGTGAAATTCAGTAAAGTCGAGGAAGGGTTCACTAATCACACTAAAGGAATTCCACAGCTTTCCGTTCAGGCAGCATAACACATTTTCACGAAACAAGTGCATCAGGGAACTTCGCCTTAGGGCCACGTAGTCTTTAGCTGACGGCAGAAACATGCACAGAAGTGCTGAAGCCACTGAGAGCTTAGGTCCATGGCTCCGTGGGATCTGCGCCAAGCTCGAACGCTGTCATCCGCTCTTAAAACTGAAATCTGGACTCATCTGACCATACCATGGTTTTCCAGTCGTCTAGGGTCCAGCCGATATGGTCACACGAGCCCAGGAGAGGCGCTGCAGGCGACGTCGTGCTGTTAACAAAGGCACTCGGATCGGTCATCTGCAGCCGTAGCCCATTAACGCTAAATGTCGCCGCAGTGTCCTAACGGATACATTCGCAGTACATACAACATTCACTTCTGCGGCTATTTCGCGCAGTGTTGCTTGTCTGTTAGCACTGATAACTCTACACAAACGCCGCTGCTCTCGGTCGTTATGTGACGGCCGTCAGCCACCGCTTAGTCCGTGGTCAGAGGTAATACCTGAATTTTGGTATTTTCGGTACGTTCTTGACACTGTGGATCTCGGACTGTTGAATTTCCTAACGGTTTCCGAAATGGCGTGTCCCGAGCGGCTAGCTACAACCACCATTTCGCGGTCAGAGTCTGCTAATTCCCGTCGTGCGGCCATAAGCACGTCGAAAACAGTTTCACATGAATCGCTTGAGTACAAACAACAGCTCCGCCAATGCACTGCCCTTTCATACCTTGTGTACGCGATGCGACAGCCGTCTGTATATGTGCACAACGCTGTCCCATGACTTTTATCACCTCCGTGTACTTCAAACATGAAGAAACAGAAGATGAGCTTTTTGATATACAGATCAAAATGCTAGAAGATTCATTACTCAGGTAACTCGCTGACAGTATCACAGAACAGCACATTGACGAGTAAAATGCATCTTTCTCACCTTGTGTTTGGGCAGACGATTGCTCTGTCCGTTGGAGACCGACAAAGGCGTCCAAGAGTTTTCGTTCTCGTTTTAACTCTTTCTTAGCAGCGGCACCCGTACTATTTATATACGCAATACAGAAGAGAATAGACTCTTACGTTCGACTAAATAGTGTCGGCTCTGGCTCCACAACAAAAATGGACAAGAAAACAAAACACACAAAATAATCATCCGGGATAAAGTTGTACAATTGCAAAACGGTGCAATGATCAGGTATCACTCTCCAGCCCCGGTAGCTGAGTGGTCAGCGTGACGGAATGTCAATCCTAAGGTCCCGGGTTCGATTCCCGGCTGGGTCGGGGATTTTCTCCGCTCAGGGACTGGGTGTTGTGTTGTCCTAATCATCATCAATTCATTCCCATCGACGCGCAGGTCGCCGACGTGGCGTGAAATCGAAAGACCTGCACCAGGTGAACGGTCTACCCCACGGGAGACCCTAGCCACACGACATTTCATTTCATCAGGTATCACTTTTTGAATCCTATTTTGTACAAAACGTAAATGTTACCATTCCGAAAAACTGAAGCTCGTTTCATACAGGGCAAATCATGTAAAATTTGCATCGCAAATATTGCGGAAATGGAAAGTTCGATTGATGTGCGATTTTCACGGAATAGATTAGTATTCAGAGGTTCGTATTGTCAGCCACTAAACATATTGTAATAATATTTATAAAGTGTGGTGGTGGTGGTGGTGGTTAGTGTTTAACGTCCCGTCGACAACGAGGTCATTAGAGACGGAGCGTAAGCTCGGGTTAAGGAAGGAGTGGGAAGGAAATCGGCCGTGCCCTTTCAAAGGAGCCATCCCGGCATTTGCCTGAAACGATTTAGGGAAATCACGGAAAACCTAAATCAGGATGGCTGGAGACGGGATTGAACCGTTGTCCTCCCGAATGCGAGTCCAGTGTGCTAACCACTGCGCCACCTCGCTCGGTATAAAGTGTATTTTCCGTGCAAGTGTATACTTTTTTTAAATGCATCAATGCCTATTGGCGTTAAGAGGCGTAAAGTAGGGTAAATCAGAATATCAATGGTGTTTGTTGCAGGATTCTAGTGCGAGTTGTTTACGAGATGTATTTTGAAAGGTTTCCACACCGACACGTTTTTGTGCCATTCAGTGTGGGTATTTGCTGGTACGATGTTGTTACGTTTATTTACAGTGTGCTTGTGTGTTCCTTGAGTGCACTGCGACTTGTAATCAGTTAGTGTGTGACAGTCCAAGCAGTAGGTCGTGAGTGGACAATAGGATTTCCCAATGCAGAAAAAGCCACCAAGAAACTTTGATGTTCAATTCCGTCGTTACTGGTTAGAGTCCACATAGTAGTGTATTCACTTGTGTTGCTCTTTAGTGTGTGCTACCACAGATACTGTATAAGTGTCGGCGTGGGATCTTTTCAAAACACGGTATTTCGTCTACGACTGTCACTAGAATCCTGCAACAAACACCAATAACATTCTAATTTACTCTCCTTTTATTCGGTTCGTGTCAATAGGAGGAGGGAGGAGGATATTAGTGTTTAACGTCCCGTCGACAACGAGGTCATTAGAGACGGAGCGCAAGCTCGGGTGAGTGAAGGATGGGGAAGGAAATCGGCCGTGCCCTTTCAAAGGAACCATCCCGGCATTTGCCTGAAGCGATTTAGGGAAATCACGGAAAACCTAAATCAGGATGGCCGGAGACGGGATTGAACCGTCGTCCTCCCGAATGCGAGTCCAGTGTGCTAACCACTGCGCCACCTCGCTCGGTGTCAATAGGTATTGTTCCATTTAAAAAAGTGTAAGTTTGCACAAAAAATACACTTATAAATATTATTAGAATCTGTTGATTGGCTAACAATATGAGCATCTGACTACCAACCTATTCTGTGAAAACCGCACATCAATAGCACTTCCCATTTCCGCAACATTTTCGGTGCAAGTTTTCGGTGATTCATTCTGTATACTTTATTTTCTTCGCTTTTTCGTCATCCTTCTGCCACATTTATGGCCCTTTGTTCCACTCAAGTGTGTATCTTATGTAGTACGAGGTCAGCCTTTTCAGGGTTTGTCGAATTTTATTTTATTATTCAACTCTGTGGCCACATGTCCTTTCTTCCTGAGACGAGAGTCATCAGGGTAGCCTAAAGGAAACTGTGTACTATATGTTACCTTATTCTACTGCTTGTGTATCGTATTATCTGAGGAAGAAATACGGATCAGCACAGCATTCGCATAAACGAACGTCGGAAATCGCCTAGAAACCACACTCAGACTGGTCGGTGTACCAGCCCACGCCCATTAATCTGCCGCACAAGCCTGACTCACCTCCCTGTCTCGCAAGCTAGTGCGATGCGCGTTACACTATACGAGCAGGTTCGTGTATTTATGATAATTTCACCTCTTTTAATATTTGTACGAAAAATGGAACAGTACTCTTTAGTACCCCTACGGGTTATTAATAAGTTGTTGGGAGCGGCCAAAATAAGCTCATAGGTCTGCTGATGTTGCGGAGTTCAGGTGCTGTCGGGAAGCGCATTCTTGGCAAGTTGAGAGTTTGGCCGTTGAGCAGGTAGAAGTTTCGGAGTTCGTGTGAGCCGCATAAAAATGATGCAGAATAATAAGAGGGAGGAGGCGGAAGAGAAAGTATAATGGTTCTGCCAACAGATGACACGCGTCAACCGTTAATCTGCCCGAAGAGGCTGGAATAAGGACAACACGGTTATAAAGTCGCACTCTCGGAGGCGACGCTTACCGCTGCATGATCAGACGCGATAACGTCAGAGACAGTAATAAACAGGCCGGTGCCGGACCGCCGCTCGGCGCCGTGTTTGCTTTCCTGGCCGTCGGCGGGCTGTTTGCTTTCGCCCGTGGCCGGCGGCATCTGTCCAGACAGTAGCCGTGCCCGGAGAGCGCAGGAATGCGCCGCGACCACATGCTGAAGCTAATGCCAGGCCTGGCGCACGCGAAAACACGTACTGCGAGTAACGCCGCTCCTATTAATACTTTCGGGGTCGGAACCGTCAGCCTCTAGAAGTGGTGCCCATCGACCTCGGACTGCCCTGTTAACGTAACAAAGCCTTCCTCACTTCATCCTTCCTTACGTCTGGTCACCAGCGCCAAGCGTTGCGATCGTTACAGAACACCACCGTCGTGGCGCTCGACTTGGATGTTGTAGTTTAGATTCCCAGTGGTTTAAACGCTTTTACATCAATACTGTTACAATACACTCAGGGAGCCATCAAGAACGTTATTAACTAAGAAGGTATCATGCTGTGCAAGGACCCATGTAAGATGACACTTAACGCAGGTCTATAGCGTGTAAAAGAAGTTTCAGATGGTAGTAATCATCAAAACAAGATAACCAAGTCCTATAAACATGGGTCCGGAAACACATGCTTTGAGATCTGTACACTAGTTCATAGGACTGTCTTAACGTGATGTCCAGTTATTAACACCGTCAGCCATACAAGAATTTGTTTCTCCTGCCCGTGACTGTGACTAAAATGGAGCCACATTCTTACGGTCGCAACCAGTTCCGTGACATTATTAATTGAAATTATTTTTCCTTTTTTTCTCTTACTGCACTGAACTACCCAATTCAGGGGTGGTCCAACACCTAGTGCCCTATTTACTTAGGTGTAACTCAAAACGCATCTATATGCTACGAAATAAAGTAAAAGCTACCCCCAAGTCAACCTCTGCTCATGTCTGCTTGCTACTGCCTATCTTTATTCATAGTCAGCAGCACATCAGTAGGTTCAGATGACGTCGAAAATTTAATGTTTGTATAATTTAAATGTTGGTATAATTTAATGTTTGTATAATCAATCAATTCATCTCTGACTCCCAGTGACATGATGTAGGCTGACAATGTCCCTCCATGCATTCCGGAACGAAATTTTGGTCCTCAGTTCTTACAGGATTATTCCGATGCTTTCGGTCTCTCACCACCTTCTCCTTGGTCTTCCCTACGTATCTGTCCTCTTGTTCTTCCGAGCATTAAGCTTTTTCTAGGGAGTCTTCTGTTTCCGTGATATGCCCAAAGTACTCAACTCAAACTGCAGTGTATTCTCCTCAAAATATATCTTTGTTATTACTTTTTTCAGGACAATTTTTTTTTTATTTTTTTCAATCTATGACATTCTCGGCATCTTTCTCGAATTGTCCGCTTCCTAATTATGCGCTTTTTTACTGTCCACTTTCTATTCTCCATTTTCTTATTTCCAGTTTCTTATTGTCCTCTTTTTACTGGCCACTTTTTCATTATCCATATTTTCACTGTCCACTTTTTCACTGTTCATTTTTTCATTGTCCATTCTTTCCCAGTCTCAGTTTTTACAGATTGTCCACTTTTCTTCGCTGTCCACGTTTTCACTGTCGGCGACATCCGTATGAATTTTTAGGAATGGTCAAAGTTTCAACCATTTTTATTTTCGTCAGTAGCAAAAGTTTCTTTTCCTTTCGGAATTTGCCCTAATTTAACTGAAACACCTTCTGCAGGCTGTACTCTTTTTCTTATTTTTTCAGTGCAAAGGCAGCTTTTAGTTATTGCAGATCCTAAAAACCTATATTCATTAACTTCCTTAATGATTTCTCTGTAATCACCAAATTAGTCTTCATTCCCGTCGTTTTGCTTCCTTCAAATTTGGCTTTAGACCAGATTTTTCACTTTCCTTTCGTATTTTTTCAAGCATACTTTTAATGTCTTCTTCAATGTCTGCCTTAAGTGTCATGTCATCCCTCCAAACACAATTTCAACTTCTGCTTACATGTGTGTTAAATCTGCAGGCAGCAGTTCGCATTACGTGTCCACCCTAAAAACTGAAAGGAAACTGAGAGAGTATACATACCCACCTCCTTTCCCGCCGCGCGGGATTAGCCGAGCAGTCTGAAGCGCTGCAGTCATGGACTGTGCGGCTGGTCCCGGCGGAGGTTCGAGTCCTCCTTCGGGCATGGGTGTGTGTGTTTGTCCTTAGGATAATTTAGGTTAAGTGGTGTGTAAGCTTAGGGACTGATGACCTTAGCAGTTAAGTCCCATAAGATTTCACACACATTTGAACACTCCCTTTCCCGATCTCACAACTTTGTACATTTCTTACTGTAGTGTTTGTCTTTCTTCGTGCAAAGCCTAGTACTCTCTACGTTTCTGAGAGACTTACACAGCAAATTGCTTTGCTGTAATGTATGAATCACATAAATAAGTCTTGTTGATATTCTCTGGCTTTTTCTAAGCTCTACCTTATGTTTGCTATTTGCTCCGTGGTACTTCTAGTCTTTCTGAACGCTGTTTATTTCTATGTTCATGTATGGTTTTAGTTGGTTCTGCTTCACCCTTAAGAGAATGTTGCTACAACGTGGGATCAAATGTGTTGTTCGAATATTTTCACACTTTTTAGATTATTATGTCTCTGAACTCACACACTCATATTTTACAGCAATTATATATAAATTTCGCCAGAAAATGATATCTACAGAAGCTACTGTAAAGTACGTCTTCAATGCACGCAGATGTGCTTTTTGTTAGACTTAAGAAAATAAGGCACTAGTTGATGGACGAATATCCGAAACGCGTACTGCTCTGCCCGCATAACCTAGAAAACTCCTGAATTAATAATATTATGTGACTGGTTGCGGCCGTAAACGTATAGTTACGTCCACTCATGTCACTTCTTCGTACGTGATATTCAACGTGACGTCCATAGATAGCAGTGCATCCCTCTGCCATTCGGGGTAAGCTCACATCTCTGTGACGTACAGGTATTGTTCCTGAAATACCGCTCAGACAATAGGATGACTCATGCCTTCCGTTGCTGCTAATCGTCGCACACTGTTCCAGGATTTCCGCTGAATAAATATAGCACTCACTCCTCTATCTCAGGCGTGTGATCCGAACGAGGCCTTGTACTGTGCATATTTTGGTGTTCTAGAGAACGCAGCAAATGCCGGCCGAACTGTTTATCAGATGGTACTCTGAGAGGCGGATATTTTTCAGCGTAGAGATCAGTGACTTAGAAGCGACTTCCATTTGCTCAACCACAGCAGAAAATCATATCTGTCACATCACTTGTGTGGTGTAATCTTCCACTGCTAACAAGTAGCACCAAAGAGTGAACAAAATGTAGGGGATCATTCGTAGAACAATGACAGTAAACAAAAAAGTAAAGAATTTATGCAAGTACGTAAGATACCACGACACATTCCCAGAGTTGCGAGGTATTTTCTGTACAACAACACTCTCTAAGACGACTGAAACTACAGTGCAACTCATCTCGAACCACGCAACTGACTGGGTATAACGTAATGTTGAGACTAACGCGCACCTAGACTAATGTGATACTACAAGATGTAAAGGTATTGAAAAACTTCGTCGACCACGTTGACGGAGCGCCAGTGTGACTTCTTTTCTCATATCTGCAGCCAAAGGTCTTTTACGCCCTCCTACGAGCAAATGTTCAGATCTCGGAAAGTATGCATTTTGTTTATCCAACTTGCTTTTCTTGTTCAAAAATGGCTCTGAGCACTATGGGACTTAACTTCTGAGGTCATCAGTCCCCTAGAACTTATATCTACTTAAACTTAACTAACCTAAGGACAAAACACACATTCATGCCCGAGGCAGGATTCGGGACCGTAGCGGTCGCTCGGTTCCAGACTGTAGCGCCTAGAACAACTCGGCCACACCGTCAGGCTACAACTGTTAGTGGAATAAGGCTTGAATAAAATTTATGAAACGCTTTATTTAATTCATATATTGACTGTGTAGTGACATAATGAACGAACTGACTATGGGGAAATATAAACCACAGGAAAACAGGGTCTCGTGTCGTGATGGCACTATGTGGTGTGAACGGCTGACGTGGGCGAGAGAACACAGTTTGACGCTTATGAAGTTAAGACGGAGGAAAGCGGATTACGCCGACACTGCTTACTTACTCCGTGCGTACGGCTTCTCTCGAGGAGCACCGCTCTGCTGCAGACACGGATTGCAGCTGTTCGTTCGGAGATCTGTTGTCGGTTACAGTAGTCCCAATGGGAAACGTGTATTGTTCTTTGCTGCAATATAAAAATAAGTAGCACTCTTTCGTATATTCACGAAAGACAAAGCATAGCTCGGCATTTAATTTTCCAGCATTTAATCTGTAGCTCTGAAAATAATGCAATGAAAAAAAAAACGTTCCAACAACACAGCATCGCCTGTACCGAATTAACAGGACTGAGTCGACGGGTAAAAAACGAAAACGCTAACTGCATGTGTCCTTGTTCACCTGGAAAATTGGATGCCTTTATCTCGTCCCATTTTAGGCTCTCAAGTCTTTTCGCTTCATTAGCTCAGACGTAACTTCCAACGGCGTTGGTAATTGGCAGACAACTATAAACGCAGGCCTTAATGTACGTTTGTTTGTACAGACACGTTTCCTAGTGCTCCAGCGTTTAACATTTACCGTCAATATCCTCCTACCTACAGTTGCAGGATGAACAGTTTACACTGCAATTTCTTTTTTTTTTCGGTCATCAGTCTTCTGACTGGTTTTATGCGACCGCCACGAATTCCTCTCCTTTGCTAACCTCTTCATCTCAGAGTAGGACTTGCATCCTCAATTATTTGCTGTATGTATTCCAATCTGTGTCTTCCTCTACAGTTTTTGCTCTCTATAGCTCCCTCTGGTACCATGGATGTCATTACCCCATGTCCTATCATCCTATCCCTTCTCATTATCAGCGTTTTCCACATATTCCTTTCCTGTCCGATTCTGCGCAGAACCTCCTCATTCCTTATCAGTCCACCTAATTTTCAACATTCGTCTGTAACACCACATCTCAAATGCTTCGATTCTCCTCTGTTCCGGTTTTCCCACAGTCCGTGTTTCACTACCATACAACGCTGTACTCCACACGTACGTTCTCAGAAATTTCTTCTTCGAATTAAGGCCGATATTTAATATTAGCAGATTTCTTTTGGCCAGGAATGCCCTTTTGCCATTGCTAGTCTGCTTTTGATGTCCTCCTTGCTCCGTCCGTAATTGGTAATTTTACTGCCTAGGTAGCAGAATTCCTAAAATTCATCTACTTCGTGACCATCAATCCTGATGTTAAGTTTCTCGCTGTTCTCATTTCTACTACTTCTCATCACCTTCGTCTTTCTTCGATTTACTCTCAATCCATACTCTGTACTCATTAGACAGTTCATTCTGTTCAGCATATCATGTAATTTTTCTTCACTTTCACTCAGGATAGCAATGTCATCAGCGAATCTTATCACTGATATCCTTTCACCTTGAATTTTAAGTCCATTTTTGAACCTTTCTTTTATTTCCATCATTGCTTCCTCGATGTACAGATTGAACAGTAGGGGCGAAAGGCTACATCCTTCTCTACACGCTTTTTAATCCGAGCGCTTCGTTCTTGGTCGTCCACTCGTATTATTCCCTCTTGGCTGTTGTACATATTGCAAATGATCCGTCTCTCCCTGTAACTTACCCCTACTTCTCTCAGAATTTCGAACACCTTTCACCACTTTACATTGTCTAACGCTTTTTCCAGGTCAACAAATTATGTGAAAGTGTCTTGATTTTTCTTTAGTCTTGGTTCCATTATTAACAGCAACGTCAGAATTGCCTCTCTAGTGCCTTTACCTTTCCTAAAGTCAAACTGATCGTCATCCAGCGCATCCTCAGTTTTCTTTTCCATCTAAGACCTATCAAAAAAAAAAAAAATCATAAAATTCACATCAGATGATAGTAATGGAAATGTAAAAACGATATTTCAGTGTCAGAACAGTAGAACTAAATTATTGTGAAACCGGATTTACAGATGTATTTTCGAGTACGAGGGGACTTCAAAAAGTAAATTATACGTTATTATGGCAGACCAGATAACTTTTACTGAATGCTGCACTGCACTTCAAGTGAGACACATACATCACACCATTCTTCAACATAGTCATCAAGTGTCTGTAAACAGGATCGGAACGTTCTATCAATCGTTCAGTTCCTCAATGACAGTAATCCGCTCTTTGCACACGGAGCCATTCGAGGACTGTTGTCTGGATATCCTCGTCGTTGGGAAATTTGTTTTCCCCAGATGTTCTTACCCCTTCGATTGCCTGGACATTGTTGTCTGTGGTAGTCGTCTTTGGCCTTCCTTTCTGATCAACATCACCCACGTTTGAAAGGCCTTGGTCAAATTGTTGGCACCATTTCACTGCGGCTGAACGCGACACTGTATTTGGTCCGTGTACCTCCAGAATCTGTATGGTAGTTAGGTGCTTTCTCCACAAGAATCATATTACCCCGCGTACTTCAACTATGGGGTACGTTTCCAGGTGCAGCGCTATTTCATTACCAAATTGTGATATACCTGTTATCCCTACCACAGCAGAACCAAGTCTGCAGGAGATCTGCAACATGTACTCTGCCGACAGTGCGCCACTCTTGTTGCGCAGTTGTCTCAGCGTGGGTTGATAATGTGTAACAGACTTCCTGAAGTTCCTACGAATGTTATGAGTTTCTATAGATCAAGGCATTGCATTAGGTTGATGTTTGATGTACTATTGAGTTATTAAGTGCGATATTGTTTTTAACAGAGTCTCAATTCTCCCAGTCACCGATGGCCTAGTTGTTCAGTGGTGATATCCCGTATGTTTCAGTAGATTAAGTGCATTCCGAGCTCGTGTGAATATTTAAAAAATGGTATGACATTGCCCTCCACAACTTTCTAGAAGTAGGAATTATTTAGACTCGTCCGATAGTTGTAATAGCCTGTGGCAAAAGCACAGGTCGTTTCCCAAGCTGTAGTGTGTCGCTGCCAAACTTAGGAAGAACTTCTTCAATTCTTTTCTGCTATTATTGTAATTCTACATTTACATCTACGTGATTACTCTGCTATTCACAATAAAGTGCCTTGCAGAGGGTTCAATGAACCACCTTCATACTGTCTCTCTACCGTTCCACTCTCGAAAGGCACGCGGGAAAAACGAGCACTTAAATTTTTCTGTGCGAGCCCTGATTTCTCTTATTTTATCGTGATGATGATTTCTCTCTATGTAGGTGTGTGCCAACAGAATGTTTTCGCAATCTGAGGAGGAAACAGGTGATTGAAATCTCATGAGAAAATCCCGTCGCAACGAGAAACGCCTTTGTTTTAATGATTGCCACTCCAATTGACGTATCATGTCTGTGACACTATCTCGCCTATTTCGCGATAGTACAAAACGAGCTGCCCTTCTTTGTACTTTTCGATGTCATCCGTCAGTCCCACTTTATGCGGATCCCACACCGCACAGCATTACTCCAGAATAGGGCGGACAAGCGTGGTGTAAGCAATCTCTTTGGTAGACCTGTTGCACCTTCTAAGTTTTCTCCCAGTGAATCGCTGTCTTTGGTTTGCTCTACCCACAATTCAACATGACACGTTACTGATATCCATCATAATCACATATACAATTCACAACGACCGGTGTCGGCTTACTGTCATCACCACATTTGTTGAAAAGTATAAAACGGGTATCGCCAAAATAACAGAATATTCAGTACACAGGATAAGGAAAAACATGTGGACGGCATTGTGCAGGATAACTTGAAAACGTTGCAAAGGGCACACAAATGACACTTACTGATCCTACTGGAGGAAAACAGTGTCTGCGTACGTAGAAAACAATAACTGGAATTGCTGCTTAACGAAGAGCGTTTGTGCAGCGTGAATTCCTACTTCGATGTATTGAGAAACTTGGTGTTACGAAAAGCGCAGCAGCCGCCCGGTGTGTGGCGACGTACACTGACCGCCGACGGCGCGAACAGTGGGCCTCCCACAGCAAGCACCACCACCACAGGAAAACAAAACAAAACGTTCCACGGAGGGGCCGCGGAGCGGCGCGGGCTGCGCAATGCTCAGAATGCGCTATCGATCATCGAGACTTTTAATTAAATAATTACTGTTTCATTTAATCAGCTTTCACACAATGTCGCGTTTTGTTAACTTTGTGGTGCTAAAAGGTTTTCTATAAATAGATTATATAACACTTTTTACACGTTTTATTCTGATCTCTCGGATATTATTTTTTACATACTGCATTTATTTTATGTGTTATTGTTAGTCATGCATATTGCAAAATGATAACAATTTAATCAATTAATGTGCATACTCTGTTTTAAGCTACTAAATCGATAATGCCCATCACTTACTTACCTCAGCACTAGCGGCCTCTATGGACTATAGCTTGTGTTTGAATGAGCATAGAACGCTCTTAGGTCATCATAAGCACTTGTTACGTACCTGCTTGTATAGATCGTTTGACGTAGATATTTTTATCAGAATATGTTTAACGGTATATTATAGCTGTCAGCTTCGTTATCTTTTTTACGTACCTTAAGTTTTCAGTCAACTGAACTTACACTGAGGTGACAAAAGTTGTGGAATACTGATACGCACGTACTACAGACGGAGGTAATACTGCGTACAGCAAGTATAAAGGGCCAGTGCGTTGGCGGAATTAGGACACCCCCCTCCCCCCCTTCGTTTTTCCTCTCCATCCTCCCTTTTTATTTTCCCATCACCTGTCCAGGACCCCCCCCCCCCCCCTGCCCTCAGCTGTGGTATGTCATATTTGCCAACTTTTTAGTGCAGTGTTCAAGTGAATGTTCAGTGTTGTTCGTCTTTCCAAAGTCTTGCGAACAGAAATCATGCTGTCGCTGGGTGTGAATTTTATGTCTCTTGCGAACAGAAATCAGACTGCCGCCGTGTTTTTTAATTGCCTGTCTATTATTTTACCTGTCTGCCTCATATGTATTTTATTAGCATCATCATCCATTTGTTTCTATGTTTTAAGTTCCACGATTTTTTCCGCCATTTTACCATTTAAGTCTCCGATTTTATCGCCTGTTTTTATTATTTATTATCTTCCTCTTTTTAAAACAAATTCTGTAGGCTGAAGAGCGGCATACTAAGCTGCTGCCAGCCCGAATCGAAACTCAATAAAGAAAAAAAGAAAAAAAGCGGAATTAAATGACTCATGTGAAAATGTTTCCGGCGTGATTATGGTCTCAAGACCCTAATTAACTGACCTTGAACCTGGGATAGTAGTGGGAGCTAGGCGCATCGGATATTCAGCTTCGGAAATCGTTAGGGAATTCAATATTCCGAGATCCATAGTGTAAAGAGTGTGCCGAGAATACCAAATTTCAGGCATTACCTCTCACCATGGACAACGCAGTGGCCGACGGCCTTCACTTAACGACCAAGTGCAGCGGCGTTTACGTAGAGTTTTCAGTGCTAACAGACAAGCAGTACTTCGTGAAATAACCGCAGAAATCCATGTGGACGTACAGCCAACATTTCCGTTGTGACAGTGCGGCGAAATTTAGTATTAAGGGGCTATTGCATGAGACGACCGACGCGAGAGCTTTTGCTTACAGAACGACATCGAATGCAGCGCTTCCCCTGGTCTCGTGATCACTACTGGAAAACCGTGGCCTGATCAAATGAGACCCAATTTCCGTTGTTAAGAGCTGATGGTAGGGTTCAAGTGTGATTCTGATTCCTCGAAGCCAAGGAAACAAGTTGTCAACAAGGCAGTGTGCAATCTGGTGGTGTTTCCATAATGGTGTGGGCTGTGTTTACATGGAATGGACTGGGTCCTCTAGTTCAAATGAACCGATCATTTACTGGAAATGATTATGTTCGGATATTCTGAGACCACTTGCAGTCATTCGTGGACTTCATGTCCACAAACAACAATGTAATTTTCATGCATGACAATGCGCCATGTCACCAGACCACTATTGTTCGCGATTGGTTTGAAGAACATTCAAAAGCCCATCGTATATTTGTGCGATATAATCGAGAGACCAGTTCGTGCACAAAATCCCGCACCGACAACACTTTCTCGTTTGTGGACGGCTGTAGAGGCAGCATGGCTCGGTATTTCTGTAGGGGACTTCCAACGACTTGTTGAGTCCGTGCCATGTCGACTTGCGACACTGCTCCGGGCAAAAACGATGTCCGACACGATACTAAGAGGTGCCGCATGGCTTTTGTCAGCTTATTGTATATGTAATCGAGACGGACACTTACAAATAAAGTGCCAAATACGATTACGAACTCGTTTACAGACCATCTTCAACTGACAAAATCAAAATGGTTCTTACAGTCGGTAAGGTCTCATACTTCAAGAAAACGCACGTATTCACCTTACGCGACGAAAGTTCAGAGGAATCCCAATGCTTAATTAACCCACAGTACAAAATTACAGAGAAAGCTAAAATCTTTTCCGTGAAATGACATACAGTCATCCAGAATTTTGTGTTTTAGAACACTGATATTACAAAACAATTTTGACGTTTTCTGCAATGACGTGATGACTACATATACACACTGGACTCTCAGAACCCAAATTCCTCGACTTTTTAGCATGGTTGTCACACGAAATGTATGTTACTGAATGTAGAATGATTCTTGACACGTTTTGAAAGATGACCTCTCGAATTTTTTTGGTCAGGCTCCGAGCGACGTTACCCACAGCAGTTTATTGAGTGTTCCGTCCAACTTTCAGATGACTAAACGAAACCGCAAAGAGTGGTGCAGCTCTCCTTCGGATCTTTTCTATTTATCCCATTATTCAACAAAGTAATAATACCAGACCGTCAAACAATACTCAAAACACGCGACTGGCCCCCCTTTAGGCCCTCTGCACACAAGTCTGTGTTCCAGCCGCCATAAAGAAACGAAGTGAACATGAACCCACTTTTCAACTGAAGATGACGAATAGGAAACTCGTCGAAACGTTACAACAACAAGACGCCACAATTCGACTGATAAACCAAAAGGATTTTATCTATTACAGAGTTTTTCAGTCACCTGTGTCCAGCTGAGGTAATACTTCCTCCCTAAGTCCAAGTTCACACAGTTTCCTTTGTACGACACAGTGCCGCATTTGCATCCATTCTTCATTAAGTGAACATTAATGATACCGAAGATACTGATCAAAAAACTTTATTAAAAAAAAAGAAATAAGTCAGTAACAAAGCTCTCTTTCTGCATTTGGAAAACTGAATTATATGCTGTTAGGATTAATCGAGCTATTCTAGAGAGACAGACGAAAGAGCCAGCTCTGTAAAGTAAAACATTTGATGACGGGTCGTCGGAGGAAAGAAATTTGCACATAGAACAGTTTCACGCTGAGAGAGTTGTAGGTGGGACACAGTCTAACTTCTAATACGATATTTTTTCAAGACATGTAAGCGCTGAGTGTTAAAAAAAAGTGTCGAATAATTTGAGAGACAGTTGTACCCACCAAACCAAGGAAAAGGTCGAATAACATGGGTTCTAAAATGGATACTTACGAGCTATGAGCAATTGTTCACCTTCGATGTTATGCAACACATCTCTTATACTGCAAACTCTTTGCATTTCATTCCCTGGGAGAAGATAGCATGGAACAAAATAATAAAATAAGTCCAGTAACCATAGGTACTGAAATCCAGAACTTAAGAACTACGAGCACTTGTTCAGTGGAAGAAATGTCTTTCACAGAAGCGAAGATGAACAAGTGTTCATAGTTCTTAAGGTTTACATTTCAGAGCCCATGTTTACTGGACTTTTTTTCTTCTTTTGGTGGTTAGTACCACCTCTCTAAATATTCGAAACCCTTTTCTAAACACCCTGTATAGTTTTTTATTTCACAGTTGTATTATAGTGAAAAGTAAACACACCTAAAATATAAGATATTTTCTTTAGATAAACTCCTCAAATCTCAGATAGCCGGCATTAAGCACCACGCATTGATCTTCTTTCCTTGTTGCGGTCTGAACTCTGTTAAAAGAAAAAGATTATGCTTTGGTGGTTGAAGTAGCTTCTGGGATCTTTCATGAGAATTTCTTTGAACACGGTCGCTAATCGATCTTACAACAGAGTTTTTCTTTTCCACACACGAAGACAAACAGGTTTCAGCTTTTTCTTGTGTACTGATTTCATGCACACAAGGATTAACTCAGGCACTGTTAACATAGCTGCCAAAATCTTTTGTTTCATTGATTACAATGGCGCTGCAGTAGTCACAAGAAGTCTGAGCTGCAGCGTACGCTGATGTCTCTGTGTGGACAGTTACGAAATTAGTTTCGCCACACTGACATCACGAAATGAGTTTCTTAGTCTAGCGTCTCCGAGTTACCAAACTTTACGGAGTGCGTTATCGACGTGGCTTCAAAATATAGTCTCATTTTCAGCGCGTATGTACGTGGTATTGGCACTTGTTTAGCCGTTACAAATTTATATTTTACACGCATTCTCTCTTCACAACATGAATAATTCATATAAGTCATAAATAACGCAACCCATAAGTTGAATTTCAACATTTCTTATCCTTTCCCAGAATACACTAATATTGGAGTTACATCTTGCTCAGGAATATGGAGCCACCGGAATGTAAAAATTGGAGATGTTTTGTAAAACTAACTTCTCACTTTAGAAACGAGACGTCCTTCCGCAGCTGATGATCAGGACCTCACAGCATAACAGCGCTCCTTTTATAAATGAGCCTAATTTCTTTGTTGTTCCTGCACAAGATGTGAAAATCATAAAATCTTTTAGTATCTCGTGAAATGAGATACACAGAAACAAAAGAGTTGCATCCAGAGTTGTTTTAGCCGAGTTTTGCTAATACGTAAGTGGTAGGGGTGTTTCGGTAACTGTGCACTCGCATGTATCGATCGGTAGTCGTCACAGATTTCTTCTGCGGGTATCCTCCCATAAACGTAATAAAATCACACAGCCGAGTGAAGACGGTCGCACGACGGCGTTTCCGCAGCCGGACGCCCTAACACTCCACAGTAATGGCTGTTTTATAGACTTTTTATGGCACCCTCGTTTCAATATTCCGCCCATTCATTGGGAATCCAATTCGCTTTCGATGTAGACTTAACGACAGCGATTACAGAAAAGCAAACACATTTCCTTGGGGTTGCGCTTTCTTTATTCGTGTAAGAACCATAAATTTAAAGAATGGAGACTGATTTTCTTGTACCGTGAAGGAGAAAAGAAAATTACTTATCAGATAAGAACGCGATGGATGCCATGAATGTCCTTTCACAAAATGACATCATGAAGTAGGTGAATTTACGGGAACTCATTTTGCTTATCAAAACTAGCAATTACTTGGCTACTTTGTACGTTACATGTAAGATGGAGTCATTCAACTGATCATGGAATAACGAGTGGCGATAAGTATGTCTGATGATGATAAAAGCGGTTTTAGTTGACAGTAGCTAATTATTGTGGTTTTTAGTGTGCTGAATATGATAACAAAAAATTGTAGAATCGACCTTTTCATACAATTAATACCCAATATTGTAATTAATGCATTTTAGTGATGTTAATGATACACATTTCATGTACTACTTCAATTACAACTATGAATAGTTGTAATTTCGGTGACCATGTGTGCACTGCTTAGTATCCATCGTCACTATTATGACGAGCTGTTTAGTGCACTATTTCCCGCGCAAGAAGCTAGCGGATTCTAGAAATTCTGTTACGAATTAAATGCGTATAATAAAATAGCTTTCGAAAGCTTTACCCAAAGAAGAAAAATGTTTCAAGGTTCTCTGCCATAAGTTTTCTGATTTATGAGAAGCGAAATTGAAAAAGAGCGAATTTGTTAGGCACAAAATTCTAAAAAATGATATTCGATTTCTACTTTGGATTGAAAACGACTGTGAGTGGAACGGACGATTGGCTGTCATTGGAGGTGGTTGTTACTAAGTTCATAGACAACAGAAAATAAACACATTATATTTCTGACATAGATAATATTCCGGAACTTTCAGGAAGTCAGGCTTTTCGAGCAGCCTCAAGAGTCAGTTTCGAACACTCACCTTGATTCTTTACCAGAATATTTGGGTGATGTCAGTGAGGAACAAGGTTAGCGCTTTCATCAAGACGTCAAAGACACGGAAAGACAGTACCAGGGCCGCTGGAACACCAGAACGATGGGAGACAACTGATGGTCGCTTCACCGAGTCGTACAACAGGCAGTTCATCGGAGAAGCTGTATTAGATGATTTAAGGAGAAAAGGAAAGATACACTATTCCTATGTAATAGAAAGGTGTTTTCGTGTTTATTCTTCAATAAAAACTTTGTTTTTATTGAAAGTTTTCATTATAATTACGCCAGTTGCCAATTCTCTACTTTATGATGAGCTACATTGTAACGAAATTGTGCATGATAGGACTCAGTGTTTAAAGAGCCTTGCAATTAAGCTATTACGTATTTTTGTTTGGCTGTATAACTGCCGAAACCGTTAGTGTCTGTTAATAACTAATGATACTGCTACCGACAAAAAAGGTGAATGTTTCGGGACTTATTGCGATTGGGACATATCTTTCTGCTGAAGACTGGCGTCCTGTATTCAGGCTGTTTCACAGTTCCTGTTACAGATTTCTAAGGGGTGTAGAGTAGACTCACAGTTCGTAGATGGAGCTTCTATACAGAACCTGTGTGCGGAAATGTACCACCTATGTTCCATGATCCGATCACTTGCAGATCTCCCGCTTCGTGGTACGCTCCCATGAGAGACAATGGGGGTCTGGTTTTTGTACCCTATATGAACACATGGCTTGGGCAATGTTTTGAGTACTAGCCGTCGGGCTCTCCTCTACGTGACGAAGGACGTCCTCTTCAAAGTGAAGAGTGCGGCGCGTCCGTGTAGCGCCACTGTCAACCCCCTAGTTGCGAACATACCAGCTTCTCGCATCCGTTGTTGTTGTCGGACGAAAATGGTATGTGATGTCATAATTACAGCAGGGACTGACGACGACGCCCTCTTCTCAGTTTTTGTGCTTACTGTCAAGCGAGCTGAAAGTGATCCCTTCTTTAAACGTCTTTTATATCCAAACGGTGCATTTACGGACATTATCTAGTAATTCTCCTCTACAACTCCTGGAAGTCTCTATGAGGAATTGTGAAACCGTGTATTGATGGGTAAAACTTTCGGACCAACGAGCGTGTCAACGGCTCATGAGGCGCTCGGGGAAAATTGATGCAGCAAGTCTCATTGAGCGTTCTGTGTAACACTGTCCGCGAGTGCCAAGACACTTACGAGCACACAACAGCGCCGTTTCAATTGAGCCTGGACGTGCCTCGTGCTCGCCGGAAAAACTGACAGCAGGCGGTTCGCGAACAACGTACCTACTCGCAAGTAACGTGCTCGCGAGCGTGTTGTGAACCTCTCGGTCAGCAAGTGTATACGCACTAAGTTTTGTCAGACGGCGTGCTTGAAATCAAATGTCGCTAGGGCGGCAGTAAGTAGCTACCGCTGTGTTATCCCTACGGACTACAGCACTCAGAAACGCGGTACCCAGTGGTGACGTTTTCTCAGATAAAAAGCAGCCGGATCAGCGTGTGGCGCACGTGAAGCGGAGTGGGGGTCCCCGAGAAGCGGCAGGCGCTGGCAGGCGGCCAGAGAGCGGCAGGTGCGCCGGCAGGGCCTCCTGCTCTACACGCTACAGGCTTCGGCCGACCGGCTGTTCAGGGGTACAGCCAGCCTCCAGATCAATAGCGGGCGGGGTGGAGGAGCAGAGGAGGGAAGGGAAGAGACGGAAGAGCAGCTGCCAGGCAGCAGAGGCGCTGGGCAGGTGGCCGTGGCCGCCAGCTGACGTGCCGGCACCACACCACAGCGCAGCACGTACCGAACACACCTACTGCTCCTGACATAAGGCTAGAAAACGTTTCTCTAGTCAACAGCTTGTCAGATGTAAAAGATGAACCCTAATACGTCTCACAAGCACGCTAAATAGACTGATATCACACTCGTAACGCAAAGTGAACACACACACACACACACACACACACACACACACACCACACACCACACATACATGCACACACTGAAACGGGTAAATCAAAACGTTCCCTATTGCTAAGCTCTCAGTGTTTCCATGGATACACTCTCTAATGGTCAGAGAAAGTCTGCAAGTGAGCGCATAAGGTTTTTCAGAATTTTTCTTTCACGTCTATGATGTTAGGTCATATTTATTATGGTTCCTTTGCTGTCAGTTTTCTATGAGCACGCTTTGTCCCAATCTGAACTGCCGGCACGTTATCTGATAGAACACTATGGCTAGGCTTTTCTGAACTACACTCCTGGAAATTGAAATAAGAACACCGTGAATTCATTGTCCCAGGAAGGGGAAACTTTATTGACACATTCCTGGGGTCAGATACATCACATGATCACACTGACAGAACCACAGGCACATAGACACAGGCAACAGAGCATGCACAATGTCGGCACTAGTACAGTGTATATCCACCTTTCGCAGCAATGCAGGCTGCTATTGTCCCATGGAGACGATCGTAGAGATGCTGGATGTAGTCCTGTGGAACGGCTTGCCATGCCATTTCCACCTGGCGCCTCAGTTGGACCAGCGTTCGTGCTGGACGTGCAGACCGCGTGAGACGACGCTTCATCCAGTCCCAAACATGCTCAATGGGGGACAGATCCGGAGATCTTGCTGGCCAGGGTAGTTGACTTACACCTTCTAGAGCACGTTGGGTGGCACGGGATACATGCGGACGTGCATTGTCCTGTTGGAACAGCAAGTTTCCTTGCCGGTCTAGGAATGGTAGAACGATGGGTTCGATGACGGTTTGGATGTACCGTGCACTATTCAGTGTCCCCTCGACGATCACCAGTGGTGTACGGCCAGTGTAGGAGATCGCTCCCCACACCATGATGCCGGGTGTTGGCCCTGTGTGCCTCGGTCGTATGCAGTCCTGATTGTGGCGCTCACCTGCACGGCGCCAAACACGCATACGACCATCATTAGCACCAAGGCAGAAGCGACTCTCATCGCTGAAGACGACACGTCTCCATTCGTCCCTCCATTCACGCCTGTCGCGACACCACTGCAGGCAGGCTGCACGATGTTGGGGCGTGAGCGGAAGACGGCCTAACGGTGTGCGGGACCGTAGCCCAGCTTCATGGAGACGGTTGCGAATGGTCCTCGCCGATACCCCAGGAGCAACAGTGTCCCTAATTTGCTGGGAAGTGGCGGTGCGGTCCCCTACGGCACTGCGTAGGATCCTACGGTCTTGGCGTGCATCCGTGCGTCGCTGCGGTCCGGTCCCAGGTCGACGGGCACGTGCACCTTCCGCCGACCACTGGCGACAACATCGATGTACTGTGGAGACCTCACGCCCCACGTGTTGAGCAATTCGGCGGTACGTCCACCCGGCCTCCCGCATGCCCACTATACGCCCTCGCTCAAAGTCCGTCAACTGCACATACGGTTCACGTCCACGCTGTCGCGGCATGCTACCAGTGTTAAAGACTGCGATGGAGCTCCGTATGCCACGACAAACTGGTTGACACTGACGGCGGCGGTGCACAAATGCTGCGCAGCTAGCGCCATTCGACGGCCAACACCGCGGTTCCTGGTGTGTCCGCTGTGCCGTGCGTGTGATCATTGCTTGTACAGCCCTCTCGCAGTATCCGGAGCAAGTATGGTGGGTCTGACACACCGGTGTCAATGTGTTCTTTTTTCCATTTCCAGGAGTGTATTTGCTAATTAAATTCATCGCAACTGGCTGCGATTCATCCAAGGTTTGTTTCATTCTACCTTCGTAAAATTTTTGCATGTGAGGAACTCGTCTTTATTCATTAACTTCCCACGTAATATGAGAGAGTATCTGAACCTTCTACTCTTTCACTAAATATCAGGTGTTTCTGCCTTTAGCACTTACACTGAAGAGCCAAAGAAACTAGTACACCTGCCTATATCCTGCAGGGCTCCCGCAGCACGACGTGACATGGATTCGACTAATGTCTGAAGTAGTGCAGGTGGGAATTGACAGCATAAATCCTGCAGTGCTGTCCTTAAATCCGTAAGATTACTAGGGAGCGAAGGTCTCTTCTGAACAGCACGTTGCAAGACATACCAGATATGTTCAATAATGTTCATGTCTGGCGGAGGTGTTTAAACTCAGAAGAGTGTTGCTGGAGGTGTAGCAAATATGGATACGTGGGGTGTCTCATTGGCATGCTAGACTTGCCCAAGTCCATCGGAATGCACAATGGACACGAATGGATGCAGGTGATCAGACAGGATGCTTATTTACGTAACTAGCAGAGTCGTATGTAGACGCATTAGGAGCTCCATATCACTCCAACTGACACGCCCCACACCATTACAGAGCCTCCAACAGCTTGCAAACCCCCTGCTGACTTGCAGCGTCCATGGATGCATGAGGTTGTCTCCATACTCGTACACGTCCATCCACTCGATACAATTTTAAACGAGAATCGCCCGACCAGGCAACATGTTTCCAGTCATCAACAGTCCAGTGTCGGTGTTGACGGGCCCAGCAAAGGCATAAGGCTTTCTGTCGTGCAGTCATCAAGAGTACACGAGTGGGCCTTCGGCTCCGAAATCTCATATCGATGATATTTTGTTTCCGCGCTGACACTTATTGATGGCTCAGTATGAAATCTGCAGCAGTTTGCGGAAGGGCTGCAGTTCTGTAGCCGGCCGGTGTGGTCGAGCGGTTCTAGGCGCTTCAGTCGGGAATCGCGCGACCGCTACGGTCGCAGGTTCGAATCCTGCCTCGTGCATGGATGTGTGTGATGTCCTTAGGTTGGTTAGGTTTAATTAGTTCTAAGGTCTAGGGGACTGATGACTTCAGCTGTTAAGTCCCATAGTGCTCAGAGCCATTTGAACCATTTTTCTTGCAGTTCTGTCACATAGACCCATTCTCTTCAGTCGTCATTTGTCCCGTTCTTTAGGCTTTTTTCCGGCCTCAGCGATGTTGGAGATATGATGTTTTATCTGATTCCTGATATTCACGGAACACTCGTGAAATGGTCGTATAGGAAAATCCCCACTTCATTGCTACCTCAGAGACGCTGTGTCCCATCGTTCGTGCGCCAACTATAACACCACGTTCAAACTCACTTAAATCTTAATAGCAGTAACAGATCTAACAACTTGCCACACACTTGTTGTCTTATATAAGAGTTGCCGACCGAAGCGCCGTATTCTGTCTGCTTACATATCTCTGTATTTGAATACGCATGCCTGTACCAGTTTCTTTGGCGCTTCTTTCTATCTAACAAGTGCGTGAATTGATTATTTCTAGTAGATTTTTTGCGAATGGGCGAATTGTTTTTGCTCCATATGAGTTACCAAGTGTAATTAAGAGTCATTCAAGACTTACTAGAATCTCAAATTGTGTTATCAAATATCTGCACGAGCTAAGATTAACTTAACAAATATCTACGCTGAATTTTGAGATCGTGATTGCCCCTCACTGTACAGAATCCACGTAGAGAGGTTCACACATTTCAGTCCCACCAGATACGGCATGAACCCGTCTTTCAATGGATCTACGCGATTTTACTTACTGAAGTAATACCACTTCGCGCCAGCAAGTATCTAATGAAGACCCGTTTTTTCTGCTTGGTAATTGCTGACTATAGTCAAGGATGTTACTTCCCCTTTAATCTGTGAAAGAATGCGGGAATGGCTTTCTTGCGTCCATCATTTAACTGTGGCCGTCGCGTTGTTCGATGATGTTCCCAAATGTAATCGCCTTGGCGGATCAGTGCTTATTAATTCTGTTATATTAGTGGACCACATGAATGAATACTAATCACGAGTAGAGACCGCTTATTCGGTCCAACATTCCTTGCACTGTGCGTAATATGTGTTGACTCGTGATAATAAATCTGTCCTCAATATTGGAATGCCACATCAGACCCTGCCCCAATCCAGAGGATTTTATTCCTAATAATCATTAGTAGTTATTTACGGAGACTTCTGCCACCTGTGGCGTCATATTCTGACCTCTTGTTTGCAAGTTTCCGTAATCCGTTGCGCATCCGATAATATAATCAAATATTATAAGCGGTTTATAGATACATGTGAATCCACAGAAGAGATAAATATTAAGGGGCTCCGGAACGCCCTATACTTGCAATGTTAAAATAACGCTTATAAATTACATCTTTCCTCACAAAGTATTTGAGGTAGGAAGTTGAACTTTTTACAGATTATTTATTGGAATATGGGCTACAACTTAACACACGGATTTTACAAAATTTTAGTTCAGTTATTAAAGATGATTTTTTTTCAATTGTAATGAAAATTCACAACATTTTTTTGCAATTTTTTATTTATATATTCAAAAATATACAGCTTTTTGGAAAAAGGCTGTGTTAAATTATGCAGAAGGTACTGTGTAACATTTACTGAAAGTTTGAAACAAATATGTTTGGAAGATCCTTAGAAAACATGTAATTAGTATGAGAAAATAAAAGTTTTGGGAATCGAGCGACAAAGATTGGATTAACTTTTTAGTGCATTCCAGGTCCATAGGATGGATTATCTTCATCATCTGCAAACTCCTCCTCCAGCTTCCTCTTGTTCCTCCTCCTGTTTACTCTTGCTTGTATTTCTAGACTTTACAGCCCTGTCTGCAGCCCGAAGGCGTTCCTTGTCTAAAGCAAGCATCGCTCGTTGTTGTGTTCGTAGATTTTGCTACCATTTTCTTCAGTTGCAGTTACTGCAACACTGTTCCAAAAGGTGGTCATGTATGAAAACTTATCACATTTCAGTTGTATTTCACTAGCAAGTCCTACGTGCTTTATTATGGAGAGTTCCAGACCAACGTCACTACAATGAATACATCTTACACAGTTTGAAAAAATTCCTTTGAGATCCGACATATCAAATATTTCATTCACATCCGATTCGCCCATAAAACATTCATAGTTTTCACTCATTGAACCAAGCTTCTTTTGTGAAGTATTTTGTTTCCCACTTTGACTGCTATGGGCAGGTGTACTTGAGAGGTTAGGTTCTCTCACTTGATTATCGTCTTTATTGTTTACAGTAATAACACATACCTTTGGCTTTCCAACATTTCTCCTTTTCTTAAAAGCCTTCAGAGGATTTCTAATAACTTTACTTTTACTCATTATTATACTTCAACAAAACAGAGACTCAAGAAACAGAATCAATTACGAATATTTTCGAGATAACGACAGAGTAAATAAACATGAAACAATCGACAATCACACCAGCGATATATATTGAACCATCACAGGTTAGCCACAACACATACTTTATCTCACATCACTAAAATGTACCTGACGAACACGGACGTTAATAATAACACCATTTGACAGCAGTTTAACAGCGCCACAGTGGGTCACGCCCATGTAGAACACATTTCAAAAAAAATTTAAAAATAGTTGTAGTCTTCGGAATTGAATAGATTATATATCTATTAAAAGGTAACAGTCTGCAGATTCAGAAAACGCAAAAAAGTAAAAATTGAACTTTTCATGATTTTGAGCCTTTCCGGAACCCCTTAAAGCCCCTTAAGGATTAATATATATTTTATTTACATCCCCTTCTTCAACATACACGAGCAGGGACGCACACCTACGCTATCTAGGCTGTAGCATACGCTACAGCTTCCCCTACCACCACAAACTTTCGTTATTAAGAGTCTTTGTTTTGTTACTGCCCTTTTTTTAATCGGAAGATACGAAGGCGTAGCTGTCTTGTACGGTCTTACTGTGCGGGTTTTTGCAGTGACCAGCTCACGCTAACAAAGTCAGCATACAACTCTCAAACCCAGCGCCCTACCGCGTCATACTCCCAGTGGCTGCCGATCAAATGCTTGACCCTTCATTTGGGAGAATTGCTAATAATTTTAAAACGAAGGCTGATGGAATTTTGGAAGTTTGAAGTCAGTTTTCGAGGAAATCCCCTTTGTTCAGTATTTCATTTCACGTAAACGAAGACACTTTTCCTTCCTACGTCCTTTGGCAAGGCACAGGTTTGTCAGCTCTTTAACCCAGAGTAAGCTATATTCAAACTGTAACACTGTAATAAGAGGTTTTTTATATTCTTCTCTGTAATCAGTTGTTAGGGACTGCCACAGAGTAAAGACTAATCGTCACAGGCAGCAACAGAAATTTATTAGAAACGCCAGACGAAACTGCTTTTCATTTTTTAAAGTGAGGAATTAATTTTATGACAAATTGTGTGCCGGCCGGTGTGGACGAGCGGTTCTAGGCGCTTCAGTCTGGAACCGCGCGACCGCTACGGTCGCAGGTTCGAATCCTGCCTTGGGCATGGATGTGTGTGATGTCCTTAGGTTAGTTAGGTTTAAGTAGTTCTAAGTTCTAGGGGACTGAGTACCTCAGATGCTAAGTCCCATAGTGCTCAGAGCCGTTTGAACCATTTGAACAAATTGTGTGTTAAGATTTCATTCACTTTAATGATAAATCTTAAATGTTACATTACAGCACATTAATTCCAAAATTGCATAAAATTCTGCGTGTTGCAGATTAATTTGGACAGGTTCAGGTTATGGGACTACAGATGCCAAAATGGGACTGTACATGAGCCTGGAGATATGTCACGTAGAGCAGCGAAGCAAGCATAGTATATGGAAATGTACCGCGATCGTTACGAATTTTTGCGAATAATACTGCCTAGATCGCTTTTTGCATCTTTTTAAAATTTCTTTTATTAATGACACGTTACGGTTACCGTTATCTCGTTCAAACTAAATAACAAAACCATTGTCCTAGTGCGGCACTGACTTAGGTTGACGAAGCAGGAGAGGTGGCGCAGTAGCAACTCGGTGGATTCGCATCCAGGAGGGTGGTGGCTCAAATTTCTGTGCTGCTATCCAGGTTCAAGTTTCCCTAATCGGTTAACACAAATTGTTAATGAGAAAAGTGCACTCAGATCGACCATTAACATACGACTCTTAGAGATTGCTGCAGTGTGTTATAGTTTTCGTTCTCTTCGCACACGTTGTAGTTCAGTATTTTTTATATCCTTTGCGCAATGGACACGTTTACACTTATAAGTCGGTTCGCGGAATTTGTTGTTGGTACGTATTTTATGATAAAAACCGTATGTTGAGAATCCTGTTGTTACATGTCTCTGGTTCATACATTCTTTGGTTGAGCTGTCATCAAGTAAGTATGTTATGTTGGAGAGCACATTATCTATATTGTTGTTCTCCTGGTCCACGATGTTAATAATTTCCTTATATGGTCCTGTGGAGAGTATTGTTTTATATGACGTCATCTATAAAAAAAGTCTCTCTGATGAGCACATATGTAATTCGGAATGGTGCTTTATTCCCACTCCTATAATCTATTTCACGATCAGCGCCTTGACTTACTCTTTTCTTTTCGTATCGTCGGTATTTTTTCTCATATGGTTTCTATTCCACAGATTACGATTGTTGCCACTGCCACTTTGATTAGTGTCTCCGCCGTGCATCGATAGATACGTTATATTCCGAATACTTTATGAGGCTTTCATGGCTGCTGCTGCTGCTCTTGCCTGCATATTATTGCCGAAAGACGTTGCTGTTGTCTGTAATGTAATTCCCAAGCAACTGCCGGTATGGTTTTTTCCAAAATGGATGTGTGGAATTCCTTCCCCTCATCCTTTCTCGATTCGAACTTGCGTTCCTCCTACAGTGATCTGGTCTTCAACTGGAAGCTAAATCTTGATCCTCTTTCTTTCGTTTTCAAGTTTAATCACCCTTTCCGGATGGGTTTTGTTGCATCTGTTACTGAGCATTGACCTCTCAAGGAAAGTACCTGAGGTGGACCTGCTAAGACCGAATAAATTTATTTTAAAATGGAGAGATGTGACTCTTCTACCTTCCTTTAAAGTCATTTACATACAAAGCGTCAGGTCAAAAGTAGGTGACGGTGGTGAGAGTACCATAACAGAGAATAGCGACGCGCAAAACATAAAAGGTGGGCTTCTCCCATGAGAAGACGTGTAACAGCCTGCTACCTATGAAGGAGAAATACGAGGGTCACACAGAAAGTAAAGAACCGAGTGCGTGCCACGCCCAGCGCCGATCCCCCACCACCACGACCACAAGCTTGCCTGTTAGCACCTTCCGCCGTCACTGTGTGAGCCGAGCTTCGTTGCCGAGCGGTCACGCCTCTTGTTCTACACTACTGGCCATTAAAATTACTACACCAAGAAGAAATGCAGATGATAAACGGGTATTCATTGGACAAATATGTTAGACTAGAAATGACATGTCATTACATTTTCTCGCAATTTGGGTGAATAGATCCTGAGAAATCAGTACCAGGAATAACCACTTCTGGCCGTAATAAGGGCATTGATACGCCTGGGCCTTGAGTCAAACAGAGCTTGGATGGCCTCTACCGGTACAGCTGGCCATGCAGCTTCAACACGATACGACAGTTCATCAAGAATAGTGACTGGCGTATTGTGACGGGCCAGTTGCTCGGCCACCATTGACCAGACGTTTTCAGTTGGTGAGAGATCTGGTTAATGTGCTGGCCAGGGCAGCAGTTGAACATTTTCTGTATCCATAAAGGCCCGTACAGGACCTGCAACATGCGGCTGTGCATTATCCTACTGAAATGTAGGGTTTCGCAGGGATCGAATGAAGGGTAGAGCCACGGGTCGTAACACATCTGAAATGTAACGTCCACTGTTCAAAGTGCCGTCAGTGCGAACAAGAGATGACCGAGACGTGTAACCAATGGCACCCCATACCATCACGCCAGGTGATACGCCAGCATGGCGATGACGAATACACGCTTCCAATGTGCGTTCACCGCGATGTCGCCAAACACGGATGCGACCATCATGATGCTGTAAACAGAACCTGGATTCATCCGAAAAAATGACGTTTTGCCATTCGTGCACAAAGGTTCGTCGTTGAGTACACCATCGCAGGCGCTCCTGTCTGTGATGCAGCGTCAAGGGTAACCGCAGCCATGGTCTCCGAGCTGATAGTCCACGCTGCTGCAAACGTCACCAAACTGTTAGTGCAGATGGTTGTTGTCTTGCAAACTTCCCTATCTGCTGACTCAGGGATTGAGACGTGGCTGCACGAGCCGTTACAGCCATTCGGATAAGATGCCTGTCGTCTCGACTGCTAGTGATACGAGGCCGTTGGGATCCAGCACGGCGTTCCGTGTTATCCTCCTGAACCCACCGATTCCATATTCTGCTAACAATCATTGGATCTCGACCAATGCGAGCAGCAATGTCGCGATACGATAACCGCAATCGCGATAGGCTAAAATCCGACCTTTATCAAAGTCGGAAACGTGATGGTACGCATTTCTCCTCCTTACACGAGGCATCACAACAACGTTTCACCAGGCAACGCCGGTCAACTGCTGTTTATGTATGAGAAATCGGTTGGAAACTTTCCTCATGTCAGCACATTGTAGGTGTCGCCACCGGCGCCAACCTTGTGTGAATGCTCTGAAAAACTAATCACTTGCATATCACAGCATCTTCTTCCTGTCGGTTAAATTTCGCGTCTGTAGCACGTCATCTTCGTGGTGTAGCAATTTTAATGGCCAGTGGTGTACACTGAAAATATAATTAGCTACTGTCCCTTAATAAATAAAGTTTTGTGTTGATATCTCTCGTTTTCATTTAGTTATGCCACAACGTTCTTTACTTTTTGAACGACCCTCGTATGTTTTTCATTTTTTGTACTTCAGTCTGTGGCGTGGAGCTTGGCTAATAGTTACTATACGTACTTGAAAAAATAGTTGAACATCGAACAAGTATGATAATCATATGACGCTATAAACAGCGCTGTGGGGCATCTTTTCGCGACGTATTCTAAAAACTGTGCCAGCAAAAGAGTCCTCATAAAATTGCATTATTTTTTCTCGGTTCGTCGCATGAAATGGGTACACATTATTTCGACTCACACTGTGGTGAGGAAATGTTCTAATTAACCTCTGTTCTGCTTTTGATATTTGCAATGATAACGTTATGACGCGAGCCCCGAACATCAGCGCTACGGTATTATAAAAAATACCGATTTGTGTTGAAACAGTCGCAACCAAACGTTAAGTACAGTAGGTTAATTATAGCAGCCGTATTCTAAAATAACCTACGATCCAAATGCAAATCGTAGTGAAAGTAAACACTGACCATTACTTCGAAAGGTGGTTGCCAGTCCTGCCGCCGGCCGCGGTGGTCTCGCGGTTCTAGCCGCGCAGTCCGGAACCGTGCGACTGCTACGGTCGCAGGTTCGAATCCTGCCTCGGGCATGGATGTGTGTGATGTCCTTAGGTTAGTTAGGTTTAAGTAGTTCTAAGTTCTAGGGGACTGATGACCACAGCAGTTGAGTCCCATAGTGCTCAGAGCCATTTGAACCATTTGAACCAGTCCTGCCTCTGTGGACAGCGAAATTCAGTTTCTCTAAAACGTTTACATAACGTCCGCTGAAGATCCGTGTGTAACCTATTTTTGCAGCTTCAATTCATTCCACTCCATCAACAAGAGCTATGTCTGAAACACGGGCCTCGTTCTGAAATGCCAGTGTTCTGCAACTATATTTGGTCTCTCGTTCTCAGAGAGAGCTGTGCTCCCGTCTTCCCGAAGTTGTGAGTTCCCCTAATGCTCCTCCGATACGTGAGTCGAAACGGACGGGACTCCCCTGCATCCGCGGCCGGCAGTCCTTTCAAAGAAGAATAAAGGAGCCAGGGGGATGCGACTTCCCTCGGAGTGCGGGCGCGGTGGTGGGACGCTGCCGAGTTCACTAGCTCGTCAGCTTCTTATTTCGCGACTCCTAAACGAATATTCTGAACTCTGAGCACGTTTAGTTGGCGTCTATTGTGGAGACTCTGCAGAAAGTTTGATATAAGCAACAAAACAAAGCACGGTTTGATTACGTTCAAAGCATAGGAGCCCCACAGCATTTTGAAGCATTGCTAGTACATTAATCCTTTAGAGGAATTTACTTTTTCAAATGCTGATTTAGAAAAGACGTAGTTTATATCGCGAGCATTTCAGTAAAAGCAAACTCATGGAACATTTCATTCTTCATGTTCTCTTTCCACAACTTTTGGAAGACGGGAGAGCAACGTCCTAAAACTATGCATAATCGGGATAAAAGAAAAAGCGTAATCCATCTCTTTAACGGATCAACATGTCCTTGGAATTAAAAATGGTTCAAATGGCTCTGAGCACTATAGGACTTAACTTCTGAGGTCATCAGTCCCCTAGAACTTAGAACTACTTAAACCTAACTAACGTAAGGACATGACACACATCCATGCCCGAGGCAGGATTCGAACCTGCGAACGTAGCGGTCCCACTCCGGCCGGTCCTTGGAATTAAGCTGAAGTGTGTAATAAATGCGAATTTGTTGCTTCGAATAGATATATGATGCCAAGGTAACGAAAAGCAGTGCATTCTACCAATTATACCAAAGTTATGTCTGCGCATTCGTTGTGAGCATAATCGTGTCTTCCTGATCTTTATAACGTGATGCGACAAAGACAAGATTTTGATGGGTATAACAGATTGTTGTCCCGTAGCTTTGACTGAGACATAGAATCGCATTTCAAGGCTTTGGCGACTCGTCTCTTACGTAAATTTCCACCGCAGGGCGGTAATGGGTCAGTCAAGACCAGACACGCTACAGCGAGGTATATCTCGGCGTAGAAACAGAACTAAACCGATAAAGTGTGCACGGCAGTTGTGTTGTGAGCTGGCAGAAGTCGTTGGAGCTACAGTTTTCCGATAAGCCATGTAACAAACGCTCAGAGAGGTTGACACGGGTATGTATGCCAGACATGCACCAGTTTGTGATCCACTGACAGATTTGTAGTGCGTCGGACCATGAATTACGGGAGGTTGTCTTCTTCAAAGAATTTGTTTCTGTAATTCCAGTTGCTCTACACAGTACTTTGTTCAGTCGATGATCACAAAAATTGTCTTTTAGGATGTCGATCTGTTTAAAATATATTTGCTCTTATATTTTGCTATCGGCACGAGACACAAATTACAAAGTTAACTAGGAATCGTCAAAAAGAACTACTAATTTAGTGCATAAAAGGCCATAGTGCCGGTGGAGTCATAATGTGAACGACGCTACTGTTCACAACAGAACATTTCAGATGAATCCTGAATAAGCTATACCGAAAAAGTTCGCAGAATAATGCCCGTACAGCGTTCATCTTGTGTGGAATTGGTAGCCAGTACAATCACAGAAGCGTAGAAAAGGATCATTTTGGTATCAGTCGGTACCTTGAAGGATGCCGCATGATACAGGGTTTAATTTCTTCACTATTCGTCGGATGAATACTGTTCACGCCTACAGTTAACAGACACAAGGTGCTGTTACCACATATTTAAATTTTCAAAGATGCGTTGACCGGACTTTATCTTCACAGAAGACAATGCCTGTCTTTTGTTCTGATGGGAATTCCTGTCGCAGGTAATGATCTCCAGTGCATGAACCGATGAACGTGTACGCTGAATCCGAGCCCTATAGAGATGGTCTTTGATAGAATGTGGAAACGAATAGTCCCAACCAGCCTCCAGCAAGAACACTTTCAGACAACCCCACAGTTCTCAAGTGTGGGCTCGATTACTAACAGAGCTCTTTGAGTTATTTAATAGAGAGAAGGCTACGACGCTACCGTGCTGCTGTTAGGAGCTACCATATGCACTGAAAACTTTACTTCTTAAAGACAAGTTACCCCCTAACATTATTCCATAGGACATTAGTGAAGAAAACTATGTACGAGGGCAGTTCAATAAGTAATGCAACACGTTTTTTTTCTCGGCCAATTTTGGTTGAAAAAACCGGAAATTTCTTGTGGAATATTTTCTAACATTCCCGCTTCGTCTCGTGTAGTTTCATTGACTTCCGACAGGTGGCAGCGCTGTACGGAGCTGTTAAAATGGCGTCTGTAACGGATGTGCGTTGCAAACAACGGGCAGTGATCGAGTTTCTTTTGGCGGAAAACCAGGGCATCTCAGATATTCATAGGCGCTTGCAGAATGTCTTCAGTGATCTGGCAGTGGACAAAATCACGGTGAGTTGTTGGGCAAAGCGTGTGTCATCATCGCCGCAAGGTCAAGCAAGACTGTCTGATCTCCCGCGTGCGGGCCGGCCGTGCACAGCTGTGACTCCTGCAATGGCGGAGCGTGCGAACACACTCGTTCGAGATGATCGACGGATCACCATCAAACAACTGTGCTCAACTTGACATCTCTGTTGGTAGTGCTGTCACAATTGTTCACCAGTTGGGATATTCAAAGGTTTGTTCCCGCTGGGTCCCTCGTTGTCTAACCGAACACCATAAAGAGCAAAGGAAAACCATCTGTGCGGAATTGCTTGCTCGTCATGTGGCTGAGGGTGACAATTTCTTGTCAAAGATTGTTACAGGCGATGAAACATGTGTTCATCACTTCGAACCTGAAACAAAACGGCAATCAATGGAGTGGCGCCACACCCACTCCCCTACCAAGAAAAAGTTTAAAGCCATACCCTCAGCCGGTAAAGTCATGGTTACAGTCTTCTGGGACGCTGAAGGGGTTATTCTGTTCGATGTCCTTCCCCATGGTCAAACGATCAACTCTGAAGTGTATTGTGCTACTCTTCAGAAATTGAAGAAACGACTTCAGCGTGTTCGTAGGCACAAAAATCTGAACGAACTTCTCCTTCTTCATGACAACGCAAGACCTCACACAAGTCTTCGCACCCGAGAGGAGCTCACAAAACTTCAGTGGACTGTTCTTCCTCATGCACCCTACAGCCCCGATCTCGTACCGTCGGATTTCCATATGTTTGACCCAATGAAGGACGCAATCCGTGGGAGGCACTACGCGGATGATGAAGAAGTTATTGATGCAGTACGACGTTGGCTCCGACATCGACCAGTGGAATGGTACCGTGCAGGCATACAGGCCCTCATTTCAAGGTGGTGTAAGGCCGTAGCATTGAATGGAGATTACGTTGAAAAATAGTGTTGTGTAGCTAAAAGATTGGGGAATAACCTGGTGTATTTCAATGCTGAATAAAACAACCCCTGTTTCAGAAAAAAATTTGTTGCATTACTTATTGAACTGCCCTCGTATATTATATTAATTTACCAACTTGTTTCTTCCCGAGATTTGTAATGATTCAAAGTGTAAATGTGACAGAACTGAGTTGTTTTAGTAATCCAAGGATGTGTTCTTCCCACTGAAAATGCACACGTAAAATGTTTGAAATTTTCCCCCTCACTAGACGTTACATTTGTCATTGATGTAGCTCATCTAGATGTACAGAAGTGACTGTGGTGGGTCTTTTATAAATAGGGACTCGGATCATTTCCAGAAAATCATGCAATAATAATTTAAAAAACTCTATTTACCTTTCATCACCGGTAATCTCCGCTGAAACGGAACAAATCTGGTGACCGCACAATTCTACAGGGAAATGGAAAGCGACAGACAAACCAATTCGGGACAGCTTAATGTCGTGGTTCACTTACGCGAAAAACACATTCTTATGGAAGCCTGAATCTCGTGGTTACGACGTTGCCGTGGTCAATATGGTCATCATCTTGACGCACACGCAACTAATAACTGACTCTGTCACTTTCCCCTGTATTGCTTCCCGCGGAGCAATCTATATACATACGCAAATCGAGGAATGATGATGTATGGACGTCACGGAAATGAAGTGGGCGATCTGCCTAACGTAAATTAGCGCATTCAGTGCGACCATCGGTAATAATTCATGACGCCTGCCATGGGGAACATGTATTACTCGTAGTATTCCAGTCTCGGTCTAGCACATTCCATTAACGTATCACAAATGCCGAGCAATGTGACGTACTAAGTCTAGTTTATTCTGACTTAAGAGACTTGCCCAGTTAAAACATATCTCGTTTTAACACCGCAGCACCGCGATGGCGTTTGTCTTTCAAGAGTTATTTTCCTTGTGTTTCCAGACATGTTGTGCAATACTTAAGTATACTTAAGTACAGAGCCGATTTGATTTGCAGAATAAATTTTATTACATGGCTTCTTATAGCAGTTTTGTCTTGTAGGCTATATATTATTCTGAATTGCATGCAACCGCAGCCAAATGTCCACATTTTTATAAGAAGGCCACAAAACACCACTTTGGCTATAGAGGGTTATAATATTATCTGGGATATGAAGGACGGGGAGACCCTTTGAGAGAGCATAAAATAACGTTGTAGACAAATTTCATGTAAGTACCGAACACACAGGACTATTCTACTCCACGAAATGATTTTAGTGTGCCACTTAAAAAGAAAAATTGTAAACTACTTCCTTTCAAATCTCTGTTTAGCTCATCTGAGTCTCGTTTTGTGTGTAAACTGGAATACAGCGCGATCATTTGTTTCTTCATAAATGAGAATTCAATAGTCCCAGAACGGGACACGAAAAAACTAGTTCACTCTCTTGAAACGATTCGCTCTTCCCATAAGCGTGTAAATGTAATGTGGGCCCTGTCTATAACGAATGGTCAAATCTGCTAGATTCAGTGGAGCCCCTTCCGACTCTTGCATGACTGCTCCCAATCTTCTGTAATATCGAAATTTCATGGCAGATTAAAACTGTGTGCCGGACCGAGACTCGAACTCGAGACCTTTGCCTTTCGCGGGCAAGTGCTCTACCACCAGACTCACGACCCGTCCTCACAGCCCTAATTCCGCCAGTACCTCGTCTCCTTTCTTCCAAACTTCTGTAAATTCAGCCGAAACTCACAGTCACATCGTACTGTTTATGAGACAGTCTAACGTAGCTACACACTCGCCAGCCGAGTAATTTACCGTGAGATGATAGGAGAGCTATAAACAACACGACAATAAGCGAACTGATACAGAATAATTGGGTACAATAATAATAACCCTCCCCTCTTCCAACCGCTATAACAATTTTATTTCCTGACCTTGGTTTCTGAGCTATAGCAAATTCACTAACGTGGTACTTTATCTTTTATGCAACCTCTCTGGAAATTTTCTCATGCACTGTGTTCGTTGCTATATTGTATCACTTCAACGTCAGTCAGACTTCATTGACATCAAACGACGGCAAAATGCTGACACCCATTTAAGTGATGAGTCCGTTACAACAATCGCAATATTCAGGCGATTCTAGCCCTATCAAGCTGCTTTCATGACAGTTCGTAGAACTCAAGTGGAATATCGTTCAGCGAACAGAGTGGTGATTGATAACTGAAGTTGTTCACACAGGCAGGAGTACACTAAACGATGTCGTTGTATCTAATAATAACCTTTACTAAACTTTCACTGAGATTGATACAGGATTAGAGAACGCAGTGCAATGAAAAACATGTTTTATCACTTTAAACGAAAAGCCTCTAAAGAGATCAGCGACCATATTGGCACTAAATGGTTATTCACTTTTCTTGATAGCCAAAATAATTTCATTTAAGACCTCATGATACGTTTGGGGAGAACCCATTATTATATCTATTATGCAGTACATTGTATCTTGTCGCTTGCTACATCATTCCCAAATAGCGTCAGCGTGCAGACATGTTACGAGAACTGCGAGCATGAAACAATCACAGTACGGCTATTATTTGCAATCCTCATGTTATAGTGGTCCAAACAGTGAATGTTCACACACCATCAGAAGTATACATTTTTTCTTATCTCCTAATTATGCTTAGGTTGGTTGGTTATTTGGGGAAAGAGACCAGACAGCGTGGTCATCGGTCTCATCGAATTAGGGAAGGATGGGGAAGGAAGTCGGCCGTGCCCTTTCAGAGGAACCATCCCGGCATTTGCCTGGAGTGGTTTAGGGAAATCACGGAAAACCTAAATCAGGATGGCCGGACGCGGGATTGAACCGTAATTACGCTTAACTTTTGTACACTGGTGTAAAATGAATATAAATGCTCCAAACTTTTTACCCATCCAATAACATCTTCCAAATGTGAAATTCCTTAATGGTTCGCATTGTTACACTGTGGCCTTAATGGATACTGTGATCACACCAGAAGTAGGCTAAGTAAAATATCTAAAATCTATTACACAATTTTAGCCCATATTCTTTCTTGGGCCCAGCCATTGTTTCCGGCAGTGTGTGTCATGTTGAAAGACAGTGAGGCCCCCATTCTCATGGCTGTAAATTTTTAAGATTAGGTTCTTCTGAAGACACTAGTCGACGACAGAGTGCATTATTATGGTTCCAATTTGACGTATGCTGGAAAAATAAATAAGGACCCTTCATCTCCTCTAGCTTCCCTCAAGGAATAGGAACGGCATTCGCAGGGACTGGTATAATATCTCATGTGAAACCAACGTCCTTACCTCTTTAAACACACCGATTATCGTCAAACCACCGGAATTAAGCAACGTTGGGTGCGGCCTTTACTTGGATGGGTAACGGCCTGGGTATGCCACTTGCTGTTGGCTGCTTTCCCTTTGCAAACGGGGGGAGAGGTGGTGGCGTATAATCACCAGACTTGGTCCCAGTGTCCTGGATTAAATTCAAAACCTCGTCGTAGTTCAAATGGTTCAAATGGCTCTGAGCACTATGGGACTCAACTGCTGAGGTCATTAGTCCCCTAGAACTTAGAACTAGTTAAACCTAACTAACCTAAGGACATCACAAACATCCATGCCCGAAGCAGGATTCGAACCTGCGACCGTAGCGGTCTTGCGGTTCCAGACTGCTGCACCTTTAACCGCACGGCCACTTCGGCCGGCCCTCGTCGTAGTGTCGGATGAAATAAGTGCATATGACTCTGTTAAGTGTGATCTATCCGTCGGATAAGGCCGTTATGCTCGTCGGCCCCAGTAGTGCTACAGCTGTTCAAGATCTCCCAGCCAACAATGCCGTACAACTCTACTTTTGTACCTCTTTTGACACTGTTTATATACGAGGGTAGATCAAATATAAGCCGAAATTTTTGTTTTACGCGCCTTTTTGTAAAAGGAGAGCGACGCGATCTCTGCTCGTGGTTGCTTTAGTTTCTAGCGATTGATCTCCAGAGTTAGAAAGTTCCCATATCGTTTCTTTGGTCAGAATCGCAATGTCAGAACAAGACGTACCGCCATCTGTTGCACAATTCATTATAATCAAGATTCTCACAACAGAGGGCGTAAAACTATCCAAAATTTTGAAAGTATTTGCGACACGGTTCGGGGACAATACCCTGAGAAGGACTCAAGTGTACGCATGCCGGTTTTTACGAGGACGAACAACAGTACAGAATGGAAATCACTGACGTAGCTAGATGACCGGCATGACTGAGGAGAATATTCGCACTATTAGCCAACTTATTGAAGACGATCGCCGTATAGAAGTTGCTGAAAGTGCTGTTGAGGTTGGCACAGGCTACGTTGGTGCTCAGATGTTAATTACTGACAACCTTAGATTTCGGAAAGCGTCCACAATGTGGACAGGTCGTCTTCTCAATGCAGAGCTCAAATTTCATTGTCTCGTGGCGTGCAGACGGCTACTGACGGCTACTGACACGCTACCAAACTAAAGGGGAACATTCTTTTTTGCAATGGATCGTGACCTGTGATGAAACATGACACCGCGGAATCGATAAAAAGCAAGATGGAATGGCTCAAAAAGGACGAATCTGTACCCGTCAAATCCAAAAACCGTCTCTCCTCAGGAAAGGTTGTTACAACTTCTTAACGCGTTCTCCTCATCGATTTTCTCTGCGAAAGTCGTTCTGTGCTCGCCGCGTCCCTATTGCCAACTTTTGGACCAAACGAAAGCTGCATATCGCCAGAAAAGGGGAGCATTTACAATCCGGTATGTGATCGCGTTTTAGGAAAACGCTCGACCCCACACACCTGCCCAAACTCAACAAAAAATTGAGGAATTGTACCGCATCACACTATAATATCCTCCATACAATCCGGACATATCGCCCTGCCATTTTCACTTGTTGGGACTACCAAAGGAAGCGGTCGGAGGACACAGATTTGACGACAGTGGCACTGTCGGGGTGTTCGTGTGCAACTGGCTGCTGTCACAGCCACGTTCATTTTACGAAAACGTGATGAGGACATTGCCTGTCCGCTGGGAAAAATGTGTTACCCGTTCAGGTGACTATACAGAAAAATAAGTTTGTGTGTATGAATTTTTATGAAGCTTAAATGAACTTAGATAAAAAGTGCGGTGATTCGTGCCCTATACCGCATCAGGTGTGCATCGTTTACTTACCGTGCACTTACGGCGCTAAGCACGCGGTGCGTAGCCTGACCAGACAGCTTACTCTGACTCACCGAAGACACGCCCCTCGGAGCTCGCGGGAGCGCCGCTTAATTACAGAGATCGATCAAGTGGCCCCCGGATTCCGGGGACGGACAGTCGGCGCTGCCACCGATGGCCTATCAATAATCATTAGCGGCGCCACACCGGGCATCACCACGGCACACAACTCTGTGCCCCGGCCAGGTACGGTCGCACTAAATGCTAATGCCCGAGGCGCCGCAGCCAATTAATACAGCCCCAGCCAGCGTGCGTGTGGGGAGCAGAGGGGCAAGGGTTGCGGGGTGGGATGGTGCGGGGTGGCAGCAATCGCCATCGGAATGCGGAGGCGCGCCTCGGCCACAAAGCCCCCCCTCCCCCCCCCCCCCCCCAACACCCTACGCCACAAACCCCACACCTCGCGCCTGACTTACGACCTACACAAATTAATAGCGGCGCCGTTAAGGGTGCGAAGCGCCGACACTGCTTTCCACTCGCCGCCTTAACGACATTCCTACCCGGTCTGGCCGGGCCAGGCCGCCGCTCTAACAGATGCTGTCCTTGGAACAACATCGCTCCGTAGATTCTGCGCTAGCGCTGCTCTCTACCAAGAGTGCGACACCGTGACTGCACTTGACCGTTTGGATATTGCAGCGCTTGGCTGTTTCCGTGCTTGCAAATAAAAAAGTTGCAAACAATTTCTGCCTTACATAAGATATACTCAGTTCATATTTCTTTCACACATAAATGTTTCACGATCTTGTGCTAACTTCAGCCATTTTTTTCTTTAATTTTGCTATTACAGTTCAAAAATTTGCGTTTCAACTTAAGTTGTTGGTATTAATTCACCTACGCAGGGTGTCGGAAGAGAAATGGTCAATAATCAAGTATATGACAAGAACTATCAGTTGAAACTAAAAACTTCATATGGACATAGGGCCCATTCCGAATGGTTTCCGAGACAGAACACATTTAATGTACATTGGTATTTATTTTCCGCACTATTAAGAACAGAAAGAAATGTATTAAAGCTGACAGTTTTCGACAGAGCGGTCCCAAATTAGTTTAGTATATTATTCGTTTTATCGATGCGCAGTCACAGTTGGGAATTTAAGGAGATGGGACCTGGATAAACTGAAAGAACCAGAGGTTGTACAGAGTTTCACGGAGACCATAAGGGAACAATTGACAAGAATGGGGGAAAGAAATACAGTAGAAGAAGAATTGGTAGCTTTGTGGGGTGAAATAGTGAAGGCAGCAGAGGATCAAATAGGTAAAAATACGAGGGCTAGTAGAAACCCATGGGTAACACAAGAAATATTGAATTTAATTGATGAAAGGAGAAAATATAAAAATGCAGTAAATGAAGCAGGCAAAAAGGAATAAAAACGTCTCAAAAATGATATCGACTGGAAGTGCAAAATGGCTAAGCAGGGATGACTAGAGGACAAATGTAAGGATATAGAGGCGTATCTCACTAGGGGTAAGATAGATACTGCCTACAGGAAAATTAAAGAGACCTTTGGAGAAAAGAGATGCACTTGTATGAATATCAAGAGTTCAGATGGAAACCCAGTTCTAAGGAAAGAAGGGAAAGCAGAAAGGTGGAAGGAGTATATAGAGGGTCTATACAAGGGCAATGTACTTGAGGACAATATTATGGAAACGGAAGAGGATGTAGATGAAGATGAAATGGGAGATACGATACTGCGTGAAGAGTTTGACAGAGCACTGAAAGACCTGAGTCGAAACAAGGCCCCGGGAGTAGACAACATTCCACTAGAACTACTGACGGCCTTTGGAGAGCCAGTCCTGACAAAACTCTACCATCTGGTCAGCAAAATGTATGAGACAGGCGAAATACCGTCAGACTTCAAGAAGAATATAATAATTCCAATCCCAAAGAAAGCAGGTGTTGACAGATGTGAAAACTACCGAACTATCAGTTTAATAAGTCACAGCTGCAAAATACTAACGCGAATTCTTTACAGACGAATGGAAAAACTGATAGAAGCCGACCTCGGCGAAGATCAGTTTGGATTCCGCAGAAATGTTGGAACACGTGAGGCAATTCTGACCCTACGACTTATCTTAGAAAATAGATTGTTGTTGTTGTGGTCTTCAGTCCTGAGACTGGTTTGATGCAGCTCTCCATGCTACTCTATCCTGTGCAAGCTTTTTCATCTCCCAGTACCTACTGCAACCTACATCCTTCTGAATCTGCTTAGTGTATTCATCTCTTGGTCTCCCCCTACGATTTTTATCCTCCACGCTGCCCTCCAATACTAAATTGGTCATCCCTTGATGCCTCAGAACATGTCCTACCAACCGATCCCTTCTTCTGGTCAAGTTGTGCCACAAACTTCTCTTCTCCCCAATCCTATTCAATACTTCCTCATTAGTTATGTGATCTACCCATCTAATCTTCAGCATTCTTCTGTAGCACCACATTTCGAAAGCTTCTATTCTCTTCTTGTCCAAACTATTTATCGTCCATGTTTCACTTCCATACATGGCTACACTCCATACGAATACTTTCAGAAATGACTTCCTGACACTTAAATCAATACTGGATGTTAACAAATTTCTCTTCTTCAGAAACGCTTTCCTTGCCATTGCCAGCCTACATTTTATATCCTCTCTACTTCGACCATCATCAGTTATTTTGCTCCTCAAATAGCAAAACTCCTTTACTACTTTAAGTGCCTCATTTCCTAATCTAATTCCCTCAGCATCACCCGACTTAATTAGACTACATTCCATTATCCTTGTTTTGCTTTTGTTGATGTTCATCTTATATCCTCCTTTCAAGACACTGTCCATTCCATTCAACTGTTCTTCCAAGTCCTTTGCTGTCTCTGACAGAATTACAATGTCATCGGCGAACCTCAAAGTTTTTATTTCTTCTCCATGAATTTTAATACCTACTCCGAATTTTTCTTTTGTTTCCTTTACTGCTTGCTCAATATATAGATTGAACAACATCGGGGACAGGCTACAACCCTGTCTTACTCCCTTCCGAACCACTGCTTCCCTTTCATGTCCCTCGACTCTTATAACTGCCATCTGGTTTCTGTACAAATTGTAAATAGCCTTTCGCTCCCTGTATTTTACCCCTGCCACCTTTAGAATTTGAAAGAGAGTATTCCAGTCAACATTGTCAAAAGCTTTCTCTAAGTCTACAAATGCTAGAAACGTAGGTTTGCCTTTCCTTAATCTTTCTTCTAAGATAAGTCGTAAGGTCAGTATTGCCTCACCTGTTCCAGTGTTTCTACGGAATCCAAACTGATCTTCCCCGAGGTTGGCTTCTACTAGTTTTTCCATTCGTCTGTAAAGAATTCGTGTTAGTATTTTGCAGCTGTGACTTATTAAGCTGATAGTTCGGTAATTTTCACATCTGTCAACACCTGCTTTCTTTGGGATTGGAATTATTATATTCTTCTTGAAGTCTGAGGGTATTTCGCCTGTTTCATACATCTTGCTCACCAGATGGTAGAGTTTTGTCAGGACTGGCTCTCCCACGGCCGTCAGTAGTTCCAATGGAATATTGTCTACTCCGGGGGCCTTGTTTCGACTCAGGTCTTTCAGTGCTCTGTCAAACTCTTCACGCAGTATCGTATCTCCCATATCATCTTCATCTACATCCTCTTCCATTTCCATAATATTGTCCTCAAGTACATCGCCCTTGTATAGACCCTCTATATACTCCTTCCACCTTTCTGCTTTCCCTTCTTTGCTTAGAACTGGGTTTCCATCTGAGCTCTTGATATTCATACAAGTCGTTCTCTTATCTCCAAAGGTCTCTTTAATTTTCCTGTAGGCGGTATCTATCTTACCCCTAGTGAGATAGGCCTCTACATCCTTACATTTGTCCTCTAGCCATCCCTGCTTAGCCATTTTGCACTTCCTGTCGATCTCATTTTTGAGACGTTTGTATTCCTTTTTGCCTGTTTCACTTACTGCATTTTTATATTTTCTCCTTTCATCAATTAAATTCAATATTTCTTCTGTTACCCAAGGATTTCTATTAGCCCTCGTCGTTTTACCTACTTGATCCTCTGCTGCCTTCACTACTCCATCCCTCAAAGCTACCCATTCTTCTTCTACTGTATTTATTTCCCCCATTCCTGTCAATTGCTCCCTTATGCTCTCCCTGAATCTCTGTACAACCTCTGGTTCTTTTAGTTTATCCAGGCCCCATCTCCTTAAATTCCCACCTTTTTGCAGTTTCTTCAGTTTTAATCTACAGGTCATAACCAATAGATTGTGGTCAGAGTCCACATCTGCCGCTGGAAATGTCTTACAATTTAAAACCTGGTTCCTAAATCTCTGTCTTACCATTATATAATCTATCTGATACCTTTTAGTATCTCCAGGGTTCTTCCATGTATACAACCTTCTTTCATGATTCTTAAACCAAGTGTTAGTTATGATTATGTTGTGCTCTGTGCAAAATTCTACCAGGCGGCTTCCTCTTTCATTTCTGTCCCCCAGTCCATATTCACCTACTATGTTTCCTTCTCTCCCTTTTCCTACACTCGAATTCCAGTCACCCATGACTATTAAATTTTCGTCTCCCTTCACAATCTGAATAATTTCTTTTATTTCATCATACATTTCTTCACTTTCTTCGTCATCTGCAGAGCTAGTTGGCATATAAACTTGTACTACTGTAGTAGGTGTGGGCTTCGTATCTATCTTGGCCACAATAATGCGTTCACTATGCTGTTTGTAGTAGCTTACCCGCATTCCTATTTTCCTATTCATTATTAAACCTACTCCTGCATTACCCCTACTTGATTTTGTGTTTATAACCCTGTAGTCACCTGACCAGAAGTCTTGTTCCTCCTGCCACCGAACTTCACTAATTCCCACTATATCTAACTTCAACCTATCCATTTCCCTTTTTAAATTTTCTAACCTACCTGCCCGATTAAGGGATCTGACATTCCACGCTCCGATCCGTAGAACGCCAGTTTTCTTTCTCCTGATAACGACATCCTCTTGAGTAGTCCCCGCCCGGAGATCCGAATGGGGGACTATTTTACCTCCGGAATATTTTACCCAAGAGGACGCCATCATCATGTAATCATACAGTAAAGCTGCATGCCCTCGGGAAAAATTACGGCTGTAGTTTCCCCTTGCTTTCAGCCGTTCGCAGTACCAGCACAGCAAGGCCGTTTTGGTTATTGTTACAAGGCCAGATCAGTCAATCATCCAGACTGTTGCCCTTGCAACTACTGAAAAGGCTGCTGCCCCTCTTCAGGAACCACACGTTTGTCTGGCCTCTCAACAGATACCCCTCCGTTGTGGTTGCACCTACGGTACGGCTATCTGTATCGCTGAGGCACGCAAGCCTCCCCACCAACGGCAAGGTCCATGGTTCATGGGGGGCACAACTTGATAATAGATTAAGGAAAGGCAAACCTACATTTCTAGCATTTGTAGACTTAGAGAAATCTTTTGACAATGTTGACTGGAATACTCGCTTTCAAATTCTAAAGGTGGCAGGGGTAAAATACAGGGAGTGAAAGGCTATTTACAGTTTGTACAGAAACCTTATGGCAGTTATAAGAGTCGAGGGGCATGAAAGGGAAGCAGTGGTTCGGAAGGGAGTGAGACAGGGTTGTAGCCTGTCCCCGATGTTATTCAATCTGTATATTGAGCAAGCAGTAAAGGAAACAAAAGAAAAATTCGGAGTAGGTATTAAATACCATGGAGAAGAAATAAAAACGTTGAGGTTCGCCGATGACATTGTAATTCTGTCAGAGACAGCAAAAGACTTGGAAGAGCTGTTGAACGGAATGGACAGTGTCTTGAAAGGAGGGTATAAGATGAACATAAACAAAAGCAAAACGAGGATAATGGAATGTAATCTAATTAAATCGGGTGATGCTGAGGGAATTAGATTAGGAAATGAGACACTTAAAGTAGTAAAGGAGTTTTTATATTTAGGGAGGAAAATAACTGATGATGGTCGAAGTAGAGAGGATATAAAATGTAGACTGGCAATGGCAAGGAAAGCGTTTCTGAAGAAGAAAAATTTGTTAACATCGAGTATAGATTTAAATGTCAGGAAGTCGTTTCTGAAAGTAGTTGTATGGAGTGTAGCCATGTATGGAAGTGAAACATGGACGATAAATAGTTTAGACAAGAAGAGAATAGAAGCTTTCGAAATGTGGTGCTACAGAAGAATGTTGAAGATTAGATGGGTAGATCACATAACTAATGAGGAGGTATTGAATAGAATAGGGGAGGAGTTTGTGGCACAACTTGACTAGAAGAAGGGATCGGTTGGCAGGACATGTTCTGAGGTATCAAGGGATCATCAATTTAGTAATAGTGGGCAGCGTGGAGGGAAAAAATCGTAGAGGGAGACCAAGAGATGAATACACTAAGCAGATTCAGAAGGATGTAAGCTGCAGTAGGTACTGGGAGACGAAGAAGCTTGCACAGGATAGAGTAGCATGGAGAGCTGCATTAAACCAGTCTCAGGACTGAAGACCACAACAACAACTCACAGGAACAGTAAAACACGAAGAACCATCAGTACTCCAGCAGCGGCTGAGCAGCGTTTCTGCAAGGCGGTAGCAGTCAGTGTGGGCCAGGGCGGTGCTATCACTGCTGGGATGCTGGTTACTGCCACTGATAATACATAACGATAAAACAAGTATGGTACTACACCAACTTCGGATTCCTCTGTTGAAAGGGTATGTAAAATTACACTTTAAAAATCAATAACTGCATTGAATAACACAGAAAATAAAAAACAATTTACGTTAAATGTGTTCTGCCTCGGAAGCCATCGGAATAGGGAAAATATTCCTATGATTCCTGCTGGGACATCCTGTATGAAAAGGGAGATAAATGTACGCTACTTTACATTAGCATACGTATACAGCTAAAGATACTGACACATATCAAACGGCTGAAATATTATTTTATTTAGTTTTATTTAGTTTTTTCTGCTGTGCAGAGAATTAGACATACAGTACTGTTTCGAAAAATAGTTTTATCATCAGATTTACATAATGTACAAAGACTATAGCATAACAATCTCAACTTCCTAAATAATATTGTTGAATCAGTTTTTAACACAGCACAAACATGCATATCTGCAATATTTCTTTGTTAACTGTGTAAACGTATCACTAAAGTAAATTAAAGTCATTTTGTCACTCGAGGAAGCAAATAAACTTATGTCTGGTGATGTAAGGATGAAGTGAGAGAGAGTCTGTCACAGACGAAAAGAGTATTACTCACCAGAAGAAGTTTACTTGTAACAAACATAGGTCTTAATATGGAAAAGAATTACTTAAGTCTGACACAATGTATTGGGTGAACCCGAACCTCACTGGCAAAATTTCACAGGTTGTTTAGGATATACAGGATGTTACAAAAATGTACGGCCAAACTTTCAGGGAACAATCCTCACACAGAAATAAAGAAAAGATGTTATGTGGACATGTGTCCGGAAACGCTTAATTTCCATGTTAGAGCTCATTTTAGTTTCGTCAGTATGTACGCTCAATGGAGCACGTTATCATGGTTCCATTCGGGATACTCTACCTGTGCTGCTAGAACATGTGCCTTTACAAGTACGACACAACATGTGGTTCATGCACGATGGAGCTCCTGCACATTTCAGTCAAAGTGTTCGTACGCTTCTCAACAACAGATTCGGTGACCGATGGATTGGTAGAGGCGGACCAATTCCATGGCCTCCACGCTCTCCTGACCTCAACCTTCTTTACTTTCATTTATGGGGGCATTTGAAAGCTCTTGTCTACGCAACCCCGGTACCAAATGTAGAGACTCTTCGTGCTCGTATTATGGACGGCTGTGATACAACACGCCATTCTCCAGGGCTGCATCAGCGCATCAGGGATTCCATGCGACGGAGGGTGGATGCATGTATCCTCGCTAACGGAGAACATTTTGAACATTTCCTGTAACAAAGTGTTTGAAGTCACGCTGGTACGTTCTGTTGCTGTGTGTTTCCATTCAATGATTAATGTGATTTGAAGAGAAGTAATAAAATGAGCTCTAACATGGAAAGTAAGCGTTTCCGGACACATGTCCACATAACATATTTTCTTTCTTTGTGTGTGAGGAATGTTTCATGAAAGTTTGGCCGTACCTTTTTGTAACACCCTGTATTTTATGAGTATTTGGATATTAGGAATCCGTGGTCTCCATCAATTCGTTACATAACAATACTATCCTTGTTTCTGTGTAAATATTTTCATGACATCTAAAATGCTTGTATTATGCCAACACCGAAACGTACAACACAAAGAATGGAAGGATCAGCTTTCCCTTAGGCGTCTATGTACAGACTGAAAAGTACTGTGATACGATTGCATTCGTTCTGTCGCTCTGCCCTGTCGTTCAGTCAAACCATACGAGAACTGTACATCGGCTTACTCTTCATCAGTCAACCTAACCACATCGCTGTGTATCACTGTTGGCGTCTAACTAATACTGCTGCAAAAGCAAACATGAGGCATAACCAAACGGGACTAAGTATTAGCTTGATGGCGAAGAGGTTCCCAGTACAAGAAATGTGATCTTCGGATGGAAGCAGCATTGTCGTTGCCAGTGTAGCTTTCAGTGAGAAGTAAGAGAGAGAGACGGCTATTGGTCATGTTGTTGACCGATCTGGAAATAACTAGCAGAACACAGAGGTGTAGTAAATACAGAGGACTTTGCTTTTTGAAATACGATTTTGCAAAGACTGATTTAAGAAGTGTGAAGATATTCGGGTAATGTCGTCTCTGCACTACTTGCTCAAGATTTATGAAGAGTTTGAAAGAGGCAAATTTTTGGCATGATTTTTCTTCATTGTAGTTAGTTAGACTGTCGAGACGAGACTACCTGCTCACATCTTTGCACTCAGAGCTATTGACTGACCACTCCTTTGCCATTTCAATAACTAATTGCATAACACAAATGTATTCTGTTTATGAGACATGAATTTTCTGAAGATTGTTGTAATTGTTGAGAAATCAAAGTTTCACAGTACAATTTTCGAATGCTAGTCTCTTCTACATCATTTAGTAAGTTCAATCATTCCCACCGTCTCATCACGAAAATTTGTTTTGTAATCGTGTGTCGCTGCATTCCACTTAGTAATTCCACAGTCATTCAAATTAAAGCATGATGTGCATAGTATAGTTCCATTTCCTTACACTGTACTGGGGCAAGGTTTATTTTCTTTAGTTGGTTTGCTACTGAGCTGCATGACAACGTTGATCACTTCCGAGCAGTAGCGAGTGTCCGCTGCCGCAAGGTAAGTCACGTAAGTTAGATAGCAGCAGTTTGACCGTCATTGTCAGCACACAGTAAAATCATTTACAGTTAAGCGTTGCATTTCAGAATTATCATCACGGTCACTTTAGATAAAATTCAGTTCAGATTTCTATGTCAGACATTATTATTCTTACAATGCAGTGTTAAATGTTCGCGTGAGTGCTATTTACAGTTCGGAAATTTATTTTGTCAGTTTTGGTACGTAAACCTGCAGGCCAATTTTTACACAAGCATTATGGACAGTTATTGTTTCAAAATTGGATTTGTAATTTTATGCAGAATTTTTACTCTGTTATTTTTTGTGTGTTAGAATTGCAAGACATGTACTGTGACGTCACGCATTGTAGCACTGTTCTCTCCAATGCGCAATACAGAATTTCACAGGACAGCAGTTTTATGTATTTTAGTTATTTCTGGTAATAGTTAACTGTAACACAGTTACACAATGTCATACGGATTTGGCGACTCCTTTTATCAGATAGCGTTTACGTAAGCACACGACTTGCATTGTTCAGACTCACATTATAACACAGACATACAAGAAAGTTAAAGAATAAGCAACCAGTCTATATACGCACCGACAAACAACAAACAATAAAGACAACAAAAACAGTTGTCGTCAGCAAGTACTGCGAGTGAAAACAACAAGTTTGTTTCCAAACGAGTCACACAGCGCATAGTTTCGTCATGCAGTACAGATGACAAAATAAATGATGATAAGAAATCAAATGACATGCTATTACTCTGTAGTGGACCAGTGGAGACCACGGGTCACCAGCACCAAGTTACTCAATCCGAAATTTTGTCGGTGGGGTTCGGGTTCACGCTGTGTAGGCCGAAACCTTTCAGAAAAAAAACTTTGAAAATGGTTCTCTTTCATCTGAATACTAATATTACCTAACACCAATAATCCAGCCAGTGCCCTAAAATGTTACAGAGAGAATAGGGCACCTGGTACTGCGACGTTATCACATACAGCTAGTTTCGCCGAAGGTAACAGCAGAAACTCAGACGCGTACATTTGAATTTCATTTGCGGGCCAGACCCCCACCGCCACGGTTGAACGAGGTAATTAGCCTGCTTAGGCAACGTGGAACGGCGGTTACACAGACAGAGCGCGGGCCGGTTATCGCTGGCGGGACCGGCGATATTGGCCGCAAGAAGCAGATTCAGTCGGTAACTCTATTAGAGCGGGGCGCAAGAAACTAGTTGGAATCGCGCGCCCTCTGGCTGCAGGAGCGTCGCATTTCCTTCCGTAAACTGACTTCAATTAGCCCCGCGGTCTGCCGCATAATTGTTTTCCGATTCAAAAGCAGATCCTAGTCGCAACACCGCTAGCCTTTCTGCGGGACTTGCGCTGAAACTGGTCTGCTGCAGATGTTTAAAAGAAGTGAATTTTAAAAATTCCGAAAACATTCGTGTTTAAGTTTATACTGACAAGTGTTAACTCCCGAGACAGAAATTAAATGCTTTCAAACAAACATGTCCTTTTCACAAGCTATATGTAGATTCTCTTTGTATTCATGCGGAAAACTATGAATGCCAGTATACTTCAGACAGAAAATTTCAAAGTGAAACTTCGTTTAGCATGGAGAGTCCAAGCAAAATCCGTTTATTAAATAAAAAACTTTGATGTAAACGTCTTTTTACGCCTAGACCACAATTTCAGTAAACAACTGAAGCACGATGACTAGTTGGGATTTTTTTCTACAACCATCTTCAGACCGTACAAATCGTGAAAAAGCGGTGAACATAAAAACATCATCATTAGCTGTAGTTATGCAATGAAATTCATTCGTATTATGGGCCAACGGCCGGCCTCTGTGGCCGAGCGGTTCTAGGCGCTTCAGTCCGGAACCGCGCTGCTGCTACGGTAGCAGGTTTGAATCCAGCCTCGGGCATGGATATGTGTGATGTCCTTAGGTTAGTTAGGTTTAAGTAGTTCTAAGTCTAGGGTACTGATGACCTCAAATGTTAAGTCCCATTGTGCTTAGACCCATTTGAACCTTTTTTTTTATGGGCCAACAAGACTATGCCAATATGTAGTTGAAGACTTCATTATGAGCGAACCAGGTTGTAAATCATAATCTCACAATATGACGGTAATAAAAAGGAACATTAACAGTTGCAGTAGTAAAACTTGCACCTCATGCCCGTAATTTGCAATTGTATAGCAAGTGTTATAGTGATAACAATATAAGTAAAGGTATAAGAATTGTCAGCTCTTCATAGCCTGGGTTACAAAATGGTTCAAATGGCTCTGAGCACTATGGGACTTAAGTGCTGAGGTCATCAGTCCCCTAGAACTTAGAACTACCTAAACCTAACTAAGCTAAGGACATCACACACATCCATGCCCGAGGCAGGATTCGAACCTGTGACCATAGCGGTCGCGCGGTTCCAGACTGAAGCGCCTAGAACCGCTCGGTCACAGCGGCCGGCGCCTGGCTTACAAAGATGTGATCCATCACCTGGCGGTAACTAGTCATAGTGCTTTAAGTCTATACTGAAAATAGCGGTCTAGCCAAAAAAATTTACATTAAAATTTTTTTATTTAATAAACTACTTTAAGATCTTCATCTCCTCCCTGACAGTTCAGGCTTCACTGATATTATTTTAGCTTCAAAAGCTTAACGTTTGATACTCAGAATTCGACATGAAAATTATAACTTAACAAGAGTGCATGTAATCTGTTCTTCTTAAATGTTATTTAAAGCAGCACAGTACCGATATGGGAAAACAAAATATCAATTACGTCACCTCTCTTTTACTGCACGAAACAAATACGTAAATAGCGTAGGGTTCGAAGCAGCACTTATGAGGTACCTGAATTCCCAAATACTTTCACTGATATCAGCCTAGAATTTTCTTCCAATTACTTCACCGACCTTCAGGTGACCCATCCTACTATTGTATGGATGGATGGATTTGATTTGCTGTTCTCCTGTTTTCCCTGCGGTGTCAGCGGTCTCGTTTCGTTAGACACACTTTTAAAGCAAGCTGGGTACTTTCCACCATCTTGAGATATCTGCAGCTGTATCTTTGTGATCACCCACAGGCCAGCATAATATATCAAAAAGCGAGTCGTTAGACGAATTCCAGTAACACGATTAGAAACTCGATATTTTCGTCTTGCTTTTATACATATGTGAACACCAACATGTGCTTGTAGCACTCATGTAAAAGTTCTTAAAAAAAGGAAAAAGGACGGATTGCTTATCTGATCTGCCACATTCAAGTTTCGTCTGAGCCTGAGAGTCATATATGACGGAGGTCAGTTCCTACAGTCCTGTTTAAAGGCAGAAACACCTGCTACCCAAGTTCAGCTTGTTGTATAGATTTGGATTACCTGATGCAGCAACGCGTTATGGAAAGGCTTCAGAAGGAGCGTGTTTGCTGCACCTCCCGCTTTAGTAAGGCAACTAGTAAGTTGGTGAACCTCCACAGTCTACAATGAGCCGAAATTGGTGTACTGTTTCCGTAACTTTGCTTACCGTACTTAGTGGTCGTTCAAGTAACCGTGAATATAATAGAATGCAGTAATATGGTGTTACTAGTATACGTCTCAACATTCGGGGCGGTCTGTAACTCATTAGACCACGTGATGTGTACACCATCTTTATATTCTCCCCAATTGAGCTACCAAAAATGGCTTAAAATAAGCAGCAAAACTTACTCACCTTTGGGATTTCGGACACGTGACTAAAGAAATGTTGTCACCCACCTGCAACAAAGAAAAATACTAATTGAAGTAAACGAACAAGAAAACTGACCATTGTTAAATTTTATATTTTTATCTAAGCACTGGGAGTATTGCTGTAAAGCAGTTGTGACCCACTAAGCAACGTCACCTTCGTAAAGTATTCGTTTCATTCTTCCTCTACAGTAATCCCTTGTGTGCAAATGACAGACCTACCCTGTCGAATGAGTAGCCTGATTTCTTCTCAAAACGAAGACGTATTTGTTACCAAGGAAACTGTGAATTAGACTATCTTCTGAGAACGCTGCTTCAGCTAATCGAAACACTACGTATCGAATGACGGTAAAATTTTTAGGTGATACGTAGCGAAGTGCAGAATCTAACGATAAAAGACGCATTTACTCATTCCCGTTCTGCGTCATTCATAAAAAGAAACACTTCTTTTTTATAAAATTTCGCATAATTACACTTTTAGTTAAGTTCACGTAAATTTTCACAAAAATTAAGTACTATTGACGAAATACCTGACAACATCAAGGAAGCAGGTTTTCAGTTTCCAACATCCGTAATTAGATTGGTTGGTTGGTCGATTTGGGGGAGGGGACCAAGTGGCGAGGTCATCGGTCCCAACGGATCAGGTAAGGGTGGGGAAGGAAATGGGCCGTACCCTTTCACAGGAACCATCCCTGCATTTGCCTGAAGCGATTTAGGGGAATCACGGAAGACCTAAATCAGGATGGCTGGGCGCGGGTTTGAACCCTCGTCCTCCCGAATGCGACTCCAGTGTGCTAACCACTGCGCCACCTCGCTCGGTCAATAGTTAGAGATGGCACATATTATTCTGGACAACGTTGTGACATCACTGCCATTTATAGCTATGTGGCATCAAACCATTTCATGGGCACTTTATTTTTTTGGAAGAGAGAGCTTTGCAGGCGTTTACAGGACGGTCTGGGGTGTCCTGTTGTAGCGACGCAGAGCCCGTCGTAAACGCCTTTGCGTCAACCGTGCCTGGGCGGGCGGGCTAACTTCGACGTCAGCCTGAGCGCCCCAAAGCACCACCATTGAGTGTTGGGGACCATGTCGCGTCAGCCTCGCCATGCTCTGGAGATAAAGGGGGTACGATAATATGGCTTCTCTACACTTGCTTATTAATGCTCGCCTCCAGCATCGGTAGCACTGTGAAGAGGCGTCTCTATTATTCGCTCAAAAAATTTGATCCACCCAATGAAATTGTATCGGCCAGCCTAGCATAGGGCGCAGACGGAACGATCAATCGAAATAACACGATTTCAGTCCAGTACCAATCCCGTGAAGGTAAACTTTACTGTGTATGTACTGTCTTTTCTCCGATTTTTTTAAAGATTTTGTGACATTTTTCGGCCGTAGTATAGAGTCAGCCACTCCACCTGTGATCTGTTAGAGGCTGTTGCGCAATAGGAAGGAGTCGGGGAGGGATGTTTGAGGGGCGCGGTCAGTGATCGACAGATACGGGACCTGAGTGCCATCTGTGGTTGTTTGTATCACTCTGCTGCAGAGGCAAGTTTTCTCAGTCTGTACTAACGCGATCCGTAATCTGAGCAGTTCGCTTCTCATAAGTTTTGGATGTACAGTCTAAGTTGCTAACGTAACTCCAGTTTGAATTTGGAATCCTTAATCTTGCAGCAGCGAGCTGCAAAGACATTGATGTCTTGGTGTTACAGCCTCCATGCAGTCTTCCTTCCACATGATTCCTCCCACAGTGTTAGTCTCACCCAACTTGTCAACTTAATTCGAGGTTCGACTGATTTTATTGCACTGCTAACTTTTGTTTAACATTTGCCTCATTTAAGAGTAAATTAGACTCTGCTAATAGCAGATTACTTATCATTAACTTCGGTTTCTTTTTAAAGTAAAGATTAAAATTGTGCTACGTGGAAATAACTTTTGACTCATCTTGTTCCGATTAAGAGTAAAATAAAAATATTGTTAACAGCAGATTTCACTTCAGTTATAACACCCTTAACTTTTGCAACGTGGTTAGGTAGTATGAAAATAACCTGATACACTTTCAAGTTATGCTTTGCTGTATCAGTGTTATCCTTTGCGTACAATGGCCAGATTAGACTAGAGGACATTGATGTTTCACTAGCTGCAGTAGAAGCACCTTGAGCTCACACGCTCTACTTCGTATTTAAAGAGCTTAATTTTCCACGACCCCACTTCAGTGTACTAATATACTGTTCTTCACAGACTTGAGTAATGTCATCATCAAGTATTTAAAAATGTAAAGTTCACATTTTAATTTAATAATAACAAAATAAACATAAAATAGCGAAAATGGCAACCTATATCAAACGATACGCAGTTTTCAGCTAGTGAAAAATTGCAATGTGACACAATGGAACAAGGAAGGTAACATGACTAGTGTGAGTTACCGGGACGCAAAAGAAAATGAAGATAAGATTACCCTATTGTTAGGTAGATACATGAGACAAACTTGAAACACTAAAAAGAATAGAATAAGTATGAGGATCAGAGCAAAGGCTACAAAAATTTTAAAGTGGGATTACAGCACTGTCGGAAAAAGTATAGAAACCGGAAAATCTTTCGTACATTTACTTTACATACAGCGTTTGGAGCCATCCGACATCCATCTATGCCCATAGCTTACGAAATCTGTCGCTGAAAAATATTTCGAGTCCTCTGAAGAGTGCTGGCGACGTGCACCAGTTGATGCCGGTGATAGCTATCCAACTCTACATACCCGAACATGGCCTAGAACCGCCGAAACGGGTGATGTCAGTAACATACATAATTTAGACTCTGCATTCTTTAGATAGCCCACTGAAGAGGTTATAACAGCCGTAGGCAGGCTCACTGGGAATTTCCCACAATCACGCTTCAGAGCTGAATTTTACTCAGCAGAGAAACGTTGGATAATGTGCATTGGCCTAAAATAAAATTACGTTGAGAAGCAAGGGCATTTCCGCACATACAGTTAGCCTTTAAGTGTCAGCCCGTGAATTTCTCACAACGCCTATGTATTTTGGTATGAAATAATATGCGTGATTCCGGGAATCATTTTTGAGGCAGAGGCATCTGTCTGGTAGGTACTTTAAAAACATTATTACCCCTTGTCTTTTGGTGTAGACAGTTGTTCTCCTCTTCTACTGAAACAGCAAATAATGCTAATGCTACGGTGCAAAAAAAAGCATACGAGAGTTAAGGTTTACGCCTTTGAAATAAAAAATTGGTCCTCTCTCCTGACGCGGCTTCACCTCCACTAGGACTGTGCCACCCTATAAAAGATTTGCAACTCGGCACTCACGACCTTGGAGAAACTGCCAGAATCGCCTTTGAGAAGTGGTTCCGCAGCACCAGAGACATAAACTTTTGACGACACCAGAGGGCGCGTGAGTTACAGGCGGTACCACGACTGCTCATCTCTAGAAGCAAATTCTGTCCAGGCTGACTGTAGCACTTCCAGCAACAGGTGACGTGGAGCGGATCCCACCCGCTCGTCGTACAACCAATGATATACACAAAAACGACATCAAAAATATTTAAAAAATTACTTTAGTATTATTGCCGGCAAATTCGTAGCGAGGAAATACAACAAATGTTTCAATATTTTAAAAAAGCAGTTTTTTATGTCGTTGTATAGTACTCTAAAGTGTAATTTCTGTACATGGATACGACGAGTTGCTTACGCAGTTACACAGATCTGAAAATGATAAAATTAGAAACTAGTGATACCGTAAATTAAAGGCTACAGTTAAATAAAAGAAGACTCATTTTAGTTCACGACATGGAGAAAAAACATCACAAGACATCAAACTGGTATTTCCTAGAAAATATAACTCCGTTAATTACGGTTATTTGACATTCTGTTTCCACACTGACATGGAAAATGGAAAGCTTGAATCTTTTGTTTTATTGGTTTGAGTAGTAAAGTTGACCACTGTTTGTTAGTTATTGCGGGATTCAAAAGAAAATAATACGTCAGATTAAGAGGGAAATAATGTAATCATTTCAACCGTATTGGCTTCAATACTTCTTTAAAATAACATCGATGGCGCCTTCTGACAAAGATATAGATAATGAGTGGAAAGGAAACTACAGCGTCAGAAACGAGAAGTCATTTCTACTTTTTTCTGCTTCGCTGATGGCTCTATCGTAAAGGAGTACTGGGAAGACTAGTCAAATCCCGTTCGGTAGTTCCTTTATGAGCAGATGTACACATGTTCCACCCGAACATGTTGCGGAATAAAATGTCGGAATTTGAAAACAATCAGGTATTAAGGAGAAAGTGACACATGGAATAGAACAATACGATATAAGATGTTTCTCAACATAACAGAGGCGCACAGCCTAGTTTAGTGTGAGTAATACATAGATGTACATCTGACAACTGATATACTGACACCAATGACAAATAATTACTTCAGGTTCACACAGTAGAAAATATGTACAGAAATATGAGGTAACTGAAAAAGACCAGTCCCTTCGTCGACAAGGTGTTTCTAAACACTTGTATATTACCTACTGCGATGTCTGTCACTTCTTGCGGCAAACGATATCAACATTTGCAGCACGTGAAAAGTCCTTTAAGCTATTTAATTTCACTTAATTTCATATACTGTTTATATTCAAAGTGGTAACTCTACAGACTGAAAAGCACTTTAGTCTTTATACACTGAAGCGCCAAAGAAACTTGTATACGCAGTCGTATTCAATTACCGAGATATGTAAACAGCAGAATACGGCACTTCGGCCGGCAACGCCTATATAGGACAAGATTGATCGATTACTACTGCTACAATGGCAGTTTGTCAAGATTTAAGTGAGTTTGAACGTGGTGTTATAGCCGGCACACGAGCAATGGGACACAGCATCTCCGAGGTAGCAATGAAGTAGGGGGTTTTCCGTACGACCATTTCACGAGTACACCCTGAATATAAGGAGTCCGGTAAAGCATCAAATCTCTGACATCGCTGCGGGCGGAAAAAGATCCCCCAACGTCAACTGAAGAGAATCGTTCAGCATGACAGAAGTGCAACCCTTCCGCAAATTGCCGCAGATTTCAACGCTGGGCCACCAACAAGTGTCAGCGTGCGACCCATTCAAAGAAACTTCATAGATATTGGCTTTCGGAGCAGAAGGCCCACTCATGCACCCTTGATGACTGTACGACACAAAGCTTTATGTCTCGCCTGGATCTATCAACATCAACATTGGACTGTTGAAGACTGGAAACATGTTACTGTTCGGACGAGTCTCGTTTCAAATTGTATCGAGCAGATGGACGTGTACGGGTATGGAGACAACCTCATGAATCCAAGGACCCTGCATGTCAGCAGGGGCCGGCCGGAGTAGCCGTACGGTTCTAGGCGCTGCAGTCTGGAGCCGAGCGACCGCCACGGTCGCAGGTTCGAATCCTGCCTCGGGCATGGATGTGTGTGATGTCCTTAGGTTAGTTATGTTTAATTAGTTCTAAGTTCTAGGTGACTGATGACCTCAGAAGTTAAGTCGCATAGTGCTCAGAGCCATTTTGTCAGCAGGGCTGTTCAAGCCTGTGGAGGCTCTGTAATGGTGTGGAGCCTGTGCAGTTGGAGTGATATGGGACCCCTTATACGTCTTGATACGACTCTTATAGGTCACACGTCTGCATCCATTCACGTCCATTGTGCATTCTGACGGACTTGGGCAATTCCAGCAGAACAATGCGACACTCCACATGTCCAGAATTGCTACAGAGTGGCTCCAGGTACTCTCTTCTGAGTTTAAGCACTTCCGCCGGCCACCAATCCCCCCCCAGACATGAACATTGTTGAGCATATGTGGGATGCCTTGCAACGTGCTGTTCAGAAGAGATCTCCACCCCCTCTTACTCTTACGGATTTATGGACAGCCCTGCTGGATTCATGGTGTCAATTCCCTCCAGGACTGCTTCAGACGTTAGTCGAGTCCATGTCACGTCGTGTTGCGGCACTTGTGCGTGCTCGCGGGGGCCCTACACGATATTTGGCAGGTGTACCAGTTTCTTTGGGTCTTTAGTGTAGGTCTGAGATTTTCGTCACTAGCAGTCAATCCATGGTTTTCAATACATATTCTATTGCAATTACTTGGTTCAGGAAGGTTATCTGGTCATTTGTGAAGACACATCGTTCCTGTTTGACAGCTGCCGGTGTGTCGTCTGTTTCTTCGTCCTCAATGTAATCCTCTGCCCAGTCCTTGGATGAACGGAGTTTGGAACTATCTGTATATGTGCTTTGGGGATTTCCATCACTATCTGCATAGGTGCCTTAATTTGACTCTCGGACTTCTTCAAGCGGTCTGTGGCTCTGTTTTTGGTTTTGTTTGAACTGGTCGGGGCGTAATATTGTCGCAAGGTTCCCATTATCTGTTAGTAGATGTGTTGCTATTTGTTTGGCTCTTCCTAGCAGAAAATTATCAATTTCATATCAGTCAGTAGATGTGTCTATCTGTTTGTTTGGCTTTTTCGAGCAGAATATTATCAATTTCATTAGCACTTGGACATGTAAGGCCGCGATTCTTTCTTTTTTTTTTTAGGGTAACGCCTTTCTTTAGAGTTTCAGTTTTTTATTGAAGTATTCTGCTGCTGTTCCTCGCTATTTTCGCCAGGAGATCCTTCCTCCGCTTGTTTGGGGCTTCGTCAGAAGGTTAGTTTGATTTCAGTGCCGCACAATCTACCTGCACAGTACCTGCGATTTTCCTTGGAATATCTTTATCAATGACGTTGTCATTTTGGTTCGATAGTGAGATCAGTGGAATGGGCTTTTTGCCACCGATAACAGCTAGGTGACCTAAAGGCATGGATAACACAGCAGCGGTCCGTACTGGCTCGTCGGTCGGCAACAAGGCCACGCGCCGCCTTACACACGGCGCTCGCACGTGACCCAGCGAGTCGCATGCTGCCTGGAGCTTTTGACCGTCATAGCGCAGTGTTGTTGAGAACTTTCTGATGCAAGCACACCATTGCATTGATTTTCTCGGCAGGTACTTTAAATGGTGTTTCAAAATTTGTACTGCCCTATTACCAAAACCGGAATGAGTAACATTCACCTCACCAACGTTGCCATCCCTATGTTTCAATTTCTAAGCTCCCCTACAAGACTGAACAACATTATCACATACTTCAGCAGTTTACAACTTAACAAAAACGGCATTGCTCTCAATAGACATGTGGATGCCAACAACATTGTCAAAAGTCAGTTTAGCTCCTTCTTCGAGGAATGTTTCAAATTTAGAAGAGTTTGGTCTTACAAAGTTCCTATCAAATGTAAACTTCAGCGTATCACTTATAATTGGTCGTACATCACTGCATCATCTTTCAAAAACCTCAATAATCCTCAGAAATGACAATTACAAGCTTCAACAGCGCACACACCAAGGGAAAGAGAGATTACCCACAGCACCATAGCACGTCCGCACACGATCGCCGTTGCAGGCGGACTGAGCTAGCCAAGCACAGCCTTACTTCAGCTAGGAACTCTTCTCCTACATTTCAAACTTCAAAGAAATTGTTCTGCATACAAGCGATCTTTCGGGACGTTGGAAGCTAGGGGAAGAGGCATTGGCGGACGTACAGCTGTGAGGGCAGGTCGTGAGTCGTGCCTGGAGAGTATTTGGACATGAAAAGTAAAGGTCGTAGGTTTGAGCCCCAGACCGTCATTATAAAGTATTTATGTGCCACGAGGAACTAATTATCTATTTCATTGCTGGGTATAGACTTACAAATAAATTTTCGAACTGTAGAGAGTATAAATGCTGCAGATTAAAGAAGTAAAGACAAGTCTCTTATGTGTTAGCTTCTGCTAATAATGCCTCGGCTTTCCAAACTCCATAAATGTACCGGTTTTATGCAACACGATCTGGAAATTATATGAGCCACAGCTATATCTACATTTGCTGCCATGGAAGTGCAGCGTCTTTATTGTAAGACACTTCACAAGACACTTCACCCAGCATTAAACCGTTACAATATATCGTTCTGCAGATTTAAAAATTTAAATGTTTAATGTTGCTATTAGAAAATTTCTTACTTAATTTCTTCCTATCTGTCAGAAATGTTGCCCCTATGTAAATATGTTTTGAAATCGTAACGCTTGATTAGCTGAGCGAATTTTAAAATATTTACAATTATAATTTGATTTTTTCCATATATTTTGCATGATTAAATAATGATGTGCAGCGGGGGAAATGCTGACGTTGCGCTGGTGCCATAAAGAATGAAATTACGTCAGAACTGCATCTGTCAGAGGTCTGTTTAAGTAGCACAGAATGGTCTGGAGTTAATGAACCTCTTCCCCTCTCCCTCCTAGTTCTGAGCAGTTAATTTTGTAGCTTCTTCTCGTCCAATTACCGCTACCGGCCGCTAAGCAAATTTTCTCTCGCAAACAGAATGTTCTCGACAAGTAGGGATTACAAGACTTCGGAATATCCCATTTCTGAAGAAAAATAACGAGTTTATTCTTGAGTCCCTGATTTTGCGGAAGAGAGAAAACGTGTTAATAAAACTCTGATTCCAATTTTTCCTCTCTGACGGTAATACCTGAAGCATTGTAGAAAATAATTCGATTTTACGAAAGTCTGAACTTCGACATAAAGAAAAAGAGTGCAATACACAGAACAAATTTATGTTTACTTCTCTCTCTACCACTAATTATGCTTTCCAATTCCGCAGCTCGCGTTCCTTCTTTGAGTTTTCTTGCTTATTTTGTGTCCTATGCACTATTACTTAGGTAACGTGAACATCACTAATTTTCGTAAACTATTCCAAATACTGAAATAAGACTTCGGCAAACTAAAGTTGTACAAAACAGTTAGTATTTTCTGTACTGATTAGACTTTTAACTTTTATAATATGCTGAGTCTTGAAACGACTATGATATTAACGACAATGTCTTGACTACTGCATAATTTTGCACAGTACGAGAATAAAGTACACAGAAAAATATTCATCTCTCTGCGAACTTTCGCGTAGTATAGCCCTTCTTTTGCTATTTTGAACTATGTATGAAATCAGGGGCGGTTCTAGAAGTCGGTCAAATTGGGGGGGAGGGACTGATGGTGGGGGGGGGGGGGGGAGCAGTGGGGCAGGGTGTTTTGGGGGATGGAATATCGCTTAAAAAAAGGAGAGTTGGGGTCCTCCACCGACAAATTGGTAAAATTTGTTGCTGTTTAAAGTAGATTTTGGTAGCTGTTTTGGATGTCAGGGAACAAACGTGTCTACAGAATGTGTGTACCTGGGAAAATAATACGATTTTACCCAGATGTCCGGTGATTTCGAAGTTTTTGTCTGGGGTCAGCAATTTAAGTGTTGGTAGACATGCAGGGCATATTTAGCTTTCTTGATTATTGTAAGTGGTACTCGTACATTAATATACATCCAGTGTATATTAATAAATAATAAGACGCCCACTTTAAATTAAATGATATTTATTGGTTTAGATAGTAAGCTATTTGCCACTCTTATTCTTTTGTTAAAATGTTTTTGATCTGTTGAAGTAATATATTCGCTGCCTTCTGAAGTCATTTTATCCAGTATAATATGATACTCCATTGGGTGATGGAGGGCTACAGACCCCATAGCCTCCCCCCTTGCCACCGCCCCTGTATGAAATATGAGTATTTGTATATCATAATTTAATTTCCTCTCTTGACTGAAGTTTGTTAGCCTACCTGCTTCTTCACGCTTGTTTTACACCATGTAATCACAGCCAAAACAATCTTACTGAATCAGACTCCAGTCAGCTACTACAGTATTTGTGTACCCGTAATTTAGATACTGTTGTACTTCCTGTAGCGCAAGTAGCTGATATTTAATACGTAGGCTGGGTGAGAAGTCACATCCTAGTTTTTTAAATGTCCACAAGTTTTATGTTTGTTGATATTTGCCGCGCGGTGTAGCCGCGTCAGTTAGTTTAAGTTAGATTAAGTAGTATGTAAGGTTAGGGGCCGATGACCTAAGCATTTTGGTCCCGTAAGATCTTACCACAAAGTTACAAATTTTTGTTGATATTTGTTAAGGTATGTTCTTGTGTTTCCGTATAGGATCCGACAGAATACCTCGACCGTCTGTAGCACCTTCTTAAGGTGAACGACGAGGTGGCACGAAAGTTGATTTTACAAGAGCACGCTCCGGTAGCTTCGCGGTTTGAAGTGTGGTAGCCCTTGTTCAGCGATGGTGGTGGTGTGTTCGTGGCCCTCACGCCACACTTGGTTCTAGAACAAGTATGAATTGTCACACCAATCCAATGAGTGGGTCGGTGTGGATAAGCCACGAGGGAGCGGCCTTCAGTGCCATTATCTCCAGAAAATGTATCGCCAGGGAGGGACATCTTCACTTCCAAGCCTGATAAATCAACACGCCAGGTAGTTCGAGAGAGTGGTATCAGCAGGCTGCGTGTTATTGTTAAAAAAAGGACGTGATCTGGAAACCCCATTATGTTCAGGAGTTATAGTTGGAGGTTTGTCACAGGCGGATGGCATATTGGAAAATTATGCTGTCATAGCATAATGATTGGCCAGATTTGTTCAAGACCGTTAGTTAGAGCAATGAGGTGGTGTTTCACGCTGGCAGAATTCGTCAATCGACACATCTGCCAATATTGGGCAGAAACAAATCCAGAAATTAAAACTGAAAAATCATACAGTCGACTAAAACTGACAATCTGGTGAGGTATGACCTCTGATCGCCACATTGGTCCATTCATATTGCGAGAAACCATGAACAGCGACAGCAATCGCAGATGCTGAATGAATATGTGTGGTCTCTGATATCACACCGGAACAATCTTGCGGACATCTTTTTCCACCACAGCTCAATTCGCTCGAATCGTTAGTAACTTGTTAGACGAGCACTTTACAGGACATTATCTGTAATTGCGAGGAACCCATCAATGGCCTCCGAGAAGTCCCGACCTCACACTCTGTGGCTTCTTATAGTGAGGTTGAGCCAAGGAATAGGTGTAATAAACGAACTCGCGCAGTCTGGACGAATTAGTGGAGAGGATTACCGCTACCCTCGGAAATGTAGCAGAGACTTTCCTGTAGAAATCAACTGATGACATTCTTATACGTTTACGTCGTGTGGTCGACAACGCAGGTGCATATGTGGAATTGTACTTAGTAAACATATTACAGTGGTCCTGAAAGCTGACAACAACTTATTCCGTGTGCAAACATTCATTAATAATATATTTGTGGACATTTAAAACCAGGAAGTGAATTCTCACCCACCCTGTGCAACAGAATCAACCACTGCTGGATATTCCTCTACCGTTAGTGTCGCCAAATCCAGTTTAAGAGGCCGATCTCCTGAACATATAACGTAAGGCCAGGGAAGAAAAGAAAAGTCGCTGTTTAGGTTTTCAGTGTCTTCACCTTTTTGCACTGTCGACTGCTGCTGGAATTGCACCCAAAAAGTGAACATTATCCGTGCGTCACGACTCTGCTCTTGTGTAGTTAACCTGCTTCCTGCCCTATTGGATTAAACAGTAAATTGTAATTACTTAGGAAAGAAAATCTGAGACGAGAGGCAGTGCTAAACGATTAAAGCGCAGATGTTCCGTGCTGCGTAGTCAGATATTTGCCTCATAACTCAGGCAGTCAAATTTACTCAAAGTACTTTAACGGTAGGATCCTCAATCGGCATGCACGCACTCTCTAGTATTTATCTGGAAACGTAACATACCCCATGTGAAAATTTCCTAAGCGTCCGTAATTGGCAACTATGGTCAATCAGACAACAATACCCCAGAAAGCAATATAGAGTGCATACATTTCGTATATCAACAGATCCCGAATTGGACTCTGGCTTGGATGATTCACGCCACAGGAGTTTCAATCCGAGGTGTTTCTTAGATTACCAACACAAAATATTTCTCCAATGTTTCCGGATTTTGGATACCCATATCCATCACTAGACATGAATTAGGCCACGATAACGTGTTTCTTGTCAAATCACACTAACGAAATTTTTCGCTGTTGGCTTCCCACTTATATTCTATAATAATACAACTGTCACAAAAAAGATAATTTGGCGTAGGTAATTTTGTCTTTCCGTCAATCAACTAGGATCAGAAATAGACTTTTAGAAATTGAGCGACGATTGAAACTCGCTGAAACATGAGCCACTGTTGTAAAGACTACTATATACAGGGTGGTTATAATTAAACTGTCGCTCCTTGAGTGGGCCCTATGAAAAACAAGTGGTCATAAGACACTGAAGTTTTGTGGAAACATTTATAAGGAGATGTGGAAGAGAAGTAACGAATAAACCATTAAAACAAACACATTTTAATTTCCATGTGAGAGGGTTCAAATCTAATGATCTTGGTTGTAATGCAGTTTGGACCGATTGCTCAGTGCTTCAGTTTTCTCCAAATGTGTTACGAAGTGACCTCACGAGCAGTGTGACTGGGAGCTCCATCGTGCATCGAAACAGTTAACTCCAAAGCACCTCCCTCCCGTAGAGCAGGGACCTCATGTTGGCGAAGCGGATCACAGTAACCAATGCAGTTCACGCTGCATGTCCGTCATTGGGGTCCCAGTTCCCCTCCCCTTCACGCCGTCCTTCACCCCAAAAAAATGTATAGACCAATTATGAACTGTGTCGTGAAGTCACGCCACAGAGTGACGCGTTCACTATGTACGAGAACTCCATGAACATTCGTTGACGGTGACGATCCCGGAACGGACAGTTGTGAGCAGCGTTCATTGTCCCAGTGAGCATAAAGTATGCTTCACCACTTCATAAAATGATCCAAGGCCACATATCGGCAATTTCAACCCTTGCGAGAAACTTAAGAGCAAAGTCTACTCGAATGTCTACGTCACGTGGCAAAACGTTGGGATGAGTAATGTGAAGTCTGAACGGGTGCCACTTCACAGTTGCCTGCAGCACTTTTCGAACGGTGGACCATGGAATGTTCAGCTGTTGTGACACAAGCGTGCACTGCTTGAAGATCACGCATGGCGTCCAGCATCCTCAGTCGTGGCACTCTCTCAATACTTTGTGGTGCAATTGGCGGTCGGACTCCCCTAGGAGCAAACTAAATCACTGGTCGTTCGTTTCAAACTGCGTAACCATCAAGATCACCAGATTTCAACCCTCTCATGTGGAAATTACAGCTGGCCGCGTTGGCCAAACGGTTCTAGGCTCTTCAGTCCGGAACCGCGCGACTGCTACGGTCGCAGGTTCGAATCCTGCCTAGGGCATGGATGTGTGTGATGTCCTTAGGTTAGTTAGGTTTAAGTAGTTCTAAGTTCTAGGGGACTGATGACCTCAGATGTTAAGTCCCATAGTGGTCAGAGCCATTTGAACCATTTTTTTGGAAATTATAATGTGTTTCTTTCGCTGGTTTATTCGTTATTTCCCTTCCGCGCGTCCTTACAAATATTTCCACAAAGTTTCATTGTCCTACTCTCACTCATTAACCATGGGGGCCCTCTCGAGTAGGAAAAGTTTAATTACGTCAGTTTAATTACATTTAATGATAACCTCCCTGTGCTACATTTGTCATACAGTTTCTGACTGAACTTCTGAACAGACATATATATTTACTAACCTACACACCATGAACCCACACCTAATAAATTCTTAAAAAATGCACCACGATTCATTATTTTATACATCCATGTGAAAGTGAAGGAGACAAAAATATTTGAATAATTTCTTTTCACCGACAGCGTCAATATTTCTTGATAAGAGGTATTACCTTTTCTCTATCGATCAAATACATAGATGTTACCTTGTGGTAATTAGTCTGTACGACTGGCTTCAGTCTCTGACACAGCTGTGAAACTCTAAAACTGTGCCTCATCCGTTCCCAGATAAGCGCTAAATAAATTCCTTATGATGGAAAAGATAGCCAAAGTCTGCTTTTGGATTACACAGGAAGTTAACATCAAAAAATGGCTCTGAGCACTATGGGACTTAACAGCGGAGGTCATCAGTCCGCTATAACTTAGAACTACTTCAGCCTAACTAACCTAAGGACATCACACACATCCATGCCCGAGGCAGGATTCGAACCTGCGACCGTAGCGGTCGCGCTGTCCCAGACTGAAGCGCCTAGAACCGCTCGGCCACATCGGCCGGCCAGTTAACATCAACCAAAGTGTCTAAGACACTTTTTAAAATTTTATATCTCTAAACTTGCAAGCTGACAATAAAATTTATCAGCATTTTCATCTACATATCGAAAAAATAGTTTCTGATAGAAGTGTTGTTCCTCATAGATTTTTTACCCATTTGACTTTCTGGACGCTTGCGACTAACACTTCCTGAAGACCAAAACAGACGGTCAGTTTCAACAGAGGCAATTGGCTAAAAGCGTGGAGCTAAATTTTTGCAGAAAAACAATGGTTGGTCAAAGGTACTTTAACAACGTTTGTATCGAAACTGATGAATGATTTACGACTGCACACGTGAGCTCAACTCGACGTCAGTAAACCAGTTTTCACTTAAAAATTGCGGGCTGATAGGCCGTGGTCGATGTATAAAACTTTCCCCTGACGTTCCGTATACGACTGCGGGAGACATCCTCCGAGGTAAAGCGGCGAACTCCGAAGAGAACTCTGCGGAAGCGCTGATTATATAGGCAGTACATAGGGCGCCACTGTCCACCACCCTAGACATAAAAGAGGTGTAATGAAAACCATGGTAGACAGGGTGAACAAAATTTCTGAACCTGTTTATTTAAAAGATGGGATTGAACATCTACGGTCAACTTTTGAAGAATGGCTATTCCAGCAAAGATATAGGTCGAGCACTTCGCTCTAGGCAGAGAATCAGGAGCAACGACGAACAACAGTCGCCCAAGGGCAATGTTTTTCTTCCGTTCATTAGTAAGGTCATAGATCGCATTGGGAAAGTTTTAAGCAAGTATGGGGTGGAAACTATTTTCAGACCCACGAGGAAAATAAAATAATATTTAAGATTGGCAAAAGATGCACGACACCCTTTGGCTACACCGGGGGTGTATAAAATTCTTTGTATTTGTGGACAGGTTTATATGGGTACCACAAAGAGAGGTGTGAACGCTCGTCTTGTTGAAGATAAGAGGAATTTCCGACTAAGTCAACACGGATAAATCAGCCTTAGCGGAACATGTTTATCAGGAAGATGATCATGAAATAAAATTCAGCGAGACGAGCGTCATATCTAAAACCTCGCATTTTGTGCACGCATGTATAGAGAGGCTATCGAGATTGATAAACACCGTAATAATTTTAACAGAAAAGACGAAGATGTTAAACTGGATACAATTTGGATGCCAGCGTTGTACCACAAGCGTGACGATCGTTTACTTTCAGTCGAGAATGTTGGCGTTACCAGAGAGAGTCCCATAGCCGACGCCACGTGATGGACAGTGGCGCCCTCTGTACTGCCAATATAATCTGCGCTTCCTCGACTTCTCTTCGCAGTTCGCCGCTTTTCCTCGGAGGATGTCTCCCGTAGTCGGAGACGAAACGTCAGGGGAGAGTTTTATACATCGACCATGGCCTATCAGCCCGGAAGTTTTAAGTGGAGACAATACCGGCCGTGAAAGCCTACAGTGTATGAATAAACCAGTTCTTGACTGAATTGGAGCGCAACATTTTTGACACGAAGGAAAGAAGGGAAAATTTCCTCGTCGATGACAGCGCCCTGAAGAGCCCTCTGACCTGGGCGATACTAAAGACGGAAATTGGCATGCAGACCGCCAAGGTAGCGTCAGACTTACAGGCTAGCACCAGACTGTATGTCAATAGGAACCGAAAAAGATCGGAGCTCCTCGTGAGAGTGGTTACGGTATCGAGATGCGTATCACGTGCGCCATGGCAGACAGCGGGGTGGGGATGCGGGCTGGTCCGGGGTAATTCCGTGTTTAACGCCGCCAAGGGCCGGCTCGCTACCCCTGTGTCGAACGGCGACAGGGCGCAAAAAAGGGCAGCTCTCCCGCACTCCCCTACAGCCTCCTTTCCTACCTGAGCTGCGCGGACCACCTGGTCTGTGGCGGCATACCACTACACGTGCAGCTTTCTCTCCCAGCAAATGACCGTACGATCGGAAGCCTCCCGAAAAATCGATCGCAACCATCAAGACTGTCATATAATTTTCGATTATACTGCTGTTTGCGTTACCTGAGCGACGTAAGGTAAATATCTCGAATATTACGATATATTGATAATTTTTACTTATGGACCGTCTGACAGCAACTGAATAAAACACAATTTTTGTGCCATACGCGTTTCGCCTTTATTTTCTGCAAGGCATCATCATGAGCCAAGTGGAAATATAGATGAACTCCATTCGGAAATAAACAAACCTCATCAGAACATAAAATTCACACTTGAAAAAGAAAAAGAAAATCAAATAAATTTTCTTGACATTACAATAAAAAAAAGGAAATGGCAAACATACATTTAACATCTTTAGAAAACTAACAGCCACACACACAATAGTAGATTTCACATCCAACCACACCCACAGCCAGAAGCCTGCAGCACTAAGACACATGTTACATAGATTAAACAGAATCCCACTCAGCAAGAGAAACTATGAACAAGAAATGAGTACAATCATACAAATAGCTAGGAACAATGGATATGACACACATGTGGTACACAGGCTCAATCAAAAAATAAAAACACAAATACAAAACAAACACAACATTTCCAGAATACAAGAGAACTCACAAGCTGAAAACTTACAAACACATTCAACAAACACACACGATGACAACACCACACAGAAAAGAACCAGATGGTACACCATGACCTGCACACATAAACTAAGACACAGAGTTGCAAACATCCTAAAGAGACAGGGCTTCAAAATAGCATATAAGTCTGGGCAAATCCTCCAATCACACCAAGCCAGCCAGCTACCAAGAGGGACAAATTCCAACAATCAGGATTATATAAACTTGATTGTCAAAGTTGTGATGCAGTATACATAGGCATGACATGCAGGAATTTTGAAACACGATACAAAGAACATATCAGATGTTGGAAGTATGAAACAAATCATTCCACATTTGCAGAGCATTTAAAACACCATAACAATCATCCTACAAACATGGAACAAGAAATGAAAATAATGAAAATATGCACACACATGTGGTACACAGGCTCAATCAAAAAATAAAAACACAAATACAAAACAAACACAACATTTCCAGAATACAAGAGAACTCACAAGCTGAAAACTTACAAACACATTCAACAAACACACACTATGACAACACCACACAGAAAAGAACCAGATGGTACACCATGACCTGCACACATAAACTAAGACACAGAGTTGCAAACATCCTAAAGAGACAGAGCTTCAAAATAGCATATAAGTCTGGGCAAATCCTCCAATCACACCAAGCCAGCCAGCTACCAAGAGGGACAAATTCCAACAATCAGGATTATATAAACTTGATTGTCAAAGTTGTGATGCAGTATACATAGGCATGACATGCAGGAATTTTGAAACACGATACAAAGAACATATCAGATGTTGGAAGTATGAAACAAATCATTCCACATTTGCAGAGCATTTAAAACACCATAACAATCATCCTACAAACATGGAACAAGAAATGAAAATAATGAAAATATGCAACCATGACAAACATCTTATACAAATGCCAGAAAACTTCCACATCCAGGACGCCATAGCAGAAAACAAACATGTGATAAATGAACAAACACACATCAGCACAGGCTCCCTACTAGACTTAATAAAGGAAATGATAACATAAAACAAAAAAACCTCTTCCCCACACCATCTGGACACACACACACACACACACACACACACACACACACACACACACACACAGCCCACAAAAAAAGAATTATACCACACCAAAATTCACACACACGTCACCCACACCCACAAACACACAGCACAAAAAAATTATATCACACCAAAACACATACACACACACACACACACACACACACACACACACACACACATACACATATATACACAAACGCACACACAAATGCATACACGAACAGATCACAGATACTTCAATAACTACATTCGAAACTTTGGCAATAACATTCAATCTTTGGCAAAAACATTTGAAGTCGGCAACAGAAACCAAAATATTGCATTGAAATAAGCGTTCAGTTCATAGTGCTGTGGAATGTGGGAAAAAAACCGCAAACTGGCATTCATAAGAAGAAGAACAACACCAAAAATGCAACAGGAGCGTAATATGTAAGAAATTATCCACGCAACCTGTAAGTACAGTTCAAAACATTACTGCTTAATAAGAAATACCAACCACCAGAACTGTTTATAACCTATAGGCACAGTGACAAAAATGTAAATTAAATAGCTAACATATGTACATATTCCAGGCCACTGATGATGCCTTTCAGAAAATAAAGACGAAACGCGTATGGCACTAAAATTGTTTTATTCAGTTGCTGTCAGACGGTCCATAAGTAAAAATTATCAATATACCGAAATATTACACGCAACTGAGGAAGACAGGACTACAAAAGTTCAAGATCTCAAATATGCCTTTTTTAAACATAATTAGTGTGTTTTTATCTGTTGGGTTGGTGCATAGATTCGTAGCGTTTTTCCATAAGTTTAATAAACACAACAGATACACATGGCTCTGAGCACTATGGGACTTAACATCTGTGGTCATCAGTCCCCTAGAACTACTTAAACGTAACTAACCTAAGAACATCACACATATCCATGCCCGAGGCAGGATTCGAACCTGCGACCGTAGTGGTCCCGCGGTTCCAGACTGAAGCGCCTAGAACCGGCGGCCACACCGGCCGGCCAACAGACACACATATCGGAGACTTAAGTCATCAATAAAATATTCTCCTTCACAACACTCTCCCATCGTCGGGGTAATTTCTCGATTCCGCGATTACAGAAATCACGAGGATTTGAGGCGAAGTACTCGTCGAACCACGCTCAGAGAGCATTTACATCCGGAAAGGAAGTTCCTTGATGGTTGTTCAATAGAGAGCGGAAAAGGTGAGAATCTGAGGGCGCAAGATTAGGAGATTAGGTGAATAAGGTAGGTGCGGAATGATTTCCCAACCCAGCTCCTGTACAGTGTTTTTTGTCGGTCTGCATAATGCGGGCGAGCGTTTTCGCGGAGTAGCATCACTTCACGCATTCTTCCTTGTCGTTGTTCTAGGACTGTGTCTGCATGACGACACATTTGTTCACAATAAATGTCAGCAGTAATGATTACACCATGGGGAAGCAATTTGTACTACACCACAACATCGTCGTTGAATAACATTATCTTTTGCAGTTGCGCGCAGGTCTATAAACGGGAGTTGCTGCTTTGTTTGGGCTCAGCTATTCCTTTCTTTTCCTTATGTTTGCATAAAGAAACCATTTCTCTTCACCAGTAACGATACAGGATAGGGATGGTCGGTGTTGTTCACGATCCAGTTGATGACGAGCAAGCAGCGGTTCACATAAGGCCACCCGTCGATTTCTGTGATTTTCGCTCAAAGCATGCGGTACCCATACACATGGTTATTGAACCTTCTCCATTGCATGCAAATGTCGCACGATGGTGGAATGATCACAGTTCATCACATTTGCCAGTTCTCGAGTACACTAACGCGGATCATTGTGAATTAATGCGTTTAAACGATCTGCATCAAACCCGAGGGTCTTCCTGAACCTGGAAAAATGTTTCTGAGTGCCTCCAATGCTGTCACCATTCTACTGAACTCAAAAAGAACAGTAAATCGAAAATGTTCCGATTTCTCCACTTGGCACTCCATTTCCTAGCGTCCAAATGGAAAACGACAATATGTAAACTCAAACACAAGCAGTGAAATACAAATAAAAAATGACAATAGATAAACAAACCCATAGCAACCGAAATACCAACATGTAAAACAAAAACGCAACGAACTTACGCAGCAACCTAAATTTATGATTTTGTGAAATAATTACGAAACATTTATTTTTTGTCTTTCATGCTGAAAGAGCAAGGATCGGAGCAACACTGCTGCCGTACACTTCATTGGGAGCTGGACAACGGTCGCGCCGGTCAGAGCGACATCTTTCAGCCGATGCCAGCGACAACGAAAAGATACCGCTGTTTTGTTCTCATTTCCTGCAACGAGTATTAACGTAGCTTTAAAAAATACACGTAAAAGATAGCCTATATAAATTTAAACTCTCTAATGTTCAGTATTCACTTTGTATCTATCGCATACAATCCAACTCAAGCAAGTCGGTATACTCTAACTATGAAGTGTAATATTGCGGAAGATAACAATAAATTTTTTAAGTGGAGAGAAATTAAACAATAGCTTCGCCGTTTGAATCACATTATTTTGTCTAAGCATCTTTCTCCATTGGAGTTTAAAAAAACTGATGTTAATTGATCCTGCAGTGTGTCTGAAAGTATGAAATATTGCATAGGCGATGATTGTAAGGAGCAACTGATCGGCTTATTAATGCGAAGCGCTTATCGCCAAAAATAATAATCAGTTTTTCACAAGGTATAAAATTTGTGGATAAGAAACTAAGTACGACATATAAGCATGAATACAACATAATTTCATTTAACAAATGGATTGCTGAATCTTAGAGTTGTTGATAGCGTCTTGTAAAACGATTGTCTCTGACTGGCGCTAAGGTAACTAAAAGAACAAAAAAAATCCAGTTCTCCTATCTTATGCCATTGTACAAATTGCTACGTCATCCGGATGTTAATTATAAATATTTGTGGAAAGAGCCAGTAGACAAAGAGAGAATATCCCCATAAATAAAAATGTAAATTTTCATTTCTACAAAATCGTAAATCTCCGAAAGTTCTTCATCGATTGCTTCAAAATTTTTCTACAACGCTGCATTAGAATAGGAGCGAGCTTTCACATGTATTAAATAATTATGTAATGTATAAATAGGGAAACTTACTATCAAAAATCTCGAAAATTTCTTGAGGTAAATACTGTAATGAAGATTCGACGGACTTAGGCTATATATTTTTAATATATGTAATATATTAATACATAAATAAAATATATAAAAATGAAACGTTATTAGGAAAGTCGGAAGTTGTATTTCCATTTTCTCGGCTACTAATTTGAACGCTACTACAGTAACTGATTTTGCAATATCAATAAATAATATTCAAGGTCAGAGAGGAGAGAAGAGGAGATGGACAGAGGGGTGGGAAGAAATGGACATGGAAAGCGGAAAGGTTGCAACGGAGAGGGAAAGGGACCACGAGGAGATGGATTGTCAATGTAATCGGAAGTAAAATGGCACATTTCTGGCTTTCCATGCAGAAATTATAACTTAATTTTGCACAATATCTCCCCACACAGCACAGTCTTCACCAGCTGCTGAGACCAACGATGTTTTTAGGATCGCTGCCTGGTTTTGACACACATACAATGTCGCATAATACGAACGGTATCTTCTTATTGCACGTTCACTATACAGAGCTATGAAGAAAGCGACAGTGCCCTATACGTTAACTGGGACACTGCCAGTAAAACAGATTATTCGTTCGATAACAAGGATTTATTTTATATTTATCACCCAATGAGTTTCTGTTTTACAACGAAGAATTTTGGGAAAATAAACTTCATTTTCGTCGTTCTGTCGACTGTTCATTTCTCAGTGCTATTGGATTGTTATATCAGTGAAGTTATAATGTCGGTCAGTCAGAAACATATATGGTCACGTACAACAGTAGTGGTAACTGTGAACGTATAGGTGATTTGACTGTTTTGTTTTCATCACCAGTCTAAGTGCTGGCAGATTTCTCCTTCTCCTTTTCTTATATTCCGCACTCAACGACATCAGAAGCATACCATTACACTATACCAGTACTAACTACATAACACTAAGTGATCAAAAGTATCTGAATGCCTGGGTGAAAATGACTTACAAGTTCGTGACGCCCTCCATCGGTAATGCTGGAATTCAATATGGTGTTGGCCCACACTTAACCTTGATGACAGCTTCCACTCTCGCAGGAATACGTTCAGTCAGGTGCTGGAAGGTTTCTTGGGGAATGACAGCCCATTCTTCACGGAGTGCTGTACTGAGCAGAGGTATCGATGTCGGTCGGTGATGCCTGGCACGAAGTCGGCGTTCCAAAGCATCCCAAAGATCTTCTATAGGATTCAGGTCAGAAGTTTGTGCTGGCCAGTCTATTACAGAAACGTTCTTGTCATTACAGAGATGTTCTTTTCGTGTAACCACTCCCCCATAGGCCGTGCTTTATGATCAGGTGCTCGATCGTGTTGAAAGATTCAATAGCCATCCCCGAATTGCTCTTCAACAGTGGAAAGAAATAAGGTGCTTAAAACATCAATGTAGACCTTAGCTGTGATAGTGCCACGCAAAATAACAAGTGGTGCAAGCCCTGTCCATGAGAAACACAACCATTCTGCTCTCCCACGATGTCTAACGACTACTGAGACGCTGATATGGAGTACCTCGCAGTAGGTGGCAGCACAATGCACCTAATATGAAAAACCTATGTTTTGGGGGTGTCCGGATACTTTTGATCACATAGTGTGTCACACAAGTCGCCAATGATAAACTACCTCCAGGAAGGGGGCTCCAATAAATTTTTGAGGGACAGTTTATACGTATACGAACATAACGCACTCTAGTATCCAGGGAACTATTTCAACGTAGACTGAACTATAAACCTGGGGAAGAATATGTTTGAAGGATACCTGTATCACAAGACGGCAATTATAACTTGATAACTCAAAACGTAGTCCTGGTCTTAGTGGAATTTAACTTCATCACTTCACAACGTACACACACGCTTCAGTTTAAAGTAATACTCATTGTTAACTCGCCGTCTAATGAGGGAAATTATAGTGGAAAAGTGTCACCACAGACAAGTGCAACAGTTTGCAGATGACTTCACTAAAAGTTTTTGACGATATATTGGACAGAAAGGTAACATGGACGACGGAGAGTACTCGAAAAATTCACGCTTCAGTTAAGTACAAGACGTCACACATGCGGAAGGATGGATACAGCGTCGTAGGCAGTGGCAACTACCTCAAACGGATAGAAACAAACTGATTACAATGAATATTCGATTAACTTTATGCTTTAATATGCTACCAGAAGGCTGTTCCTGCTTTACATAAAAAATAAAAGGGCATATTGTATCTGCAAAAACTTCACCGCATTCCTATTTGAAAGATACATATTCGCCTTTGATTGTAAACTGTCTTTTCAATCATCATGACCATAGTTTCGACCATTTAAAAGTGGAAAATTTCTGTAGGAAACTAAGGCATGAAAATAATCATATAAGATAAGGACGCATTTTTTCCCGTATAGTTAACATGGAATTTTCCATTTTAAAGTGACCAAACTGTCACAGGCGAAAATGCAGTAGTTTTAAAAACGTTGCGTGACTGTGAAACCAGAACAAGAACAGATATCACAGCTCTTGTTGCATAGAACTAAATTTTAATGTCAGCAAAACTCGGGTTTTTTTTTTTTTACGGGATTCGAAAGATTATGTGTGGACAGCGAAACATATATTAGTTCCAACAATGTCCTCCTAAATCATAAAAAATAAAAAGCATCGAAATTGAAACTTCCTGTTGTTTAATTAGACGAGGTATGGGTTGATACACATAGTGTAACGTGTGTGAACCTGTAATGTGCGTAAACCCTTATGTAAATGATAATGCACTGGTGCTATTGCGAAACAGACAGGCTAATCAACGTAAAATTTCTAAGTGTTTAACAAGTGACATCGTTTCAGTATAATGACATCGCAGCGTAATCTCTCGCTATGTCTTTTAATTTTTGCCAAACATAAGTTTGACAGCATTGCCACTCAGTCGTGGACATTAGTTCTTCTTACAGGGTAATATCAAGAAATCACTAAGCAGAAAATGAAACTTATTTATGACTTGGTTTCGGTCATCCTCGACAACAGATGAAGGAACAAGACTATGAGAAAACTGCATACTGCAAATCGTAGAGAGGCATAGACAAAGTATCACACTATTTTACTACGAATGGTAAAATGTACAGAAGTAACATAATCCGGAACGTTTCAAGGTCTTTTTACTGGTGAACTGAATATGGGAAGATTAGTGATAACAAGTGAAGAAACAGAATGGAAAAATTGTAACAGAGAAGACGAGACCACTTTGGAGCGCAAGAAGATTCGCGATAACTTAGCGGCTGGCTCTGAGCACTATGCGACTTAACTTCTGAGGTCATCAGTCGCCTAGAACTTAGAACTAATTAAACCTAACCAACCTAAGGACATCACACACATCCATGCCCGGGGCAGGATTCGAACCTGCGACCGTAGCGCCTAGAACCGCACGGCCACTCCAGCCGGCGATAACTTAGCGAAAAACGAGCAGTTGTCACAGTATACACACACACACACACACACACACACACACACACACACACACATATACGCACAAACTCCTCTTCTGTGTGGACACGTTGGTTTGTAGAATCTGTAGATTTAGCAAGCATCGTAATAAGCACGCGGTCGAAAGCGATACCATAACTACATAGACATGAACCACGTGAGAACTTGTCACAACCAGCTCATCGCTCAAGCGAATCAATGTACAGAATCACACAGTTGCACCAGTACTGTCGATCAGATTGCAAACGTGTGCCTTGCGTTTGATGTTCTCCTGTCGATACGTTGCCAGTCACGCTGTAGCACCAGTCAACCTAAAAAAAGCAAACGCGGGAAGAAATAGAAAGAGTATACAGGGAAGGGAGAAACAAGAGGGAGCGGGTCATTTACCTTCCGCCAGAGGCATCGGAAAACTATTTCCATGTTCCTGGCGTCTCTGTGACAGGTCGCGTCTGAGACGCAGTGTTATCGTTTTTGTGGAAAAAACGTAGGATAAACTGAGTACTGTCTCTGTTTTATGGCGCTACTGCAGTCGTTGACACACTCTCTCTTCTGTGGGCTGGTCGTTATAAAAGAAACATAGCTACACGTGGGACACGACCAGCTGCGACGGAGCGCTAGCACAGGACCAGTCCGATATCGCTGGAGGTAGGCCAGCTGCTTCTTAAGCGAATAGCTACGTGTAGAGAGAGAGAGAGAAAGATAGATAGAGAGAGAGAGTGAATGTGTGTGTGTGTGTGTGTGTGTGTGTGTGTGTGTGTGTGCGAGGGAGAGAGAGAGAGACAGACAGACAGAAGGTGGGGGAGGGGAGTTGTACTTGTAACTCCCAAATCCACTGGCCGGAAACTACTGTGAGTGTGATTATTATATCCTTTTCGTACAGCAACGTAACGACTGCTGATTAGTCTCGTGCGGGCACCTGTAGAACGCATTCCCGAAACGATTATATACGAGAGTACCAAGATGACACGGAACCTCTCCCCATTTCTTGCCGCTTACAATCTAGACTTATATTTCTATCAAAACCATTATCAAGCAATGAAGGGAACGCTGAAAGGTGTAAGGACTATACAAAAGAGAGTAATTTAATTTTAGTGAAAGGGATGAGAAAGTAGATGAATATAAGATGGGAAGTGCGTTACAGCGAGAATTAGATAGAGCTTGAAAGCCCTAACTCCAAATGAAGCACCTTGACTAGTCGACATATCTTCAGAATCATTGAGATCCTTGAGAGAACATACCATAACAGAACTATTCCACCTTGTATCCAAAATATTTCATGCAGGCTAGATACTCTTAAGCTTCAAGAACAGTGTAATAATTCCTAATTGTAAAATGCCAGTTGCTGAATATTACAGAACCATGTTTTACAAGCAATGGTTGCAAAATTATTGAACTGAATTATTTACAGAAAGAAGAGGAACTGGCAGAAGTCGACCTCCGGAATGATCGTTTCGGGTTTCGAAGAAATGTAGCAACAAGTGATGCATTGCCGACACTGCAGTTTATCTTAAAAGATATATTGAACACATGCTAACCAACGATGTACAGTTTAGAGAAAGCTTCTGACAGTATATAAATACAGAGAGAGAAATATTTTCTACAACCGAACTGCAGTTATAAGAGTCCAAAAAAATGAAAGAGGAAGAGTACTTGAGAAGGGAGGGAAAGGTTATTCAGTCTGTACACTGAGCAAAGAAAACCAAGAAGAAATTTGGAAAGGGGACTGAAGCTCAGTGGAAAGAAATAAAAACTTTGTCGTTTGCTGATGACATTGTAATTCCGTCTCAGACGGCAAAGTATTTGGAAGAGCAGAATGAGATTTTCACTCTGCAGCGGAGTGTGCGCTGATATGAAACTTTAGGTCCCGAGTTCGAGTCTCGGTCGGGCACACAGTTTTAATCTGCCAGGAAGTTTCATTTGGAAGAGCAAGTGTCTTGAAAAGAAGTTATAAGATAAACGTCAACGAAAGTAAAACAGGGGCAGTGGAATGTAATAGAATGAAATGAGGCGATATTGAGGGAATTAGATTAGGATACGAGACATACGCTGGGTCATCAAGGAATCGTTAATTTAATAATGGAGGGAAGTTTGTGTGTCGACGGAGAGTTAAATCCATACTTCCGTTCGCTATGGCTAGTGTCATATACGTTAGCTTCACGCGACACTTCGAAGACAGAAACATCCATTCGAAGAAGTGAGACATAAAGGTAGTTGGGCGTCATTTTTCAAAAGCTGAATTTCTTTGCACATATGCGGAAGTTAATCTGAGAACAATAAAAGCTTTTCAGAAAACTGTAACAATTTACAAACGAATATCGACTGTATCTGCGTTTCAAGAATGCCACAACGCGATTTTAACACCAATTGTTAGCGTCACAACTGCACAGGTCACGAAATAACAAAGTGAGAACATCGCAGTGAAATGCGTCGCATCAAAAGCGGAATATGGCTCAGAGTCACGGGTGCTTTTACTACAAAGCCTATCGAAATAATCCTCTTGTTAGGAATTTGCCCCATAGATATAAAAGAACATTATCTAGGAGCTTGTGACTGAATGCGCAAACTCAATTAGCAGATATGCAAGATTCAAAATTCAAATGGCTCTAAGCACTATGGGACTTAACATCTGAGCTCATCAGTCCCCTAGACGTAGAACTACTTAAACGTAACTAACCTAAGGACATCACACACATTCATGCCCGAGGCAGGATTCAAACCTGCGACCGTAGCAGCAGCGCAGTTCCGGACTGAAACGCCTAGAACCACTCGTCCACAGCGGCCTGCAAATATGCGAGACTTTACTAGCCTTAGCATTACTGACGAGAAGCAGATTAACGAATAGATGCTTGTCGAATGGCAATGAGACTCGTAGGACATGGTACAGAAACGCTTACTGCGGACTGGTAGGCGCGCCTGAACGTATTTCTTTCGAACGTGACAAATTTACTGAATCTATTAACGGTTTAGTCGTAATATGTTAGTTATGCCATTTACATGTACGAAGAAATATATTTATGTACACGTACGAAAAAAGTGACAGCAGCTTCATACACTAGTATCATATGCGAAGCTAAACCAGGTGAGTATGAAAATACGGAAAGCCTCCGCCAACAAAGGGAAGTCAGCGCCAGTTGAAACAGCTCATTAGGAATTACAGAACAGCAAGTTTTAAGGACCGCCCCACATAGAGAAACATGATTGGAAGTTATGACGTGGCCTGTCTAACGATGCGAGTAATCGAGTGTCTACAGGAGACCAGAAACAAAAGAACTAGTAATTTGTCTAATAACAGAAAACTGCTGTGTGAGTGAGAGGGCGTGGCTGCGCATCTGGTGCCGTGTTTTGCCGGGACATTTCAGGAGAACTGTCTCCTGGTGAGTATGGTGGGGATGCAGTGTTGGATGGGGGTACCGCACCTCTCTCAGGATGTGGAGCAGTTGTTATAGCAATAAGACTTTCCTGGCGACACGGTTATCTTTCAGAATGAAAGCAAGTTCAGATCTGAAAGATTTCCAATGGAATAGATAATGCAATATAGTACAGAGCAAATCAATAGTGATTCATGAAGAAAAGACATTTTTGTTGTAACGGAGACACCAACGATTGCTTTTGTTTTGACAGTAATTTATTTTCCGGCCCAGTTACAACTCCAGTACGAAATTACGAGTTGCATTGTCATCGGCCACATTCGTATCATAAGACATATTCCGTGGCTTCAACCTCTCAGGAAATGTAGTTTTCTTTGTGGTTGGACAGAGTCAAGGCCTCTGCCTTAAACTCTGAAGAGAGCTGATAACGATCAAAATCGGTTACTTCGTATTGAAGTTGTTGTAATTTTGTCGGGAAATAAGTAATTTTCAAATAGTAGCGTACATAGTAACATCTGATTAACACATCTGCTTTCCGAATGTGAAACACAGTGTTGTCGTTGTTGTTGTGGTCTTCAGTCCTGAGACTGGTTTGATGCAGCTCTCCATGCTACTCTATCCTGTGCAAGCTTCTTCATCTCCCAGTACCTACTGCAACCTACATTCTTCTGACTCTGCTTGGTGTATTCATCTCTTGGTCTCCCTCTACGCTTTTTTCCCTCCACGCTGCCCTCCAATGCTAACTTCGTGATCCCTTGATGCCTCAGAACATGTCCTGCCAATCGATCCCTTCTTCTAGTCAATTTGTGCCACAAACTTCTCCTCTCCCCAATTCTATTCAATACCTCCTCATTAGTTACGTGATCTACCCATCTAATCTTCAGCATTCTTCTGTAGCACCACATTTCGAAAGCTTCTATTCTCTTCCTTTCCAAACTATTTATCGTCCGTGTTTCACTTCCATACATGGCTACACCCCATACAAATACTTTCAGAAATGACTTCCCGACACTTAAATCTATACTTGATGTTAACAAATTTCTCTTCTTCAGCAACGCTTTCCTTGCCATTGCCAGTCTACATTTTATATCCTCTCTATTTCAACCATCATCAGTTAGGAGTTGTTTAATGAGAAACTTAGATGTTACTGTTATGGTCTTTAAGACTGGTTTGATGCAGCACTTAACGCTAGTCTGTTGTACGCAAATCTCTTCGTGTCCGCATAACTACTGCGACCAACATGCATTTGAACCTATTTACTATAGTGAAATCTCGATCTTCTTCCACAATTCTTATCTGTGACCTCTGTTGCTAATTTTACTCTGCATTTATGTCTCACAATGTGTCGTGACATCCGGACTATCTTTTCAGTCCAAGTGCACCATAAATTTCTTTTCTCTTCGACTCAGTTCCACTTTATCAGTTATCCGAATTCTTCATCAATTTCTCAAATTCTTCTGCAGAACGTCATGTCAAAAACTTACATTGTTTTCTTGTCTGTACTGTAAAAAACACTTTCTAATGATTAAATTTATATTAGACGTTAACCTAGTTTCTGTTGTTGTTACTAGTCTGCACCTTACATCCTCCACGCTTTTGGGAACGTGAGCTATTTTGATGTCCAAATAGTAAAATTCTATTAATTTTAGGGTCTCATTTTGTAATCTAATTCTGTCAGACTCTCTTAATTGCACCCAACTACAGTACTCTTGTTTTACTTTTGTTGGAGTGCATCTTGTTACAACTTTTCAAGACTACTGATGAGAGGCACCCACTTGCCTTTCTCATACTGTGGCATCAAGCAGTCAGGCCTGCAAGATGAGTGGTTTGCCAAGCGAGTGGAATCTTCCTTAATTTATCGAGCAACATGAATTCTCGTATCTTACTATTTAGTTACAAATTATCCTCCTGTATGAATAATACGCAACGGAAACACGCATCTGACTATCAGTGATTTATAGAACTCTGACTGTACACTACGCACTGGCAATACCACATTTACCTTTTGTCTTTGATTTAACGGCTTTTATATAAATTCGGGACATTACGATAACATACAATTTAATGAAAAAGGCCACCAATCTCTTTCTTTTCACTATTTGATTTATTCCTAAACACACAAATTCTACAACCTACAACAGAATCACATGAGAAATTCCGCCCAGTGGGCATGGCTTTACGTTAGTGAATCTCTATACTATGGTCTCGTAATCTATTTACCGCAACAGTGCACTCCCTGGATCGGATGGTGGATCTTTTATTATACCTCACACTTCGCCTCTCACAATAATCCTCACGAAACTTTCCTCCAGATCGAGCGATACAGAAGGAACAGGCATACCCACAAATCTTTCGAAACTACCTTGCTACTCCCATGCAAAACACACATACCCAAATTACAAGACATACACAACACAACAATATGAAATATTACACAAAGAACGGTTACAACTTCATCACTTTCCGCTTTCCCACTTCAATCAATATTTATCCCAGTTTCACACGACACTGCCCCACTTTGTAATTCTACTTTCCTACTGTGAACTCTGGAGATAAACGCACGTCTTCCTGTGCAATGCAAGCCAAGTGGCGTTGCTGGAAAAATGGCCGACTCACCTTGATTCTCTCTCAGAGTTTAAATTCAGCGTCACACGGAATGATATTTCTTAAATACTTCAACTTATGATACACACGCTATTTCTTAAATATTTCAGCTTATTGTACACACGCTATTAATTCTTAGATATTTCAGCTTATTGTACACACGCTATTAATTCTTAAATATTTCAGCTTAAGCTCACGGAAGTATCTCAACTTATAACTACAAGTGGGCTCTTTGTGACCGTTGGTTTACTACAATCCCCTTAAAATTACCTGCCTCACTTTGTAATTTTCCCCACAAAAGGTCCTGTGAAAGAGAAATTATTAATTCTAACTACTCTTAAATATTCCACATCCATACCATGCCTCCACTCTTTCATTACGGAGCACAACAAAAAAAACAGGTCTTTACAGCAGAAGGTTCAGCGGCAGAGTGCTGAAACATGGCCGTATTCCGATTCTCTCGCACCTCTCTCGAAGTGGGAGAAGCACCCTGCTACCTTATTGGTCAGCCACATTTCAGACGCTCAAAGCTCTGGTAACTTCCATCTCTTTGGTCTCACCAAAGGTAGCCAAAGGATCGACTCAAAGATGATCATATATTCCGATTCACTATCTGTGGTTAGCAGACGACCATACATTCATTCCTTTCACAGATCTCACCAAACTGGATGTAGGGATTTATTTTGAGGGAGTGCACATGTGATCAATTAAATAAATAAATTGTCATTCTTTCCCACACTGGTATCCGGCTTCGCTGTATTAATTGAAATTGAGTTACTTTTACACAAAAAAGTGTGTTCTTCTGACAAGAATTTCGTACCTATTTTCAATGTTGGGCGGTACTGTACCCTTTCACCGATTCCATTCCATTGATCCTTCAAGTCCTTTGCTGTGTGACAGAATTACGGTATTGTCGGCAAATTTTGAAGTTTTTATTTTCTTGCTGAACTTACCTTTTTCCAATTACTCCTTGGTTTCTTTTATTGCTTCCATTATGTACGGATAGAATAACAAGTCTCGCGCTCCTGTCACTAGCTGCCCTTCGACTCTTAGATCTTTTTTCTGCTCAGGTTCTAAATAACGTCTCTTTCCCTGTATTAATATACAGAACCACGACAAATTCAGAATTTCAATAACTGTGTTGCAGTCAACATTATCGAAAGCAACGATAAATATGTGAGTGAAGCCAGAATAGTATGTTCATGGTTTATATTATTACTAGCTTACTGCCCAAGGCTCCGTCCAATTACGCGTATGTCAAATGGTTCAAATGGCTCTGAGCACTATGGGACTCAACTGCTGTGGTCATTAGTCCCCTAGAACTTAGAACTACTTAAACCTAACTAACCTAAGGACATCACACACACCCATGCCCGAGGCAGGATTCGAACCTGCGACCGCAGCAGCAGCGCGGCTCCGGACTGGAGCGCCTAGAACCGCACGGCCGGCTACGCGTATGTCAGATTCATTGTACACGTATCTGATTCTCAGTCGTTTTACTCCGCACGAGTCCAGAGTGAATGTTAAATTTATCCAAGGAATTCAACCGTGTGGCATAATCTTAGGTCTGGAAACACGTTCGCAAAATCATTGGGCCGCTGCGATGCTCGCTCCCGCGACCTGGTTGACAGGATGAACGCCGGCCAGGGTGGCCGAGCGGTTCTAGGCACTACAATCTGGAACCGCGAGACCGCTAACGTCGCAGGTTCGAATCCTGCCTCGGGGATGGATGTGTGTGATGTCCTTAGGTTAGTTAGATTTAAGTAGTTCTAAGTTCTAGGGGACTGATGACCTCAGATGTTAAGTCCCATAGTGCTCAGAGCCATTTGAACAGGATGAACAGCGCAGGTCACAACAAATTGCACTGCATACTTTTAAAGTATTCTAAGTCAACTAAATACACAGGTCATTTTAGAACATTTTTAGATGCTGTATGCACATATTCTCTGCCGTTTTACTCCGTACAACTCCATACAGCGTGTTAAATTTATATGGTGTTTACCCCCTTCTCACCCAATCCCCAGCGGTAAGGGTAGTAGGGTTATTGTACTCCCGTAGTATTTTTATCTTAAAAAAAATTGGCCAGCTGCAAATAAAACTCGTGCACTAAGGGTTCCATACGAACTTCAAAATGGCTCTGAGCACTATGGGACTTAACATCTGAGGTCATCAGTCCCCTAGAACTTAGAACTACTTAAACCTAACTAACCTAAGGACATCACACACTTCCATGCCCGAGGCAGAATTCGAACCTGCGACCGTACCGGTCGTGCGGTTCCAGACTGAAGCGCCTAGAACCGTTCGGCCACAACGGCCGGCGTGGCCTGTACTGACAAGAAACTTCACCAAAGAAAGCTATGGCGTTTGTGATTCACGACTTCATTATCATTCGTTGACTGTCGTACCACTGCAGTGAGTGTTTTGTTACGATATCGGTTATGATTTCCGCGATGTTTTGCATTTACATTAAACAGCCACAAGTCTAGGTCTACAAATGCTTGGAATTTCCGTCCCATGCAGGGCCCCGCAGCTGCTCCCAGTTTGCTCTGCATGTGTACAGACAGCGTTAGCCACCCCCTGGCGCGTGTTTTCTGGTGCGCCACCCCATTACCCATTCCAGATGCGTAATGAGCGGAGCCCGGGGGCTCGGCGGCCGCTTTTTGCCAGCGCGCCACGCTGCCGCATCAGCATTCAGCGCGCCTTCGCGCCGCCAGCGCCGGAGCTGTGCCCTATTGGCTCGTCATGTGCCCCGCCGTGACCCTAACCGCCGCTGATCAATAACTGACCGACGCTGCCGCCGACAACGACGACGAGGCCGCTGCCGCCCCTTTTGAAGACGTCCTCAGGCAGCGGACAGTATACGATAGCCGTTACTACGCGCAGTCCACATTCTGCCCTCGTCACGAAGACCATGTTCCTCGAGTAAAATTTCGAAAGCACCACTCTGGCAATCACGTTTCCAAAATACTATATATTGTTTGCAAGTCTTTCGGTTTGCAGCCGAGATGTCGAAATATCATATAAAGAGAAAATGACAACTCCCATAATTGTTTTGGTCAGGTGTCGATCGTAGATGTAGTCCAGCGCAGCTGCAAATGGTGTAGGCTACACTCCTGCGATGTCCACCGTTCACAGGTTGGTCGGTCCCAAACTAGTGAGCAACGAAATCTGCCCTCGACATCTCACAAAGACATTTAATGAAGCTGTCGTAACATCGTTTAAAGAGAAAATGAGAATTCGACTGCAAATACAAACACTTTCAAACACTCAGTTTCGCCGATAAACTGCGAATGATCACAATTTTTTTGAAATCGGATACCTTGTAAGTAGGCTGTTTAGGTTCTTATGTAAGTAGGCTGTTTATGTTCTCTTATTGGCAACGTTACGTAGCGCTCAATATGAAAATCACTGGCTGTGCTGTGTGCAGTCTGTCGCTAGTTTGCATTGTTGTCTGCCATTGTAGTGTTGGGCAGCGGCAGCTGGCTGTGAACAGCGCGTAGCGTTGCGCAGTTGGAGGTGAGCCGCCAGCAGTGGTGGATGTGGGGAGAGAGATGGCGGAACTTTGCAATTTTTCATGAACTGATATATATATTATGACTTGTGATGATATTAAGGTAAATACATTGTTTGTTCTCTATTAATATCTTTCATTTGCTAACTATCCCTATCAGTAGTTAGTGCCTTTAGTAGTTTGAATCTTTTATTTAGCTGGGAGTAGTGGCGCTTGCTGCATTGCAGTAGTGGGAGAAACGAAGATTATTGTGAGGTAAGTGATTTAGTGATTTGTGAAAGGTATAGTTTAATGTTTGTCAGGGCCATTCTTTAGTAGGGAATTTTGAAAGTCAGATTGCGTTGCGCTAAAAATATTGTATGTCAGGTTAAGCACAGTCCTGTATAATTGTTCAAAGGGGACGTTTCATAACCTTATTCCCAGCACTCTATTGACCACAGAAAACAACATCATATTGCCATCTGCAGAGAAAAGAAAGAAAAAAATGCCATGAAAATTAATTGTGCTTTAGAGCTCTCTTTACGGGAGAATTAACGATAGTAATAATAATAATAAATATAATAATAATGCTTACTTCATCTATGTCATACCCTATGAGATGTTTTCATGCAACCATTGTGGCTGGCTAGGCTACCTACCTCCAAGGGGTTTGTTTACCCGAGTTGTACACACATAAAGAAAAGTTTTGCATGACCTCGATTCCGAGAGTTCCGGAACCTATACAGAAAATTGGAACAGAGATCAACTAAACATCATTTCCGCCCTTTTTATTGCTCGTGAAAACCACACATTGCATGTTGTACCACCATACAGCGAGACCTTCAAAGGTGGTGGTCCAGATTACTGTACATACCGGTACCTCTAATACCCATAGCACGTTCTCTTGCATTGATGCATGCCTGTATTCGTCGTGGCATACTATCCACAAGTCCCCCAAGGCACTGTTGGTCCAGACTGTCCCATTCCTCAACGGCGATTCGGCTTAGATCCCTCAGAGTGGTTGGTGGGTCACGTCGTCCATTAACAGCTCTTTTCAATCAATCCCAGACATGTTCGATAGGGTTCATGTCTGGAGAACATGCTGACCACTCTAGTCGAGCGATATCGCTATCCTGATGGAAGTCATTCACAAGATGTGCACGATGGGAGCACGAATTGTTGTCCACAAAGACGAATTCCTCGCCAATATGCTGACGATGTGGTTGCACTGTCGGTCGGAGGATGGCATTCACGTATAGCACAGCCGTTACGGCGCCTGCCGTGACCACTAGCGATGTACGTCGGCCCCACCCACAGGAGGGAACCTCCACATTGCTGCACTCGCTGAACACTGTGTCTAAGGCGTTCGTCTGGTTGAAGGCATATGCGACACTCATCGGTGAAGAGAATGTGACGCCAATCCTGAGCGGTCCATTCGACATGTTGTTAGGTCCATCTGTACCGAGCTGGAAGGTGTCGTGGTTGCAAAGATGTAGCTCGCCATGGACGTTGGGGGTGAAGTTTCGCTTCATGCAGCCTACTGCGCACAGTTTGAGTCGTAACACGATTTCCTGTGGCTGCACGACAAGCATTATTCAACATGGTAGCGTTGCTGTCAGGGTTCCTCCGAGCCATAATCCGAAGGTAGCGGTCATCCACTACAGTAGTAGCCCTTGGGCGGCCTGAGACAGTTCCCGTCTCTCTATATTTCCCCCACGTCCGAGCAACATCGCTTTGGTTTATTCCGAGACGCCTGGACACTTCCCTTGTTGAGAGAGCCCTTCCAGGCGCAAAGTAACAATGCGAACGCGATCGAACCGCGGTACTGACCGTCTAGGCGTGGTTGAACTACAGACAACACGAGCCGTGTACTTCCTTCCTGGTGGAATGACTGGAACTGAGCGGCCGTCGGACCCCTCCGTCGAAAAGGCGCAGTTCATGCATGATTGTTTACATCTTTGGGCGGATTTAGTGGCATCTATAAACAGTCAAATGGACTGTGCCTGTGATACAATGTCCACAGTCAACGTCCATCTTCAGGAATTCTGGAAACCGGGGTGATGGGAAACATTTTTTCATGTGTGTATTTAACATCTGTTCTTGCCGTAAAGCGACACGGCTGGAAACGGCCGTTGGAAGCATCATGGCATACCGTAGCCTCATTGTTCAGTTCGCTACTGGTGAGAAAGAGCGCTGTTCTGAGTTGCACTGTGAATTTCTACCAGTGAACAGTGTGTAGAAGAGTGTTTCTCTATCTATGAAGTCGTTGGCCTTCTTAAAGTCGATGAATGTTTTTGTGATGTTCCTGGATTTTCTTACTGTTAATATTGTTCTCCGACAATAGATCTGTTCACCGCATGATGTTCCCTTTCTGAACCGTCCATGGTATTCTTTTATCTGTGGATATATTTGAGACTCTAGCCGATTTAACAGGGCATTTGATAGAATTTTGTATGTCACAGGCAGTAGTAAAATTCCTCTGTACTCATTAGGGCTGTTTTATCTTTCGTGTAGAGGGAGTGTATTCTGATATCTTTTCTGTTTCCCAGATGTTTTTAATGATTTTTTGTATTTTGGGTGTGATGTGTTCGTGGTCTAAATTCCAGATCCATCTTCTCCAGGAGATCTGTTACATTTCAATGATTTTATTATGTTCACGATCTTCTCGTGTGTTGGTGGTTTGGAATCGTGGTTGGGTTCTAGCTTCTCGAACTGTAGGACCTGTATCAGTTGATCAGAGTTAAGTAGTGTGTCGAAGTATTGCGTTAATATTTCACAGTTCTTTTTTGGGTTGTGCACAGTGTTCCGTCTTGTCTTCTGATGCATAAGCTGGGTGGTTGGTATCCTGTCATATTTTCTTTGAATGTTCTGCAAAATTTTCGTGTGTTGTTTTTGTTGAAATCCATTTGAGTCTCTTTAAATCTGTTGTTTTGGTAGCCTCTTTTTCCTCTACAGGTTATTTTCGAAATGGTCTTCTGTAGCTGTTGAATTTTTCCCACTTTTCGGATGTTCTATGTTAAATTTTTTCCAAGCTTGTATTGCTGTCTTCTGTGGCTATTCATACGTCACGTTCCACCATATGTGTTTCCTTTTTCTCGGTTGTTGCTCAAATTTTATTAGTTCCTCGATTTTTTCTGGCAGTTCTGTTCAGTCGTTACTAACATTTTTTCTGTTATTTCTTCCTTGTTTAGTTGTGGGTACTCTTGGTCTGTTCTGAAAGTTCTGTTGGATCTCTCGATTTGTTCACTGGGTACAAATTTCTCTTTAATTTGGATGATCGTATTCGAAAAATTTTTTCCTTTTTCTTACATTCATAATTTCTCTGGGTTTTTTTCGTGGATATCGCAATGTGGTCTATCTGAAAATTCTCCTAGGTCATTATGTGGATTTCCAAGTTCGTAGTCTCATGTATGGTTTCTGCAATTACGTAAACATGATTTTAAGGTCGAAAGTCATCCAGAAGTTTATCAGGCTCTCTCCACTCTTCTTTGTACACTTATGAGCTGTGTATTTTCCTGTAGTGTTTTGAATTTTCTTACCGTGCCTAAGTGGGTAATAAAATCTCCCTGTTAAATTTCCACTTGGTTCTCGTGTATTTTGTTGGTGATTTCTTCCAGATCTTCCCAGAAATGTTCTATCATCTGCGAGATTTTTCTTGTTGTGGTTGTTTGTGGTGGCATGTGAACTGATTAGTTTATAGGCTTTTTTTTTAGATCGTATCGTGGGTGTTGAAATGTTTTCTGATTTTGTAGTGAAATCTATTGAAGAGTTCTGTATCTACTTGTGTATTATAAATACTGTTTCGAAGAGTTTAGGATTTATTCCTGGAATAGTTACGCTTGGTTTGCCCTTCTATGTTCTGTAGTTTTCCGATTCAAATGGTTGTCATTTGAGATTTGTGTTTCCTGGATTGCCAGAATTTTGATAATGAATTTATCCGTGGTGGTTGTCAGTTGTTTCAATTTACCTGGCTTCAGTAAAGTGTTCGTGTTGAGTTTTTCCATGTAAGTATTCTCTTAGTTTTGCGGGTTTTTGAGAAACTACGATTCTTTTCTTCATGACATGCTGCATCCGCTGGAATCCGATGATCAGATCTATTACCTAGCCTTATCGACTAAGGCTCAGCGTATTGGATTCTTTCCCATTGTTTTGTCATGATTATTAGTTTGTGTTGAGGTTTTGGTGGTGAAATCCCAAAAGCTCTCCCACAATTTCGACTGGAGTCTTGAGTTCCAGAAGAGTCAATCATAGCCGAGTTCACAGAGCCAACAGACGCTGACCAGAGTACCGGTGGCTGAGCCGGCCGGGGTGGCCGAGCGGTTCTAGGCGCTACAGTCTGGAACCGCGCGACCGCTACGGTCGCCGGTTCGAATCCTGCTTCGGGCATGGATGTGTGTGATGTCCTTAGGTTTGTTAGGTTTAAGTAGTTCTAAGTTCTTGGGGACTGATGACCTCAGAAGTTAAGTCCCATAGTGCTCAGACCCATTTGAACCGGTGGCTGACACACAGACGTATCTGGATTTTATAACGCTGGGGCACTGACAGGGTGCTGCCATCCAGAGCCAGATGAACCGTATTATACATATTCATTTAATTCTTCTTTTCATCATTTAAAACAGATTAATATACAGGGTGTTTTAAAAAGAATGTATGTATTTCGAATGCATATATTTACTAAACTTTAAGATATACGAATATGAAGCTTTACACACATATTTACGAACCTCTCAAGTTCAGATTACAGATGTTCAATATGTCCTCCATGAGCAACACACGACCAATCCAACGGTTCGGTAGAGTTTTATTCAAATATTCAAGCAATTGGTGACTACAGTGAGGGGACCCCCCGTCTTGTTGAAAAATTAATCGGATGATCAATTTGGTACCTCATCCTGAAACGTCTTTGCACTGTAATCAGATAATTGCACTTCGCAAACTCGAGAACACAAAATGATTTCTGCTGCGGAGTATCCATTTAAAACATATGACGGTTACCAAGCAAAACGGAAGACATCTGACATCTAGCGGCTATTAATATAAACTAGACTATGTATTCGCTTCTCCAATAGCCGAGCCGAGGCGCAGCGATCGATAGTTTGGGCAAAATAAAACTTTGTAATATGCATATTCTTTTTGAAACACCGCGTATTTCTGCGGATTTAGTGTTATCAGATGCAATTAAGAGATAAGAAATTAAGCTGTTGTATCTTTGGGGATACAAAGTAAGCATAGCAGTTCGTATAAGGACACGTGAAGAAGTGGGCTGTTTCTCCTGGGTGAACATGAATGTGAAATGTATAAATTACATGTTTTTACTATAAGTATTGTATGAGTAACTTGCGATTTTTACCAAGGAACAATATATTATGCTACAATGTACGCCTATTCCATGGAATTGTGATTCTGTGTTAGAAAAAATGGTTCAAATGGCTCTGAGCACTATGGTACTTAACTGCTGTGGTCGTCAGTCCCCTAGAACTTAGAACTACTTAAACCTAACTAACCTAAGAACATCACACACATCCACGCCCGAGGCAGGATTCGAACCTGCGACCGTAGCGGTCACGCAGTTCCAGATCCAGACTGTAGCGCCTAGAACCGCACGGCCACTACGGCCGGCGCTCTGTGTTAGAACTCTAACACCTTTTGTCATTACTATTCTTCTTCTTAGCTTATGATCTGGACGCGAACCGTAAGGAGCGTTTAACGAAGGTTTATCTTGCTGTCTCAGCCAATGTAAATTATTAGCAAAACTGAAAATAGAGTTGTTTGTGAATTTAAAATTGTGTCCGTGTTGAAATCATTTGTAATCCTAAACCTTGCTTGTCTAGGATAGACATGGGCCTTAACAGAAATTCTTCATTGTTAGGCGCCATCTTAAAAAATAATTAAGAACTTTCTTTTAGCTCATCGTCGATACGTGCCGCCGGTTAGAAAACTAAACCTTCGTTTCAGATTCTACGAACCTGGCGACCGTTGCAAATAATTTAATAAGATTCAAGTGGATCTGAGCACTATGGGACTTAACATCTGAGGTCATCAGTCCCCTAGAAGTTAGAACTACTTAAACCTAACTAATCTAAGGACATCACACACAACCATGCCCGAGGCAGGATTCGAGCCTGCGACCGTAGCAGTCGCGCGGTTCCGGACTGAAGCGCCTAGAGCCGGCCGAAGTGGCCGTGCGGTTAAAGGCGCTGCAGTCTGGAACCGCAAGACCGCTACGGTCGCAGGTTCGAATCCTGCCTCGGGCATGGATGTTTGTGATGTCCTTAGGTTAGTTAGGTTTAACTAGTTCTAAGTCCTAGGGGACTAATGACCTCAGCAGTTGAGTCCCATAGTGCTCAGAGCCATTTTTTTTGAAGCGCCTAGAACTGCTCGGCTACTCCGGCCGACATGAGTTAAGAAGTTTATTGTTGTACAGTAAACGGACTGGTGAAATACCCTCTGGTGCTATAATTACACGACTTTCAACGTGACGTCGACTAGGCATATATTGAGGAATATCTGTGATGTTTTAATATTTAAACAAATGAGTATTTACAATTCTGTAACCCCTGAGAACTGAGCTAGTTTACTGAGTGCTTATACGTGAAGGGCTAAGTTAAACAACATTTTACACGGTTAATAATATTCCTGCATTACTTATTTCTCTTTTTTGCTGAGCCATTGCATTAACGTGTGTTTCTTATTTATATAAGTCACGGCTCATATTCGTACTATTACATTACACTGATAGTAAAGGAAAAGAGTCACAGCCCTTTTTATTTTTATTACATTACAGAAGAAAGCAACGTTATCAAATTTCAGTGACTGTTTTGCATTCCGTTTTACTGAAAAAGAGTGTTGTTCGTCAGTAATTTAAAAAGACTGATGTAGCCGGCCCTCTCAGATTGCTTGTGCGCCCGTGCGTTCCGTGTCAGCCACCTGCTTCCGGCAGGGGCGCAGCCATCGCGAGGAGGTGGTTCGGTCGCCGGCAGCCTCCCACTACTGCGGGTCCGTACTGTGCCGGCAGCCGGGCTGCCTCCTCGCGTTGATGCGCTCCTGGAGTAAGCGTGGTGGCGACAAGCGCCCGACAGTGTCCTCAGTCAGTTTCAAGTGTCAGTCGCGGTCAGAACGGTGCTGGATGTATATACACTGAAGTGCCAAACAAACTGGTATATGCAGACGTACTCAAATACAGAGGTATGTAAACATAATATGGCACTGCTGTCGACAATTCTTATACAGGGTGTTACAAAAAGGTACGGCCAAACTTTCAGGAAACATTCCTCACACACAAATAAAGAAAAGATGATATGTGGACATGTGTCCGGAAACGCTTAATTTCCATGTTAGAGCTCATTTTAGTTTCGTCAGTATGTACGCTCAATGGAGCACGTTATCATGATTTCATAAGGGGTACTCTACCTGTGCTGCTAGAACATGTGCCTTTACAAGTACGACACAACGTGTGGTTCAAGCACGATGGAGCTCCTACCCATTTCAGTCGAAGTGTTCGTACGCTTCTCAACAACAGATTCGGTGACCGATGGATTGGTGGAGACGGATCAATTCCATAGCCTCCACGCTCTCCTGACCTCAACCTTCTTGACTTTCATTTATGGGGGCATTTGAAAGCTCTTGTCTACGCAACCCCGGTACCAAATGTAGAGACTCTTCGTGCTTGTATTGTGGACGGCTGTGATACAATACACCATTCTCCAGGGCTGCATCAGGGATTCCATGCGACGGAGGGTGAATGCATGTATCCTCGCTAACGGAGGACACTTTGAACATTTCCTGTAACAAAGTGTTTGAAGTCACGCTGGTACGTTCTGTTGCTGTGTGTTTCCATTCCATGATTAATGTGATTTGAAGAGAAGTAATAAAATGAGCTCTAAAATGGAATGCAAGCGTTTCCGGACACGTGTCCACATAACATATTTTATTTCTTTCTGTGTGAGGAATGTTTCCTGAAAATTTGGCCTGTACCTTTTTGTAACACCCTGTATAAGGCAACAAGTGTCTGGCGCAGTTCTTATTTTGGTTACTGCTTCTACAATGGCAGGTTATCAAGATTTAAGTAACTTTGAACGTGGTGTTGTAGTCGGCGCAAGTGTGATGGGACACAACATCTCCGAGGTAGCGATGAAGTGGGGATTTTCCCTTACGACCACTTCACGAGCGTACCGTGAATATCAGTAATCCGTTAAAACATCAAATCTCTGACACTGCTGCGGCCGGAAAAAAGATCCTGCAAGAAAGGGCTAACGACGACTGAAGAGAATAGTACAACGTGATAGAAGTGCAACACTTCCGCAAATTGCTGGAGAATTCAATGCTGGGCCATCAACTAGTGTCAGCGTTCGAATCACTCAACGAAACATCATCGCTATGGGCTTTCGGAGTCGTAGGTTCACTCGTGTACCCTTGATGACTTCACGACACAAAGCTTTACGCCTCGCCTGGTCCCGTCAACACCGACGTTGGACTGTTGATGACTAGAAACATGTTGCCTGGTCTGACGAATCTCGTTTCAATTTGTCGAGCCGATGGAAGCGTACGAGTATGGAGACAGCTTCATAAATCCATGGACCCTGCATGTCAGCAGCGGCTGTGTAAGCTGGTGAGGCTCTGTAATGGTGTGGGACCTGTGCAGTTGGAGTGACATGAAACCCCTGATACGTCTAGATACGACTCTGACAGGTGACACGTACGTAAGCATCGTGTCTGATCACCTGCATCCATTCATGTCCATTGTGCATTCCACGGACTTGGGCAATTCCATCAGGCCAATGCCACACACCCCACACCTCCAGAATTACAACAGAGTGACTCCAGGAACACTCCACTGAGTTTAAACACTTCCCTGGGCACCAAACTCCCCAGACATGAACATTATTGAGCATATCGGGGATGCCTTGCAACGTGCTGTTCAGAAGACTCTTACGCATTTATGGACAGCCGTGCAGCATTCATGGTCAGTTCCCTCCAGCACTATTTAAGCCATTAGTTGGGTCCAAGCCACGTCGTATTGCGGCACTTCTGCGTGCTCGCAAGGATCCTACACGATATTAAGCGGGTGTACCAGTTTCTTTGGCCCTTCAGATTAATATACTGGCAATTAAAATTGCTGCACCACGAAGATGCCGCGCTACAGACGCGAAATCTAACTGACAGGAAGAAGATGCAGTGATATGCAAATGATTAGCTTTTCAGAGTATTCACACAAGGTTGGCGCTGGTGGCGACACCTACAACTTGCTGACATGAGGAAAGTTTCCAACCGATTTCACATACAGCAGTTGACCGGCGTTGCCTGGTGAAACGTTGTTGTGATGCCTCGTGTAAGGAAGAGAAATGCGTATCATCACGTTTCCGACTTTGATAAACGTCGGATTGTAGCCTGTCGCGATTGATGTTTATCGTATCGCGACATTTCTGCTCGCGCGGGTCGAGATCCAATGACTGTCAGCACAATATGGAATCGGTGGGTTCAGGAGGGTAATACGGAACGTCGTGCTGGATCCCAACGGCCTCGTATCACTAGCAGTCGAGATGACAGGCATCTTATCCGCATGACTGCAACGGATCGTGCAGCCACGTCTCGATCCTTGAGTCAACAGATGGGGACGTTTTCAAGACAACAACCATCTGCACGAACAGTTCGACGACGTTTGCAGCAGTATGGACTATCAGCACAGAGACCATGGCTGCGGTTACCCTTGACGATGCGTCAGAGACAGGAGCGCCTGCGATGGTGTACTCAACAACGAACCTGGGTGCACGAATGGCAAAACGTCATTTTTTCGGAAGAATCCAGGTTCTGTTTACAGCATCATAATGGTCGCAACCGTGTTTGGCGACATCGCGGTGAACGCACATTGGAAGCGTGTATTCGTCATCGCCATACTGGCGTATCACCCGGCGTGATGGTATGGGGTGCCATTGGTTACCCGTCTCTGTCACCTCTTGTTCGCATTGACGGCACTTTGAACTGTGGACGTTACATTTCAGATGTGTTACGACCTGTGGCTCTACCCTTCATTCGATCCCTGCGAAACCCTACATTTTAGCAGGATAACGCACGACCACATGTTGCAAGTCCTGTACGGGCCTTTCTGGATACAGAAAATGTTCGAGTGCTGCTCTGGCCAGCACATTCTCCAGATCTCTCAGCAACTGAAAACGTCTGGTAAATGATGGCCGAAAAACTGGCTCGTCACAATACGCCAGTCATTACTTTTGATGAACTGTGGTATCGTGTTGAAGCTGCACGGGCAGCTGTACCTGTACACGCCATCCAAGCTCTCTCAATGCCCATGCGTATCAAGGCCATTATTACGGCCAGAGGTGGTTGTTCTGGGTAGTGATTTCTCAGGATCTATGCACCCAAATTGCGTGAAAATGCACTCACATGTCAGTTCTAGTATAATATATTTGTCCAATGAATACCCGATTATCATCTGCATTTATCCTTGGTGTAGCAATTTTAATGGCCAGTAGTGCAGAAGTGACGTTTCTCTGTACCTGTCGTTTGACGTAGCACATCGTTTTAACTTGTTGGAGGTGGGATAAATAAGAATACAGCCACTCTGTTTGCAGTGGATGAACTTTGCATGATTCTCAATGCTACATTACAACAGCAAGATAGTGTGCTCCACTTCCGTACTAACTCAGTCCAGCACGCTTCAGTAAGAGAGGACGACTAGAGGAGTATGAAGCGACCGTAGTGCCACCGTTTCCAGACTCATCGTACTCGCGGAGCTATAGTGGGAAAGAAGAAGCCCATGTAGCATTGACGTCAGTGGCGCCTTGATTTACAGGGTACGAAACCTTAGACACGTAGTCACTCCTTTCCTGGTCTACTGCTCGCACGCTGGCCTCGCAGCGAAGGAAGTAGCAGGAGGAGGGGAGAGCGTGTTCCCTAGCGGGCTGTCCCGGCCGGTGGATCGCCGGCCCAGTGGCGGCGGACTGTTTATTTAGAAGTCACGATCTACTTGCCGCCCTCGTTTGTCGGAGGGCGTGTGAGGCCCTTGCGGCGTGCGTGCGCCTGCCAGAGCGGCCGGGCCTGTAATTGCCGGTGGGCCCAGGAGGGCGGGCCCCCAATGAAGATTTATCTGCGCGCCGTATCGAGCGGACGCCGCCGCGGTCGAGGCCGGGCGGCGCACCAGCCGGCGGCCGGAGGAGCCTGACGTTGACGAGGCACAACGGCTTTAAAATTTATCCGCAATTCGCTGGCCCGATGCAGGTCGCCGGCGCAGGGCCGCCTCCTCCGGCCGCTAGTCTCGCCGTACAGAAAGAATAATTCCTCCGTAGTCGCTCCACCCTCTCTCTCCGTCTCCGCCGGCAAAAATAGCCAGCTGCGCTCCAGTATTCATGGCACAGAGAATTATTAAAGATCTTTTTGTGCCGAGACGAGTTCCTTCCATAAGGAGCAGCAGCTGCGGCCCGTGTCCGACTAGCTCGCTCCGCTGCCTACAAGTCGCTGCTGGACATCTTCGTTAACACGCGACAGGTTAATGGAATGCAACGGTCGCACCGACTTTTGGTGCGTGCTTGTCCGAGTCATCTCGCTACGTGCCAAGTGACACACCTGTAATGCGTAATCCTAACATGCGAACTGGCATCACAGCATATAATCTACAGGGTTATTCACAAACAGCTCTGGAAAACGGCTGCGCGATAAGACGTACAGAAAATAGACATATGCCAGTGAACAGACCCTATCTCCAAGGTTTTAATTCAAATTGCAGATACTGAATATGCGCAGCCTTAGAGACGCGGCAAACGTCAATACGATAGTCAAATTCTCGCCATACTCATCCCAACACGTCACGGTCGGTATCAACGACTGCATTAATTACCATTCCTTGGAATTGCTCCAAATTAAATAGAGTGGAGGCAGCAAAACACAGTGTTTCTCCTAATGCTCTAACGATTAAGCATTAGTTAGGATCTGACAAGTTTTAAAAAGAGTTTTATGGCGAATCATTGGGAACGGTGGTGGCATAAAAGCCCAGCTTCATTGTAGCTTCTACAGGATGCCCAATTATGGAGAAGTTTCAGCGAGTCCATTGTTCTGTGGAAATAGTGAGTGTAGTGTCCCTTTTGCGAAGTTTAAGAATAATGCCTGTGAAGCGTGTATAAAAAAATATTAAACAAGACCAAACAGACCAGACTGAAAGTCATTTGTGAAAAAAAATTATTTACAAAAAATATAACGTCGATACTACGGTAGGGGAAGACAATAACGATGATAAACAATATCGCAGTAAAGAATAGGGTGAAATAAAACATTTATATCTTTGTATAACTATAGAAGATGGAAAAGATAAGTTGTTACTCGCTCTTCTGCTGTTTCTGATTCTCATGTTACTATTGTTAGATAGATACCGTGTGTAGCGTTGAACGCTAGCAGATGATCTTTTTGTTCTTTCGACTAGATGATAAAAAAGCTATCAAGAAGACGAAAGCAGTGATAGCTGACTGGCAACAATTGGCCGCCACTACGCGCCGGACTTAATATTCACTTTTCTTACAGCTTTCCACAAGAGCAGAAGTGATAAAATCATTTTAAAACATTATGTAATTTAAATCTGAATAGTTCCATGAATTAATTTTTGCAAGAGTTCAAATACTTTCAGAGATACCATTTGTCGTAGATCTGTGAACTTTGGCCTTGACTGTATTTAGATGAAAACCAGTTATCATAATTTTGTAGGGAGCCTGGCGATCATTTAAATTGAAAACAAACATTTATTTTGGCCTCCTATAAGATACTCTGCTTCTAACGGTCTCACCTACGTAAAGAAAATAATTAATACTAACCTCTTATCCTACGTAGTATCAAAAAGCATAAAACCTATATAGAATATTAAAAGAGAACCGTTAGATGAGGATAACAATTTGAATTTTGAAAGTAAAGTTTTGCGTAGATAACAGCAATGGCTTAGAAGAATCGAACTGAAAATCAAATTAAAAAGAGACTATCAAATTATTCAAGTTACCTTTCTTGTGCAAAACTTAAGGACGGAAGTAACTTTCGCATGATCTGTCGGTGAGAAGTAACATAGCGCAATCAAACTTGAACCATACATAGGTAGAAATGCTACAATACGGTACAAAAGATAACTGAAGGAAATACGTAATGAGACAGACAGAAATGACTTATTCAAACACAAAAAGTACACTGGAGTCTATGCGATTCATGATGGTCCCTGAATTACAAACGGCGGGACACGGTTATTAATAACGTGCGCGATAACCAGGGACAGCAATGAATATTCTTCAACGTGCTCCAAAGCTGGCCACAAGGCTGGTATGCCAAGGAGTTCGTGTCGCAGAGCGTTCAATTCCTCCAACAGAGCAGTTGACAACTGCTGTACTGGGTTCAAAGATTTCTAGTTCAGTATGCCCTTGCAACAATATGCTTCCCCACACTACAACACTTGGATCACCAAGACGATCATGTTCGACCATGGTGGAACCACGTTATGCATCCATGGCGGAAGGTGGAAACACGTTATGCATCACGGAACATCGTTGGACGTGACAGCACACTCACCGGTCATTGTTATTGTGAGGCTGTACTCCTTCCCCACGCGCGTTTTTCCAAAGGGGTGCATTTCCGACTACATTTTCATGGATGATAGTGCGCGACCGCATTGAACTGCACAGATGGAGGGTTCTTGGAACGGAAGGATGTTCGACGAACGCTGTAGCAGTTCTTTCCATGTACGGTCCAAGTTTGATCGAGCTGGGTTACTTGTCAGTGACACATCATTCGAAAGTTACATTCGTCCTTCGGTTTTAGACACCAGTGTACATGTATGCAGAAACGATTGCAATAACATAGAACGACAGAACTCAAAGAAGAAGTGTAGAACCTAACAGCCAGCAGCTGGACGACATTTTCGCGTAGTGAACAGAACACAGAACTGCAGACAAAAGATCTCCAGAGACGGAGGCGGACCACTGTGGAGGTCAGGTGAGTTGCCTCGTGGGGGTGTGAAACAGCGTCGTGGAGTAAACTTTATGTAGTTCACTGGCAACAGAAGTGGCAGTTGATACACGCATAATAATTCGCGAATGTGCGCGCAACGATGGAACGGAGTGAACATTAGTAAACTGGCGGAAAGTGGTGAGCTGTGACATAAGATCAACAAACTGTAAGTCGGGAGTGTACGCGCCGATGCGATGTGGCAAACATTAGAACAGTGTCTGAAGTACACAGCAACTAACCAGACAAGAGATTACGAGGTGTCTTACCATTGCCTGTGTAGAAGACTGATGCCGAATTCGTATATTAACTGAACGATCCACTGTTTCAATGATTACTACTGCAACAGTGAATATTCATTAAGCGAAAAGGACAACCATCAGCTGTAAAATGGAATGACGACAATGAAAATTTGTGCCGGACCAGGACTCGAACCCGGATTTCCCGCTTATCGCGAGCGGTCGACTTACCGTTTGGCTACCCGAGCACGATTCACGACCAGACCCAAACCTTCATATGTCGTCAACCATGCGTCTACGGCCTGTATTCGTACACGCATTATATATATTCCCGTACAGGTTAGACGTTATATTTGAAAGTCGCATGCCCGGTATTTGCAGAGGAATACGATATTGCAATGCGTGTGTTATCGGGATTACGAAGCATGCATGCCCAAAGGAACTTTGCACCTAATCAGAATAACACAGGCACTGCAATATCGCACAGTGAATACTATCGCGGCCATGTTATGTGGGAAACAATTGCACAAAGACATTCGACGGAAACATCATATGGGTCGCTTCGTCACATCGATCACTAGATATTGTTTTCACATTGATGGTGAACTGTACAAGTCAAACTACATACAGGGAGTTTGTAAATGAATATAGGGGCTTTAACGCTTTGTAATATTTATTACATTAAACTGACAGGTATAAATGACACCTCAAATGAAAGATCAACTCAAACAGTTTTACCAAGAACCTTATAAATGTTCAATGTGAGCACCATCTGTCACACGGCAAGCATCAAGACTGTACCCAAGCGCTGGATAGGCCGCAAGAGGCCCAATAACAGGGCTTGCTTTGCACGGCCTCCATGGTTCAAATGGCTCTGAGCACTATGGGACTCAACTGCTGAGGTCATTAGTCCCCTAGAACTTAGAACTAGTTAAACCTAACTAACCTAAGGACATCACACACATCCATGCCCGAGGCAGGATTCGAACCTGCGACCGTAGCGGTCTCGCGGTTCCAGACTGCAGCGCCAGAACCGCGCGGCCACTTCGGCCGGCACGGCCTCCATGTTCACCCGACCTAACGCAATGCGATTTTTTCCTTCGGGGCTGCATCAGGGATCGTGTGTACGTGCCTCCGCTACCAGCAGACCTCCCTGAATTAAGAAACGGGATTGAAGTAGCTGTTGCTACAATAACTGAAGACATACTTATCAACCTTTGGGAAGAACTCGGCTATAGACTTGATGTGTGCCGTGTGACAAATGGTGCTCACATTGTACATTTGTAAGGTTCTTGGTAAAACTGTGTGAGTTGCTCTTTCATTTAACATATCATTTATAACTGTAAGTTTAATATAATAACTATTGTAAAGCGTTAAAACTTCGGCATTCATTTATAAACACCATGTATTAATTCGAGACATGGAAGCCATTTCTACTTGCCACACATATTACTTTCCACGACATCTGAGAATGTCGAAACTGTTTTTCCGTTCTCGAACAAAGCTCACAACGGCTTTCCAGTGCGCAGCTTATGTGGAAGTCGAAAGGTAAGGATTCCGAAAAACTCTGCCTGTGGTAGCCGCCGACATCGAGGCGACGTCGCCTGCGAATCATCTGAAGTGAGTAACCTCAAAATAAAGGTGCGATGCCCAGTGGACTAATTCAATTACGATTTAAATTCTGCTACGTTATTTTTAAATCTATTTTTAATGATATTATATGAATCCTCTCTTTCAATTGTAGTATAATATCCAAGCGCTCTGGAGAATGCACTTGTATTAAGTTTTATTAAGTGCCACGGAAACGATGTTGTGAATTCTTTTGTTAAATAAATAGCTAATGTGCAAGTCAAGTGAACTGCTGTGCATTAGCGACACTTAGCGTGCCACACTGCAGCCCTGTCAGTCATCTCTGCACTGCAGTCTAATAAGTTTCTTCAGAAAGTCAGCATGTCTCATACAACTGCGAACGTGATACTTAAATTTTACGTGTATACAAAGAAGCTTCTTTGGCTCATTACTTTTTTAAACACCGAGTCGATATGATTAGCAAAATGTCTGTACTCAAGTACGCGACTGTATTGTTTATGCTTAAATTTGTTTCCCTTTTGTAATTTTGTGATGCAAGCACCACAAAAAGATGCTATCAGCGTACTGAACTTCGAAGTTACAAAGGAAAAAAGCTACTCATCAACGACTACTCCAATAATTGCTCACAATAAAATCAGTAAGAAATTTACAACATTATCATGGACCGGATCGACAACAATACTGGCGGAAATATTTACTTGGATGAACCAGGCGACACCGGGAAAACGTTTCTAATAAATCAATTTCTGGCGGAAATTCGCACTAGTCAACACCAGCAGACGAGATCACTGCATGCTTAAAAAAATCACGTCACTGCCCGTACATACAAATATTGCTATTAACAACAACATGAGAGCTAACTATCGAAAGACACAACAGCATATTTTGCCCAACTACAATTACATATAGGCGAAGGCACATATGCTACTGACCAGACGACCGCCCTCATTAAACTCAACTGTGATTTCTGCAACATGGTCACTCCTGAAAACGAACTTATCACCCAAATTTATCCAAACGTTGTTCACAATTATACCAATCCGGACAGGTTATTCGAAAGGGCAATTCTGGCAACTAAAAATAATATTGTCGACGACATCAACCGTAATATTCAAAAGAAAATTCCCGGTGAGGAGAGAATATTCAAATCGATCGACAAGATGGTAAACTTTGAAGAAAGTGTGCACCTCTCTACAGTATTTCTAAGCTCTTTGCAAGTACCAAGAATGCTATTACACAGCCTTCAACTTAAAATTGGATCTCCAATCGCACTCTTCAGAAATCTCAACTCACCAAAAGTATGTAATGGAGCAAGGATGATCGCCAAACAGCTATCGAATAACATCGTCGAAGCCGAACTTATGACTGGAAAGTACAAACGACACAAACTATTTATCCCCAGAATAGCACTGATCTCTACCGAACTGCCATTGCAATTTAAAAGACTGCAATTTCCAATCAGATTAGCCTACAGTTTTACGATTAACAAAGTGCATGGACAAAATTTAAAATATTGCGGCATCAACCACAAAGACTCCTACTTCTCTCACTGTCAATTATACGTTGCTTGCTCTCGATTAGGAAATTCGAAAAATTTGTACATACGAGGGTTGGAACTTAAATGGTGGCAACTATTTATTCCCAACGGATACAAAAGAGTTACATGTTTTCAGCTGTTCCTCTCCTTCAAAGTAGTCACCAGCGTTGTGCAGAACCCGTTGCCAGCGATGTGGAAGGCGTAGTATACTGTTAGCAGAGTCTGTTCTGTTGATAATGCGAATGGAGCGGTCTACTGCCTGTCCAAATTCTGGAACAGTTCTGAAGCTAATGCCACTAAGTGGTTCCTTCATTTTCGGAATCAAATCAAAGTCACAAGAACTTAAGTCCGGGGAGTATGGTGGCTGGTACAGTACTTCCCAGTCCCATCGACCGCTGTATGCGCCCGCGCATTGTCGCGCAAAACGATGAGTGGGTTGCGCAGAAAGTGTCGCCGCTTCTTTCGCAAAGCTGGTCGCAGGTGATGCTCCAAAAACGAATACTGTCCATTGACGGTCTGCCGTGGAGGAACGTAATGCGTTATGATAGCACCATAACCGTCGTACACGAGAATCACCATAACAGTAGATTGCTCCATTCGCACCATCAACAGAACAGGCTCTGCTGACGGTGTACTACGCCTTCCACATCGCTGGCAACGGGTTCTACAACAACGCTGGTGACTACTTTGAAGAACAGTAACAGGTGCAAACATGTAACTCTTTTGTATCAGTTGTGAATAAATAGTTACCACTATTTAAGTTCCATCTCTCGTATATACCCTGGATAGCAAAATGAAAAATGTTGTTTATAAAAAAGTATTGTAAATACACTCCTGGAAATGGAAAAAAGAACACATTGACACCGGTGTGTCAGATCCACCATACTTGCTCCGGACACTGCGAGAGGGCTGTACAAGCAATGATCACATGCACGGCACAGCGGACACACCAGGAACCGCGGTGTTGGCCGTCGAATGGCGCTAGCTGCGCAGCATTTGTGCACCGCCGCCGTCAGTGTCAGCCAGTTTGCCGTGGCATACGGAGCTCCATCGCAGTCTTTAACACTGGTAGCATGCCGCGACAGCGTGGACGTGAACCGTATGTGCAGTTGACGGACTTTGAGCGAGGGCTATAGTGGGCATGCGGGAGGCCGGGTGGACGTACCGCCGAATTGCTCAACACGTGGGGCGTGAGGTCTCCACAGTACATCGATGTTGTCGCCAGTGGTCGGCGGAAGGTGCACGTGCCCGTCGACCTGGGACCGGACCGCAGCGACGCACGGATGCACGCCAAGACTGTAGGATCCTACGCAGTGCCGTAGGGGACCGCACCGCCACTTCCCAGCAAATTAGGGACACTGTTGCTCCTGGGGTATCGGCGAGGACCATTCGCAACCGTCTCCATGAAGCTGGGCTACGGTCCCGCACACCGTTAGGCCGTCTTCCGCTCACGCCCCAACATCGTGCAGCCCGCCTCCAGTGGTGTCGCGACAGGCGTGAATGGAGGGACGAATGGAGACGTGTCGTCTTCGGCGATGACAGTCGCTTCTGCCTTGGTGCCAATGATGGTCGTATGCGTGTTTGGCGCCGTGCAGGTGAGCGCCACAATCAGGACTGCATACGACCGAGGCACACAGGGCCAACACCCGGCATCATGGTGTGGGGAGCGATCTCCTACACTGGCCGTACACCACTGGTGATCGTCGAGGGGACACTGAATAGTGCACGGTACATCCAAACCGTCATCGAACCCATCGTTCTACCATTCCTAGACCGGCAAGGGAACTTGCTGTTCCAACAGGACAATGCACGTCCGCATGTATCCCGTGCCACCCAACGTGCTCTAGAAGGTGTAAATCAACTACCTTGGCCAGCAAGATCTCCGGATGTGTCCCCCATTGAGCATGTTTGGGACTGGATGAAGCGTCGTCTCACGCGGTCTGCACGTCCAGCACGAACGCTGGTCCAACTGAGGCGCCAGGTGGAAATGGCATGGCAAGCCGTTCCACACGACTACATCCAGCATCTCTACGATCGTCTCCATGGGAGAATAGCAGCCTGCATTGCTGCGAAAGGTGGATATACACTGTACTAGTGCCGACATTGTGCATGCTCTGTTGCCTGTGTCTATGTGCCTGTGGTTCTGTCAGTGTGATCATGTGATGTATCTGACCCCAGGAATGTGTCAATAAAGTTTCCCCTTCCTGGGACAATGAATTGACGGTGTTCTTATTTCAATTTCCAGGAGTGTACTATACATTTCAATAAAAATTCTTTACCTTTTATATTTTAACATGTGTTGTAAGTAGATAGAATACGTTTTCAGTCTTTTTTTTTACCTCATACTTTAAAGTTTATCTTTTTATTCCAGATACCACACAATCTTATATATACTTCTAGTTTGTTATAAATGAAGTCCGATTAGCTGAAAGATAATATAAGCCAAAGAGCGCCATCTCTGTCTCATCATGAGCAAATCAAAAGGAGTTAAGAGATGAGGTATAGCCCAACCCAACACTGAAACACTTTGGCTTTGAGGTAACCACGAACGGACGAGAAGAGGAATGGTTGCGTACTGTCTTGTTGAAAAATGGTCTCTACTGTCTTGCTATAACTGCGACGTAAGACATTGCTGCAGCATGTCCAAGTACAGAAAACAAAAACATGGTCCACAAGCTGTTCACGAGAACATGGTGCAAAAGTGTTAATATTGTATGTTCCACAATGTCGTGTGGGTGTTCCGTGCCCCATACACACACGTTAGGACGATGCAGTTTTCCAGATATATGAGACATTGCTATGCCACTGAAAATCAGCTTCTTTGTACAACCGTATTTCTCCAGAAGCAGTGAAGTCAGAACACATCTCATCGTCCCAAGTAGTGAGCACATGTAACAACTGCAACTGGTATAGTTTAACACGCAGAAACTTGTGCAGAATGTGCGAGATAGTTGACTGTGACATCTGCAGTTCTCTGCTGGTACTTGTCGTCGACTTTTTGGATTCCTGAGAAATGATTCGCATACATGCTCCCCCCTCTCTTCTGAAGGCCTGTTTGTTTTCTTCGCACCACACAAGCAGCCAATTTCATGGAATGTGCTATACCACCCACGGACTGTTTTGTCTGTTGGAGTTTTCCCTGATATCAGGCACTAAATTGTCGCTGAACCGCCACAACTGACTAACATTTAGTTATGCTGCTGCTCTTGCACCTGCTAGCAGGCTTGTAGATTCAAAGGTGTGTCAAGAGGTTACCTGCCTGCAGGTACCTAGGACTCTCACCACAGTTTGTTTCTGTACAGGTACATTTTTAAACGGCTCAACAAAGGCGATAGGCCGCCACACCATTGGTATTGCCAAACCGGGGAGAGGGGCGTCTTACGGGGACCCTTTCCCGTTTTATTCACGCATATGTCAATATCGCACTCCTCCTTGACCACGCCACAGGAGAGCGTTCAACAGAGAGACTGAAAAAGCATAAGCACGCTTTGCTGTTTCTGTTAATATTCAGATTTCGTTGAATAGTTTTGAACGGTCTCTAGTGATTTCACAATGCACACCAGACCAATAACTGCGGTCGCACTATACTCCAAAGGGGTGCGATAATATCCTTAGAGAAGGGTTGAATCGTCCGGGGAATGTCAGCAGTGTTAAAGGTTGTCAAGAACGCCGTCCTATTGCTCATCACACTGTGAATTGTCATTTTCAACTGCGGAATGCGTGGGAATCAGTACTTGAAGGAAAGAGGTGGTTACACTGCCGCCTTTTATGCCAACCCTTGACGCCTTTTCGTGTCAGTTTTGAGCAGCGGTGTATCTGTAATGATTTCCTTGGCTAGCCATACGAAAACCGCCTGATTTCAGCGCTGGGCATCGTGGTTCAGACTTCCATTGCAGAGGCGTCAAAAGAAGGAATGAAATGTAAGAGCGGATATGACGACATTTCGATCGTGTTGGACAGAGTTGTGCTAAAATTTGGTGCCAAAATGACATCATTAATCCAACCTACACCTCACATGAACTGTAGAGCTCTAGCCATCTTTTTTTCACATGCATCGACGCCTTCATGTTTGAAGCGTCGCAGAGTCCGAAAATGACGTCGCAGGGCGCCACAATTTTTCACCACACACAGGAAGGTCGTAGGCCCTTTGGAGCCAAGTTTCAAACTTCTACGTTGTAACGCGAGACAACTGTGGCGTTTCGAATAAATGATCCTTCAATGGCGTTGCGCAATGTAAATGACGGAAATCGCTATAACACAGAAAATGTATGTGAAGTATGTTAGCGGCAAGAAACAATCAATGCCTTCTCTGCGCGACAGCAATGGAGATACTATCGAAGGCAGTGCTGCCAAAAACAGAGTTACTGAACAGACCCCTCCGAAATGCCTTCACAAAAAGAAGACGAAGTAAATATTCCAGAATTCGAATCGAGAAGAGCTGCCAACATGAGTCACGTAGAAGTAAATATCCTCGGAGTAGTGAAGCAACTTAAATCAATAAAAGCAAGTCTTCTGGTCCAGACTGTATACCAATTAGTTTCCTTTCTGAGTATGCTGATGCATTACCTCCATACTTAACGATCACATACAACCGTTCGCTCGACGAAAGATCCGTACCCAAAGACTGGAAAGTTGCACAGGTCACACCAATATTCAAGAAAGGTAGTAGAAGAAATCCACTAAATTACAGGCCCATATCGTTAACTTCGATATGCGCCAGGATTTTAGAACATGTATTGTGTTCGAAAATTATGAATTACCTCGAAGAAAACGGTCTATTGACACACAATCAACATGGGTTTAGAAAACATCGTTCCTGTGAAACACAACTAGCTCTTTATTCACATGAGGTGTTGAGTGCTATTGACAAAGGATTTCAGATCAATTCAGTATTTCTGGATTTCCATAAGGCTTCTGACACTGTGCCACACAAGCGGCTAGTAGTGAAGTTGCGTGCTTATGGAATATCGTCTCAGTTATGTGACTGGATTCGTGATTTCCTGTCAGAGAGTTCTCAGTTCGTAGTAATTGACGGAAAGTCATCGAGTAAAACAGAAGTGATTTCTGGAATTCCCCAAGGTAGTGTTACAGGCCCCTTGCTGTGCCTTATCTATATAAACGATTTTGGAGACAATCTGAGCAGCCGCCTTCGGTTGTTCGGAGATGACGCTGTCGTTTATCGACTAATAAAGTCATCAGAATATCAAAACAAACTGCAAAAGATTTAGAAAAGATATCTGAATGGTGCGGAAAGTGGCAGTTGACCCAAAATAACGAAAAGTTTGAGGTCCTCTACATGAGTACTAAAAGGAACTCGTTAAACTTCGGTTACACGATAAATCAGGGTAATCTAAAAGCCGTAAATTCAATCGAATACCTAGGTATTACAATTATGAACAACTTGAATTGGAATGAACACATAGAAAATGTTGTGAGGAAGGCTAACCAAAGACTGCGTTTTATTGGCAGGACACTTAGAAAATGTAACAGATCTACTAAGGAGACTGCCTACACTACGCTTGTCCGTCCTCTTTTAGAATACTGCTGCGCGGTGTGGGATCCTTACCAGATAGGACTGATGGAGAACATCGAAAAAGTTCAAAGAAAGGCAGCACGTTTTGTATTATCGCGAAATATGGGAGAGAGTGTCACAGAAATGACACAGGATTTGGGCTGGACATAATTTTAAAAAAGGCGTTTTTCGTTGCGACAGAATCTTCTCACGAATTTCCAATCACCAACTTTCTTCTACGAATGCGAAAATATTTTGTTGACACCGACCTACATAGGGAGGAACGATCACCATGATAAAATAAGGGAAATCAGAGCTCGTACGGGAAGATATAGGTGTTCATTCTTTCCACGCGCTATACGAGATTGGAATAATAGAGAATTGTGAAGGTGGTTCGATAAACCCTCTGCCAGGCACTTGAATGTGATTTGCAGAGTATCCATGTAGATGTAGATATAGATGTAGATACTACATTTCAACCCGGTGTTTAGCAATGAGCGATGCCATCCGCTATTCTATCTGTGGCTGTTCTCAACGGACCACGAAAATAGACATAGGAGACGGTGACGACGGTGTGAGTGATGCTTACGATGACTGAGAAATCGCGTTTGTATCCGCTAGTTAGGGCGTCACTCTCATCACTTACAGATTCACGGTCACGTTCACTGTTTAACTTCAGCCCTCGGTAGCGGATTTCCCTGACGTTCGCAGGTAAGCTCGCTGTACAGTTCATAGGAAATGGCATCTGCTACGCTATTCACAATCTCCTACAACACTCGTTCTTCACCCGTTACATTTAATCGTCTGTTCTGTGTAGTTGTGCAATTTACACTGGAATTACGACGAGCCCTGAGCGGCCAACCTTTCCGCAGACACACACTGCTGTCGGCGTAGTACTCTGGTAAATTGGCCATCAGACCACAAAATCAGCAGCACCTGGCAGCTACGCTAGCTGCCGAGTGCGGAAACTGTTCACGCTGCATAAGGCGACGAGCCGGCAGTGCAACCACAGTGGGAGGTCCATGGACTCCTAAGCATGTAGCCTTTAGCACGTTACATAAAACTCGCTCCGTGTGGGGCCGCCGCAGATTTTATAACTACCACTCCGACCCGCTAAGGCAGACAGGCGCGAAGCAAAGCAAGCGTTTCTGGAAGCTATTACTGCTGTTTCTTTACAGCCACCAGTCTTTCCTCAGTTTTTACGTCAACCTGTGCTTCTCATTCTGTAACAGCGTCATCCCGCGTTTGTGTTGGTCTTAGCAGTCTGAAATGGCTCACGTGTATGGGCGGAGTACGTTGGAACTAATGTTTCAGATAGAAACATAATAAATTACATTTATAAAGGGCTGGATTTAACATGCGGAGCAGCGAGTGGCAGTATGCCAACTACAGAATATGCTCGCCGAAATAGATCTGTTCTACCTATGATAGTGCAGGAGCCGTAATAGGAATAGAAAAGCAAAGAATTTAACTATCTGCAAACAGCAGAGTGCTACAGGGTCGTATGTGACCGAAACATACCTACTGTTTTTTTTACGTTCATGAAACAATGTAAATCGAAGTCCAGGAAAAACAAAGACGACTCAGATTCGACGAAATGTAACGAGATGAGTTGCCCGCACGTCGGAAATAGGTTCATATGAAGTGAAAAATTGCAGCCTTTGTAAACAAACGCATAATTTGATGACGTGACTCAGGAACGCGTATTTGAAAAACGAAATATCAAAACTGAAAGCTCCAATACAAATAAAACAGGCATTAATTTACCGTTTTTAAGAAACGAAGTGAAAATTACTGAATCTCTTACAAAGGAAGAGGTAATTGAAACCAGAGGCAAGCTAAATCTCACGCACTAATTGTGAAGCAAAAAACTGAAAAAAAATTACTGAAAGCAAAAAATATTTTGAAAATATTCAGATATTTGAGAAAGAACACCCCTCTAATAAATGAAACATTTGTATTAAAAAGAACACCTCAAACGCATCGACACAGCATTACATGAATTACTGGAAATATCCAACAAACAATAGAACATTTATTTGAATTTATTTCAGTTACTGCATTCTAGCGACATTCGTTCCTTAAAAGATAATTATGTGAACAGAAAATTAAGACATTGTGAAGAAGGGTGAAAAACGGAAGTTTAGAGCTGATTTTCCGTCGGTCTAGGTCATTAAAGATATAAGCATGAAGGAAGCTTAGGATGCAACGTCTTGCTGACGATGATGTCAAACACGAAGCAAAAGCTTGGGAGAACAAGAATGGATAGAGAAATTAGCCGTGTCCTTTCGAAAAGAACGATTCCATTATTTGTTCCAGTCGATTCAGGTAATTCAATATTATTCTTTCTTCTGATGCGAGGTATGTGTTACTATATTTAATCAGTAGTAATTGGTAACATACCACCATTTCAATTGTACTTAACACAATTTAACAAGGCGTTTCATGAGACAGTGGACTCGTTATCAGACTGTCAACGCTCAGCACATATGGTTAAAAGAGTAAAACTAGAAAAATACATTTTCAGTGTTCATCAACTAAAATAAAATAACAATAAATTAGACAGCGGGTCCTCGTCTTTCCATCCATAACCGTCCAATCACACACCACAACCGTGCACTAGACTCCTCTATTTGTGTCCGGGCACTGTTGGAAGTTACCAAGCCCGAGATACCACTGTACGTGCATCTACTGTTTAAACTGCAATGTCTTACTTTCAGTCACCTAGTTTTCCATTTCCAAAAATGTTGCTTACAGGTTGACATCACGGTTCCCAAGCTATAGCTATTACACGAAGTAAGTAGCAAATGTAACTAGGTATCTGTATGAAACTTAATGAGAAAAGCTGTTAAAAATCTCATTAGTTGCCTTTCACTTGCACATTAATAATACTGTCGAATTTCTCCTCATCAATAACTATTTCTAACTCAGCCAGCAAGTGGAGTTTTCGTCCTTTCTTTTCCATGTGCAGGATTTCTCAGTCGTGTTCTATCCTCTTTAAGGGGTAATCTGTTTCGTACATGTGGTTAACTGTTATTGACTTATCGTAATCCACTGCCCAATAACGCTTTTCTGTTTCACCCGGCCATCTAAACTCAGATATTCCGTGTGTCTCTAAATCGCCTCAGATATATGTTGGGATACCCAATGAACTATGGATAAATCATTCTACAAACTTGCGATGTACACAGAAGGCCGAAGACGAAGAAGAATGAACATAACCCCCAGAGATCAGTATACCAGCTGAATTATACAATAAATAAAACTTTGTAATTTTGGTAATTAAATGATAATAATGGCATTAGGAGGAAAAAATTCAATCATATCAAAATTGTTTCAGGTAATTCAGTTTTAGAAGAAGTCCCTCAAACTTTTTATTTAGGATGTGATATAAGTTTTGGTTTTGACTCTGATATCGAAAATAAAATACAAAATTTCCAAGCTACGCCACATTAGTAGAACACTGGGCCACAAAGTACTGTGGTTCCTGTGTTATGCTATGGAAACAAAAGCTGGATTACTACAAAAACAAAACAAAAAATCAGACGGGAGAGAGAAGGTTCTTATGGAAGACGAAGTGCCGCACAAGAAGAGACGTGATTAGAAATGAAGATACTAACACAGAATTAAATATTTTCGAAATTAACGAAAAAAATCCTAAGTATCGTGAAGATTGGAGACAACACTTCATGAGAATTCCAGGTCATAGAATTCCCTATACGATCTAGAGCTACAAACCGAATGGTAACATAGATATTGGGGAAACCTCGCAAAAGATGAATATGATTTTTGTTTGTGAGTTAGAAACAGGTAACAGCCTAATCCTTGAAAGGCAGATGATGACGATGATGATGATGATGATGATGATGATGATGATGATGATGATTTCTCTGCTAAGGATACGGCCGATTTCCTGCCCCATCCTCCAATAATTCGATACTGCGCTTCGTATGTGTCGACTTTGTCGTCGATACAAACTACAATCTTCTTATTTTTTCCATAAAACTTAATTATTTGCATTGAAATAATAATTAATTGTGTCGCCAATAGGAACGAAGTATTTACATAGTATATCTTGTGCCCTGTCATTGACAAAATAACTGTCTGGCACCGTGAGAGATGCAAAGGCAAAATAATAGGAATATAAGAGTAATAAAAACATAAATATGTATACCATTTTCCATGCGATGAATATGTTGACATTTTCTTATGGAATAGGGAGAGACAGATTTTGCTGACAGAAATTAAATAAAAATAAACGAGAAGCAATAAAGCACGCCTGTCAACACACGAAAGCAGCTCAGAATCTTTTAAAATGAATAATAACCAAAGTCTACATTGGCAGATGAAGGTCTATTACATTGATGTCAACGAAAATATGTGTTGGCGCAATGTCGGACAGTCACTCAACTGCAATTTGACAATAATGGCTTACTAGACTCAATAGTGAACATTTTGAGAGTGCTGAAGAAGTTATCAACATGAGTTCTTTGTTGGACACTATGCAGAGGTGCGTAAACGAATATACAACGAACAACGGATGATGGATAACTGATGATGTCTACGCATTTTTTTTTTTTTTTTGCACTTTCACTGTGAAAATATGACGTAAAAGTGACGTGGGTTGAGCTTTTATGAAAAGGAAAACTACCTATTTCCACATGACACCAGAGTCATTTCTGCGCCATCAAAGTTATTATTTATAGGTAGGTTGTGCTGTTCGGCTGTTAGAGTAAGCAATATGACTTAGACTGTGAAACGACATCCGTTAATTTCTGTACAGTTTACTTGGTTGCTTTCACGATAAAAACTTATTGTCATACAGTCAGTTTATGAAAACTTGTATGTGGATACTGCTTAACGTACTTTTCAAAACAGTTCCATGATATCTGCCTACCTGATAGATGAATATGAAATTTAGTTTCAGTTGGTTGTGTCTTTGGATATTCAGTGAAGAATAAAATGCTGTTTATAATGTTGGTAATGATGATGTTCTATTTATTATACTGATCCATCATTTCTGTTAGAAAGAATAACATGTAGTTTCTTACCAACGATGTTAACAGTTTCATGCCAGTTCTGGGAACAATATGAGGCGAACATGCAAGTTGATTAGACTCAAGTGACACAGGGAGGATTAATGTGAATGGAGAACACTTCGAAACTATTTTATACTTGACGAAAATAAATGACCAGACTCAATTAAATGGTAAACAATATACGGTTCTTCCGAAGGAGAATCTATCACGATAATCGATAGGTTTTCAAAGTCAACTTCACTGAAGTCTAATGGCATTACAGTACAATTGTATAAAGATAATTTCTGTGATGAAGCAACTAGAAACCGAACGGCTACTGATTTCCGTATACATCTCCTAACTTTGATCATAATAGGTTAATACCAAGCAACTGACCGCAACACAGATTTCAAGGCAATCAGGGAGAACTTCTGTGAATAAGCTGAGAGACTGCATTCAGAAATTAAAGAAAAAAATCACTGTTCAGGCTAACCGCCATTCACGTCTATCTGTCCTCTCTGTCAGACATGTTGTATCAACAAGATTTTACTTCGTGAGAAATCACATTTCATAATGCACGTAAGGACGGTGCTTAACTCTAGTAAAAGAAGACAACAACGGAAGTTATCGAACAGGTGTCTCATCTGAGATACATAATGGTGAACATAAAATGGAAGTTACAGAGGGTGGAGGAACGGAAGGTGGGAGGGGGGTGAGGGCTACGTCACGACTGGCACCCTCTGGTAGGCAGCTCACGCCATCAGGGCAGGGGATCACCCCTCCCAATTTCTTTAATGTCTTTCCCAACTTCTGTTCGAACGATCGTCGAAACTTCTTTAATTAGGAAGAACGCTACCATCGTTCACCCCGCATTAAAAGAGTTTCCTCCACAGAAACTTGTACTCGATAACAGATTCCTAGAGACTGCAGTTCTGAATTACTCTGACGTTATAAATATATTAGGTGTTGTGAGATGCCGAGGAACGTATTGTTTATATGGCGATCAAAGATGTGCAGTTGGGCACAAGTAATGGGCAGAAAAAACATCGATTATTTTGCGTCCACCGTAACCGGCCATTTTATTGAGCTCGCTCTACTTGTAGTATAGTGCCAAACTAGAGAATCTAAATGTCGATACATAATTGCCATGGTTAAATTTAAAAAAAAAAAAAGGATGTCAAATGCGTCAGCTCCCCAGTAAGGTTTCTGCATCCGTTCATCCAACCCAACCCAAATACTTTGCCACTTTAAAAAATTCCGTCGCTTCTATCTACATTCAACACCTGCGCGTAGCCTACATATCCCGTAAATCTGGTACTCCGCTACAAATCTACAACCAAATGACAGTGCATCCACACCCTCTCCAGAGCTGCTCCCAACAATACACCTGCCGAACGTGACCTGCCCTCCCTTTCTTCTCCGCGCAACTACTTTTCTCATCTGCTTCCCAACCTCCATCTCTAATCAGATATCGTGCCTAGTATATTCGATATCCTCACTACAGTCTTCACAATACGCACACCATCACAAGGACAACTTCAACTCCACTACTTCTCCACTCAATGTTCTCCAAATTGTGTAACACTAACCTCCTTCTATTCCGAGCTTTACTCTCATTTTGAGAGAAACAGAACAATTCACCAATCATTTTCTTCGACTTTCGTAGATTTGTGAAATACCACCTCAACGCGATAGTAAAACTACAAAGAAATAGCAGCATGTAACACGTAAATCATGAATCCGGAAATATTTTCGTTTTTAATTTGAAAACAAATATTATACCGACCTTTAATTAAGGCTTTAACTGCATTAAAATCCTTGAGTCAGAACATGATAAATTTCACAGAATCCGTCTCTACCCGTATTTGATTATGAAACCGTACGCCGAGTACCTCTACTCTCGGGCACTGATACGGTATTCAAGCATCGTAAGGGTGATGTACAGATCCATAGTGTAATATGTCATTTACGAATAAGTGTGGACGAGTTATTATAAGACTACATTAGCAGATAAGATTTTTATAATTGAATAGTGTCTGTATGTTCTTTTTTCCCCATCGATTTTGTTATTGTTTTGATGCGGCAGACCACAATTTTTCGTCCTTGCGCCAGTATCTTCGTTTCGGAGTCGTACTTGAACCAGTTTCCTAAATTATTTGTTCTGTTTTCCTAACTCTGTCTTTTGCTTCAATTTTTTCCCTTTACGGATCCATCTAGTACCATGGAAGTTCTCTCCTCATGTTTTGACACATATTCAATGATTCTGACCCAATTTTAGGCAGTATTTTCCATACGTACCTTACTTCGCAGATTTTACGGAGAACCTACTAATTTGAAACCTCCTGGCAGATTACAACTGTGTGCCAGGGACCGAGACTGGAACTCGGGACCTTTGCCTTACGTGGGCAAGTGCACACAGTATTAATCTGCCAGGAAGTTTCATATCAGCGCCCACTGCACTGCAGAGTGACAATCTCTTCTGGAAACATCCCCCAGGCTGTGGCTAAGCCATGTCTCCGCAATATCCTATCTTCCAGGAGTGATAGTTCTGGAAGGACTACAGGAGAGCTTCTGTGGAGTTCGGAAGGTGGGAGACGAGGTACTGGTGGAATTAAAGGTGTGAGGACCGGTCATGAGTCGTGCTTGGGTAGCTCAGATGGTAGAGCACTTGCCCGCGAAAGGCAAAGGTCCCGAGTCCGAGTCTCGGTTCGGCACACAGTTTTAATCTGCCAGGAAGTTTCATATCAGTGCACACTCCACTGTAGAGTGAAAATTTCATTAAAAATGGCCAATGAAAAGTGTTAGACCCGATATGAAAAACAGAGTATGGGTACCTGGATAGTACTTAAATAATCTGAAATTAACCGTTTTAGTAAATTGACTCAAATGTTTTCTACGTAAATGTACGAATAGATATAATACAAGACGACACCAGTTTTTGTGTGTCACAAATTGTTTTGCGTTATATTATGCCACATAATATAATACACTTTTACGAATTTTGCGAGTTGATTACGAAACATTTGTTATTATTTCCGAAATTCCTTCACCAGGGAAGACGAATGGAATATTCCAGAATTTGAAACACGAACAGCTGCTAGCATGAGTTTCTTAGAAGTAGATACCTTAGGGGTTGCGAAGCAACTCACATCGCTTGATACGGGCAAGTCTTCAGGTCCAGATTGTACACCGATTATGTTCCTTTCAGATTACGCTGATACAATAGCTCCCTACTTAGCAATCATATACAACCGCTCGCTCACAGATAGATCTGTACCTACAGATTGGAAAATTGCGCAGGTCGCACCAGTGTTTAAGAAGGTAGTAGGAGTAATCCATCGAACTACAGACCTATATCATTGACGTCGGTTTGAAGTAGGGTTTTGGATAATATACTGTATTCAAATATTATGAATCACTTCGAAGGGAACTATCTATTGATACGTAATCAGCATGGTTTCAGAAAACATCGTTCTTGTGCAACGCAGCTAGCTCTTTATTCGCACGAAGTAATGGCCGCTATCGACAGGGGATCTCAAGTTGATTCCGTGTTTCTAGATTTCCGGAGAGCTTTTGACACCATTCCTCACAAGCGACTTCTAATCAAGCTGCGGGACTATGGGTTATCGTCTCAGTTGTGCGACTGGATTCGTGATATCCTGTCAGGAAGGTCGCAGTTCGTAGTAATAGACGGCAAATCATCGAGTAAAACTGAAGTGATATCAGGTGTTCCCCAGGGAAGCGTCCTGGGACCTCTGCTGTTCCTGATCTATATAAATGACCTGGGTGACAATCTGAGCAGTTCTCTTAGGTTGTTCGCAGATGATGCTGTAATTTACCGTCTACTAAGGTCATCCGAAGACCAGTATCAGTTGCAAAGCGATTCAGAAAAGATTGCTGTATGGTGTGGCAGGTGGCAGTTGACGCTAAATAACGAAAAGTGTGAAGTGATCCACATGAGTTCCAAAAGAAATCCGTTGGAATTCGATTACCCGATAAATAGTACAATTCTCAAGGCTGTCAATTCAACTAAGTACCTGGGTGTTAAAGTTACGAACAACTTCAGTTGGAAAGACCACATAGATAATATTGTGGGTAAGACGAGCCAAAGGTTGCGTTTCATTGGCAGGACACTTAGAATATGCAACAAGTCCACTAAAGAGAGAGCTTACACTACACTCGTTCGTCCTCTGTTACAATATTTGTGCGCGGTGTGGGATCCTTACCAGGTGGGATTGACGGAGGACATCGAAAGGGTGCAAAAAAGGGCAGCTCGTTTTGTATTATCACGTAATAGGGGAGACAGTGTGGCAGATATGATACGCGAGTTGGGATGGAAGTCATTAAAGCAAAGACGTTTTTCGTCGCGGCGAGATCTATTTACGAAATTTCAGTCACTAACTTTCTCTTCCGAATGCGAAAATATTTTGTTGAGCCCAACTTACATAGGTAGGAATGATCATCAAAATAAAATAAGATAAATCAGAGCTCGAACAGAAAGGTTTAGGTGTTCGTTTTTCCCGCGCTTTTCGGGAGTGGAATGGTAGAGAGATAGTATGATTGTGGTTCGATGAACACTCTTCCAAGCGCTTAAATGTGAATTGCAGAGTAATCATGTAGATGTAGATGTATTTTATAATTAACACTACAATTGTAACTGTTTTTTAAATGGAATATCTCCGTTTTCTGTTACTTACTGTCACCTAAATTTATGTTAAACCAAGGTGACTAGTAATTACATATAATAAACTGTATTAAATGCCGTTGATCGCCGCTGGGGGTGTTGCCGTCTATTCACGTGATCTCAGCACGCTATTTAAGCCCATACAAGGGGTTAGTCTCGCATAGTTTCCTGCCGTTATGTAGACAGGAGTGATACCACCAGCAGTCGAAAAATTTTAAATCTACGTAATTTTAGGTGTTGTATAATGGAGTATTTCTGACGGATATCTATAATTTCACAGTGTAAACGCCCATAAGATGACCCCTACGTCGGGTTGAAACCGATTAACGGTATAATAATAATAAATGCGATTAAGACTGTTTTTGAATAATTGATATACAGTGGTGGACTAGAACATGAAAATACCAAAAACACATTGCATTACCATGCCCAATACGAAACTGTTATCATTCAAGACGGCTTCCGGTCGTCTCAGAATGGATAAATACAGTTCCTATGTGGTTTTCAACATGATCTCACACCGTTCTACCTGGAAAATAGTTTAAGTAACAATGACGGAGGTGGATAGCGATCACGCACCCTTATCTCCCGAGTGAAACGCAAAGGCTCAATAATATTGAGATCTGGTGACTGTGGTGGCGAGGGGAGATGCGGCGGTTCATCCTGGTGCTCGCAAAAAGAGTTCTCGACCGTGCTAATTATGGATCTGCCCAACCGAAATCATATAATCGTTGAAATCCGTAAGATCTTTCAGAATAACCGTGAGACCCATGGAATACTACGATATGTCTGCCCAAATGATCACTGAACCCCCGCCATGTTTCACTCTTCAGCCGGCACGGTAGCTCAGCGTGTTCGGTCAGAGAGCCGATTGGCCTCCGTAATAAAAAACTAAGTGGAAGGATCAACCACCGAACTTGAACAGGATGTCTTGCGACGTCCGCAGTGACAAAACACAACGATCAATAACGAACAAAATGAAAAAAAAACTCTTTGTTCGTAAATTCGGCCAGAAGTTGGAAACAGTATGGAGCAAGACATTTGACCAATGACTCACTTCCATTGTCCAGGTTTTATGCCTTCGACACTATGTTTTCCTGTTACGGGCACTTACATCACTGATGAGTGGTTTTGGAGTTCTAGATCGCCCTGCATTTACTTCTGCAGTGACTTTTGCACCTGTCGACCAGTTATACTCTTAAATGACCGTCCGTCACGATCAGTCAACACGAAATTTCGTCTGCGTTGTGACAGTGGTTGATGTCGGGAATGGATGTATGTGATGTCCTTAGGTTAGTTAGGTTTAAGTAGTTCTAAGTTCTAGGGGACTGATGACCTCAGAAGTAAAGTCCCATAGTGCTCAGAGCCATTTTTTACGTCAACGCCATACGTCTCATCTCGTTCAACAGACATCATTAAGCGATCTTTACTCACAAGCGCAAATGTAACACTGTGAAAACTGCATGATCTAATATTTTCCGTGTAGAAACTTTCCCTGTCCAAACTACACTGTTTAGTCACAGTAATGTGACCACCTGTCAAAAGCTTGAATAACCATCTTTCGCAGCTCGGGCCGCTGCGAGACGTGCAGGAAGACAGCCAATGAGATTCTGGAAGGTACCGCAGGGATGTGGAGCCACGGAGACTCCAGTGCCGTAGGCATGGTGCGACCAGCCCGATCGAGTAATCCCACAGGTTCTTGACTGGGGAGTTTGAAGGCCGGGAGAGTATGGTTAACGCATCCTGCTACTCTTCGAACCACGCACGTAGACGGCGAGCTGTGTGACACGTTGCACTGTCCCGCTGGCAGACGACATCGTGCAGAGGAGAAACAAATTGCATTTAGGGGTAGACGTGGGCCTCAAGGATAGGTGCATATTAGTGTTGTTTCATTGTGTCTTCCAGAATCACGAGATCACCCACGGAATGCCCCCCGGTCAGGACCCTTCCGACGATTGTTGCAGGGCCTTTATTCAGATATCTCGTGCCGTACACGCCAAATGCTATATGTCCGATGCAGCACAAAACGTGATTCATTTTGAAAAGGCCGTCTGCTGCCACTAAGTGAACGTCCACTTCCGGTACTGGCGTGCAAATTCCAGTCTTCGTCGTAGATGAAAGGTCGTTGAGGAGGCACTGTTGGTAGACTATTGGCTCATCTGGCTTGTCAGTTGTTCAACAGTTGCACTTCTATTCGCCTGGACACATCTGTGCAGCCGTCGTTCAAACCTGTCACCTATGGCCCATGGTTCACCATGATTGTCTTGGCTCCGGTATTGGATAGCGCAATTTTGCCATGCACAGTGTGCTTAAACCACGGCGGCAGGCGGTTACAGATCTGTCCGTTTCGGAAACGCTTCCACCCTTGGTCCGACACCCAATGATCATGCCCTTTTGGACGTCATATAAATCTCCCGTTTCCGCATTACGACAACGACTGTGCTGTTTTCCTCGTCTCCCTCAACACGCTTTCTATACCCTCCACTGCTAGTGCTGCCATCTGCCTTCTCTGAGTGATTATTGCACCTTGACGTCGAACGAAGGAGGTGTCACATTAATGTGACTCGACCGTATACTATTCTTCCAAAATTGCACCATATTCGGTATGGGTTCTGCGGTATGGAGGCACCTATACTAGTTTAGTTCTATTTATTTTCACGTAAAAGTCAACCGTGGTAACTAAACTGCTAACGCGGCGCGTCTCATAATCCTAGAATTACTTCCGTGTGTTTCTTTTCCTCTGTTACGGAATCCTGCTGAAACTGCGAATAGACCGTCGTGCTCGAGTTGGTTTCCGTAGCTAATTCTGTACATGCAAATTACGTACAGCAGGAAGTAGTTGTAATGTGTCTGATCCTTATAAACAGCCTTCAGAATAGTTCCTGTGCATACGAAGCGGAGCACATTAACAGGGATCTCATTAACGAAGGCAAATGCGCATTTGCTCTTACTGCTCTACTATCCATAATCGTTGACTTAGCGTACGAACTTAGTAAACTGCAGAAGTTAATTAGTTTATAAGTAGTGACTGTCTTCCATTCAACAACTAAGTATATTTTAGCTGTCCTTCACAACTGAAGCTACACAATTCTCGATTAAGACCAAGACGAAATAGCTTGTGACATTGCTACATGGACAAGCACCCTTATTGGCGAGAGGTGTACTGCTGCAGCTGCGTGGGACTCCACCTATTTACTATTTAAGTCAATATAGGACACATATGTCTTCTGCACCTGCCCAACACATGGCGCAATTGCACGTTTCATGTTTGTAAAAAAAAAAAAAAAAAAAAAAAATAAAGAACTGTTCTGCTTCACTCCTCGATCTGAAACACCAAAGTAACGAGAGACAGACAACATCACTGCAGAGAGGAAGCACACTGTGCTCGAACGTATTAGTTCAGATGAAAGACAAGAGAGAGCGCATTTTCTTGATTCTCAGTACATTCTTGTCGCGGTTATTTTTATAAGCTCGTCACAGGGGAGTAACTGACTCAAAACGGACTTTTTTTTCTTAGGAGGATAGGAGACATGAACTGGAGTCATCGAAATGTACATATTAAGACGCAGCTGAACATCTCCTAATTTTGCAGAGGCGAGTGGCAGACTGTTCCCAACAGATATATGTTTGTAAGCAGGAGACTGCGAAATTCTTAATACACTTCTGACCATTAAAATGGTAGCATGATAAATGATAGCAAACACCGAAATTTTATTTATTGCGCGTATAACTGTGTGGGAAAACACTTGATTAAACTTGTAGGTTATTTGGGGTTATATAGGATATGAAATTTAGTACTCAGAGCTGCTGCCACACCTTGTACCGACAACGGTTCTGTCTCGGTTTTGTATCGATTCGAATTAAGCCTAAATGACAGGTATGGATAGTTTATTCCATGTTACTTGTCTGTGAATGTTCGCTCTCCTCGGAGCCTCCTCACACGGATACTACCGTCGTGTTTGATCCACGCGGAACGAGGTCTCGGCTGAAAAGGCGACGTTGTGCCACTGTGTCCGTTGTTATTGCGGTGCTCCTCTCTCGCGCGTCGGGTCTAAGAAAGCCACATAAAGGGTCGCTGTGCTGACACACCGTGTTGCTCCAGACGTCATACTGCGTGACGCTGGGTATGGCCTTTTTGGACTCACCAACTATGTGTTCGAGTGACGTGGGATCTCGAGCGAAGCGTCTACCAAAATCGTGGAAACACAAACCACTGTCCTGATAGGACAGACCACGATACTGTCGCTGCCGATACCCGACAACTGCTGCACTGCTGATAGGCGTTTCTGAAAGCTAATAATTTGCACTTCATGCCAATTTGGCGTTTGTTGCACGCCATCTTCAAGGTTTTGCGATTTTAATGGCCTGAAACGTATTTTCAAATCCGATTTTCCCATAATTAACTTAGGAACATTGTGACTGGTCGTATGTTAATGCAGAAGGAATTACAGCAATTATTTATTATTTATGTTGTCAAATTTAGTTTATTTCCTTTCACCCATTTTGCGTGTGTTCTCGGTCAGCTTCGGTAGTCGCGCATCTAGTTTATTATATTAAACAAATAACCGATCTCATATTCATCCACGTCACCTGCATTTTCGTCTACCTTCTCATAACCATGGATACCGAAAAACTAACACAGTGCACAGTAAATTCTGTTATCATGTCTTTTGCACACGAATTTACAACACAGTAACATGTACCTTTTCACAAAACATTGTCTGTGCAGGACTTGGTGACCTCACCTAGATCAATTTTATTTTTCTTTATTTACCTTAACCTGATCTGATTAGGACCGTAAGACGCTCTCTTACATCGAACCAGGGTTTCACACATACAGTATGTTTTTACATCAAAGTTATCTAAGAAATAACAATTCTAATATGACAAACTGTTTTGAAACGATTTTAGTGCCTGAAATGGCAATGTGAGTCAATAATACTATGAACTAATGAAGTTAATACTGGTAGTACTTGTACTACTGCAACTGCTGCCACTAAGAGTAATAATAATAATGATAATAACAATAATAATGACAATAATTTATAGGTGCACAAGAGAGATGTTTTATGATATACCAGGTTCAACGAGAAGGAAATTTAACGAGATTCCACCACCTAAGAAAATCGGGAAAAGAGGAAGATCTGGTCAGAAAGAAGGGTCTTCAAAGGTAACGAGTGCATACAGGAACGTTGGTAATCCTTATCGTTATTTTAGCAGATACGTCATTAACTCTCTTCTGAAGCTGGAGACGTTATTCAGTTATCTAACATACTGGATGAGGTTATTCTAGGACATCGAGAAAGTGGCTGAACGGTGGAGTGGCACAGAAAAGATTTTGCTCTGGCGAGGACGAGTATTTCTGCCTTGTTGTTCAGATAAGAGTATTAAGGTTGAGGAGAGATATGAGGAACAGTTTCCAGTGACAACACAGTAGAGAAGACAGAGGGTACGGAAAACTGCACTTGTCAACACGCAGCCACGATAACTGTGAATATGATGATGAAGAGTCAAACATCGCAGATCAGATGTGAGTCTATACGATGCATCTAAATGATTATTACAGAACTGTCCAAGTATCGCCGAAATGCTTTCAAAACAATTTGTATGGATGTACGATGATTTCTTAGCGATGGAACTGCAAACGGTAGCGTCACTACATTACGAATCACTTACAGTAAGACCCAAAGTGTTGTGACCTTAAAATGCCACTGGTAATCTGTCCTTCTTGACAGCTATCATTTTAGCGACTCTACTATACAGGGTGTGCTAAAATGGAGCCATGCGCTCCATAGTGTAATATTTCCACACTACATACTTTATCAGGTTCTTTCTCGTAAAGGCTAAATCATAAGAAATTTTGACGAAAAGCATTTCAGTTTAAAATTGAGTGCCTCAGTGCACGATGAAGAACTTGGACGTGAATTTCCACCCTCGCGAGTTAAATGAACTTCATTCTGAAGTCTTCAGTGTTCTTTAGGTCCTCATCATTTTTCCCAGTGTGTTATCATCTGAATCGCTCTTAATCTTAAATAAACACACTCCTCTTTCACTTCAAAGGAAAATAGGGACTACTGTGGCACCATTCGCTTAAAATAAAAAATAGAATCGTTACTTAAAACGGCCAGAGCCCATACAGAAAGGACAGTAATCTCCTTCCAATTGGGAGGAGGGCGGCTCCATTTATGGCGCATCCATTAGCACACACACTTTGCCGGGAGATAAAGGCCACATATAAAACTCATGTCCTTATCTACCGGCACCCTCAGCAAACTTCGTGGCCGATAACGTCTGCTGGTGTTCGCTGGTCTGAGGTGTTGCTGGATTACATGGTGCACTTTGTAGCGCTTCCAAAGTTACTACCGTGAGTACTGTCATCTGTACGGTTCCGAATGAGAGGTGGATATCTGAGACTGGCGTCAGTTCTTTTCATCAGACACCTAACTTGGGATTTAGTAAACTGGGCTCCGTCTGATAATAAGTATGTCGATTTACTTTAGCATACAAAGAAGTAGGATTTTCAGTAATAAGTAACTTGCTGGATAAAAAAGGAATTGCAACATAATAAACTGAATACAGCCCTTATGGAAACATGAAGACCTGTATTTTACCCGAACACCAGCACCGAGAACAAAGAAACGGACAGAAGATGCAGAATGATTGCAAATTAATGGAGTATTTAACCACATAATTATAAATACTAAACGTGAATACATTATCTTACCAAAATCTTAAAAAGAAAAATTTAAAGCCTTGGCGAAATTTAATCTTCAGTATTTCGTCAGATCTTGTGCTGCCATTTTCACCCTTGTGATCTACTACCAAGCATCATACATAATATGTTTTAAGCACCGTAGACTTTGTCTGTCCCTACAATGTTTCAACTCTACTGTGCCTTTAAACGCCAAGTGAACTAGCCTACCCATTCTTCTGATGAATGTTTCCAATAGATTCCTTCCGTTGCCCTGACTTTCTCAATTATTTGTTCAATACCGACTTGGAACACACTTCCGTATTACCAAGTTTCAGTTTCATACAGTTTTGGGTTCTCTGGTTTTTACTTTCTCTGTACGTCAGTGCCTTATAATGCTGCGTCTCGCATATACAATTTCAGTAGCTTATTTCTCAAGTTTTTGTCCATATTCAATAACGTACTTATCTCGTCTCACTCGAACCGACCACTTTGTGTAACCTTGTTTCTTACGAGTATTAATTAAATTCTTTCCCTTCCACTACCAATTTTTCTGCCCCATATTTTACATTGTTATTACTTTTGATAATGTTTGTCTTTGCTTTTTCTGCCCTTACCTCATATTCTGTTCTAAGGTTGGTGTCTTTTCAAATCAGCAGTTATTCAATACCTTCCTTCTTTCGACCAGGAGGGTTGGGCTGTATGCAAACGCTACCAGTAGCATCTAGTTTCCTTCACCTTTCATTCATTGTGCGAAATTTTCATTATCTTTCATAGTAAAGTCTTATGAATTACTACATAAAACTCTTTATTTTGGTACAATCTATTCCTGCAGAACTTTTTTTTAGTTTACAGTTCTCTGATTGGTGTGATGACATTCACCCGAGATTTCCTCTACTGTTTCAAATTATTTATCTCAGAGTCTTATACCTAAAGTCCTTATTTATTTGTTAGATATATTCCAGTCTCTATCTCTCCCTACGGTTTTTATATTCTACAGCTCCCTCTAGTACCATGGAAGTTATCCCCTGTGTCTTAATTCCTTGGTGTCTTAACGCATGTCCCGTCATACTTGCCTTTCTTCTTGTCGGTGTTTTTCATATACAGGATGTTAAGAAAGTGTCAGACATTTTGAGAGATGACAGTGACCACCACTACCAAAAAGTCCAATAAACATGGGCTCTAAAATGCATACCTTAAAAGATACGAGTTCTTGCTCGTTTTCGGTACTGTGAAACACATCTTTTTTGTGGAACAAGTGTTCATATCTCTTAAGGTGTGCATTTTGGGGCCCATGTTTACTGGACTTATTTTGGGCCATACTACGTCCGCCTAAATTATGGAAAGCAAATAACTTACAGTAGAAGAGATGTGTTGTACAGCATCGAAGATAAAAAAGTGCTATTATCTCTTCAGGTGTGCATTTTAGGTGACAGGTTTACTGGACTTTTTTTCTTGTTTTGATGGTTACTACCACCTCTTAAAATATTCGACCTTTTTTAAAACTCTCTGTTCCTTTCGTTGTAGATTCTACGGCGAACCATTTTATTTCTTATCAGCATACATCCTATATCAGCGCAGCACAAAATTTCGATTCAATTTTTTTCCATTTCCCAGTCCATGATTCATTTCTATACAACGCTGTGCTCTAGACGTACATTTTCATGCGTAATTTTATTTCCAGGCAGCGTAATTCCTACACAGCTTCTAATTCATGTTCGCCAATTCTGAGGTTTATTAAATTACAGAAGTTAATGTCTTATGGTTACATATTACTTTATTCAAATTCATAACAGGTTTCGGCTTTGCAGCCATCATCAGATCCAATGAACATTGCGTAGGCACATAACGAAAACAAGTACTGTCCACCTGTCGCTGCTGTAATCGTTGTATCTGATAATAGCTGCAAAGCCGAAACTGGTGACGAAGTTTAACAAACCAACATATGGCGATTTCTGTAATTTAATCCGTTACAGAGGTTACTATCCTTCTCTGCAGACCCAGGTAGCCTTATTGGGTGAATTTGAAGTTTATCTCTAATTTCGGCATCTACATCTACAATTATACTCCGCAAGCCACCCAACGGTGTGTGGCGGAGGGCACTTGACGTGCCACTGTCATTACCTCCCTTTTCTGTTCCAGTCGCGTATGGTTCGCGGGAAGAACGAATGCCGGAAAGCCTCCGTGCGCACTCGAATCTCTCTAATTTTACATTCGTGATATCCTCGGGAGGTATAAGTAGGGTGAAGCAATAAATTCGATACCTCGTCCAGAAACGCACCCTCTCGAAACCTGGACAGCAAGCTACACCGCGATGCAGAGCGCCTCTCTTGCAGAGTCTGCCACTTGAGTTTGCTAAACATCTCCGTAACGCTATCACGCTTACCAAATAACCCTGTGACGAAACGCGCCGCTCTTCTTTGGATCCTCTCTATCTCCTCCGTCAACCCGACCTGGTACGGATCCCACACTGATGAGCAATACTCAAGTATAGGTCGAACGAGTGTTTTGTAAGCCACCTCCTTTGTTGATGGACTACATTTTCTAAGGACTCTCCCAATGAATCTCAACCTGGTACCCGCCTTACCAACAATTAATTTTATATGATCATTCCACTTCAAATCGTTTCGTACGCATACTCCCAGATATTTTGCAGAAGTAACTGCTACCAGTGTTTGTTCCGCTTTCATATAATCATACAATAAAGGGTCCTTCTTTCTATGTATTCGCAATACATTACATTTGTCTACGTTAAGGGTCAGTTGCCACTCCCTGCACCAAGTGCGTATCCGCTGCAGATCTTTCTGCATTTCGCTACAATTTTCTAATGCTGCAGCTTCTCTGTATACTACAGCATCATCCGCGAAAAGCCGCATGGAACTTCCGACACTATCTACTAGGTCATTTATATACACTCCTGGAAATTGAAATTAGAACACCGTGAATTCATTGTCCCAGGAAGGGGAAACTTTATTGACACATTCCTGGGGTCAGATACATCACATGATCACACTGACAGAACCACAGGCACATAGACACAGGCAACAGAGCATGCACAATGTCGGCACTAGTACAGTGTATATCCACCTTTCGCAGCAATGCAGGCTGCTATTCTCCCATGGAGACGATCGTAGAGATGCTGGATGTAGTCCTGTGGAACGGCTTGCCATGCCATTTCCACCTGGCGCCTCAGTTGGACCAGCGTTCGTGCTGGATGTGCAGACCGCGTGAGACGACGCTTCATCCAGTCCCAAACATGCTCAATGGGGGACAGATCCGGAGATCTTGCTGGCCAGGGTAGTTGACTTACACCTTCTAGAGCACGTTGGGTGGCACGGGATACATGCGGACGTGCATTGTCCTGTTGGAACAGCAAGTTCCCTTGCCGGTCTAGGAATGGTAGAACGATGGGTTCGATGACGGTTTGGATGTACCGTGCACTATTCAGTGTCCCCTCGACGATCACCAGTGGTGTACGGCCAGTGTAGGAGATCGCTCCCCACACCATGATGCCGGGTGTTGGCCCTGTGTGCCTCGGTCGTATGCAGTCCTGATTGTGGCGCTCACCTGCACGGCGCCAAACACGCATACGACCATCATTGGCACCAAGGCAGAAGCGACTCTCATCGCTGAAGACGACACGTCTCCATTCGTCCCTCCATTCACGCCTGTCGCGACACCACTGGAGGCGGGCTGCACGATGTTGGGGCGTGAGCGGAAGACGGCCTAACGGTGTGCGGGACCGTAGCCCAGCTTCATGGAGACGGTTGCGAATGGTCCTCGCCGATACCCCAGGAGCAACAGTGTCCCTAATTTGCTGGGAAGTGGCGGTGCGGTCCCCTACGGCACTGCGTAGGATCCTACGGTCTTGGCGTGCATCCGTACGTCGCTGCGGTCCGGTCCCAGGTCGACGGGCACGTGCACCTTCCGCCGACCACTGGCGACAACATCGATGTACTGTGGAGACCTCACGCCCCACGTGTTGAGCAATTCGGCGGTACGTCCACCCGGCCTCCCGCATGCCCACTATACGCCCTCGCTCAAAGTCCGTCAACTGCACATACGGTTCACGTCCACGCTGTCGCGGCATGCTCCCAGTGTTAAAGACTGCGATGGAGCTCCGTATGCCACGGCAAACTGGCTGACACTGACGGCGGCGGTGCACAAATGCTGCGCAGCTAGCGCCATTCGACGGCCAACACCGCGGTTCCTGGTGTGTCCGCTGTGCCGTGCGTGTGATCATTGCTTGTACAGGCCTCTCGCAGTGTCCGGAGCAAGTATGTTGGGTCTGACACACCGGTGTCAATGTGTTCTTTTTTCCATTTCCAGGAGTGTGAGTGTATATTGTGGAAAGCAATGGTCCCATAACACTCCCCTGTGGCACGCCAGAGGTTACTTTAACGTCTGTAAATGTCTCTCCATTGATAACAACATGCTGTGTTCTGTTTGCTAAAAACTCTTCAATCCAGTCACACAGCTGGTCTGATATTCCGTAGGCTCTTACTTTGTTTATCAGGCGACAGTGCGGAACTGTATCGAACGCCTTCCGGAAGGCAAGGAAAATGTCATCTACCTGGGAGCCTGTATCTAATATTTTCTGGGTCTCATGAACAAATAAAGCGAGTTGGGTCTCACTCGATCGCTGTTTCCGGAATCCATGTTGATTCCTACAGAGTAGATTCTGGGATTCCAAAAACGACATGATACGCGAGCAAAAAAAAAAGATGCTCTAAAATTCTACAACAGATCGACGTCAGAGATATAGATCTATAGTTTTGCGCATCTGCTCGACGACCCTTCTTAAAGACTGGGACTACCTGTGCCCTTTTCCAATCATTTGGAACCTTCCGTTCCTCTAGAGACTTGCGGTACACGGCTGTTTCTTTCCTGCTAATCCTCTTGCAGAGCGTACACTTGCGAAAGCTGTGTTTTAACTAAGTTATTACGTTGTTTCACCCGGCAAGCACGGGTTAGCCATTTGAAATGTGCAACAATTCGTGAACATCCTGTAATTCTGGGCAACAGGTGTGTCCAATCGAAGTTTCATAATGAGCTTGTAATTATTTGATGCTAATGATGTTGATTAAAATATTTTTATAATTAATCTACAACATTAATGTACATCACATTAACAGCACTATCTCCCCCACGGCGTGTAAGCACCTAATACGAAAGGTATAATCAGGATCTGAACGAGCGGAACGTACTAACTGGCCGTAAATAATACAGTGGGCCTGTCAAGGTGACGCTCGCGAGGTTGTCAGCGCGCAAATGAGTTGTTTGGCACGGGGTAAATTTTTCAGCAGCCCCGCCAGCGCCGGCAGTCCCCATTACCTCGGCGGAGCGGCCGTATTTCACAGGCCGCGCCGCCCCGCTGCCCTTTTTAAATATTGTAATACTTGTAAAGTGGCGGCGGCCGGCGCGTTCTTGTTCTCGGAGCGCGTAATGGGCCCAGTCGGCATGCAAATGGCCGTCTCTGCTTGGCGCCGACACCCGCTGCACGACCGCAAATCCCCGCGCTACGTCGCGTACTGAGTCCGTCATCACGTTACGCGCTGTTCTCCTTTAAACGGCGCATGTCCGAACAAGTAAGGCGCTCTTCTCAAGTTTTCCGCCACTCTGGATAGTAGAACTTGTCGCAGTTTAAGCGACTAACAATACGCTCAGCGGCTTTTCGGCTTGAACGCGGTAACGTGGAAAATTCCAAGATACATTAGTGTCATCGAGATACGTTTGATGCGGCTGTATAACCACCGTCTGTTACTCCCGAATGACTTCAAAACTGTGTAGAATATTGAACGAGACTGTATGCGGATGTCGTTGTGTATGGGGGTGTCGCAAAAAAGTAGAAAATTGCAGTGAAATGCAGGATGACCGCACACTTTGGAGCAGACGTTGACAGTTAGCTGAATATAAACAGGTGTGACGTATTTCCGCGTACATGAGTAAATGGGTAAGCGTACGGAGGGATAAAAGGCGGTACGAGCACGCAAGGTGCTTTGAGGAGTCAAGCCACTCGCAATGCAGAAATAGTTACATTCCTAAGAATTTCTGGGCTATGATGAAGTCGCTGGGCTGACATTCCAACGCATGAGGGCAAAGACCGTGCGGAAGAGATAACTCACGAACGTCCTCGTGAGCAACTCTACAAACGCGATTAGAGAAATCTTGCCAATATTAGCATAATGGGGCTGTTTGTAAGTGCTGGGGTAGATGCTTGAACTATCGGCATATCCCAGAGATCCAGATTATTTCAGGAACCTAACCATCCAGAGCGAATACCGTTTATCCCAAACGTTGTTACAAAGCTTCTAACACCACTCCTCAGAAGACGGTTTGTCTGTCTGCTAACTGAAGAACGAGCAGTCCAGTCCCAACAGTGTCTTTCACACTACGTCACAAGGAGCGTTACAGGCTGTTTCAGAAGCGAAACTATTGGGTTCCATGATGCATGTATGCAGACTGAAGAGCCGAATGAAAATTTTGATTAAGGCCAGGATTCGAAATTGGGCCTCCCGCTCACTATGCAGACGCACTAACCACTACGTGATCCTGGCACAGTGGCTTTGCACAAGTGCACGGGCTAGCCCAGCACGCCTCCCTCCAAATTCCCATTCACGCCGCCTGCCAGCGTGGCCGAGCGGTTCTTGGCGCTACAGTCTGGAACCGCGCGACCGCTACGGTCGCAGGTTCGAATCCTGCCTCGGACATGTATGTGTGTGATGCCCTTAGGTTGGTTAGGTTTAAGTAGTTCTAAGTTCTGGGGGACTGAGGACCTCATAAGTTAAGCCCCATAGTGCTCAGAGCCATTTTTGAAGATGTGCCTCCGACACATGGCTGACCTCGACTCGACAGTGGATGGGTCTGACCAGCTGAACCTTGTATCCTCACTCACTGTTCGGAGGCAACGCCTCCCCATGAACACTGACTAGACACTGGTCTTACTACCGCTGGTTGGTGGCTAAGCATGCTCTTCGCCCTCCACCCTATTTCCAGGTTGATTTTTCTGGGCTAGTCTCCGAGGCGGTGTGCGGAGGCGACACTGGGTAACCACCTTGCATGACTGCTGACACAAGAACTTGTCGCCGATTGACAAAGGACTCTTTTTTTACGAAATCTAGCATGGAGCTCTGAACAAACAAACGCCCTCTAAATACGAAAATGAGAGATGAAAGTGAAATGTTCGGTACTTCATAACAAAATAGCTCAACGTACACCAGAAATATACGAATGCAGGCTTTCTCGGCGAATCACACTGAGGAACTCTTCTCAGGAAATCAAGTTGATAATATGTTCATCTTGGAGCGACGTCTCGACGTGTTTCTTAATTTTCATCTTCTTCCGAAGTTAATATGACAATTAAGAAACTAATCGAGACGTGGCTTCGATACAAATATATTTCGCAGATCATTTTCCGAGACTTACGTGCCAGAAGAATCCTGCAAAAAGTACTGGCGGCAGGCATAGCCACAACGAAACTGTTGCTGCGCGCAAAGACAGTTCAGTGTTTTTTAACACAATGAACTAACCAGTTGATTTATGAAACACTCGTACAACAGACGCATGCGAAAATGTTACTAATGACTTTGAACGACGGTGGGAACGCTTGATTTTCGCGAGAGGTGCGAAGTTTGAAGTTTGGAAACTAAGATAAGAGATACTGGCGGAAGTAAAGCTGTGAGAGAAGGTGCTGAGTCGTGCTTGGATAAGTCAGTCGGTTAAGCCCTTGCCCGCGTCACGCAAAGGTCCCAGGTTCGAGCACCGTTCTAGCAAACTGTTTTAATCTACTTGGATGTTGGATTATAGATGTTTTGAAAGCGACAGTGCTTTGCAGTTATCGCTTTAACATCTGTTATGATATGTTTCGTATGAACACAAAAATAAATCTGTCAAAACAAAAATAAAACTAGTCAAACAATTACGGAGACGTCCTGAAAGAAATAGCGTCCTTAAAACGGTAATGTCAAAAATACGTGGCCTCTGAAGATGCGACACGTAGCATACATGGGGATTAAGGGATGGCACACTACAAGTCGAGTAAACTGATGCACCCGAAAACAAATAACAAATGCCGAGTTGATGTAGCAGGGGCAGGAGAACGCTGGTAATCATAACTACCTTTGAAAGCGAATACTTGGGTGAGGCGCGTATGATACCGGAGAGACGTGAAGGGTGTGCGACTGTTGTTTCGGCTGATGTGACGCCGCCCACCCACGAGCTGCAGCTGAACAAACAGTCCCCCCCCCCCCCCCGCCTCTCGCCACCCCCCTTGCCATGTGGGCGGACAGGCAGCTCGTGCTGTGCCACCTGCCGACACCTCCGTGGCGCTATGACGTCGCGCTGCTGTCTCTTCCGCGTCGAAAGCTAATGCGGTTTAAGGGCGCACCAGTGACAGCACTCACCCGTTGTTATATCGACTCAGGGACAAAATTAACCCCCACCCAGCATTCGAAAAGCCAAAAACATATGAAGTTCTTCCCTTTGAGTTCAAATTTAAGATAATAGTAATGATAACGACAGAATCCATTCAGTAGCTATACACGTAACGAATTGGCCTTTGCTGACGCGAATACACTGGTTAAGATTCATTTATTCATATTACACGCGTCTAAGTCGCCGGCACCAATGTATTATTTACCAATAATCCACTTGTGAAACGAGCTTCTCTCAGAGTACCGGATGTTCGAATGACATGAAATGTACACCTCTAATGTTATATATTCTTGCTCTAATCGATAAGCACTTGTTTGTCTCAAAGAACATTTCTCACTTATCCGTATGCTAGAGTAGCTGATCTTTGGATGGGAGCTGTATCGCAGGTCTTAAGCAAGTCTGCTAAACTCCACCCGATAGAAATGCTTGTCGAACAGAGTCGGTTAGCGCGAGCCGCATGGTGGACAAAACGAACACTCCGGTCGTCCGTTTGGTGCTGTGAGAAGGCGTCGATCTGTTCAGTATAGACGGTTTGTCTTTTGGTAAAGATACAGGCACGCTGAAGTGACATCGTTCTACATTATGGTGAGATGGTTGCTCGCTGGTGCCGTGTTTGCATAGTTGTGCTTTGTGGAACGTTTTATTTAGCGAGATAGTTTACACTCATATTCATCAAGGGCAACATTAGTTCTTTTTTCGAGTTCAGTGATTTGTTAGTACATCTGGGAATCAATGTCCAATTTCTATTCAGTCATCCGAGCTTGTAAGCTGATTATCACGAATTAACAGTAATAGCAGCCCTCGGTCACAAAAAAGGAGTCTTTTGACCCAGGTTTCGGCACTGCTTTGAGTGCCTTCATCAGAAATAAAACTCTCAAATTGGCATGTCACTTATTAAACTAAAAATCAAGCGATAAAGCTTTAGTCACATAATTTGTAACACAGAATACATAAAAGGCAAGCCACTATGGGTTGCTCACATGCGTCGAACTACGGTAGCATCGTTTTCATTTAGGTGGTAAGGTGCCTCTGCACCCCCAGGACTCCTCCCCACCCTTCCCATCTTTGGCTACGGCCTTGACTGAAGCGATGAAGGAAGCATGGTAATTTAGGTTGGCACTAGCCGATGTGGATTGGCCGAACTGTCCTGCTTGTGCGTATGAAACTCCTCTGAGGAGGAAAGGGGTTTATCTGCGGAACAGGCAGGCTGTGAAAGGAGGAAGATAGGTGGTTGTAGAGATAGGGGACGGACGTACTGTGACGGAAGGAACGTAGGCCTGTGTGGAAAGCACGGCACTAAGCGAATGCGCCGGTGTTTAATTCATGGAAGCTACGGCGGCTAAAGAGGCTAGCTCAAATGGTTCAAATTGCTCTGAGGACTATGGGACAACATCTGAGGTCATCAGTCCCCTAGATTTAGAACTACTTAAACCTAACTAACCTAAGGACATCACACACATCCATGCCCGAGGCAGGATTCGAACCTGCGACCGTAGCAGCAGAGCGCTTCCGGACTGAAGCGCCTAGAACAGCTCGGTCACAGTGGCCGGCTGAGAGGCTAGCTTCTTATACGAAAGAAGTAGGAGGCTCGATAACTCAGAGTAGACAGCGGTGCATGTCACGTGTCTCAAGTGGCCCAATATGTGAACTGTTAATGCAGCAACTGTATTAATGGAAAGTTGGAGAAAGGTACTGTCATTTGCCTATATATTAGGCACATCGTCTTGGTCGAACATTAACTTATGGTGCGTCGGTATCACATTTCTCGTCCTTGTTGTTGAATTCTTGTTTTCTGTAGATTGTACAACAATTGACTTAGAGACTAAATGACTGCTTGAGTGTGTTGTACTAAGGAGAGTCGCGAAGCGGGGGTTGTCACTAACTAGATAATTAGTTTACGCTCATTTGTGTCTGCTTGTTTATTAACCAATCACGCAGGTAAAGGCCGCTAAGTCCGCAGCTCGTGGTCTTGCGGTAGCGTTCTCGCTTCCCACGCCCGGGTTCCCGTGTTCGATTCCCGGCGGGGTCAAGGATTTTCCCTGCCTCGTGATGACTGGGTGTTGTGTGATGTCCTTAGGTTAGTTAGGTTTAAGTAGTTCTAAGTTCTAGGGGAGTGATGACCATAGATGTTAAGTCCCATAGCGCTCAGAGCCATTTGAACCAAAGGCCGCTAACGTAGTGTGTGGTGTCAATTGGCTGCAGTCGAAACTATTTGCCTTCTAAAAATTGATATTTGTGGTCTCTGATACTAACTCGTTTCAGGTGTAAGAGCTGCAGTCGGCTTGTATTTATGTGGACTGAGATAGACGACTGGACCATGTCGTCCGGTAAGATGTGTAATGGAGAAGCGGTCGTTACACAGCCAGACGTTACTAAAGGGAGGCAAAGTTCATTTTATAATTGCATTAAAATTAAAGTTCGTGAGCATTAAGTCCTAAGCAAATGTATATATTCACTTGTATATTATTGTAGGCTGAAATACTTGGCAGTTGATTTGGTTATCCTTATTCTGCCTCGTGAGTAAGTGTGGAAGGGAGGCAGTTGATTACTGGTTTAAATAAGATTAAGGTGATTGAAATTTCTAAGAAAGAACAATAATTGAGAGATTTGCATAAAAGTTTCAGTTCTTAAAATATTAAATTGTAAATTTTGTTACCAGCATTGGCATTATTGTTTTCCTTAAGGAACCAATTTCATTGGAAGTATTTATGCTGTATTAGTTAGTTAGTTACATGTTCCATTGATCAATCTCGCGGTAACCGTTATGATGTGGAATGTGTCAAGTGCAAAAGAAATGTAAAAATGAAAAAAGGTTTTTTTTTCTTATTTTTAGCTTAAATTTTTTATACTCTACCCCATTCCCTTAAATGGCACAAAATGCATTTATTTTACCCATAGAATTATTTATTCCTATTCAAGAAATCATTTGTGGTATAGAAGGAGTTGTGAAGGAGATATGATTTCAACTTATTTTTGAAACTAATACTGCTGTCTGTCATACATTTTATTTCATCTGGTAATTTATCGAATAGTTTTACAGCAGGATATTTTACGCCTTTCTGTGCGAAAGATAGGTTAAGTAGAGGATAGTGTAAGTCTTTCTTTCATCTGGTATTACGAGTATAATCATGAATGTCACTGTTCATTTTAAACTGTTCAATGTTGTTGAGCACAAATTTCATTACTGACTAAATGTACTGTGAAGCTGTTGTAAGAATTCCTAACCTTTTAAACAGATGAGCGACTGTGAGCCGCATACATTATTCTAACCACTTTCTTCTGAGCTGTGAGTACTTTTTGCCTAAGTCTTGGGTAAACCCAAAATATTATTCCGTATGCATCAGAGAGTGAAAGTATGCGAAGTATGTTAGTTTACTAATTTCTGTGTCGTTAAAATTGGCAATTATTCTGATTGTGAAAGTTGCTGAACCTAGTAGCTTTAGGAGATCCGAAATATTTCCAATTAAGATTCTCACGTAGACGTAGACCCAAAAATTTTGTGTGTCTACCCTGACTTCTGTTGATGTGCTATTTTTATTGAAGTAATTGTACTTCTTGCAGCAGAAAATCGGATATTTTTTGAAAGTCTAGAGCAAGGACATTCGCAGAAAACTGATTAATAACTTTTCCAAAGACATTATTTGTATCATTTCCTATTGGAGTAACTTTTACTGGACTAATAATCATGTTTGTATCATCAGCAAACAGTGTCAATTTAGCTTCTTGTTTCAGATAAGAAGGGAGCTCATTCACACATATCAAGTACAGAAGGGGACTCATGATACAACTCTGTGAAACACCTTATGAAATTTCACCCCAGGCAGATGAAATGGCAAACTTCCTTAAATCACTTCAACCACATAATGAAACTTGTTCCTTCCTGCTCTGTAGATATGACTTGAACCACTCATATGTTTTTCCATTTATACCACAGAATTGTAATTTCTGTATTGGGTAACTGTACTGGAGTACTTTTTGGGTTATCAGTGACCAAGTCTGGTGCGACTTTGTTATTGTAAAATGAAAGCTTAAGGCTAAAGTTAAAGCCCAGATGGAAGGAAAAGGAAGAGTGCAGTTAAAAGCCGGCCGCGGTGGCTAAGCGGTTCTAGGCGCACCAGTCCGGAACCGCGCTGCTGCTATGGTCGCAGGTTCGAATCAAAAATGCTTCAAATGGCTCTGAGCACTATAGGACTTAACATCTATGGTCATCAGTCCCCTAGAACTTAGAACTACTTAAACCTAACTAACCTAAAAACAGCACACAACACCCAGTCATCACGAGGCAGAGAAAATCCCAGGTTCGAGTCCTGCCTCGGGCATGGATGTGGGTGAATTCCTTAGGTTTAAGTAGTTCTAAGTCTAGGGGACTGATGACCTCAGATGTTGAGTCCCATAGTGCTCAGAGCCATTTGAACGATTTTTTTTTTTTTAGTTAAAATAGTGTGGTTCGAAAATGCCCATTGCGAAAAGAAGAAGAATTAAAGACAAAACGCCAACAGCGGAGGACGAGCGGAGTTATAGTGTCTAACAGTTTGGGTTCTGGTGCTTCATCAGTGAGGGGGCAGGCCAGCCACTGTACCGGCTTTATAGTAGAGCTGTGCTGGTTTGGACAGGTAACGCCGCTCTGCCAGCGCCTGGGAGACACAGGGGGCGCTCCGCCCCGCTCCACGGTCTCCGTAAACAAGCGTCCCTGCAGGAGTCAACACAGGCCGTCTGGTGCCGCGCCCGATGCTTGCTTGCTGTACCTGGTGCGAGCTGCGGCAAACGGCCAACCTAGAGAGCCTGTATACTGTATAGGGAGAGAGTGGCCAACCGGACGATACGGCGGCCATTTTTCTGCCAAACTGCGGGAGAGACTTTTGAATGGCCAGTAGTAGAGTAGTGGAGTACACACTCACCGAATCAAAAGCACAAGACAATATGGCGAAATCATTCGTTAAATGCCTTTCTTTACAGCTATAATATACTCATAGTAGCCTACTACGTATAGCACGGGAAAATTTGGTACAGTGGCTGTAAAAATTATTCGTTACTTGCATTTATCTCCTTTAAAGTTCGTTTACTAGACATACATGAAAGTAATGTAAATAAAAAATATAGTGTATAGCATTTTTTTGTATCGGAAGTGCATAGCGCTATAGATTTAACGTACCTGTATTACGTCAGATGAATGAAAGTCGTAAGCAGTTGTTTACTTGTGACATGCAAAAAGTGTGAGACGAATTAGTACTTCTTGTCACGTCTTCAAACTTTTTGCATGTCACAACTAAACAACTGCTTACAACTTTTTTTTCCCCTCTCGTAGATAACAAACGAAAAAGATTACAAAAATCAGGTAATGTTAAATGTAGGCTACTATAATAACGACAAAATATAACAAGAAAACTACCGTATACCTTCTACCCCACAGTAAGTAGGCCTATTAAAAACTGTCTTCAAGATTACCTACAACTATTTACTACGAATAATGTTTCAGTAACCACGACAACTGCGGAAAACGTGCTTACAACTTGCCTGCGTCAACAGTCAGGCAATAATACTGAAACCAAAATAATGCCTAGTGTTCTGATTCGGAACGAAATAAAATTTGACGCTATAGAGTCGAATGAGCATGGCACAACAATTACAGGAACTTTCCGTTTCCAGCAAGAACTGTCAGATATTGGCTTCAGAAAAGCTTGTGATGCTACCAGTATGCACGCAAACTCTAATTACGTACTAAAAACGATATACAACGAAATCGAACATGCATGCACAACGCATAACAAGTCTCTCAATAATTCAAATACCTTTTAATCGTTTCTAAAAGTCCTCTGAACTTCAATTCAACTCGAAAGCACGGCGAACATAGGAAGCGCGAGAGACTTTTGGCAGAAAAATGGCGCCAAAGCTAATTAACCAATCACGGGCAACTTCACCTATGGCCACTCTCTCTGTATACAGGCTCTCTAGGCCAACCAGTCACGCCGCGCTACGGCCGTGAATATTCATTACTACATTGCGGACGTTTCAATTTGACAGCTAGTGAGTGCTCATGTCTATCTACGATGGCAGATCGAAGAGGCGTGTGGAAGAGCGGTTCACTGTTACCACCCCCTCACTACTGAATTATGAACCGAACATCCTCACAATCAGAAACGTAAGGTGGTGATTCAAGCCAGCTCTATATTGAAAATGCCGCTCAGTGACTTGCTCCGTTTGATTACGCGCCTCTTCTCTAATACAGTTTCCGTAAGGACATGGATCAGAAAGCTCCCTTGTTTCCAGTAGTGTAGACTGGATCTGTAGAAAAGTATCCTCCTAGCTTAGGATGAACATACTGTGTACATATTAATAATATCATTTACATGTCCTCAATAGGTTCTCAGCTTAAGAGGTTTTCATACGGCTTTCAATGCAGTCTAGAACAGACGCTCGTACCTTAAATATGAATGTTACGTTATACTGAAAAACAGTTAATTTGGGCTATAAATGGTATCTAAGTCCAAATTACAATCACACATCATAATACTTATATTATGATGAGGAGGAAACACGTAATGGAGTTGCAATATCTACGTTGTTAAAAGCAGTGTCCGGCGAAATAGTTATATCGAGTGGCAAAAGATCAATAGTGCACCGCAAAAGAGAGGGAGAAACATGGTAAACAGTGTAAACAAGGTCAGAACGGAAAGTTGTTCTTAAATGTCAGTAATAAAGTGGTAGTGCGACCTCCAGTCCTGATGAGAGGAAACGCAGATCAGCAAATCTTAAGTAATTACTTTTTTTTACATAAAAATCGCGGCGTGAACTGTTTAATAATCTAAAAATAACAAAACTGTATCTTTATAGATCTCAGTGATGATGCCTCAGAACAAGAAAAAGGCGAAACGCGTCTGCCGGCCGGAGTGGCTGAGCGGTTCTAGGCGCTACAGTCTGGAACCGCGCGACCGTACGGTCTCAGGTTCGAATCCTGATGTTCTTAGGTTAGTTAGGTTTAAGTAGTTCTAAGTTCTAGGGGACTGATGACCATAGCAGTTAAGTCCCATAGTGCTCCGAGCCATTTGAACCATTTGAAACGCGTCTGGTATAAATAAATTAAGTGGCAACAGGAAAAGGAGGTTTTATTTACAAAACAAGAATTTCTATGCTCGCTTTGGAGGATGGCCACGCAAACAAACTTGTTAACATAATACTTCATGAGGTTTCGGGATTTCGGCCGGATGACGTCGACATCTTCAAAAGATATTTAGGCTGGCAACTATTCATCCATCTTCAGGCGAGTTTTACAGGGTTTCGCCTATTCTTGCCCCCCCCCCCCCCCCCCCACTGAAGTTTATATTACACACTGACAAGAGATCTTCGAGCATCGACTCCATACTACAGAGTTTTCTGAAAATTATTTCAAGCAATTAGAAAACCGACTCATGGAGTTAAATTCATAGAACTCCTAGTACCTATTAGTTACTGCTTTTCGAGTGAGTTATCGTAGACGAGGGAATCGTGTACGATAGTCCCCTACGATAGTCCCCATGTAAGTGTTTACTCTGCAGCTCAAGCTTAAGACCCCGGCAGAGGCTCTACAGAACCACTTTAACAACAATATTAATGACTACATACATTAAAAGCAATATTAAAAAATCTTACTTTGCTAGTGAAATAGAAAATAGACTGCACAGTATCTGATCAACCACGAAAATGCAGCCTAGGTACAGTAACAGAAAACTGCTACAAAAGCAAAAGGAGCTTCATCAGATATGCGAACCTCAGACCAGTCTAACAAATAAGCACTGAATGAAACCAAAAAGAAGGAAAAGTGAGAAGTGTAAGAAGCGTTCAATGAATTCAAAAGTAAGATTTTGTTGACTGATCTGACAAAAATCCAATGACGTTTTAGTCTCAGGCAAAATCAGTAAATGGTTCAAAATCATCTAATCAGTCGGTTAGTGATCATACTGATAGCGGAACGACAGATGACGTAAGCCCAAAATACTGTAATAGAGTCTCCCCAATTTCTTTTTTTTTTTTTTTTCCACTGCGAAAGTTTTTAGGTTCGGTCCCACTTTCAATCGTCGTGCGCACGCCGAAATGACAAATATTAACGTAAGCGATCGAGGAATAGAAAACCAGCCAAATTCTTTCAATACAGGAAATGTAACTGGACCTGGTACGACAATTGTACATACTACAGATTATGTGAAAGAGCTTGCGACCCTTCTAGCAAACGTTTGTCGGAGGTCGCTGGATCACTGAAAGATTCCAAGCGAATCTGTTCTTTCCTGCTTTAAGAGAGAGCCGTCGGGCAGAGGCACATAAGTATAGCTCTGTATCACTGATGACAGCCTGTTATGCTCACTGAATATAGTGTCTTTGACACTTTTCTTCTTTGGCTTAGCGTGCGCGAGCCGGTAAGCCATACCGGAGTGTTTCCAACCTGGGGGGTAATTCCCCCTGGGGGGTAAAATTAAATTTTCTAAGGGGTAAAAACTGAACGATCCTATTCTGTTTCAGTCATGAAACTAAATTATTCTGAAAAGATCATTACTACCATCACAATTTTGTAGGTCTCTAATACTGGTTGTGTAAGTTATCAATAACTCCTTTTTCTCAATTAGTAGCATTAATGCAGTGGAGGTTACAGGTTCCTTACATAATCCACCCGCGACACACATATGATGTGCTTTGTCCCGTGCACCAAAAAAAAAATGGCTCTAAGGACTATGGGACTTAACATCTGAGGTCATCAGTCCCCTAGGCTTAGAACTAATTAAACCTAAGTAACGTAAGGACATTAGACACATCCATGCCGAAGGAAGGATTCGAACCTGCTGCGGCTGTAGTAGCATCGCGGTTCCGGACTAAAGCGCCTAGAACCGCTCGGCCACAGCGGCCGGCTGTCCTGTACACCGCTGATGATAAAAGTGAGACACATACGGAACAAATGATAAATATCTCAAGAAAATGTCTTCTCCTAGTTATATTAGTACCAGCAGTAGTCCTGAAATTGTTGCGTTATTCATTTCGAAATATGTAAATGAATTAACTGAAAGCAGGGCACAGCAATGACTGCATAACGGTTACTATAGTGCCGTACAAAGTTTAATTACTATATTATTATTATTATTATTATTATTATTATTAGAGTGGTTAGATACAAAGCATTAACAGCCTGAAGTCGTCCAATTTCTGCCAGTTCAGAGGAGGAGGAGGAGATTAGCGTTTAACGTCCCGTCGACAACGAGGTCATTAGAGACGGAGCACAAGCTCGGATTGGGAAAGGATGGAGAAGGAAATCGAATGTGCCCTTTGAAAGGAGCCATCCCGGCATCTGCCTGAAACGATTTAGGGAAATCACGGAAAATCTAACACAGGAGGCCGGAGACGGGTTTGAACCGCCAATTCAGAAGTAAGGAGCGCAGTAATGAACAGTAAGTATACCGCACACATCTGAACTTGTTTGATTTGAAATTGGGTTGCAGTGGGTAGGTCAAGCATGTGCAGCAATTGGAGAGGAGTCATGTAACGTTTTGTAACAAGTGTGTACTCTCACTGCGGGCAGTTAGGTTTCTTTTCTGAGAAGGAGTTGTGAGTAACACTTACGATGCACTAAGAATTCCTTCTTCATTCATTCTAACACACATACACACACACACACACACACACACAGACACATACACACACAAACTAAATATCATTCATCTTTCATATTTTAAGAAATAAGTGTTCCAAGAAAAGACTTTCACTCTACAGTTTAGTTACGTGCTAATATTGTTGATGATGTGGGGGAGGTGGGAACAACAAATAGCAGGGTGGTGGGGGGTGGGGTGGAAGAGGGCGGGGGAGTACTTGCTAACGTCTGAATGCACACGGTGGTAATGGTCTTAAAAAGGTTGGGAGCCACTGCCTTACAGTCTAATATTTTTCGCTGTCATACGCCTTTCCTGGATGCTGGGACATTGTTGCGTCGCGCCAACAATGATTGCAGTAGCGAGTACTCGGAGCGAGCACTGGTTTTAAAGTTGAAAGGTGAGGTCAGTTGAGTTAACATCTGGGGATATAGAGTTGCGGGTAGTGGACACACGGAAGGTGAAAAGTATTTAAAGAGTTACATCAAGGAGTATATTATTTGAAGTTCTTTTATAGGAAGATGCGGACAAGAGAATGTTTCGTTTTGAGCAGAAGTAAATTCGTGGGAACAAATGTCACGTGATTCGTGTGAAATCCATTGCTAGTGTGGACAAGGTCATACGGAAAAATTTACAGGCGACATCATATTTGTAAGCAGATTTTTACTGTACCAACAAAAACAAACTGTGGGTTGTGGAATCAACGCAGTAGGATTTTTGGATTATACCACTGTACATGAGGAGGATGTATTTAGCAGTGTTATGCTGTTTAAAGATCAATAAATTAAGTCAATGGACATTGTCTTTTAGTGCAGAAGATCCTTGTTCCTTGCCATCACTAGCCATTAATTTGTGTGGTAGTTAATTACACGCACGTCGCCGGCAGTCACGTACCGTTTCATCCTGTGCCTGGTGTTATCTATCTGCAAGTTGAATCCCTTCGAAACTTCCGATTGCCTCGGACTACAGATTATCGAAAAAAAGTGAGCATATATATACATATCACCGTTTCGTCGAATGAAGTCCTCCAGTACAGGAATAAACATGTATTCCGAAAACATAGACCTCATGAAAATCATTTGCTTCTGTGTTCGCTCATGAGATGCAGAAGGCAGTAGAAAACGACGCTCAAATTCACGCCGTTTTCCGTAACTTCTGGAAACTATTCGATGAAGTTCCGTACTATCGCTTAGTGAAAAAAAATACTAAATTGTGGAATGTCGGGCCAACTTTAGATTCAGAACTTTCTTGTGGATAGATTTTAAAGGTCGCGTTCCGTCATGGGTCGTTTTGTGACCCCGAGAGCTTTACACTTATAACCGTCACACTCCAGTAGCAGACGCTGTGACAGAGGTCTTCTACATAATGGAGAGGCACACTACTAAAATTCCGAGAAAGATAGTTCCAGTAAGTGTCGGGCAACATATTATTGCCGGCCGCGGTGGTCTAGCGGTTCTAGACGCGCAGTCCGGAACCGCGCGACTGCTACGGCACTTGGTGCAGGGAGTGGCAACTGTCCCTTAACATAGACAAATGTAATGTATTGCGAATACATAGAAAGAAGGACCCTTTATTGTATGATTATATGATAGCGGAACAAACACTGGTAGCAGTTACTTCTGTAAAATATCTGGGAGTATGCGTGCGGAACGATTTGAAGTGGAATGATCATATAAAATTAATTGTTGGTAAGGCGGGTACCAGGTTGAGATTCATTGGGAGAGTGCTTAGAAAATGTAGTCCATCAACAAAGGAGGTGGCTTACAAAACACTCGTTCGACCTATACTTGAGTATTGCTCATCAGTGTGGGATCCGTACCAAGTCGGGTTGACGGAGGAGATAGAGAAGATCCAAAGAAGAGCGGCGCGTTTCGTCACCGGGTTATTTGGTAACCGTGATAGCGTTACGGAGATGTTTAATAAACTCAAGTGGCAGACTCTGCAAGAGAGGCGCTCTGCATCGCGGTGTAGATTGCTCGCCAGGTTTCGAGAGGGTGCGTTTCTGGATGAGGTATCGAATATATTGCTTCCCCCTACTTATACCTCCCGAGGAGATCACGAATGTAAAATTAGAGAGATTAGAGCGCGCACGGAGGCTTTCAGACAGTCGTTCTTCCCGCGAACCATACGCGACTGGAACAGGAAAGGGAGGTAATGACAGTGGCACGTAAAGTGCCCTCCGCCACACACCGTTGGGTGGCTTGCGGAGTATAAATGTAGATGTAGATGTAGATGTAGGTTCGAATCCTGCCTCGGGCATGGATGTGTGTGATGTCCTTAGGTTAGTTACGTTTAAGTAGTTCTAAGTTCTAGGGGACTGATGACCACAGTAGTTAAGTCCCATAGTGCTCAGAGCCATTTGAACCATTTTTTGAACATATTATTCCTTCCACGCGGAGCTCGCGTAAACACCATGAGGGAAAAATCAGAGAAACTAGAGATCGTGCTGATGGATTCCAGTAGGGAAGCGGATGGTCGACTTTGTTTTATTGGGAGAATTTTAGGGAAGTGTGGTTCAACGGTAAGGGAGACCGCATACAGGACACTAGCGTGACCCATTCCTGAATACTGCTCGAATGTTTGGCATGCGCATCACGTCGGATGAAAGGAAGACATCGAAGCGATTCAGAGGCGAGCTGCTACGTTTCTTACCAGCAGTCTTGAACAACACATAAGTATTACGGAGATGCCTCGGAAAGTGAGTTGTAGACCGCTGGAACACTTTTGAGAAAATTTAGAGAAATGGCATTTGAGTGTGACTGCAGAACGAGTCTACTGCCGCCATTGTTCATTTCGCATGAGGACCACGAAGATTAGATAGGAAAAATTATAGCTTGTACGGAGGTACATAGACAGTGGATTTTCTCTCCCTCTATTTGCGATTGGAACAAGAAAGGAAATGACTAGTAGTGGTACAGGGTACTATCAGCCACGTACCATACGATGGCTTGTGGAGTATGTATGTATATAACGATGTAGACACAGAGTGTTACTGACAACCGTACCTAACAATCAGCACCCGTGTATGGAATAGTACAGGGAACGAAATTATAGAGGCACGGGAAGTACCCTCGCCGCACATTGTTAATAAGCTTGTGGGGTGTAAGGGTGAACGTGCCGTTACCGCTCTTCAGTAGCTTTTGGTGCAGAGATATTTCGCTATAAATATGACCCAAAGGAAGCTACTGCAATGATCTAGTAAACCTAATGCTGTGAATGTTTAAATTTCAGGCATTCTAAAGCAGCTTTTGTTTCATTTTTAATCCCGCAATCATTCGTTTGGACAACACTTATTCAAAGTTGACTCAATAGGGTGAGAGCGTCCGTGGCGCAATAGTCAATAAATTAATATCTGGTTAAAAACAGCGATTGGAAAATACAGGGTGATTCAAAAAGAATACCACAACTTTAAAAATGTGTATTTAATGAAAGAAACATAATATAACCTTCTGTTATACATCATTACAAAGAGTATTTAAAAAGGTTTTTTTTTTCACTCAAAAACAAGTTCAGAGATGTTCAATATGGTCCCCTCCAGACACACGAGCAATATCAACCCGATACTCCAACTCGTTCCACACTCTCTGTAGCATATCAGGCGTAACAGTTTGGATAGCTGCTGTTATTTCTCGTTTCAAATCATCAATGGTGGCTGGGAGAGGTGGCCGAAACACCATATCCTTAACATACCCCCATAAGAAAAAATCGCAGGGGGTAAGATCAGGGCTTCTTGGAGGCCAGTGATGAAGTGCTCTGTCACGGGCTGCCTTGGGTAGTTTGGTTTTCAGCCTAGTCAACAGCGCCTCAAGCGAACAAATGTACATCTAAATGAAACTTTATAGCTCCCTTAATTCGCCGACAGATAGAGCTTAACTCTGCCTTTTGTCGTTGCAGTGTTTTACATTCCTAAAGTTGTGGTATTCTTTTTGAATCACCCTGTATTTCATTCGAATGTTCCATGTACTTTTGTGTCTAATTTTGAATCCCACAATCATTCGTTCCGACAATACTTATTCAAAGTTAACTTACTGTGGTGAGAGAGTTCGTGACGTAACGGTCAATAAATTAATATCTGGTTAAAAAGAGCGACTGGAAAATATTTCATTCGAATGTCCCATGTACTGCAGACCGCGAACATCTGTGTTTTCTGTATCTCGTTACGTCTGGAAAACAAAAGGGTTCGCGATCTAGACTGAACCTTGAAATGAAAGTGTCAAGATCTGATCCCCGCCTCTTTCTCGTGCTTTCCGTCTTTTTTGATGAATTCTAAGGTAATCGACTACAATAGTTTTATTTTCTGTCCTTAAATTTAATTATCTGATTTTCATTATTCAAACTGGGGAATGCATATTCATTTTATTGAGTTGTGTAGCAACGAAAAACATTTGGTACAATAACCTTAATCGAAAATGTTTAAAAGATCAGAGGAAAGAATTCTGGATAGCGACTGTTGGAATATAGAATATTATTATGCTCCGAATATTGAATAAATTTTGGTTTCATTCTTCTTTCTCAAAAAAAAAAAAAATGAATCATCATCGTCATCATCATCATTTAAGACTGATTATGCCTTTCAGCGTTCAGTCTGGAGCATAGCTCCCCTTATAAAATTCCTCCATGATCCCCTATTCAGTGCTAACATTGGTGCCTCTTCTGATGTTAAACCTATTACTTCAAAATCATTCTTAACCGAATCCAGGTACCTTCTCCTTGGTTTGCCCCGACTCCTCCTACCCTCTACTGCTGAACGCATTCGTCTCTTGGGTAACCTTACTTCTCCCATGCGTGTAACATGACCCCACCATCGAAGCCTGTTCGCCCTGACTGCTACATCTATAGATTTCATTCTCAGTTTTTCTTTGATTTCCTCATTGTGGACACCCTCCTGCCATTGTTCCCATCTACTAGTACCTGCAATCATCCTAGCTACTTTCATATCCGTAACCTCAACCTTGTTGATAAGGTAACCTGAATCCACCCAGGTTTCGCTCCCATACAACAAAGTTGGTCGAAAGATTGAACGATGCACAGATAACTTAGTCTTGGTACTGACTTCCTTCTTGCAGAAGAGAGTAGATCGTAGCTGAGCGCTCACTGCATTAGCTTTGCTACACCTCGCTTCCACTTCTTTCACTATGTTGCCATCCTGTGAGAATATGCATCCTAAGTACTTGAAACCGTCCACCTGCTCTAACTTTGTTCCTCCTATTTGGCACTCAACCAGTTTATATTTCTTTCCCACTGACATTATTTTCGTTTTGGAGATGCTAATCTTCATACCATAGTCCTTACATTTCTGATCTAGCTCTGAATATTACTTCGCAAACTTTCAATCGAATCTGCCATCACAACTAAGTCATCCGCATATGCAAGACTGCTTATTTTGTGTTCACATATCTTAATCTCACCCAGCCAGTCTATTGAACAACAGTGGAGACAGGTTGCAGCCTTGTCTTACCCCTGAAACTCCTCTGAACCATGAACTCAATTTAGCGTCAACTCTAACTGTTGCCTGACTATCCATGTAAAGACATTTAATTGCTTCCAAATGTTTGCCTCCTATTCCATAATCTCGTAGAACAGACAATAACTTCCTCCTAGGAACCCGGTCATATGCCTTTTCTAGATCTACAAAGCATAGATACAATTCCCTGTTCCACTCATAACACTTCTCCATTATTTGCCGTAAGCTAAAGATCTGGTCCTGACCAGACCTCTAAGAGGCCTAAACCCACACTGATTTTCATCCAATTCGTCTTCAACTAATACTCGCACTTTCCTTTCAACAATACCTGAGAAAATTTACCCACAACGCTGATTAAAGAGATACCTCTGTAGTTGTTACAATCTTTTCTGTTTCCATGTTTAAAGATTGGTGTGATTACTGCTTTTGTCCAGTCTGATGGAACATGTCCCGACTCCCAGGCCATTTCAATTATCCTGTGTAGCCAATTAAGACCTGACATTCCACTGTATTTGATGAGTTCCGACTTAATTTCATCCACCCCAGCTGCTTTATTGCACTGCAATCTATTGACCATTTTCTCCACTTCCTCAAATGTGATCCTATTTCCATCATCATTCCTATCCCACTATACCTCGAAATCTGAAACATTACTGATCGCATTTTCACCTACATTGAGCAACTCTTCAAAATATTCCCTCCATCTGCACAAGGCATCCACAGGATTCACCAGCAGTTTTTCTGACCTGTCCAAAATACTTGTCATTTCCTTCTTACTTCCCTTTCGAAGACTGCTAATTACACTCCAGAATGGTTTTCCAGCAGCTTGACCCATACTCTCCAACCTGTTTCTAAAGTCTTCCCAAGATTTCTTCTTGGATGCTGCAATTATCTGTTTGGCTTTGTTTCTTTCTTCAACATAACTTTCTCTGTCTACCTGAGTTCTAGTATGTAGCCATTTTTGATACGACTTCTTTTTCCTTTTACAGGCTGCCTTGACTGTGTCATTCCACCCAGCTGGTTGCTTCATCCTACTTTTACACACTACTGTTCCAAGACATTCTTTAGCCACTTCTAGTACTGTGTCCCTGTACCTTGTCCATTCCTTTTTCAATGACTGTAATTGACTACATTCAACTAACTGGTACCTTTCTGAGATCGCTGTTATGTACTTGTGCCTGATTTTCTTATCCTGAAGTTTCTCCACTCTTATCCTCCTACATATGGACCTGACCTCCTGCACTTTCGGCCTCACAATCCCAATTTCACTGCAGATTAAAAATGATCAGTGTCATCAAAGAATCCCCTGAATACACGTGTGTCCCTCACAGCCTTCCTGAATTCCTGATCTGTTATTATATAGTCAATGACAGATCTGGTTTCCCTGTCTTCCCACGTATACCGGTGAATGTTCTTATTTCTAAAAAAGGAGTTTGTGATTACTAAGCCCATACTGGCACAGAAATCCGAGACTTGTTTCCCGTTCCTGTTGGCCTCCATATCCTCTTTAAATTTACCCACAACCTTTTCATACCCTTCTGTTCGATCTCCAATCATGGCGTTAAAATCACCCATTAGCAGAACACTGTCCTTGTCCTTTACTCTAACAACTACGTCACTGAGTGCCTCATAAAAACTATCCATCTTATCTTGATCTGTCCCTTCACAATGCGAATATACTGACACAATCCTAATTTTCTTGCTAGACACTGTCAAATCTATCCACATCAGTCGTTCGTTTACACACCTTATTGCAACTACGCTGGGTTCCATTTCTTTCCTGATGTAAAGCCCCACACGCCATTGTGCTTTTCCTGCTTTGACTCCTGACAGGTAGACCTTGTATTCTCCCACTTCCTCTTCTTTCTCACCCCTTACCCGAATGTCACTAACAGCTAAAACGTCCAGCCCCATCTTACTTGCAGCCTCTGCCAGCTCTCCCATCTTCCCAGAGTAGCCCCCATTGATATTAATAGCTCCCCATCTCATTACCATTTGTTTGCCAAGTCGAATCTTAGGAGTCCCTGGTTTGTCAGTTAGAGGTGGGACTCCGTCACCTCCAAAGGTCCGAGGCATTTTGCTCTGATTGTTGCCAGCAAAAAATGAAGTGGAAACAAGAACTTTTATTCAACTGATGATGACGTTACTGTAGTAGCAATTCAGCGTAATGTTGTAAATACAATGTTGTCAATCGTTACCATCACACACGTTATGAAACGATACCGTCACACTGCGGTGGAGGGCATCACGAAAAGAATTTTTCTGTCAAACGAAAACTATGTGGTAGGAAACCAGTCGAAACCGTGTCTTTCTCGTTAGGTAGAATTATATTCCTTGGGCCTCAATAAGCGCAAGTTTCGTCGTTCATCTTAGATAAAAATGATCTCAAAGAAGCGCGAAGAAGCGCGAAGAAGCGTCTTATAACTTTTTAACTCTACTTGGAAACAACCTTTCTTCTTGTGGTAGATATCGCTGTGCAAGTAACGATTATCGGCAAGAACCTAATAGGCAGTAACTATATTTTCGTTATGTAACTTTCTAGGTTTTGTGTTTACTTTCTTCAAATAATAAACTCTGGTTTTAGCCTACAGAATTGGTTATTCGCTTAGTGTACACGAGGACGTTGTAAGAGCACGTATTGTCCAGTATGAGTGCAGCGCCTGAGCACTGAAATGAAATGATCGTACGGCAGTATTGGCCGGGAGACCCCGTCTGGGACACCTCTGCTCTGTAATGTGATGGAAATTTGCGTTCATCTCATGACTGAAAGAAATTGGGGATAAAGGCTGACCACAATCTGGCAGGTGTAGCGGTGTATGTGTCTATATTTAAAGTCGTACTCATTTCTTTTTAGTCTGTGTGTTTACAGGAAACTATCAGAAGAGAAGATGGTCATCGGCTAGTAAGTAAGCGTAAAATTAGGCGTCTTGAGTCACCGTAGGCGTTGGCTATTCGGCCTCCGGATAGCATCTCCCTGTCCAATTAGCGACTCGGCATTCGTCATGCTGACCAGAAGCGAGAGGAAAAATTTGGCACAGCGAACGTCACGATTTCTAGAAAACATATATTGTCTGTTTCTTTATGAATGGAACACATTTATGGAGGAACAGAAAGCTTTTCTGCAATTCATTTTCTTAGAATGACCAGGAAGAAAATTCTGGTAACTATAAGAATAAGAGTAACACAATGTGGTGGAAATTACAAAAAAAAACATCGGAACGTGCTAAAAGAAGTTACTGGACATACTGATCACCAAACTGGCAGCAGCCGACGGTGGTGACAACCTTACATGCTTCACGTCTGTTCAGAAACATCAACAGTCCAATCTTCAGTACCACAAAATTTGCACACCACTCAAACAGAAACAGACAGTACTATGCGAAATTTCTAACTGGGCTAAGTAGCTTTCACTAAATACTCTAATTTTGTCAGCCTCTTAAACGTCAAACAAGAAAGGACTCAAGCCAAGCAAGATGAATCCTAGATCGTAACTACTAATTTACTCATCTTCTACACCTGTAAGTTCAGCTTTAAGATAAATTCCTTTTATTGGATATTTGTTCCTCCTTAGACGCAAAGCATCCTTTTTTCTTCTGACCCAAACATGTTTCGGCACCTCTGTTCCATCATCAGTGGATTTTATTTATTGAAAAAATGTAAAAAGTGAACATATAAGCTCTTTTCTGTTATAAGAACTATTGTTTTATGCGATATGTGTATGTTAATGTTGCGTTTTCGTCATTTTGTTGCAGGGTTTTTTCTTGTTTGGTGAGACTAATGTCTGCCTGGGTGATCATTCTGTCATGGGATTAATGTTTTTGATTGTTATGATTGTTTATAGCGTGTGTGCTTGTGTTGTTTATAGTTCTGTTTAGTTTTTTTGCTTTGTTTCTCCTGTTTTATTTATTTTATCATTTATTTTATTATTTATTTATTATATAACACATAAAAGGAAGTTTACAGAGAAGGCATCACAAACAGCCAAAGGCTCTTACACACACACACACACACACACACACACACACACACACACACACACTCACACTCACACACACACACACACACACACAGTGAGAGAGAGAGATAGAGAAAGAGATAAAAGTAGACAAAATTCAAATTCGGCGCCAAAATCACTAGGAAACAAATGACAGGGTTAGGAGACACAAAAACGTCGTGTACATTCCGTTTTCCGAAGTGAAAACGCTTTAGTTGAACCAAAATTATATGAAGTACATTTATTATGTGTGTACAGTGCTCTCAGAACGCGAAAGAACAAGTATCTGTCACAACAAAACTCGAGTAAAAAAAATATATTCGCAAATTACTTTGCCACACCAAAATCACGTTTTTTTAAAAAAATTCAAGGGATGTGTTAACTCGCTGACAAAATTCACATTTACATCGTTTGGTTTGCATATGGCAAGCTGTCAGTGCAGGGCGCCATACAGATTTATTTATTTAATCGTATTGCTAGGGCCCCCCGTCGGGCACACCGTTCGCCGGATGCCGGTCTTTCAATTTGACGCCAATTCGGCGACCTGCAGTCGATGAGGATGATGATGAGGATAGCACAACACCCAGTCCCTGGGCGCAGAAAATTCCCCGACCCAGCCGGGAATCGAACCCGGGCCCAGAGGATTGACAATCCGTCACGCTGACGATTCAGCTACCGGGGGGCGGACACCATACAGATGATACTGCATAACCCTATTTTGTAAAACCAGTGTAAGAACAACATTTTGTTAGATCACTTACAATCTAAAATATGTTCAGTTTTTACAATTTTTCAATAAATAAAACTCACTGGTGATGGCACAGAGGTGCCGAAACATGTTTGGGTAACAAGAAGAAACAGTGCTTTGCATAAATGGTGGAATCTATATCCAATAATTTAGACAGTAAACACGTAAAAAATACAAGAGCTGCAAATCCAAACGATGAAATTCCTTTTATATTTAGTTAGTTCACAATGTGTTTATCATTTGTTATTAGTTAAAACTGTGTAACGTACTGATACTCGAACGCAGACATTAACTTTAGCCGACAGTATTATTTGAATTATAGCCGACTAACCACGTCTCACAGAGCAACTCAACAGTGTCAACAAGTAAGACAAACAGAGCTCTGATTCTCTGTAGCCTAGGTCAAATGTAGTAGTCCTCAGGCTTCTTATAAGAAAGAATGTAATCTCATAGTACACTGCTCATGTCGATATCATTCTCCCTCTGGAAGAACGAATGTATTCCGTGCACGCAGCGGATATACTTAGAATACAGCGTTGGGATGCGCTCCTTACGAAACATGTTAACGGCTTGTGCGTCATGAGCAATAAAGCCGCTTGTAAACGGTTATAATCATACTGAAGGCCAGCACGCCGGGGTGGTTTTCAGAATACGTACGTGCGTGCAAATTTGATGGTTTAGTGTGAAATCAATGCACGAGAAAGTGAACTTCGCAGGATAATACACTACTGGCCATTAAAATTGCTACACCAAGAAGAAATGCAGATGATAAACGGGTATTAATTGGACAAATATATTATACTAGAACTGACATGTGATTACATTTTCACGCAATTTGGGTGCATAGGTCCTGAGAAATCAGTACCCAGGACAACCACCTCTGGCCGTAATAACGGCCTTGATACGCCTGGGCATTGGGTCAAACAGAGCTTGGATGGCGCGTACAGGTACAGCTGCCCATCCAGCTTCAACATGATACCACAGTTCATCAAGAGTAGTGACTGGCGTATTTTGACGAGCCAGTTGCTCGGCCACCATTGACCAGACGTTTTCATTTGGTGAGAGATCTGGAGAATGTGCTGGCCAGGGCAGCAGTCGAACATTTTCTGTATACAGAAAGGCCCGTACAGGTCCTGCAACAGGCGGTCGTGCATTATTCTGCTGAAATGTAGAGTTTCGCAGAGATTGAATGAAGGGTAGAGCCACGGGTCGTAACACATCTGAAATGTAACGTCCACTGTTCAAAGTGCTGTCAGTGCGAACAAGAGGTGACCGAGACGTGTAACCAATGGCACCCCATACCATCACGCTGGGTGATACGCCAGTATGGCTATTATGAATACACGCTTCCAATGTGCATTCATCGCGATGTCGCCAAACACGGATGTGACCATCTTGATGCTGTAAACAGAACCTTGATTCATCCGAAAATGCCGGCCTCGGTGGCCGTGCGGTTCTAGGCGCGCAGTCCGGAACCGCGCGACTACTACGGTCGCAGGTTGGAATCCTGCCTCGGGCATGGATGTGTGTGATGTCCTTAGGTTAGTTAGGTTTAAGTAGTTCTAAGTTCTAGGGGACTGATGACCACAGCTGTTAAGTCCCATAGTGCTCAGAGCCATTTGAACCATTTTCGCTACGGTCGCAGGTTCGAATAATGCCTCGGGCATGGATGTGTGTGATGTCCTTAGGTTAGTTAGGTTTAACTAGTTCTAAGTTGTTAAGTCCCATAGTGCTCAGAGCCATTTGAACCATTTGCACCATCCGAAAAAATGACGTTTTGCCATTCGTGGACCCAGGTTCGTCGTTGAGTACACCATCAAATGGTTCAAATGGCTCTGAGCACTATGGGACTCAACTGCTGAGGTCATTAGTCCCCTAGAACTTAGAACTAGCTAAACCTAACTAACCTAAGGACATCACAAACATCCATGCCCGAGGCAGGATTCGAACCTGCGACCGTAGCGGTTGCACGGTTCCAGACTGCAGCGCCTTTAACCGCACGGCCACTTCGGCCGGCAGTACACCATCACAGGCGCTCCTGTCTGTGATGCAGCGTCAAGGGTAACCGCGGCCATGGTGTCCGAGCTGATAGTGCATGCTGCTGCAAACGTCGTCGAAATGTTCGTGCAGATGGTTGTGGTCTTGCAAACGTCCCCATCTGTTGACTCAGGGATCGAGACTTGGCTGCACGATCCGTTACAGCCAAAGCGGATAAGATGCCTGTCATCTCGACAGCTAGGATTTCGACCAACACAAGCAGCAATGTCGCGATACGATAAACTGCAATCGCGATAGGCTACAATTCGACCTTTATCAAAGTCGGAAACGTGATGGTACGCATTTCTCCTCTTTACACAAGGCATCACAACAACGTTTCACCAGGCAACGCCAGTCAACTGCTGTTTGTGTATGAGAAATCGGTTGGAAATTTTCCTCATGTCATCAGGTTGTAGGTGTCGCCACCGGCACCAACCTTGTGTGAATGCTCTGAGAAGCTAACCATTTGCATATCTCAGCATCTTCTTCCTGTCGGTTAAATTTCGCGTCTGTAGCACGTCATCTTCGTGGTGCAGCAATTTTAATGGGCACTAGTATACTTCATGAGTGGCTCAACATTCGGTTCGTTATCGTGCCGCGACGACAATTCTTCCTCGTCGCGACAACTGTGAACTATGGATATCAGGACAAAAAATGCTTATATATTGCATTTTTTCGGAATACCAACTTTCATTCGAGTACAGCAACTTATGAAAGAGTATAAACTGTGGATAGGTTTTTGTTTCTGGCCTAACAAGACAATTTTACTAGAGCTTCGAGTGATTAACTCCATAGTATAACCCTTCCTCAGCAGCACAAACTTTAATTCATTACGAGAACGCATAGAGTTGCTCGGATAGGGGCACGTGACAGCGTATCGCGACGGATCACAGGTGACTCTCACTCGTTACACTGTGTGAGTATATTCGTATGGCTATTTGATTTTTGCCAGGTCGTTTACAAGGTGTATAACCATATTGTCGAACATCATGCGACATTGTGACGTTTCCGTTCACACACAAGACTAAAATTCGTACCAATGTGTTGGAGAGCTGTACCGTTCAAATAGTGTAGCATGAGAAGTTGAGAACACTTTGCCGCCTGTGATATCTGTCTCGGGTTGCGGCTTTCGGCTCTAGAACAACGGCTGTCCATTAGGCTGCGTGAGGGAAGACAAGGTGGAGATACAGAGACACAAGAATGGTCAGAATTTTCCACTCAAAGCTTCACGAGGGAAAAATGGAATGAAACATGTCTTGAAAAGAGGTTATAAGATCAACATAAAAAAAGTAAAATAAGTGTAATGGAGTGTAGTCAAATAAAATCAGGCAATGTTGTGAGAATTAAGAAATGAGTTACTAAAAGTAGTATACATTTTGCTATTGGGACAATAAAATAACTTGCGATGGTCGAAATGGAGAGGATATAAAAATCAGTCCGACAGTATCAACAAAAGCATTTCCGAACAAGATAAACACGAAACATACATTTGAATGTTAGTCTTGTCCGAAAGTTAAACACGGTAGATAAACAGTTCCATGAATAAAAGAATAGAAGCTTTTAAAATGTGGTGATACAGTACAGCTCTGTCGATCACATGAATAGATCGAATAACTAATGAGGAGATACTGAATCGAATATGGGTGAAAAAAATTATAGCACAAAATGACTAAAAAAAAGGGCCTGACTGATAGGACACGTTTTGAGGCCTCAAGAAATTGTCGGTTTAGTAATAGAAGGAAATGTGGAGGGTAGGGGAGTGGGGTGGAGAGGGGAGGTAAAAATACTAGAGCGAAACCAAGACAACGGTTGTAGGGTTGCAGAAGTTATGCACAGAAGAAGAGACTTGCAAAGGATAAACTACCGTGGATAGCTGCTGCAAACCAGTCATCGGATTGAAGAACGTAACAATAGCAATACCGCCACTACCACATGATTTTGAACAGTTAATAATGGAAGGCTACGTTCAATCACTGCAGTGATTCTCTTGTGAATGATCTATACGAAAGAGCTAAAAATGCAACCACAGATCAGATAATCGAGAAAATGATTATTACACTATTGGACTTTCACCGGTGAATTTTGTATGAACTGGTTGTCGGTATAAGCATATCGTAAGAAAGAGTAGGCTACATTATAAATGGAAGTTTAGCTTCGATAAAGTTATGTGCAAGATCGCTAGCGCTTATGTTGGATACGAACAAAAAGCACTTCCATTAACGAATGTGTGTGGCCCGTATTACAGAGAATTTAACAAATACAGTTTTCAGAATGAGATTTTCACTCTGCAGCGGAGTGTGCGCTGATATGAAACTTCCTGGCAGATTAAAACTGTGTGCCGGACCGAGACTCGAACTCGGGACCTTTGCCTATCGTGGGCAAATGCTCTACCAACTGAGCTACCCAAGCACGACTCACGCCCCATCCTCACAGCTCTACTTCTGCCAGTACCTGATCTCCTACCTTCCAAGCTTTACAGAAGCTCTCCTGCTGTAGCTCAGTTGGTAGAGCACTTTCCCGTGAAAGGCAAAGGCCCCGAGTTCGAGTCTCGGACCAGCAAACAGTTTTAATCTGCCAGGAAGTTTCAAATACAGTTTTGTCATTGTGCGTAGGAAGTGGATCATAACTCCAAGTAAGAAATGAATCAGTTTTTGTAAAATATCAGTTAATAGTTTTTTCCACAATAATGTTAAAATTTTTCTTTGCTTCTTTATTTTACTTCAAAATCTGTATTATCTGCAAAAAGGATTAATTTTGCTCCATTGAAACAAAATAGGAAATCATTAACATAGAGCAATGACAACAGTAGACTCATCACCGAACACTGCTGAGCGCTCATTGAAATTTCTCCTCATGATGTGGCATTCCTCTCTGAATTCCGTTAATAGCCTAGTGTAACATTTTGTTTGCTGTTTCGTTCATAGCGACATAACCAGAAGTTTTGTATTATAACGGTACGATCAGCACAGTAAATCAGTTAGAAGGTATCCAACCGATCACGGTCAAATCGTTTTTGGGAAGTACTATTCTAGCAGCTTGGTAGCTCACTTTACACTGTAAGTTTTGCTGTTGACTGTTTGTACTAGGGTCTGACAGGTTCAGATGTTGCAGAAACATTGTCAGGTGGGCACTGAAAATATTAACATAATCATTTGAGGGCTTGAACGCCTGTTCCGTAACGACCAACTTCCACGTTGTAAACCCTCTTCTTATTTTCAACTATTATTATTATCAGCGTTTTAGTACACCATCAACAACACGTAAAATGATTTTGACAAGATAAAGTTAATGGAGAAACACGTAACAAGAGTTCATACATCCAGATGAAAATCGAAAGTGGGCTTCTGTTGTGCGTGTATGAATAACAGAAGGATAGATAGTTGTACGTATCTGTTATGTGGGTGTAGTAGCAAGCAATTCTCACGGACACAGTAATTATGTGACAGTTTTATCAGCCTCTATCAATCTACCAAAAGCACAACAATTACCCTAGAAATAGAATATGCCTATTCGTTTTCCAGTGTTCCACATCACCTAACTCACACCCCTCTCCGCCAAACAATCTTAACTGACACCACTTCTTTAAGTGTGAATACACTGCTAATGTAACCGGAAACGCGCAGAGAATTATTTAATTAACAGTCTGACCTAAATTTAAATGAGCGACACAGGAATCTAAAAGAGCTCACCGAGCGGGACACTAAATTTTAGAGATACGTCTGTAAATTCGAGTGGTTAGTATAATTTTTACAGCCGGCCGGTGTGGCCGTGCGGTTCTAGGCACTTCCGTCTGGAACCGCGTGACCGCTACGGTCGCAGGTTCGAATCCTGCCTCCGGCATGGATGTGTGTGATGTCCTTAGATTAGTTAGGTTTCAGTAGTTCTAAGTTCTAGGGGACTGATGACCACAGATGTTAAGTCCCATAGTGCTCAGAGCCATTTGTACCATATAATTTTTACAAGTGTAGTTTTGATTTTACTACGTATACCAACGAAGGAAGCTTAGCATTTAACGTCCCGCAGACGATGCGGTCGTTAGGAACGAAGCACAATCTCGAATTGGCTATAAAGAGTGAAAAAACTAGCTGGCAGATTAAAACTGTGCCCCGGAACGAGACTCGAACTCCGGACCTTTGCCTTTCGGGGGCAAGTGCTCTATTGACTTTTTTTTTTGGCACTTTGTTCGTTATTGTTCGTTGTATGTGGTCGTAACGGACCTCATGTTACATCCATTGAAGTTCGTTGCTGATCTCAGTTTTTTTATTATTATTATTATTATTATTATTATTATTATTACAGACAGCAGACAGCTCTCTGACCGAACATGCTGTGCTACCGTGTCGACACTGGGCTACCCAAGCACGACTCGCGACGCATCCGTACAGATTTAATTCTGCCAGTTCCTCGTCTCATACCTTCCAAACTTCACAGGAGCTCTCCTGCGAACCTTGCAGAACTAGCACTCCTGGAAGAAAGGATACTGCAGAGACATGGCACAGTGACAGCCTGGGGGATGTTTACAGAACGAAATTTTCACTCTGCAGCGGAGTGCGTGCCGACATGAAACTTCCTGGCTTCTGTGAAGTTTGGAAAGTAGGTGACGAGATACTGGCAGAATTAAAGCTATGAGGAGGTTTCGCATGTCGTGCTTGTGTAGCTCAGTCGGTAGAACACTTGCCCGTCAAAGGCAAAAGTCCCGAGTTCGAACCACGGTCCGGCACACAGTTTTAATCTGCCCGGAAGTTTCGTATCAGTGCGCACTCTGCTGCAGAGAGAAAATTTCATTTTGGAAAGAGGGACGAAGTCGGCCGCGTCTTTTTAAAGGAATCAACCCACCATTTGCCTTAAGTGCTATAGAAGTACCATATAGAACCTGCATCCTGATGGGTAGACCACCATCTGAACAGCTGGTCGTGAAAGAGTGAGACCAGTGTCTTAATCACTACGCGGCCTAGGACTTCGGGCTCTTTGAGAAGCAGACAAATTCAGTAATATCCCTCAGAAATCATTCATTCTGTGACAGAGTGAGAGTATTTATGGGGAAGCTGTACCGGAACGGGACTCGAACCGGGACTAGTTGCCTTTCAGTGGCCATCCTCTTAGCATTTGAGCTATTCAAGCACGCCTCTCCCGAAGCCTTCACAGCTTCAATTACACCTAGATACTCCTCCTGAGATTAAAGTTTACCTTTTGCGCCCATGTTTTCTTCAGTATGTATCAGCACGAGCGAAAGTAAGGAGGTATGAGTGCTGTAAGAGAGCCACTTTTCGCAACAAGCTGGCGCATCATTACACTAGGTCGGCTGTAGGTACGTGACCACCGAGATCCAGAAACTAAGAACGCATCGGTACGCAGAGTACGTTACTTTGCCCAAGCCGCATCACAAGAAACATATAAACACTGGTCATCTGGGCAGGCTGGTCATCGAATCGGCGAGTCACGAAATCGGAGAGTCACCGGGTTGTAGTGGAGACTTCCGCCCTGACGCCGCCAGCGCTCCACCGTCATCCTGACAGAACTGCCTGTCAAGGGATCCAGCCGCAGCACTGATGGACACGAGCAGCGATGAGAGGCAGTCTCAGACCTGAGGCACTGGGCATCAACCAGCGTCAGAAGCCGCCAGCCAGACGCAGGTCTGGGGATCGTAACCGGATGCCACCTTCGCCTCACACCAGGCAAGCCGCCAGCCAGCCCTCGCGTACGACCAAGACAGGCAAGCGACAGCGGCTGACACAGCTCCGCCAGACCCTGAGTATGCACACGTCGCAGTGTGTTCTCGCCGTCGTACTGATAAGGAGACCGCCCCTATTCCTCATCACCTATTTTCCTCCAAATTTATGGTATAAGCAGGACTTGGCCACTAATGAAAGTGATTAAAGTCTGAGCTGCAAACTGCCAAGCGTTTAGAAAAAAGCAACATTGGCGCGGATCGGGTGAGACATAAGCCATTTATTAAGTGTTCTTGAACCCTCTGCCAGGCACTTTATTGTGAGTAGAAGAGTAATCACGTAGATGTGGATGTAAGATTCAAAATAAAAATAAGTTTCCCCATAGGTATTCATAATGACTATGTTATTACTGTTCTGTACTCATTCCGCTACCCCATCCGCTTACTGGAAGCAATGCTAACATGCATGGCTCATTTTGCGCCCTGCCCGCGCCAAGCAATGCTAGTTTCTTCTGAACGCGTGGTCATCTGGAGCTCCCAATTCAGTCACTTTCATTTCTGACCAAGTCCGCGTTTACCATAAATACGGCGATGAGGAGTAGGTGCGGTCCTCCCGCAAGCTGTACGTCGCAACAGCCAGCTGCGTCATCTCTACGCATCGCGCACCCAGCTTTCATACCCACAAAGCTCGCCTGACATGGCCACGACTTATCAGTCTACACAGTTCGGAAGTAAAAATAAAGGTTTCACATGTCATCGAGCCACTTTTGATTCACTCTGACCCACCATCCGGCGCCAGGGAACAACCACACACGTGGCAAATAAGTAAATAATGCTTTAAAACCATTCTGGCTTGAGAAAACACATTCTTTTTTTTTTCATTTATCATTCACATGTACATGTTTCATAGAAATTTCACCATCTTTAGGCTTCCTTTATTTTTCTGTCCAATAATATGTAAAATATTGCATGGTAATAAATAAAATTTTGGGATTGTGATCATTATATGCGAAACATTTTACTAAAATATACAGGGAGAGTCAGGAGGAAGGTACGCGCTTTGAGGGGCGATAGTATTGATGATTCTGAACAAAAAACTTCAGATAAATACACTCCTGGAAATTGAAATAAGAACACCGTGAATTCATTGTCCCAGGAAGGGGAAACTTTATTGACACATTCCTGGGGTCAGATACATCACATGATCACACCTTCAGAACACAGGCACATAGACACAGGCAACAGAGCATGCACAATGTCGGCACTAGTACAGTGTATATCCACCTTTCGCAGCAATGCAGGCTGCTATTCTCCCATGGAGACGATCGTAGAGATGCTGGATGTAGTCCTGTGGAACGGCTTGCCATGCCATTTCCACCTGGCGCCTCAGGTGGACCAGCGTTCGTGCTGGACGTGCAGACCGCGTGAGACGACGCTTCATCCAGTCCCAAACATGCTCAATGGGGGACAGATCCGGAGATCTTGCTGGCCAGGGTAGTTGACTTACACCTTCTAGAGCACGTTGGGTGGCACGGGATACATGCGGACGTGCATTGTCCTGTTGGAACAGCAAGTTCCCTTGCCGGTCTAGGAATGGTAGAACGATGGGTTCGATGACGGTTTGGATGTACCGTGCACTATTCAGTGTCCCCTCGACGATCACCAGTGGTGTACGGCCAGTGTAGGAGATCGCTCTCCACACCATGATGCCGGGTGTTGGCCCTGTGTGCCTCGGTCGTATGCAGTCCTGATTGTAGCGCTCACCTGCACGGCGCCAAACACGCATACGACCATCATTGGCACCAAGGCAGAAGCGACTCTCATCGCAGAAGACGACACGTCTCCATTCGTCCCTCCATTCACGCCTGTCGCGACACCACTGGAGGCGGGCTGCACGATGTTGGGGCGTGAGCGGAAGACGGCCTAACGGTGTGCGGGACCGTAGCCCAGCTTCATGGAGACGGTTGCGAATGGTCCTCGCCGATACCCCAGGAGCAACAGTGTCCCTAATTTGCTGGGAAGTGGCGGTGCGGTCCCCTACGGCACTGCGTAGGATCCTACGGTCTTGGCGTGCATCCGTGCGTCGCTGCGGTCCGGTCCCAGGTCGACGGGCACGTGCACCTTCCGCCGACCACTGGCGACAACATCGATGTACTGTGGAGACCTCACGCCCCACGTGTTGAGCAATTCGGCGGTACGTCCACCCGGCCTCCCGCATGCCCACTATACGCCCTCGCTCAAAGTCCGTCAACTGCACATACGGTTCACGTCCACGCTGTCGCGGCATGCTACCAGTGTTAAAGACTGCGATGGAGCTCCGTATGCCACGGCAAACTGGCTGACACTGACGGCGGCGGTGCACAAATGCTGCGCAGCTAGCGCCATTCGACGGCCAACACCGCGGTTCCTGGTGTGTCCTCTGTGCCGTGCGTGTGATCATTGCTTGTACAGCCCTCTCGCAGTGTCCGGAGCAAGTATGGTGGGTCTGACACACCGGTGTCAATGTGTTCTTTTTTCCATTTCCAGGAGTGTATATATCATTTTCTTAACCGTATCCAACATACAGCTATTTGAAAATAAACCATGGTACGGTTGTTTTAGATAACCGTCTTAATAGAGTACGGTATCGTGATTTCCTTCAAAATGTGTAACCAGATTACTTGGAGGATATTTCTTCGGCAACTTGACATTCTGTACGGCCGGTGACGTAGTTCCGCACTGAAACGCATCCTGGGCGTGGAGTCATTCACCGACGTCACCCGATCTTACTCGATTAGATTGCCGTTGTGGGGTTGTCTTAAAAGCTAAGTCTGCAAGCCCAGAGTGGACACAAAGGAGGAACCTCTCGCTCGTATTTTACTTGCGCATGCCCAAGTAAAGGATCATAAGAATTACCACAGATCAGCAACACAGCAGCACCCAAACGGGGTAGCTCATCGGTTAGCAGAATGGGCTCGCATTCGGGAGGACGACGGTTCAAGCCCCGTTCGGCAATTCTGATTTAGGTTTTCCGTGATTTCCCTAAATCGCTTATGGAAGATGCCGGAATGGATCCTTTGAAAGGGTATGGCCGCTTTCCTTCTCCATTCTTTCCTCATGCAGGCCTGTATTCTCTCTCTAATGACCTCGTTGTCGACGGCGCGTTAAACACTAACCTCCTTCTCCTCCAGCAACACAGCAGCCATCTACAATAGCTGCGATATGCTTTGCAGTTGACGGTGGACTTTTTGAACATCTTTTGTGAGGAAATATACACAATTACATAAAATGTTTCATTTACGGTCACCTGCATTTTTCCTCTTCCCCATTGTTCTCATTATATTCCACAGGAACAGTTAAGAACAGAACATTGTTCATATGACGTAATTTGTTCACAACACTAATACTATCACTCCTCAAAGAGTGTATCTTTCCTCTTGAATCATTCTGTATACATTAACAGCACGTACTTAGCTGACTATTCGATACAGTTTCTCCCCTGCAACTAATACGAATTGCTGTATAACACATTGTTAACACGGAACGAAAAAATTAGGCCTAAAATGAACCTATTGGTGTTCGGTTCATTTTTCACTTTGTTGCTGTTATTTATCTTTCACGAAGTATTAATTTGTTAATATCTGCTAGCAACACTGCCATGCTAATTGTTTTGGGTTAGTTTGAAATCTACCTTATGTAAAACACTATTTATTTATTTCCATTTACCCAGACATGTTTGACATTAATGTGTCATCTTCTGTGGGTCAAATTTATTTCTATAAAGTATAATATACAGTTTATAAGCGTTCCCTATTGTGGGCTTACAAATCATAAAATGTGCATTTTGTATGATTTGTTTCGATTTCTCAAATGAAAGTTACATTGCTAGTGAAACTGCGTTATTATAGATTGTATTTCGTGCACTTTCTTCGTTTTGGCAGCATGTCATCTTCAAAGTAGTAATGAAGAAAATTTTTGAGTATTTCTAAAGTACTATTTCGTGGCTAGTGATTCTGTATGTTACGGTATTTATATTTACCGTCCTGCTGCCTGTCTCTGGTTGATATCGATTTCTACTGCTATTATTTGTAGGATTTCCCACGCAACTTTACCTCAACGTATTTTTCACAAAACATGATTGGACAGAACTTTCTCCGTACCCATTGAGAGGTGCTACGCTGTTTTTGCTGCTCACTTGTTCATCGTGTTCCTTACGTTAAATATGGCGCTAATTTTGAATGTTTCGTGATAGCTGTTGTGGTGTGTTTGGTCTCACGTAACATTCAAAATTAGCGCCATATTTAACGTAAGGAACACGATGAACAAGTGAGCAGCAAAAACAGCGTAGCACCCCTCAATGAGTAAGGAGATAGTGACATACATAAAAACCAGCCACAAAATAGTACACAAAAATTTTCCTCATGAGTATTTTCCAAATGACATGAGGTGAAAACAAAAAAAAGGGCACGAAATGCAATCAATAATAACGCAGTTTCAGTAGCAATGTATCTTTCAAGTGAGCAATCGAAACAAACCAAACGAAACGCAATGTTATAAATTTCAACCCTACAATTGATAAATGATTATAAAACTTTATATTATATTTTACAGAAATAAATTTGACGTGTTCTCCGTTTGGTTTCCTAAAACTCAATAAGAGAACGATAGAAAAGCTGGACATGGGACGAAAGTAAAGATCGAACCCGGGACAAAGGCTGAGCAATTTCGTGCCCTATCATCTACGCTGTGAGAACAACTAACAACTACTGAATCTGGCAGACCTCTTGAATTTGCGCGCGCATTCACCTGACTGGCTAAGTACAATAATAATTAACTCGGGAATAACGCAATGCGTCCATTTTTGTCTTAACAGCTATTTCTCAACATAACTTGCCCTGGAACACCCTAACAAGCTTTTCAAACTGTTTCTGACCACCCTGTATATCTGGGCTTTTAGCGATATAGTCATGATTTACAGCGTACAGTGATTACAGACGATTTAGAAATTTGTCTGATTCGAGCAAGTAAGAGAAATAAATTTGTAACTATTCAGGTACCTTTATGTCACGATTGACAAATAAGCATCCGATTTTGTGAGAAAAAGAAAGGACCGTTTGTCAAAGACAATAAAGCGTCGATACCGGCGACGGTTTGTCTCCATAAAGGAGATCTCAACACAGGCGCCGGTTCAGGTGTCGCCCGTTTGACGTAACATTCCATTCGGCGCGATACGCCGGGCGCCGCTGAATGTCGCCGCGGCGCGGATGAAGTATTGCCTTACGCCGCGTCATATCTCAGCGGCAGCGGCGCGGTCGTGATTTACCGCCCTATTATACAAAAGGATGACATCACAAGCACACTCGCTTCGACCCTCCATTAAGCACGGCGTTCTGTCCTCGTCAACCGCTCGCTGGCGGAAAAAAAGGGGATAGAGAGGGAGGAAAAATCGCGCCGTTAATTCCTCGTCTGGCGCGCTCCGCTGTGCCCGCCCCCACCCCGCCGCCCCTGCCACCCCCACCAGTTCGCGAAATTTTGGCCTTTGTGGCGACGGCGAGCAGCGGCTCTCATTAGTAACGCCGTCCGCCGCACTTCAATCAAGTACGGCAGCGCGCGCGCAAAACTCCGGCCATCCCTCACCACAGCGCGGACAGCCCGGTAGCGCGTACGCGGACGCACTCTCACACACACACGCACACTGTCTGGAGTTGCGCGAAACTCGCCGGTCCCGCCTCTCGCTGAAACTCTCCATTTCAAAACATTTCCGAGCCAACCCGCCCGTAGTCAGATTTTAGGTCTCTGTGCAAAAGCCGCTTCCCTTCCTAAAACTGGCTCTTTGATTTTAAAGCAGTGCAAAGGAAGGAAACTATTTATTTCGTTAAGGCTGTTAAGAAACGAAACTAATAGCAGAAATATACAAAAAAAGGGCAGATTGTTGGTCAAAGTACGCACAAAACCTGAACAAGAGAGGAAAACTGACTAGCGCGCTAGTAAGACGACCAGTAATTGTTCTTATCAGAACCAACAGCAAACCAACACCGACAACTACAGTTCAGGTACACATGCTGACGTCGCAAGCTGAAGACGACGAGATACCCACAGTGTATGAGGATATTGAAAGGGTAATACAGTACCTAAACCGAGGTGAGAATCTAATAATCATGGGGGACTGGAATGCAGTTGTAGGGGAAGAATAGAAGAAAGGGTTACGGGAGAATATGGGCTTGGGACAAGGATTGAGAGAGGAGAAAGACTAATTGAGTTCTGTAATGAATTTCAGCTATTAATAGCGAATACTCTCTTGAAGAATCACAAGAGGAGGAGCTGTACTTGGAAATGGCCGGGTGATACGGGAAGATTTCAGTTAGATTACAGCATGGTCAGACACAGTACGATAAGGCGTACCCAGGAGCAGATATAGACTCAGATCACAATTAGGAGTGATGAAGAGTAGGCTGAAGTTTAAGAGATTAGTCAGGAAGAATCAATATGCAAAGAAGTGGGATACAGAAGTGTTAAGGAATGACGAAATACGCTTGAAGTTCTCTAAGGCTATAGGTACAGCAATAAGCAGTATCATCGAATGCAGTATAGATGAAGAGAACTGGGCAACTCTTCTAAGGATAATCATAAAAGTTGGAAAGAAAAACATAAGTACAAAGAAGGTAACTACGAAGACACCTTGGGTAACAGAATAAAGTACTTCACTTGATCGATGAAAGAAGGAAGTACCAAAACGTTCAGAGAAATTCAGGAATACATAAGTACAAGTCACTGAGGAATGAAATAAATGGGAAGTGCAGGGAAGCTAAGAAAAAATGGCTGCATGAAAAATGTGAAAAACCGCAAAAGGAATGATTGTCGGAAGGACTGATTCAGCATATAGGAAAGTCATAACAATCTTCGGCGAAATTAAAAGCAAGGGTGATACCATTAAGAGTGCAATGGGAGTTCCACTGTTAAATACAGAGAAAGGATAGGTGGAAAGAGTACATTGGAGGCCTCTATGAGGGAAAAGATTTGTCTGATGTGATAGAAGAAGAAACAGGAGTCAATTTAGAAGAGATCGGGGATCCAATACTAGAATCGAAATTCAAGGGAGCTTTGGAGGACTTAAGATCAAAAACGGCAGAAGGCATACATAACATTCCATAAGAATTTCTAAAATGATTGGGGGAAGTGGCAACAAAACGACTATTCACGTTGGCGTGTAGAATGCATGAATGGCGACATACCATTTGACGTTCGGAAAAATATCATCCACACAATTCTGAAGACTGCAAGAGCTAACAAGTGCCAGAACTATCGCACAATCAGCTTAACAGTTCATGCATCCAAGGACAATAGTAATGTACAGAAAAATGGAAAAGAATATGTTAGATGACGACCAGTTTGGCTTTAGGAAAGGTAAAGACACCAGAGAGGCTATTCTGACGTTGCATTTGGTAATGGAAGCAAGACTAATGAAAAATCAAGACACGTTCACAGGATTTGTCGACCTGGAAAAAGCGTTGGACAGTGTAAAATGGCGCAAGATGATCTAAATTCTGAGAAAAATGGGGTTAAGATATAGGGAAAGCCAGGAAATATACAATATGTCCAAGAAGCAAGAAGGAACAATAAGAATGGAAGACCAAATTAGAAGTACTCCGATTGAAAAGGGTATAAGACGGAGATGTAGTCCTTCGCCCCTACTCGTCAATCTATACATCTAAGAAGTAATGGCAGAAATAAAAGAAAGGTTCAAGAGTGGGATTAAATCTCAAGGTGAAACTATACTATTGACAAGAGCTATCCTCAATGACAGCCAAGAAAAGTTACAGGATCTAGTGAATGGAATGAACAGTCCAACGAGGACAGAATATCGATTGAGAGTAAATCTAACACAGACAGAAGTAATGACAAGCGTCAGAAACGAGAACAGCGTGAAAATTAACATCAGGATTGTGGAACACGAAGCAGACAAAGTTGAGGATATCTGCTCCCTAGACAGTAAAATAACCCATAACGGACGGGGCAAGGATGACATCAAAAGTGGAATAGCATTAGCAGAAAGGTCATTCCTGCCCAATAAAAGACTACTAGCATCAAATACAGGCCTTAATTTGAGGAAGAAATTTCTGACAATGTACGTTTGGATCAGAGTATTGTATAGTAGAGAAACATGGACTGTGGGAAAACCGGAACAGAAGCGAACTAAAGCGTTTAAGATGTGGTGCTACAGACGCATGTTGAAAATTAGGTGGATTTATAAGGTAAGGAATGAGAGGGTCTGCGCAGAATCGCGGAGGAAAGGATTATGTGGAAAACACTGACAAGGAGAAGGGACAGGATGATAGGACACCTGTTAAGACATAAGGGAACGACTTCCATGGTACCAGAAGGAACTGTAGAGGGTAAAAACTGTAAATGTAAAGGAAGACAGAGATTGGAATACATATAGCAAATAACTGAGGACCTAGGATGCAAGTCTGAGATGAAGAGGTTGGCACAAGAGAGGAATTCGTGACAGGCCGCATCAAAACCAGTCAGAAGACTGATGACTCAAAAAAAAAAAAAAAAAAAAAAAAAAAAAAAAAAAAAAAAAAAAAAAAAAAAAAAAAAAAGGACCAAATTTTTTGCTAAGGCATATGTTTCAAGGACTACCGTTTCTAGGAGACGAAAAGAAGAACACGTTTCGCGACGACCAACTTGATTCTGCGTACAACTGCCTGATTAGCTAACTTCAAAGCTAATTAATTCAGAAACGGCGCAACGTACCGAATTTTGTTCTTGATAATTATTTATAGTCGAACCCTACCCTGCAACACCATTACAAGCCTTTCAGTCTGTTTCTGACCATCCCGTATAAGCAATGCACGACCTATGTTACGAAACAGAAGTGGAGAACGACAGCTTTGCTCCTAGTGACTTGGCAGTGAACTTTGCATACAAGGAAATATGGCACGAAAATCCGTATTTTCAACTCGAAATACAAGATTTAGATGACAATGTTTTTCATTTTTTGTGGGTCTAACAGCCTAGTAGTAAAGTGCGTGGCTGGAAACTGAAAAGCTTTTCGACCTTTCAAAATAAGTCACATTCAAAAACTAAGATTAACTTCTTGTAGCTGGGATTCAGTGTCATATAAAGTTTTGTAAATGACGCCTTTGCCGCCTTTTGACATTTAAATTAGTTATTTGTAAAGCCAGATTTTACAATTTCGACCGTATGGTAATTATCAAGTGGAAATAATTGCACATTAGCACATTTCGGAACCTCAAACTCATCTGCCATGACATGACACAGAACCTGGATTTGTATCATTGTGTTCCTGATGACTTCTTTTGCGTATTACACTCTTTGAATTGCATTTTGAATATGTTGCTCATTCTGCTTTACTTTTGCTCACTTTCGTAGTGACGGGTGGGACAAATTATTTGATATTTGTTTTTGTTTCCAATATAAAACAGAAAAGGGGTTTCATGGCATGGTGTCCTGTGGACTTCAGTACATTTGTTCCTGCTTACGATTCCATGTGAGAACTCCAGGTATAAGCAATAACAAATACAGCATCAAAAAAAGTTTTGCATCATCCCGGTTCCCAGAACTCCTCAAGATAGACGTTGACTGTGGATCTTGTATCACTGACACAGTTCCTTTGATTGTCCAGAGATGTCACTAAACCCGCCAAAAGATGTAAACATCATGCATGAGCAGCGCCTATTAGACGGAGGGTGGCCGACAGTCGATCAGTCCCACTCATTCCACCAGGAAGGATGTACATAGCTCGTGTTGTTTGTAGTTCAACCATGCCTAGACGGTCAACACCGCGGTTCGATCGTGTCCGCATTTTTACTTTCTGCCAGGAAGGTCTCTCAACAAGGGAGGTGTTCAGGCGTATCGGAGTGAACCAAAGCATTGTTGTTCGGACATGGAGGAGACACAGAGAGACTGGAACTGTCGATGACATGCCTCGCTCAGGCCGCCCAAGGGCTACTACTGCAGTGGATGACCGCTACCTACGGATTATGGCTCGGAGAAACCCTGCCAGCAACGCCACCATGTTGAATAATGTTTTTTGTGCAGCCACAGGACGTGCGCAATAGGCTGCATGAAGCAAAACTTCACTCCCAACGTCCATGGGGAAGTCCATCTTTGCAACCACGACACCATGCAGCGCGGAACAGATGGACCCAACAACATGCCGAATGGACCACTTAGGGTTGGCATCACGTTCTCTTCACCGATGAGTGTCGCATACGCCTTCAACCAGACAATGGTCGGAGACGTGTTTGGAGGCAACCCGGTCAGTCTGAACGCCTTAGACACACTGTATAGCGAGTGCAGCAAGGTGGAGGTTCCCTGCTGTTTTTGGGTGGCATTATGTGGGGCCGACGTACGCCGCTGGTGGTCACGGAAGACGCCATAACGGCTGTACGATACGTGAATGCCATTCTCCGACCTATAGTGGAACCATATCGGGAGCATATTGAAGAGGCATTCGTCTTCATGAACGACAATTCTCTCCCTCATCGTGCACATCTTGTGAATGACTTCCTTCAGGATAACGACATCGCTCGACTAGAGTGGCCAGAATGTTCTCCAGACATGAACCCTATCGAACATGTCTGGGATGGATTTAAAAGGGTTGTTTATGTACGACGTGACCCACCAACAACTCTGAAGGATCTACGCCGAATCGCCGTTGAGGAATGCGACAGTCTGGACTAACAGTGCCTTAATAAACTTGTGGATAGTATGCCACGACGACTACAGGCATGCATTAATGCAAGAGGACGTGCCATGGGGTATTAGCGAACCGGTGTGTACAGCAATCTGGTCCACCACCTCTGAAGGTCTCACTGCATGGCGGTACAACATGCAATGTGTGGTTTTCATGAGCAGTAAAAAGGGCGGATATGATGTTTATGTTGATCTCTATTCCAATTTTCTGTACAGGTTTCGGAACTCTCGGAACCGAGGTGATGCAAAACTTTTTTTTATGTCTGTATAATAAATTATGTTGCGGCGGTATTTCAGAACGTCTTCCTATTACGCCCAAGTGAAAGTGTTCCGATTAACTTCGAATTGCTTCTACACTGCCAAGTCATGTTAATGTGACCACCCGCCAAGAATGTGAATAACTACCTTTCGCAGCGATGACCGATTCGAGGCTGCAGGAAGAGGGTCGATAAGATCGTGAGAGGGATATGGAGCCTCGCCGACTCTAGTGCCGTGGCGAGCTGCGCCGTTTCTCGGTTGAAGATCCATGGAGGGAACAGCCCAATCGAGGTGATTCCACAGATTCCCGATTGTGTCTAAACCAGGGGAGTTTGGTCGCCAGGGGATATGGTGAACTCTTCCTGGTGCTCTTCGAATCACGCACGTACACTGCGAGATGCGTGAACACTTTCCTGCTCTGAGATGCCATCGTGCCGGGGAAAAACAAACTGCATGTACTTGTGGACGTGGAACCCAAGGATAGATGCACCCTTGTGTTGATCCATTGCGCCTTCCAGAATGCCACTAAAACGCTCCTCAGACCATAACGCGCCAACGATTGTTGCAGGCTGTTCGCTTTGAGACGCTTCAGGCCGTAAGCGCCAACGGCCATCTGTCCGATGGAGCAAACAACGTGATTCATCTGAAAGGGCCAACTGTCGTCACTGAATGGACGCGTAGTTGGGGTACTGGCCTGCAGATTCCATTCTCCGTCACCGGTGAACAGCTGTCAGCACGGGTGCATGAACCAGGTGCCTATTGTAGAGGAACATACGCAGTGACGTTCGCTGAACGATCGTTGAAGAGACCCAGCTGGTAGCCGCTTGTTTCATCTCGACGGACAGTTGCTCAACGGTTGCTCGCCTATTCGCCCGTTCACATTTCCGCAGCCTCGTTCACCCCTGTGATCTATGTGGCCCATGGTGCACCACAGTTGCCTCGTCTCAGGTTTTGGATCCCACCATTTTGTCATGCACGGCATACTTTAACCAAGGCAGTTTAGAAACTTAACTGTTTCGTAATGCGTCCATTCTTGGCCCGAAAGCCAATGATCATGCCCTTCTGAACTTCAGATAAATCACTTCATTTCTGCATTACCACAACGACTGTTTTCTGCGTCCCTCTGACACGCTTTATGTATCCTCCAAAGCTAGTGTTGTCACCCGCAGTCTGTGAGTGGTTGTTGCACGTTGGCTTCAGACGTAGGCGGTAGTCACATTAATGTGGTTGGACCGAGACAAAATGCAGCAAATTAGCGGTTTGTCGCACCTTAAAATCTTTTTAGGGACGCAGTTCTACCATGTTCACTTTCTAGTACCATACATTTATCTTCGTTCATCCTTAAGGAAGTTAATGTATTAATTGTTTTCCGAGTCATAGACGTTACAGTTTCCTATAGTGGCTACTTTAAATCCAGAGGTACTGTCTCAGACTGTCGTAGGTAGATTTCCTCTGCACGTGAAAACTGATAGAAATATATAGACTGGCAGCACATTCCCATACTACCAAATTTAACTGCAATTTGCCTCGTAAATAGCCATTTCATCATATACTTTAGCCCTTCTATTGTATGCCTTCATTACGCTCATTCTCAATATTAATTAACGCACAAAGAGCCTAATGGTTCATGGTGTGGGTTCCTGTAGTCATGTCCTAGTTCATGAACCACGGGCAACGTATGAGTGGCCAAGTAAGTGGTCCCGACAGTCGGGTTACCAGTTACTTTGGAATAAGGCAGGGCATCTCGGACATATTCTGAGTCGTGGTCACCTTTGTGCTCATACGGCAAAGACTACCAAATCCACCGGTTAGTCCCTCAACCGTTAGGGGTAATACCCAATGGGACTCAGGGCAAGTAAGGCTAGCAACCTGCTTCCCTGGTACTTTAAATATGATGCTGGCAACAATCAGAGCAAAATGCCTCGGACCTTTGGAGGTGACGGAGTCCCACCTCTAACTGAAAATCCAGGGACTCGTAAGATACGACTTGGCAAACAAATGGTAATGAGATGGGGAGCTATTAATATCAATGGGGGCTACTCTGGGAAGATGGTAGAGCTGGCAGAGGCTGCAAGTAAGATGGGGCTGGACGTTTTAGCTGTTAGTGACATTCGGGTAAGGGGTGAGAAAGAAGAGGAAGTGGGAGAATACAAGGTCTACCTGTCAGGAGTCAAAGCAGGAATAGCACAATGGGGTGTAGGGCTTTACATCAGGAAAGAAATGGAACCCAGCGTAGTTGTAATAAGGTATGTAAACGAACGACTGATGTGGATAGATTTGACAGTGTCTAGCAAAAAAATTAGGATTTTGTCAGTATATTCCCATTGTGAAGGGACAGATCAAGATAAGATGGATAGTTTTTATGAGGCACTCAGTGATGTAGTTGTTAGAGTAAAGGACGAGGACAGTGTTCTGCTCATGGGTGATTTTAACGCCAGGATTGGAAATCGAACACAAGGGTATGAAAAGGTTATGGGTAAATTTCGAGAGGATATGGAGGCCAACAGGAACGGGAAACAACTCTTGGGTTTCTGTGCCAGTATGGGCTTAGGAATCACAAACTCCTTTTTTAAACATAAGAACATTCACTGGTGTACGTGGGAAGGCAGGGGAACCAGATCGGTCATTGACTATATAATAACAGATCAGGAATTCAGGAAGGCTGTGAGAGACACACATGTATTCAGAGGATTCTTTGATGACACTGATCATTAATTAATCTGCAGTGAAATTGGGATTGTGACGCCGAAAGTGCAGGAGGTCAGGTCCATATGTAGGAGGATAAGAGTGGAGAAACTTCAGGATAAGGAAATCAGGCACAAGTACATAACAGCGCTCTCAGAAAGGTACCAGTTAGTTGAATGTAGTCAATTACAGTCATTGGAAATGGAATGGACAAGGTACAGGGACACAGTACTAGAAGTGGCTAAAGAATGTCTTGGAACAGTAGTGTGTAAAAGTAGGATGAAGCAAACAGCTGGGTGGAATGACACAGTCAAGGCAGCCTGTAAAAGGAAAAAGAAGGCGTATCAAAAATGGCTACATACTAGAACTCAGGTAGACAGAGAAAGTTATGTTGAAGAAAGAAACAAAGCCAAACAGATAATTGCAGCATCCAAGAAGAAATCTTGGGAAGACTTTGGTAACAGGTTGGAGAGTATGGGTCAAGCTGCTGGAAAACCATTCTGGAGTGTAATCAGCAGTCTTCGAAAGGGAGGTAAGAAGGAAATGACAAGTATTTTGGACAGGTCAGGAAAACTGCTGGTGAATCCTGTGGATGCCTTGGGCAGATGGAGGGAATATTTTGAAGAGTTGCTCAATGTAGGTGAAAATACGATCAGTAATGTTTCAGATTTCGAGGTAGAATGGGATAGGAATGATGATGGAAATAGGATCACATTTGAGGAAGTGGAGAAAATGGTCAATAGATTGCAGTGCAACAAAGCAGCTGGGGTGGATGAAATTAAGTCGGAACTCATCAAATACAGTGGAATGTCAGGTCTTAAATGGCTACACAGGATAATTGAAATGGCCTGGGAGTCGGGACAGGTTCCATCAGACTGGACAAAAGCAGTAATCACACCAATCTTTAAACATGAAAACAGAAAAGATTGTAACAACTACATAGGTATCTCTTTAATCAGCGTTGTGACTAAAATCTTCTCAGGTATTGTTGAAAGGAAAGTGCGAGTATTAGTTGAGGACCAATTGGATGAAAATCAGTGTGGGTTTAGGCCTCTTAGAGGTTGTCAGGACCAGATCTTTAGCTTACGGCAAATAATGGAGAAGTGTTATGAGTGGAACAGGGAATTGTATCTATGCTTTGTAGATCTAGAAAAGGCATATGACCGGGTTCCTAGGAGGAAGTTATTGTCTGTTCTACGAGATTATGGAATAGGAGGCAAACATTTGCAAGCAATTAAAGGTCTTTACATGGATAGTCAGGCAACAGTTAGAGTTGACGCTAAATTGAGTTCATGGTTCAGAGGAGTTTCAGGGGTAAGACAAGGCTGCAACCTGTCTCCACTGTTGTTCATATTATTTATGGATCATATGTTGAAAACAATAGACTGGCTGGGTGAGATTAAGATATGTGAACACAAAATAAGCAGTCTTGCATATGCGGATGACTTAGTTGTGATGGCAGGTTCGATTGAAAGTTTGCAAAGTAATATTTCAGAGCTAGATCAGAAATGTAAGGGCTATGGTATGAAGATTAGCATTTCCAAAAGGAAAGTAATGTCAGTGGGAAAGAAATATAAACGGATTGAGTGCCAAATAGGAGGAACAAAGTTAGAACAGGTGGACGGTTTCAAGTACTTAGGATGCATATTCTCACAGGATGGCAACATAGTGAAAGAAGCGGAAGCGAGGTGTAGCAAAGCTAATGCAGTGAGCGCTCAGCTACGATCTACTCTCTTCTGCAAGAAGGAAGTCGGTACCAAGACTAAGTTATCTGTGCACCGTTCAATCTTTCGACCAACTTTGCTGTATGGGAGTGAAAGCTGGGTGGATTCAGGTTACCTTATTAACAAGGTTGAGGTTACGGATATGAAAGTAGCTAGGATGATTGCAGGTACTAGTAGATGGGAACAATGGCAGGAGGGTGTCCACAATGAGGAAATCAAAGAAAAACTGGGAATGAAATCTATAGATGTAGCAGTCAGGGCGAACAGGCTTAGATGGTGGGGTCATGTTACGCGCATGGGAGAAGCAAGGTTACCCAAGATACTCATCGGTTCAGCAGTAGAGGGTAAGAGGAGTCGGGGCAGACCAAGGAGAAGGAACCTGGATTCGGTTAAGAATGATTTTGAAGTAATAGGTTTAACATCAGAAGAGGCACCAATGTTAGCACTGAATAGGAGATCGTGGAGGAATTTTATAAGGGGGCTATGCTCCAGACTGAACGCTGAAAGGCATAATCAGTCTTAAATGATGATGATGATGATGATAAAGAGCCTCTTATTAATAGGCTAACTCTAATTAGGTGTTTATGACACTTACCTATGAAACGTAACTTCTCTTGCATCCTTTGTACAAACAATACAGCACCATTGCTGTTACTAATAAATAAATGTGCGAAAACAGTTAAAAAAACATGCTAAATTAAAGTTGCAGTTTTAGCACAAAATGTAAACAACAGCGTTATATCAATGTCAAGTGATTATTTCCACATGATGCTGGTTACATGGGCAATGCGCCATGTTCACTTCATCGATATTCCTACTCTCTGTACGTCGCACATCTTTTAATCTCTGGACGCGACATCCAGTTGTCATCCGCAGTAGCCTAACAAGCCAATCGCTGGATAGTCAAAAATAAATAAAATTTTGCATTATGTTATTGCCATGTAGAAAACTGTTGAGGTTTCGTGTCCGCTGATTGACGTACTGTCTGTTGGCTTTTGCCTCCGTCTGATGTTGTTTCTTCCTTAATGTTGCTGTTGCTGAGACTGACGGAACAAATCTTGTGGCTGGTTTTCGTCAGATTGTCTCTTTCTTTCTCTAACAAAAATACAAAATAATTATTTTAATAATATAATGTGGGCCACACCAACACTTTGTAAGACACGCCAACTTTTTTATTGTAAATTATGATAAAAAGATACGAGAGCGGCTGTCTTTTGCACCCGCTCTACTCCGCAGCTACCAGGAGAAGACAAGACACAGTTGGCTCTTCCTATCCTTATTTATTTCATGACAAATGAAAATGAGTCGCAGCAGAGACGAAAACTGCTCGGGTGAGCGCCTATCAACAATAAAGGAATAGTTTACAAGTAAAAAAAAAAATATGGAAACGATAGTTAACACCACAACGCTAAACAGAAAGAATTGTGTCGCAGCCAGGGGATATCTGATACAATATTACATTGGGATCTTCGGCCGACGTTTGTTTAACGACTTTTTAGAAAAACTTTTAAACAATGTCGGCCGAATATCGCGAGACAAAAGCCAGCAAGTAATACGTCGTTATTGTCATTTTCTTTCAAGTACCGACGGAAGAATCAGTTGCCGTTGTGAAGTTTCGATAATCTTAAAAGCGACTTGGTTGTGCACCGCCGGCCTTTTGCGGCCAAGCGGTTCTAGGCACTTCAGTCCGGAACCGCGCGACCGCTACGATCACAGGTTCGAATATTGCCTTGGGTATGGATGTGTGTGATGTCCTTGAGTTAGTTAAGTTTAAGTAGTTCTAAGTTCTAGGGAACTGATTACCTCAGATGTTAAGTTCAAAATGGCTCTGAGTACTATGGGACTTAACATCAGAGGTCATCAGTCGCCCAGAACTTAGAACTACTTAAACCTAACTAACCTAAGGACATCACACACATCCATGCCCGAGAAAGGATTCGAACCTGCGACCCTAGCGGTCGCGCAGTTCCAAACTAAAGCGCCTAGAACCGCTCGGCCACACCGGCCGGCTCAGATGTTAAGACCCACAGTGCTCAGAGCCATTTGAACCATTTTTGGTTGTGCACCTGTCGTACCTACAACTTAGCATGTTAATGATTTTCCTCATTTACTGGTCTAAATAGCGTCTTCGTGATGAAATCCAACCCCATACCTGACTTTCCTTTCTCCTATGTTTCTTTGCTATATGCATCTGTATTTATTTTGACTGTCTTTGATCTTTGTTTTTCCGCAGTTCTTCCTATAATCATATTTATCCCTTTAGATCGTATTTTACCCATATCCTTGGATGCAAAATTTCCGAAATTTACTGTCGTAAATAAACAGAGATAACAGCAGCAGGATAACAGCAGTTCGTTTTCTGAGAGCCATGTTATTGTTTATTCAGCCAAAATTCGTATGTCTAAATGCAGGTGCAGAACTGGCTTGTTGGAAACTTTTTTTTTTTTTTTTTTTTTTTACGCGGGGTGGAATACAGACCTCTTAAAGGAACTCACATATGGTTGTAGGGCCTCTCAATATCCTACTAACCTTCCATTGAAGAGCTTGCACGACAGTAGCAAACCTCTGCACAGCTATCCTAACAACATTCTCACTGTAATTCGACACCGAATATAAAGAAACCGCCTGCTTTTCCAAATGGGACTCCTCCTGCTCCACTACCACTTCACACAGTATTTGGAAGAAAAATCCTCTGTCTATAGGCCGGTATGAGTAATTACCCAAACAGCCCACTCTACATAGGGAGTGAAAAGTATTAAGTACAGAATGAAAGTACAGCGTTATATAAGCAAAGTTACCTTCAACAATGAGAAGAACGGTGGGTCAAATGTCTGGATTTAGAGATGTTTCTGCTGGTTTCTCTGGAAGTAACAGTAGTAGTAAGCGTAGTGGATAATTATATCCATTTTTCCTCAGACAAATCATGGCCGAATTCGCCGCTCAAAAACGCGAACGTTGCTCTCAATAAACGAAGTCGATTTAAAAAAGGTGGAATGAGCTTAAAAAAGAAGAAAGCGAAGATATTAGGTTTTAATGACCAATAACACGAAAATATGTCTTCACATTCCTGTAGGCTTATTGTTCTTCAGAGTTGTTAGTTGACCATTGTTTGGATTTACGTAGACAGTAAAAGTGGAATATGCATTGCAGGTCACATAAAAAGGGAGCATTTTGTACTTTGCTCTTAGACAGACTTCATTCTCTGAAACAAGGATGACCACGTGTGCATCACAGCACCGGGGTTTAGAGGGTGCTTTACGACTTTTACGGAAACAGCAGGGGGAAATTTTCGCGGCACGCTGTTCGCCATCCGAGCGGGTAATAAAACTTGATCCCGCAGGCCGAGGGCGTAATTTGCTGTGTTATGGCGCAAGTTGGCGGTCTTAGGCTATGCTAATGTAATGGCCAGTGTGGCACGTGGCCGCCAGCTGTAAAGCCGGGCAAGGGCGGCGGCGGCAGCGGACAAGTTTTTCGGAACTGTTCCTTCCTCCGTGCCGGCTGTTCGCATGCCGAGAGGAGGCGCCCACGTAATTTGCCGGCCCTCCTTCTTGAGAAACTCTCTCTGCACCCGCCCGCACTGGACACCAAATGAGCTCCAGAAACTCGTGGCTTCAAAGTCTGCTCCCCGCAGATTGATGCAGCATCGCGTAGCTACACCAAAGTTACGTATGACGAAATGGCGTGACGTCTGCGCTGATTAAACTTCTTCAAGCATACCTGCTAAAATCTGATTCCATTTCTCCTTCTTCTTTTTTTGAAAGTTGTGAAAATCTGCAGGGTGTCTGATGAGTCACTCCCTATTTTGAAACAGTTATAATTTCTTTACTTACGAACCAATTTTCATAGAAGTGCTTTTTTTAAAAAAACAGCATTCCTTGGCGTTGTGTTTAATATGATTTTAACTTTTGTTTCAGTTGGAAAATTCCACCAGTGTTGAGTGTGGAAGAACATGCCAAACCAGCAGCTCGTTAAGAGGTCTGGGGATCTGTGGTGCGAATACAAAGGTGGTGGAAGATGAGCGAGAGATCCATGCAACAATCGATGCAAAAACAGTTAAAAATGCCAATCCGAATTACTGACAACAGGCAGTGTCGCCAATGCAAGAACATCAGGAAGACCATCAGCTTCGAGGAAACCAAAGAATGTTCGTGAAATGTTCACGAGGAGCCCTAAGAAATCACTGCGCCAAGAATCTCGTGAAAGTCGCGTTCCACGTTACGTAGTTGCAATGATTCTTAAGAAAGATCTCACTTTTATGCAGCAAAAGCCACATTATGTGCAGCAATTGTTTTCCGATGACTGTGACAGAAGAATGGAGTTTTGGAGAAATTTTCTTGAGTTGAAATGATGATCGGCCTGAACCTCTTGAGAACATTATATGGACTGATGAAGCAGAGTTCTACATCGGAGGACTTGTAAACAGGAGTAACTGCCATTATTGGGCAGCTGAAAACCCACACGAATGCGCTGAAAAAGTACAGGGGCTTCCGAAGGTGACGGTATGATGTAGTATAACGTTATCCGAAGTTGTTGGTCCTTTCTTTGTGAGGAGCACAATGAATGGCAAAAGATACCTAGAAATGCTGCAAGATCGTGTATGGCCAGTAATTTCTCAATGGAACAACCCACAGCTTCACTTCAATTCAGGACAGAGCACTTGTACATTTTTGCGAATGGCTGCATGATCATTTCCCAGATCGTTGGATTGGCAGACGTGGTGCACATAAATGGCCTGCCGGCAGGCGTTATTTAACCCCTTGCGATGTTTTTCTCTGGGTGTGAACTAATGAGGAGGTTTGCAAGAGAAAACCACGGAACTTTGATGAATTAGAAGCAGTAATAACTGATGTTTTAGCCAACGTTCCACCTAACATGTTGCAGGATACAGTACCGCACGTACCAATTCAATTAAAAAATGCGTAGAGATGATGGAGCTTATGTGGAGGTGTAAAACGACGTCAAACACAACGTCAAGGAGTGTTGTTTCTAACAAAAGTAGTTCTAAGAAAACTGGCTCATAAATAAAGAATTTATAGTTATTTAAAAATAGGTAGTGACCCTAAGTACCACAGGCGATCAAATTTCCAACACCATAAAGACGGCATGTAGCAAACGTCGAACTGGTATAGAGTGCACTACGTGCTCGGATATGCAGATGCAGTGCAATCACACAACGTAGCTAAAAATAACGCAATCTATATAGTAATATGTAAAAGGCAAACAAGGGAAAAGTCGTTTTCAAAAATCTCGAAACGTTCTTAATCGGTTTACTTTGAAGTTTTAAGCAATACTGTTTAAGAAACATCCCGATGGACATGGACAATGTATTTTTTGAAACAATTTACAGTTACGCTGCTAAAACCGACTGTGAGAAAAAAATGCTGTGCTGCGCTATGAAAATGTGCGGTTTCGATTTCTTTTTCGCAGTCGGTTTTAACTACAATAACTTAAACTAAATGGGTGATTAGGTTGGAACGGTAGCATCGGTGACACAACCACGAATAGTTTTACTCTGCGAACAGATAGCAATACAGAACTTCAGAAGATCAGATTGCGTAATATCACAGCCTAACACACACAGTCGCGACACTCCCTAGTGTGGAAGTTGTTACCGTTTCACAGTTGGAGCGACACACACGCTCCAAGTGGTGAGAAAGCAGGTATCCACATGTGTCGTAAGGATAATGTATGTTTTTAATTATTTTTCTACTTAATTAACTAAACAATTGTTATATGCTTCAGGTCCATGCATTAGTTAATTATCCATGGGACATGAATTATCGTGAAATTAGCGTGACAACAGCCAAATTTTACGCATTCAATGACCGTAAGCTACAACTTAATCATGAAGAAATACTTTAGAATATGTTTATAATCACAGCTTACTGCGCTGACATCAAGAGAATATAATTACATATTTCACGCATGAGAAGAATATGTTTCTGTTCTTGTTTGTTATTATTTTGATAGTCATTGTCACTGTCAAGTAAAAAACTTTTACAGAGTCTAATGATTCACCCATTCTTATACTTCACCCGACTTTCTGATGCGTAATTTTTGTAAACGTAATTACTTTTCCTTCGAAAACGAATGCCTTGAAGATTCTTGCCTTTTGTGGCTCAGATGAGGCGACGACAGTGAAAGGTTTCTTTTCTGTCGGGAAACAATTTCATTGATTTTGACGCTTAATTATGACGTCTATGCGGTTTTTGGTTCAGGTACAGGTGTGTGACGTATTTTGTGTGTTAAATAATGCAGAAATTCCTTTCCATACAGGTTTCTTACGTCCCACATTCACTGATTTCGCTGGAAGTGTAGCGAAGTAAGCTTACCGTTGTTGGGTAGATATACGACGGCTGCAGAGTCATTTCTTTTGGAGTTTACTAGCAGTTTTTTGTTATTGAAGGAAAACGACATTCATTATCTTAACGTTACAATAGAACCATAAATAAACTGTCCTATAATGTATCGTTTCATACCTCCCATGGTTGTTAGAAAACTAAAGAATGACAAAAAAAGGTTAACCAGGAAGGGCTAGAGGATAAATGTAAGGGTTTAGAAGCTTATTTCACTAGGGGAAAGATAGACACCACCCACACGAAAATTAAAGAGATTTTTGGACAAAAGCTAAGGAGCTGCATGAACATCAAGAGCTCAGATGGAAAACCAGTCCTAAGCAAAGAAGGGAAAGCTTAAAGGTGGAAGGAGTATATGACGGAACTATAAACTGGAGTTGAACTTGAAGACAATATTATTGAAATGGAAGAGGGAGTAGATGCAAATGAGAATGGAGACACTGCGAGAAAAAGCACTGAAACATCTAAGACGAAACAAGGCCCCAAGAACAGACGATATTCCCTGAGGATTACTCCCAGCGTTCCATTGTAATTCTGTTAGAGACAGCAGCGGACTTTACACAGTAGTTGAACCGAATGGACAGTGTCTTGAAAGGAGGTTATAAGATCAGCGTCAACAAAAGCAAAACAGGGATAATGGAGTGCAGCAGAATTTAGTCAGGTGTGCTGTGGGTGTTAGGTTACGAAACGAGAAACTTCAGGGAGCAGATGAGTTTCGTTATTTGGGCAGCAGAATAACTGATGATAGACGAGATAGAAAAGATATAAAACGTAGACTGGCAGTGGCAAGAAAAGCGTTTCCGAGAAAAAGAAATTTGTTAGCGTCTAATATAGATTTAAGTGTTAGGAAGCCTTTTCTGAAAGTATTTGTATGGAGTGTAAGCATGTATGGAAATGAAACTTGGATGATAAACAGTTTAGAAAAGAATAGAAGCTTTCGAAACGTAGAAGAATGCTGAACATTATGCGGACAGATTACTTAACTGATGAGGAGGTACTGAACAAAATAGGGGAGAAAAGAAATTTGTTGTACAACGTGATTAGTAGAAACGATCGGCTGACAGGACACATTCTTAGACACCAAAGGATCACCAATTTAGTAATTTAGTACTGGAGCGATGTGTATGTGTGTGTGGGGGGGGGGGGGGGGGCAATTGTAGAAGGGGACCAAGAGACGAATACAGTAAGCAGATTCAGACGGATGTAAGTTCCAGAAAACGGAAGAGGCTTACTCAAGATAGAGCAGCATGGAGAAGTGCATCAAACCATTCTTCGGACTGAAGACAACAACAACAAAATTTCTACCAAGATAAATGTATCTCGGAGCATTAACATACACCCAAGTGCAGCACAATATAAACGAAACACGAGCACTATTTTATAGACAAGTTCTCAGTACATTTTATCGCCTCTTCTACCGTCATCTGTGTTGAACACCCACGTCTATCCCGTCACGAGAATCAGTCTGCTGGGCGAATGCTTAACGGCAAGCAGATATAACGGACTCAAGTGGCTAATAAAAATCTCCGCTGGAGATGCAATTACGACGCACACAGTGACCGCTGTCTCCGAGGCGCTGCTGACAGGCGAGCCACGCTCTTCGAGGTCGCTCAGATACGACCCAGAATTATTAAATAATGCAGCAAGAGAAGCGCACACTCGACACCTGTACCTTCCGTCATCTGCCGGAATTATCGGAGGACAACACTGTGTCTAACTATAAGAGAATAAATTGTTGTGTTAAGCAATTGGCGTAAAGAAGTTCGTGCTGATTTCAAGCTAAATTTATGTTAGTATTATCGAGATGAGTTTGAAAAAACGAAATCACGTTGTTGCTTACCTTTTATTTTAATGTCATCACTCAAGTATCACTTTTTCTTCCATCGAGAAACTTGCACGTTCTTCTTCTCTTTTTTAGAGATATCTCATGAAGTCGATCCTTGGGTCTCTGCGTAATTCACTGTTATTGTGTCACACTTCACAGTTTAGTGATGAATTTCAGTGTAATTTTCCAACAGAATTAATTTATTAATTTCTAGAAATAGACCAGGATTAGGCATTTTTAAAATTCCATTACGGAGTTTACCTTTTCACATTCCCATGACTGTCACTGCACGTGGGATACACTTCATTATTTTATTGTCACTACTGTGGCTTTACTACGTTAGTCGGTCGTATTTTTCTACGCATTTACTATCACTGTATCCATTACGTATTCAGAAATACTGACGGTATACGAAGAAGTCAACAACAGACATGTTATTAGTTATTACACATGTGAAAATAGTAACGGAAATGTAAATGGAATGATGAGCAAATGTGAGTCGGCCGCTGTGGCTGAGCGGTTCTAGGCGCTTCAGTCCGGAACCGTGCTGCTGCTACGGTTGCAGGTTCGAATCCTGCCTCGGGCATGGATGTGTGTTATGTCCTTAGGTTAGTTAGGTTTAAGTAGTTCTAAGTCTAGGGGACTGATGACGTCAGATGTTAAGTCCCATAGTGCTCAGAGCCATTTCAACCATTTTTGACCAAATGTGAGTCGCTCACGTGTGTACAAAAACGGCAATGTACTCTTACTGTCTAGTAGCAGTAGCTAGAAAATCATTAATAATTCAGAATTTACAATAATGCAACTGTTTAGGTCCAAATAAACTAAACACGGGTATTAATCACTTGGTGGCCGTCGCTGAAGTCAAATCGCGAAATGGAAATCACACTGAAAAACTGACTAAGCTTTCCGCAGTTGTGTTGGGCAATGTCTCTAGTATGGCCGTAGGTAGCGTCACGTCGCTCATCTCAGTTTTGAGCGCACAGTGAGCGCATAAAGATGCCTAGGTAAGTAGTGTCTCCCAGTAAGTGTGGGTGCCTGCAGAGAGATTTCGCCTGATTTCATGCAACCTCAGATAACGTAACTGTCATGCAGTACCTTCTTCATGACAATTTAATATCTGCACACTGCAGGGGTAATGAGGATGCTCCTGAAGCGTTTTCGATGGGAAGTGTTTGGGCTCTCATCATACGTCTGATGTTCATCCCTTCTCACATGAACCACCGGCTATGAACACCGCATTCTGGCGCACACAATGAGCTGCAGTCCAGCGTAGAAAATTATCGGAAGACACAGGAGGCAGCCTCCTAGGTCGAGGGTATTGACAAGTTGGTACAACGCAACGACAGCAGTCGAAGTCGGGGCGGCGACTATGTAGAGAAGTTGCTGGAAGGTGTAGCTAACTTTTATAAATAGTTTTCATTTTCGCAGTGGTTTCCATTTCGCGACCGATCGTTCCTTACTTTTCAAATAGCCCTCGTAATTTAATAACTTTGCACAACCTGCAAATTCGAAGAAATTGTTTAAAATGATGTGCATCGACACGGTCCGAAAGGAAATCCCCTAGAAGTCGAATTGTCTTTGTAGAGGAGTAACCTCATTATAAGGAGAGAAATATTTGTCGATATCCGGAATCAATCAGCGAGTGTTTAGCGCTAAGCATGCTCTACTTTTGTTGGGGATAAAAGAGACAGGTATGAGAGGACAGACTGTTAAAAGACAAAGCTTGCATCACACAGACATTGTGCCACTCCCGACAAACTGCAGTTACCGACGTAGCAGCTTTCGACAAGAGTACTCAACAGCACTTAGTGCACAGGATTCGGCTGTGAATGAGAGCAGTAAGGAAGGTACATACTCTGCCGTCGGGGATATCTACGCAATTGTTGCGTATGAAATTCCAAGTACAATTCGTATTCATGTAGTCTTAATACACTCCCCCCCCTGTAAGCGATCTAAATTAATCCGTTTCTTTTCGTGATTTACATCGATGCTTTAATTTTTCGTCTTGGCGTACTCCGCAATAGATTAGAAACTCGACTGAGTCGTTATGGTTAGCATCCATGCTGATAACAGGTCAGACGGCATTGTCGGCACTGAGAATAACTTGCTCAATCTGCGTAAGGAAATTACGAAGAAGTCAATAAAGGTCAATTAAAACTAAAACTAAAGGTTGGACTCGCCTATATTATTTAGCACGAGTTGCTTCCATAAAGTCTGGTAAAAAGTAGCCTTACAAAATGGTTCAAATGGCTCTGAGCACAATGGGACTCAACATCTGAGGTCATCAGTCCCCTAGAACTTAGAACTACTTAAACCTAACTAACCTAAGGTCATCACACACATCCATGCCCGAGGCAGGATTCGAACCTGCGACCGTAGCAGTCACGCGGTTCCGGACTGAAGAGCCTAGAACCGCACGGCCACCGCGGCCGGCAGTAGCCTTACCGAGCAGCTTCATGCAACGTATTACATCTGCCTTTTTCGGATACATATGGTTTGGTATCCGTATCGTAAGGGAAACGAAATAGCGATGGAGGAGTAACTATCCGAAAAATCATCAACAGAGGAAGAGAATATAATTAGAAAATAAAATATTAGAAGCCTTAGTGATGAGTCGTGAAAGCGATCAAGACACTGAATTATAGCTATGAATCACTGAAAGGATCACCTAGTTTTTCCCGAAATAAATTTAGGTGCATATCCAACTGAATCGTCCACCTACACGACGGCCATTTTCATTCTCCGTCGCCCCCCGGCTGAGTTACCGAAAGATCAAAAGTTTTTTACGGGCGTTTGTATTCGCAGTGCAGAACATACGAAACAATTTGGAGCTGTGTGCAGGTAGGTAAATGAGTCGAATTATCGCACATGCATTTAGCGGTTAATATTGTTCCAACTCACCTCACCAACAAACCCATACCTTGTACCAGGCTATCTCTCCGCTTATATCCCAAATGGCTCACACGCTTTACCATTACGTGCACTGAGATGTTCCAGAGGCGTTAAACCTCTGGAGCAAGGGTTCCCAAACTTTTCTTCTGACAGAACGCTTTGAAAATCCTGGTACTTTGGTGGAACACCTTGTTTACTTTGAAGGTTCAAATGGCTCTGAGCACTACGGGACTTAACTTCTGAGGTCATCAGTCCCCTAGACCGTAGAACTACTTAAACCTAATTAACCTAAGGACATCACACACATCCATGCCCGAGTCTCCAGTCTGTAGCGCCTAGAACCGCTCGGCCACTCCGGCCGGCTTACTTTGAAGGTTAATAAAATTTTACAAATGAGAAAAACTTGTTTTATTCCGTGATTGCTTCAATTTTAAATCATAACTAATAACGTGAATATCATAATATTTTTTAAAAATAATTAGTATCGCCAAAATTACGAAAAAAATCTGTGTTACTAATAGTCGTACGTGGAGCACTTATTCATTTGCCGCAGAACACCAGTGGTCCTTTAAACACAGCTTTGGAAACCCTGTTCTGGAATTAGCAAAATGGTTCATATGGCTCTGAGCACTATGGGACTTAACTGCTGAGGTCATCAGTTCCCTAGAGCTTAGAACTACTTAAACCTAACTAACCTAAGGACATCACACACATCCATGGCCGAGGCAGGATTAAAACCTAAGACCCTAGCGGTCGCCCGGTTCCAGACTGAAGCACCTAGAACCGCTCGGCCACACCGGCCGGCTGGAATTAGCAGGAGAACAACTATAAAGAATGAAAAGATAGAGGTAATGAAAGTTTGAACTTGTGGTTCAATCCATGGGATGTACAGCAAGACACTGCCACGAAACGCAGACGTCCGGCTTCGAATAGCAAAATGGAATGGAGTTTGAACGTGTTGTTAATGTTCATACCATCTCTTGTTTACAATACTCAGGTATTAATGGCCTCTAGCGTAATTTATATATTCGAGTGGTGTCTGTTCTGTCAGTCATGTCCAACACTCGTGATGACACGGCTGATGCATACACCTGTGTGAAATAGAGAACGGGGAAAGATAGGGAAACTGTGACTTCCAGCCACAATATCATGTGCGGCTGCAAGTCAGAATTCCCACCCATCCCTTCCCTTTCTTTCCTCATTCTTTATACTACATAAATTGGTGTGATTAACACGAAATCAATCGGGCAGAACAAGAAACAAGGAAGGAGAAAGAGGGGGAAGAGGAAGAGGAGGAGGAGGAAGACGAGGAGGAGGGGAAGGGGAGGAAGTAAGATCAGCATTTAACACCTCGCTCGTCGACTATGGTGCAACCATACTTACAGGTGTATAAAACTCTAGAATTTTCCAAATTGATTACAAAATGTAAAAATTGAGATAATTAACTATAAAATTTGAGTTATTTCTAAACATGAAGTTTAAAATGTAACAGCTCACTCATTTTTTCACACATTGAATAAATTCTACAGTTGCATACACCTTTAAGTATGGTTTGTATGCTGTGCAAAATTCATCGAAGACTCTCTCTTACTTATGAAGAAAAGTGTACCTACAGTAACAAATGCAACCAATAGTAAGTGAACAAATGACGAAATTTCACATGTAAAAAAATTATTTTGTTTTGTTTTTGAACTTCCACTGCTATTAATGTGAATCCTGAATCCTTCCTGGTCATGTTGACAAAGTTTTATGAGTTTATTTGTAAAAGTATAGAGAGTGGAACCCCTCACAACCCGAATGTGAGACCGACGCCGTAACGACAACGTCACCTTGCTCTGACGCTATCTACAACGCTGTAAACTGACATATTCTATCCTTTTCAATACAGAGAGAATAGTAAAGAGTTATTTAAACATTTTGTATCATCGTGATTACGTCCGGAGGACGTTTCGTCACTCAGAATATTACTGAACTGCCTCCATTGTGAAAAAGGTAAAAGGTTCTGATGTATTGGACAGTAAATATTCAAAAGCATCGTGCCGTGAATGACAGGTTTGATAGGTAAGAGAGCGGCAGACATGACGTGCAAAACCGTTTCAAACTGTCAGCTAACGCAAATTATCAGTACAGACAAAAATGACACACGCATCTGAAGTGGAAACGATTACTGCACGTCGTTCTCACTTGGATTTTGTCGCTTGCATCAGAAATTTAGTATCGATAAAACCAATTCTCGAATCATAATTTACACCTTCAGTGGCATCTCGTTAAGGAAATTATTCTTCATAATAAAACTCTGCTGCCTGCAATAATGAACATGTGCATGAAGTGTGGTGAGATTTCATCTGGTTACCTAAAAGGCATTTTTTACAGCACAAAAATATGCAAAAATTACCTACATTGCAGAGCTTGAAGTGACCATTTGTAATTGTTAACAATTACAGAGCTATACAGTCTCTACAGAATAATGTATGATAAAATCAACATCTTTGTGCGACTACATGATGAAATGTAACGGAATTTTATACGTAATTAAAATGCTACTGTAAATGTTGACTATTTGTATGATTGTTAAATATCTGAGAAAATTAATAAATAAATTTACTTAAATATTTCCAGTTTTCAGTAACATGATTTGCTATGCGCTTTGCTTGAAATTTCAAGGATAGAAGGAATGTCCTTCACAAATCACGCTAAAGCGTTGGCACTAGGGTGACGTACCATATTTGAAGTAATGATATGTAAGTAAAAAGGAAAAGAGGAAGATAGAAATATAAATAAATAATGAACATATATATCGTTTAATGTAAGTGACTTTACGTAGTTTATGTAGGTTCGATACCGTGAACTGAGCTGTTTGTGTGAAAAAGATATACAATGCTTACGATCATTTTTGTTAAGTAATAACCAAACGCATCTCAGACGCGAGTCAACAACGGGTAGATGAAAAGCGGTAGTATTATATGATGATGAATGCTCCATAACCCTGTCATTGTAGACCTCAGGAAATGTACTTGAAAGACTGGACGTTTCAAAATTTTTCAGTTATCTTAACGAAGACTATGGGTCGTTATCAAGCATGTTCTCCCAGGTGACAATTAACGTGTTCACGGCGCTAAAACTGTTTGACATGTTGTAATCTCATGAACAATAATGAGTTTCAATTAGCCCATCAACGAACATGGATATGATGTCAATGGAAATTCTCTGGGTAACCTACAGAAAAGCACCAAACGTTAGAGACGATATTTACTAAACTGGACATTAATGCCTTCTACAAAATTGCTGCAGTTTTCACAAAGTGTACATTAATTTAGAACGGCAATTAACTGACCCGTAAATTAAAAGTATTATGTTGACATACCTCTAGCGAAGAAACTATTTAATTTTTACCTTGCACAATAATGTACGCTTACAGGCTCTGTTTGATCACGAAATGAAAGATTGGCATTAGAAATGACGTTAAACTTCCACTGACCAACTTATTGAGAGATGGAGAATAGCATATTTAAAAAAGATAGTTGGAAAGAATCAGGAGATGTGTTGCGTTCATATTCCACTCACGCAGTGTGTCTCTCTTTATATGTCTGATATGACAATTAGTGGTAGTAAATTAGAGAATCGCAACACTATTATTGTAAACACGTGTGCTTGGTTAAGCAATTAAGTGCGTTGCAAGAAAAGGCAACAGAGTAAGCTTTGATCCCCAGCATACGCTTTACGTTCGCCTGGAAGAGCAAGTAGGTGCACGGTTCCCTACTAAACATTTTATTATAATGTCAAGATCACGATGCCTTCGTTGTATAAGGCGGCTGGTTTCAACCGCACTTCGCAATAATCTTTAGGCTTTATGGTCGTTACGCAGTATAACTCGTCTGTTCACTAAATCTCAACTTCCCAGGCTTAAGTTTTGTGAACCGACGAGCTACTGCTGTAAAGATCATACTGCATTAAGATGATCGCCAAGTGTGGTTGACATCATTCCCCTGATATTACGAAAGTGTTGCGATCTACATCTTGCAATAAAATGTTCTATACACCAATGAAATGATATGCACAATTAAGCCATGTCAAATTTCATAATAACATAGGTCTTTTTTCAGATTTCATTGTTACCGTGCCTTCTTTAGAATCTTCTTCACTGTTAGCGGTACATATCCTACTTCCGACGAAGCAATATCTCTTGACAGTTCCTTCATGACTTTGTATAACTCGTCTTATTATTTAATAAACATATTGCTGAGGTATTTTGGTGTCATATGAAAAGTATAGTAACTCTGTCTTCGTACTGTATTGTGAAAATTCTATTTAAAGGGAGTTTTGCGATACGAAGAACGACAGAATACTAGAATGAGATTTTCGCTCTGCAGCGGAGTGTGCGCTGATCTCAGATGGTAGAGCACTTGCCCGTGAAAAGCAAAGGTCCCGAGTTCCAATCTCGGTCCGGCACACAGTTTTAATCTGCCAGGAAGTTTCATATCAGCGCACACTCCGCTGCAGAGTGAAAATCTCATTCAAGTATTCTGTCGTTCTTCGTGTGGCAAAACTCCCTTTAAATAGAATTTTCACAATTAGCTGGTGTTTTGTAGCTGTATGGAAAGCAAATGTTTGGTCATTACTATTTTGCAATTTAGCTCACCGTGTGGCAACACGCAACCTTCGGGCGGCACAGTGTAGAACAGAACGCAACACGAATTACTGTTCTTCTTTTATTTTTTCGCAAGGTGAGAACGTAATTACAAGATAACAGACCCAGTGCTATGAAGTTCTTTCTGCACGTACTCAGTATTCGCCGCAGAAAACTGCAGAACCGCTTATATAAAGCCCAGCAATGAGTCGTCCAACAAAGGCAACCCTGAAACGCTGAAAAGCTTTCCGGAAGTTCTCTGCACGCTGTAGAGGCAATAGGGGGGTAAAACAGAGGAAAATAACGAGAGAGAGAACAGAAAGAGGCCGGTGCGAGCTATGAACTGAGGCTCACGTCCATTTTTTGTGTTTAAACGGCGAATTCAACAAGCACGCGTCACTTTTCGCGCATGTACCGACAAGCAAAACTTCTTTTATCAAAGTATCTTTATCACCATACTTACTTCACAAAAAACACATCTCCCGACAAATGTCTCGTAGGTTTACCTCAGATTAATATTCACAACTGTACATTCGTGCAAGAGCTGAAAGACAACAAACAATGGGAAAGGTGCTTTAAATACAGGAGACAAGACACGGACAAAAAGAGTAAGTCACCGTTATAATGGAGCGAGAGTTGGTTATCTGTGGACTCAGAGGACAATCGCATAATTGGGAACAACTGATACGTTCACAAGTACGGCACGCAAATCGCTGATGACATAACTGTTCTTTAAGATACTTTCAGTAGTATTCCAAAGCTATATTGAAGGTTTTACACCGTAACCTACGCTCTGTATAATGCTCTCGACCACGACAAAGTATGTAATGAAGCAAATATACTTTGAATAGAAAGACACTGACAGTATGTTTATTTCCAAACAAACGACGCACAAGAGATGAAGCAGTGATCACTTTCAGAATAATTTGTCATTAGAAGATTGCAGCCTACAGTGCAATCAGTCAAAGGTTGTGGCACATTTTGTTACATGTTCAGACAACCATGGCCGGTCTGCTGTCACTCTGGAATTTCTTCACCCGTATAACACCTAGAAGGAGGCCGCTCACAAATAGTAATCGCAGCAACTGCAATCCATCATTAAGGAATATTTTGTTATACAGTCTGTCTGAGCGGAGAATGTCGTTGTTAAAGATTATTATTGTTATTCTTATTATTATTATTATTTCTAGCATTCAGTCACGCAATTAGATATAAGGTGCACAGTGTCATACTATGAATTTATAGAAAGCATGCTCTCATTTACAGGTTCTCCTGTATATGCGTCTAACTTATTGTATAAGAGGTTGCTATGTATGACCTTTTGATTATCATCTCGAAAAAAGTTGCGTAATTATTTTTTTTTTTTTACAGGTACATGCCTGTAATTCTGGTATACTGAAATCAGTGCGACACAAAACCGCACGCGCCACTAGGTAAATCGAAGCAAAATGGCGCAACACATTAATAAAGTGGAGTAACGTGCGATCTCTCGTTTTGTGCATTTGAAGGCGAAAAACACTCAACATCCCCTGCTGAGTTGGTGGAAGTGTATGGCAACAATGAACACCCACATGACAGTCGTTATGTGCCGCATTCGCTTCCAGATTGCTTAAACATGTCTGAATGGCGACGAACGAAGTGGCAGATCATGTCAGTGACGAATGGGGAATCAAAAGACAAGTAAAGGCGCCGGAACTCCTCGAAGTCTTGCCTATCACTATCGAGGCGATAATTCGAAAAATGAAAATCAGTAATGGATCAGTTTTCAACATTCTGAACATGCAAAGGCTGCCTCCCACTAGGATCCGCAGTTGCTCACAACCATTAAAACAGCCCGCCGCTTTAGGATAGCAGGGGGAATGTTGCAGCTGTGTCGAACCAGGTAAGTTCTTTTCATCTGCATCTACATTCCGCAAATGACTTAACGGTGTGTGACGGAGAGTACGTCAGGTATCATTATCTCGCCCCTCCCCTTCTCCTTCCTTCACCCTATATCAATCGATAATGGTGCGTGCGAACAATGATTGTCGCTAAATGTACGTGTGGGTTCTAATTTATTTTCTCTCCTTGATAATATTTGACATTTGAGAGAGGAAGCAGTAATCATCATCGTGCAAGGTGATGCTGTTTACTAACAGATCATGCTCGTAAGTGGCAAAACTTCAAGCGAGCATACTACCCCTGACCAGATTACGGGAGGTTTTCAAGACTTAGCTGCGCGGGAAGCTGTACAAGGGGATTATTTTGCTCCCAGCTATTTCTGCACAAGACACCATCACACATAGTGCTTCTTTGGGCTGTCAAATTTTGCCTCGACTCCGTATTTTTCTACCATGGCACCGATTTCTTTCCTCGGATGTGTGGCAGCCATTGTGTGACAGCCATTTTCAGAATGACGACGATGTAATTCTCGAGCTGTAACATTTCCTGAAACGCCAAAATGCAGACTTCTAAAAGCAAGATTTTCGCCAAGTCATCCATCGCTGAAAATGGTGTTGAAGAGTGAAGCATTAACACCACCACCGTCTTTCAAGATTCCAGACAGATTTTTTTTTTTTCAAGTTTGTTAAACCTTTAATGGCTGCTCCTCGCATATTCTTGTAGTCCGCATAAACACAGTTCAAAGCAGAGAGATGCTACTTTCTAAATACTGTGACACTTCCGAAGCTACCCATCAGATTTCCAGGAGTGATGCGCCGTTGAGTTCGTCTCTTCCACACCTACGATACTACCAGCAGACATTACTGTCCTTACGTTTCAAAACAGAATTAGTATTGGCATGACGATAGGTTTCTCGTTTTAGTGAGGTTTGTCTTAGAACTCAAGTGGAAACAGGATACCAATATCTCAAATATTTCCTTAAATAGTTGACATCACAACATATGTGACTGATCTCGTATTGATATCAACAAGTGAGAATATGTACTGTATGTTGCTAACAGTACTGCTAGTGGGAAATCCTGCGTGTGATGTGGATAGTGTCATAAAATATAACATTAACAGAAAAACTCACAAAAAAACACGTTGTTTGGTCCATGAACGAATTAAAGGAGAGATCAGGGCCCAAATAAATAGTAAATCACAAAACAGCATTATTTATCACTCCCAACACAAAATCACGGTCCAGTCACACTGTATGGTGCGAAAAGTGGCAATTGACCCTGAATATGGAAAAGTGTGAAGTTATTCACATGAGTACTAAAAGAAATCAGCTAAATTTTGCTTACGCGATAAGTCACACAAATCTGAAGGCTGTAAATTCAACTAAATGCTTAGGGATTACAATTACAAATAACCTAAATTGGAACGATCACATAGATAATATTGTGGGTACCAAAGATTGCGATTCATCGGCAGAACACTTAGAAGGTGCAACAGGTCTACTAAACAGACTGCTTGCACCACGCTTGTCCGCCCTATTCTGGAGTATTGTTGTGCGGTGTGGGATCCGCATCAGGTGGGACTGACGGATGACATCGAAAAAGTACAAAGAAGAGCAGCTCGTTTTGTATTATCGCGAAATAGGGGAGATAATGTCACAGACATGATACGTGAATTGGAGTGGCAATCATTAAGACAAAGGCGTTTTTCGTTGCGACGCGATCTTCTCATGAAATTTCAATCACTAGTTTTCTCCTCCGATTGGGAAAACATTCTGATGGCACCCGCCTACATAGGGAGAAATGATCATCACGATAAAATAAGAGAAATCAAGGCTCGCACTGAAAAATTTAAGTGCTCGTTTTTCCCGCGTGCCGTTCGAGAGTGGAACGGTAGAGAGATAGCTTGAAGTTGGTTCATTGAACTCTTTGCCAGGCACCTTATTGTGAATGGCAGAGTAATCGCGGAGATGTAGATGTAGACGTGACAACCGCTATGTTGACTTCAACGTAAAATAACCACTCAAAGACGGGAGGTGATAGCATTACGAGTGGAGGGTATCTAAAGGGTGCGGGGGAGAGGGGCCCGCAGAAAAGAGTGCATCGCTTTAATGCGGAAACGGAGCGATTTGTCTGACGTCCAAAAAAGCAAGATCATTGCCTTTATGGACATGGGTGGAAGCAATTCCGAACAGCGAATTTTTCACGTACCGCGGTGGCGCCAAGGCAACATTGCTAAACTATATGCGGTAGATGACAGGGCCGTATGACGACTCCGGAGGTGTCAGGACATACAGACGTTCAACTGTTGAGCAACTGGACACCCACATGAACCAAGGGGCTACCAACAGTGTTTCCTTTACAAACATTCAGCGAACGTTGCTGCGTGTGGACCTCCACAGCAGGTGCATGGCTCATGCCCCCTTGCCGACTGCTGTTCATCGGCGATGAAAGCTGGAATGTGCACACCAATACGACAACTGGACGTCTGAGTGGCGACAAATGGCCTTTTTAGGTGAATCACATTCTATGCTCCGTCGGAAAGAAAGTAAACACGCTGCAACAATCGTCGGAAAAGGGAGCGCTGTGGTGTGGGGAATGTTTCGGTGCCATTTCCTGGGTGATCTCGTCATTCTGGAATACACGATGTATCAACACAAGTTTGTGCACCTATATCCTTGGGGGTTATTCCACGCCTACATGCAGTTCGTCGGCACGATGGCGTCTACCAGCAGGGCTATTGTAAGTGGGCTGCTTCTGTGTTGGCAGCGCTGTGTAGCGCTTTGCATTGGATCTCTGACCCCGCTTTCTTTGTAAGAGACTCTATGGCTGGTTGTACTCGTTGTTGGAAGTTAATAGCCAATACTGTTGGGCAGTTGGAAGTTAGTCGCCACTAGTGATGGAAGTACTGTTGGGCAGTTGGAGGTGAACGGCCAGCAGTGATGGATGTTAGATGTGAGAAGTTAGCATTGATGGAGGGTAGAGGTCTCAAGTGTTAGCGAAGGCTAACGAACTGTACATGTTCGACTTGGAGATTGAATATTATTCAAGATTATATACCTTTGTGCTAGATTTCAATGACTATTTATGTTTGCGTCTGAACTGGATGTCACATTATTAAGGTAAAAAGCACATTATTTGATTTGCAACAAAATCTTTCCTTTGCTAACCACATGCCTATTTGTAGTTAGTGGCTTTAGTAGTTAGAATCTTTTATTTAGATGGCAGTATTGACGCTCGCTGTATTACATCAGTTCTCTTAATGAAGATTTGTGTGAGGTAAGTGCTTAATGAAATGTATAGGTTATTGTTAAGATTTCCTTTTAGTCTGGCCCACTCTTTTGGATTAATTATTTGAAGTCAGGTTGTAATTTTTTTGAGCTGTCAGATTGCGTTGCGCTAGAATATTGTGGGTCAATGTTGACATGACAAGAGTAAGTAAAGAGAAAGTAGGTTCACTTGCATTCAATTTCACTCAGCAGTTTAAGTAAAACATTTAATAAAGAAGTTTCACTATGCAACCTGTCACACAGCTCGCAACATCCAAATCGTAAAAGAAAGAGTGGAAGAGCTGGAAATAAGCCTCCTTTACTAAAGAATAATATTGCAGGATTGCAGGATGGCCAAAGCAAGAAACCTGCTTCTCGAGTGCAGCTTGTGCAAGTGTAGCTGGGGGGGGGGGGGGGGTATGTCGGAGGAAGGGAGGTACGGGGGGGAGAGTGGGGAAAGAGTGATACGGAGAACTGACCCGCAAGAAGCTAGAAATTGAAATGTAGCGGTACAATCCAGTGGAAGCTGTGCAAGAGAGGTGCTCTGCATCACGGTGTCGTCTACTGTTAAAGATACGAGAGGGTAAGTTACGAAAAGACTGAACCAATATACTGCTTCCACCAATCCATATCTCGCGAAAAGATCGTCAAGATGAAGCCAGAGAGATTTGAGCCCACATGAAGAGTTATCTGCAATCGTTGTTTCCGCGAACTATACATGAAAAGGGGGAAGCGACACTAGTAATAAAAATGCCCTCCGCTACACACCGTAAGGTGGCTTACAGAGTATAGGTGTAGATGCAGATGTAGCTGTAGAAAGGAATGTGCAATATTAATAAGGGGAGCACAAAAGCCGAAATCAGTGAGTCTGGTCTGGACTAAAATAATGCCAAAAACAATCTCCCGCACACGGGCTGCATTTATAGGAGCATCCACAAATAGTTCAATTATTGTACATTCGAATATGTGTTACAAATACTTGGAGTTACTGTTATATGAAATAATGGAGTAACTTTTATACGAAACAACAGAAATTACAAATTAGTTATAAGTCTGTGAACAAACCGAGCTCCACACTTAACACCGAGCGAGGTGGCGCAGTGGTTAGACACTGGACTCGCATTCGGAAGGACGACGGTTCAATCCCGCGTCCGGCCATCCTGATTTAGGTTTTCCGTGATTTCCCTAAATCACCCCAGGCAAATGTCGGGATGGTTCCTCTGAAAGGGCACGGCCGACTTCCTTCCCCATCCTTCCCTATTCCGATGAGACCGATGACCACGCTGTCTGGTCTCCTTCCCCAAACCAACCAACCAATCCACACTTAACATTGAACAGGAAAGCAGCATAAGGAAAAATATCGCAGCACAACGAAATTAGACACCTCAAGCTCATCTCACCTTCGTACAGCATTGCCACTTGGTGATAACATCATATGGTAGTAAAAATTCCGTAAAAATATTAGACATTTCTATTTTTTTCAAGAATATGCTGGAGTACTTCTCAAATGAAAATTCTTGCCAGCTGCTACAAAAAAAAATTAAAAAGAAATTTTTAAGAAAAAAATTATTTTTGCTTCAACCTGTGGAAAAAAAGAACTAGGGACATATTTGGACTGAAAGTAGTATATGTATATTTTTAAACTTTATAGTTTCGTGTGATACATATTTTATGATGAAAATTTAGAAGAGTTCCAAGATAAAAAATAAAATACCGTAAGAGCTGTGAAACTGTTCCATCTGCGTAAGGAAAAATGATTTCGCTGACAAATCTGCGATTTGTTGGGCCCTGTTGAAACTTTCAGAGAGAAATCTGTTAAGAAAATATGAAATTAATCATGGTAAAGTCTGAGACATTATTAGTGTATCGCGCCACGTATGACGCATTTTATTTACGAGAGACTCTTCCGCGACAGCGCGCGAGTACTTGAATGCTGCCGGTATGACTTTAGTTCCGGTGACTCGCATTAATACGATGAAGAATATTCCTTAACTCCCGATTTTTTTTATTTGCAGCTCTTACCGACCATTCGTCAGTGCATCCATCACCCAAATCGCCAATACACGCTATATAAAAGTAATTGTGGGTATGTCCAGACAATACTTCCTTAACTACTAACTGATACATTCAAAAATGTTAACACACAAGGTACACCTGGGTCCTGGGGACCCAGATAAATTTTGAACAGGTTTTAGAAGAAAATAATAAAGTAGATAACATTTAAATATTAACTATTTAATATGGTGGTATGAATGCTAATACAAAACTAGTTTCATTATTTCTGGTCCTCACTTTTAGAAACTATATAAAAAGACAGTGAAGTAGTTAAAGCACAAAAAGTGAAAAACATACATTTGTCAAGTCCTACTCACGAGCTATAAACATTGACGTATATAACTGAAATTACACATTTACAAGCAAAATGGACTGTTCTTCAAAGCTGTAAACCAAAAGAAAAGTTCAAATACAGTATAAAGATTTTTGTAGGCATAGCTTCTGGGAAAATTCTAATGGTAACATTTTCAGCCGGATGACATACCTTATTTATGAAAATGGTAAAAAATAGCAGCAATTGCTTAAAAATGTCAGGTTTTAGATAATTTATTGTTTTTACCAGTTAAATTCAGTATTTTTACTCGTCGAAACCACCGAAACACTTTAGACACAAAACACGGTGTCACTTCCGCTTATATCATCAATATCACTGTCCACCGGTTCGTTCTGAGTGTCGATTATATCTTCCTCACTCAATTTTATGAAATCTGGTACAATAAAGGCAAAATTTAAAAGTGCTGTTAAGAAATAAACTATCACTGCAGGTACAACTGGATCCTTGGGACCTGTGTCTTTTTATAGATGCAAAACTAGCAAAGACACACCTGCGAGATTGCTGTGGACGGTAGCCAACTGAATGCTGGGAGAGTAGATAGGACTGCAAGTCAGTGTTGCTGCACACACAGCAGTTGTGGAAAAAATAAATTTCTCTCGGGTCCCTAAGACCCAGGTGTACCAGTTACGGGTTAAATGTAGAGCAAAATAAATTTTTGCGTACAGTTTTGTGAAACTCAAGTTTTATCGAAGTATACTACAAAATTATTGTCCTCAGCACGCAGTAGGTGCATTTTACACAAAAATTCGTTCTTGCTGCTGCTATATCTCTGTATTGCATTAAAAATTTTGTCTGTCTAGTGGGGAAGATAAAGAACGGAGGCCTCTGAGCCAGAATAATTAATTTTTTCACAAAGATCACTGTGCATTTTTTCTAGCTGTCAGATACTCTCCTCTGTTGTGTTATCGAAGTACAGTTCTACGCATAAACGTTTTGTCAAAATCGTCAAATTCCATCATTTCCGTTTTCATTTATATCCATTTCCTGGAGAATCGAAATGCGGCCATATCTACAGACACTGCCGATGTTATTGTAGTGTTGCAGTCGCTTTTGAGATAATAGAAAGTATTGTTGTCATTTTTCCAAAATTTTTATCAGTCTTGGCTTTTTTACTGTTGGCCAGATCAGTGAAAAACCTTCAGTAAGTTCGATACGAAAGTTTTAGATTGATTTCGAGTGTCTTTCCACACTTTACGGAGACTGACCGGAGAACACAGCACGTAGGCCTTTGCTCCTCCATTTCGATCACTACCAAACACTCGCCAATGTACCGTTCCACGGACGACTGAAACTACACGTGAACATGCGATATTGCACGGCAATACAGGACATTCAGCTGTCGCGCGCTGTTAAAATTGTACGACAACAAAGTAATGAGGCGGGCGAATAACAGCGCTTAGGGCCGGTGGACTCCAGGCAGCGGGTGTGACCTTGAGGTTTCTAATTTCGTGCCGACCACTCTAGTAGGGATGTTCCGTTACGTTACGAAGTGGTGGCTATCAGCTCACCCAGCCGTCAGCGTGAAGAGTGTCCCAGCGACCGCCGGAAGTACGCTGTTGATGGCGCTGTTAGCTGCCCGCCGTATTTCGCGGGGCTGCCGCTGAACAAACGAGGACTGCGCCCTCGAACCGTCCGATCGTCACACCTGGGGCCGCGACACCGCGCAGAGCCGATACGTAAATAAGCGGTGACGTGCCGTCGCCATGGCGACCGGCCGGATAATCTCGCGCCCGCCGGACCCGGCCATCAGATAGCCGTCACTTCCCCGAAACGGGATATTGGTCCCCTCCCGCCGGGCCGCCCCCTCCACTGCCACCGAGCGACAGGAAAACTGCGGCGCCCGGCGCCATCCGCTGCCGACAGCGCTCGGTGGCCAGTGGCCAGGCACACAAGCCGCACACCCGCCAACACAGTCGACGCCGACCGACGCCTACTGATCGCCTACTTTTTAGTCGACTGCGCGCATCAGTGTGAAATACGCTCGCAGAAGTGAAAAGTGCAAGGAGTGATCAAAAAGTTTCTATTCGAAGGCCGCGTAGTCCAGAATCGGTGTACCTATCGGGCAAAATCGCCACGAGCATTGAGGCAATCATCTGCATCTACATCTATATGGTTACTCTGCAATTCACACTTCAGTGCCTGGCAGAGGGTTCATCGAACCATTTTCACACTACTTCTCTACCATTCCACTCAAGAATGGCCCGTGGGAAAAAGGAACACCTAAATCTTTCCGTTCGAGCTCTGATTTCTTTTATTTTATTATTATGATCATTTTTCTCTCCCTAGGTGAGTGTCAACAAAATATTTACGCATTCGGAAGAGAAAGTTGGTGATTGGAATTTCGTAAATAGATCTCGCCGCAAAGAAAACCGCCTTTGTTTCAGTGACTGCCACCCCAAGTCGCCTATAATATCAGTGACACTCCCACCCCTATTGGGCAATAACACGAAACGAGCTGCCCTTCTTTGCACTCTTTCGATGTCCTCCATCTATCCTACCTGGTAAGGATCCCATACCGCGCAGCAATATTGCAGCAGAGGATGGACAAGTGCAATGTAGGCTGTCTCTTTAGTGGGTTTGTCGCATCTTCTACGTGTTCTGCCAACAAAGCGCAAACTTTGTTTCGCCTTCCCCACAATATTATCTATGTGGCCTTTCCAATTTAAGTTGCCCGTAATTGTAATCCCTAGGTATTTAAGTCGAATTGACAGCCCTTAGATTTGTGCGATTTATCGTATACCCAAAATTTATAGGATTTCTTTTAGTACCTATCCATGTGGATGACCTCGCACTTTTCTTTGTTTAGTGCTAATTGCCACTTTTCGCACCATACAGAAATTCTCTCTAAATCATTTTGTAATTCGAATTGATCGTCTGACGATTTTACTAGACGGTACATTTCAGCGTCATCTCCAAACAGTCTAATGGGGCTGCTCGGTTTATCACTTATATCATTTACGTAAATCAGGAACATAGAGGGCCTATGACCCTACCTTGCGGAACGCCAGATATGACTTCTGTTCTACTCGATGATTTACGGTCTGTCACTACGAACTGTGACATCTCTGAGAGGAAATCACGATTCCAGTCACACAACTGAGACGATACTCCATATGCACTCAATTTGATTAATAGTCGCTTGTGAGGATCGGTATCAAAAGCCTTCTGGATATCTAGGAATATGGAACCGATCTGAGATCCCTTGTGGACAACACTCATTACTTCACGGGAATAAAGAGCTAGCTGCGTTGCACAAGAACGATATCATCCCACGACACACCTGGTTGAAGGAATTCGTTTCGTAAAACAATGTGTCCTGCTGCGTGAAGAAGTCCGTAACTGGCTGCTGCACATCTCCGTCCTACAGAAATCGTCAACCCTTCAACGCCTCTTTTAAGAAAATGTAGTCGTTATAAACGCATGGGAAGAGATGAGGACTCTGAGGTGGATGCTCAAGTGTCTTCCATTTGAGATGGCGTAATTTCTGCGTTACGAGATTGACGATACGTGGACGTCCATTATCATAAAGTAGCAACACCTCTTGTCGGAGTTTTCGACAGACGGCTGCCTCATAGACGTTCTTCATTCTCTAATGGGTGCCTACCGGTGTCTGTCCTTCGTCCTGATTGGACACATTTGGTAATATCGTCGCTATACCTTAGGTCTCCGCATTTACCGCACTCACGTCGGACAGACAGGAGTGCTACACCAATTCCTTGCTTACATGTCAGTCTTTATATACCGGCATCATAGTAGGGATACGTTGCATATAGGCTGCAGCAATGCCCTGGAAAGGAAACCTTCTGATCGTCCCTTATTTTATACCATAAAGCATCAGACCGATAGGTATCAAACTTTGAGCAGATGTTCGTAATATAATAGGTATTAATTAAACTCATTCCATTCGGAACTGTCTGTTTTCAACAATGGTATGAGGTGTGATCCCACGAGCATGAATATACTCTTTCTGTCGTTGTAGCGTGGGACTTGTCAATTCTCATGATCGAGTTTTATAAATATTACTACCTGTGAGTAGAGTCGCTTGAGGACTGCGATTGGAGTGTATCTCTTTGGCACCACAAAAATCTCAACGACATATCACCTCGTGCGGAACTATACCTACCAAATAGTTGAGCTTTTTAAGAGTGTTATCTGGAATCGCCAGTAACTACTAAACCAAACACAATCTACAGTCTGTTTTGCACACTGCAGCTTTGATAATCCATTACTTTTTTTTTCATCTTAGCTGCTCCTTCCCACGCCAGGTCGAGTTTCAATGACATAACCAGCGAGGAGCAGCGAGTGACAGCTTCGCGACGTCGCCTCTCTCCCCCCGTCGCTTGATATTCTCCCCTCCGCCAAACAGACAGAAGTATTAATTCAGCATCCGTTTGGAGGTGGATACTGACTAGTGTCAAGTGTACCCAGTGTCATTTGTTGTCAAATCTGAAAATAATTCCGTCGTTCACCACAAAACTAACATGAAATGCCGTGTACCCCACCCTACACTATGCAACAACTATCTCAGGCCTTGTGCATGCTGTAGGCCAGGTAAACTACTCCGCGAAGTTCCCTTAACGCGTCCCTTCCCCTAATGAGGGAATTCGATGGATTTCTGTCGTCAGCTGTTCTTTTCAGTAGTTCTTCGTATCTCAGCTTTTAATACCCTTCGACAATATCTCAATTCAGAAGCTTTCAAGATCTTTTCCTAGGGTGACAGAAATGAACAATCATTGAAACACTCAGATGTTATACTGAAACATGTATTAATAAAACTATGAACCTGGTTTTGATCTTATCGATCCTGCTCATCTTGCTCATAATAACGCGGGTGCCTAGTAATGAAAAAATAGTGTGCCAGCGCAGTTACAAACTAAATGAAACGTTTCGGTGTCTCGTCTATGATGACCCCACTAATGTACGGGACAAAGCACAACGTATGTGTGTAGTGTGTGGACTATCTGAGGAGCCTGTAACCTCCACCGCATTAATACTATTAACTGAGAAAAATTAATTATTGATAACTTATATCATCTATACTAGTCTTACATAATTGTGATAATAGTAATGATCTTTTGAAAATAAATTAGTTTATTGACTGAAACTGAATCGAATTGTTTCGTTTTTATCCCACAGAAAATTACATTTCACCCCTCAAGGAGTAATTCTCCCAGGTTGGGAACCTCTGAGCTAGATGGTACTTGTACCACGAACATTCGGATGACACATCTCAACGGGGGACCGCTTACTTAAAAGACACAGCGCTTGTCACAGGGCGGCGCCCCAGAAAAGCTATCAATTAGTGGAGAGCGACTCCCACGCGTTGAGGCCGCACCGCTGCCTTAATTAGGGCTGTCGTCGCCAGATAAACGGGGCAGCCGGTCCCAGGCGACGAGCTTCAGCGCGGCGTCATGAGGGCAGCCTACCGCGCCAGGGGCCACGTACTGGGATCATCGCTGGCGGAACATGCGGTCACTGTAATGGGATATTCTCAGCTGCGAGCATGCCCTGATGATAATACCTGTAGGAGGCGCTTCCCTCTTTAATCTTATGGGTGAAGCATAGACCGTAAAGAAGAGAGTATAGGGAAAAGCTATAGCTTCTTCCTGCAAGTATTTCACCTTCCACAATTCCTTTCTCGTTACGCCCTACATTAAAGGTGCAGGAGTTGGTTACTAAGAAAGAAATAAAGAAAAGTTGTTCATAGTACCGTAGATGTCTACATCATTAGAGAACATTTACGTCTACATCTACATACATACTCAGCGGCACATGTCGGAAGGTATCTGGTACCATCACTAGTCATTTCCTTTCCTGTTCCACTCACAAACAGAGCGAGGGAAAAACGACGATCTATGTGCCTCCGTGTGAGCCCTAATATTCGTTATCTTCGTGATCCTTACGTGAAATGTGGGTTGGTGGCAGTAGACTCGTTCTGCAGTCAGCTTCTAATGCCACATCTCTAAATTATCTCAATATTGTTCCTCGAAAAGAACTTCGCCTTCCCTCCAGGGATTCCCACTTGAGTTCCTGAAGCATCCCATATAACACTTGTTCGGATATACGTGTAGCAAATCGAGCAGCCCACCTCAGAATTGCTTCAATGTCTTACTTTAATCCGATCTGGTACGGATACCAAACACTCGAACAGTACTCAAGACTAGACCACACTAGCATTCTATATGCAGTTTCACACTTTCCCAAAATTCTTCCAATAAAACGAAGTCGACAACTCGCCTTCCCTGCCACAGACATGGTCGTTCCATGTCATATCGCTTTGCAACCTTACGCCCAGATATTTAAATGACGTGACTGTATCGAGCAGGACACTACTAACGAACATTATGGGTTTGTTTTTCCTACTCAACAGCATTAACTTACGTTTTACTACATTGATCAGTTGGACAAAGTAGTGACATGAGGAATATACAGAAAATATGACAGCTATCCAGGTTGGGGGCGCCACGCTGCAACTCAAGATCGAGATAACGTCATCAAAGGCCACGCTTTGTTACACAGTCGCTCCAGCCGCCTCCTACCTGGAAGAAAGACGGAGGAAAGAGGAGAGGGGGCGACGACGACACTACACCAGTATCAGCACTCTCGTGGTGTTTACTCTCTACGCTGTTCATCATCGCGATTTGACGGACAGACTCAACGAGTGTGAACGCTGCTACGACACTTAGCTTCCCCCACGGAATTCGCCTGTTTAATTGCTGCTTGAGCTGTCAAAGAATCTTGGTTCAAATGGCTCTGAGCACTATGGGACTTCTGAGGTCATCAGTCCCCTAGAACTTAGAACTACTTAAACCTAACTAACCTAAGGACACCACAAACATCCATGCCCGAGGCAGACTGTAGCGCCTAGAACCGCTCGGCCAAACCCGGCCGGACAACGAATCTTGGCTATGTACTGGTTTCCGAAGTGTGTAGACTGGCTTTACACTATCAAATGAGCTCACTGTTCTGTCCTATCATTTATTGCGTCTGGTACTCACACAATAGAGTGCGGCTCTGAGCTGACATAAAAGCTATGATTACCAACCCTCCCGTATACGTGTCAAGTGTGTAGCTCTTGGCTCGGATTTTTTCGCATCATTCTAGGTCAGTGGTTCTCAACCTCAGGAGAATTACCCCATGGGAAGGGGATGGCCTTTTATGAGGGTTAAAAAGTGATTCGTTTATAATCCAATTACCAAACTAAATTATTTTAAAAATATCTTCGCTATTACCACTATATCGAAAGAGGCTACTATTGTTAAGTAGGTAACCAATTTCTACCTTAAAAATTTCAAAAAATAGTATTCAAGAGTAACGCGATGAGGTGGAAGTCACAGTTCGTGAAACGAATTTACGAACGATGTAATTTCAAATTCGAGCGCAGTTAGCGGTGACCTGACCACGAATTACCGCACCGAGCTGTTTCATCTGCAGTGGGCGATCGGAGGTTTCACCGAGTCATGGCATTTAATATATCGGCCTATGTTTAAAATACGAATGGCAGTCCTCTAGAATGTCAAATGTGTTACCCACTGTGGCACCTCGATGAGTTTTCGATGGGAAGTGTTTGATCACCCGTATTACAGCCCGTAATTGGCTCCCCCTGAGTTTCATCTCTGCTCACATGAACCGCTGGCTACGAAGACAGTATTTAGGCGCAGACAACGAGCTGTAGACCAGCGTAGAGAATTGGCGGAAAGCACAGGAGGAAAACCCCGAGGGAAAGTTGGTACACTGCTACGATAAATGTCTACGCAAGAGCGACGACTATGTAGAGAAGCAGCTGGAATAAATAGTTACTGTTGAAAAATCAAAAAAAGTTTTGATTATTGTAGTGATTTCCATTTCGCGACCGATCGGACCTTACCTTCCGAACAGCCCTCAGAACTAGTCCCTGTAACCTTATGCACGCTACTTTCACCAATATGTAAAACAATTCCCACAAGAAATGAGACTGTTGAAGAGAATGCCCATGCTAGTACCCATCAAAAAATGGTTCAAATGGCTCTGAGCACTATGGGACTCAACTGCTGAGGTCATTAGTCTCCTAGAACTTAGAACTAGTTAAACCTAACTAACCTAAGGACATCACAAACATCCATGCCCGAGGCAGGATTCGAACCTGCGACCGTAGCAGTCTTGCGGTTCCAGACTGCAGCGACTTTAACCGCACGGCCACTTCGGCCGGCTAGTACCCATCGCTCTCGACTTTCGCCAGATATCTCCGTACTCGAAACAAGAATTCTAGGAATTAGTGAGCAAGGTAAATTGAACATCTCTTAACACGAGTCGCTTACAATTTTACTCAGCGATTTTATCCGTGGCTAGAATTCTCTTGGTTACGTCAAATGATTTTTTTTTTTTTTTTTTTTTTGAGCTTTCAACATAAAATCTGAGTGTCCTGATCTCAGTATGTTCGTAATTGGTCGTTATCCAGGTCGTCTTAATGCACCACGCGTATTGTTTTTAAGTTGTTTCTCAGACCAATTTATTTATTTATTTATTTTTATTTTATTTATTTATTTATTTTTATTTATTTATTTATTTATTTATTTTGGTTCAGCAACTTTTATGACACCCAGACGGAGATTACTCTTTGTTGTTGTTCTCTGACTGGCACCTTACTCAATTTTCCGTTCTGTAACAATGTTTTGCGTCCAGGGATTTAACTTAAGCCTGCTTTTACAAGCTCAAGTTTACACAAAATAAAACTAGATCTACTGCTTCTTTGACCACATTCGGTACAATGTCGTAGAAATCCGATTTTTCAGTTTTTTCTACCTGCCAATGGCCCAAATTGAAGACAAAAAAATTGGGCACAGTTATGAACGAATTGTGGAATACTTTGTGAGAATGAACTTTCGACTTTACAGTGGAGGGTGCGCTGTTTCAAAAGCTTCCAGACTGGTTAAAACTGTTGCCTAGAACCATATGAAGAATACTTTGTCCGGTTTTCCAGAGCAATGGGTTTAATCTGCCTCATTTAGGTTTCTGGGAAACAATGACAGATGATACAAACTTTACGAAGAGGTTACGAATTTAGAAATATGTCGATAACACACATCAACAACGAGACACAATTTGCCGTTTCCAAAAAAAAATCTTGTATCATTCCCTCGTTTTTCCCTCTACCTGAAACAATACAATTATACTACAAGTGACTGCAGATTCGCAAATAACTTATACAACCTAAGTATCAAGTTACACGCGGTAAGAAGTACATAAAATTATGCTTGTTCTTCTGGATACAGTTACCGGGTGAGAAGCTACCACAGTTTATGAATATTGCTACACTTTGGAGTATTAATAACTTGCTAAGAGAATTTCTACTAGGATCCCTCTTTAAAAGAGAAAGTCTTCATGTAATCTGTAGCACTAACAATGACAGTTGCCGTATTCCATAATTAATATGCAATTAGCAGAATCTTTCCCGACGTACAGATTAAATGAGTATCATATTAATACGGTAAATTGCATCAGGGTAGTAACAGTTTAGAATCTAACGCTAAAACTGTTACGGTTATCTCTTAATTAATCAGCCGTGTGGGATAACCAAGCGCTCTCAGGCGCCTCGTCACGGTTCGTGCGGCTCCTCCCGTCGGAGGTTCGAGTCCTCCCTCGGGCATGGGTGTGTGTGTTGTCCTTAGCGTAAATTATATTAAGTAGTGTGTAAGCTTATGGACCGATGACCTCAGCAATTAGGTCCCCAAAGACCTTACCACAAATTAAAAAAAATCCGTTAATTAATCAGTATATTTGTTCGGTTTCTTAACGATGTATACTGATTTACTGACGAAGTTACACTTAAGTTATTGCGATGAGACATTGTAAATCATCACACAAACCAGTAAGATAGATGTAATTCTTAACTCCAGACTCATATTTCCGAGAATCCCTTCAAAATTACTTTTCCATTCACATGTATCAGCAACAGCGTTACAAGAACTGAGAAATAGTGGCTTCCTAATCGCGACGGACAGAAATAGAAAACCTTTGACTTGTAGCCAAAAGTCACAGCTGGAGTTCATCCTGCGTGTGCACTCAAAAATGTGGTGCGTGCCATTGCATTGCTGTGTGACTTCTTCATATCTGTGTTATATTTACATTTATACTCAAGTCAAAACATGCGACGAACAAGTGATGCTCATATAACTTGTTTCTGACTATAGGAAATAAACGACAACCTGGTCATGTAGTTCAAGGAATTTTTTACGCTTATCGAATGTATCTCTGTTTAACAAGATAATAAGTTGTCGTCTCTTCCTCTATGAATAGATGATGAATGCAGCTAGCCGCTAACTTTGTGTAATGTCTTGTCTGTATAGACGTGTACCTGTTGCCTTTAAGACCCTTTCACCTTCACACATAAATCTATACAGTAATGTTAGGGCCTCCCGTGTCTTGGCTGATCCGTGATAAGACAGGCGAAAATTAGACTAATGGAGGATTATTAGTATTATCTCTATTTTCATTCGCTCTCTCTCTTTCTCTCCTTTATCTATGTGCAGTTTTTATTATAATATTTCATTACGTGAAATCAGCCAAATAGGATCTTTGGTGGAGTCCTTCGTCTTGGTAATCAGCGGCTGGCTTGCTTTACATTTATTGTTACTGTTAAACACTGTATTCAGTCGGGAGAATCAATCGTGTGGACCATTTGTTCCTTTTACGAAAGATTGCGAATTCCAGATGTGTACGAAGCCCTTTTGGACGATTTAACATAGACTCAGTGATTGCAGGCTCTCTTCGACACAGCTGAAACTTCCCCACTAATTACAGGGCCAACATGATCATCAAATGGTTCAGAAAAAACTCATTCGTTCATTCACTCCGGAACAAAAAGTCACAAACCTTATTTATAAAGGAGATTGTGTATTAAATCCATCTCCATTACATGTCCAGATCTCCGGTGATTCCACGTCTTAATTATTTTCCGTTTACACTCTCTTTCTATTCAAACAAACCGCTAGTGGCACAAAAGTTAATTCGCTCGATTTAGCAAGAAGAAAATCAGAATATGTATCTCTCAGAAATACGTCAATCCCTCAATCCCTACTCCAGAAGCTGTCCTAGTTACCACTCTAACAACCATGGAGAATGCATATATGCATCTCTGTTATTTCAAAGAATAAACGCGCTAGAAAATACTTTGGCGTCGTCTAGCTGTCGCCGCATATGTTACGAGAAAATCAGATAAGATACTTTTCCAAAGTGAATGAATGTGGATGGTTTGATTGACAATGATTAATTGGTGCGTGGTAGAGGGTATTTTCTGTGGGGACATTACAATGCCCCTCGCAGCGAGCGAAGTTTATGAGCCTAATTTTGATTTACCGAACACACTTCGCGAGCTATCTATTAGTGTGGGTAACCCTGAAGTGATGAGTGTCAGTCCTCCGACTGAAAAAGATTAATTATGTTTAAGACAGACGAAGAAAATAAACATTGGAAACAAAAGAAATGAAGAGACAGGTACCGCGGCTGTATTGCTTTTACGTGCATCAAGGTGTTATGTTTGCTGTGCACAACCAAGGAAGATGATCTTTCATGAGACTGTTATCAGGGTCTACCCATTCGGGAACTTTCTTAAGCAGGGAAACCTTGGAAAACCTCTTAAGCCTAGACCCCCAGCCTACGGTACATAGAAGATAGGAAAGCCTACAGAAGAGAAAAAATAATTTTGAATTTGATCTCTAAAGGAAAGATAGGGATCGATTTATATAACGAGTTGGAGAAGAGTGATTTGTGCCTCTAACAAAAAAAATTTACAATAAATAACTCTAGTTTCTTTTTTTTTTTTTTTTTTACAATCTTGTTTCCAGGACAATATCTAGCGATGCTGAAACTCCCCCGGATCTTGCATGTCCCCGACGTCCACATTTGTAGTCGGTCTTCTACGCGGCCCACAATGGGAAGAGTAGAAGGAACAGGGATACCAGATTTCACATGCAACATTCATTCCAAAAGAATTAGCAGTGACCGAAAGGGAAACTCTTCCTGTAAAAGAACTGGTTAGGTTCCACCGTCCAAGATTCTCCTTTTTGAAAACAGAATCCCTATGGCTTCATGCATCCTTTTTCTTACGATGTAAAGCAAGGAATTTAGCCATTGACTTAAAGTTTCCATTTATCCATTGACTAATGCTGTTCTCGAAAACATCATAATAATTACTCTAGTTTGAATTTTCTTTTGGACTTCGCATCACCATTTGTGCTTGTAAGTCCAAAAATTCTGACACATTTTCTGTCAATGATTTATTCTTCGTAATTTAAAGGATTCATGCAACTTGCAGTAGATTTTGGATTCAAATCATCGAATAATGGAAAGTGTGGTTCATTTTATACAAAGACATAATTCATCATTTCCTTAAAAAGTCATATCATTTATCAATACTCATAAAAATTTTATCCTAAATACATATATTTCTCCGCTTGATTGCTGTAATGTAAAAGTTATTAGTAGTGAGGAATGCGGATTCTCTTCTTTCATTTACTCTCTGATTCATCCGGCATTCATACATGCACAAATATGGAAATGGATTTTCAAACAAAATTCCAAAGTGAACAAGACCCATTAAATAACTACTAATTCTATGAATCTTAGTTTCTTTTGACATTCAACAATAAATCAAGAACTCTTAACGTCTAATTATGACACTTTTTTGAAGTTCACATCAATCAGTCTCCCCTCGCGTTTGATGCGAGTCTCTTACAAACCATATCTATGTCGTCTATATCGATTCTAACTCTCGCGCCAGCGTCAATTGTTTTGTGCGGGAAATTATCCTTGCGGCATTAACCGTCACTCATGATTCACTGCCTAAACGCATCACTTCACACGTTTACACATCTAAGCGTGCACTTGAAATTATATATGAACATTCACTGGGAACCTCTTTTGATTATGCAGCGTCATTTTCGGAAAACATTTCTTTCTTCTTGATGGTCATTCAGATCCTTTATAAATCTTGATGACATTAGCAATGCTAAAGTTCCATGTTTGCCCAAACACAGGTGAAGCCTATCTCCACTGTCTTCTTTGCAGCTCTCGATAGTAATAGTTAGTCACTATTTCTACAATCTGTGTCACTGATTAATTATTTCAGTTTAAAGTTTTCTAACACTAAACACACACAGTTTATTTTTATGTTTTTTCGAGCGTTCCTCTCTGTCACTCGCAATACCATTCCTCCCTATCTTCTAATCTTCATTAAATTTTTTCAAGTCGTTATGGGAAAATAACCCTTTAATTTTGTTAGATCCCGGGTATGCTAACAGATTAGCCCCAGGGTTCGGAATTTGTAGAATGATGTATGGGCCAGTATATAATAACTCCCATTTCTTTATACTCTTCTTTATTAAGGATGATTTGGTATGTCTTTTGACTAGCACCTTCTCTCCGACGTGGTACGCCTGTACCCTTTTTATTAATTTGTCATATTGTTGTTTTCTCTGATCAGCCTTTTGTGTCATATTTATGATGGCTTGCCTTTTTTTTCCCAAGGCATCTCAGTTTCCTGAGTTTTGGGCATATGTTCAGTCCAGAAGTTTTCTTCTTTTGCCTCGAACATCAGTTCATGAGGTGTATATCCAGTGGAGGAGTGGGGCATGTTGTTGTATATCTGCTCAAATTCTTCTACATAATTTACCCACGGAGTCTCCTTATTATGGCAATAGGTCCTCATAAATCGATTGAACTCTCTAAAAATTCTCTCAACCAAATTGCCTTGTGGGTGGTAAAATGATGTTAGTATGTGTTTCACACCGACTTGAGACAAAGCCTGTTTCCATCGGAGTCCCGTGAATATCTCAGCATTGTCTGTTATTATCGCCTTAGGTATACCAACATGTGGAAGATAATCCCTTGTCAATCTTAATACAATTACTTTGGCTGTAGCCGCCTTTATCGGGTATAGCTTTACGTATTTCGTACACACATCGAGAAATGCCAATACATATCTAACACCTCCTCTTGAAGTAGGTAACGGACCACACAGATCGCACGAAATTAATTCTTTTGGTTCTCGGACTAATATAGAGCATAATGGGTGCTTACTCCCTTTTGAATCCGGCTTTGCTTTTTGACAGATTATGCATTTCTTCAAGACCTCATGCACTCTGCGCTTTATGCTGGGAAAATAACAGTACACACTTATCTTGTTTGCACATTTTGTCGCACCGAAATGTCCCCAGGTTAAATGGGTGAACCATACGAGTTTCTCTATTTGCGCCTCAGGTATACAAACACACCAACGGACTTTGTTTGGCCTTCCACAGCGGAAAAATAATACGCCATTTACCAGCTTGTAATAATTTGCCATCTGATCCGAAGGTTGCTGTTGTAACCTTTGAATGACACTTCCCCATTGAGCATCTCTTTTCTGTAACTGTGCCACATGCGCACACAAATTGACGTAGTACATCTTATATGGATTTTCCTGCAGCAGCAATACAGGGAATTCTGAGTTATTATTTACTTCAATCTCTTTGGTCAAACCCTGTCGTGACCTTGATAGAGCGTCAGCAATAATGTTTTGCTGTCCTGAGACATGCACGATCTTAAATTGGTATTGTTGCAGAGCGAGAGTCCATCTAGCCAGTCTGGGGTGTAACAGTTTACACGTTTGTAAAAACGTTAATGATTGATGATCGCAATATACGATAGTCTTTGACCCATATAGATAATAATGAAATTTTTTAAATCCCCAGATGACCGCAAGAGCTTCTAATTCTGTCGTCGTGTAAGTTCGTTCACAGTTGGACAAAACACGACTAGCAAACGCAATAGGACAGAAGGTGAGTTGTCCATTTATCTTGCGTACTTGGAAAAGGCACGCTCCAATACCCACATTCGAAGAATCTGTTGACAAGTAAAATTCTTCTTGCATGTCCGGATGGTACAAAAGCGGTGCATTTACTAATTGCTTCTTTATCTCTTCGAATGCTTCTTGACACTCTAATGTCCAGAGCCAGGGCACATCCTTCTTCAACAGATTATTTAGAGCTGCTGCGTTCATCGCCTGATTTGTTATGAATCTTCTAAAAAATGAGGCAAGGCCCATAAACCCTTTTAATTGCCTCCTATTCCTGGGTGTTGGAAACTTACTAACCGCAATTAGCTTCTCCTTGGTTGGTAAAATTCCCTTTGCATCAATTATATGCCCCAGGAACTTGATTCTGTTTACTGCAAAATGGGATTAGCAGTTATTCCCATAGTTTTGAACACATCCAACACTCGGTTCAGTAAGGTAATATGCTCCTCCCAAGTTTTCGATGCAATAAGCAAATCATCAACAAACACTGTTATCCTGCTTCTGAGTTCTGGGCCTAGTGCATAATCTAGAGCTGCTATAAAGATTCCGGCACTAATGTTGAGTCCGAAAGGAACTACAGTAAATTGGTAACTTCTTCCAGAATACATGAAAGCTGTATACTTCCTTGATGACTCATCCAGCTTGACTTGCCAATAAGAGCTCCGCAAATCAATGCTCGTCAAATATTGAACATCCTGGAACCGTTGTATAAGTTCGTCTATGTTTTCCGGATGTGTTCTCACTGGAATTATGATTTTATTTATTTCTCTGGCGTCGAGTACCAGTCTAACAGTCCCATTTGCTTTTGGCACGACTGACAATGGGGAGCAGTATGGGCTTGTAGAGGGTTCGATCAAACCCCATTTCAACATGCGATCTATTTCCTTTTGAACTTGAGTCTTTAACCTCCAGGGAACAGGATAGAAAGTTCTACAATACGTTTCGTGCGGCTTAATGTAGAGATGGCGTATGTATCCCTTAATAACTCCTGGCCTTTCATCAAAAACGTTTTCATACGTGAATAATAATTCTTTGAGCTGCTTCTTCAGATCTTCGATAATGCAGTCGGATTCATTTAACTTTTCAAACACTAATTGACCGAAATCTTCTTTGACTTGGAACTCATTAATTACGTGCTCTTTCGAATTTTGGGCCGTCCTGATTACTTGCACACTGATCCCACAATTATATTTTCTCGTAAGGCTTTTTTTTCTCAACAACTCCAACTCAATTTCTTGTTTATTAACATTCAACCAAATTTTTCCTGTTTTAAAATCTATTCTGCATCCGTATTGACGTAGGCTGTCGACTCCGATAATGCAATCTACCACCAAATTTTTCACAACAAGGAATGTGCTTAATATTGCTACATTTCCGACTTCCACACCAAGTAGTGACTGCACCTTTACATTAGCCGATCGAGCCCCAACGGCGCCAATTATTCTGCAATTTTGAACTGTAAAAATTGGTACTCGTCTTATATTTCTGATCCTGTTGAATAGTGCCTCCGAAATAACATTTGTGGTTGCAGCTGTGTCTAAAACCGCCACTATAGGTACGGTCTCCACAATGACTTGCACTTCGGCTACTGCTACCTGTTCCTTATCCTCATCTTGTGGTTCTAAGTCCTCGGTCAGTTCATCTGCCAGTAATCGTCCATCATTATACGTTAACATGGGTACACATATCCTGTTGCCCCTCAACCAATTGTTGACCGCTCCTCCGGGGCACGAGTGGGTCCTTACAAGTTTGTTGGATTTTGATTTGTCTGCTGGTTGGCATCATCCGTCACTTCGGTAATTACCGGTTGATTCGTAGATGTCCGTCCCCACTGATGTTGGCTATTTGAATTCATTCCTCCCGGTTGATTCCACTTCCTATTATCGTTATTATTCCAGGCTTGGGGTCTGAAATTTCTTTCGTTCCCCCACACGGGATTGTATATTTTCCCGTTCCTGTTGTTCCTTGAATAGCCCCTCGCAAGACCATTGCCGGGATTACTGTTGAGATTTTGAGGGGTTTCTCCATTACTTAAAGATCTCTGCTCATTCCTTCTAAGTGTCGATTGATCGCCATTGGCATAACACATACTTCCACCTTGCCTACCGTTTGGCGGAGGTTCTATCTCCCTATATTGGAATCTGTTGTAAGGGGTTTCTGGTTGTTCTCTTCGATAATATCTATATGGTCTAACGTCGTGAGGAACGACTCCAAGTCTTTGTCGTTGCCGTAAATCAATTGATTCCGGATGCTAGTTGGTAGTCTTGCCTTAAGTATGTTTATTATGTCTGCCAAAGGCATAGGTCTGTCCCAGTATCTCGTTTTATTTATATATTTTTCGAAATACTTTCTAAGGCTTCCTTTCGAAAAGGAGAAAGGCTCTGGGTAGAGCACCTCCTGCCTTAGGCGTTCCTTTACCCCTTCTGACCAAAACTTTGCCAAAAACGCCTTCTCAAAATCGTCATACGTCGAGCAAACAGAAGTCATGTCCGAGGCCCAGATCGCCCCCGAACCTTGTATATATCCTGTAACAAAACTGATCTTCTGCCACTCCGACCAATTTCTGGGTAGCACTCCTCTGAAACTTCGAATAAAAACAATTGGATGGACCCCCCTTTTGTCAGGGTTAAAAATCTGGAATTGCCTATGCTTTATCATTTTTTCTTCGGCATGGCAAAGGCTTTCGTAATCTCCGTTAGATAAGAATTCACGCGAACAGCCCGCTTGTGGCAATTTCATATTTGAATTACTTACACAAGTCGGTATTGCGTGCGAATGGGCACTAACTGGCTCTATAGTCGCTGCCAACTTCTGCTGCTGCCCTGTATTCATTTGTTCTGAGCTTTGTTGTGAAGCGCGAATCGACTCTTCTATCGTTTGTTTCCAATGCTCCAAATCAGCACCTAACTACTGTCGCACCTCCTCAAGTCCTTTCGCAAACAAATTCTCTTTCTGTTTGCCAGATAAACTCTGGAATGCTGCCTTAACATTTTGCTCAACGTTTTCACACATTAGCCTTTTGTTTTCTAATGTGATTTCGGATAATTTACCCGTTAGTACGTTAATTTGTTGGTCTATAACGTCTTGACGCTCTGTCAGATGTTCAACGCTTTCCTTTAGGTTAGCCTGTGTACGTGCCAATTCAGGAAGTTGCGCAATTGCACATGACATGGCGTCTTGCTTTTGTATTAATTGCGGAACCATTTCCACTTGTTACCGTACAGTATCTATCTTAATAGCCACATACTCCTTCATTTCGACACGTACTCGGTGAGTAGATTCCTAACATTGTGCTTTCACCAATTCTATTTGTGCAGTTAACTTTCGTTCCGTCTCTTCGGCCTGATGTTTGAGTTCCTTGGTCTTCGCCTCTATCCGCTGCTCTAATTCGGAAAAACTGTCTTGTAACTGCTGCTTAGTCTCAGTCTGGACTAATTTCATTTCTTCTTGAGTTTGAGTGACTGTCACTAATTGTGCTTTAATATCGGTTTTCAGATTTTCCTGCCCTTCAGTAACTGAGGCTAATTTCGTATTCAAATCATTTTGCCCTTCAGTAACTGAGGCCAATTTCGCGTTAATGTCGGTTTTCAGATTTTCCTGCCCTTCAGTAACTGAGGCTAATTTCGTATTCAAATCATTTTTCCCTTCAGTAACTGAGGCTAATTTCGTATTCAAATCATTTTGCCCTTCAGTAACTGAGGCTAATTTCGCGTTAATATCGGTTTTCAAAGTATTCATGCTCTCGGTTATCATCTGCATCTGTCTCATGATAATTACCAATGGATCTAATCCCTGCTGTGTACTTGCTGTTACACCTCCAGCCGTGTCTACAGGGCGTTCTATAGCGCTATCTGTAACCATCGGTCCTACAACACTTCTTACTGCATCATTATTATTAGTGCTAACAACTGAAGGCTGTTGCGTGTTGCTTTGCTCTGCTTGACTCATCCTAAACATTGCCCTAGTTAAAACCATATAAATGTTCTACTGTCACTATATATAACTCCCTTCTACTGTCACTATATGTAACTCTGTTCACACAAAAGTACATCTGTGTCTACCTTCTTAATGTACATATACAGATAAATGCAACTGGGACAGCTCAATGAAAATACATCTAACATGAACAGAGTTAATCAATGTTCAAAAATCAAAATATATCTAACATGAACAGAGTTAATCAATGTTCAAAAATCAAATAACACTAAACAAAAAAGCGTATACTTCAACTATACTAGCAAGCTATAATAATAAAAATATAGATCTGGCCTTTTCGCTGGGCCCAGTGTGCTGTCTTTCGACTTTATTTGTAAATCCAATTATATCACCTGAGAGTCTTTCCTCTCTTTTCCAAGCGTCGGTTAGATTAGCTCGTCGTAGTTGACATGAAACAGAGAACAAAATTATCTAAGCAACGTCCAAAAACGTGTCCTGTCACGGTCGCCATTTTAACAAGATAATAAGTTGTCGTCTCTTCCTCTATGAATAGATGATGAATGCAGCTAGCCGCTAACTTTGTGTAATGTCTTGTCTGTATAGACGTGTATCTGTTGCCTTTAAGACCCTTTCACCTTCACACATAAATCTATACAGTAATGTAAGGGCCTCCCGTGTCTTGGCTGATCCGTGATAAGACAGGCGAAAAGTTAGACTAATGGAGGATTATTAGTATTATCTCTATTTTCATTCGCTCTCTCTCTTTCTCTCCTTTATCTATGTACAGTTTTTATTATAATATTTCATTACGTGAAATCAGCCAAATAGGATCTTTGGTGGAGTCCTTCGTCTTGGTAATCAGCGGCTGGCTTGCTGTAAGAGATCTTTACATTTATTGTTACTGTTAAACACTGTATTCAGTCGGGAGAATCAATCGTGTGGACAATTTGTTCCTTTTACGAAAGATTGCGAATTCCAGATGTGTACGAAGCCCTTTTGGACGATTTAACATAGACTCAGTGATTGCAGGCTCTCTTCGACACAGCTGAAACTTCCCCACTAATTACAGGGCCAACATGATCATCAAATGGTTCAGAAAAAACTCATTCGTTCATTCACTCCGGAACAAAAAGTCACAAACCTTATTTATAAAGGAGATTGTGTATTAAATCCATCTCCATTACATGTCCAGATCTCCGGTGATTCCACGTCTTAATTATTTTCCGTTTACACTCTCTTTCTATTCAAACAAACCGCTAGTGACATAAAAGTTAATTCGCTCGATTTAGCAAGAAGAAAATCAGAATATGTATCTCTCAGAAATACGTCAATCCCTCAATCCCTACTCCAGAAGCTGTCCTAGTTACCACTCTAACAACCATGGAGAATGCATATATGCATCTCTGTTATTTCAAAGAATAAACGCGCTAGAAAATACTTTGGCGTCGTCTAGCTGTCGCCGCATATGTTACGAGAAAATCAGATAAGATACTTTTCCAAAGTGAATGAATGTGGATGGTTTGATTGACAATGATTAATTGGTGCGTGGAAGAGGGTATTTTCTGTGGGGACATTACATCTGCTACTAGCGAAGTATTCGACAATATCTCAAGACAGTGTATTCCAGCAGGTCACATCTCATTACGTATGAATGTGACGTCACGTCACAGTGTTCACACGTTTCTCAGAACAGACTACTTTCACCAGTCTCTTTCACGTAATGTTTTCGTAACTAAATAAATTTCTCATTAAAATGTTCAGTAATTTCATAATAAATGTCAGATATTTTCAAATAACAGGGCCAGTGGATTTCCAGGGCCTCGAGTCGCATGGCTTGATACCTTCATTGTCCACATGGGCTCCACATTTCAGACAACCGTAACCTCACACCCGGGTATCTCCACCGTGACCTATGATCACGCCATGTTCGGCAGTCTCTCTCTCTCACACACACACACACTTTTTATGTATTGCCTGCCGCAACATTACTTTTCCTGCGCCGGTTCCAGCCCTGAGGATGGTAACTCAGAATGGCAACGAAAGTGTCCAATGTAATCGTCACGAGGAGTCATCTCGCACACAGTAAATTCGCCAAATGTTCTACGTTCCACTTCGTTTATCCTTTTTTTTTTTTTTTAGGAAGGTAGGAATATTAGAGTTTAACGTCCCGTCGACATTGAGTGCATTAGAAACGGAAGCTTTACTAGGGTGCGATACGATATGCAGAGCGAACACCCCTTTGACAATCAGAAGCCACGATATGGTAGTGCCGGCCGGTGTGGCGGAGCGGTTCTGGGCGCTTCAGTCTAGAACCGCGTGACCGCTACGGTCGCAGGTTCGAATCCTGCCTCGGGCATGGATGTGTGTGACGTCCTTAGGTTAGTTAGGTTTAAGTAGTTTTAAGTTCTGGGGACTGATGACCTCATATGTTAAGACCCATAGTCCTCAGAGCCATTTGAACCATTTTGAGATGGAGGTTATCATACAGTTTTCAAAAGTCTAGGAATGAACGTTTAAATACCTTCATTTACTGGCGCTCCCTTATTCAGTAAGTTAGACAGATATATGCACAGGAGAAGTTTCCCGTTGAATTCCGTCCGTACATGTCTGTGAGACAGCTGCAATGGAACACTTTTCTTTTCATCTTCGTCCTCCCCGTGAATCGAATCTTAGCTCGCCAAACGCTCTCCACATCGTTTGCTTCTTCCGCCATGCAAACAATTGTAGAAAATCTGATTATTAATCTGTTTAATTTGTTGAAAAGTAAAAATAATTGAGAAAGTTACATGAAACATCTCCTCTCCGAACAGTTGAATTCTCCTCATTGTAAATGATGGGGACCCTTTATTAACAAACATTTAATACTGATTAATAAAATATTTTGTTCTTCAAAAAATATCTTTTTCATTGTTTCAATGAAACATGCAGAAACGTTCTCATTTTCCTAAGATATTCATTTAAGTAAAACTCGTCACGGCATTTGAAACGAAAATAAGAGAGCATGCTGAAAAGTAATGCCTTCCAGCTTTTTACGTGAAAACTATTAAAGCTTTTTAAACAAGACAAACGTTATTAACATTCTACATCTTTATTGCTAGTGTCTTCGTATGTATTTCTCAACATCTGGCGACGAACACATGTCTCCCAGCGAGAGACCAGTTTGTTGATGCCGTCACTGTAGAATGTTTGACTATGTTGACAGAGCTGCAACCTCACCTCTGCTTGCACCGCTTCACTATCAAAGCGCAGTGCTCGAAGGTGTGCTTTACGTTTTGGAAACAGACGATAATCGGATGGGGCAAAGTCAGCACTGTGTGGAGGATGATCGATTGCAGTGAACCCAAGACGCCGGACTGTTGTGGCAGTGCTCGTGTGTGGCCTAGCAATGTAATGCGAAGGACAGGGTCCTCCACGTGTGGATGAACTCTTCAAATTCGAAACTCGATTACAGCACACCCTTCTCACTCACCGACACAGTTACGCCACAGAGAGCCAAATACCGCAGTTCGGAACTCTCTAACAGAAAAGGGCTACAAATATGTGCAGATGAATCATAAAGATGTAGAGTGCCAATGACGTTTGTTTTATTTAAGAATCTTCGATAGTTTATACATAAAAAATTCAGAGGCATCACTTTTCAGGATACCCTCGTAAAAGTTGTTCTTCAGAAATGCACTTGAGTTTATTAAACTAGTGCTTGTAGCCTGTAAAAGGACAACTTTTACCTATAATGACAAACGAAAAGTTGCGATATTCGAGGTCTTCGGCCGAGAACTGTAAACGATGGCAAGGTACGAGGGGCATTCGACAAGTAATGCAACACATTTTTTATTTTAAAGTAGGTTCGTTTTATTCAGGATTCCAGTACATCATATTATTCCCCGCTGTTTTGGCTACAAAATCTTATTTTTCAAAATAGTCTCCATTCAGTGTGACGACCTTGCGTCTCCTTATTGGGAGGACCTGTATGACAGCATGGTACCAAGCATCCTCCATTGGGCCAAAAAGATGGAAGTTGCGAGATACGGGATGTAGGGTGGATGGGGAAGAACAGTAAAATGAAATTCTGTGAGCTACTCTCGTGTGCGGAGACTTGTGTGAGGCCTTGCATTGTCATGGAGAAGAAGAAATTGGTTTCCATTTTTGTGGTGCCGGACGCCTTGAAGTCGTTTCTTCAACTTCCTAATGATAGCACAAAACACTTCCGAGTTGAACGATCCACCATCACGGAGGAGTATGTCAGCACCACCAACAGAGACGTCCAGTTGTGCAGCAACGCGTTTAATTGTGATCCGTCGATCGCCTAGGATGAGAGTGTCCACACGTTTCAACATGGCAGGAGCCACAGTTGGGTGCGGCCAGCCGGTACGCGGCAGGTTTTGGGACCTTGTTCCGATGATGACAGACGCCTCGCCCCACGACTCACCGTGCTTTTGTTAGCTGACAGGTCTTCGTAGACATTCTGCAAACGCCTATGAGTATCTGGATGCCCACCAAAAGAAATTCAATGACAGCTCTCTGCTTGGAACGCATCTCCGTTACAGATGCCGTTTTGAAGGCCATGATAGCGCCGCCACCTATCGAACTTAATGAAACTATAGGGGTTGAAGCGGGAATATTCTACTGTATCCCACACCAAATTACATATTTTTTCAACCGATATTCACCGAGAAAAAAACTGTGTTGCATTATTTATTGAACGCCCCTCATATATCCTAAGTAATAAGGTCCTGCGTTTCCGTTATTGCTTAAGCCGCCACACCACAGCAGGTGATGCACAGTTCGCTGGAATAAGACGAGACACTAACCGTTTTATTCACTTTCACAGTTTGATGTACACGCTTTTACAACATTTTGCGTTCTGAAGATGATCGTCATCTCGTGGAAATTACCTAATGACTATGTCAACGAATAAAAATTTTAGAAAATCATTAAGTACAGAGGAATGCCGTTTATCCGGATTATGTGGGACGTTAAGTCATCGAGATTATCCAAAATCCGGATAAGCCGTAAAAATAATGATACTGGTTAACTGTCGTAAACACACAATATACCGAGCGATTTGGCGTAGTGGTTAGCACACTGGACTCGCATTCGGGAGAACGACGGTTCAAACCCGCGTCCAGCCATCCTGATTTAGGTTTTCCGTGATTTCCCTAAATCGCTTCAGGCAAATGCAGGGATGGCTCCTTTGAATGGACACGTCCGACTTTCTTCCCTGTCCTTCCCTAATCCGGTGGAACAGATGACCTCGCTGTTTGGTCCTCTCCCCCAAATATACCAACCAACCACACACTATATATCTATCTTTCCGGGAAAATAATGATATTGGTTAACTGCCATAAACACACGCTATTTAATTTCATGCACGGTACTGTAAATTATTGTCACACACTGTACTGGCTACCTCCTTAGCTGAGTTGTCAGCGTAGCTGATTGCCATGCGAAGAATCCATGTTCGAATCACGGTACAGCAAGGAATTTTCTTGGGTGGGTATTTGACCGAGTAGCAGCGTCACCAAGTCTGCTAACACGACAATAGCCGGAGGTGAGGTGTGCTGATCCACACTCTTCCATCCCGCAACCACAAGGCGCCACTGGCCGATGAATGACACTGCGCACTGCGGTTACTCGGACTCGATTGGCCCGTCTGTTATCAGATCGACGGTAATTATTTTCCCAAGCTGTGACCGACAACTGACAAAAAGCACAGCGAATCTTATACACTTACGTAGCCAGTAAGTTTCTTTTGAGCCAGTTTCAAACACTATGTGATCAAAAGTATCCGGATACCCCCAAAAACATACGTTTTTCATATTAGGTACATTGTGCTCACCTACTGCCAGGTACTCCATATGAGCGACCTCAGTAGTCATTAGACATCGTGATAAAGCAGAATGGGGGCTCCTCGGAACTCACGGACTTCGAACGTTGTCAGGTGACTGGGTGTCACTTGTGTCATACCTCTGTACGCGAGATTTCCACACACCTAAACATCCCTAGGTCCACTGATTTGAAGCTGCAACGTAAAGGGACGCGTACAGCAAAGTGTACAGGCCGACCTCGTCTGTTGACCGACAGAGACCGCGGACAGTTGAAGAGGGTCGTAATGTGTTATAGGCAGACATCTATCTAGATCATCACACAGGAATTCCAAACTGCATCAGGGTCCATTGCAGTTACTATGACAGTTAGGTGGGAGGTGAGAAAACTTGGATTTCATGGTCGAGTGGCTGCTCATAAGTCACACATCACGCCGGTAAATGCCAAACGACGCCTCGCTTGGTGTAAGGAGCGTAAACATTGGACGACTGAACAGTGGAAAAGCGTTCTGTGGAGTGACGAATCACGGTACACAATGTGGCGATCCGATTGCAGGATGTGGGTATAGCGAATGCCAAGTGAACGTCATCTGCCAGCGTATGTAGTGCCAACAGTAAAATTCAGAGGCTGTGGTGTTATGGTGTGGTCGCATTTTTCATGGAGGTGTCTTGCGCCCCTTGTTGTTTTGCATGGCACTATCACAGCACAGGCCTACATTGATGATTTAAGCATCTTGCAATTTGGGGATGGAAACTGCATCTTCCAACACGATCGAGCACCTGTTTATAATGCACGGCCTGTGGCGGAGTGGTTACACGACAATAAGATCCCTAAGAGACTGGCATGCAAAGAGTCCTGACCTGAAACCTATACAGCACCTTTGGGATATCTTGGAACGCCGACTTCGTGCCAGGTCTCACCGACCGACATAGATACGTCTCCTCAGTGCAGCACTCCGTGAAGAATGGGATGCCATTCCCCAATATATCTTCCAGCACCTGATTGAACGTATGCCTGCGAGAGTGGAAGCTGTCATCAAGGCTAAGGGTGGGCCAATACCATACTGAAATCCAGCATTACCGATGGAGGGCGCCACGAACTTGTAAGTCATTTTCAGCCAGGTGTCCGGATACTTTTGATCACACAGTGTATTCCGTTTATGCACAGAAAGATCACACAGGCGTTTCACCAGCATTGTTTCGGCCGAAGTAGCTTTTGCGTGGTATTACAAGTAAACCATTGTTTTTTTTTGCCTCTGATTGTGTCGTCAGGTTGTGCGCCACCTTCGTCAAATAATCAATCATTACCACCTTCATTGTCCGCAGACGAACAAACGACGATAATTTCGTCATCGTAAACCATAACTATAGAACTGCGTAATGGGTGCAGGTAAGTCGTCAAACTCCATAATGAACAGAAGTAAAAGGAACCGCTAGACAGCAGTAATTGATTTCTTTATTGTCACAATCACAACTACGACGATCGGGAGCGTCTTGGTGACACAGTTGCACTTGAGGATGCTGTTTTAACGCAGTGAAACCGATTGTCACAATAAAGAAATCACGTTACATATGTCTTTCGGTACTTTTTTCCATTCGTTAAGAAATTATGCCATCGTTTGCGTCATTAGCAGTTACATCTTAGCATCCTCGAATGTCTTCAGTCGCTTCAACGAACACCGATGGTTCGACACTGTCACCAGTATCCTTGTTCCGTGCACGAACTGCGTCAATGGCCACACATATAGTTGACCTTGCACACTGTCATCTTCTTTCTCTTCGATGCCATTTTATACTTGGAGCAAATGGAGGCAATACAGCACTGTACAAGTCAATGTCGTGCGAGGATCCCTGTACGGCTATGCCGGTTGGCTGCATTTAAATTTAATGACTGTTACTGATGAAATGATGTACATTCGTGAAAAAAAAGACGTGATTGGGACGAACTGGAGATTCGGATTAATGAGAGTCGTATAAACGAGGTTCCCCTGCAGTGAAAGGTTTCCCCTAGGGCAGTATGGCGTACTTTCGCTGTGTTATCGGCGGGTGTGGCATCGCTGATGTGTCACGAAGGCCGGGACGCCGTTCACAGAGTGTGGTGGTCGGGACGCGTAACGAGTGGTGGTGAGGTGAGGCCGCGCGTGTTTTTTTGCCCGCCCTGAGCCCTCAGCCCTGATAAACTGGCGGCCCGGCCGGAGGCGATCCCTGATCGCCGCCCCTGTCCCGATAGCGCCAGCGCGCTTCGGCGCCGCCCGCGGGGCGCCTCGGCCGCTGTCATCAACCACACCACGCGCGGAAGCCTGCCAAATATGGCCGCAAACCTCGTGCCTTTGAGCTGCCTGTTGAGTTACCTCTTGCCACGCTAGCTCCATGTCACCACTCTGTGCTCCAGTACATACGAGGGGTTTCAGTATGTAATGCAACGCTTTTTTTCTGTAAGTAGTTTAGCTTTATTCAGGATTACAAAACACCGTATTATTCCCGACTTTCTCGGCTGCAAAAACCTATTTTTTAACATTATCTCCTTTCTACGAGACAACCTTATGACATCTTCCAGGGAGGGCCTGTATGCACTCACGGTACGACTCTACTAGTCGAAGTAGGAGTCCACGCCTTGCTGCATAAATAACCTCCCCATAATCCACGTACTGCTTATCAGAGGAGTGCACGTTCATTGGACCAAACGGATGGAAGTCGGAGATGTGAGATCAGGGCTGTAAGGTGGATAAGGAAGTTTTGTGACCTACTCTAGGGCTTCTTCAATTTCCTGAGGATAGCACAATACACAGAGTTGATCGTTGCACCACGAGGGAGGACATCAAACAGAATAACTCCTTCAGAGTTCCAGCTTAGTCCTAGGAGAGGTGGTGTGGCACCACTCCATGGATGGCTGTCTTATTTCCGGTTCGAAGTGATGAACCTATGTTTCATCGCCTATGACGAAGGTCGATAAAAAATTGTCACGATCAGTCTCGTAATGCACAAGCAATTCCACACAGATGGTCCTCGATATTCTTTATGGACGTCAGACGTCGAAGAACCCAGCGTACATACACCTTTGAGTATCCAGTGGATCAGCGAGGTGTTTGATTGTGATCCTTCTATCACCTTGACTGAGATTGTCCGCACGTTCCACCGTTGCAGGAGTCCTGTGTGTGGCCGGCCCGTACACGGGAGATCGGACAGGTTTTTGCGACTTCATTGCGATGATTACAGACGCGTCGCCCAACGATTCACCGTGCTTTCGTTCACTGACAGGTCTCCGTAGAAATTCTGCAAGAGCCTTTGAATATCTGCGATACTCTGATTTTCCTCTAAAAGAAACTCAGTGACAGCTCTCTTCATGGAACGTGCCTCCGTCACAGACGCCATTTTGAAGGCTATGTATTGTGCCGCCACCTATAGGAACTTCATAAAGCTATAGGAGCTGAAGCGTGAATATTCCACGATGTTTTACAACAAATTCCGCATTTTTAACCGAAACTGGGCGAGAAAAAAGATGTGTTCCACTACTTACTGAAAACCCCTCGTACATCACGATCGGCATCTTTATCTTTCTCCAAACATTACTGAGCCGTGACGGGGTTGCTGGCATCGCCTTTCGAATCCCTGGAGTCACTAGCTCGACTTGTCGTGTGATGCCCCTGTGGTTTGAGGGCACTAAGATATTTGTTCGAGGTTGTTGATGGGAATGGGCCGTGTTGTGGTATGGCGAGTTTCACTTTCACACCACAGCAACTGAGATCGTTCTCCGCAGAGACGAGGAAAATATTATGTGGAAAACACTGACTAGAGGAAAGGGCATTACGAAAGGACGTGTGTTACGACACCAAAGAATAATTGTTATTGTACTAGAGGTAGCCATAGAGGGAAAACTCTGCAGGAAAAGATAGAGACTGGAATACATTCAACAAATGAGGAACTAATGTGCTACACTGCGATGAGGAGAGGAAGTCGTCTCAGTGTCAGAAGACTAATGAACAAAATAAGGGTAAGTTCAAACTTCTATACTCTGGACTTTTATACACAAATAGATTCGGTGATTTGGTTACCAGGTGTTCACAGATTGCTTCCGTAGCTAAAAACGTTGTACCGTGTTCGAGTTCTAACACAAAATTCACCCTAGCGAAGTACGACGCTACGCCACCCAGATGTCTTCAGAAGAGCTTAACGTCCATTTACGGAAGCAGTTAAGGATACTTTCGGATTGCCTAGGATCGTTTAGGAACCTGCATCAGAATGGCAGGAGATGATTCTTTAACTCTGCTCCTCCTCCATCTCACCACTTCTTTAGTTCCGAATACTGAAAGCGGATGTTACGCAAGATCCACACTATCAGCATCTCTACTATACTCGCTAATGTAACCAAGTTTCTAGGCGCTATAATCTGGAACCGCGCGACCGCTGCGGTCGCAGGTTCGAATCCTGCCTCGCGCATGGATGTGTCTGATGTCCTTAGGTTAGTTAGGTTTAAGTAGTTCTAAGTTCTAGGGGACTAATGACCTCATAAGTTAAGTCCCATAGTGCTCAGAGCCATTTGAACCATTTTTGTAACCAAGTACCTAGCATTTCAATAAAGCTTACAAGATGTTAGCCCGATGACGTCGTCCTGGGCCTTTCCGTCTCTCATGTTTTCGGACCACATGACATTCCCGTTTGGAATAATACTGCTTGTGATTATAAGGGGCTGGGGTCGGAGTGGACAAAAGCGCCGCTGACAGGCAGTAAGTGGCCGCTGCCAACGATACAAGTATTACAGATGGTATCCCCATCTGTCCAGACTGCCCGCATCGCAGCTGGAGCCCGCTCTGATGCGGGCGGAAGGGAGGGTAATGCGAAGAAGTTGCTTAATAACTGACAGATTCTCACATTGCATTGGAAACATGAATTTATGTTGGAAAGATGTACACGTAAAGCTACAAGTAATGCGAATGCTCTCAAGATTCATTAATGAAGTACTGAAATAATGTTTTCAAAAGTAATAGTACACACTGCGGCGAGTATGTTGCAGAAGTATAAACAATTAGCCGGCCGTTGTGGCCGAGCAGTTCTAGGCACTTCAGTCTGGAATCGCGCGGCCGCTACGGTCGCAGGTTCGAATCCTGCCTCGGGCAAGGATGTGTGTGATGTCCCTAGGTTAGTTAGGTTTAAGTAGTTCTAAGTTCTAGGGGACTAATGACCACAGCAGTTGAATCCCATAGTGCTCAGAGCCATTTGAACCATTTTTGAACTCCAACTCACGTATCATGCCTGTGGCACTATCTCCCCTATTTCTCGATAGTACAGAACGAGCTGCCCTTCTTTGTACATTTTCGATGCCATCAGTCAGCCCCACCTGATGCGGATCCCGCACCGCACAGTAATACTCCAGAATAGGACGGACAAGCGTGGTGTAAGCAACATACATATATCTTATCTAAATCATTTTCCAATTCGTTCTGATCATCTGATGACTTTCCAAGACGGCAAATGACAGCATCATCTGCAAACAATCTAAGATGGCTACTCAGAGTGTCTCCTACGTCATTAATATAGATCAGGAACAATAGAAGGCCTATAACGCTACCTTTGGGAATGCCAGATATTACTTTTGTTTTATTCGATGACTTTCCGTCTATTACTACGGACTGTGGCATCTCTGACAGGAAATCACGAATCCAGTCGCACAACTGAGGCGATATTCCTTAGGCACGCAGTTTGGTTAGAAGACGCTTGCAAGGAACTGTGTCGAAAGCCTTCTGGAAATCTAAAAATTTGGAATCAATTTGACATAACCGGTAGATAGCACTCATTACTTCATGAGTATAAAGAGCTAGTTGTGTTTCACAACAACGATATTTTCTGAATCCGTGCTGACGATGTGTCAATAAATCGTTTTCTTCGAGGTATTTCATAATGTTCGAATACAGTATATGTTCCAAAACCCTACCGCAAATCGACGTTAGTGATATGGACCTGTAATTCAGCGCATTACTCCTACATCCCTTTTTTGGCACTGGTGTGACGAGCAATTTTCCTGTCTTTAGGTGCTGGTCTTTCTGTGAGCGATCGGTTGTATATAATTGCTAAATATCGCGCTATTGTATCAGCATACTCTGAAAAGAACCTGACTGGTATACAATCTGGACCGGAAGTCTTACCTTTAAAAAGTGATTTAAACTGCTTTGCTACACCGAGGATATGTACTTCTATGTTTCTCATCTTGGCAGTTGTTCTTGATTGTTAAGGTCATCAGTCCCTAAGCTTACACACTACTTAACCTCAACTATCCTAAGGACAAACACACACACCCATGCCCGAGGGAGGACTCGAACCTCCGCCGGGACCGTCATCAGTGACTTCACAGTTGTTATCGCGCAGTGAAGGCTTTGATTGCATCTTGCCACTGGTGTGCTTTATGACATTTGTCTTTGGGTTTTCTGCCAGATTTCGAGACAGACATTCGTTATGGAAATTATTAAAAGCATCTCGCATTGAAGTACGCGCTATATTTCAAACTTTCGCAAAACTTTGGCAATCTTGGGGATTTTGCGTTCTTTTAAATTTGGCATGCTTTTTTCGTTGCTTCTGCAACAGCGATCTGACCCGTTTTGTGTACCATGGAGAGGGGGGGGGGGGGGGTCAGCACCATCACTTATTAATTTACGTGGTGTATATCTCTCAATTGCCGTCGATACTGTCTGTCTGAAATCGTTCCACAGTTTTTCTACGCTTACATATTCAGATCGGAAGGAGTGAAGACTGTCTCCAAAAAGGCGTTAAGAGCATTTTTATAAGCTTTTTTTAAAAATAGATATACTTTGCGATTCTTCTTGATGGTTGTAGGTGTTACGGTATTCAGCCTAGCAGCAACTGCCTTGTGGTCACTAATCCCTGTATTCGTCATAATGCTCATTCTTTGTCCAGGATTATTTGTTGCTAAGAGGTCAAGTATGCATTCGCAAAAATTTATGCTTCGACTGGGATCATGAACTAATAATAATTTTCTGAGAAAGCATTCAGTACAATTTCGAATGACGTTTTATGGCTGCCGCAGGCTTTAAACGTATAATTTTTCTAGCATATCGAGGGTAGATTGAAGTCACCACCGACTGTAACTGTATGTATCTCGCCTTGCGCTATTAGTCTCTGAGGTCCGTCTCATCTCACGGTACGTGGTTTCTTTTTGTGTATGTGTGCTGGAGCGAGGGTATGTGAAAGACTGTGTGGCTCCCGTACCAACAAGCTCGCGTAAACTGTGACGCTGTACAGCCACAAAAATGGTTCAAAATGGCTCTGAGCACTATGGGACTTAACTTCTGATGTCATCAGTCCCCTAGAACTACTTAAACCTAACTAACCTAAGGACATCACACACATCCATGCCCGAGGCAGGATTCGAACCTGCGACCGTAGCGGTCGCGCGGTTCCAGACTGTAACGCCTAGAACCGCTCAGCCACCTGCGCCGGCTACAGCCACAGCATCGAATACTGTAACGCGAGACGTGCCCTCAGAAGTGTGGGACGAGTTTGCCTATCGTCTGGATGTTTTTCGTCCGCCGGTGGAGAGCACGTTGAACGTTTGTGAAAGACAAAATGTTAGAAAATCGGATGATTTTTCTGAAAACAAAGAAATTGCACTCCAATGCGTAAGTTTAATATTAATCCGATGTTTGTATCTTCATTCGTGCATAAGGTATGATCACACTCTAACATACACAGCCGAGACACTCACTGCTGTGAAAATTGTTATCGTCTCACAGTTGGAACGACACTAGCGGCGAGGACGCCAGCCGTAAGATTAATTATTTTTCCACTTAATTAAGGAAATATTATATTCTTGGGTTCCAAGCATTAGTAAATTATCAAGAGACATGAATCATCGTGAAAAAATGTAAAAATAGCCGCATCTCACAGATTCAGTGACATTAGTTACAACTTATACATGAAGAAATGCTCTAGAATATATGTATAACTGCAGCTTACTTCACTGAGAGCAACAGAATATAAACACTTACTTCATGTATAAGAAGTATATATTTTCTGTTGTTGTCTGTTCTAAGATTGATCGGTAATTTCCATGACACGTAACAATTTTCTATGCAGTATAATAATTCGCACATTCTTATACTTCACACACTTCATAATAGGCTAATATTTAGGTAAATGTAATTACTTTTGCTTCTAAAGCGGACGTGATGGAGATTAGTGCCGTTTGTGGCTCAGGTGCAGCAACAACTCCGAAATACGTTTCTTCTGTGTTGGGAAGCAGTTTGACATTTTATTACCACATCTGTGTAGTTTTCCCTTCATCTGGAGTAGCATATGTCGTACGTTAAACAAGGTACCTGTAAGTATTCCATTCCATACAAGTTTCCGTCGTACCACACTCACTGATTCCACTGGAAGTGTACTGAAGAAAAATTCACGTTGTTGAGTAGATATACGACGTCTTTCTGCAAAAGATAGTGTGGCCTGTTGTTTAGCAGCAATTTTTTGTTATTTAAAGGAAACGACATTTTTCAGTAAGTGTGAACAGGTTACGAGAGAACTGTAAACAAGCTGTCCTGTAATGTACCGTTTCATACTTCCCAGGGTCCTTAGGAAACAACAAAGAAATATCGTGTCAGTTTTTAGTCAGTACCGACTTTTATGGCATTTAATACGCCCCGTTTCGCAAAAACCACGTTACAAATCTGTATGCACGGTGTTATTTGCATTTATCCGATTTCGTATTCGGAAGTGTAGCTTTCTGTCCGCTTGGAGCGCTGCTGTCGTAGTGTATAACAAACATAAGCAGGAGCGTCATGGCTGCATGTGTTAAACTGTGGTATAATCTTGTGAAATCGGATGAATCGTCTAAATTATCTGGTACAACGAGCCGGATCGAAGACAGCCCTCCACTCATCCTTCGTGGTAGCAAATGAAATAGGGAAAAGGACGAACGCTGAAACAGAAATTATCGTTGAAAATTCATAATTTGTCACAATAGTTGCATGTCACATTATTTAAACTACCAGTTTTGCTCAAACAACAGACCATCCTTACATATAAAAAAACTACATTAATTGTAGGACATACGTCCAGTCATGATCATTTGTACCTAGTTCAAGGTTACACAGTAACTCAGCCACGAATTATAGAGCGCAGGAAAGTACCAGATTCACACTTAAGGTGTTATTTCAACAGGGCACATGCCCAGACCGAAGTCGCATATGTTCCATACGTTACGTCGCTTTTATACCGGAAGATGGCATGTCGTTTGCCAAACTGCAAGTTTCAATACATTCACATACAGCGATTGAACAAGCCATCATTTTTTAAAAAAAAATTACATTTGTAAATCATCAACTCAAAAAAATACGCAGAAAATTATAGCTTATTACTTTGCTGAAAAGTTTCGGTACCTGTTACTTGGGTGTAGGATAAATTCGTTGACTGTTAGAATATATGAAACATAATACGGTACAAATGTGAGCACTCTGAAGGAGAAGCGCTTGTGGCAGGGGAATCCCCCGACCACAGTAAGCAGTGAGCGGCACGTGTGAGGGTCGCAGTCGGCGCCGCCGGCCGTGCACCGGTGACAGGCACCGCCCGAGGCCGAGGCGTTTATTGCGTTTGTTTGGCGGGGCGGAGAGGAGAGGGGAGGCCGCGGCGTGGTTTTGATTTGCGGGTTTCACCACACCGTGTCTGTTTTATTAACGGATTTAATCGGTCTAGAGAGCACAACTGCTAAATTATATTAAAAATTTAATTTAGGCTCTCTGTAAAGTTCCCCGAGCTTAAAATTCTAATTAACGTCGGCATTCCGATATACGCAGAATGCTATATTCATTTCAAAATGAAATCTCAGAAACACCATGTTCACACGTTCACTCGTGCGTGCTCCGCTCCTCCTTCCCCACTTTTTTGCGCTTGTACCTCGCTCTGTTTTATTTGTGTTCCATTTCGTGCTACCTTACTTAGACCGAATTAATTGTTTAGTTTTCGAAAATTAAAAGCACGTTTTCGCACAGATAATCCTACGATCGCAAGTTATGTACTTTATAGCACTCAAGTAAATTATCAGGTAATAAATTAAAACATGCCCCCCCCCCCCTCCTCTCCCCGTGCAATGAAACGAATGCCGCCCGGATCGCAGTGTGTCGTACTTGACAGTGGAAGCGAACGCTACGTGCTGTCACCACTCTTGGGGACAGGGTGCAGGGTTGGGGTTGCGGAGTGGGCAAACAGCTTCTGAGTACACGGCAAGTGCCGTAACCTGATTTCCCAGATATTTCGCTCCCCGGAAGAGGAGTCAAATTAAGCGAACACGTGCCTCGGCTTATCAGTAGATACTCGTCCGTTTCTGAGAAAACGATGGTTAGTGTTTTCGAGTACCTTTTACAGATCACTTAAATCAGATGAAAGCCGCGGCTTTACACTTTTGCGCGTCGTTTTCGAAACTCAACAATTGTTGTTATTTCAGTTTTTCATTTACCTACCCATGTCCACGTCAACGGCCTTGCTGCAGTGGATACACCGGTTCCCGTCGGATCACCGAAGTTAAGCGCTGTCGAGAGTGGCCGGCATTTGATGCCAATTGAGGAGTTACTCGACCGAATAGTAGCGGCTCCGGTCAAAGAAAACCATCATAACGTCACGGCGGTCGGATGGTCCCGATGGCCCACTTGTGGACTCAAGACGGAGTGCTACCCATGTCCATAGAAGAGTGCTACTCCAATGTTTTCCAGTATATGTTGAAATAATATTGTCCTTATTCGTATATTAATTGCATGCCTTGTGAATAAATTTAAACAAAGAAAAAGAAAAAAAACTATATATGAATCAGAAAATTATTTGAAGTTGTTTTCGGTGAAATTCCCTTGGTGTATCTTGATTCATAATCTGTTGACAGCGCCAGTGTTCACTAAAATGATCCGTTGCGCGTGGTTTGACGAGTGAATTTTTCAGTAATGTAGTGAGATTCATACGAGGAAATATCGCTATGGCAAATCTGTCTTCGCGAGATGCAAGTGGTCTTCGAAACTTTTATGTTTCGAATGTTTCTACGATCACGGTTTCAAATGGCTCCGAGCACTATGGGACTTATCTGCTGTGGTCATCAGTCCCCTAGATTCTAGAACTTAGAACTACTTAAACCTAACTAACCTAAGGACATCACAAACACCCATGCCCGAGGCAGGATTCGAACCTGCGACCGTAGCGGTCGCGCGGTTCCAGAATGTAGCGCCTAGAACCGCTCGGCCATTACGGCCGGCTACGATCAAGGGAATGCACCAAATCTTCCTGAAGAATAAAATAATAATAAAGTCGAAGAATTAATTTAAAAATCTCATATAAGAAAGAAATATAAGAATGTGCGAATTTAAAAAGATTGTAACCAGACATAAATACATAGTAAATAGGTGACATTTATTATGAAACGTAGTCTCAATTTTACAGTTAGTATAACGCCCTTGTATGTCCTAACTCAATGAGAAACATTCGCACAGTGACCTTCTACGGATATGGGTAGATAAATGATAAGATACTAATAAAATATGATGAATAAAAGCAATAATCGGGTCTCGAACACGGGACACAAAAGTGAGAATCCGCAACGTCAGCCATTGAACTGCCAGTCAAGCTGACACTATCGCTTGCTAAAAGCTATCTAAATTACGACGGAAACTTCGACCGTCGTTTTCTTAGAAACGGTTGAGTATCTACTGATAAGCCGGGATAGTTGCTTTTGCTATTTCTGTCGGTTAGATACGTATATTGAGTTTTATTTGTGTAATCTACCCCCGGAATCGGAACATAGCCTAAGATATTCACGATCACAAAAAAATTGTGAATCAAGTAACGACTTATTTCTGCTCTGACGGTATTGATGTATGAAAAAATGAGACAGAAAATACACTAGTTTTGTAGTAGGAAAGAATAATGCAGATGAATAGGAAAAAGAATCCTGTAACGTTTGAATACTCCATTAGTAGTGTAGCGCTTGACACAGTCACGTCGATTAAATATTTGGGCGTAACAATGCAGAGCGATATGAAGTGGGACAAGCATGTAATGGCAGTTGTGGGGAAGGCGGATAGTCGTCTTCGGTTCATTGGTAGAACTTTGGGAAGGAGACCGCTTATAAAACACTAATACGACCTATTCTTGAGTACTGCTCGAGCGTTTGGGGTCCCTATCAGGTCGGATTAGGGGAGGACATAGAAGCAATACAGAGGCGGGCTGCTAGATTTGTTATGGTAGGTTTGATCATCACGCGAGTGTTACGGAAATGCTTCAGGAACTCGGGTGGGAGTCTCTACAGGAAAGGAGGCGTTCTTTTCGTGAATCGCTACTGAGGAAATTTAGAGAACCAGCATTTGAGGCTGACTGCAGTACAGTTTTACTGCCGCCAACTTACATTTCGCGGAAAGACCACAAAGATAAGATAAGAGAGATTAGGGCTCGTACAGAGGCATATAGGCAGTCATTTTTCCCTCGTTCTGTTTGGGAGTAGAACAGGGAGAGAAGATGCTAGTGGTGGTACGAGGTCCCCTCCGCCACGCACTATATGGTGGATTGCGGAGTATGTATGTAGATGTAGATGTAGAAAAATGGTTCAAATGGCTCTGAGCACTATGGGACTTAACATCTGTGGTCATCAGTCCCCTAGAACTTAGAACTATTTAAACCTAACTAACTTAAGGACATCGCACACATCATTGCCCGAGGCAGGATTCGAACCTGCGACCGTAGGGGTCACGCGGTTCCAGACTGAAGTGCCTAGAACCGCACGGCCACACCGGCCGGCGATGTAGAATAAGATCATTTTAATGAGTTGGACAAATGCTGTAGCTGTGTTCATTGAAATATCATTAGACTTGTGGAGAAACCCGCGATATTTATTTATAGCCAAGCGTCCACGGCCGTATCACGCAGCCTCTGGCCTTCTGCTTAATGTTTGTGACATCACATCACCTGCACTATGAGTCGTACGATGATATAATTTTGTAGCTACATTCAGCGGCATATATGGATGCTATTTGCAAAATTTGTTGCAAACGGAGTTAGTAGTAACGAAGTAACAAATTTAACAAATTTAAATACATTCAAGGGTATATGTGCGTAACATCTGTAAAATGTGTAGCGAATTAAGTTGATAATAAAGAAGTAATAAATTATAACATCATGCCTCATGCGTTACTTTTACTGCACGGACAGTGGAAAAGCAGTAAGCGATAAACATTTTTCATTTCATCACATCGTATATAAGATCGGCAAGAATCTCCAGGAAAGAAAAGATAAGGAACACAGAAGTAATAAGGAGAATGGAAATAAAAGAAATAATATATGACGTAATGGATAGGAAGAAATTACAGTGGTACGGGCATGTACGACGAATGGAGAAAACCAGAATACCAAAATTGATACTGGAGTGGGAACCGGAGGGGAGAAGAAGAAGAGGACGACCTATGACCACCTGGCTCCAAAATGTACAGCACACAATGAGGAGAATGGGCGCAGAGGAAGAAGACACACAAGATCGAAACACCTGGAGGAATATTTTGAGAATATAGTTTAAGAACGTTTATTGTTTGTATTGTAATTTCCAAGTAAATTATTATGTTGGAGATAAGCCTCTGTAATGAGGAAAAGCTCAAAATAATAAAAAAATCATATTGTAATGGTTTTCAGCTAGAAAATATTTTTGAAGTTTTAAATTAATGTGTAAAGTTTGTTGCAAGCCGCTAAGTCCTCTTATTCTCAAATTCTGAACGACTACGGCCGTGTCAAAAGGGAACGGCAAGGTTCTCAGCCCGAAAGCTCATACTGTCAAAAAATTGTTCTTTCTGCCTCTGAATGAATTGTAACTTGATATTTAAAGGGTGATTCTTCCTGATTATAATTTTAAATCTGTTTCTAAAAAAAAAAAAATTGTTTTCATCAGTTTGCCACTGGCAACTACTTCCACGCTCACATAGTGTGTGATTAAATGTGTTAATGTTCTTGATGAATCGCTAGTAAATAAAGTAAATTCTTAAGAAAAAATTTTGAAAGTAAATTCACGATTCAGTTACAGACGCTACCTTGAAGCCTACGTAAGCACCAATTCATGAAACTATAAGAGCTGAAGCGGGCCACGACGTCCCACAACAAATTCGGCATTATTTCGTCCGAAATTGGCGGAGAAAAGGAAGTGTTGCATTACCTACTGGGCGCCTCTCATACATGTGGGACATAACGTTGTGGAAGGCAACAGGCGATGCAGCGTGCCGAAACTGGTCAGCGTGGTGCGGTGTGGCAAACAGGAAGGAGCGCGGCAGCGGCAGCGGCGGCACCTGGCCGCTCCCAGCAGGCTGCTAATCGCCGTCCCTCCTGGAGGACGGGCCGCCGTTAATCCCGGCAGCAGGTGCGGGGCCGACGCCGCTGAATTATTTGCGGTCCCATCTGGCGGCGCGTGTATTGTGTCCGTGGCGGCCGCCCGACGCTCCTTACCGCGCTCAATTATTGAGCCGGCGGAGCTCGCCGGGCCGACAGCCGCAGCCCGGCGCCCTCTAGGCGCAAGCCTGCGGCAGCCGCCCCAACAGCCAGCGTCTTCAGAGTGCACATTCCGTAAATTTCTCGGACCTCATTATCAGCAGTCAACGTGGGATTCTAATTAAAACGGTAGTAGCAGTAGTGCTGACAGTACACTATCTGATCAAACGTATCTTGACGCCCCTAATGTAAATAGTAATTGACCACTACACTGACATGCCAAAACATTATTATGACCATTATATATGAAGGTAGAATCTGATCCCGAAAGAACAATTACCGTTGATGACCATGAAGCTTCGCTAGAATGAAATGATAATTAAATGGACACCCTAGCTGCAAACATGCGTTGATATACTTCATTGGGGACATGTTGAAAATCTGTGCCCCGACCGGGACTCGAACCTGGATCTCCTGCCAACATGGCAGACGCTCTGTCCATCTGACCCACCGAGGGCACAGAGGATAGTGCGCCTGCACGGACTCATCTCTTGCACGCTACCCGTGAGACCCACATTCCCAACATGTCCACACCACTACATTCGTAGAGCGCCTAATAGATCTTTGCCCTTCATACTCATTACTCGTTGCAGATTAATCTACCAAGTCCCGTACGAGTTCGGGCATAGCGTGTGCGTTCGCAGAAGAAGGTCAATGGCCGGGAAGCCATATTTTAACTGTATATGAAGGTAGTATCGGTTCCCGAAAGAACAATAATGAGTATGATGGGCAAACATCTATTAGGCGCTCTACGAATGTAGTGGTGTGAACATGTTGGGAATGCGGGTCTCACGGAGAGAGTGCAAGGGATAAGTCCCTGCAGGCGCACTATCATCTGTGCCCTCGGTGGGTCAGATGGATACAGCGTCTACTATGTAAGGAGGAGATCCCGGGTTCGAGTCCCGGTCGGGGCACACATTTTCAACATGTCCCCAGTGAAGTATATCAACACCTGTTTGCAGCTAGGTTGTCCATTTCATTATCATTATGAACGCTGCCCACCGCGACGTTGGGTACCGCCTGGTGGCGTTGCGGGCGCTGACGCAGTAAAGAAAAGTGTGTGAGCGGAGCAGACACGGATCGGGGATCTCCCTAGCAAAGATATGGGCTGCAAATGGGGATATCCATTGAGATGAGCGACTTTGACACAGAGCAGATCATTAATACGTAAAGCCTGTGAGCGACCTGGTCAAATGTTTACGCACTACTGTCGTGAGCATCTTCGGAAAGAGGTGGGACTACCACTATGCGTTAAATGGTTGGACGTTCGGAACTCTTCACAGAAGGTGTGGTTCGGAGACTTGTCTGCTCTCTAAAGTACAATAGATGGTGATCTGTGACATCTCTGCCAAAAGAGCGCAATACTGGTGCACGCACAAGTGTTTCGGAGCACGCCGTTCATCATACATTGTTGAACAGGGGTTTCCGCAGACCAACTCTTAGTGTTGACATGTTGACCGAACGACATGGTCAATTACGATTGCAGTGGCCACGGAACCACCTGGTTACGACCGTCCGTAAATGGAAACGTGTCGCCTCCACGCGTGAATCACTTTTTTACTACACTAGGTCGATGGTCGTCACCACGAACGCCGCCATCGAGATGGAAGGCGGCTCGACACGTGCAGAGCGCCACAGACGCAGGCAGGTAAGAGTAGTATTATGCTATGGGAGAGAAACATTCTCCTGCGCTTGCATGGAACCTATGGGAGTAATGAAAGACATACTGACAGCTGCGAACCACCTGCATCCATTCATGTTTGATGTCTTCCCCGACGGCGATGTCATCTTTCAGCAGCAAAATTGTCCGTGTCTCGGAACCAGGACCAGAATCGTGTTACACTGGTTTGAGGAGCATTATAGCGAACTCATATTGATGTCTCGGCCACCAAATTCGCCTGATGTAATTCCTATTGAATCCATCTGGGTCGCTATCGAACGCCATCACCGCGTACGCAAATCAGCAGCCCATTACTTATGCCAATTACATGTTATGTGCGTAGACAAATGCCACATACCTCCACAAACCTACCAACAAGCTGTCGGATCCCTTATACTTAGCTTCAGTCCGGAACCGCGCGACTGCTACGATCGCAGATTCGAATCCTACCTCGGGCATGGATGTGTGTGATGTCCTTACGTTAGTTGGGTTTAAGTAGTTCTAAATTCTAGGGGACTGATGACCTCTGATGTTAAGTCCCATAGTGCTCAGAGCCATTTGAGCCTGATACTTAGAATAGGTGATGTATTTCGCTCCAAAGATAGACAAACAAGCTATCAAGCAGGTGGTCATAATGTTCTGGCTCATCGGTGTTTATGTCGCGAGAGGCGGATCTGCCAGTGTAAAGCGTGGCACTCCCAGCAGAATGGTCGGTCAGGATAGCTCAGTCAGTTCGAACGTGGAATAATTATCGGATGTCACTTGAGTAACATGTCAGTCAAGGATATTTCAACCCTTCTTAAGCATTTCAAGTGGACTGTTTGATTTGATCGTGATGTGGAAGCTCGAAGGAATAACGAAATCTAAACCAAGACCAGGCAGATCACATGCAGTTATGGACAGGGAGCGTCGAGCATTACTGAGGGTTGTAAAATGTTGCATGACATCAGGGGAAGTTACCACTCGTGAGTTCTAAAATACTACCAGCAGTCCAGCTAGCACAACCCTTTCGCTGCTGCGTGTGTGTATGCACGTCCTCCTATACCGTTCCACAGGTATTGTGGACATATATAAGCGCACTGTTTCGGTTCTCCTACGCCTGAATGCGTCCTGAGCCGCCAACCTCTCACTGCTGGGGACAAAGTACTTCCATATCTCCGTGAAGAAAACAGTTTGGAGTATTTATCCTATATCATATGTGTCTCAATGCGTGCTATCATTTGCAAAAACCTCTTTTCAGTATACTGAATCATTTATGAGATATAACGATTTTTATGGGCATACGATTCGCGATCTGTAAGGACATGAATGGGCGCATCGCGTGACCATCTTTCGGGTATAAAACCCAATAATTCCAGAACGAAATGAGATATCCTCCTGATCTCAATTTTAAATAATATATCTTATCTATATTTCATTACTGCAACGAATGAGCTAAATTTAACCATACGCTAAATTTCCGCAATGCGTTTTACCTCTGAAAACTTTAAAATTTCACGCACTGTTTCACTTAATTTGGTGGAGCACAGTAACTATGCCATATAACGAAATGAAACTCAGTCCTTTATCAAGCTAGCAGTTCTCGAAAAATCGGTGATAAGTATTTCATGTCGGCCGGAATGTCTTTGCCGTCACTCAACACCGTAGTTGGGAAAGGGACAATGACTGTGCGTAAGGAGCTTTGTGGTACAATTGTCGAGCCACTCATTTCTGTGGTCAGTCGTAAACGGCATTAGAGGTGGTGTAAACGGCGACACCAGTGGACAGTGTATGATCGGAAACGAGTGATTTGGAGTGATGACTCGAACTACACTCCGTCGAAATCCGATACAAGGGACGTGCAGTGCCAGCAGTGAAGCACGGAGAAGTTGATGTTACGGTATGCAGGTGATTTTCGTGGTTAGGGCATGGCTCTCTTATTACGACCATCAACGATGTTACAAACCACTTGCACCTGTAGTCTAGATAGTATTGTTAACATGTGATAAACCACGCCACCAGATGAACCCCGAAACGTGAAGTCCGCTGTAAAAACCATTAAGTGCTTACCAGGGCCCGTTTACGGCCTAAGCAGCACGTATGCCGCTTGTGACGCCAAGCTGAGAGAGGTGACAGTGGTGCCAAATTGCACGATTTGTACACGGAGCGTATCAAACAATAAGTTGAGAAAACCGAAATTCGTGAAAGTGTACGAGGGAAAAGGCGGGGAGGGTCGCAAATAAGTCGCTTGTGTGGGAAAATGTTATGCATGCGGCCATGTCTCTTGCACGGCTGCCGGACGACTGGGTTCCGACAAATTGCACGCTCGTCGTGTAGGAAACCTGAGCGTTCGCTATCGATCACGTTCAGGCAAACGGCGCCACAGGCAGCACGCGCCCGCCACACACACAGGGAATTTCCAGAAAATTTGAGATCACATTTCTGCAAAATAGTAAGTTAACGTTTTGCTCGGATAACGTTCGCCTGTAAGGAGGGAAATGAGGCCGACTGGGATTGAAACGAAGCATCATATTAACACTTCAGGTCTGCTACATCGCCCACTACCTGAACTGCTTTATTAAAGCAATTTTCCGTTGAGACGAATGGCGAGAAGTTTCACCATTTACATACCAATAACAAAATACGCAAACAATTCAACAAAGAAAAAGTGCCCAAACGAGCTGAATCGACTTGTCTATGAAGGCGCTGAAAAAAAAATGTTCAAAAGTGTGTGAATTCCTAAACTTCTGAGGTCATCCGTCCCTAGAATTACACACTACTTAAAGTAACTTATGTTAAGAACAACAGACACACCCATGCCCGAGGGAGGACTCGAACCTCCGGCTGGAGTGGCCGCGCTGAGCTGAACATCAAAAACGCACATAGCAAAGTTACACGTTTGTTAGACAGACTGATTATATGACTTTACCTTCATTTATTTTTTTACATTGTGTTTTTGATTTCGATGGAATTTTACTATGAAGTCAGCTGAGTACAAAATTTACTTAAACATTTCGTAGAGGCTGAGCCGAATCTTCAAATCGTTCATTGACGATAGCACTTTGCAGACAGGCAATGTTGCTCGAAAATTTCAATAAATCTAGAATTATACGGAGAGATTTTCCACCGTGTTACTTAATGGTGGCTGATCGCATATATAGATGGAGGGCGGGAAATTGATTATTGCGGACATACAGACGGATCGAAAAAACAAGAAAAGCAACGTAAACACATGTAATGGAAAGAACTCAAAAAGGTTGTTTTAGCAGGGCAGCTACAGCGGACTGTATGGCTCAAAAGAGCCCCTCCAGGCTTTATAACATTGCCACGAAACACTCCTGTGACCTGGTTCCTTTTTTATGCTGTTCTGGTATTTAGCTTCCTACGAATACGATTACAACAGGCGGATGGGATAAATTCTGAGATACGCTGCTAGACTAGTGGCTGTGTGATCAGTTCATTCAAAACCAGAACTGCACATAATGAAGAAAATCTGTATAATAGTTTTCGGAAAAGAACTTGTCGCTAAATTTCGAGTATGCTGTTTCTCTTGTATATACACAAAACAAGGAAGATCAAGAAACACACGCAACCATGTAAACAGTAGTTTTTCCGTCATTAGATTCGCTGACGAAATAGGCACACGAAAGGATGGAACTGTTACGAAATATACTCGTCCACGTTCTGAATACTGCTTTCAGTGTATGAATGAAGATGCAGACGTCAGTTCAGGCCCCAAAGTTAGTGAAGACCGGGAGATTTACAGCCTCTGGGAAATTTATGGCCGTTTGAGGCACACCGTAAGCCCCTGAAAACTTATTCTTCGCTCCTGTCACAAAGAAGACGCGGGAAAGATCTGGCCCGACAGTTTGTTTCCACGCGCCTTCGTGCAGCGGCGCCTTCAGCATTTCAGAGAGGCGAGTTTCAGCAGCCTATAACCGTATTTCTTTTATTCCATGCCTCGAGAATATAAAAATTGTTCGTTTGTGCCTGCGGCGTAAAGAACTCATGGTACGGCCAATACGTAGCCGAATGAATAAAACGGAGGGTAACATCTTTCTTTGCTCTACTCCAGCTCGGTCTTTCCAGAGTTTTCGTCGAAAGTTTTATCATGCACAAGACGAGAAACATTCCGACATTTATTCGTCTTCGATGTCTTACGACCTACGGCATGTATTGGACTGGTAAAGAGATAACACGGAAATCTGGTCGCCTCGATGTACAAGCATAGATCTACATATGTTCAGCGCAAACTATTTTAAGATGTAAGGTGGAGGGTACTTTTGGCACCACTATCATCATAATCACGTCTTCCTCCTCCTCCTCCTCCTCCTCCTCCCTCCACAAAATGGTTCAAATGGCTCTGAGCACTATGGGACTTAACAGCTATGGTCATCAGTCCCCTTAGAACTAACCTAAGGACATCACACAACACCCAGTCATCATCCCTCCACAAATCCCAGTGCTATTCACCAATGGTGCTGTCGGTAGGTTTGTGCAACAGCAGTAATTTTTCTGATTTTCTCGTCGTGCTCAAAAAGTGGGGAAGAGTGTTAACTGAAGTGTGACAAACCGCAGTCTGTATGGTCTGCTCTCGTCCGATTTCACCTACTTTTTTCAATAGCATTTTTTAGTGGTCGATTGACGGTGAAACCACTAGCAGATGAGTTTATTCTTGAATACGTTACCCAAGAGTACAAGTACCAAACACCTATTCGGTACAAAATGAAGAAAAGCTACACTTCAGTTTAGAGACATGTAATTCACCTGATACCGATGCAGAAGGCTAGCGAGGTGGCGCAGTTGGTATCGCCCCGCGTTACAGATGCAGGGATGCTTCCTTCCAAAACGACATGGCCGATCTGTTTCATCACCATTCCTCAATTCGATTTTGTGCTGCGTCGCTAACGACCTCGTCGTTGACAGAACGTTAAACCTTAATTTTTCCGCAGCAGAACACCATCGCGTGTGCTCTTATATCCCAACAACGTTCTCAGGAAACACGAACGTTTTCATATTCGTGACGTCATCCAACAATTTCATCCAGTTAACAGAATAAACACTAGCCGAAGACGGATGTCTGTGGTCACAGATGCTGACGTCGTACGAAAAGATTACTATGTAGCTTCTTCCTGTGCAATTATAACCAAAAGTGGAATACCAGTGGCGTTGTAAAAACATTTCAATATGTTATTTATTTAGCGAAAATCCATATGCACACAGCGGGCGAGAAGAATACAAAAAAAAAAGATCAAATGCGTGTGAAATCTTATGGAACTTAACTGCTAGGGTCATCAGTCCCTAAGCTTAACACTACTTAACCTAAATTATCCTAAGGACAAACACACACACCCACGCCCGAGGGAGGACTCGAACCTCCGCCGCGACCAGCCGCACAGTCCATGACTGCAGCTCCTTAGACCGCTCGGCTAATCCTACGCGGCTGAGAAGAAAAGTGGCTCATACTGTTTCCTAAGGAACTGCCGTTCTCCACTGTTGTGGAGCTTGACAGGGGAAGACAACTAATGTCCATTGCTGCGTCGAAAACTGGCAGTTACAGACCGAATTATATCTCGAGGTGCTCAATACACATTAACTAAAATCAGTGCGGCATCATGGATTATAGTGTACGCACTGACTTACATAATACGAAACCGCTACACCAACTTCGACGATTGTAACTTCTAGATTACATACGAGCAACATAAAATACACTGCCTGACAAGAAAAGTGAAGCATCCAGACGGCATGGTCAGGCGACAACGTAACTTCGCACTCGTACACACCATCGGCAGATATGCAGGCTAGTTGTAATTCTCTGTGACAAATAGAACGGCCACCAGAGTGCATTAGTGTTGCTCGTGTTTAGTGTTGTTGCCAGCCCTGGCAGGGTATATAAGGGGAGTGAACAGTGTCAGATGATGCCCCCGCCAAATTCTATAAGTCCCTCCAGATCCCTGAGTGTCATGCACCCCTCCTCGCTTTCCGTATACGCCTCCCGTCCCCCATGCGGATCCTCTACGAACTCATTCCTTTCCCCCATCTGCTCCTATTCCTCGAACATATCCGCATCCTCTACACCTCCCGCCGCCTTGATCCCCCTCACCTGCTGGTTGCTTCTCTCCTCTCCCATCCCCACCCCCTGCCATGTCTTCACTGTTGTGTCCCCCCTACCCTCCATCTCTACACCCTTCATCTCCTTTCCCAAGGTGGCTTCCATCAACTCCCCCTCCCGCATGATGTTCTCTCTCCCTCCATTTATCCCTCCTATCAACTCTGATCCTCACTCCCCCTCCTTTCCTCTGTCCTTTTCCCGGGCTCCCTCTCGCCCCCCTTTCCATCCTCTTTTTCCCCACCTCCCCTCTCTCTGCCCCATTCGCTCCCCTGAGTCCTTTTGCATTTCCCTCATCTGCCTCTTCTCATTCCCTCTCGCGTCTGCCCTGCCCCTGTCCCCCTTTGAGTCCTCTCCCTCCTTGGTTTCCCCCCCCCCTTTTCGTTTTTTTCCTTCCTCCCTCCTTGCTCTTCCCCCTCCTCCAGGTCCCCACCCCCCTATCTGCCTTTGGCTCAGGAGTGTCATCTTTGTGCCGCCATTTTCGTGCAGTGTTTTACAGTGAGTGTTCCGTGTTGTGTTTTTTGGGAAGTGTTGCGAACGGCCGTCATACTGTCGCTGGGTGTGCTTTTTATCTCTTGCGAACAGAAACCAGACTGTCACCATGTTTTTTAATTGTGTGTGTACTATATTACTTGTCTGATTCCTGTGTCTTTTGTTAACATTGCCAACCCCTTTTGCTTTCTGTTTTAACTTTCCGCATTTTTCCGCCATTTTACACTTTAAATCACCGTTTTATCGCCTGTTTTTCTTGTTTCTTTTCTTCTTCCGTTTTTTTAACAAAAAGTATGTAGGCTGTAGGGCAGCGTACTAAGCTGCTGCCAGCCCGCCCCCTAAGAAAAAAAAGTCGGATGATGTGACATCACTGCAAATGACTAAGGGATGTCGCATACTCATGTGAAACAGCGTTATCAGCACCCGACGACGTGTGAAAAGCGCCTCATTGTGTGTCTCCATTTAGTCGGCTAGTCAAATCGTGCAATGTCCAGATTTGTGTGGCGCTATGTTAGACTGAATGGGAACCTGACAGAAGGCATATTCGTCATCAAGGTTCCAGCTGACCAACGTCTGACAACCGCAAGGGAGTACCGTCGTATTCTTCACTAATGTGCCTGGTATCCGAGGACAAGTAGTGGACTCCCTGCGACATTTTGTGTCGTCTCTCACATTCAGTCGGTGAATAGCAGTAGCTGGACTAGTTAATTAAGGTCCCTGAGCCGTCCTCCGGCTCGCCTTGGTGCCATTTACAGGTTGGCGTCGTATATTGGCATTGTCACCTCTCTTTTTCTTAGTCTGTTCACTGGTGCCACTACGTTTGCTCACTTTGTCTGTCCGTCAGTGGCAGTAGCAGCGCTTATCGAGAGCAAGTACTGTGGTACTATTTTTGGAGCGACCTCTAGTATTTCCGGGTCGTCCTGCGTCAGTCAGTTGGCTTCGGACAGAGGAACAGTGAGGTCCAACAGCGCCAGCACTCGCGTGATGGAAGGATATGGTCGCGAGGGTGCACGACCACGTCGAGGTCCGCACTCAGCGAGTTTAAGTTGAATGGATCGTTATATTCGAGTAGTGCAACTTTCACTTGTGTGTGTGTGTGTGTGTGTGTGTGTCCATCCGTCGAAGTGACCTCATGCCATCAAGTTTTTTTTTTTTTCCTTTATTGATTTTCAATTCCCCCCGAAGGGTGGCGGGCTGGCAGCAGCTTAGTACGCTGCTCTACAGCCTACAGACTTTTATTTGAAAGAACGGAAGAAGAAAAGAAACAAGAAAAACAGGCGATAAAACGGTGACGTCAAGTGAAAAATGGCGGAAAAATGCGGAAAGTTAAAACAGAAAGCAAAAGGGGTTGGCAACGTTAATAAAAGACACAGGAATCAGACAAGTAACATAGTACACACACAATTAAAAAAACACGGTGACAGTCTGGTTTCTGTTCGCAAGAGATAAAAGGCACATCCAGCGACAGTGTGATGGCCGTTTGCAACACTTCCCAAAAAACACAACACGGAACACTCACTGTAAAACACGCACTGTAGAACACTGCACGAAAGTGGCGGCACAAAGATGACACTCCCGAGCCAAAGGCAGATGGGGGAGGGGGACCTGGAGGAGGGGTAAGAACAAGGAGGGAGGAAGGAAAAAAACGAAAAAAGGGGGGGGAGACCAAGGAGGGAGAGGACTAATAAAGGGGGAGAAGGGCAGACACGAGAGGGAACGAGAGGAGGCAGAGGAGGGAAATGTAAAAGGACTCGGGGGAGAGAAGGGGGCAAAGAGAGGGGAGGTGGGGAAGAAAGAGGATGGAAGGGGGGGCGAGGGAGCCCGGGAAAAGGACGTGCCATCAAGCTGTCAGTTGGTGGTTTTATACTCCGACGTTTACCTTGCCTGACTTGACTGGCAACGACCGATGGTTGGTCGTTCGGTCGGTCGTCTCAGTGGACGACGTGTATCTGGTCTTTCGACTGTTTCTGTGTCCTTAACGTTCATGTCTACGTGCAGTTCGTCTTGTTGCTGTATAGTGACTGTTTTAGCATTTTTTGGGTTGTTTGTAGAATTGTCTTTTTGCAGTTCCATGTGCATCTAGTCAGATTTTGAATAAGCAGTTTGGTCTTAACCCTGTCTGCGTACTAGGATTTGGTGGAGTTACTTGTGTAATTTAATGCTTGTCATTTGACGATGTTAACTGGTATTCTATTGTGGTATTGGTTATCGCATCTTATGTGGACTTTCCGAGTGTGCTGGTCGGCGTTTAAGCTGTCCCTGGTTTGACTTGCCATCCTGTTAAGGGAGCATTCCTCTTGGGTGCCTGTCTCACCACTTACATATCTGTAGGGACTTTTTCTCAGGTCGATCCTTGGAGCACTGTCTGTGGATCACTCTCTTCCATATTTGGTCTGATTGTGTCGGTTGTTTAAAAATAATATTTTGTTTAAATTATTCCTATTGGCCAGCCGGAGTGGCTGTGCGGTTCTAGGCGCTATAGTCTGGAACCGAGCAACCGCTACAGTCGCCGGTTCGAATCCTGCCTCGGGCATGGATGTCTGTGAAGTCCTTACGTTAGTTAGGTTTAAGTAGTTTTAAGTTCTAGGGGACTCATGACCTCAGAAATTAAGTCCCAAAGTGCTCAGAGCCTTTTGAACCATTTATTCCTGTTGCTTGTGGCCTTCAGCCGACATATAATCTGACTCCTTTCTTAATAAGGCCTTCAGCCGTCAGTGTAGCTTGTGTTACAGTTAATTTTTTTAAAAAAGATTGTTTAAAAATTATTTTGGTATTTTTAACGTGTAATTGTCTTCCTAATTTGTGATTCAGGCCTTTAGTCGTTAATTTTTCTAAAGTATTGCTTGTGGCCTTCAGCTGAAATTTTGAGTTCTCCCTTAATAAGGCCTCTAGCCGTCAGTGTTGCAGTCAATATAAATGATTGCTTTAAAAAATTATACCCTTAAATAAAGTGTATGTGCTTACTGTGCAACCAACGGTAATTGATCCGGCCCCGTTCACACCTTTTCCTGCTTTCCCTAAGTCCCATGTTTCAGTCCCGTTCGTAGTTTGCCGTCAACGCCACAACACAAACAGCTGCGTTTGGAGCGGCGTCGCGATCGGGGAGCATAGCCTGCTGATGATTGACGTCGTATTGTGTTCTGCACTGCCCCAGATGATCACCGTCGGCGACATGGAGGCGACTTGAGGTGAGATCCCATTCTTCCAATGTTCTGGAGACACATAGAAATCTTACTGATGGCCTCATTGTGTGGGAAGCCATCATGTATGACTTCAGGTCGCGGCTGGTAGTGACTGAGGGAACTCTGACGGCACAGCGGTTCATCACATGCATCCTGTGTCCTCATGTGTTACCTCTTATGCGACAGAATCGTGGTGCGAGTTTTGAACAGGACACTACTCGTCCACACAAACTGGGTGAACTCTGACGGCACAACAATATATCACAGACACCCTGAGGCGTGATGTTTTAACTCCCATGTAATAGTGTCATGGTGCCATTTTTCAACAGGACAGTACTCGTCTCTACGCAATGGACGGGTGATGTTGAGGTACCCCTGCGGTCAGCAAGATACTCAGATATGTCCCTAATAGAACATTTGTGGCACCAGCTGGGACGTCAACTCCGACACAATGCAAGTATCCGGGATGCCAACGACTAGATACAACATTCGTGGGGCAGTTTGGCTCAGGAGAGGCTACAACGATTTTATGGCACCCTTCTCAACAAATCAGTTCATGCAATTAGGCCAGAGAGAGTACAACATCATACTGATTCAAGTGGGCTCACACTGTCAAGTTCTGTCCTAAATCGACTCGATTCTGTAATCGCTGAAATAAAATCACATATCCTCTCAGCTTGTGAAGCCTCGTTACGTTTCCTTCTCCCCTTCTGTATGGCACAATTTTTTCTCAGGCAACGTAACAACAGAGTAAAAATATCAAAACATACGGCAACATACACCCATGTTTAAAAAAAAGAGCTCCTTGAACGACTAGAGATAGAGATGAACATTAACATGTTCTGCATAAATGGTTAGCATTTGAACCATGTCGGATCGCGGGTTCAAGGTCAACATCGAATCGCGCCCCAAACCATCTATCGTAACATGTGCCTGCGACTCTCGTTGTCGCTGTAAACCGAGGGTAATGGATCAATGTGACTCGAGCAGACGCACAAGATGCCTCGCAGAAGTATGCGCGAACCGTACCGCCAAATCAGTGTGTTTGAAAGAGGGCGCATTATTGCCATGACACAATGTGATGCGGCCATGCGGAAAACTGCTGCTCGTGTGAGACAAATTGTTCCGACAGTGAACGGATGTGTGCTGAATGGCTGACGGAAGGTCGCAGAACGCAACGAATGGGGTCAGGTCGCACCAACCAGACCGCCCCCCCGCCCCCCCCCCCCCCCCAAGAAGATTGACATCTCATCCGAATGGTGTTGCAGGACAGATCTCCGTCCTTCTCGGCTCTGCGCAACAGTTGAACAGTCTGTCGTACACTCTCAGAGGTGGCGATGCCTCGCCGTTTATTACGGCATGGGTTACGAGCGCGTCGTCCACTTCTCCGCCTACTTTTGACGAATGTACAGAAAGATGCTAGACGGCAATGGTATATGAAAAGACGTAACTGGGGACAGGATTGGCATTAGATAATGTTCTCAGACGATTGCAAATGATGGCCGCATTTTGGTTCGCCGCGGACAGAGGGAGCAGCATCACAGCTACTGCATTCGCACATGACATACAGCGGCACTTGAAGGCCTTATGGTGTGGGGTGCTATTAGGTGCAACCACAAATCACAGCTGGTGTGTGTACAGGGCACTGTGACCAATGTGACTTACGTGAAAGACATCCTGCGACCCGTAGTCATATGCTTTCTGCACAACAACCCAGGCACCATTTTTCAGTAAGACAATGAACCACCACACGTGTCTTCTTGGTGTCAGAGATGTTAGCCTTTTGCTCTGGCCCATCAGATCACCAGACTTGTCACCAATCGAACATGTGTGGGGTACGGTGAAACGAAGGGTACAGCGCTGTAACCCTATGCAAACCACCACAGACAAACTTTGGAACCAGGTGAATGCAGCATGGACGACTGTACCACAGTACACCATTCGCGCCTTATACGCGACGATGCCATCACGCATGGAACAAGTCGTCAGGATCCATCGCGCACCATGCGCCTGCTAGGCAACAGGACACATGCGGAACCGAGGTGACTGAAATGCTAATCATTTCTGCAGAACATACTGATGTACATGTCCTGTGAATATGAACATCCTATCTCCAGTATCCGGCCGGGGTGGCCGAGCAGTTCAGGCGCTACAGTCTGGAACCGCGCGACCGCTACGGTCGCAGGTTCGAATCCTGCCTCGGGCATGGATGCGTGTGATGTCCTTAGGTTAGTTAGGTTTAAGTAGTTCAAAGTTCTAGGGGACTGATGACCTCAGAAGTTAAGTCTCATAGTGCTCAGAGCTATTTTGAACCTATCTCTAGTAGTCCACGGTGTTCTGTTTTTTTCTGAACATGAGAGTACTATAAATTATAATACTATAAATTATAACTAACCTGTCACCATGTCACTATATTAATGACATAATTTTTTTAAAGTAACGATTTTATCGATATGGAAAGCACTTTAATGCCGTTCAGATAGTAACCGACACGCCCCGCAAGCATCGGACAGTAATTATTTCATCTCTGCAACCATGAGAGATGGCTCCAACTAAAGACGAGGGTTATTCGGAAAGTAAGGAATGATCGGTCGCAAAATGGAAAATACAACGAAAATCTGATGAAGCTTTGCACAGATTTGTTGCGCACTGTGTCTTGTATGCCCGTCGATCGCATCATGTCGCTCTTTTCATTTCTGAGCTCATAGTGAGAACGTAAAGATGGCTAGAAATTAGCGTCTCCCGCCAAGTATGAGGGCCTGGTGAAAGATTTCGCCTGAAGCTATGCAATCGAAATAACATAACTGTCATGCGGTTGGTGCTACACAACAATCCTCGGCCGCACTCTACAGGGGCAATGAAGATGGGAAGTGATGACTCACAATACAGCCCATAATTGGCTACCCCTGAGGTTCATCTCTGCCCAACGCTGGCTATGAAGACAATTTTTTGACACAGACAACGAGCTGCAGTCCAGAGTAGAAAATTGTCGAAAAGCACTGGCGGCTACCTTCTAAAACAAGGGAATTGAAAAGTTGGTACAACGCTACTACAGGTCTAAGTCTGAGCAGCGACTGTGTAGAGAAGTAGATGGAAGGTGTAGCTAACCGTTGCAAATAAAACAGTTTTGATCCTCACTGTGGTTTCCATTTCACGACCTATCGTTCCTTACTTTCCTAATAGCCCTTGTACGTGACGAATTTCTTCACCATTCAGTACTTTCGACCTCCAGCTACAAAATGATAGCTCTCAATGGATCCAGAATCTTCTCCAGTCAATAGCGTGTCGTGCAGGAGCAGCTTTTATCACGCATCCTACCTCATTTTTTTCTTTTTGCTGAAAGTGGATTCTGGCTAAAAGAATGACATCCAGTGTGCTCTTTACTGTTCGAATGGAACAAAGTTTCTATTTTTCGTTATGAGATTGCTTGTTTTTTACTCCTATTGTGTTTCTAGTGTCTATTTGCTTGCGCTTATCTAACGTGGCGGAAAATACTTATCTCCACACAGTAACATTGAAAACAGACAGCTGAATCTTCACGCGACGCTGTTTCCCTGCTGGCTATAATACACGGCAGCGGGAGAAGTATCGCTGTATCAAAGCTGTTGTGGCACTGCTATGATATCAGATGCTGAAAATTTCCGCCTCCGCTTGAGTGGTGCCGCTAAGCAGCTTACTCGGCATCCGAAAGCGGCTCCCATCGCAGCCTTCTGCGAAATAAAGCTGGTGGAGCCTCTCGCGAAACGGCGCGCTCCGAGAACTTTACGCGACAACCGGAGGAGAAATACGGCAAACAGCCGCGGGCCACTGTGCTGTACCGACGCTCAGGGGGGAAAAGCAGGGTTGGCCACTGGAAAGGATTTGTTGTTCCTAAGATCTTTACAAAAGATGCCAGAAGTATTTTATACACGCACACGAACAAAGATTTCCTGAACTAGCGAAGCACTCACTCTGAGATGGATTTTTTCAAACAAAGTTGTTGCTGCGAAGTCATTCATTTGTTTGTAGCCCAATGTAAAAGAAGAACAGTTCTGAGAAACGAAATATATTACTCTTTCGTTTCTTCCTGACGTCATACCTTGTAAGACGGCTATTTTTTGATGATATTATTGGGTGTGTTAATATTTGTAAATGAAAATGATATATTTGAAGAATCCTTAGGGAAACAGTTGTTAGGCAACAGTATCTGTGTCTGCGATGGCAGCGGTTCCCGGGTTCGATTCCCGGCGGGGTCAGGGATTTTCTCTGCCTCGTGATGGCTGGGTGTTGTGTGATATCCTTAGGTTAGTTAGGTTTAAGTAGTTCTAAGTTCTAGGGGACTGATGACCATAGATGTTAAGTCCCATAGTGCTCAGAGCCATTTGAACCATTTTTGCGATGGCAGCACTGTGGAGTCTTAGAATCTTTGACAGTCAGTAGTGGATAGCTGCGGTGTGCAGCTGGCGGGGGATTCGTTGAAAGTCCATTTTAATGCATGGACGCACTTTTGGAACTATGTAAGTTGCAGATTTGTTACGAGGAGGAATGACGACTCAGAACAATGGTTGGATAGTATACGGACAAAAAAAAGGTTTTGAAATGAAGAACAAGGTATTATTTGGTGAAGTAAAAATTCTACTTTTAGTACACAATCTTGAAGGTTGGGCAACCACAGCTACGAGTATTCATCTTGGGTATTTATAACCGCTTCAGCTGTATTTAGTCCTTTATTACTGGATCACAACCGGTTTAGTGGCTCTAAAAGTCATATCTTCGGGTGAACGTATGATTAAAACATTACAGCGAAAAAGCTCGGAATCTTTTTACCCAACATTCGTTGTCCGTCAAAACAAAACACCGTTAAAAGACGGTATGTCATAGATTAAAAACTTAGTTGGAATCTGGCAATTTTTAATCTATGACATACCGTCTTTTAGCGGTGTTTTATTTTTATTTTTGTACACTTGTATTGTTGGTCTACTTCACTCTCGTCACAGTCGAGTTTGTGATAATCATTCTATAGATTGAGCTTCTGAGTTAATTTACTGTGCCATGGTAATCATTAGATTAAATGAATTTTCATATGTGAATCTGTAGTTTTTTTATGTATAAGTTCCGTCCTAACTGAAATTTCAGAACTTAAGGTTGAGTCATGCGATTCACTGGAATTCTCTGCCAATATCATGAACCCAGTTTCACTGGACCAACTGTAATTAGCTTTTAGCAGTATTTTTTTTAGCTGTTGCGGAGTCTTGCCCTGTTTCTGTTCCTGCCAGTACTTCATTCTGCAAGGGAGATTCATAATATGTGATTGTTTCGTTTCCTTTGCGCAGTGTAGGTTCTGTCAGTTTCTTTATTTTACCAGGGCCATACGTCATTGCAGACATTTTCGTGTGTTTCAGGTTACATTCTGATACAGTTTGAAGTTAGAATCTGCTTATATATATATATATATATATATATATATATATATATATATATATATATATATATATATATATATATATATATATATATATATTACTGCTTTTTTTAACAGTTCGCACTGACCAAGTCTACTTAGCGTGAAATTATTGGTTTGCTTATTTATTTGCTTACAAATGAGATCGGTTTTCACAAACACAGGATTCTTTTCAATTTCATGTAAGTGATGTGGCTTTGAGGTCAGTAGCACATTTAGGCTGTCAGTTCACATTCCCGGGTTTGAAGTTGCGATAACACACACAGAAGTAAAAGCTGTTCACTTACAACCTATCGGAGAAATCTACTTATAATAAATGCAGTGGAAGCCTTCTAATATTTAATCAGTATCTTGCTACAAGTAACAGCAGCAGCTAACTGGGAAGTAGCAGTGTCTTAAATCATTAAGAAATGAAGACACTTGAGTTATGTAATTTATGTGACTTATTTTTGAATAAGATACCCTGAGTGGTACCAAAATCTGGTCAATGTTTTTGCATTAAACTTATGTAACCCGTTGGCTGTGTATTTTGTACACTGAAAATTATTTACAATTGCTACTGTCAACCATGTTTACAATGTGACACTTCAGCCCTTATAGACAGCATTTGCCTGAACTGATTTGGTGAAACAGCGGGGAAATCCAAATAAAAATGACCAAATGGGGATTTGAAACCAGCTCTCCCCAACATCCTAACAAATGCACCAGATATAAACGTAAACGTGCCCATTTCTATAAAATAAATATGTGGCATAATCAAAAGGTTCCACTCACTCTCTTCCAACCAGAGCAATAAGGTAAAATCCATACAAGCCACAACTGATAAATACAGATGTTATCCTTCGCCAGGCAAGTCAGGTAACGTCTCATTTCCAAAACTAAAACGTCCTGAAAGAGGCGTGAAACTGGCCAAAATAACAGTAAGGTTTTACTAAGGAACTTTTGAAAAATGCGTTTCTAAATCTGAATTTATTTCATCTTGTAATCCAAGAAAATTAGTCCTAAAAATCTAATTGCACAAACTAATCTGTCATCCAGTGCAATTATTGTGGATCATTATTTCAGACGTTCACTATCTCATACGGCGACGAATTTTTCTGTTTCTAAATAGACTATTATGTTGCCTATACTATAGAAAGATGACACTGAACATTCCAATCTAAAAGAAAAATATCGACCAAGTATTTCATAAAAAATTTTTTAAGTTTGAAATTCAAAGTTATGTGGTACGCTAAAGAACAAAAGCTAGATCTAGAAGGAATGATTAACAAAATAGAATAGTTAGGTAAAGCGTCGATAAATGCGGAGTAAAGTATGACAGACTGGAAATGGTTTGTGCGTTCCAAATTCCACCACTGATAATTCAAACAGATGTCTTAGCAGAGCTACAGAGACTAGCGAAAACTGGCGTACGTGGAAAGACATTCATCTGGTACCTTTAAGAGTTTCAGGTTTCGTGATATATCATAACTTTTAATAGTTTGATGAGACATGTATTGTGGAAATAATCAAGGAAAAAATGAACTTATACATTTTTAAGGATGACTATAAACTTATTAACTATTTATGTGAAATGAAAGGGAAAAGTGGAGAAAATCTTTTTGTCATTAGGAAAACCGACTGGTTCACCGAAACACACTGTCAGTTTGCTGACATTTCTGCCTAATGACGTGGGTAAATGAACTAGCAGAAAAATGCTCCTGTCGGAGGACAAAAAAGGCGAATGTGTCTCACTTTAAAAGACATGGACAGAAAGGTTGGGAACCAGCTGCATTAATCCTGATTACGTCTTCCTTAGGAAAAATTTTGGCATGCGAACACATTCGCGCTCTAACACGAAACATTCTCAATCCTTTTACCCAGCCTCTCTTTGTACGTAAGCCTTTGTACTCAGCATTTACCTTTCACTGCCACCGTCTATACATTTCTCCCTTTATCTCCTCTTTCTCCAATTGATTTACACTATATCCCACACTCACTGTGTACACCATTACCTAGGCAGCTCAAAAATTTGCGGGGCTGCATATATGCGTTTAAAATTTCGATCCAAAACCCGCCTTCCCCTATACCTATGAGTTAACATTCAACGGTCTGGGATTGTTCAAACCACCCAAACCTCTCTCTGTATGGTCTCCACTCACCTATATGTTTCATTTCCTCTATGTCCTCTGTCTTTTACTATCACTGATTCTATCTCCATCCATCTCTCTTTCTCTTTTTACTGCCACCGTCTCTCGTTGAGCATCAATATCTCCCCTCTCTGTGGCTCCTACTGCTATTGTCTTTATCGATCTCTCTTTCTCTTTCACTGCCACTTCTTCTTTCCCACCATCACTGTCTCCTCTCTTTTCCACCGTCACTGTCCCTCTGCTACTCTCTTTCAGCCCAAAACACTGCGAATCTGCTCCCATGGCAAAATCTTTGTTGAGAAAGGAGGAATTACGATTGAGCCATCTAGTTTTGTGCTCCGACAAGAGCTTGAGGTCGATAACGAAGTCTTCAGTATAGTTACATTAAAACAGAAGAAAGATCAAGAGTTTTAGTTCCATTAAGTGATTTTATGTTGCGAAGTATATTTCACAATACAAGACTTACCTTTTGCTAGAATTAAGTTCAAAAGTTGCTAAAATTATCATAAAAAATTACACGTAAAATCTTTACATTTGCTTAGGTGTTTTTAATAAGTCATTTTAGGCGTTATTCCTATTACGATGAATATTATTTATGACGCTACAGCAAATGCTGAGTAAGAAACACTGGTAATTTCGCACTGAAATAAAAGTTAATATTTTCTGTTGTAACGCTCGTCACTTGAAAATAATGTGATTGTAAACGACAGATACTGTATTAGCATCTGTAGAGGATAAGGCTGACTTTACGTGTGGACTTTTCCACCTCACTGTAGAATTAGAATTGAAGGTACTTTTGAGATAGAAAGATTACGTGGTGAATGCTCTTCACAGTAGAACGCCACCGAGCAGCCCTATAACAAATGGTTTTCTAGAAAAGGTAAACGGGTGTATTATGCTGACCCTCCAGTTCAGATCTCACTGGGAACGTCTCAAATCATGAAGTTTGATCACATACTAATGTCAGCAAACCAAGATAAAATATTTTTCGTTTGCAGAATGACCAACAAAACTTGTATGATAAATTTTCACTTATCTAAGAGTGGTACCTCATCCTGTTATTTGCATGAAGCCAACACAAATTTTTGTACCAAGAATAAGACACCCTAGGGCACGCAAGGAGTTAACAAAACGGTAAACATGCAAATGACAATGACGAGCTGCAGCATTCAAAGACGCGACAAGTCTTCATTTAGGACCCTGGAGCCATTGTCACTTAATTCATCAAGTCAGACTGAACAGAAAAACTAAGACTAATGGGGCTCAAATTCTCACTTTTAAAGTAAACTTTATTTAATTCAGCCGACGGTTTCAAATGTCAAGCATGAATTTTCAAGTTACAGTGGACGAAGAAGTCATAACTTCGTCGTACCCTTGGGACGCCGCTAACACAAAAAATTAGACATTGTGGTGTTAAATTTAAACAATAGCTTAAGGTAAGAAAACGCGTGCATTATTCAACTTATAATTTGGATCTATATAAGAACAGTAAAGTATCTATATTTTCTCTTATTCAAGCAAATGATTAGGGGCAAGGCTATATGGAAAAACTTTCTCTGAAACTACTCAGAGCGGTAAACAGATGAATTATTGCCCTGAAAATTGCAACACCGTCAAGACGAAACACCAGAGACGAAAATAATATAGTTAACTAATAATAAAGAGATAAAAATTACAGTTATATGAACTACGCAGCAAAATAATGTTATGTACGAAAGTGGGCGAAGCAATCAAGCGCTGTCACAGTAGCATCTACAAGCTGTGGCACTGAATCAGACTAGTTTTGAAACAGGTACCAGAGGAACAGCATAGTGCCATTACTATTCGTTCAATGAAAACGAAATGTCAGACACAAATTGTTGACATGTTATTTAATGGCCAGGCCAAAGAAAAAGTATTATCTGTTTTAAAAAAATTCTTGAACCTGCCTCGCAACCAGGAATGCTTAAACTTGCAACTTGCCTGATATCTGTCCCCGATGCGAAAAGCCGCTATTTAGAGCAACCGGTATTCACAATTGTGCATTAGACCCGTGTTTCCCAACCATTTGTTTTACTTGTCTGCACACCAAAGTACGCGCCAAACCCCTATATGTGATTTTTTCCCAGGCAAACACATAAGATACATACAACACATTTTTATTAAGGAATGAGTATGAGATACAAATTTATTACTCCAAGAAATGATTAGCCGATACATTTTTAACGTTTTAGATATTTCATCTGTGGAAGATTACGAGACATTAAAATCTCGTAACCCACCTGACTCGTATTCGCAACACAGTAATGTCTCACGACACGGCGGTTGACAAATACGCTCTCTTAAGAGCATCTACCAATTCTAGAGCATTTCTGCATGCTAAGGAGTATACACAGGAATAACTTATCACTCAGGGAAAGTATAACGATTTTGAAAAAAAATAAAAACGAGTAGTGTGGATAATATGTGATATTCTCGCATTGTCATCTTTTAGGCGCCTTTTCAAGGAGTTAGGTGTCATGAAATTAATCATAAATAATCCATCGTGATTTGAGAAGAATATTAATCTCTACAACTACAGCAGAAACGATTACCTCCGTTATTCATTACTAAAGCAACCAGTGGTTCAGGAAAATGTTCAATACGCAGCTGCAAAAATTTGTGATCCTCTGCCCTTCAACATAAATTGTCTACCAGGCAGCAAAGCAAAATTTCAAACTGATCTGCAACGTTTTTTTCTGGTCAACTTCTTCCAGTATAAGGACGAATAATTAAAGGCTGTGGCCGTGCGGTTCTGGCGCTGCAGTCTGGAACCGCGAGACCGCTACGGTCGCAGGTTCGAATCCTGCCTCGGGCATGGATGTGTGTGATGTCCTTAGGTTAGTTAGGTTTAAGTAGTTCTAAGTTCTAGGGGACTAATGACCTCAGCAGTTGAGTCCCATAGTGCTCAGAGCCAATTAAAGGCTGGTAGCATATTTAGCATAGTAGAGAAATATGTTACCTCTATTATAAATTTTGAGTATCGCTTGTACCACCAGTAATGACAGAGACTAATATTCTACTTCCTTCCTTGCTGGTGGAGAAAGCAGAAAATTCAGCTGCGCGTGATACACAAAAATAATTTGGTCTTCAAGAAATTCTGCAGAAAAAAATGCTATTATTTTTATCTAAAGATCAATACGTTCATTATTGTTAAATGACCATCGTGAAACCATACACACAAACAAATCACATATACATACCTTCTAATCTATGGACAATGCAATTAACTGATTAACTGAAGTAAACCGGATGGAATGGCCGAGCGGTTCTAGGCGCTTCAGTCTGGAACCGCGCGACCGCTACGGTCGCAGGTTCGAATTCTGCCTCGGGCATGGATGTGTGTGATGTCCTTAGGTTAGTTAGGTTTAAGTAGTTCTAAGTTCTAGGGGACTGATGACCTCAGATGGTTCAAATGGCTCTGAGCACTATGGGACTCAACTGCTGAGGTCATTAGTCCCCTAGAACTTAGAAGTACTAAAACCTAACTAACCTAAGGACACCACAAACATCCATGCCCGAGGCAGGATTCGAACCTGCGACCGTAGCGGTCTTGCGGTTCCAGACTGCAGCGCCTTTAACCGCACGGACACGACCTCAGATGTTAAGACCCAAAGTGCTCAGAGCCATTTGATTTGAACTGAAGTAACAATGGCACCACACCCCTGTTGATACAGCGATTCCTCCAAACGTGAAAACTGAAAATCCACTAGAACCGCATATTACCAATTTCAGAATCACGCGTTGTAATACTGCACACTATCGACAATTATTCACTTCTTCCTCTGTCATAATCACAATAACAGAGTGGGTTGAAAGATAAGGTGTAAACAGAAAACGTCCCTAGCGTCATTCGCAAATCCACTGACCTGGACTGGTAGATCAGAATGACCTGATGGATCCTGAACTTCGTTCTTGTGGGATAGGGGTACGTAATCGTAACTAACGTCTCACTTCTCTCGGTCGCTGGTTCGACACCTACTCTGCCACAAGATCAGAAGGGTATAACTGAAATAACATGTCGCTGTTGTGTCAAACTGTCATTCTAAATTTCTCTTCCTATTACTGCTTTCGAATTGATCTGAAGGATGAACAGAAACGTGATGGCCATCTTTCCTCTTGAAACTGCAGCGTTACCATTAGCGAGGAGACCACTTTCCCTTTTATGCCTAGCAGTTCCAGTAGTGAGCCGAGAATAAACTCGTCGTTCATTAGATGTAACCTTCCAAACTTCGAGCATTCCGCGGTTTAGTGGCAAGAATTAACAGCATAGCAGCATTAACCGTATGCGGAAGTAACAGCCGATAAACGGATTGTAATCAGTTTATGGTCATCACTCCCTGTTCAGATATAATATAGCGAATACAATTTCATACACTTTTCACACCCAAAACGCGAGAAAAAAACATACGTGAAAGAACAGTCATCCCACATCTTGTATACAGTTCTGGATATAATCTCACTGTGTTCATCACAAGTTCAGCATGTTTCAGCCCCACCGCCGTCCCAATGCATCCTTAAATTGGCTTCCTCATGTCGTAAATGTATAACAGTAAAATAGTAGGTGCTTATTATTTTTCTTTGCGTATTGGTTTCAGAACTTTATAGCTCAGTTTTAAATGCAGCTACTACCCCGACGATGTAGCAGCCCTTTTCAAGCCGACGAAACAGCTTCATTGAATGTATACCTGCTGTTTTTGACTGACGATGGAACATTGCTATGACATTATGATATGACATTAGTAAGTTACACTACTTATACAACTACGAATGAATGACGTATATAGAACGATGATTCAAAAACTCGAATGAGCAAATGAAAATTCAGAGTGATAATGACTGTTTCTTTCGGTATTCGTGGAATTGTGTATCTTCACCGGGTTCCTGAACTTAAAACTATTACTCATCATTACTAACTTGAGGTCTTACTCAACTCTGTAAGAAAATAAGAAGAAAAGAATCCGAATTGTGTAAGACCAAGTCATGGGTTCTGAATCAAAACAACGTACCCGCTCATACCGAATTGCCTGTTAAGAGGCTTCTAATGAAGTGCAGCTTCCCAGTGTTAGACCAGCCACCTTATTCCCGCCTGACCTAACACCATGTGACTTTCATTTACTCCCCACGGTCAAATCATCATTAAAAGGAACAAGATTTAAATCCGTTGAAGCAGTGAAAGAAAAAAAGGCTCGCGTCATCAAGTAGCTCACAGAAAAAAACTTCCAGCGCTGTTTCCATCAATAGGAAATTTGCATGAAGCGTTATAGGAATAGAGGGGAGGGGGGGGGAGGTTGTATTGAGGGTGATAAAAACTAAATATGTATGTTTTTTAAATAAATTTTTGTACAGCAATAGTCCCGTTATTTTGTAGCCACGGCTCGTACGCGAAAAATGTCCTGTCAATGAGCTACCACCCCTTTTCAATGTGCTAAGGGATCTTGAAAATTAAACAGTTTAAAACTGTGTGTATTATGTCTTCAGTTGAAGGAAAAGGTCCATAATTCAGTCTTAAGTCCACTGAGGGTACAGTAATGCAGTAACTGACGTTAGTCATTGCGCTATAGGACTTCGTTTAAAGCCGGCCGCTGTGGCCAAGCGGTCCTAGGCGCTGCAGTCCGGAACCGCGAGACTGTTACGGTCGCAGGTTCGAATCCTACCTCGGGCATGGGTGTGTGTCATGTCCTTAGGTTAGTTAGGTTTAAGTAGTTCTAAGTCTAGGGGACTGATGAGCCCAGATGCCCATAGTGCTCAGAGCCATTTGAACCACTTGAACTTCATTTAATAGACGTAAAGAAAAATATACTGATTCATACTGCAAAATATTAACCGTAAAATAAATAATCAGCCCCAAAGGCGATCGCGCCGTGCATCTTACGTGTTGAACCCATCAGCCTACGTCGTAGACCATCTACCTGCGCGCTTTGACTGCAGGCGTCGAAAGCTTACCCCGCTCTCCAGCTGACAGGGCATTTAGTACCACCTGTGATCTCGGATCCAACAGAGACGGGTAAGGGTATCCATATCTGTACCCGTACAACATCCATTTATAGACGCAAAGCGCCTCGTTCCGGGCATAATTATCTTCGCCGGCGACAGATGGCGGCTGCTCAGCGTCACGAGCAGCTTCCCGGACTGGGCGTACACTTCCGCTGCGGGTCACACCGGCGCTCGGCGCCACACCCGTCGTCTCACAAGAGCGGCCTTGTTACGACTAGCGCTCCTCGACCGGACGCCTCCCTCGTTGCACTCCACTTGTCTACCGATGAACAGCGTCTGCCGCTCCGATTAAATGAAAATCCTTGTTATCTTGCCGGTTGCCTTTTGTTCACTAATCTCCTTCAGACACCTCATCCTTGTTCATTCCCGTATGCACGCACTGTTTAAGAAGAACGAGCGCTGAACTGAAAATACGAGGGGCGCTCAAGAGGTTGGTTTTAGTGACGATTCCAATACTCCATATGTCCGTCCCCGGTAGCTGAGTGGTGCCGGCACGGTAACTCAGCGTGTTCGGTCAGGGGGTTAGCTGCCCTCTCTAATAAAAAAACTGAGTTAATGGATTAACGACGAACTGAAACGGGTGTGTTGCGATGTCCACCCCGAGCAGATACAACGAACGAAAACGAACAAAATGAGATTAAGATTTTAAAAAAAGTGTTCAGCGCGACAGACTGTCAATCCAAAGGGCCCGGGTTTGATTCGCGGCTGGGTCGGAGGTTTTCTCCGCTCAGGGACTGGGTGTTGTGTTGTCCTAATCATTATCATTTCATCTCCATTGAGGCGCAAGTCGCTGAAGTGGCGTCAAATCGAAAGACTTGCACCAGGCGAACGGTCTACCCGACGGGAGGCCCTCGTCACACGACATTCTAATACACCAAATTATTCCCCTCTCTTTTCACTACAAAACCATATTTTTCAACACAATCTCCGTTCAGTCCGACGGCCTTAAGCCACCTTACTTGGAGGACCTGTATGACCGCATGGTACCACTCTGCTGGTCGACGCCCGCATCTCGTGGTCGTGCGGTAGCGTTCTCGCTTCCCACTCCCGGGTTCCCGGGTTCGATTCCCGGCGGGGTCAGGGATTTTCTATGCCTCGTGATGGCTGGGTGTTGTGTGCTGTCCGTAGGTTAGTTAGGTTTAAGTAGTTCTAAGTTCTAGGGGACTGATGACCATAGATGTTAAGTCCCATAGTGCTCAGAGCCATTTGAACCATTTTTTTGCTGGTCGACGTCGGTGCCAACGTCTTACTGCATCAATAACCAATCCGTCGTCTACGTACTGCTTCCCGCTGAGTGCTTGTTTCTTGAGATCAAACAGATGAAATTCGGAAGATGCGAGATCAGAGTTGTAGGGTGGTTGAGGAAGAACAGTTCAATGAACATATGTGATTTCCTCTCGGATGCAGACTTGTGGAGGCCTTGGGTTTTCATGGAAAGAGAGAAGTTCGTTAGCATTTTTGTGGCGATGACCACTCTGAAGTCATATGAAGATGGTATCTGTTCTTTCGGACATGTCCCAAAGAACAGATACCATCTTCATATAGTTAAGGCTAACCGGTCATTGACCTTCTTCTTCTGCGCCGGATGCACACGCATTGCCCGAACTCTTACGGGACTCGGTAATCGCTAGTAATGAGTGTAATGGGCAGGGGCACTACGAATGTAGCGTGTGGACATTAAGTTGGAAAAGTCAGTCTCACGGGGAGCGTGCAGGGGATAAATCCATGTGGCCTCGGTGGCTCAGATGAATAGGGGGTCTGCCATGTAAGCAGGAGATCTCGGGTTCGAGTCCCGGTCGGGGCACATATTTTCAACTGTCCCCGTTGATGTACACTACTGGCCATTAAAATTGCTACACCACGAAGATGACGTGCTGCAGACGCGAAATTTAACCGACGGGAAGAAGATGCTGTGATATGCAAATGATTAGCTTTTCAGAGAATTCACACAACGTTGGCGCCGGTGGAGACACCTACAATGTGGTGATATGAGGAAAGTTTCCAACCGATTTCTCATACACAAACAGCAGTTGACCGGCGTTGCCTCGTGAAACGTTGTTGTGATGCCTCGTGTAAGAAGGAGAAACGCGTACCATCACCTTTCCGACTTTGATAAAGGTCGGATTGTAGCCTATCGCGATTGCGGTTTATCGTATCGCGACATTGCTGCTCGCGTAAGTCGAGATCCAATGACTGTTAGCAGGATATGGAATCGGTGGGTTCAGGAAGGTAATACGGAACTTCGTGCTGGATTCCAACGGCCTCGTATCACTAGCAGTCGAGATGACAGACATCTTATCCGCATGGCTGTAACGGATCGTGCAGCCACGTCTCGATCCGAGTCAAAAGATGGGGACGTTTGCAAGACAACAACCATCTGCTCTGGTTTTCCGCCAAAACAAAGTCAGTGACTGCTGTCTGCTTGGAACCCACCTCCGTTACAGACACAAATTTGAAGGCTACGTATAGCGCCGCCACCAATCGGAACTTCGTGAAACTATAGGGGCTAAGGAGGGAATATTCCACGTTGTCCCACAATATATTCCACCAAAACTGGCCGAGCAAAAAAAATGTGTTGCAATATTTATTGGGCGCTCGCTCCTCGTAATATCGGCACATCCAGCGTAACACGCCGGAATACCTGTTCAGTTTTCCTCGATGAACGCATTCGTTTTCCCGTACTTAAACGTCGATTACACGATTTGCCTCGAGCATGGATGTGTGTGATGTTCTTAGGTTAGTTAGGTTTAAGTAGTTCTAAGTTCTAGGGGACTGATGACCTCAGATGTTAAGCCATTGTGCTCAGAGCCATTTTGAACCATTTGAACCAAGATTTGCAAAAGAAAAAGAAAAAGGTGGCAGGGGGACATAATAAGAGAAAAAAGAAAAAGATCAAATAACAAACGTAAAACCCACTAATCTTTCGTTGTACTAAACGTGCTTTTCAACATTATACGGGTGTCATCCCGCAGCTTGGAGCATTCATCATTTACTTAAGAGTATGATGCTGAAGTACTTTAGGAAATGTGTTAGGAACTTATTAATCCAAAAAAATTTTTATGCCTTGGAAGAATTCTCTGTGCATAATTTTTAATTGTGGTTTAATTATATATGTATTTTCTGCCTACTTCCTGTGTATATTTATTCATATTGCTTATGCAAGCTTTACACTATATATATTTCTTTTTTGCAATTAAATCTATTCAATTCAGTCCAGTTCGAGTAGTGTGTGTGTGTGTGTGTGTGTGTGTGTGTGTGTGTGTGTGTGTGTGTGTGGTTAGCATAATACGGAAAAACGATCTAACCTCAATCGTAGTAATGTAGAAAAGGTCACTAAAAGCAGTCATTTCAGAATCCTCACAAAATAACCTACGGAAATCATCGAGCATCCAGCACACTTTTTTGTAAGCGCCTTTAAGTGTTCTATGCATCTCGTTCGTTAACGAACACCTGCCATAACTGACTGATTTGTAGAGCAAAAATAAAGAAGCAGGCCCTTTTTACGTCGAATCACCTTTGAAACGTTGTCGCCCTTCGCCTAATAACAGGCAACTGAAGTCAGTTTATGGTAAATTATGAACAATTTTGATAGGCGACCTCCGTGCCGTGTAGCTCAGTGGAGATGCAAGCAGTTTCAGAATTATTTTTGGTCCTGACAAGCAAGGACGAAACTTCCGTACTCAGCATAAACCAATAAATCAAAAAAATACGGCCATCTAAATGAAAGTATGTCGGTTCATCTTTGGTGAGCAATTCGTAGTTTCATAGAAGCGTAGTCCTTGGTATATGGCCGGTGGCAGATGCTACCATATATATCACGTAGGTCATATAATTTCTGTTAATTAGGGAAAGGAAGGGAGAAAGGAAGATTAGGGTTTAACCTTCCATCAACGATGGCGTCATTAGGAACGGAGCACAAGCTCATGTTAGGGAAGGATGTGGAAGAAAACAGCCATGCCCTTCGAATGAACCATTTCAGAATATGCTGTTGATTACAAGAAAGTGATTGTTGAATTCTCAGCTGATGCTTCATGACATCTCAAATGTGCTTAATAAGAGAGGTAGCATGAAATTCATCGGTGTTTTCTGAAAAAAAGTGCAATACAATTTTGTTACTGTAGCATTGACTATATTCTTCATATTTACATATAGCAATGTGTTTAATGTTGGAACCACCTCACGCAAAAAATAATTTCAGTGTCTGTCACACTGGCGTCTGTAAAAACAACTATGTTTGCATACTTCTCCAAATGAGATTTCGTCATTAATTAAAATTTCTGCAGATGGAAAAAAACTCTTCTCATACGCATATTCGCTGATGAAAGTAAATCTGAAAGACATCAAACCGTACGTTGGTATGAATATCACACTGTTTTAATATTAACATATCCTATGTTGTCTTCTTTTGACTAGAAGACTGTGTCTTGCAATCAGTTTTTTCAGGTTTAAAGATGACTGTGAACAACAGTGCAAGTTGACAGTTTTCACAGACATTAAAACGCGCAGTATAAGGTTAGACGTTTGGATCAGAAAGATAATCTCACGTCTTCAAGGCTAGGGCTTACTTTCTATGGTGCTCTCTTATGTCCCACCGACCTGCAGCAGAGCAAACTACAGAAACAACACAGAGCACCTGAATTTGAAAAGTAGCTAGAAAGTTTGTAAACATTAAGGCACGCAACAACGGTGTATGTACCGAAGAATAGAGCGCGTACTCTTCAGTTACTCTTCAGTTATGTCACGAATGTTGCTAACTGTATAGAACCGGTGTACTAACCCGCTGTTATAGCGATCTGGCCTCATCCCATGTAATCATATAAAATGTCTTCCTCCCGTAGTGCTGCATTCACCGGATAATTCCAGCTTTGGACCTCTTACAGAGTCCTCTTGTGTCGTCTACTGGTCTGCCACTGCTGTCGCACAGAGTCGTGATCGCTGCTCTAAATTTCCGGAACTGGTCGCTCCTAGTAAACTGGATTATCTCCTTAAAATCGCCTGACCTGGTGTGGCAGACATGGAAAAGTTAAGGAGCTTATGCGGTACCATTTACTGGAAAGCTGCTTGTGCTTTATATCCATATTTTTGATTTGCAGTTCCTTGTATTGGCCGTGTTTGCAGTTATAATTTTTGGATGTGAAGTCCGCCAGTTATGCAAAACACCGTTTTTCTCAGTACCCAAACATGTTTTGGCACCACTGTGCCATCATCAGCGGGTTTTCGTTTCTATTGAGTCTGCAATGTGAACATTTTTGTTAAATGATTATAAAATTACGTGCATTTTTAGTCCAGATCGTTTCAATTTGTAAAAACCTTTACATTTGGTGAGCATAAATTTTCTGGATCAAAATGGCTCTGAGCACTATGGGACTCAAGTTCTGAGGTCATTAGTCCCCTAGAACTTATAACTAATTAAACCTAACTAACCTAAGGATATCACACACATCCATGCCCGAGGCAGGATTCGAACCTGCGAGCGTAGCGGTCTCGCGGTTCCAGACTGCAGCGCCTAGAACCGCACGGCCACTTCAGCCGGCCTTTTCTGGATCACTTTTGTGTTGATTATTACAGATAGCATGCCATCTGCAACCAAACTATGTTGTTGAGAAAAGTTTTTTGCTGGGAGTTAACCTATCTTCTAGAATGTAATTTAGTTTTCCGCGATGTTTTCTAGCCTATTTTCGTACTTAGTTACGTTTTCGTGTTGCAAGCACTTCCATTCTCCGCATCATGCTGAGATGTTGTGATGCATACGTAACTATAACAAGTATTTTCCACAAATAACGTGGTAAAACACTTTTCGCTACACCAGAACACAGCGTGATTGTGGTTTGTTATGTGGCCCAGCCCAATCAGTGTTCATTTGTTCACCAGAGAGTTCGCCGCCAAATTTGAATTTCGTTTGCATTTTATGTGTGTGTGTGTGTGTGTGTGTGTGTGTGTGTGTGTGTGTGTGCGTGTGTGTGTGTGTGTGTGTGTGTGTGTGTGTGTGTGTGTGTGTGTGCGTCTGTGTGTGTATTTTCTGTGTGCTCCTTAGCTGTGTGTGTTCTCTTTTATATGGTGTTTTATAGTTGTCTACCACAATGTTATTGAACTCACCAATTCGACAGTTACGGTTTGTGACTTTAATCCGCAGTGATGCGGAGCTGTAAGTTGCATGTTACGCGAAAAAGAGGTAAAAATAAAGATAACAGAGTAAATTAATAGTTCGAAAAATGTTCAGTGCCTCCAGTACTGATGAAACAAAAATGCGGTATTGGTTTTAGTGACGTAGAAGCTTATTCCATTCATTCTTAATTCGCAGCTCACAGTGCATGTTCTTCAATATTAAAGATTTTAATTTATTTGTTGAGCTACACCACTGACAGAATATTCATGAAGTGTCGACAGCACAGAGTCTTTAACGAGGAAACGCATCAGTTGTTAGCTACATCGTAGACCGAAACACAAAGTTAATGTGTCAAAATGATCGGTGGCTGTAATGAAAGATAGTCCTCACAGTTCTGTGGTCAAAATAAGTTTTTACAAATTGAAAAATGTAAACTCGTAGAAGAGGTCACAGCTGAGGCAAAATACTGGTGTGTCTGAGTGAGCACGCACAACACGTCTTTTGCGTAAAGCTATCTGAATGTCCAATATACATCGATGTACAAGTAAAAAATAATTATCAAAGAGAGAAATGTAAACAAATGTATTTCTTAGGGGAAAATTTGTGAGCACCAAAGATGTGATGCTTTTTTTGTATGGGCCTTCCAGTGCTATGGCACTTAAGAAGAGCGTTTATGTTCTCCTACATTATGTGGGTAGTAAAAAAAATTATTGAATGTTTTGAGTATACCATGATCGGAAGAAGAAAAACATATATAACTAATGCGGTGTCACCGCCAGACACCACACTTGCTAGGTGGTAGCTTTAAATCGGCCGCGGTCCATTAGTACATGTCGGACCCGCGTGTCGCCACTGTGTGATCGCAGACTGAGCGCCACCACAAGGCAGGTCTCGAGATACGGACTAGCACTCGCCCCAGTTGTACGGACGACTTTGCTAGCGACTACACTGACGAAGCCTCGCTCCTTTGCCGAGCAGATAGTTAGAATAGCCTTCAGCTAAGTCAATGGCTACGACCTAGCAAGGCGCCATTAGTAACATTGCATGTATCTAAAGAGTCTCACTTGTATCACCACAATCTCCAGATGTACCACAAGGATGGATTAAAGTTAAGTATTCCAGCAGCTACGTACTTTTCTTTATAGCATTCATTACGTATCCTGTTTCAGACCTCACGCCATCCTGCTTTAACTTAGCGCGTGCCTTTCGGCTTCCTCTCATTGTGTCTAGGCTGTCTTGTCTAGACACAACAACTAACATCGGCCGTGAACGCATACATTCTCATATGCGGACAGTTTTTCGTAGGACAAACTCAACTTGATCTCCTAAGGAATCACGCACAGTGTGAAGCTGATCCGGTAGTTGGTGTACGTGCTGGCAGTCACTGAGAACGCGATCCTGTAGTGGCTGCACATCGTCGACTGGAGTAGCGTAGATTTATTCTTTCAAGTGTCCCCATAGCGAAAAGTCTATGGGGTAGAGGTCCGGGAAACGAGCCAATGAAGCTGTGTGGTCTCTCTACCAATCCAATATTCTTGCGAGAAAGCGAGGGGTACAATCGCGCATGTACCGCATCTGTAGTCTGCTGGCGTGGTAGATCCTTCAGTATCGTATGCTATACGTTAATGATAGAGTCTTGATAATAAGTCCCACTTAATCTTTATCTACTGTCAAGAAATGCTGCCCATATATTGACTGAGGAATAGAGCTCAAGAAATGGCTCTAAGCACTGTAGGACTTAACATCTGAGGTCCTCAGTCGCCTAGACTTAGAACTACTTAAACCTACCTAACCTAAGAACATCAGACACAACCATGCCCGAGGCAGTATTCGAACCTGGGACCGTAGCAGCAGCGCGATTCCGGACTGAAGCGCCTAGAAACGCTCGGCCACAGCGGCCGACGAGGAATGGAGCTGATATCGTCTTTCTGCATCTGACCAAGCTAGAATATCGTCGACGTAGCGGTACGCTGTAAAGGTGCCGCCGATGTTAACAAAGGGGTGCTGCTGTGAAAAAAGGTGGCACCCCGAACCATGACTCCTGGTTGTCGGGCTGTATGGCGGGCTGCAGTCAGGTTGGTATCCCAACACTGTCCGGAGCTTTTTCAGACGCGTCGTCGCTGGTCATCGGGGCTTAATTCTAAGTAGAACTCATCACTGCCAATGAGATTCCAGGGGGAAGATGTGTCCGGACAGCGATGTGATACCAACTCGCCCATCTGCATTAACTTATATTTTTCTGTATTTAGAGCAAGCTGCCGTTCATCACGTTAAACAGAAATTCTGTCTAAGTTATCCTGTATCCTTCTACAGTCACTCAACGGCGATACTTCCCCGCATGCTGCCGCGTCATCACCGCTGTCGCAGATGGCCGCTCACGCTATGCGTCACATCATTAACGCAGATAGAGAACAAAAGCGGTCGTATCCGACCCGCCATCGAGGATAACTCCAAGGTTTCTATTAACACTTTGCCGTCCGGCGACACCACAGTGGTGTCGTGGGCGAAACAGCGGTCAATGGCCGGCGACACCACAGTGGTGTAGTGTACGTAGTCTCGCTCAGTGGCCGTCGACATCACAATGGTGTCGCGAGCGTAGTATGGAGCAGTGGCCCGTGACGGCACTTCAGTACCTTTTTCATTCTGTTGGTGTTTTGTTTAGGTAACAATAAGTTACACACGTCAACAAGTTTTTTTTGTTTTTATAAGTACTTCTGCAGTTTCATCATGGCAGACGAAAGAGACGATACGATTATTTACGATGAATGCGCGGAAGTCTTGTCTGACGTTCCGGACGTCTTGGCCGATTGGGAAGAAGACACTGAATACCAAAAAGTTTGAAAGTGAAGCAGAATCGTCGGAAGATAGTGAAATACGTCCAAGAAGAATTCGGCGAACGCTACGGTTGCCAACTGATTCGGATGAATCAGACGAAGAAGACAGACTATGATTAACTGAGCACCAATAATAAATTTGGGCAACGGCCTTGCCGCAGTGGATACACCGGTTCCCGTGAGCTCACCGAAGTTAAGCGCTATTGGGCTTGGCCGGCACTTGGATGGGTGACCATCCAGCCGCCATGCGCTGTTGCCATTTTTCGGGGTGCACTCAACCTCGTGATGCAAATTGAGGAGCTACTCAACCGAAGAGTAGCGGCTTCGGTCAAGAATATCATCATATCGACCGGGAGAGCGGTGTGCTGACCCCACGCCCCTCCTATCAGCATCCTCCTCTGAGGATGACACGACGGTCGGATGGTCCCGGTAGGCCACTTGTGGCCTGAAGACGGAAGGATCTCCGGGTCCACACTTATTTCCCAAAGATACTCAGAACGTCGTGGATATGGTAGAATTATAAATTGTGAACGATCTATTTGAATATATTAGCAACGAAACCAACAAGTATTACAGTCAAAATTGCGATAGAAGGAAACTGGATTTAAAAAATGCAAAATTTGTCGACGTTACGGGACCCGAACTTACAAAATGGTTTGGGCTTGCTATCCTTATGGGAATTGTAAAAGAAGCAAGGATCGATGATTTCTGGTCAACGAATCCGTTGATGACACGACGAAATTTCGCAAAACGATGTCCCGCAACCGATTCAGACATTATCATTTTTACATTTTTCCGACAACAACAATAAACCGGATAATGCCGACCGGCTATTCAAAGTGCAATTCGCAATTGATTATTTTTCCAAAAAGTTTAAAGAAACGTTTAATCTAAGTCAGTACATCTCAGATGATGAAGGAATGATACCGTGGCGAGGACAGTTAAATTTTAAAGTTTACAGTCCGTCGAAAATTACGAAATATGGCATACTTATTCGGATGCTGTGTGATTCCAGTACGGGATACATGTCCTCATTCAAGATATATTCCGGCGCTGGACAACCTTTAGCAAAAACGGTGATGAAACTATTGACACCTTCTGATGGAAAGTGGCATCACCTCTACATGGATAATTATTATAACAGTGCAGAGCTCGCAGAGAAGTTAATTGAAAAGACAATTCGAGTTTGTGGAATGATACGGCAAAAATAGAGTGTTTGAAACTTGCCATCAACGGGAAGGTGACAAGCGGCCGGTGACAAGCCAAGTAATGCGAATTAGCGCTGCCGGCGCCAAGCGAATACATTTGTACGAGACGTGCGGACGGCAAAGTGTTACGAAGTCTTCGAGACATTCCAATATGTGGAAACCTTTTCCATATGCTCGAACTTCCGCTAACTGCTTTCAGCATGTCAAACGCTTTTCGGAAATCTAAGAATACGGAATCTGCCTGTTGCCCTTCATCCTTGGTCCGCAGGATGTCGCGCGAGAAAAATGCAAGCTGTGTTTCGCACGACCGATACTTTCTAAATCCCTGCTGATTTATGGACAGCTCTACTGTTTCAAGGAAATCTATCATACACGACTTTAGAATATGCTCAAGAATTCTCCAGCATACCGATGTTAAGGATACTGGTCTGTAATTTTGCGGGTCCGCTGTTTTACCCTTCTTATAACGCAGGCCAACGAAAAAATTTTTTTTGAAAAACTTCTTTTACTTTGATAGCTGATCTTTATAGATTTTCATGACCTGAATTCAAATCTAGTCTTAGTTTTTTTTTGTATCACCCATAGTTTTCGAGCAATATGCTTTTTATTATATGGTATAAACATACTATACTATACGGTAAGCGGGGAAATTAATGAAACGCTTTGCTACAACGTAAGTATGGTTTGTATTTACAGTAAGCTACTTAAAACACTCATATGTGTTAATAGGGTTTCACTTGGGAGCTGAAATTGGTTTCTATTTTCTTTCTCTTTTTTCTTTGAAGCTTCTTGTGTAGCTTTTTCTACGATGAGTCGCTTGCTGAACTTCTCGGAGAAGTGATCAACAGCAGTCCCCCATCATGTTGGTGTTCCGGGAAGTAAACAAGGTGACTGTTCAAAGAGTGATCTTTCAGGCTCATTAAACATCCTAAAGTTTTAAACTTCTTTAACATTGTAACTATAATAGAAACATATTCTATGTCTTTTTCATGTCCTAAGAACTTCGTCACGACTCGCTAAATCGATAACCATGCTTCTTTCTCATTTAAGGTCATTGTGGATTCAAAACTAACACCAATTTTCTAACGTCAGGTTCGACAAAGACGCCTTCTTTTAGTTTAGCTTCTGAAAGGTGTGGAAACTTTAGACAGAGATACTTAAAACATGGTCCATCTTTAGGCAAAGCCTTTACAAACTGTTTCATTTGGCCTAACTTTATATGTACAGATGGTAGGAGTACGTTTTTTGGATCTACAAGGGTTTTGCTTAGAGTATTCTTCTCACCAGGTTTTAAAGACTCCCTCACAGGCCAGTTCTTTCTGCACTAGTGTTGATCCCTAGCCCCGCTGTCACACTCACACAAGAAACATGGAAATTTGGTAAAGCCACCTTGCTGACCAAGGAGCATGCATGTTACTTTTAGATCGCCACATATCATCCAACCATGAGCAGAATAGCCTATTTTATTTAGCACTGTTTCTAGGTTTTCATAGCTTTCTTTCGTATGTACAGAATGTACAACAGGTATAGATACATACATGTTGCCATTGAGTAATAAAACAGCCTTTAAACTAGTTTTGGATGAATCAATAAACAACCTCCAGTCTTTCTTTTTGTATTCAATACCACCTCATTCATCAGAACGGGAATGTCTAAGCAGTACACTAAATCACCTTCTTGTTGAAAAAACTTGGATAATTGCTGCTCTCTCTTTCAATGCATGTATATGCTGGTTCCAACTGCCAATAACTTCTTTTCTTTTAATTTAAAGCCAAGCAATTCAGCACTTTCTTTCGTTAAGCCCAGATCTCTAACCAAATCGATAAGCTCGGTCTGAGTAAACAATTTGGGCTCTACACTTTTTGCATTACAATGAAATTCATCAGCATCTGGTTTATCTAAATCACGTTTTACATCACAAAATACTTCTGTTGGAATAGAACTTAAATCATCTGGTGATTCACGAACCAGCAAATCTACACCATGGTCGGATAGCGGACGGAAGGTTGGGGTAGCTTATTACTTTCTTGTTTTTCGAATTATGACCAGTAATATCAACACTGCAAAAGTAGCAATCATCGGAATGATTTCTTGGCTCCCTGCATATCGTAGGAACAGCAAATCTAAAGGCTTTTTTCTCCTTTTTGGACCATATTCTCAGATCTTCAACACACACATAACATACCTTATGCCCAAGATTTATCTTGATCACGAAGTTTAGATCCAAAGTATGGTAGATAAACCTTTTTCACAAAGTCTGTAATGTTTCTTTGGCGTTTTTTAATCACAAATAAAACAAAAACTGTCAGCAGAATTTTTGACTGAGCACATGTAAAGGAAATGGGAAAGTGATGTTAGGTTGACAGTAAACAAAACACCATCTGTTAATACAAGAATAAAACCGATCCTTTTTTTGCCAGAAAATGTTTTTCAGCAGTGCTACCAACGTCATCTACATTCATTACACCTCCTTTTCAAATTATTTTAACTATATAAAAGCTGTTAAATTCTTTAAAAAATCGCTTAATTTAATAAATTTAACTGCAAAGTGTGACGAAATGATGGGTGATACAGTTTTTTAAGTATCATATTTTGATTTCCCACCCTAAAAGACATAAGAATAAGATATTTTCAGCAAAAAAGTTTTTCCATCGTTGGCCTGTGTAATCCACCATTTATGGAGTAGTACGCTTCCATCGTTAACAAATGGTGGAAAGGAAGAAAGAAAATGTGTTAATCCTTTCGTACGCACTAACAGCACAATATAATTAAAGATAAAAATTGTCATTTTTGTAAGTAGGACCCCAAGATTCATAGCAAGAGTTTCGAATAATTTACTGTAGAATAACACACACTAAAGCGACTGACCCTACAGTACCACTCGAACCACGCAACCGACGGCAGACTAGCTACTGCTCAGAGTAATGGATACCTTGGGTACTGCGATGGCGTTGATCATGTCGAACGAGTACCAGTGCAACGACTGTGCTCAACTCCGCAACTACAAGAGTTTCAGCCCCTTCTGTGAACAAGTGTTCACATTTCAGAAAATGCGCGTTGCCGGACCAGTGAATACGGCACTTACTTTCCTTGTGTGAATATTTCTTGAACAAATTGTGCACTACCCGAAACTACCTGTCGACTACAATTTATGAAATATGTAGGTACTTCTGTACCATTGTTTATATAGTGCAAAATGGTGCAAATGGTGAAAGTAGATGCCTATATTTTAATTAGTTACTGGCGTCGTATCATCGCTGTGCAGCAGTAATATTCCCTTTTTTGTCGCGTGCCCCTTCTGCCTCAACAGGGGCGTCGCTACGCTGTGAGCTGTAGCCGGCCGCCAGGGAGACGTGTTGTGTTGTAGCGGCGCAGTGGCTGGGCGGGCCGTTCCTCTGCTCTGCTTTGTGGCACAGCTGGTGTGGTCGCACGACAGCTCTGGCCCCGCACCTGTCCCGGGGGCGGCGGGTGCTCACGCCAGAGCAGAGCAGGCTGTACGGCTCATCGCAGCTCCACGTACCTGCAACAGAGGAGGCATCCAGTGGCTGAAGCCCTTCACCAAGCACGCAGCGCTCAAACGCAATCTACCTTAAACTAGGCGCATACTTAAAAATTATAATCTAAAAGCTGGTTTGCTGCAAGTGAAACGGCAGTAGCATAATACGGAGGTGTGCTCACACTTTATGTAAATGAAAGAAAAAAATCGCAGCACCAAGGAGTTGTGCGACACAGAGGAAAGTTGGTAGGCGTGTTCCTACGTTAGAAAGATGATGTCTATTCAGATTTCGTGCCAGATGTAGAAGAGCGACTTTAAATACACGCTGTAACGGTTGTGAGCATTAGTTACCTTTGAGATTGGACGTGGTGGGTTGATGTCAGCCACAAATGTCTTTAAAGCAACAAAGATGCCATTATCAACAGATCACTGTTCGAACGAGGTCGTGTAGCAGGGTCAGGAGCAGCAGGATGTTCCTTCTCTCATTGAAGGGCAGGATGCAGGTCTGTTGCGTTTCTGATGAAAGCTGGTTGTGCCTAGGGGCCAGCAATGGCCATGTGTTCGTTAGAAGGTGGCCAGTTGAGGGCCTGCAACCAACATGTCAGCGTGCTAGACACACTGGCGCTACACCTGGAGTTATAGTCTGGGGTGCGATTTCGTATGACTGTAGGACCAGCCTCGTGGTCATCCCGTGCACTTTAAGTCTTTAAGAGAGTCTGGAGATTCAACCTGTTGTGCTGCCATTCCTGAACAGCATTACAGGGGGTGTTCTCCAACAGGATAACGCTCGTCCACATACCGCTGTTGTAACTCAACGTGCTCTACAGAGTGTCGACATGTTGCCATGGGCTGCTCGATCACCATATGTGTCTCCAATCTAGCACATATGGGACATCATCGGACGACAACTCCAGCATCATCCACAAACAGCATTAACCGTCTCTCTATTGACCGACCAAGTGCAACAGATACGGAACTCCATCCCACAAACTGACATCCTACCTGTACAAGACAATGCATGAACGTTTGCACGCTTGCATTCAACATTCTCGCGGTTACACCCGTTATTAATGTACCAGCATTTCACATTTTCAATGGCTTATCTCTCGCTTACATTAAGCTGTGATCTTGCAATATTAGTCACTTAAATGTGGTACCTATACAAATGTATTCCCAAAATTTCATTCATCTACATTAATTATTTTTTGGTGTTGCGAATTTTTCCATCGGTGTACTTGATCGACAGAGAAGTGATGTCGTTGGTTAGAAAATACATAAAACCTCATCGACCGCCCTTGACTGGATTGCGAACGAACAGTTGCACAACTGCTGGGCGACGACATACGAGAGGGTCTTTCAGGAGGAATAATAAATATATTAGGAGATGGTAGTACACATTAATTCAAATAAAACCAATTATGCGGGTTGTTCTACATACCTTTACCATCTGATGCTTTTCTGAGGTTAAGGAAAATGTGAAAAATGTAATGGGCCAGATGTGCACCTATGTTAGGGGCTTACACTATGGACAGGAATGCATAATCCCTACACGAAAACAAACATTTTTTTCAACACAAAGTTATGTTTTTTTGGGTACATATATGTTTATTTTCTACCGAGGTGACAACTAGAGGTACAGGTGACGGCACAGTTAGTTTCACTGCTCTAAACCTTATATCTTCTCGAATACTTAGACTTTAAGTAATGGAAAAGGTGCCACAGTTTCTGCTGCAATGCTGTAATGCCACAATGCGGGTTGCATGCACTATCCTGAAGCCTGCTGCAGGTACCCGTTGCTCTGCGCATTACGGCAGAACATGTGGCGCCGTTGCCATACTTTGAAGTCTAGGTTTAGAACAGTGAAAACGAGTCTGCCCTCATTAGTCTAGTTTTCATTTTAAAAAACATAAATTTGTGTTGAAAGTGATGTCTGCTTACGTTTGTGCACTGTAAATTTCAGCCCATTGTGTGAACCACTGACGTAGATGCAACCCTGGCCAATTGCATTTTCGTTTCTGAAATATATGAGGTGTGAAAGTTAGGTGGGACACCCTGTATAAAATAGGTATACATTTTTCATGCGTTGCATAGTTATAGCCGGAAGTAATCCAAACAAATACTGACATAAGCTGTCAATATATATAATTACGTTCAATATATGTAATTACGTTCAAAGATGATTTTTAGCGTTCAGCATCTCAATCGCTAAAAACGGAACCCTTACAGGATTACTTAGTTACCCGACTGTCTGTCTGTCCGTCTGTCTATCCGACGGTTAAGATCGTTTTTCTCAGGAACGGGTAGTGGTACCAGGTCGAAATTTAAGTTACGCAGTAAGGTCTAGGATCCCTTGGCGGTGCGAAAATTAAGCATTTAGGTCAATGCAGTCAAAAGATACGGCAATTATCTCACGCTTTACAACACTCACAAGCTCACTCATAAAAACCAGCAGGGTACTTCCAGTTGACCCAGATTCATGAAATTTGACAGCACGCTCACTGGTACTACATGCACCATGCGTGTGTCTGACAAGCAGTCACTCCTTGCCAGGTGACGCTACTATCTCCTGGACGACTTGATATCGATAGTAGGTCGGTCCCCAAAATGTTCTGGTTGATCAGTGTATAGAGAAATAGTCTGAAGGTGGTTCTATGAATTCTCTGCCAGGCACTTAATTGTGAAATGCATAGTATCAATAAGATGTCTTTCTTGTTCTTTGGTTAAGCTTACAATTGTCATATTTGGCTCCGAGATGTATCTATTTTGGTTCTGATTTGTCATGAAGATAGTTTTCCGGTGGTGGACGGCTGGCCATTATACTTGTGCGTACCGTTTCCAGCCTAAGTCGGTGTTCTCTGCTCTGTTTTCTGCTTTTCCACTTCGAGATAGCATTGTGATCCTCTCCCTTTTTAACTGACACACTAACGACCAGCCAGTACCTAATCGTACTAAGCTTTTCCTATATGCAGACGACGTGGCAATCACAGCACAGGGGAGGACTTTCGAGGATGTAGAGCAGAAGCTGCAGAAAGCACTCTGAGTCTTGTCAGAATATTACCAAAGTAACTACCTTAAACCGAATCCTTGCACGACTCAAGCAAATGCTTTTCACTTTCGATCTCGGCACGCAAAGCAAAAGCTCAATGTTTCCTGAAATAATACCACATTGGAACACACATATAAAAACAGCCTATTCGGGTGTAACGTTGGACAGATCTCTGACATACGAACACAACTGCGAAAAGATCCGTGAGAAGGCAACCTCCAGAAATAATATTTTCAGAAACTCGTAAACAGTAAATGGGGAGTAAAACCTACTGTCCTGAGAACCACTGCACAAGCAGCATGCTTATCTGCAGCTCAATACGCCTGCCTTGTGCAGACCATACCAACTCGCACGAAGAAAATCGACATAAGCCTTAATGGAACATGTCGAATAACAACAGGCTGTATGAAATCCACGACCCTACCGCTTTACAGAGCTGCTGATCTTGCGAGTTCCAGCTCCCGAAGAACACCTCACGAGTTCACAGAGAGGCTCAGACAAACCATCGATGATCGACATCCTCTATTTGGCACTGGATACGAGCCTGGATGCCTGAGATTCCGTAAACGGCTCATAAACACAGCCACTGAAAAGCCACAGGTAGTGTTTGGCGGCCCCACAACATGGAAGACCCTGAGCAGCATAAGAACAGAGGTGGCTTCGGTGGAAACAAACATGATCAGGTGGGGTCATGGTGACGTAGATGACGAAAAGTGCGGTTATGGTATTGTGCAAGACGTGGAACACCTCTTGGCCTTCCATATTGTTCCAACAGATGGGACCTCGAAGATTTTTGTCTGGACAAGAAAGAAGCCCTTGATATACCCAGTAGTAGGCTGAAAGACTATGATTGGTTTCTGGACACGAAAAAAGTAAGTAAAGTAAAGTAAAGTAAAGTTACTGTCAAATGCAGAGAAGACTGTTATATCTGAATCAGTCTCAACCACCACCTCTCATTGATGCAGACGAATGCGTCCTATCCTTCTGGCCAGAAGGCAGGGTCTCCCGGGAGGAAAGTGGCAGTAATGGCCTTACAAAGTACTTTTTGCGTACATATTCAGAAAAAAATAGAATTTGCGTACTCATATACGTTATTGTGACTTCAAAATATTCAATTACAAATGGTATGGAAGTGCAGAACATTTACGCGACTGAAAACGGTACATACCTTAGTAACAACAAATAGTTATTAACCGAAGTCACGCCAAGATCAATTATTACTGTGCAGTTGAGTATACAAGGCAATTAAGAACAGAGTAAATCATGTGTGAGAGCACAATATACGATACGGAAACATACTACGATGTGCAACCACACATTACTGCAATCGCGTGATGTCAGCTTCCTTTCGATGCTAGTATCTCCTCATCTAGAAGTAAATGGATTTAAAAAGATGAGATAATCGCATTTACTCCTAGTTTGTTAAGTTGCAGCACGAATTGTTAGACGACAAGTTAATGATAGAAATAAACAGCTACTTGAATTGCATCACTGCAGACTGCAGTGACAGACCGATTATGTTTATATATGAGCTTTAGCCTTCTCTCCACCTCCTGCAGGTTCGTTATTCTTCCTTTATTAGTCCTGCAGTAATAGACTGCATTTGGATCGATGCTGCAAGCTGTTTACTGCAATACATTTGTTTGAGAGAGGGAGGACGCGTGAGAGTGCAAATCGTGTCAACCGGCGACCAGCATACGTGACTGTATGTCACTTCTAAATACTCAGTCGTATTTCGATCAGTGAGTAGTTACGTGCGTATACTGTACGAATTAATGTCTGTAAACGTTAGCAACCAAATTTGGTGACGCAATTCTCATTTCAAAGCAATTTACGATGCTTTCACGAGCGGAGAATTTGTAAGTATTGTATATCAGCGTCCATTACGCAATGTTTGAAATTGCCAGACGATGAATTATCAGCGTATCGCCAGACGCACAAATTTCCCGCATTACTCTGCCACCACAGAAATCCGCTAGAGTCGCGAAATTAGAATTTCGGAATAAATACAATAAGGGTAGCTCTGATACTTCCCTTGATTGTTGATGGCATTTGTAAAGTGTGAACAAACACTACGAGTTGACCCAAGTGATGTAAGAGCTATGAAAGACAATTTTGTCTGTTACTTGTCTCGTGGACAGTAATGCGCTTTGTCGATTTCCACTCGTATGAGAAAAACGAGCGTCATGTCCATTGGCTTACGTCAGCGATCCCCCACATCTGTTGAAAGCTTGGGCTTTTGTAATTCGAGACAATGTCGACTCTGCACTAACTACTGAGGCGAGAGAAGTCCTGGGATACCTCCTAATATCGTGTTGGGCCTAATTTTTCCGGCGTAGTGCAGCAACACGACGTGATATGGACTCAGACATTGGAAATCCCATAAGAAATATTGAGCCATGCTGCCTCTATAGCTGTCCATAATTGCGAAAGTGTTGCCGGTGTAGAATTGTGCACATACTGACCTCTCGATTATGTCCCATAAATGTTCGATGGGACTCATGTCCCATAAGAAATATTGAGCCATGCTGCCTCTATAGCTGTCCATAATTGCCAAAGTGTTGCCGGTGTAGAATTGTGCACATACTGACCTCTCGATTATGTCCCATAAATGTTCGATGGGACTCATGTCGAGCGATCTGGCTAGCCAAGTCATTCGCTGGAAATCTCCAGAATGTTCTTCAAACCAATCTGCAACAAACATTGGCCGGTACAAGGCGGAATGTCATTCATAAAAATTCCACGTAAACACAGCCCACACCATTATGGAGCCACTACCAGCTTGCACAGTGCCTTGTTGACAATTTGGTCCATGGCTTCGTGGGCTCTGCGCCACACTCGAACTCTACCATCAGCTCTTACCAACTGAAACTGGGACCCATCTGACCAGGTCACGGTTTTCCTGTTGTCTAGGATTCATCCGATATTGTCAAAATCCCGGGAGAGACGCTGCAGGCGATATCGTGCTGTTAGCAAAGACATTCTCGTCGGTCGTGTGCTGCCATTGCCTATTTACGCCAAATTTCGCCGCACTTGACTAACGGATAGGTTCGTCGTACATTGATTTCTGCGGTTATTTCATGTAGTGTTGCTTGTCTGTTAGCACTGACGACTCTACGCAAATGCCGCTGCTCTCCTTTGTTAACTGAAGTCCGTCGGCCACTGCGTTGTGCGTGATGAGAGGCAATGCCTGAAATGTAGTATTCTCAGCACACTCTTGATGCTGTGGATCAAGGAATATTGCGTACCTTAATGATTTCCGAAATGGAATATCCCCTATCCAATTACCATTTCGCATTCAAAGTCTGTTAACAACCTAATCCACAGTTATGATTACACAACATCTGCAGCATGCTCCTGTACCTTCGGGTTAGAGAATGAAAAGTACTGAAAAACGATATGTGGAGACACTTACATTGAATAGCTATTTCTTTGTTGAAGCTACCTTGTAATGTGTCATAAATAACAGCTGGGTAACTAAAAGCAATCAACATACGCAGATAGATACGTGTGCTGAGGCTGACACACTAAATTTTATCCAAGTTAATTGTTACAGAGCGATTCGTATTGTGTGAAACGATTGCATTTTACATTCTGCAAAACATGTGTACACTGAACAGCCAAAAAAAACTGGTACACCTGCCTCATCTCGTGTAGGGTCCCCGAGAGCACGCAGAAGTGCCGCAACACGACGTGGCACGGACTAGACTAATGTCTGAAGTAATGCTGGACGGAATTGACACCATGAATCTTGCAGGGCTTTCCATAATTCCTTGAGATTACCACGAGGTGGAGATCTCTTCTGGACAGCACGTTTGCAAGGCATCCCAGATATGCTCAACAACGTTTATGTCTGGGGAGATTTTAAACTCAAACGAGTGTTCCTGGAGCCACTCTGTAGCAATTCAGGACGTGTGGGGTATAGCGCTGTCCTGTTTGAACTTCCCAAGTCTGTCGGAATGCACAATGGACATGAATGGATGCAGATGATCAAACAGGATGCTTACGTACGTGTCACATGTAGTATCTAGACGTATCAGGCGTCCCATATCACTCCAACTGCACACGGCCGACACCATTACAGAGCCTCCACCAGCTTTAACAGTCACCTTCTGACACCCATGAATTCATGAGGTTGTCTCCATACCCGTACAAGTCCATTCGCTCGATACAGTCTGGAACGAGAGTCGTATGACCAGGCAATATGTTTCCAGTCATCAACAGTCCAATGTCGGTGTTGACGGGCCCAGGCGAGGCGTAAATCTTTGTGTCGTGCAGTGAAAGGTGCACGAGTGGGCCTTCGCCTCCGATTATGTTTCGTTGAATGGTTCACAGGCTGACACTTGTTGATGACCAAGCATTGAAATCTGCAGCAATTTGCGGAAGAATTGCACTTCTATCGCGTTGAACGATTCTCTTCAGTCATCGTTGGACCCCTTCTTGCAGTATCTGTTTCCGGTAGTAGCGATGTCGGAAATTTCTTGTTTTACCGGATTCCTGATATTCAAGGTATACTCGTAAATGTTCGTACGAAAGAATTCCCACTTCATCGCTACCTCGGCGATGCTGTGTCCCATCCCTCGTGCGCCGACTATAACACCACGTTGAAGCCCTTATATCTTAATAACCTGCCGTTTTAGGAGCAGTAACCGATCTAACAACTGCGCCAGACACTTTTTGTCTTACATAGGCGTTGCCGATAGCAGTGCCGTTTTCTGCCTGTTTACATATCCTTCTGCACATATCAAAAAAAGTTTTGCATCACCCCGGTTCCGAGAGTTCCGGAACCTGTACTGAAAATTTGAATAGAGATCAACATAAACATCATTTTGGCCCTTTTTATTGCTCATGAAAACCACACATTGCATGTTGTACCACCATACAGCGAGACCTTCAGAGGTGGTGGTCCAGGCTGCTGTACACACCGGTACCTCTAATAGACAGTAGCTTGTCCTCTTGCATTGATGCAAGCCTGTATTCGTCGTGGCATACTGTCCACAAGTTCATCGAGGCACTGTTGATCCATATTGTCCCACTCCTCAACGGCTATTCGGCGTAGATCCCTCAGAGTGGTTGGTGGGCCACGATCCCAGAATTATTCGATAGGCTTCATGTCTGGAGAATACGCTGGCCATTCTAGTCGAGCGATTCCGTTATCCTGAAGGAAGTCATTCACAAGATGCGCCTGATGGGGGCGCGAATTGTCGTCCATGAAGACGAGTACCCCGCCAATACGCTCCCGATATGGTTGCACTATCGCTCGGAGGATGGCATTCACGTATCGTACAGCCGTTACGGTGCCTTCCGTGACCACCAGCGCCGTACTTCGGCCCGACATAACGCCACCCCAAAACAGCAGGGAACCTCCACCTTGCTGCACTCGCTGGACATGTGTCTAAGGCGTTCAGCCTGACTGGGTTGCCTCCAGACACGTCTCCGACGATTGTTTGGTTGAAGGCAAATGCGACACTCTTCGGTGAAGAGCACGTGATGCCAATCCTGAGTGGTCCATTCGGCATGTTGTTGGACCCATATGTACCGCGCTGCATGGTGTCGTGGTTGTGAAGATGGACCTCGCCATGGACGTCGGAAGAGAAGTTGCGCATCATGCAGCCTATTACGCACAGTTTGAGTCGTAACACGACGTCCTGTGGCTGCACGAAAAGCATTATTCAACATGGTGGCGTTGCTGTCAGTGATCCTCCGAGCCATAATCCATAGGTGGCGGTCATCCACTGCAGTAGTAGCCCTTGAGCGGCCCGAGCGAGGCATGTCATCGACAGTTCCTGTCTCTCTGTATCTCTTCCATGTCCGAACAACATCGCTTTGGTACACTCCGCGACGCCTGGACACTTCCCTTGTTGAGAGCCCTTCCTGGCGCAAAGTGACAATGCAGGCCCGATCGAACTGTGGTATTGACCGTGTGGGTATGGTTGAACTACAGACAACATGAGCGACGCACCTCCTTCCTGGTGGAATTATTAGAACTGATCGGCTGTGGGACCCCTTTCCTCTAACAGACGCTGCTCATGCACGGTTGCTTACGTCTTTGGGCGAGTTTAGTGACATCTCTGAACAGTCAAAGGAACTGTGTCTGTGATACAATATCCACAGCCAACGTCTTTCTTCAGGAGTTCTGTGAACCGGGGTGATGCAAAACTTTTTTTGATGTGTGTACTTGAATACGCACGCCTATACCAGTTTATTTGGCGCTTCAGTGTAAGTGTTCGTAAGTATGTCAATACCTTGTTCCAAAATTGCATTCTGAACAAAGTCGTTGCACTTAAAGATGGAGCGAATTATTCCTAGATCCGAAGAACTTGCAGTTCCGTACTTGTAGGCATTTGCCTGGACATTTTGCTGATTTAGTTGCAATTGAAGAAGAATCATAACCGGTGCCATATAAACTTGTAGAGCCTACTGTGGTGTCACCGCCAGACACCACACTTGCTAGGTGGTAGCCTTTAAATCGGCCGCGGTCCGTTAGTATACGTCGGACCCGCGTGTCGACACTATCAGTGATTGCAGACCGAGCGCCGCCACACGGAAGGTCTAGTCTACAGAGACTCCCTAGCACTCGCCCCAGTTGGACAGCCGACTTTGCTAGCGATGGTTCACTGACTACAGACGCTCTCATTTGCAGAGACGACAGTTTAGCATAGCCTTCAGCTACGTCATTTGCTACGACCTAGCAAGGCGCCATATTCAGTTACTATGTCTTCTGAACAGGTAATATTGTGAATTATGTACCGTCAAGAGCGACGTTCATCATTAATGGATTAAAGTTAAGTATCAAACTAATTACGTCCGCTTTCTGCATTCTAATTCCTTGTCATGTTCCAGACCTCACGTCAGTATAGTTCTTCCCTCCTCACGCCAGCCTGCGTGAGCTAAAACGCGTGCATTTCGGCCTCCTCTCGTAACACGGGGTTGGGTCTTCTGCCAACACAACACCTACTATCATACTATACTTTTTCTGGAACGTGTTCCAAACTGGTGCTCGAATATTAGCATTTAGTTTCAGCGCCAAGTTCTGCATTCGCGGTTCGGGCCAGGTTCGCCGTGTAGTTTATTCAATTTATTTTTATTCGACATCTGAAGACATCCGCGGAGGTTGAGCGCGCAAAAAAGTCCGTGCGGCCAGGAGTTGCGCGGTGCACGCGACTGCAGGGGGCGGCGGCCGCCGCTGCCACAGGCGGCCGGGGCCGCGCCGTGACGCGCCGGCGACGAATCCAATCAGCGGACAGGCCTCAGCAGCCGCTGTTCGGCGCGCGGTGTCGGCCGTCCTGGCGCGGAGAGCGTTCTTTCAGCGTCCCTGCACGTCTGGTCACTTCTGGCACATACATGTTCTTCTTTTTCTTCTTCTTCTTCTGCTTCAACTGCGCAATGCTTTTACCAGGTTGATAAATCCCATAAAAGTGTCTTAATTTTGCTTTAGTCTTACTTACGAATCGTGCACAGCCTGAGGTGCTCCCTTGTCTTTTGGCCTTCAGTTTGTTCCTCCACAAAAACCTGCGATCTCTTCATCTACAAACATACTCCGCAAACCACCATACAGTACCACTGCTAGTCATTCCCTTCCCTCTTGGAGCGAGGGAATATCTGCCTACATGCCTCCGTGCGAGCTATGATTTCTCTTGTCTTCGCTGCCCTTACCCGGAATGTACGTTAGTGGGAGCAGAACCATTATGCAGTCTGAAATGATAATTAAATGAAGACCCTAAGCTGTCGACAGGCTTTGATATACATCAACAGGACAGTCCAAAATGTGTGCCCCGACCGAGACTCGAACCCGGGATCTCCTGCTTACATGGCAGACGATTTATCCATCTAGCCATCTAGCCACCGAGGGCACAGAGGATAGTGAGACTGCAGGGATTTATCCCTTGCACGCTCCCCGTGAGACCCGCATTCCCAACTTAATATGCACATACTACATTCTTAGTGGCCCTACCCATTACACTCATTACTCGCGGCAGACAACCTTACCGATTTCCGTAAGAGTTCGGGCAAAGCGTGCGCGCATCCAGTACAGAAGAAGAAGGTCAACGGCCGGTTAGCCTTAACCATATGAAGATGGTATCTGTTCTTTCGGACATCTTCATATTATGGAGTCTGTCCCAAACGCCAGTACTCTAAACTTTCGAAATAGTTTTTCACGATAAGAACTACTTCCCCAAGGATTCCCATTTGTGTTTACTCACAGTGTTGATAGAATGTACTGATAACAAATCTAGCAACAGTCCTCCATGTTTTCTTCTATAATGACCTGATGGGGGTCCCAGGCACTCTCGAACAGTACTCAAGAATGGGTCGCACAAGTCGTCTCTTCATACGTCTTCCCTCTCATATTGGTTATAATCTGAAGAAAAATCTGCTAGTATTTCATTGTCTGTCATTTCTGTATCGTCAGAGCAGTTATTGCGGCAGTTACTTGTTTTCTCCTGGAGCAGTTGTAGACGAAGTTTGTTCATTCGGAGATCACGTTTTAAAGGATATTTAAATATAAATATTTAAATATTTAAATATTTAAATATAAATATTTAAATATAAATAATAATATAACACGTTCATCACGGCTGAAGACATATTCTAATGTAACACTATACGCCCTGAAGTTTAAGAAGAAAGAATACATAACTCTTGCATACAGGCGTTTACATTTTTGCAAGTCTAGTTTATCAAGGATGAGACAGATGGCATTATACAGGGTGTTCGGAAATTCCCGTTACAAACTTCTAAGACTTGTAGAGGGGAATGAGAGTGAATTATTTTCAAATGGCACCCGTGTCCGGAAACGTACCGTTTTCGTGCTATATCCATTTCAAAAGATGTCGGTAACGTAACCACAAGTGCCTTTAGGCGACACCGTCGCATCCCTTGTTTAACAATTCCGTCCACTAATAGCCAAAAAAATTGCTCTTGTACTCGTTGACGGGTTTTCTTAAACGGCCTCTCCTAATTCTGGCGCGTGACGTCTACTTGGAGCACCAGAGTCACGCATGCTGACGGTGAAGATACCCTTCTCGAAGCCGTTACGTAATTGTGGAGAACGATCTTGATGAAGGCGACGAACAGCTCTTCCATTACGTGAGCGTCGCCATTCAGAAAGATCACGTCGATGTATTCTGCAAACGTGTACTCAACCATGTTGCTCAACACTCATAAACACATGAATAGAGACAGAGAGGTAGGACAGAAGTTAAATAACATCAGCCGATCCGACGTAACCACCACCCACCATGACTGCCCTGTTGCTTACCTACTTATCAAACATGTTTTCAAACGGTCGTAGCACAGAGTGGTACATTTCCGGGAATCGGTTCCTATTCAAAATATTATGTACTCACTCCACTCTACAAGCGTAGAAGTTTGTAACGGGAATTTCCGAACGCCCTGAAGTGCGGATCATCTCGCCATCTACCTGAAGTAATTTCAGGAAACCACACTGCTGTGGTAAATCTGAATGGCTGAATGGAGATTACAGTCTCCATCCTCCCAAATACAAGGTCAGTCTGCTTGAAACAGCGCAACCACATTCGGTTTAGCCCTAATTTACAATATTGCTTTCTTCATACATTCACGCAAAGAAGTTACCTAGTAAAATGAAAAGCAAGTACTAGACTGTTCATTCATTTTCCAACGTTCATCACGGCTGAAGACATATTCTAATGTAACACTATACGCACTGTCAGCTGACATCACGATCATGACAACGACATTTGGTTTCCATTTTGTGTACCACAACTTCCCACTAGCTTTCCTGAGAAACTGAGTCAGCATCTGCCAATTATGAATGACATTTCCAGCTTAGAAGAGGGTTAGATGTTAGTATTATCCACTGCACACTTCGATTAAATTTTTTTCCAGAAATGAGAAAAAAACCAAAGCTCAAAAATGAGTTGTGAATTCACAAAGGTATTTATTGTCAGTTACTTGTGTTATATATTCTTTTACGAAATCCCTATTATGTATAGAATTTACTGCTTAACATGTACTTTTTAACTGCCTTTTAAATACGTCCTTTTCAGTAATCTAATATCCTTATGTAAGTTATTGCAAAATTTTATTTCTTGATATAAAACGCCGTTTTGAGTTTTATGTTTATTTTTTTCTCGGTAAATATAAGTTCGTTTTAGATCCTATTTCACGGTCATGGACAGAGTTGTTGTGCAGTAATTACAAAAGAAACATTATGTTCATAACTGATTCGCAAACACTCTAACACGATAAAGTTAAAACGACTAGTGTTTTGAACCTTATTACTGTTATTACTTTTATAGCCCTTTTCTGTAGTTTTCGCATTTGATCCCCAGAAAATAACTCCTTAGCTAACGACTGAGTATAAGAGTTGCGTGTAATTAAAAGGCAGTAGCTGTTACACAATGCTGATATCACCCTAAGGGCATCACATTCTGATGACATTCTGTCTTTATGTGTTGATACAACTTCAATTGACAATCTATATGGCCTAAATTTTCTTTCAGTTAGCTTACGCTTTGGTTTAAGAGTAGAAAGATCATTGTCTTAAATAACTTTATTCTTATGTATTGCGAGTTTTCTTCTTGAAATTGTAATGCATACGGACAGACATATGTTCAAATCTAGACAGCCTTACATCAATATCTTTATAACTAAGAAGTTTGAAAACCTCTGGCCGAAATACAGCTAAAAGGAACCTTATTTTGTGCCAACGAGTCACCTTTTGAGAACGCTCGCCCAGGGGAAATCAATACCAGATAAAGATCTCAGCGATCCGTGAGAAGCGATGGATCTCCGATGTGGCCAGAGATGCTTTTCTCTCTAAAGCGATGAGCCGACTTTCCAGCGCCGACTTTCCAGTGAAGTTTTTCGCGGGGTGAGTAACATCTGGACTAAAAATCTGCAAGAGAGTTCCTTACAGATTCATCTAAAAGAAATAGCAGAGTTGGAGAAGTCAGGACGCCAGTTTCCGAGAAATGCAGACGTGTAGACGACTATATTTGGTGAAGTATGAAACTTAGCTGAGGGGCGGGAGAGTAGCTCGAAATTGCTTAAGAACTGTGTAAATGGGTGAGTAACGATTGCTTAACGTTGCAAAAACTTTGCTAGGAGGGCAGATATTGTCTTATTAACAAAAACATCGTTCGCCAGCGTTTTGAAGAAACTTTTTCATGGGCACATAGGAACCGTGAAAGAAAGAACTCGGTATAAGAGGAGAATGCCTTCAGTTTAGGATACGATGGAGAATGAACTTCATTTCGGGGTACGGTGGAGAGCACTTCTTCTGGGGATCGTGATGAGAGACAGAGAACGGAATGACAGAGAGCACGCTTTTTCTAGAGGTACGATAGTGAGCTGATGTATTGCAGTCTGCTGTAGATCACAGCGTCCGCTACTCTCCATGCCACTGAGCGTTGAATATGGCGAGAAATCGCTGCTTGGGTGAGCAGAGTATGAGAATTACCGTGCGTTTCTAGGCGCATTATTAGGATTAGCAACGTTTTGCGAATCTAACACCTTTTTCGAGTGACTGATTGCTCATTCATCCCTTGAACAGCAATGTCGTATTCTTCTGGCAGTCACTGTGTGTCCATCACGGATTTATCTTCGCATAACTCATGCGCAGATTACAGTTTCATCACATTCACTTAAGCTCTCCAGCCTTTGCCAGGACATTCAAGTGTTAGAGTTGTATTGCCCGCCGGAGTGGCCGAGCGGTTCTAGGCGCTACAGTCTGGAACCGCGCGACCGCTACTGCCGCAGGTTCGAATTCTGCCTCGGGCATGGATGTGTGTGATGTCCTTAGGTTAGTTAGCTTTAAGCAGTTCTATGTTCTTGGGGACTGATGACCGCAGCAGGTAAGTCCCAAAGTGCTCAGAGCCATTTTTTTTTTCGCATTGCCCCATGTCAACAATTGTTAATTTTCTTATTCTCTGCCTTTCTCACGATCATACAGATCTTGTAATAATTTGCTATTCGTGTGTCTTGGCAGGAACTTCGTGAAAAACAGGGGTTGATATGGACCAATGTTGTATTTCATAGTAGTTTATCACTCGGCTTGTTATGTTTCGTGAAGTGAAAAGCCACGTTTTATGTTAGATAGGGCCACCCCTGACCTATTAGTTATCCGTTGCACAAGAGCTTTTCAGCTTTTATTAAATGGCGGTGAGCCAATGGGCATGCGAATGAATCTGAAATCCGCAGAGGCACCTCTAGCTCAGCTGCGCTGTCACACTACGTAAATGAAGTAATCTTTGGATACACATAACGACATACAATAACTTCACTTTAAAATACATACAGACATGAACTGGAAAAATCACACAGACTCAGCTGGAGGTATAAGAAATGATCATTGTCGGCAAACTGTTAGGATACTAAGAAACTACAGTGTGCCCTAGAAGAGACTGCTTATAAAAGACTTGGATGGCTTCTAACAGAAAACTTGTGTGTGAAAGTATACAAAAAAGAGCAGTGCTCGCGGAAAACGTAATAGAAATACTTATGGCTGAGGGTAGATGGAAAGCTTTCTTGTGATTATTACGTTCAAGATCTTGTTTAGAAACTGAATGCTGCTATAAGAACAATCTCCACTGTCTCTGTCAAGGAAACACTAAGCTTCGTTGTTTTTCTTATTTCCGCTGTGTTATCTCGTATGGTGTTATATTTTGAGGCAACTCTGTGTTCTCACCAAGAATCCTCTTAACCGCCGGCCGCGGTGGCCGTGCGGTTCTGGCGCTGCAGTCCGGAACCGCGGGACTGCTACGGTCGCAGGTTCGAATCCTGCCTCGGGCATGGGTGTGTGTGATGTCCTTAGGTTAGTTAGGTTTAAGTAGTTCTAAGTTCTAGGGGACTTATGACCTAAGATGTTGAGTCCCATAGTGCTCAGAGCCATTTTTTGAATCCTCTTAACCCAGAAAATACAGAAAATAGTAGTCAGACTTATATGCGGTGTCGGCTCGCGAAATATATTTAGGTCGTTTTCAGGCTACTCTGCTATCCACGTACATTTTTCTATAATGGGATTTGTTGGATGGTTGATTGGTTGATTGATTTGGAGGAGGAGACCAAACAGCGTGGTCATTGGTCCCATCGGATTAGGTAAAGAAGTCGTGCCCTTTCAAAGGAAACTTCCAGGCATTTGCCTGAAGCGATTTAGGAAAATCACGGAAAATCTCAATCAGGATGGGCGGGCGCGGGTTTGAACTGTCGTCCTCCCGAATGCGAGTCTAGTGTGATAACCACCGCGCCACCTCGCTCGGTGTGGTATTTGTTGTTGACAACATTGATTCATTCAGAAGGGACTACAGTCTTCATTCAAAGAACGCTAGAGGGGGAAACGGTATGCACTAGGATAGCACTTCCTTAAGAACTGTACAGAAGAGTGTGCTCCGGTAGAACTGAAAACAGTTGAGTGATAAACCTAAGTATGCTAAGCCAAGTTGAAACGTTTCATTGTGGTACACTCCTCTTATTGCAATGAATTCAGAATTTTTCTTCGTAATATATTATTTACTCGTATGCTCCCTCACATCTTTCTCGTATTTTATTGGTTAATCCCTTTGTTTATAAATTTTCTAATCAGCGTTCTGCGAACAGTCTACTGACCTGTCGCATGACCAAGTGGCTGCTCGAAACATGCACCTCGCCACTGGAGCAGGCCGGTGAGAGTAGTATTATGCTGTGGAGAACTTTCGCCTAAGCTTTCATGGGATCTATGATAGTAATCTAACGTATCATGAAAGCTGAGGATAACGCGAACGTTAGTACGAACTATCTGTTACGTTCTATTTGCATCCTTTCATGCTTGTCTTCTCCGACGGCGATATTAACTTCCTATCAGGATAACTGTTCGTGCCCAAGTCCAGAAGCGTGCCACAATGGTTTGAGGAGCATGCTAACTCACGCTGCGGTCTTATCCATCAAATTTGCCTGATGCGAACGCGACAGAACGCATCGCGCCACATACCACTGGCCCGTAATTTACGGTAATTGCTTGACTTGTGCGTACACATCTGGTGCCACATATTACCACAAAGCTATCAAGGCCTTGTCTAATTCATGCCATCCACAATCCATGCTGTATTGCATTCTAAAGGTGTACCAAGTTGCAAACGTTCCGGCTGATCGTTATATAGTTCCATGTCAGCAGTCTGCGCCGCTATAGCATTGATTTAAGTGTATACAGTATTGAGTACTTATTGTTCACGAACAATTTATTATTGCCATTTGTTAATAATTCTCGACTTATAGAAGTCTATGTGAGTTTACTGATCTGTTTTGGGATAACTATGACGATTACTATACAGGGTGTTACACGTGATGCGATAACTGTTGCCTTAATATTTACCCAATTCAGTGTTTTTCTTTTTCTCTGCATCTAACAGTCTTCCTGCAGACACGTCGCGTAACTTACCACGTAGCGTTTTCTGCATGGTTGTAACTATGCCACAAAGTGAACTATGCCTGCCACTACAGACAAACCGTTTTGCATCCATTTACCCACACTGCTGCCCAGGGGACAATAAACATTAATGACTTACTTTGACATACGTTCTTGGAGGTACTAACCAACCCAAAAATATACCACTCTAAATAGCTATACTTATTTGTCTACAAATGATGTAAATAATGATATTGTTCAATACTTTGTCCTCAGATATCAATAGAAGCGTCTGCACTTATACTCTAAACACCCTGCATAACAGCTGATCGTCATCAACCAAGAACAAAATACGTAAAAAAAGTGTCAAATATTCCTGCGGGATGAACTATTGGCCTCAAACAGAAGAAAAGTTCTTATAATGATATGTTCATAGACCGATACCTGTTAAGATATGGGCCGTTTCACTTGGGCCGACTAACATGTAGTATTCGGTGGTGCAGTTCGTCACAAGAGATGATATAGGCATTACCACTATACGCACCTGTGGGCATACGCAAATCCTCGAGCAATTATGGATGTGAGGCATCACGATCGTCTCATCATTGTATCGACAGGAACTGTCGGTGGCAGACTCTTAGGGTCATACACTTCACGAAACCAATTAACTGGTACCGTGTAACCTGATTTCCGCGTGCTGAAGTACCAGTGCTGTTGGAGAACGATACCTCTGCAGAAAGACAACGACTGCGGTTTGCGCACAACAGTGCATTACCCCATTTTCTGCGGATCGCGCTACAGCACTTCACCGCAGCGTTTCATGGGCGATGGATTGGTCGAAGTGGTCCCGTAGCATGGCTTGCCCATTCACAGGACCTGAAACCGATAGTTCATGGTGACATTTTAGACACTGGTGCACGCCCAACACATTGACAATGTGCATACGCTACAGGAGCTGGTGCCCAAACGTGTGACGCAGTCCGAATGGGAGAAAGGTGTATTAGAAAGAGTGCGTGACTCGCTGCGGAGAAGGGCTAAGGGATGTGTCATGGTGCATGGTAACCACACACAACACTGTCCATAGGGTCTACTTCTTCATAAAAAATGGATGGGCATGAGAAAATACTCTGGCCTATATCTCCACAGGTATTGGATTTTAGACATATCATTATATCCACTTTCCTTCTAGTTTTGATTCATTTTACCTACTGTAGGAACACGCAACGTGATAACGGGATGAAGTGTATAGTTATTTAAAAATTCGCTGAAAGCATCTAATAGCCAATAGGACGGCACAGATGTGACAGCAGGCCCTATCAATATGTTTCAAAGCGCCGAGCATAAAAATGAGATTTTTCTTGGGCTCATACCTCAAGTTCTGTTCGTGATTAAAAGGTATGGTCAGATGTTCCGGATAGCTCTTCGGCTGGGGACGAACTGTATACCCACCGGAAGGATAGTCTTACTATAACTATCCTATAGCACGCGGTCGAAGTTTGAATATTACACACTACCTCCGAGAGAGGCAAATAAAGTAAAATTGTTGGTACTTTTACTATTAGATGTGATCTACGGTGCGCCTTAAGAGGCTCATGGAGACAGCATTAAGTTCATGGGCGGTTCCTGAAAAAACAGAAAAAGCGTTTTTCGCCATTCTAATGCCGTCAGCAGCTGATATCCAAAAAACTAACCGCAAAAAATTGCTCAGATTTTAACGGTATATCTCTAGGTATTCATCTATGAGTGCCATCCTCGCGTTTACAAAAATCTTTAGCCGTTATCGAAAACAATGGTTTTGGTTACCAAAACGGGGAACTTGTGGTAGAGAGAGGTGAATTGCATGTTGAAAAGAGAGCCAACATGTTCGCAGGCCAGAATTTTTGGGAAAAATTTTAAAGGTGCTGAGAAATGTAGAATGAGGCATCTGGTACCCCACATTTCAGAGTCAATTAAACAGAAGCATATTCGCCTATTTTGTTCTCCGTTAGGAGCGACTTGTTGCTTGTGGAGCTGTGAATAAGGTGAACATTTCCGAGGAAAACCAATGGCAAGTTAATAAATTTAGGAAGCGTTGTTCAAAAAAATGAACGACCGAAAGAAACTTACACCACAATATTTGACTGTGGTAGACGATTCTTATCAAACCTGAGGCGCCTCTCTGTTTTGTGAACCATCCGATGAAATAGGCTCCTAGTACGAGGGTAACGACGTACCGCGCTGCCATACTGGGATACTGGCCAAGGTTGATATCGTCACTTATAACCGTTCCGCCTGTCGTATAGCCACGAAGTTTCTTGTAGGACCACCGACTGAGACAAGGAAGGGGTTACGGTACGGCTGCTGATTTAATATACGCTTCCCGAACAATAAGGAAAATCCGCTGCAAGAAGTCGGACTGCAGTTTCGCTGCGGGGCAATGTGCTCGCTGCTACGAGAGATATCACAAAGACGGCGGTGTTCCGGCGGTTATCTTTGGCCGATATTTTCTGAGAGGTGTGGTCGCGTTCGAGACCGCAATCGCGCGCCTCTGTGCGGCGGAGAGTCCAATAAGGGCGCAGCACGCAGGCTGCAGCGGCCGGCGCGTCACCCCCCGCCAGCCCTTCAGTGCGGGGGAGGGGTGGGGGGCTGGAGCGCGTGATTCGCAGTGCGCGCTGCTCTGCCCCCGGGGAGAGATTCCGCGCCGCCGTGTTATCTCTGGAACCGACTCTAACTTACACCCGATCCGGATTCTCACAAATATTAAACAGCCACCCCTCTCTCGCCGCGTGCATTTCCTTCGCTGCCCGGTAGCGACACAGCTGTTGGCGCGCGGAGCACAAGTACAATTCACAGACCGGACTCAATCACAGAGCGAAACACATTTGCCTTCCTTCTGCGCGGTTTTGCTGTAGTCTCGTCGGAAAATTTGTTTGACGTAGCTCTCTGCGCTAACCATTTTCTTGCTGTTCCAGTCTGCGTTTATATCAGTATTACTTTTGCTGTTGTCAGTTACTTTGCTGCAAAAATACTAAAAGTCGTATACATTTTTAACATTTTCCTTCAGGAAACTCCTTCAACATGTCTTATCACTATTTTCAGTACCCTGTTATCTAAGGGTGAAAACTTTTTATATTTCACGATTGAAATATTTGCTTCTATTCTGCTCCTGGCGAGATTTTTTTTTTTTAGTTTTTGTGAATACATTAACTCTGGCACAACAAAAATGGTTCATATGGCTCTGAGCACTATGGGACTTAACTTCTGAGGTCATCAGTCCCCTAGAACTTGGAACTACTTAAACCTAACTAACCTAAGGACATCACACACATCCATGCCCGAGGCAGGATTCGAACCTGCGACCGTAGCGGTCGCGCGGTTCCAGACTGTAGCGCCTAGAACCGCTCGGCCACCCCGACCGGCTCTAGCACAACAATTTTTATCTTTATGCATCTACTCCAGCTTCCACATTCCACACTACTTGAGTATAACACAGAGCTTTTCGTTGTCCAAAATGCATAATGTCTCACTAATTCGTGACTATACAGGCAAGCTCATGATACAGATACTTTATATTTTATTAAAACAGGCTTTCGTCTTAAGGTTATCTTTGTAAGTTGTTATTCATTTCTATTAGTACAATGGATATTTTAAAGCGTTTCTCCATTAGCTTATTGCACACAACAGTAAACAAAAGAAAGAAATTTAACGACATTACTTAAAACAGTCTGACAAAGGTCAGGTAGTTTATTGGTCTCACACCTGTACAAACCTACTGATTTGGAAAGAATTTTTTTTATGGTTGTTCGATAACGAATGGGAAAGGTAAATCTGAGGGCATAGGCTCAGAAGAATAAGAACGGGGAGGGATGATTTTTTTGTCAAATCTGCAGAGTGCGGGAGGGCATTGTCGTGCAGCTGTAATACATGACGCAGTTTTCTTGGTCATTTTACGTACACTCCCATCGGAAGATTCTCAGTTGTTTGTAACAAATTTCAGACGTAGTGCACACACCGTTGGGGAGCAGTTCGTAGTACACGAGTCCCTTTTTGTGCCACCAGATACAAAATGTTGTCTGTTAAGACTGCCGTTTGCTCAAGAAGATGTATTTTGCTGTTATTAGGGCTCAGACGTTAATTTCTGTTTACGAAGTTAACGTAAAGGCGTCATAACTCGCAACAAGCAACAATATTGCAAAGTAATGAGTGATGACCAAACTGAGGTCTTCCAACCGAAAACACAGGCACAGTCATCCCTTTGATTTTCGCTGCTTTGAATTAGATCATGCGGTACTCATGCATGCGACTTCAGAACCTTGTCCATTGAATGAAATGTTTCACGAAGGTTAAATGGTTTGCAGTGGATCACATTCGTCAAATTTTAGGACTTCCTGAATGGACGTGATTTTTTGATAGCTCTCCCTCCACGCACAGCACAAATGTTTCGAGCTGCCTCGTCTACTTCCATACCTCCAGCAGACCTAAAGCGAACAACGTGCTGAAAATGTTGGACCTCCTCCTACCTGAGACTATTCTACAACGCTTAAACAACATTCATGAGTTTCTAAGTTTCAAATACAATACTTAACTGTAAGACAAATACTAGAACTTCAAGTCAAAAAAGACAGCTGACAAATAGACTCATGCCAATCTATGCGTCAACATGCCAAAAGTACAGACGTTGCGAACTTAAACACATACATTTTTTAAGTATCTTTTAATGTGTCTGTAGTTTACACTTCAATATTTCAAATTTCGTCTGTTGCACGATCAGTGGCCGTATCGTTGTGATACTGCATGTTACTCACTCGGCGAGTCGAAGTTATTTTGCGCGGTAGAGCAAACTGCATTAATAGACAATTGTATGCTTGTCAGTGCGACTGCAGAGATGCTCCCAAGGTGCGCCACGTCGCTATCACCAGGATGGCCAGTGACCTGTGGGTAGTGGCGGTTGGCCGGTGGCTGACGGCGGTCAGTCCGTGGTCGGTGGTCGGTGGTGGGAGGTCTCTGCCCGGCAGCCGCAACATGGCGAGGAAACTCTCGACCAAAAATTACTCTGATTTTCACGCAGCCATGAACACTTCTGCGGGAATGTTTCTGAGAGGTTCTAGTGTTATTAGTCTGTTAGAAAGTGAAGCAAATTATCTTTTAGCAGACAGACAAACGCGATTTTAAAAATGAAGGAGCAAACAGACCCGAATTCGCTACTTCGTGTCTGGTTGCGCGACGTTTATCACAAGACTACGAGCAGTTACATCACTGTTACACCTCGAGTGGAAGACAAATTGTCCTCCAGGAATTTCCACAGCCCGCTGTGTTGCCAGAAAGTGCAGATGACAGGACTTGGGATCGTGAGGTCGGTCAAGTGTATCTATGGAGGACACAGACTTAGTCTCAGCGGCGGCCAGATTACATGTCAGACTCTGATAATGAGGCCACCACATCACAGAAAATCGGCTGTAGCAGAACACCGAGCAGCCCATCTACTTACAAGAATCTGGTGTGTTTGCCTGGCAACCAAGAACTCAGCAACGAAGAATAATAGGTGCTATTGAGAGGGTTAACTGCCCAGACAGCAGGGAGAGGAAACGTGGCTGCAGAGTGCCGACATCGCGCCATCCAGTGTCCCAACTGGCCACGTGTATTAATTATGTAGAGGATTATCAAGGCCAGGAATAAACAAGCGGTCCCTGCCATACTTTCCTGTAAACAGTTGCTTGATGCACGCTATCGATTGCCGGCCGGTGTGGCCGAGAGGTTCTACGGGCTTCAGTCTGGTTTGAATCCTGCCTCGGGCATGGATGTGTGTGATGTCCTTAGGTTAGTTAGGTTTAAGTAGTTCTAAGATGTTCTCAGATGTTAAGTCCCATAGTGCTCAGAGCCATTTGAACCATTTCAACCACGCTGTCGATTCTCTGTTGCTAGTGCAGCGCAAACAAAAATCTTACTTTTGTTTAACAAATGGCTCTGAGCACTATGGGACTCAACTGCTGTGGTCATAAGTCCCCTAGAACTTAGAACTACTTAAACCTAACTAACCTAAGGACAGCACACAACACCCAGCCATCACTTTTGTTTAACCACTCAGGGATCTGGGCCATTGGTGATCCAGGACAGTGATATCGACTGTCACGTGACAGCCAGAAATGAAGTTATATATATGGGATACATATTTCAGAACCCATCACTTTCGTCGCCCTGAAGTGGAAGCAAGCCGGTCGAAACCACGGTTTTAGTTTTAGACATTCTTTCTAGTTTTACAGAATGTCTGAATGGACTTTATTTGAAAACAATACCCTTTTTCATGTGCTGCTCAAGATGTTTTTCTGGAATAATCAGCACCATTTCTACGGCTATTTATACATCTTAGCTGTGGTGTTGACATCGCCTTCCGTCGACTTGCTTGGGAATAATGATGACGTCTCTTGCGCACGTGCACAAGTGTACGTTCAGTGTGCAGTTACTTTACTTTCCTGTCGCCCAGTAATCGTCTAATCTTATGCAGAGCGTTTCGTCCAGAGTATGACAGAAAAAGCGTAATACGCTATCTGTAATCCCCGAGAGAGCTTAATTATAATCGCATTCGTTATGTGAAATGTGTACTGAATTCACAAGAGATTGATCAACAGGTAAACACTGATTATCACTGTTGTTTGGTTGCAACACACTAGTTAATTTGTAATGGAGAGTTTTATAAAGTGCTATACTTACAGCCTTGGGCATGGGTGTGTGTGATGTCCTTAGGTTATTTAGGTTTAAGTAGTTCTAAGCTCTAGGGGATTGATGACCTCAGAAGTTAAGTCCCGTAGTGCTCAGAGCCATTTTTATACTTACAGCTTCAGAAATTAACTACCAAAATTACCGCGCAATGCTTTCTTAATGTGCATAAAACGGAAAAATCTATGTAATTCGAACTATTTCCTACAGCGCAACGATCCCAGCGACTAAGCTGTTGTAGCTGGTATAAAATGCGAAGTGCCCGTAAACATTGCACCAGACATTTGAGGAAGAGTCTAAAACGGTCCGAAAGCTAGCTTATTGAAGAATAAATGCTTAAAAAAGGATTATAAGGTGACTGATCGCAGTATTGACACAAAGCATCCGCTATTTTAATGACAGTCGCAGGTTCAATGTCCATAACGAATAAGACACAATTATTAGTCAGAAGTTTTTCATTAACAAGGCTACTGGACGGCAAACTACAAATATTTTTCGTTAGCAAATGACGTATCATCTCATCAGGTCAATGTGACGAAACTGAACACTTGCAAATATTACATTCTCTGAAGAAAATGTTTTTTGACTGTTTTCAAATATTACGATAGTCATATCATCCGTAAATTTGTTTTTTTACATTTTTTTTGTTATTCCAGGAATAGATATTTCAGAAGTAAAAATAGCGAATAATAACTTTTAGGTTGTCATTCGTTTGTAGGAAATTTCGTTTGTGGTACCGACTGGTATCACACAGTAAATACACCAAAAGAAAACCTCTGAGATAATTATAAATGCTATAATATAAATACTTCCTAATATTTTTTGTCGTGCAACTCGCAAGACATCGATAGATATCATTATATCGTCCCTTGTCTTTTTGACTCTTTGAAATATTTTAACGATGTTCTTTGTTGCTCCCTTTAATTTACCTGGGACAGAAAATAAAGTGAATATGGTTTCTGATCAATTTAATTCCTAACGTTTCCACATCTCTCTGTTACGAGAAATATAAAAACACGTAGGACATATTGAACCTAGTGGAAAGAATTATGTTTACAGTGCGGAAAAAGAAAGAAAAGAATTTCTCTGTCTTCCTGCTGGCAGGAAGCCAGACACAACAACACGAATGTAAAAAGCATGTTAGAGAGCAAACTGCTCAACTGACCTGAAAGATACCACTTCGTTAAGCTGGGTACTTAGAGTCTTATCAACTGTGGACTTGTTCCTTCGAGTAAACGCAAATTTCCAAGTCTAAAATATTGGACCGAGGAAGCGAATCATGTTCTCGAGAAGATTAGGAACAAATTACTTGAACTCTGAAATACTGCACAGTCTCCATCCCTCTCTCTAGCCTCGTTCTTTTTCCTTCCTTATCTCGCTTTTCTTTCATTCCTTTCCTTTCCCCTTCCAAATATTGTTGCTCTCGCTTGCACGCTCGCTCGAGTGGTCTGGACCTGAAAATAGTTCCTTTTTTTGCCACGGATATGTTTCCAGCGTCCCGCTGAAAGGCCTTCGTAGTATCCATAAAACCTCCCGTTCTCCTTAGTTAGCATTCATCAATATAATTATGTTGTTGTAGAGGTGCTCGAAGAACGCCCAAGTAAATAATGCCAGATCAGCTTTTACAGTGGAAAAGGGGACATATCGATAAAGAAGCAGTACTCTTGGTTTATAGGTAAAAATTCGAGTAATGGAAGAGCGATAAAGAACGAAAATTAAAGAATTTTTTTTCAGAGTCAAGAATGCTTGTACCAAAATAAGTATACCTGTTCTGGTGATTTATTTGCAACGTTGCGTACCGCAGGTAATGCTGTAATGATACTGTGAACAACGAGGACTACACAGCAGTAAGTAAAAAAGGAGATAAATGGAAGAAAAGAATGGAAATTATGGTGTAACTTGCCTTGGACGAGGAGTGGATTGGAAACGGGGCTCAAGCTCGGATTAGGGAAGGAATTCGACATCATCCTTGTGAAACGAACCATCCCAGTACTAGTTATTTTTATTTACTCAATGTTATAGCACCTTAGTCCACCAGCGAAGCTGACTGAACAGTGTAGACGGCTCTCATGCGAAAAACCCGAGTTCGATTACCGGCACTGCCAAGAAATTTTTCTTAGTGCGAATAGTGGGAAGACTGGTAAGAGGTGCACTCAGCCTCATTGTACCGAATGATGACCTGTTTGAATGGAAAGAAGCGGCTCTAACTGGAAAGTCGGAAGAACGGCCGGGAGAGCGGTATGCTCACCACATGCCCCTCCATACCACATTCACATGAAGCCGCAAGGCAGAGGATGTCACTGCGGCCGCTCGATATCCTGTTCGGCTTCATAGACTGTTACCTAGTAATGACAATAAGGTTGAAAAGAAAGTAAGATTAGTATTGTTATTAAAAGGTATCTCCACAAAACAGGCCCAGAAGGCAGCGAGATGCCCTCCGGATGCCGTGTCACCCTCTGCCACGGGGCCTCATGTGGATACGGCATGGAGGGTCATGGAGTCAGCATATCACTATCCCGAGGGTTAATCCATAGAGTCGAACTATTTCAAAAACTCATATCTTGGGAACTATTAGAGATAGAGCAAAAGAGCATCGTGCTCTCGAAGTTTTTTTCCGTTGAACCACAGTTTCATAGTATACGCCATTCGTCGCTCGTAGATCATCGAGGAGACCTTCGAGTTCCGTCCATGAACAGGCCAGCACTGCAGCAACAACATTTCGACCGCTTCATTGATTCACGCACGAATGATGTCAACATTACTGACTGGTGTTGTGTACACAAGACCTTTGACGTAACCCCACAAAAGGGTGTCACAAAGGTGTGAAATCACGACAGCGCGTGGGCCGTGCGGTAGGACTATCACGATCCACACACCTGCCAGGAAACGTATCATTCAGCACATCCCGCACGTCGAACTCCAATGCAGGTGTGCACCATCATGCTCGAAGATGATTGACGTTTGTAGCCTTTTGACCAGTGGTAGTAGGAACCGTTGGAACATGTCCAGGTAAACATTTCCCGTCGTACTTGTCTCTGTGGAGGAAAACGGGCCTATCACACCGTCGTGCATTTGGCCACCCCGAACATAAAGCTTCGGCCTATCACAGATGTGTCCATACGTGTTGTATGGGTCTTCGGAGCCACAAATTCTAATGTTGTGGCGATTCAATGTCCAAAAGTGTGGAACGTTGCTCCATCTACAACAAATGATAGAGGGAGAAAGGCTTTGAGACCTGTTACGACACTCTCTAATTGTTTTCAGGTTATCATTCTTGAAATGGTAGCTGGGCTTTAAGGAAACACTGTACAACTATCGTCACCATCGTTGTTAACTCCAACTATAAGGGTCGCCTTTTAAATGCGTATTTACTGCAACTAGATGCACTGTTGAGATTTGACGTAGTTACTGTTACAAAATTTATTTGCTACTGTTGAAGGAATGGTAGATTAAGTACTGGCGTCTTCTTGGCAAGTGCTCAAAGGAACAGTGTTGTGAAAAAATGCAGTTTCTCGTGAAGGTTTTCGTCAGACGTTCTTCTCTCGATTTTCCTAATGGTCTCACTCAACAAGACGCCTCCAATCGTTTCAACAATTTGTTCCCCTAAGTGAAGGTTAAATCAAGACGGTCATCATCATCATCATCATCATTATCATCACCGTCGTGACAGTGCCAGCTGTAACACCGCACGTCAGTGGGTCATTTGGTGGAGGAAAATATTGAATTAATGTCTCACTGCATACGTTGACCACCTTTCCGAATCGTGTTTTTGGGGAACCAACATCAGAATGGGAAAAGAAGTTTTCCAATATTGCTTCGTATGCTTGCAAACGCGTATAAATATTAAACGCACAGTTTGCGTTCTACGACGGTTACTGTTCAGATGTTTAACTCGTCCACTGCTGCTTGTGGAATTGAATTAGTTGTGACGAAGTTGATCATCAGGCAACAACTCGAAAGGAAACATCTGTCGCTTACGCACATTAGTTTGTATTAACATTTAGACATTACGTGTTTACATTATTCTAACGTGTGTGATGCTGAACGGAAAGGAAAGCCATCGACATCGATCACAGATGACACGCCCAGGCGATCGAGGAACAGAGACGCTAGAGTCGCAAATTTTTTCGTCGACGACGACGGTCACACAGCGGCTCTCGATATGTAAACCATTCCGGGTGTTGTTTACATAAAATTTGTGACTATGTTTGAAAATAGTGTCATGTAGCTTTGTCACTTTGAAGTGTAGTGCAGCATTCAATAATAGTTACTTGACCTGCTGTAATAGTAATGTGTAACTTACTTTTTTTAAGTCTTCTCATATACATGCAACTTCTGCCATTAATAACATTTTGTATTCAGGGTGTTCCGCAGCGTTAATGGAAGTGATACACGTACAGTGTGTTAGGGCAATAAATGTAGATATTGGTACCTTGATATGTACCCACTTCATTGCGTTAGCTGTTTTTTCTTATTTCCGAAAACATGTCACATCGTTTACTACCTAACCTTTTCTGCATGGCGCTAACTGCACTACTAAGTGGACTGCACCTGTCGGTATAGACTAAGAGTTTTGCATCTATGCGTCCACACTTCAACACCTGACCTTGCCCAGGAGAAAATACGCGTTAATGGGTTACTCTTGCAATATGCACTTGGAGGTACTATCCAACCTACAAACATACCACTCCTAACAGCTATAATTACTAGTCTGCAAATGAAGTAAACACCCATCTAAAGCTGTTCAGTACACTGTCATCTGTAATAAAAAAATTTAAAAAAACCTGCATTTATGCCCAAACACCTTGTATATATACAAGGATACTTGTTTATTTTTATTTTAGCAGGACTGGCAGCAGGCTACATACCTATCTTGAGCGGTCATATAGTTTATTATTGTGTCATCATAGACTTTGTTTTTAGATTTTTTAGAAATTCTGCTTTATTAGTTGGTTTTCAGCTATTTGTGTGACAGATGAGGTGGGCTGAAAACCAGAAAAACCAGCCTTATTATTTCAGCTATTATTATGGCAGATGCTCACAAAAAACGATCTATCCCTGCAGTATCAAAATATCATTGGTATCTATTTACGAGTTTTAGCCTTAGAAATGCCTCACTGTAGCTCAACGGACCCCAGTCTGTAGTTTCACTGCTGCCCCTGAGGGCACAGCGAGAGGGCGCTGTGAAGGTACATATCTGTATTCTTCTCCCATTTAAATGCGGTCTGCAGTCTTAACGCACTTTCCTCCCGTGTTCTCTGCTTGCAGGAAACATTCCCTTCGTTGAGATATCCGAAGTGGACGTGCCACGGCATGAGGACGCACTTCATCTCAGTTTCCGGATCAAGCAGTTTAGGGAAATCACGGAAAGTATAGATCTAGACGGCAGAAAGAACGTACAGTGTCTTACCCAGTACTTTGCCTCATTCGGTAGGAGAAATGAGGTCTGAAGCCATCTATACTGCTCCTTCGCCCCTAACCATATGATTGTCTGCAAGAACTGCTGTCGAGTTAGTTTGGCAAAATCTGTACCCGAAAGTTCAAACAAGAGAATCTTACGATGGCCCGTAGTTAACTTACAATGTGCTTCTCCCTGGAGGGTATGGAGAGTGCCCTTCAAAGAGAAATCATAGCTATTAGACTGGACTATGTGAAATCAAGATAGTCGAAGTCCGGGTCGTATTCGCATTACGGACAGTTAACTGCCGTATTGTCAAAGGGGAACACGCAAAACTCCTACACGCATGGAACAGTATAAAGAAGTATAAGGGGCGTTGCTGCAGCGTACATGCAGCGTGATGCGGATATATAAGCACCGATATGTAGCGAAGGGGTTAGTGTGGCATTTGTGTCTTTCCGACGTGAACTATGGCGACGTTATTAGCAAATGTGTCCAAACGAGACCAACGTAGTATTATTCATTTCTTGGTTGCCGAAGGACGAACATCGAGACACATCCATCGGAGAATCAAGAGCATGTGTGAGGCAGCATGTCTGACGAAAACGACCGTTGTGGAATGTAGCATCAAGTTCTTCACGTCGCCATATCGGAAATGTAACGTAGAAGTTACGCCAACTCAAGTGGAGGATATGCGAGTAGCTGCTCTATAGTCGGGATCTAACCTGATGCGATTACCATGCCTTCAGTCCCTTTATAAAGTTCTTGAAGGGTCAACGATTCCTGTCGGACGGGGCTGTACAGTAGGAAATTACGGATTTCTTCACGCATCTGGACACGTTGTTTTACGAAATCGGTTCCTTCAAGCTGCTCGCGATTTTGCCTGAATGGCGTACCGATTCTGGACTGTATGGCCTCGAACGGAAACTTTTTGATTGCAGTACATGGATCGATGACATGACGTAAGGAGTGGCGAAATTCAGCACGCTAGATTGTAACACCCCGTCAGTGTTGTGATCAGTTGAGAGTCATGGACCTATTTAAGGAACTATCTGACATTCGCCTCAATATCTAGGGAAACTACGAAAAACCTAGATCTAGTTACACGTACGGCCATATGGATATTATTGTTCTTCTAATTGAGTCAACAGGACTGAGTGAAACAAAAATAAGATTACCGACTGAGCTGCTCTAGCTCGACGAACGACGCACACTCACTGCTTCAATTCCACTCTTGAAATCTCACTGTGTAACTCAGATGGTAAAGCATTAGCTGTGAAAGGCAAGGTTCAGAGTCTGTATACCGATCCGGCCAGGCAGTTTCAAAACGGCAGACACTCGGCTCCTGGTGAAACAGTACCTTAGGCTGCGGCTAATTCATTTCTCTGCAGTACGCCTCCTTCCATCTGTGCTAGTCGAGTAAAGCACACAGGAAGGCTTCTGTGAAGTTTGGAAAGAAGCAGAGGACTACTGACAGAAGCGAAGCTGTGACAGTCGCTTTAGCATTGCTCACATGGTAAGAACACTGCCCACCAAAGGCACGGTTCCAGGTTCAAATTCCGCTCTGGCACTGTTAAACCTAACATAAAGTTTCAAAACAGAGCACAATTCATTGGAAATTCATTCTGGAACGTCGAGTAAATCGACAGTTTGCGGACAGCGTAAATATTTATTTATTGTGTTTTGGTTTTTGTTCAAGTCCTTGTTCAAATAATACTCCTCTGAACATTACCGATATTCGTGGCGGTGCATTTTGGACATTGTACGTTCTCTATAGCATAAATCAAACGTTTAGAGTTGCAGGCCACTTCTCTGATAGAGAAGTTAAGCCCCGTCAAGTTAGAAAAGAGAGCCTTTGTTAGCAGACTTGGTTAATAAATTTCTGAGAACGGGCGGTAGCTGCCAGAGCTCTAATTGCTGGAAAGCAGGAAAGGCAACAGGCCGTCGTTTCGGTAATGTATGCATGCCGAGTCTGATGCCTGTGTTCGGTAAGCTCGTTTTAACAATCACGGCCCGCTGCGAAATGTTCTAACACCTCCTCGTTATGTAGACGTCACGTGCACATCGTTCCTTTCGACTTTTGCCTTAATACTGAATAAACAAACATAATACCAGAATAACAACGACGTACTAATTAATTACCACACAATTTGTAAGTGACTCGCACGTGACAACTTTTTTCTCTGCTCGTGGTTGCGATGGAAATATCAGTGCCGCGGTATTAACAGCTGCTCCACTTCATACTGCAAAGTGAATTTTGCAAGCCCAGCTCACTCAGACGGACTTAATGTTCAGAATATGGATACTGCAAACTTAATTGATTCTATAATTCACCTAGCTGAGCCCACTGTTGGTAGTTTCTCTAACAAAACGAATTGAACCACTTGAGTTAAGGCACACAGTTTTTAATATCATTCACAGTTTGTTCCAAGGACTCGCTCTACTTTCGGGGGTCTTTTGAGGTCTCCAGTCCAAAGACTGGTTTGATGCAGCTCTCTTGTCAAAGACCTGAGAACATCTCTTAACCTCTTCATAACTATGTAACCTACTTGAACCTACCGGGTGGTTATAAATAAAGTGAAGCTACTCATACAGCTCCAATGTGGGCTGTAATTATTGTATGGCAGCGAAACTTGATAGATATTCTAATGCGTTAATGTGGAGCCAATTTGCGCTGGAGAAATATTATTTCCGATTTTGGCCACCGGGTGCAGATTTGGGCTGTGAATGCAAGAAAGACGTGTAGAAATGTTTCCATACACGACGTATTAGAAAAGGGACTAGGGCAGAAAATTCAATCAAGTGACAAAGGTATTACGTTGATTTACTTATAATATTAATCGCCGCTTACGCAGTTTGATCAATATGAGCACAGGTTACGCCGACGAGATGCTGCACTGTAAAACGACGCGATCAACAGTTGCTCGCAGCATTTCCTGTGGAATCCGAGCAACGTGTTCCAGTATACTGGCCTGCACATCAAGTAGAGACCTAACTGGTCTCTGGTAAAAGCGTTATTTTAGATACCCCAGAGCCAAAAGTCGCATGGATTCAGGAAAGGTGATCTTGCAGACAATGCTTGTGGAAAGCCTCTGGAAATAATACGTTCCTGGACGGTTGCACTAAACAGATCTTTCACTGGGCGAGCGACAGGAGGTGTTGCAGGTGTTGCACGGAAACCGTGTTTTCCATACAGTTGCGCTCTTCCAGAGCAGGAATCACACGCTGTGCAAGGAAGTGTCAATAACGTGCATACGTCAAGATACATCTGACAGACCTTCTGAGTGTACCCTCTTGAAAGAAGAACGAGCCGAGAATAAAGGCGTTGTGAATCCACACCACACAGTCACATACGGCGAGTTTAATTGCTCTTCGAGCACAACACGTGGTTTAACAGCACCCCAAATTCGGCTTTTTCTTCTTCTTTTTTTTATTTGCTGCACCTGTAGTGTAAAATGTGCTTCGTCAATACATAGGCTATTGCCCGGTCACATGTCATCAACTCCTATCCGTGACAGAAACCAGAGAGCAAATTCAGAACCTTGCTGCATATCATGAGGTTTCAGTTGCTGTACTTTCTGGATCTTGTACGGGTACCACCGTAAAACAGACAGCAAACTTTCCGTACTATTGACCATGTGATAGACAATTCTCGTGACACTGCACGAGCACTAGTGCTAGACGGGGAACTTGCTGCGCGATCAGTTACAGTGACCGTAACCTCGTCAATAACGTCCATCGAGATAGGGCACCTTCCTCTTCCAGGTGCAACAGCAAGATCACCCGCGTTTTCGAATTTCATTGTCATCTTTTTTTGCACTATATAATGACCTTAGGCCTCTCCTCACATCTTCCAGTCGGTGATACGATCTCAGTGGATAATTACAATTGCTACCGTTCACACTAAACAGTTCCACTAACAGTAAACGGTCTCTCTTCTCCAGAGCCATACTATTCACTAACTTTATGGCTTGTCAAATGACAGCTTGTATATCATACCGTCATACAGTGTACAGAGTCAGATTTGCTCCTGGTGGTCACAATTGGAACTAATTTGTTTTGCAGCGAAAATCTGTTAAGCATTAACGCGTTAGCATATTAACCAAGTTTCGCTGACAAGCGATAATTACAGTACACATTGTACCTCCGCCAGTAGCTGCATTTCAATTATAACCACGCGGTACTCACTGTACCCATGTCTTGATCTCTGTCTACAGTTTTAGCTTCTCACACTTACCTCATTTACGAAATTAACTATTCCGTGATTACTCGGGATGTGTTCTATCAAAGCTATTCGTTATTTTAGTCAAGTTGTGCTGTAAAACGTCTTCTCTCTACAATTAGATATAATACCTCTTCATCAGTTACCTGATCTATCCAACTTATTTTCATCGTTCTTCGGTAACGGCACATTTGAAAAGCTTCTGTTCTCCTCTTTTCCGTACTGTTTATCGTCTACGTTTCATTTCCATACAAGATGACACACCAGCTACTTTTATGGTACGAACAGATTATTTGTACATGATTGGCAAGGTATTCATGTGAATTCGCACTGGATACCGCCATTCGTCTCCATTAGATTTCGTACACTGCGTCCAATACAAATCCGTCAGTACATATTACCAGCGATGAAACAATATCCTACTACACCTTAAGATGATGTGCTCTTAGTCTCATGGTCAGCATTAAAACTTCCGTGTAGCGCGAATGATAAATTTATTTCGTTTTATGTCAAAGAGTTGAGACTTACTAAATAACAGTCCCATATTACGATATTAAGATCCGGTAGAATCCCAAATTTGTCACGTATTACGCAGGTTAACAGAGATAAGAACAACTGCTTGCGATATCCAGTTTCCATTGTAAAACGTTTTTTACTGAGATTTTGTCACAGCGTCAGTTTGAAAACCGATGTCATAACGAAATAACTTTTCAGCACAGGTAGTATTTGGCAGTTTAAGATGCTGTGGCTGCTTCCTTTCCATCAAATGACATTACAATTTCCGCTCCAGAGACACTGCACAGAAGACGAATTGTGGCGTTCACTTTAACAAGTTCCTTCTTCACGATTTCTTTCCTTCTGTATCCACGTAAACTGATGCAGTACTATTGTGACCAATCAGCGCATAATAATAATTTGAGTGGCCTATATACTTCACTAACATTTTTATCCGAGTAATTACATGCGAGGGAGCAGGTTTATTGCTCTACAGTTACCATTCACAATATCTACGAAGATACAGATAAGGTTTTTATGAAACTGTCAGCTTCTTTGGCATTCGGAAGTCCTTGAAAGAAAAGTGGGCGCTACAGTCGTGTAACAGAGATAAATTGCTCAAAAAATGATTTGCACCACCTTCTTCGTTAGTGTAATTCCTGTTTTCTTAATCGGATATCTCTTTCTCAGTATTGTTTTGATCACGGTAAATCACGACTTACAGCCATACGGCACTGAAAGTTACCCATCAGCAGATTTTTATACCTCAGATGTTGACTTTGGAACAGACTGACTTCGGTTGGTTGGTTGATTTGGGGGTAGGGACCAAACAGCGAGGTCATCGGTGCCATCGTATCAGGGAAGGAAGTCGGCCGTGCCCTTTCAATGGAACCATCTCGGCATTTGCCTGAAACGATTTAGGGATATCACGGAAAACCTAAACCAGGATGGCCGGAGACTGGATTGAACCGTCGTCCTCCCGAATGCGAGTCCAGTGTGCCTAACCACTGCGCCATCTCGCTCGGTCAGACTGACTTTATTTTGGTTATTGTTATACTTTTATTTCGAAGGAAAGTTATTTTCTTTTTAGTTTCTTGAGGCCTTTTATTCCATACTCCTCTTAAATGTAAGACTGTAAAACTTATTTTTAAATTTACTCCCGGTTGAACCTTCGTGAAAAGTCTGAAAAACTGCACAAAAAGAGGGAGAAAGGGCCTCAGTACGCCAACACGTTGAGGCTTAACAGACGTATTCAAAAAAACTTCCCCCTTTTATCCAGATGAATATCCATTTAACGAAATCGTTAAGTACGCGTTATTGAAAGAATATTTAATTTGCTGGTAATTCGTCATCTGTGAAAGGCAGCGATATGTGAACTTTGTGGCCATTAACATTACCGTTTTTTAAAAACAACGATATTAAATAAATGTAAATGTCGTGTGACTAGGGTGTCCCGTCGGGTAGACCGTTCGCCGAGTGCAAGTCTTTCGATTTGACGCCACTTTGGCAGCTTGCGCATCGATAGGAGTGAAATGGACGATGATTAGGGCAACACAACACCCAGTCCCCGAGCGGAGAAAATCTCCGACCCAGCCGGAAATTGAACCCGGGCCCTTAGGATTGACAGTTTGTCGCGCTGACCACACGGCTACCGGGGGCGGACAACAAAGATATTAGTGTCAATTAATTCATTATATATACTATATATACTACGCACCGATACATAAGGACACCACGTTTTGAATCTCTGGATCGATGCCTATTATCGATGAGCTTTATCCCTTTATGTGAGTCTTGTTTTCGTATCTAGAACAAATACACATCAAAAAGTCTAAAAATATTTCTTGCATTACGATTCCGACATTTAAAAAAATCTTTCCGTTTCAGATCAGAATAAAATTTAATTACTTGCACTGAAAGTGAAATTTTTAAATACGGAAGCATTTCGTTTTGGTCCGCGATCATTTTAAACCCCACTTTATCCGTAATTACTATTTTCTTAGCACATTCATTAGAACCTGCAGCTGTTTATTTCTGAGTATAATTTTTCCGAAAGTAAATTCCATTTCTTTTCACGGTCACTCAAATACCTAACGAACTATTTACATGCCCTAGTTATTCTTCAGTTTTGAAATAAATGACAGTTAACAGCATCATTAACCGTTCTTCACTTTTACGAAAGCAACTAAGGTTGAATCAGAGATATCTTTTGAGCCCAGTTTTCTTATAACGTTACCACTAAAGACAGAGCATCAATAAATAACTCTACGGATCAGTTAATTGTTTTGATTGCCGGATTCTGAATTTAAACTCGATTTCTTTACAATTATAGACGGTAATGTAATATCTGGTTTGCCATGGAAAGATCACTAACCGTAACCTGTACTAACTAAAATTGCATCACAGTTCGTCCTCCGTTCTTCCACACCGCGCAAATAAATATCACCAAAAACTCACGAACTGATCTGAGATCCCATTTACTTTCTGCGCAAATGGTTAATGGTTCCGAGTTGTTGTTTCCAACATAATTTTTCGACGACCGACACAGCCATCTTCTTCAGAATACCCGAAAGCGCACCATAATCTCGTACTGATCCTTTGCCCCTGAACGTGGCAGTGCAGTAGACAGGACACGCATATCGCTATAGATTCAATTTAGGTTTTAATTTTTTCTGCTAAATTACTTGGAGCGAAGACCAGGACGGTTCCTTCGAAGATGCCACGTCCATTATCTCACACAATTTTCTCCACCTAAGCGAGTGCTTCGTCTCTAGTGACTTAGCTTCCAAAGAAACATTAAAGCTCTTTTTTGACTGTAAGTGGAAGTACACTGTCTGAGAAAGGCGTGAATCCGGATCGGAATTCCAGTGCGATACAGAGTTCCCACTTCTTACAAACAAACTAAATACTCTGCTTGGAGTAAAACATTGATCATTTCAACTTTCTTCCCTCTACATTCTGTACGTACTACTGCAATCGCGCTCTTACTCTTGTACACATTGTTTCTGGTACACTGTTGTGAATGAAATTCGACGTACTGCCATCACAATAATCACAATCTATCATAAAATTTAATTACAGTTATCTGGCAGTTTTGCAGCAAATGTTCACACTTATAGTAGAATGTCATGTTTGAAAGGCAATAACTAATAATAAACGTTCAATCGTACATTTCACGACAGTTAATTTAAAACTCGTCATATATACAACTCGCTAGGTAAAAATTAAGAATTACATGCATGAAATGTACTTCGTAGCTAAGGGCGATCTGCATCTTAGCTATCACGTTAGATGCCCTCTATGATTAATTAACATGAGATATTGAGCGTTCATAGAGGACAGAGTGATTTAAGAGAGATCCGTTCATTTCATATGTGGATTGAGTCCATGCACCCAATGACTGTCCGTCGGTCTCCTACACGGCCGTTCACAATAGCATTTTATAGCACAGTGAAACTTTGTTCTTGCCGCGCCGTGCCTACCTCCAATCGGTCCGCAACGCACCTCATCTTGGAATACTTAACGTATGTATGGTAGCTTGATGGATATGCGTCAGACTACAAATTCAAACCTTCTTGGTTCGATATGTGGTTGTTCCCATGGTTCCCTTTTTACTGGCGTGTCTCTTTCACTTTTGGCTATGTGTGTTGTGATTGGCCGAGCCTAACAATGGATAGGTTTCTTCGTTAATGTGCACCTCCTATCACTGGCTAGGTGGACCGGTTTCCAGTTACAGAAAGCCTACGTCTGGTAAAGCACTGTGCTGTTCGACTAGCCTACAGTTTGATCCCTACTTTACTTCTGACAGGAAATCAGTAATGAATTAATTACAAGTAAAATAGCGGTTACACGACTCACACTAGTCAGATGCTTGTTTTCACCGCAGTTATGTGAAGTCTTTCGGTGACAAGGTGGCATATAGGCACATAAATGAATACAAGAAAAAGAGGAAAAAATCTACAAAAAAAGGTACAGTTAGTGGTGATCTGCTCTTAATTATTGTAGATGCAATTAAAATCAAATTAGGTTCATTACATACTCCAAAGAAAAACAGAAGAACTAGTTTTCGCAGTGCCTGTCCATAACTAGGGGAGGAGAATGCTCGATACTACACGCACCGTAACAAGTAAGCTTCGAGACTCACGTCTTTGCGAGTCGGATGACCCAGAAGCATATCTCAAGGACTGTTGTCCGTTGTTGCAGATCCCGGTTTTGAGTCAATGGGGAGCACGACGAAAGAGAAATTTCGACACCAACTGTAATCGTACATTGAAATAAATCCAATGGCGACAAGCGAAAATTTGTGCCGAACCGGGACTTCCCGCTTCTCGCGAGCGGTCTCCTTCACAACTTCAGTTATCCGAACACGCTTTACATCCAACCCACATCCCCATATGTCGCACTTTACATACGCAGTGTCCCTTGTCCATTATGCTCAGTGCTCGCAGCCTCACCTGCAAGAGGTCAGCACTGAAGGTATCATTATTTGCCGCCAAGGCGCTTATAATCATATGTGTGATGTCTCTTCTTTCGAATTCACAGACACTACACGTATAAGAAAGTGGGGAGCATGTTTCTATGCTTTCTCTCTCTCTCTCTCTCACTCATACGCCACACACATACACACACACACACACACAGACACACGCACACACACACACACACACACACACACACACACACACACACACACACGTACACAATTTTGTATGCCGCCTGGAAGGCTAACGTTTTAGACCTCATAGCAACAAATAGACCGGAACTTTTCGACTCCGTGAATGTAGAAGAGGGTATCAGTGATCATAAGTCAGTGGTTGCATCAATGACTACAAGTGTAATAAGAAATGCCAAGAAAGGAAGGAAAATATATTTGCTTAACAAGAGTGATAGGGCACAAATCGCAGAATATCTGAGTGACCACCATCAAACGTTCATTTCTGAGGAAGAGGATGTGGAACAAAAATGGAAAAAATTCAGAAACATCGTCCAGTACGCCTTAGATAAGTTCGTACCGACTAAGGTCCAAAGCGAGGGGAAAGATCCACCGTGGTATAACAATCATGTACGAAAGGTACTACGGAAACAAAGAAAGCTTCATCAAAGGTTTAAGAGTAGTCGAATCATAGCTGATAAGGAAAAGCTGAACGAAGCGAAAAAGAGCGTAAAGAGAGCAATGAGAGAAGCATTCAACGAATTCGAACATAAAACATTGGCAAACAATCTAAACAAGAACCCTAAAAAGTTTTGGTCATACGTAAAATCGGTAAGCGGATCTAAATCCCCTATTCAGTCACTCGTTGACCACGATGGAACCGAAACAGAGGACGACCGAAGAAAGGCAGAAATACTGAATTCAGTGTTCCGAAACTGTTTCACTGCGGAAAATCGTAACACGGTCCCTGACTTCAGCCGTCGCACGGACGCCAAAATGGAAAATATTGAAATAAACGATATCGGAATTGAAAAACAACTGCTATCACTTAGTAGCGGAAAAGCATCCGGACCAGACGAGATACCCTTAAGATTCTACAGTGATTATGCTAAAGAACTTGCCCCCTTTCTATCAGCAATTTATCGTAGATCGCTGGAAGAACGTAAAGTACCTAGCGACTGGAAGAAAGCGCAGGTCGTTCCCATTTTCAAGAAGGGTCATAAATCAGATGCGAATAATTATAGGCCTATTTCGCTTACGTCAATCTGTTGTAGAATAATGGAACATGTTTTGTGTTCTCGTATTATGACGTTCTTAGATAATACAAATCTCCTTCATCATAACCAACATGGATTCCGCAAACAGAGATCATGTGAAACTCAGCTCGCCCTATTTGCCCAAGAAATTCACAGTGCCGTAGACACTGGCGAGCAGATTGATGCCGTATTCCTGGACTTCAGGAAGGCATTTGATACGGTTCCGCACTTACGTTTAGTGAAAAAAATACGAGCTTACGGAATATCGGACCAGGTTTGAGATTGGATTCAGGATTTCCTAGAAGAAAGAACACAACATGTCATTCTTAACGGTACAAAATCTACAGATGTAGAGGTAATTTCGGGAGTACCGCAGGGAAGCGTGATAGGACCTTTATTGTTTACAATATACATAAATGACTTAGTTGACAACATCGGTAGCTCTGTGAGGCTATTTGCAGATGACACGGTTGTCTACAAGAAAGTAGCAACATCAGAAGACTCGTACGTACTCCAGGAGGACCTGCAGAGGATTAATGCATGGTGCGACAGCTGGCAGCTTTCCCTAAACGTAGATAAATGTAATATAATGCGCATACATAGTGGCAGAAATCCATTCCAGTACGATTATGCCATAGGTGGTAAATCATTGGAAGCGGTAACGACCGTAAAATACTTAGGAGTTACTATCCGGAGCGATCTGAAGTGGAATGATCACATAAAACAAATAGTGGGAAAAGCAGGCGCCAGGTTGAGATTCATAGGAAGAATTCTAAGAAAATGTGACTCATCGACGAAAGAAGTAGCTTACAAAACGCTTGTTCGTCCGATTCTTGAGTATTGCTCATCAGTATGGGACCCTTACCAGGTTGGATTAATAGAAGAGATAGACATGATCCAGCGAAAAGCAGCGCGATTCGTCATGGGGACATTTAGTCAGCGCGAGAGCGTTACGGAGATGCTGAACAAGCTCCAGTGGCGGACACTTCAAGAAAGGCGTTACGCAATACGGAGAGGTTTATTATCGAAATTACGAGAGAGCACATTCCGGGAAGAGATGGGCAACATATTACTACCGCCCACATATATCTCGCGTAATGATCACAACGAAAAGATCCGAGAAATTAGAGCAAATACGGAGACTTACAAGCAGTCGTTCTTTCCACGCACAATTCGTGAATGGAACAGGGAAGGGGGGATCAGATAGTGGTACAATAAGTACCCTCCGCCACACACCGTAAGGTGGCTCGCGGAGTATAGATGTAGATGTAGATGTAGAAGGCGGCGCGTGGGTGTGCTCCTGAAAACTGAGAGTTTGGCCGAATGAAGGAAGCGAGTAGGAGCAGATGAGGTAAAACACGTCGGTACTGCGTTTCAAGTATGAGAGGTTTACTATAGGCAAAAACATGTTAATAAATGGTTACCTAACTTTGCAATGAGGTACGGAGTGTTCCGGCCGTCTGCTTCTGATGAAATGGGCTGAATCTGTAGCGGAGCTCGTAGATTTGCACAGCGCCTGCTAGAGGGCGCTATCGTCGGTGTCGGTCATAGTGCCAACATAAGTACATGCATTTACGCCGCGGCATCGTTGCTATCGATACCACACATATAGACACAGAACGACTTGCGGGTTGTAGTGTGTATCGACCAGTAGACAATAGACTGCGACAGGCGCGGAAAGAGCCACGCAATGTCATCCCGGCAGCTAATAAGCCAGACGGTTGCATCAGGGCGCGCAGGTCGAGCGTGCCGGCCAGCTATCGATTGCAGCCGCTGTGTCGACCGCGCGCTCGCAGTCGCACGCAGCACGCATGCCGCACCGCAGCTCTCGGCGCCGCTGGCAGCTCTCTCTTTGCGCTCTTTCCCCTGCGGTTGACGGCTGCGGTCGCATTAGCGTCGCTGTACTCGTTGCGGCCGGCAGCGGCCATCCTGCTCGCCTGCCCGGCGACCGCGTGCGTGTTTCCCGTTTATATGAGCGAGTCCCCTCTAGAGTACTCTGCATAACAGAGATGCGGGACAATATCCGTGCCACCGTCCCATTAACGTGGTATGTTTGACGACAGTTGTACACGTTATCACGTACTCTGTTTTATTACACGTTTTGAGACTGATAACGATCTCAGAGAACTCGCCCCCACTCCCAATAACTCATTATGACCTATGTGCGTATCCTGCACGTGACTTTTTTCTTATTTTGACTCAGTTTTCGTTTCATTCTTAGGCACGTATAATAACTTTTGGGCGTCGATATAGATAGCTGTGATCCAATACGTGGATCGTTTACGACTATAGACATTTTCCTGTAGCATATGCACTTTCAAAAAAAGAATATTTCTACTTTTCCACACAATAGCAAAATACAAAATTACTACGACAGTAGGGCGGGCTGCTCGCAAATCCTGATTGATAAACAAAATCTGAACAAAATCTAGACAGGTGTGAGGACAGCTTTGTACGAATCGCCTTACTAAATACAAAATTAATATCTTTCCCGCTGGGTACAAATATGCAAGTCAGGCATTGTCTTATTTTTGGAATACTACATTTGTCTACAGAATTGCTTCATCGAAGATCAGAATACAATGCCTAGTTCCGACTGACGTAAGCTGGGGACATCTCGGGCTCGCATATGATGACATTTTCGAAAGCCGAACTACACCTTTTAAACATGTCGAGTGCGCAAGCATTTCTTTCTCTCTCCACGAAAACCAAAAGGCTATTGATAGCGCTATATTATTAACGACGAATTTCTGTCAGTATGCTGGAACACCACTTAGTGTTCCCAGTTCTCTGAAGAAGATTCTGAGGGACATTCGTAAATTCACGCTACAGATAATTTGTATCAAACTCTTTTTAAGTCGGCTATCTAGTCTCGCTACACAAAATGTGTCTTTGCATGATATTTTGGAATGAATTATAGCGAAGTGTTCCAGCTTCAGTAAACCTACATCAGCTACGTGGGACAAAACTAGCATCGCAAATAAAGACTTACTGACCCATTTCACCAGCTGTGTGGAATGCTCCTTCCAACTGAATTTATAATCAAGCCGTACAACGCTGCTAGCCTCTTCCATCACGCTGGTTCACTCTCCATGCATATGCAGGATGGAAACCTCCTGTAGGCCCTGAACTGCATAGAGGTTTTCAAACATTCAAAACAGTGAACTGAGTAAAAGCCATTAATTAATGTCTCTGAAAGTTTCAGTAGCACCTCATTCTAACACTGATTGATTTGCTGTTTACCACCACGTTCGTGTAACCTGCACGGAACACAGAATTTACATCTGGTAATGTTACAGATGAAATTTCGTTAACACGCGCACATACATACATATACACACACACACACACACACACACACACACACACACACACACAAATATAAGAGCCGACAATTATAAACTTCTGGGAAATAACCAAGTACAACAGGAAAATTTTTTAATCATCTAGGCGTCGGTACATGTGGTTCTCGCTGTCAGTAAAACTATACAGTTTCACTTAGTAATTTAATAATACCAAATATTCTTCCACAACTCAGCTGAAATACTCGTAAAAATTACATGCGCTCATCATACACACAATACATCACTTTGCATATTATTAACTCTTTAAGAATTTGTTCTTATTTCTTGAACTGTCAATGAAATTTTAGGAGTACACGCTAGATGTGGTTATACCTTCCTTTTCAATGAGCTATTAGGCGTAACGAGTAGTACTGGTAGATTGTTCATTGTCGATGTTTCTATCTACAATAAGAATCAATTTATTAAAAAAATCCAATGCGATTATGTATCATTTCCACTTAACGAACTGTATAAACGCAACAACACAGGAAAAACTATCGTATTATTCGATCACGGGATTAGCATTCTAGCCGGTCGAAGTGGCCGTGCGGTTAAAGGCGCTGCAGTTTGGAACCGCAAGACCGCTACGGTCGCAGGTTCGAATCCTGCCTCGGGCATGGATGTTTGTGATGTCCTTAGGTTAGTTAGGTTTAACTAGTTCTAAGTCCTAGGGGACTAATGACCTCAGCAGTTGAGTCCCATAGTGCTCAGAGCCATTTGAACCATTTTTTTTGATTAGCATTCTATCTTTACACTTTACACAACGATTACACACTGAAGCGCCAAAGAAACTGGTATAGGCATGCGTATTCAAATACAGAGATATCTAAACAGGCAGACTACAGCTCGGCAATCAATGCCTATGTAAGACAACAGCCTGGCGCAGTTGCTATTATATCGTTTATTGCTGCTGCAGTGGGGTGTTATAGTCGGCGTACGAGCGATGGGATACTGCATCTCCGAGGTACCGATGAAGTGGGGATTTTCCCGTAAGACTACTTGACGAGTGTACCGTGAATATAAGGAATCCGATAAAACATCAAATCTCCGGAAAAAGATCCTGCAAGAACGCGACCGACGACCACTGAAGAGAATCGTTCATCGTGACAGAAGTGCTAGCCTCCCGCAAATCGCTGCAGATTTCGATGCTGAGCGATCAACAAGTGTCAGCGTGCGAACCATTCAACGAAACAACCATCGATATGGGCTTTCGGAGCCGAAGGCCCACTCGTCTACGCTTGATGATTGCACATGGGTTTACACCTCGCCTGGGCCCGTCAACACCGTCATTGGACTGTTGATGGCTGGAAACTTGTTGCCTGGCCGGAAATTATCGTTTCAAATTGTATCGATCGGATGGATGTGTATGGGTATGGAGACAACGTCATGAATCCATGGAGGGTGCATGTCACCAGGGGACTGTCCAAGCTGGTGGAGGCTCTGTAATGATGTGGGGCGTGTGCAGTTGGAGTGATATGGTAACCCTCACACATCTAGATACGACTCTGACAGGTGACACGTACGTAAGCATCCTGTCTGATCACCTGCATCCTTTGTGCATTCCAACTGACTTGGGCAATTCCATCCGGAGAATGTGACACCCCAAACGTCGAACAAAATGGCTCCAGGAACACTCTTCTGTGTTTAAACACTTCCGCTAGCTACCAAACTCCCAAGACATGAACAATATTGAGCATATCTGGGATGCCTTGCAACGTGCTCTTCAGAAGAGATCTTCATACTCTCTTACGGATTTATGGACAGCCCTGCGGGATTCATGATGTCAGTTCTCTGCACCACTATTTCAGACATTAGTCGAGTCCATGCCACGTAGTTTTGCGGCACTTCTGCGTGCTCGCGGGGACCCTACATGATATTAGGCAGGCGTACCAGTTTCTTTGGCTCTTTATTGTATATCAAGGAATAAAGTTATGAAATAAACTGAACCGGAATAACCATTTCAAGACAGTCGCAATGAGGACCAAATCTGAAAACGTGCAGCGCACCTGCTGAGGAGCCACGTAACAATGTCCCGCCATTTTTTGTTTATTATTATTTGCTGCACAAGCCGGCTCAAGTGTTCGGGTTTATCACGATGTCTACTTAAAGCCAGCTGCCGAACAGATTCGGTGACTTGCTTCTAGGTTTGCAAATAGTTTGTTTAACGGATACGGAATGGTTAGGGTAATGCTCAAAGAACTTAAAAATGGGATCACTGGCAGCAGGTTAAAATCTACAACCTCTGTCGTATGTTTTATTTAACAGTAAAGGAGAAATTTGTCGGCCTCGCATAGATGTGACATCGATCTCAATAAAATTTCATTTCTGTTATGTTGAGACACGTTGCACAACAGCGAAAGTCAATTCTAACTTAATTTGCCGAATAGATTCGTCCACGTACCTCGCGTACCTCTTCAAGTCGCGTGTATTTCCTTTAAACAGATAAAGTGGAATTCGCTACCGTCACAAAGTTCTTCATTTTTTTCAGGGTGGGCACCACAACCTCGATAAATTCAAAGAACAATATCATTTGCACAGGGCTGTTTGGTTAAAATAAGTACTTTATTTCTAGTTTTAGCTCATTTTAAAGCACAGAAAAAGATGTTGATACGAAGTATGCATTTTAGAGCTCGTGTGTAATATCTCCTTTTTTTTTTTTTTGTCCTTACTATCACCTATGAAAGTTGCCTACTCTAAAATCTTAGCAATAACGGCACTGGTACATGTATTCCACTATCAGAGGCACCAAAACGATTTTTACTTGTAGTTTTCGACAAGGTCGTATCCAGCATCCCTTGCCTCTGTTTGATACATTTACTCTTCTCCATCATCACGAAATCACCCTGAATATCAAAAGTCTCTTACGAGGAGGATGTAGCCAAAGAAACGTTTGCACTTGAGGATGAAGAAAAGCTCGAAATAAAGTACTTTTTTAACCAAAGACCCTTGTGGAAATGAAGTATTTCTTTGGACAAAAATCTTTCTTTTAGGCTGCTTGTCGCTGGGGCAATTAATTCAAAGTTGGTGAATGTTTATGAGACCTTTTTCTCAGGTAGTAGGCTAGAAATGGGTGACGGTATTCACAAATTCGCCACCTTATGCTGAAGAAGTTCCACGTAAATTACACAGTAAAACTGCAGTCACAGATGAAAGAAGGAGGATAAGAGACTAGAAATGGGTTGCTAAATTCACAACTGACCATGCTTCTGCTGAAGACGTTTCGTATGAATTGCGTCCAAAAATTGCAATCACACATGAAAGAAGAATGGTTTAACGACGAGGTCAGCAGACACAGAAGATCGGATTTGGAGGATATCCGTGGTACTCTCTTCAAAGAAATCGTCTCACGCGCCGCGTTACCCGATTCAGAGGAACGACGGAAAACCTTAATCTTCAAGGTCGGGTGGGAATCTGAATCCTTTTCGATCCAAATGCGAACCCACAGACTCAACCACTGCGTCTTCTCTCTCAGTACCATAGATGAAAACATCGAGAACGTGAGCATAATGCTACTTGCCGCCCAGGTATGTACAAAACAGGTGACGCTGTAGACAAGAGAGAGTACAGTAGACTTAACTTGACGCATTAATTGTGCGCGAGCTGTATGCACGCGAAAAAAAATTTCAGCAATTTTTGGATACCATTCAAAAATATTTTGTGCGCCGATTTCTTGATGTGATCGACATATATCTGCGTCCGCTACTTCACACTAGACACGAAACTGCACTCAAAGCAGTAGGTAAAGCAATGATACTACGGTCGTGTCTGGATCAGCTGGGTGAAAAATGCCTGAGAAAAAAATTGTTAACATGCACCAACTGACAAAGGTTCTTTGTCAATGGGGAACAGATGTTCCTCTGCAACACACACCCAGCTTTGGTATTCTTTGGTCTTGAAATATTACATCTAAAGAAACTCCTGACTTGGAAAATGTTTTTGAGTCCAGTGAAGACATAATTGCAGCCGAAGACGGATATTCCGAATGTCTCACAGTTTAGGTATGGAAACCAATTTAGTCACAAAATAAACCTTATTTATAATGCAACTGGCCAAGCAGATTAGGTCGAAAAAAGCTAATTTTCTTTCCCTCTCCCCTCTTCCCAAAAATAAAGTTGTTTTTTATTTCCAGGCCGAGAAATCTGTAAGGAATTCCGAGTTTAGGATACGAACAGAGGCACCGTAGCAGTCATCCGAAACCCTTTCTGAATGTTGCATGGAAATGCGCTACTAATAAAAGCATAAGCCGTCAGCACTGTGCCCTGCTAGTATTTGTGGATACAGTCGCGGGAGACCCAAACGGAACATCTCTCATCACTGCCCCCTCGCCTATCTTTCGTCCCTCTGACAGCTACCGTCTTTATCTTGCAGCACCTCCTGGTCCATCTCGCCAGGTGTTTTGGAAGCCTTCATTTCTCTGTATATAGGCCTCGTGGACGATTCCATTTCTAGTTCCGAATTACAGTTTTTTTTTTGGGGAGGGGGGGTAACGATGTGACTTCACAGGTTCTGTTCCTGTCTCTTATTGGAAGGAGATGTAAATGTCTTATCATTTCGAATATTGTAACCCTATTTACCGTTGTCACAACGATGGGAGGCTGAAGCCGTCGAGTGAACACTAGTTGGGATGGTGGCGTCTGCAAGAACTCCTCAAGGCCTGTCTCTCAGTGTGTATCAGCTATTAATCGACAAGTCTCTTCAGTTACAACTGCTTCCGAAGGCGAGCTGGAGCGAGGCACTGAATTTTTTTCGGTAGGGAGGAGGTTCATTTTTCCGTCCAACAAAATTTACGATTTTTCGTGGCTACCCTAAGTCTATTATGACTATAACCGGAGCGATTGCAAAATACATAGACTTCTTTCCCCAAGAGCTTCCTCTCTTACTAACTACCTTGTCGTCGACAGGAACTGACTCTCAGGAGCGGAGACAGTCAACTGGTGTTTGTGGGGTCGCACTGGGCGTGGAGGTTGTCCATACGAACGGTGATAATCGAATAATGGTTCATACCTAGTATATGCAAGGTACGTGATCAGTAGGCAATGTCCTTCACCACAGCCTATGTCCCTCTGCACGACCTGATGGAGACAGGATACGTGAGAGATCCGTCCGCAGGATGGTTGCAATCAGCTCGCTGGTTCCTGGCTCCTCCTCTAGAGGTGTAGGCCTCGTACATACATCGACTTTTACGCTCTTCCTTCTTTCGTTTTCATAAACGTTACTGACATCCCGGACACGGCACTACACTGCATGAGCACTTGCCGCATTTAGTCATGAAACACATTTCACGTTATTAAATGGTCAGAGAAAGGCAATAAAAACTTCCACTTTAACGAAGTCACGTGGACAATGTCAACCACACAGCCGTCATGCACATTAATTAGTACTAGAATTACATCACACATTTCAAGTTATGCCGAACGTGCAGTGTTTCACATTTGCTGCAAGAAACATCTGAAAAAGTTGTTAAAAATATGCTGATACGCAGACAAATTCAGTTTTAGAAGCCAGCAATGATGAATAATTACGAATATTTTAACAAAACACTTTGTGACTCTTCGCCAACAAATAATTGGAACTCATTCTAAAGATTATTCTTTTGTTACAATTTTCTTCATAGTTGTATGTACTTGTAATATTTGTACATTAAGTAATCAGTGGACCATGAACACAGAGTTTTCAAAGAGGCTAGACATTATTTTCACGTAGATAACGAGGGGATGAAAAGGAGCAAAACTGACAATCGCCTTGCATTAATTTCTTGTCAATGTACGTGTGGAACATGATGAAGCAGGGTCGAAAACTGTAGTAAATGCTTGGATCAAATAACAGCGTCGTGGGAGTACACAGACAGACAGAGAGTGTAATCCCATGACGATAGACTCACAGCCGGTCATTATGGCCGAGCGGTTCTTCGCGCTTCAATCTGGAACCGCGCGACCGTTACGGTCGCAGGTTCGAATCCTGTCTCGTGCATCGTTGTGTGTGATGTCCTTAGGTTAGTTAGGTTTAAGTAGTTCTAAGTTCTGGGGGACTGATGACCTTAGATATTAAGTCCCGTAGTGCTCAGAGCTATTTGAGCGATTTTTGATAGACTCACAACCACTTGAAAATGATCTTGGTGGCCAAAACTATTCAGGAGATCGAAAATAAGTGCATCTGGTGCTGTTATTTTATCCAAGTACAGTAATCGCCATTCTTTTTTTTTTTTTTTTTTTTTTTTTTTTTTTTTTTTTTCATCAGTCTACTGACTGGTTTGATGCGGACCGCCACGAATTCCTTTCCTGTGCTAACCTCTTCATCTCAGAGTAGCACTTGCAACCTACGTCCTCAATTATTTGCTTGACGTATTCCAACCTCTGTCTTCCTCTACAGTTTTTGCCCTCTACAGCTCCCTCTAGTACCATGGAAGTCATTCCCTCATGTCTTAGCAGATGTCCTATCATCCTGTCCCTTCTCCTTATCAGTGTTTTCCACATATTCCTTTCCTCTCCGATTCTGCGTAGAACCTACTCATTCCTTACCTTATCAGTCCATCCAATTTTCAACATTCGTCTATAGCACCACATCTCAAATGCTTCGATTCTCTTCTGTTCCGGTTTTCCCACAGTCCATGTTTCACTACCATACGATGCTGTACTCCAGACGTACATCCTCAGAAATTTCTTCCTCAAATTAAGGCCGGTATTTGTTATTAGTAAACTTCTCTTGGCCAGAAATGCCTTTTTTGCCATAGCAAGTCTGCTTTTGATGTCCTCCTTGCTCCGTCCGCCATTCGTTATTTTACTGCCTAGGTAGCAGAATTCCTTAACTTCATTGACTTCGTGACCATCAATCCTGATGTTAAGTTTCTCGCTCTTCTCATTTCTACTACTTCTCATTACCTTCGTCTTTCTCTGATTTACTCTCAAACCATACTGTGTACTCATTAGACTGTTCATTCCGTTCAGCAGATCATTTAACTCTTCTTCACTTTCACTCAGGATAGCAATGTCATCAGCGAATCTTATCATTGATATCCTTTCACCTTGTATTTTAATTCCACTCCTGAACCTTTCTTCTATTTCCATCATTGCTTCCTCGATGTACAGATTGAAGAGTAGGGGCGAAAGGCTACAGCCTTGTCTTACACCCTTCTTAATACGAGCACTTCGTTCTTGATCGTCCACTCTTATTATTCCCTCTTGGTTGTTGTACTTATTGTATATGACCCGTCTCTCCCTATAACTTACCCCTACTATTTTCAGAATCTCGAACAGCTTGCACCATTTTATATTGTCGAACGCTTTTTCCAAGTCGACAAACCCTATGAAAGTGTCTTGATTTTTCTTTAGCTTTGCTTCCATTATTAGCCGTAACGTCAGAATTGCCTCTCTCGTCCCTTTACTTTTCCTAAAGCCAAACTGATCGTCACCTAGCGCATTCTCAATTTTCTTTTCCATTCTTCTGTATATTATTCTTGTAAGCAACTTCGATGCACGAGCTGTTAAGCTGATTGTGCGATAATTCTCGCACTTGTCAGCTCTTGCCGTCTTCGGAATTGTGTGGATGATGCTTTTCCGAAAGTCAGATGGTATATCGCCAGACTCATATATTCTACACACCAACGTGAATAGACGTTTTGTTGCCACTTCCCCCAATTATTTTAGAAATTCTGATGGAATGTTATCTATCCCTTCTGCCTTATTTGACCGTAAGTCCTCCAAAGCTCTTTTAAATTCCGATTCTAATACTGGATCCCCTATCTCTTCTAAATCGACTCCTGTTTCTTCTTCTATCACATCAGACAAATCTTCACCCTCACAGAGGCTTTCAATGTATTCTTTCCACCTATCTGCTCTCTCCTCCGCATTTAATAGTGGAATTCCCGTTGCACTCTTCATGTTACCACCGTTGCTTTTAATGTCACCAAAGGTTGTTTTGACTTTCCTGTATGCTGAGTCTGTCCTTCAGACAATCATATCTTTTTCGATGTCTTCACATTTTTCCTGCAGCCATTTCGTCTTAGCTTCCCTGCACTTCCTATTTATTTCATTCCTCAGTGACTTGTATTTCTGTATTCCTGATTTTCCCGGAACATGTTTGTACTTCCTCCTTTCATCAATCAACTGAAGTATTTCTTCTGTTACCCATGGTTTCTTCGCAGCTACCTTCTTTGTACCTATGTTTTCCTTCCCAACTTCTGTGATGGCCCTTTTTAGAGATGTCCATTCCTCTTCAACTGTACTGCCTACTGCGCTATTCCTTATTGCTATATCTATAGCGTTAGAGAACTTCAAACGTATCCCACTTCTTTGCGTATTGATTCTTCCTGACTAATGTCTTGAACTTCAGCCTACTCTTCATCACTACTATATTGTGATCTGAGTCTATATCTGCTCCTGGGTACGCCTTACAATCTAGTATCTGATTTCGGAATCTCTGTCTGACCATAATGTAATCTAATTGAAATCTTCCCGTATCTCTCGGCCTTTTCCAAGTATACCTCCTCCTCTTGTGATCCTTGAACAGGGTATTCGCTATTACTAGCTGAAACTTGTTACACAACTCAATTAGTCTTTCTCCTCTTTCATTCCTTGTCCCAAGCCCATATTCTCCTATAACCTTTTCTTCTACTCCTTCCCCTACAACTGCATTCCAGTCGCCCATGACTATTAGATTTTCGTCCACCTTTACATACTGCATTACGCTTTCACTATCCTCATACACTTTCTCTATCTGTTCATCTTCAGCTTGCGACGTCGGCATGTATACCTGAACTATCGTTGTCGGTGTTGGTCTGCTGTCGATTCTGATTAGAACAACCCGGTCACTGAACTGTTCACAGTAACACACCCTCTGCCCTCCCTTCCTATTCATAACGAATCCTACACCTGTTATACCATTTTCTGCTGCTGCTGATATTACCCGATACTCATCTGACCAGAAATCCTTGTCTTCCTTCCACTTCACTGACCCATACTATATCTAGATTGAGCCTTTCCATTTCCCTTTTCAGATTTTCTAGTTTCCCTACCACGTTCAAGCTTCTGACATTCCACGCCCCGACTCGTAGAACGTTATCCTTTCGTAGATTATTCAATCTTTTTCTCATGGTAACCTCCCCCTTGGCAGTCCCCTCCCGGAGATCCGATTGGGGGATCATTCTGGAATCTTTTGCCAATGGAGAGATCATCATGACACTTCTTCAATTACAGGCCACATGTCCTGTGGATACACGTTACGTGTCTTTAATGCAGTGGTTTCCATTGCCTTCTGCATCCTCATGCCGTTGATCATTGCTGATTCTTCCGCCTTTAGGGGCAATTTCCCACCCCTAAGACAAGAGAGTGCCCTGAACCTCTATCCGCTCCTCCGCCCTCTTTGACAAGGCCGTTGGCAGAATGAGGCTGACTTCTTATGCCGGAAGTCTTCGGCCGCCAATGCTAATTATTTATCAAAATTTAGGCAGTGGCAGGGATCGAACCCGGGACCGAAGACGTTTTGATTATGAATCAAAGACGCTACCCCTAGACACACCAATATTAGTGCAAAGTAACTTCGGCCATTCATTAAAATCTGTTTTTAAATCCGCACGGGCTATCACCCAACTGTAATGCATAACAAAGGTTCTTAGCGGAAATGGTTCGAAAAAATTTCTTTTTATTGACTTCAAAGGCTCTTTCAGACAGTGGAAACGAGAATAGCATTGTGACATTATAAAATGCCGTCCACATCCAAGGCAATCGAGACTCCTGCAACGGGGAGCGTTGTCGAACGATGGTTATAAGCGAAGAACTCTACGCCAAGCACCGTAAGGTGGTTTTTCGGAGTACTAGTCGAGATGTATATTTGTATGCTCTCAGCGACGAAGTCCGCTGTATCTTCCAGACAGTTGTATTTTGTACCAAGGCGCTTTGGGGAACTGAGCGAAATAAACTCTCTGTAGACATGTCTTTGCTCAGACATTGCGATAGGTACTTAAATTATTTATTTATTGATCGATTTAACATTATTGATCTATTTAACTTGGCATCAGATCCTCTTTTACCAAGTATTCTGTATATTTTGCGTTGTACTTATTACTACATGTACATCATAAGTTACAAGTAATACACAACGCCATACAAGACTTGGAAATCACTGTAGTACAGAATGAAAAGAAAAACACTGCATTCGTTCACGAGAAATACAACAGTGAAGAGAAATTACACGAAGGTAGATTTAAAGTATGAGCACTAGCAGCGAAGGATGTGAAAGAAGAGTGGGAGAAGGAGAGACAAAAAGGAACATGATGAAAAGCAGTTCATGAATATACGGGAGTAGAAAGTGACCGAGAAATGAAAAGAAAAAGAAGTGTAAACGGGAGAATATGGGAGCATTTGCTTTGCTGTTTGACACAGGGGAAAACTGGTCACGCACGTTATCTTCTGGGGAAAAGTTATGAGGACGACATAATGAAGTGCTTTAGCTTCTTCTTAAAGGCAACAGTGTTTTGAAATGTGCGCAGACTCTAGGGTAGCTTGGTACAGAGGCGGACGGCTGCAATAGCATAGGCATGATTATGGTACTAGTTAAGTGAGACCTTATGTTTCGATTATAATAAGATGACAGGTGCTCAATATCCAATGCTAAGTATTGGCGTGAATGTGCATTATCTAGCACCGAAAAAAACTGTTCTTTTCGACAACAAGTATAGTAAAGATATCTTTGCCCAGAAATCGGCATCTATATGTCCTTAACTTTAAATAATTAGTAAATTCTCTTTCCTACGAGATGAAACTGATGTCGCGATGGAAAGGTTCAATAATGAAAGTCCTTCTTGACGACGAGACCATCTCTCACTTAGCGTAGTGAAGGAAAACCAAACGCGGAATTGTAGTCAACCTGACAGCGGGTCAGGCTTCGATTCTCATCTCACCAGCTCCATTTACCGAACCGAACCTGTTCCGGTAGAGAGGACACGACAACAGGACTGACACGTGTCGATGGAACATGGTGATTCTCAGACCGGTGATCAAGAACCTGTTTGCAAATATCTCTGGCTCTATCGTGTTCAGAGCACGTGCACTCCAGCACTGTAGGCGTATTCCTCTTCACTTGCCACACAATCTCGTTCTCTCGGTAACTTCACCTGGAATCCCTTTAAAAAAATGTGTGACATAAAGTCTGTGACGAGACAAACTTCTTGGTGTTGAACTATGCATTGTTAATGTGTCTTATATTCGTCTACAAAAGATTAGAAATAAACATCAGAACAAATCAGTTTAAATACCTTACATAAAGGAAACATTTTTGCGTTGACAAAGTCGGAGGTTACACACCGGCCTATCTTTAAGGTAGTTTATCTGAAACAGCGAAGCAGTTTATTTTTCTTTTTTCGTCAAGAATATAAGTAATGGTTTAATTTGGTCGTGGGTCTTTATGGTTGTAAGGTAATTACAGTTTCTTATGTCTGATATTTGCTAAGAATACCTTTGTTAGCCTTACTTTCAAAAATAAAAATACTGTACCAGCTTATTCGAAAGTCACTTTCTACTGTCATTTATTAATTTATAGTTGATACATTTGTCTAATTGTGAAATGCTGGGAAAATTTTTCATCGATATGCCATCGGTAAATGCGATACTCGCAGTTTTCACCTTATTGCACGCCACAACATGGAATGTCATCCACAGCGCGCTTCGATGCGTTCCTTCTGCTGGAAACTTGTTTCTGTAGCTGTTGTTAAGTTGAAACCTCTGCGTTATCTTGGTTTACTGGGAGCGACGAGCGGCATTATATCCACTCGGCCGTTATACGAGTGCGTTCTGCTGCGCCCCTGGTTGGCAAGCGTGGCTGCGCGTTGTGCCAAGTAGTTTTTGTTCTGTCCCGCTTGTTTCTGGGCGATACGCCGCCCTAGACAGTGCTGCAGAACTAAGCCAGTGCGATATAGAGCGCTGAAAGACCGCCATAAACCGATATTTTCTTAGACGGAACATCGTAAAAACGATAACAAATCGTACGTACTAAACTTCAGGGTTCCACTTTCTGTCGCACTGTGCAGTAATTTATTTATAATTTTATTTACACGTCGAGTTCCGTAGGACCAAATGGAGGAGCAAATCTCCTAGGTCATGGAACGTATTAGTACATGAAATTACAACATAAAAGTAGTAACAGATAAAAATAAAATGTTTATAAACCCGAAAAAAGTGAAGCCATAAGTTCAAGTATACGCAGTCAACAACACAACAAGAATCAGCTTAATTTTTCAAGGAGCTCCTCGACAGAGTAGAAGAAGTGATCCATGAGGAAACCAGTTTCGATTTGAAAGCGCTTGGGTGATTTTTTAATTCTAGTGGTAGCTTATTGAAAAAGGATGCAGCAGTATATCGCACCCCTTTCTGCACAAAAGGAAGTCCGATCCAAATGCAGGTTTGATTTCTGACGAGTATTAACCGAGTGAAAGCTGCTTACTCTTGGGAGTAAGCTAATACTGTTAACAAATGGCTAAATGGCTCTGAGCACTATGGGACTTAACATCTATGGTCATCAGTCCCCTAGAACTTAGAACTACTTAAACCTAACTAACCTAAGGACAGCACACAACAGCCAGTCATCACGAGGCAGAGAAAATCCCTGACCCCGCCGGGAATCGAACCCGGGAACCCGGGCGTGGGAAGCGAGAACGCTACCGCACGACCACGAGCTGCGAACAGACTGTTAACAAGACATGACAGTAAGAAATATATATATATATATATATATATATATATATATATATATATATATATATATATATGTATGCCAATGTCAAAATACCCAGTTTCGTGAACAAGGGTCGACAAGAGGTTCGTGAACTGACACCACTTACTTCCCGAACCGCCCGTTTTGAGCCAGAAATGTCCTTTTAGAATGGGAACAGGTACCCCAAAATATAATACCATACGACATAAGCGAATGAAAATAAGCAACGTAGACTAATTTTTATGTCGAACGATCACTCATTTCAGATACCGTTCGGATAGTAAAAATGGCAGCATTAAGTTCAAATGGTTCAAATGGCTCTGAGCACTATGGGACGTAACATCTTAGGTCATCAGTCCCCTAGAACTTAGAACTACTTAAAGCTAACTAACCTAAGGACATCACACACATCCATGCCCGAGGCAGGATTCGAACCTGCGACCGTAGCAGTCCCGCGGTTCCGGACTGAAGCGCCTAGAACAGCAAGGCCACCGCGGCCGGCAGCATTAAGTCTTCTCAATCTGAACGTGGGCTTTCCATGACAGTTTACTATGTATCTGTACACATAGAAATTTGAACTGTTCAGTTTCACTAATCATATTCCATTCTATGAAATTAAAACGTCAGGTTTCGTTGAACTGTGTGTTAGAAACTGTAAAAACTGAGTCTTGCTGTGATTTAGCGTTAGTTCATTTTCTACAAGCCATGAACTTAGTTCATGAACTGCATTATGTGAAACCAAGCCAATGCTGAACAAAACATCTTTTACTACCAAGCTAGTGTCATCAGCAAACAGGAATATTTTAGAGTTACCCGTAAAACTGGAGGGCATATCACTTAATAGCTAAATGCACGGTATCAATAAGAAGTCTTTCTTGTTCTTTGTTTAAGCTTGCGATCCTCATATTTGGCTTTGAGAAGTGCCTATTTTGGTTCTAATATGTCCTGAAGATAGTTTTCCGGTGGTGGACGGGTGGCCATTATCCTTGTGCGAAGCGTTTCCAGGGTAAGTCGGCGTTCTCTGCTCCATTCTCTGCTTTTCCACTTCGAGAAAGCATTGTGAACCTCTTCCTTTTTAACTGATATGCTAACGATCAGCCAGTGCCTAATCGTACTAAGCTTTTCCTACATGCAGACGACGTGGCAATCACAGCATAGGGGAGGACTTTTGAGGATGTAGAGCAGAAGCTGCAGAAAGCGCTCGGAGTCTTGTCAGAATATTACCAAAATAACTACCTTAAGCCGAATCCCTGTAAGACTCAAGCAAGACATTGGAACACACAGATAAACCAGCCTATCTGGGTGTGGCGTTGGACAGATCTTTGACATACGAACACCACTGCGAAAAGATCCGTCAGAAGGCGACCTCCAGAAATAATATATTCGGAAACTTGAAAACAATAAATGGGGAGTAAAACCTACTGTCCTGAGAACCACTGCACAAGCAGTATGCTTAAAAATGGCTCTAAGCGCTGTGGCACTTAACATCTGAGGTCATCAGTCCCCTAGACTTAGAACTAGTTAAACCTAACTAACCTAAGGACATCACACACATTCATGCCCGAGGCAGGATTCGAACGTGCCACCGTAGCAGTAGCGCGGTTCCGGACTGAAGCGCCTAGAATCACTCGACCACAGCGGCCGGCCAAGTAGCAGGATTACGCCAGTTAAATGACGACATAAGTTGAGATTTCTGCAATCATTAGACTGAGGATTGTACAAAGTCATAATACGGATCTTAAAACCGAATGTCCAAGACAAGAATTACCATCTATCACATGTAAGTGAAGCAATACTGATTAACTCCGCACAATTAGGAAAGCACGAGTTTGTGCAACACCTCCATTCGTCACGTTACCAATCATCTCTCACTGGTGTAAGTCTTCGGGCGTGGAGAATCGAATATTGCGCTCGCTGTCAGAAGACTGCAATAGTTAGCGCTAACGACTCATTTCGGCGAGCGTTATCCGCCGTGTAATTATATGTCTCGTCAATGTACTGCAAGTTTACAACCCCTTCATTCGCGTAGCTTTCACGTCTACCTGGTGAACGCTATAATATTATTCTCAACCAAAGCTACTGTGTTTCTGCTAAAAGTGAAGAGAGAAAGGCAACAGGAGTACATTTCACTTTTTCTACTGTAGTGCTCAACAGCTCTCACGTACCTGAGAAAGAAGACTTTGCAGGAAGGAACCTGCATTATGACTACTTATTCACAAATAGTACGACAGTACCGTCATATTCTGTCCGGCGTAGTGAAATCATACTAGGTCCAGTAATTATAGTGTATAAGGCGCAGTCAAATGAAAACGAGACAGACGGAAAAAAGTAAGTAAACTGTTTATTATTTGAAAGGTAATCGCTATAACAGTTTACATATTTATCTCACCGTGAGACAAGACGGCCAGTGCCTTCATGGAAAAATGTTTGCGGCTACCTATGCAACCATTACCGTACCCAGGACCGCCCACATGTTGCCGTGGCTGTTACGAGTGTAAGTAGGCTGTTTAGGGTTTTATTTTGATAACGCCACGTAGTGCTCTGTATGAGAATCGTTGACTGCGCTGTGTGCAGTGTGTGGCTGGTTGGACTCATTTTTGGAATATTCGCTTGTGTAGTGCTGGGCAGTTGGATGGGAACAGCGTGTAGCGTTGCGCAGTTGGAGGTGAGCCGCCAGCAGTGGTGGATATGGGGAGAGAGATGCCAGAGTACTGAGAGGTTACTATGAGCGGACGATTTGGACGTGTGCCCATCAGGCAAAGGAAATTTGTAAGACTGGATGTCATGAACTGATGTATATATTATGACTTTTGAACACTATTAAGGTAAATACATTGCTTGTTCTCTATCAAAATCTTTCATTTGCTACCTATGCCTATCAGTAGTTAGTGCCGTCAGTAGTTAGAATATTTTATTTAGCTGGCAGTATTGGCTCTCGCTGTATTTCAGTAGTTCGACTAACGAAGATTCTTGTGAGGTAAGTGATTCATGAAAGGTATAGGTTATTGTTAATCTGGTCCATTCTTTTGTAGGGATTATTGAAAGCCAGGTTGCGTTGCGTTAAAAATATTGTGTGTCAGTTTAGTGATGATCAGAATAAGTAAAGAGAGAAATGTCTGAGTACGTTCAGTTTTGCTCAGCTGTTTGAAAATCATATAATGTAAGAGTTTTTCCAGCACTGCAATTCTATAATTTTTCAAAGGGGACGTTTCACAAGTATATTGCGGAAGTTTCGCTGGGAAGCGCTTACACATCCTTCATACCGTCCCGATCTTTCCCCATTCGATTTCCATAGTTTTGGAGCCCTGAAGAAAGACTTCCGTGGCCGTCGATTTGCTTCGGACAGAGAGGTGCACGCTTTGGTACAATCACGGTGCCGGCTGCTCGCAGATACAGAAAAAGCCGATTCCTGCTTGAGAAACAAAAGCTGAAAAAGTCGGAACACGTGTCAGGATAGCTTTGTGAAAAGCGCTCATTGAATCCGAAAGTAAGATTTTTACTGCTGCCATTTATATTATGAAACATGCCGCTGTCATTTCGTGGTTCCAAACAGCATATGCACTCTTATTTACACTGCGACGATCAGATGTATATTGATTATACACTGCATCTCATAATTAACAGCGGAAACACAATAGAAAGCCGGCCGCGGTGGCCGAGCGGTTCTCGGCGCTTCAGTTTGGAACCGCGTGACTGCTACGGTCACAGATTCGAATCCTGCCTCGGGAATGGATGTGTGTGATGTTCTTAGGTAAGTTAGGTTTAAGTAGTTCTAAGTTCTAGGGGACTGATGACCTCAGATGTTAAGTCCCATAGTGCTCAGAGCCATTTGAACCACAATAGAAAGTGTATGACAATAACAGCGAAAACTTTCCAATAAACGTGGGACCGCAGGCGAACCATTCGTGAGGAAATTTCGAAGTGTTTTTACGAGTCGTCAGCGACTCGGCGTAATACATTGTCCTAGATAGTACAAATTGTTTTGAAATGTAAAGTTGTCCGTTAAGTTCTCATCTAACTGGGCTCAGATTTCACCTCTTGGCTATGGTTGAAGATGTGGCAGATGCACGATGGAGCGGTATCACGTCTAACGCGCCAGTATGGGTGCAAGGCGGATGGATGGAGCAGGACCTGCATCTTGACCTCCAAGATCACTTGTTCCCCAATCCACTGGATTTTTCTGTCAGCGTCACCTCAAAATGATGTGTACAGAACTCCCGTTAGTACAACTGAAGAACTGGGACAGCTAACTGAGCAGTCTTGTCTAGCTCTACTGAGATTATGGAGTGTTCGAAAGAATTCGTAAATCACGGCAAAGACGAATGCTGTATCCCACTCCAATTAAAGGACGAAACTTGGAACACCTCTTCTTAAAAAGTATGGGTGTTCATTGATTTGTGACATGTAGAGTGTTGCAGCGGTATTGTATTTCTTGTTACGGTAGGCCACGGGCGAAATTTGAGCTCAATTTGATAGAGTCTTCATCGAAAAATCTGCATTTGAAATACGTTTGTACTGACTAGGACGATATTTCACAATGACGACAGTGACGGCTGGTGACCACACTTTCGCAATGAACTCTGAAGCGGCTCAATTTTAGTGTCATACGCGTTTCATCTTTATTTTCTGCAAGGCATCATCAGTGGCAGGTTGCGTGGACAATTTCTTACATATTACGCACCTGTTGCATTCTTGGTGTTCTTCTTCTTATGAATGCCAATTTGCGGTTTTTTTCTGTTGCCGACAGTCGGCAACAGAAACCAAAAAATTGCATTGAAACAAGTCTTCAGTTCAGAGTGCTGTGGAATGTGGGGAAAAAACCGCAAATTGGCATTCATAAGAAGAAGAACACCAAAAATGGAACAGGAGCGTAATATGTAAGAAATTGTCCACGTAACCTGCCACTGATGATGCCTTGCAGAAAATAAAGATGAAACGCGTATGACACTAAAATTGTGTTTTATTCAGTTGCCATCAGACGGTCCATAAGTAAAAATTATCAATATACCGTAATATTAGACGCAACTGAGGAAGACAGGACTACAAAAGTTGAAGATGTCTGAAGCGGCTCATTTTCGAACCCGTGTCTACTGGAATTTTTTGCTACTATTATCGTATTATCCTTGGAAGTTTCCCTATTAATTAAGATACACGCTATATAAAGATATACACGCTTATTGTGATATCCACCTTCATCATGTTACTGTCGAAGTAAGCCAGTTATACAGGTTCATCTACAAAAGATTCGGACATTGCTTAATGATTCATTCTACATGAAGTCTAAGGCTCGACTTAGCAATCCGGTATAATTTGACTACGTCAGGAGACGACTGTATTATCGAAACAAGTTGTGGCTGATTTCATGGCGTTCATGTTTCCCTTTTTTAATATCTTTCAAACATCTTTTAGTCAGTTCACTAGAACACGTCTTTTTAAACAGGAATATTTAATGCTCTTATTTCTTTAAGCACAGTTATACGAACAGCAATTGTAAATAAGGTAAAGACGATCTCGTAGTCCAGAGAACTGATGGTAACTACGCTCCTCTCTACTTAGACAGCAGTTCCATTACTCCGAAAAACGCAATGTTTCAACCATTTGACAATGTACACTCCTGGAAATTGAAATAAGAACACCGTGAATTCATTGTCCCAGGAAGGGGAAACTTTATTGACACATTCCTGGGGTCAGATACATCACATGATCACACTGACAGAACCACAGGCACATAGACACAGGCAACAGAGCATGCACAATGTCGGCACTAGTACAGTGTATATCCACCTTTCGCAGCAATGCAGGCTGCTATTCTCCCATGGAGACGATCGTAGAGATGCTGGATGTAGTCCTGTGGAACGGCTTGCCATGCCATTTCCACCTGGCGCCTCAGTTGGACCAGCGTTCGTGCTGGACGTGCAGACCGCGTGAGACGACGCTTCATCCAGTCCCAAACATGCTCAATGGGGGACAGATCCGGAGATCTTGCTGGCCAGGGTAGTTGACTTACACCTTCTAGAGCACGTTGGGTGGCACGGGATACATGCGGACGTGCATTGTCCTGTTGGAACAGCAAGTTTCCTTGCCGGTCTAGGAATGGTAGAACGATGGGTTCGATGACGGTTTGGATGTACCGTGCACTATTCAGTGTCCCCTCGACGATCATCAGTGGTGTACGGCCAGTGTAGGAGATCGCTCCCCACACCATGATGCCGGGTGTTGGTCCTGTGTGCCTCGGTCGTATGCAGTCCTGATTGTGGCGCTCACCTGCACGGCGCCAAACACGCATACGACCATCATTGGCACCAAGGCAGAAGCGACTCTCATCGCTGAAGACGACACATCTCCATTCGTCCCTCCATTCACGCCTGACGCGACACCACTGGACGCGGGCTGCACGATGTTGGGGCGTGAGCGGAAGACGGCCTAACGGTGTGCGGGACCTTAGCCCAGCTTCATGGAGACGGTTGCGAATGGTCCTCGCCGATACCCCAGGAGCAACAGTGTCCCTAATTTGATGGGAAGTGGCGGTGCGGTCCCCTACGGCACTGCGTAGGATCCTATGGTCTTGGCGTGCATCCGTGCGTCGCTGCGGTCCGGTCCCAGGTCGACGGGCACGTGCACCTTCCGCCGACCACTGGCGACAACATCGATGTACTGTGGAGACCTCACGCCCCACGTGTTGAGCAATTCGGCGGTACGTCCACCCGGCCTCCCGCATGCCCACTATACGCCCTCGCTCAAAGTCCGTCAACTGCACATACGGTTCACGTCCACGCTGTCGCGGCATGCTACCAGTGTTAAAGACTGCGATGGAGCTCCGTATGCCACGGCAAACTGGCTGACACTGACGGCGGCGGTGCACAAATGCTGCGCAGCTAGCGCCATTCGACGGCCAACACCGCGGTTCCTGGTGTGTCCGCTGTGCCGTGCGTGTGATCATTGCTTGTACAGCCCTCTCGCAGTGTCCGGAGCAAGTATGGTGGGTCTAACACACCGGTGTCAATGTGTTCTTTTTTCCATTTCCAGGAGTGTATTTCGCTGGTTAACGATGTCGATGTTTCCATATCGTTGTTGTAGCTGTCCTTATAGACGTAAAAATATCTACAACGTGCACTACAAGCCGCAGCAGTGTACGTGACAATATTCGGGACCCGTCGATCGGTTTCGTAGGGTCGCACCGCAGCGGTCCCTGAGGACGTCCTGGTCGGCGGTCGGCGGCCACGGGCAGCGACACACGGACGGGCCGGTGGGATTGTTGTTGGCGCCACCTGCCGGCCGCAGCCCAATGACGGCGTCAAGTCAGCGGCCTACATTCCGCGCTCCGCGCTGCCCACCACGGATCGATGCCCGCGGCGAGTCTCTCCTCGTCGTTATTGGCCGCCACCCACAGCCGCTACACGGCGCCATGCCCCCGGCTAGGTCTACAGCAGCTTTATGTAGTGACCAAGTAAAGTAAAAAATAACGACGATGGTACAGCGAGCAGAGAAAAAATCTTGTACAAAGTGCTTCACAATTCGTGTTACACACTTCTGGAGGCTGCAGAGGGGACTTGGTAGACCAAGTTTTGCTTAGGAACCCACGTCCGGAAACGTCAACCAGCGACGGTAGAGAGCGTCAAAGTTATAGGCGAGGGCTCCTATAAACGTACAGGGTGATTCGGTGATGATGTTACAACTTCAAATGATCTAGAATGAGATTTTCACTCTGCAGCGGAGTGTGCGCTGATATGAAACTTCCTGGCAGATTAAAACTGTGTGGCGGACCGAGACTCGAACTCGCGAATGGCAAAGGTCCCGAGTTCGAGTCTCGGTCGGGCACACAGTTTTAATCTGTCAAGAAGTTTCATATCAGCGCACACTCCACTGCAGACTGAAAAATCTCATTCTAGAAACATCCCCCAGGCTGTGGCTAAGCCAAGTCTCCGCAATATCCTTTCTTTCAGGAGTGCTAGTTCTGCAAGGTTCGCAGGAGAGCTTCTGTAAAGTTTGGAAGGTAGGAGACGAGGTACTGGCAGAAGTAAAGCTGTGAGGACGGGGCGTGGGTCGTGCTTGGTTACCTCAGTTGGTAGAGCACTTCCCCGCGAAAGACAACGATCCCGAGTTCGAGTCTCGGTCCGGCACACAGTTTTAATCTGCCAGGAAGTTTCAACTTTAAATAGTATGGAGACGGATAAATGTATCAATTCGAGTTAACGGTCCCTTTACCGGAAATGAACTAGTCGAAAGTGTTATAAGGTTAAACCGTTCTGATACTTCTGACAGTGGAATATATGTACTGTAATGTTGTTGCTAAGAGTGTGGCGTAGGCAACTGTCAGAGGTGATGGTATGGACCGAAACAAGAAAAACGTCTAGCAACTATGAACTCTGAAACGCATACCTTAACAGCCGTGAACTCTTGTTCAATAGAGGAGGTGTGTTTCACACTAGCGAAGATGAACAAGTGTTCGTAGCTCCTCAGGTATGCATTTTTCATCACATGTCTACTAGCCACTCATTCTTGTCTTGGTCCATACTACCACCTCGGAAAGTTGCATACCCAACGTTCTTAGAAACGACAGTACATGTATTCAACTGTCAGAATGGTTTTCGCTTGTAATTTTCGATTTGTTCGTTTCCGATACAGGGATCCTTACATCAAATTGATACATTTATCTTTCTCCATCATCACGGAATCGCCCTGTATATACATACATTTACAGGCGCCGTCGCCAAAAACTTTGACGCTGTTAGCGTCATTGGATGACGTTTCCGAACAAAGGTTTCTACGTAAAACTTGATCTGCCAACTCTCCTCTACAAATTCTAGAAGTGTGTAAAATGAATTGTCAAACACGTTGTATAGGATGTCACATTTATCTTAGGCATCCCAAATAACTTTTTGTCCAGAAGCAAAATAAAAAAAAAAATCATTCAAATTTTGTTTACCGACCAGGAGGATATCAGCCAGCATGACTCGTAGCTCTGTTCGTTACGAAGAAATGGACAGTAGTACTTCTTTATTAAACAGCACCTTTTACTTTTCATTTGGTAATCCTCTTCAACTCCTCAAGATCTGTTCAAAAATGTATCACAGTGTACCATTCAAGTAAATATGACGTTATTAAAAATGTAACAAAACACAGACATTGACTGCTTGCACCAACACACAGTGCACGTAACCGTGGTGACGTCACTAGTCCACTTGCTGCAGCTGACAGTAAGCAAATGGAATTACAAGGAAAATGCAGGCCAGTCATTCAGTCAACCGCTTTCTCTTTAAGTTCTGTGTGAGTATAATGTGCACCACCGAATTGAAGGTAGAAATGCTACTGATCTACGGCGAATATAATAAGAATGGGACTGATAACGAGTTAGAATGCTATATGTACTGGTTTTAGGGATGCCGGTATACTCTCCAAGTTATCGTGTGCGAGTTCTACGATGATTGCGTTGCCCTGCTTTCGAACTTCTCGTTTCATGAAGTGTCACAACAAGACGAGGAAACATCCTTCGTGAAGGTGGATTCTCGTCAGCATATCGCTCTCTGTAGAGTTCCTCTTCCTAGTAGCATCGGCAGTGTTCAACCACAATCAATCAAAAGTAATGATGATGCAGTTTTTAACCATGGACTGCTTTCACTGTAAAGTACAACAGCCGTGTATTATATGTACCTGTAGTTTAAATAAGAAAAAATATTGCAATTGCCCATTCAATGTAGGCTTTCACGGCCGGCGTTTTCTTCAGTTAAAACTTTCAGTCTGAGAGGCCGTGGTCGATGTATAAAACTGCTACCTGACATTTCGTCTCCAACTGTGGGAGACATCTTCCTAGGTAAAACGGGTAGTGCTACTCAGGCTTGAGGCCATTGATAATGCGATGTCCTCTCTAAAGCGACCGTCTCGTGAATTTTATTTCGTGGTTCCCATCTCGAAAAGCGTGTTCTGCTACGGCCGATTTTTCGGTATACCCCAGAGGACAGTTTCTTTTATGTTCGGCTACGCGGTTGTTGACACTTCTTTTCGTAGTTTCCTTTATACACTTGTCCGTAACTGTGCGGAATTTTATACCACAGGTGTTCCTAGAAGATTCCGTGAATCTTTTGCCGTTCTTAAATATTCATTAATCTTCGTCATGGGTCTAAAGATCGTTTCGATTCCACACTTGGCCAAAACTTTCTCAATGTCATTCTAAATTTTATTAATGAACAGGAGAAAAACTTTTCCAGACAGCGGCCGATTTTGCTTAGAACTTCCAGCTTCTTCCCCTCTTCGATGAAGTGCTCTATCAATATTCTTACTAGCACATCCAGTTTTCTAGAAGAAAAGAGATGTAATTCATCCTACAAATAAACCAGCTCGCAGATTTTGTTGGCTCTGTCCACCAAGGTTTCAACGACATCTCTGTTTAGGTATGGTCATAGTCTGATTCCCTGTGGAGGTATCGATCAGTGTGTGTGTCCTTTCTGTTATACGTTTTTTATACGTTTCAAATAACCAAGAAGAGAAGTATGTGACGTGAAAAACTACTTTCTTAATCCAATATTTTAGTAAATATGAACTCACGAAACTGACGTTAGGGCTATGTTCCCTTCGTGAAAATGCTGAGAAATATTTTTCTACGTTTGGTCGATTTCCATCTTTTCTTCTCGCAGCGTTCACCCACAGAGCTTTTCAAGTTGGACTGATAGGAAGTGTTAAGCCAAATAATAGTAAAAGTAAAAACACAAAAAATTCGTATATATTCAAAGAAAATATCGCTTGAACGAGTCCACTTACGAATGAAACGTGATTCGTTTACACTTTAACTATATTCACAACCACTAGTATACCCGTAAGTGACGCACGCTGGCATTTTTTATTAAAACACTTCTACTGGGAGCTAATGTTTATGAGAGCTAACATGGTAGTCCTCCATGGGGCTACGTCATTCTCTTACGATCCTAGCAGCACCTCTCTGGATTCGTTCTATGTCTTTCATCACGATTAGTTGATAAGGAGTCCAAAAGCTGGAACAATGGAGCTGATCGCACTAGCATCTTTCTTGCGAATTCATTCATTTTTAAAAACCATTCCAGCACTTGCTTTAAAAAAAGCACAGAAAACTTAAGGCCTATAGGCGAACGGGGATTTGAACCGCCATCTTTCGAATACGAGTCCAGTGTCTTAACCAATGCACCATGTTCTTCAATAAGATATCAAGGGGTCGTTGACCCAGAAAATGAAAGGCGCAAACATAGGGAGGTAGGGGGGATGCTGACTGTTGCGGATAGGCCGACCATATATGCGTTCATCAGAAATTGGGAAAGTATAAAAATAATTTAACGACAAAAATTCATTCGGCAAGTATACAGGCAGAATTATAAAAAGTGTTTTTGCATTGTGCCCGAATAAAGGGACTATATTCCATTTCATAAATTAAAGTTCGAGCACTTATTGTTGAAAAGATATGAGAAAATTAAAGGAAAGTGCCACAGATATTGCGGAGTGTCTGTAGTTCTAAAGTATAGCATTGACGCGTTGTGACAGCGACCGACTTAAAATTCCCTGAATGTGGACATTGGTTACCATTTCCATTATTATGTGTGAAACGCAAACTGTTCTCAGTACTTTTCAGATCGCCCTAATCCCTACAGAGCTTCCTCTGCGTACGTTTTCTGCGTATTGCATCCAGCGTCTTTGTTTGCTATAATTTCTTACCTTCCTTCCTTTTTACGTTATGCACATCTCCGTTTAGTACTTCATACGTCCACTTTTTGACGTCAGTGCTACAACATTTCAACACTTCCAGTTTCTTCTTTTCTGTCCTTGGTGACCTTTGTTTTATGAGCACCACGCAGTGGTCCAAGTCATAAGTCCCTGCCTAACGTTTCGTCTTCCAATGTTGGAGGCATCATCAGAGGCTGTAAAGACTCGGATACCATATTTAAACTTAAGCAGTGTCAGTAGAATACTAAGAAGACACGATAATAACATTTTGTTTAAACCAACAAGGAAGATGCACGAATATTTGAACACTGTAAACCATATTTGCTATGGCATGGGTGTAAAGAATCAGTTATACATGAGATCATTTTGTGGAATGAGTGTAAAAACTCCCTTACACATGAGGTCAAATGTACGTATAAGGTACAGAAGGAGCATTAACACACGACTTAATGAACACTGGAGCTACTGTCGTCTAGGAAATACGGATAAATAGGCAATAGCAGTTAATCCCCTAAAACCACGGAACTACCAAATTCTTTTCTCCGGTTCTATAGCTTTACCAAGATCCAGTCTTTACTACGTTAGGATGCACAATATGGCCATAGAAATTCAAAAGCGTAAAATAATCTCAACGCAAAAATGAAAGATTGAAATTAGACAAGATGTGGACCTTTCTGCTAAATAAAACAAACACCACCCTCTGTGTCCCACTACAAGCTCAACAACTTGGCGACGATCCACGAGTTCCTTCAGATACAGAATATCCACCTGAAACCCTTCTTTGGTGATCAGACCTTGCAGAACCGGCAAATTGCAGCTATATTGATTGTTATGTTCCACCTGCTATTCTGAACAGTCCCGTACGTTTGCTGTGGGATTAAGATTGAATTAATTAGCAGGCCAGTCTAGATGCTATACGGTGTCCGAGTACTCGTCAAATCAGGAACAGCTGTGTTGTCAGCTTGGAAGACGTTAACGTCCGCGTCATTCTCACCGTGAAGATATAGAAGAAAGAGCAACACTTTGACACCGACAATGTTGAAATAAAGCTGCTGGTTCTTGTCCGCGGTAACCTGAATAAATAGTCCCAAGCCTTGGTACGAAAAACAAAAAATTACAGTCCTATTTCCGATTGAACTACACTCACAACAAGCCGATGATTAAATGCATCACTGGGACGTCGGTACACTACACTGAGGAGACAAAAGTCAGGGATAGTGATGTGCAGAAACACATATGGCGGTAGTATCGCTCACGCAAGGTACAAAAGGGCAGTGCACTGGTGGGGGTGTCATTTCTACGCAGGTGAGTCACGTAAGAAGATAGCCAATGTGATTCTGACCGCACTACGGGAATTAACAGACTTTGAACACGGAGTGGTAGCTGGAGCTAGACGTATGGGACATTCGATTTCGGAAATCATTAGAGAATTCAATATCCCGAGATCCACAGTGTCAAGAGTGTAGCGAGAATTCTACATTTCAGGCATTACCTCTTACCACAGACAACGCATGTGCGAAGGCCTTCACTTAACGACCGAGAGCAATGGCGTTCGCGTAGAGTTGTTACTGCTAACAGACAACCAACACAGCGTGAAATAACTGCAGAAATCAATGTGAGACGTACGACGAACGATGCTGTTAGGACAGTGCGGCGAAATTAGACGTTAATGGGCTATGGCGGCATACATCCGACGAAAGTGTGTCTGCTAACAGCACGACATCGCCTGCAGTGCTTCTCTTGGGCTCGTGACCACGTCGGTTGGACACTAGACCACTGGAAAGCCGTGTTCTGTTCAGATGAGTTCCGATTTCAGTTGGTAAGAACTGATGGTATGGTTCGAGTGTGGCATAGACTTCATGAAGTGATGGACCCAAGTTGTCAACAAAGCACTGTGCAAGCTGGTAGTGGTTGTGTAATAATGTTGTCTGTGTTTTCATGGAATGGACTACTTCCTCTCGTCCAACTGAACAGATCATTGACTGGATGTTCGGCTACTTGAAGAACGTTTGCAGCCATTCACGGACTTCACGTTCCCAAACAACGATAGAATTTTTGTAGATGATATTGCGTCATGTCAGCAGGCCACAATTGTTCGTGATTGGTTTGAAGAATATTCTGAAAATTCGAGGAAATGAATTGGCCACCCAGATCGCCCGACCTGAACTCCATCGAACATTTATGGGACGTAATCGAGAGGTCAGTTCCTACACAAAATTCTGCACCGGCAACACTTTCGTATTCATGTACGGCTATAGAGGCAGAAAGGTAGACTTCCAATGACTTTTTTAGTCCATGGCATGTCGAGAGGCTGCACTAAGTCGCGCAAAAGGAGTTCCGGCACAATGTTAGGAAGTATCCCAACACTTTTGTCACTTCAGTGTAGCTGCCTTGTATCATGTAAAGAGAGAGGCAAAATTTCCACTCGACGGACCACACTAAATGCCTCCAGTCAGCCACAATCAGTTTTCCGCATTGTCTGGTTCAGTGACGACGTGCAGTTTTACGTGCCGCTATGAGCAGTGGCCTTTTACGACGTTCCCATAGCCAGGTGTCCAATGCGTGCAGATTCCTTCGTATAGTTCGCTATATTTCATGATAGCAGAAATCCTGCTGGGTTTGGTACAGATTGCCACTCTAAGGCGTGACGCTCGTCTACAGTTCCTACCGGTTAGGACCTTTTTACGACCGCTGTTCTTGTTACATGGTTGCGGGTCGTAAACCAGTCCTTGTAGAAACGTTGGACAGTCAGCGTTGATACCTCAAAAAATCTGGCAACTTCATTTCGGAGTGCTCATGTGCATCCGTTTTATTGCCCGGACTTCGTAAAACTGACTGACACTGGCACTCTCATCCCTAAAATCAGCGCTGGGGTTCGCATGACCGCCTGTTATCAGTTGTCATCATCTATTGTGCTCCAAAGCTTCCAGTGGGCTCTTTTAAGTCGGCGACAAAAATATTATCTGGTGGTATTATTGAGGTCAGGCTTGAAAGGTTGAAAAAAATCAGCCAAACAGTTGCAAATAATTGTTTATTGGAACCCTTGACCTAGGTTTCAACAGCAGTAAAACTGTCTTCGTGAGAAGGTGTAATGGACCTTGTCACATCAGATGCTGATACTCGCCATCCATCTTAATAACACAAAAAAATCACAAGCCGTGACAGGATTGCAGCAGTATAGTATTACAGGTGTGCAGATCAAATGGCAATTGTAGCGGCCTATTAACATAAGACCTCTTTTTTTAAGGGGTTTTGCAGAAGTGCTACCACTGCGTGGCTGTCCATTCTGGTTTTTAGTAGAAAAGGTAATTTGCTCTTTATTTAGTCGTAATATGGGCCGCGAGCTTTCTAAATCCTTAAGCCCTTCTGTGGAGGATTGTAACTTTCTTAGACTGTCTTGAGTGAGTGCCCGAGGTACGTGAATGCGATGACATCTTTCTGGGAAGACTAACCCCACGTGGTTCAAATGGCGAAATGTCGGTGGAAGAGGGTTGACCTTATTTATCAGTTCCCGCGTAGATGCTTTGGTGGCTTCTCAGAGAGTCTCAAGTTCTTGATATCAAGCTCTGACACGTGCCCATCTGGAGGCTCCTAAGATCATCCTCAAACACCTGTTTTATAAGCTCTGAATGGGCTTGAGGTTTGAGTTGCTGATGGTGGCCCACGAGGAACAACCATATTAGGATGGCTGGTAGGATCGTTGCTAGATATAAGTGCAGGTTGGTGTTCATATGCACACTCGCGAGCAGCACAGGGATGCCATCTGGATTACAGCAGTATCTACAAGACAAACGGCAAAAGTCAAGTTGCCGAAGTTGCAGTCATGTTTAAGATTTTAAAATATTTGCTTGTCCAGCTACCTGAGGCCTTAACATTTTATTTACGTCAGTCTGCAGCCACAAAAGACTCTCGTGAGACCAATTTGTCGTATAGTGCTGTTGTTATTCGACATTTTTGTAACATCACAGTGAAAAATTCGTTATCTGCAAAGGAAGCAAAGCTTACAAAATTCTGGAGGTTTAGCTAATGTTTCTTAGGATAAAGAGAAAAAAATCATTGGAATTCACAGCTGATTAAGATATATTTATGCAAGGACAGAGTAAAGTGTCAGCAAAAAATAAGGAAACAGAGTGCAGCGTGCACACGTAGGAGGAGTATTAATTATGCAGTGACATGACAGGAACCTGATTCTGCAGTTTCTCTTACCGACGAATGATGTAAGTCATTTAAACTTCCCGCCGAGATGTCACCAACAACTCTCACGCAGGACAAATAGTCGCTAATATTAATAATGTAGTGTACAGAGGCTCTCTGAGTACACATGCAGATGTAGATATCTGTTTAGTCTGCGACCTTCGTTGTAGTCTGCTTGTGCAAATGTCAAAAAAATTAGCGCGTCGAGTGGAACCGTGCCAATGCAGTCATTACCCCGCGATGAACAATATTTGACAAACAGAACGAGGTTAAACAGACACGGCTCCGAACAAACAGGCGCGCTTGTTATGCTGATAGAGGCAGCGGGGCGGCATTTCAGAGGACCGAGCCGGAATAATAACTCCAGCCGGCTCCGGGCAACCGTGCGTTCACTTCCGGTCGGGCGGAGCAGCGTCGCGAGGGCTCGTCCACGTTCCAGAACACTCTCCTCTTCACCCGCTACCCGCCGAACAGGTACGGCTGCGAGAAACGTCGCACGTTCTGAAATGCTGAGCTCGGCGAAAAACTCTAACATATGAATGTTTGAAAGGTCTCAGAAGCAACATTACAGTTACGTCGATACAACTTGTATTGTCTTACGAATTTTGTCATTTAGTTCTACATCTACATCTACATACTCCGCAAGCCACCTGACGGTGTGTGGCGGAGGGTACTTTGAGTACCTCTATCGGTTCTCCCTTCTATTCCAGTCTCGTATTGTTCGTGGAAAGAAGGATTGTCGGTATGCCTCTGTGTGGGCTCTAATCTCTCTGATTGTATCCTCATGGTCTCTTCGCGAGATATACGCAGGAGGAAGCAATATACTGCTTGACTCCTCGGTGAAGGTATGTTCTCGAAACTTCACCAAAAGCCCGTACCGAGCTACTGAGCGTCTCTCCCACAGAGTCTTCCACTGGAGTTCATCTATCATCTGCGTAACGCTTTCGCGATTACTAAATGATCCTGTAACGAAGCGATCTGCTCTCCGTTGGATCTTCTCTATCTCCTCTATCAACCCCACCTGCTACGTATTCCACACTGGTGAGCAATATTCAAGCAGTGGGCGAACAAGTGTGCTGTAACCTACTTCCTTTGTTTTCGGATTGCATTTCCTTAGAATTCTTCCAATGAATCTCAGTCTGGCATCTGCTTTACCGACGATCTACTTTCTATGATCATTCCATTTTAAATCACTCCTAATGCCTATTCCCAGATAATTTATGGAATTAACTGCTTCCAGTTCCTGACCTGCTGTATTGCAGCTAAATGATAAAGGATCTATCTTTCTATGTATTCGCAGCACGTTAGACTTGTCCACATTGAGATTCAATTGCCATTCCCTGCACCATGCGTCAATTCGTTGCAGATCCTCCTGCATTTCAGTACAATTTTCCATTGTTTCAACCTCTCGATATACTACAGCATCATCCGCATCATCATCAGTGAACTTCAGATCTTATCCACAACGTCATTTTTGTATATTGTGAATAGCAACGGTCCTACGACACTCCCCTGCGGCACACCTGAAATCACTCTTACTTCGGATGACTTCTCTCCATTGATAATGACATGCTGCGGTATGTTACCTAGGAACTCTTCAATCCAATCACACAATTGATTTGATAGTCCATATGCTCTTACTTTGTTCATTAAACGACTGTGAGGAACTGTATCGAACGCCTTGCGGAAGTCAAGAAACACGGCATCTACCTGGGAACCCGTGTCTATGGCCCTCTGAGTCTCGTCTGAGTTAGTACTGAACACCTATTTTATGAAGCTAAGATCAATAGCACCATATAGAAGTAATCCTAGATCGAAGAGATGTGAAGCCCCTTTTACACGATCGACTTTCGTGTCTCAGTTGACAACCCGAGACACGTGCGTCTACTGCAGCGCCCCTGGCGTTATGTTACCGTACTCAGTCTCGTCTGTTTTCAGTGGTCATTTTCGTTTACACGTCAGCGCCAAAATTGCCGATGTTGTGAGAGCTGTCTGCCGTGCAGTTTGGCATCTGAATGGTGAAAATGAGGATATGAGGGACTACCGTTTTTACAGAAGAATCGAAATGTAGTAACAAAATGTAGGAACAAGCAATGACAATAGAATTTATTAAAGACCAAAGCAGAATTCATAGTGCAAGTTCTTGTCAACGGTCGTGTGGTAAATTCTCTAGACTTCCGAGAACTGAAAGATTAGGAAAAGTTTCATCCGAACATTTCAGAAGTCGTAAATTCTCTAGACTTCTGAGAACTGAAAGAATAGGAAAAGTGTCATCCGAACATTTCAGAATATGTATTTGCTCGAGATAAAATGCACGTGCAGACATATAGACAACCTGTAGAACGCAATAAATAGTGCCTTTTTACTGCGTTCTTTGTATCTTATTTTCTTGGTAAGTGCCAAGCAACAAAGATAATTATTTTTCTCGTCCAATAAATCTGACATTTCACAGTTGAAAAAATTTTCATTGAAATACGTTTATCTGTTTACATTCTTATTTGTGCACAGTATAGATTTTCTCTCTGTAAAATGTAAATACTTTTTGCTTTCAGATATTTCGTCCCTCTTGTAGCAGAACGTAAGTAGGAAAAAATACCAGGACCTTATGTAACTCTTCAATGTCTCACGAAAACAAAGCAAATAACATAATAACGATTAAGAAGACACGAAAGCACGTAATCCGATTCCATAATAGGAGTGAATAGGTAATATCTTCCGATGACAGCAGAAGCCGCCAGAGTCCTTTGTCTCTGGGCATGTGCAGTGTGCAGCATACTCGGAAATTCAGAACTCCACACTCGGCAAGATATAATATCATTGTCGTCACAAACACACTCGTATCGTGGTTGGTTGCTGATTTACACGCAGGCACGAAAGGCGCATACACTTCGAGTCGATTCTGAACAGAAAGTCGCCCGGCAGAAGAAGCAGACTGCAGATAAATACGTCCGATCACATCAGAGGCATGCTTACTACTGTCTCACTCAGCGGAAACAACAATATTCCAAAGGGTTTACAAGTTTTCTTGACAAAAGAACTTCTTTTATTTTCTGTTATATTATTACTTTCGATTATTATTTCATAAATTAATCCAGAAATAAAAATAGTAACCAGTACAGTATTGCGTAATTAATAACGTATTTTAAGTGTGCCAATAGTTCCTAATTTCAAATATTTCTAAAAACATAATTTTAACTGTACATTCAGAACTAGAACTTATCGATTATAACATCAAAAATAAAGTAATTCCTTTTCATAAATTTTAGATTGAAATATACCATGCTGTGTATAAAATTGTATGAAAGTTTTCAGAAAAGCAGCTGAGATAATATGACCTGTCCAAAATTCGAAAAATAATGCTGGTATCGACAACTATTGTTGAGGAAAGGTAATGCCAGAGGAGGATGTCCCGCTACAGTATCATGCAATTATATAATTTTGTGGGAACATCCAGAGGCCTATATGGATACTGTCTGCAATATGTTTTGAGAACAGAGTTAGTACAAAAGAATTAATAAATGTAAGCGCCATGTGTGATACTGCAGTTCTTCAAGCATTTCATTGTTTATGACGTCACATCTCCTGAATTGTGTTGCATTGTTGCCTGACGGTAAGGAAATGTGTACCAAGTTTGGTAGAAATCGCTACAATGGTTTAGGAGGAGATGTGGACAACACACACTCACACACACACACACACACACACACACACACTCACTCACGCACACACACACAAATACATTTTTATAATAAGTAAGGGTTTCTATATTTGTCTGCCACACGAATTTCCCTGTACTGCTCCTTCTATTAACCATTCTTAGATGTCTTATCATACGTCCCATTAGCCTGTTCTATTGACTCTTGGTTTTTCTTTTTTTAACCACCCACTAAAATATCAACGTCCCTCTGTGCCAACACATTTCTCAAATAATATCCCTTTCTTTTTCACTGAGTTCGCTTGCGGACTACGTTGTGCAATAATGTGCATCACATCTTCGTTTCAGAAGCATCTTCGTCAATTTCAATGTACTATTTCATTCGTGTAAAAATTTAACGTCAGTCTTAATATTTAATAATACTGGCTTCCTTTGTTTATCTTTGAGCGAAATTCTTTGGTAAGTAGGACGTGCACTCCATTTAACATGTTTATTTTTCAGTTTTCTTTATTTTTGGCCATTTTAGAACCACAGAACACTAATTGCTGTTCAGAGTTTTTTTTAACCTTCACTCAGTGACAACGGCGTGGACTGCGCACCAAACACAAATATTACCGTCATGTAATCACTTTTCACCTTAGTGATGAGGATTTTCCGTTACATAACAGCGCATATTATGCAAGTTCTCAAGTCTGGACAGTTTGAACCAGGCCACATGTGAAAAAATGAAATACTGTGGATCCAGACGTATCGATGCCACTTCCTTTAGAGACCCACAACTGAACCGAACACCACCAAGATGATCTGGAATCATTAACTCATCTGCTTTTAGAATATCTGTATGGCTATGCAGATCCTTTTTGAGGATGTTCTAGCGGAGCGATATTTGGTTTCCTGTTTTCACAGTTAACTGGCAATGTTGTTTTGTCCACTTTCTTATGTTTCCTGTCTTCGGGTTAGTTTAGGACAATTTGTTAACAATCTCTTTGCTTGTCATGAAATGTCGAAGACAAAGACACTTTTTGAATCCTTGTTTATCTTCAAAGTATCTTGATTGCTCTGGAACGCGCACTTCTTTTTAACAGTAAGCGTTTAGGTGACGCAAAGTTTCCAGCTCCTATTGCAGTATACTGTGTCTCTCTTTCGTTGATCCAGTGTTCAGGTGTAGTGTACACTGAAGGAAAACATTCCAGAATCTTCGATGGGTACAGGTTTTTGTAAGCGAGCTACCATATGGATTATATTTTTTAAGGTGAGCCTCAGTATGGTGCCTGCATTTGTCGGATTTTCTCCTTAGGTAGCTGTGAATGGATACTCTAGATATTTCATGACTATTACCGTTAAAAGTAACTTTTCAATAACAGTTTAAGACTCTCTTATTCAAACCAGATTGTACATCTGAAATACCACTCTATGAAACTAAAATGTGGATCACGAGAAGCTAGGAGAGGAAGACACAGTAGACATGATTCGCGCTATAGAAGGACTTTAAAATTATATTGGAAAAATAAAGACCGCAATTAAGGTGTGCGAGAAAGAGTATAGTAGGACTTTTTTTTCTTTTAGAAGAGGCGCGTTAATTGGGGCATTCACGAATAATTTGGAAATGAAAGTATCAGAACAGTGGGAAGCTGCAGGGACTCAGAAAGAGCAGTATAAGTAAAATAGATCTCCGACAGCACTTAATGTTGTTTATGCACAGAGATATAAATAAAGAAAATGGCATGGAGTTACGTGTAAACAAAACTTTCACGACTGGTATTTCAAAAATGACAGGAGTAGAAAAATGATGTATGATTAACGACTAAAACACCTAAACTGGAATTCCGTTGAAAGAAAAACAATCCGTATAACGTGATGACAGCTTGCAGTTAGTAATGGAAGTAATTAGTAGGCGGAGTAATGTTATGTCATAAACAGTTCAATAGACGTAGTCCCACTGTAAGTCAGAAGGCGCTAGTCTAGGAAGAGGTCTCTAGACACTGATGGAGAAGAGAAGAATATGATATCTATGGATACCCTTGCAAAAGACGTCGGCTAGGCGCTACCTTTTTTTTTAATTTATGATGGAAAAGCTCTGTTCTGGATGACGTCGGCTGCATTCTGCAGCCAGTGTGATTGTTGTCTGCCGCATCACGGCTTCCCGCCGTATGGTCATCAGATGCACCCGGGAATAATGCAGACTATTCGTGCGAAAATTACATGGCAGTGAATTAATGTACCTTGACAGTCGCACGTTAATAAAATTTATCGTCGAGGCCAATCGATCCAAAAATCGTACACGTTAATAAATGACCGACCTCCTGCACTTTCAGCAGTTAAAAAATGGGTAAATGAATTCAAACGTGATCTTCTTTCTCGTAAGATATTCCACATGAAAGAAACCAGAGAAGGAAACATGAAGAAAGTAAGGTCGACGATCGGCAATGAATGTGTATGAAATTGCTGGTGCCATAGGTTTGTCAGCATGAAGAGTGAGACACATTATACATGAAGAATCCTTTGCGCAAGAGAGGTGTCACATTTATAAAATGACACATAGCAGTGTTATCCATAGCGTTAGGCCCACTTTAAGAGGAATCCTACTGATATTATGCCCCTATTTGTTAATGTGGATGAGTCTTGAGCCAGTCCTTTTACGTCGGAAACAGCCATCGAATCACCGCGCGGAAGATAACTGCTCTGCAGCAAAAACCATGGAGTCAATTCATTTCTGAGAAATGATATTATCTTTCAAAGATTGAATTAACAACTGTCAATGCTGCGCAAAACTGCCCGAAAATTAAACGGAAATATTAAATTTAATAGTGGCAACGCGATTACCTACAAAGCTGCAATAGAACCATTTGAAGCATGAATTTTCGGTACGATCACTATTGGCATTTTGTCTCCTGCGACCGCTTTGGATATTTTTTATTAGCTTTCCGGACGTCCTCATACAGACATCTCAACAGTGTAATATTAATTATAACGATATGAATGTACGGATAACACAACATCCTATTCACGAGCGGAGAAAATATCCGACCCGACCGGGAATCGAATCTACGAGGTGCATTCAAGTTCTAAGGCCTCGGATTTTTTTTCTAATTAACTACTCACCCGAAATCGATGAAACTGGCGTTACTTCTCGACGTAATCGCCCTGCAGACATACACATTTTTCACAACGCTGACGCCATGATTCCATGGCAATGGCGAAGGCTTCTTTAGGAGTCTGTTTTGACCACTGGAAAATCGCTGAGGCAATAGCAGCATGGCTGGTGAATGCGCGGCCACGGAGAGTGTCTTTCATTGTTGGAGAAAGCCAAAAGTCACTAGGAGCCAGGTCAGGTGAGAAGGGAGCATGAGGAATCACTTCAAAGTTGTTATCACGAAGAAACTGTTGCGTAACGTTAGCTCGATGTGCGGGTGCGTTGTCTTGCTGAAACAGCACACGCACAGCCCTTCCCAGACGTGTTTGTTGCAGTGCAGGAAGGAATTTGTTCTTCAAAACATTTTCGTAGGATGCACCTGTTACCGTAGTGCCATTTGGAACGCAATGGGTAAGGATTACGCCCTCGCTGTCCCAGAACATGGACACCATCATTTTTTAAGCACTGGCGGTTACCCGAAATTTTTTTGGTGGCGGTGAATCTGTATGCTTCCATTGAGCTGACTGGCGCTTTGTTTCTGGATTGAAAAATGGCATCCACATCTCATCCATTGTCGCAACCGACGAAAAGAAAGTCCCATTCATGCTGTCGTTGTGTGTCAACATTGCTTGGCAACATGCCACACGGGCATCCATGTGGTCTTCCGTCAGCACTCGTGGCACCCACCTGGATGACACTTTTCGCATTTTCAGGTCGTCATGCAGGATTGTGTGCACAGAACCCACAGAAATGCCAACTCTGGAGGCGATCTGTTCAACAGTCATTCGGCGATCCCCCAAAACAATTCTCTCCACTTTCTCGATCACGTCGTCAGACCGGCTTGTGCGAGCCCGAGGTCGTTTCAGTTTGTTGTCACACAAAGTTCTGCCTTCATTAAACTGTCGCACCCACGAACGCATTTTCGACACATCCATAACTGCATTACCACATGTCTCCTTCAACTGTCGATGAATTTCAATTGGTTTCACACCACGCAAATTCAGAAAACGAATGATTGCACGCTGTTCAAGTAAGGAAAACGTCGACATTTTAAGTATCTAAAACAGTTCTCATTCTCGCCGCTGGCGGTAAAATTCCATCTGCCATACGGTGCTGCCATCTCTGGGACATATTGACAATGAACGCGGCCTCATTTTAAAACAATGCGCATGTTTCTATCTCTTTCCAGTCCGGAGAAAAAAAAATCAGAGGCCTTAGAACTTGAATGCACCTCGTAATGTAACCCTCGGTTAGCAATCCGCCGCGCAGCTACTGAAACAGACGTATAGAGAAGTATAAAAGTTTAAATAGTAACTAAAAAGTTAATATTTTTGCAAACAGTTCGTTTCTGCATGTTTATTTGATCCACAAAACCTTTACAAAATCATATGGAACTGCTAAGCCTCTTACTTCGTCTACATTTTGTTTTATAAAAAATCACTTGTAAGTAGTCGGCTGTGAAATAAAATAATGTTGTAAGCACGAAGAGATCGATACCAAAGGTGAGAAAAGTACACTTGCCAACGACGTAGGCCTTTTGTGCTTGATGAAGGAGAACTGATGGGAATGAGCGACAGTATAGGGACTGCTGCTAGCACATGATCGGTCTCCTGGTGAATAAACTGAAGACCAAGTATGATGTGATGAGCAGGTCACATTCCTATCGAAGAGACCCGCTCCAGCCACTGGCAAGGGGAACCCGATCTTACAAAATGGTTCCCGATATGTGGAGATGTTCTTTTCAGAGGTAGTATCGATGGGGGAGATATCAAAGCGAGTACCCAAGCCGGAAACAGACTTCAGACTTTCAGCTTTTCAAATCCCACAGTCTGTCAAGGACTTTTAAACTGCAACTGTACAAAACGCTGATCCAACCTGTAGGGCTGTATGGTTGCGACACATGAAGTATCTGGAAAACGTACTTGTGAAATCTCATTTTCGTGCGGAAAGTATTAAGGAAGTGCTATGATCTAATAAAAGATGGGATCACTGGAAAGTGGAAGAGCCGACATAATTGTGAGCTGGAGGTGATCTACAAGAGCACAAATATTGTAGGCCTGATGAGAACCGAACGGCCTGTAAGGGCAGGTGACGTAGCTCGGGTGGCCGAACATCGATCGTCTAAAACGCTCGGGTTTTACACTCCGTGAAAGAAGACCACAAGTTAGACCAAATAACGCCCGGCGGACTTGTGTCGAGGTCCGGTGAGCCGGCCAGTCTGTCGATGGTTTTTAGGCGGTTTTCCATCTGTCTCGGTGAATGCGGGCTGGTTCCCCTTATTCCGCCTCAGCTACACTACGTCTGCGATTGCTGCGCAAACAAGTTCTCCACGTACGCTTACACCACCATTACTCTACCACGCAAACATAGGGGTTACACCCGTCTGGTGTGAGACGTTCCCTGGGTGGTCCACCGGGGGCCGAACCGCACAATAACCCTGGGTTCGGAGAGGGGCGGGGGAGTGGTGAAGTGGACTGCGGTAGTCGTCGTGGGGCTGTGGGCCACTGCGGCTGCGGCGGGGACAGAACCTTTCCGTCGTTTCTAGGTCCCCGGTTAACATACAATACAATACACTAGACCAAATAAAAAGTGGAGGGACCGAATCCATGTGGACTTGCTGCAGGTCATCACAGAGGGTGACTGGCGGCAGAAACCAAGAAATAAAATCCAGTGGAAGAGCAGCTGTGCACGGTCCTCCTGGCCTGACCACGTAAAGTAAGTTAGCAAGCAGTGGTTGCCTTGATTAAATTTACCGCTGACAGGTCGTTAAACACAGTTAATAATTCCGATCAATTCCTGTCTACTTCCACACTTAAAGAAACTTGTAGCTGGAAGAATTTCTGAGGCCAATGGAAAGTTACGCAAACGTGGGTGGGCGTTTCGCAGCCATATCTAGACTTAAGCTTCAGGGAGAAGTACAGGTAAGTAAATCTCTCTTCAGCGAGAAGCTTGTTTTAAACATCGCAGTGATTTCACCGGACATGTTCCTTCTGGAGGTGGTAAGCCCTTGCTTCTTACGGCATATGACGTACCCATCTAGTTATGAGGGGCCTATATTTGACGTGCATACCGAACCATGCTGTAACTTGGAATTTTTCGCATCAGCGAATTATTGTCAGATGTAAAAGAAGCGACATTTGTAGGAAAAAAAAAAACAATGATAAACTCTCACACCCTTCGACTTAATAGCGTATCACTTAGCCGCGCAGTCACCAAGCCAAATGAACAGCGCACAGGTTGAGTCGCGTACGACGTTACCATCCCTTTTACTTCGTGAGTGTTCCAGATATTGAACCGAGGTCTTAGGCAAATGATAGCAAGCAGAGGGGCACGTAGTTTTGTTTTGTGATTAATCGTCTTAAGTCTTCTATCAGCAGACATATTGAAGCAAGTGTGATTCTTTAACTGGAACAATATTTTTTTTTTTCTAAAAGGCATTCAGAAGCTCTTGAAAACAAGAGTAGAGTCACATGACGCTTGTTAATGCTGGCGTTGAATGTTTTCGCGTAAGTACCCGGGAAACGTGCTCCAATTGAAAGACAAAACGGACGGAAACGGCGATGTAAAGATCGATCTCGTATAAGGCTCCATCGTTAGGTGCAGTAAGAAGATAGGCCTGCTCTACTACGAATAGAATAAGACATATCTCCTCTTGTTCCTACTTTATGTGACATAGTCGCAGCGTTGGCTTCGATTTTTGTAAACGGGTAATACTAATTACTAGCGTATCGAAAGCCCTTCACGAAAATGTGTCTATATACTCATGTACACTACCTCATCAAAAGTATCTGGACACCCATATGTAATGAGGTATTGGGCACTGGATGTCACGAAAGGCAGACCCGCGAGTATAAGAGAAGGCGGGCAGTATTGTGTTGTAAGCAGAGAAGCAATAACACCAAAAACGGTCGGCCAAGAGATTTCAGTGACTTCGAAAGTGAACTAACCATTGGATGTCATCAGAGTAACAAATACATCAGGAACATTTAAGCCCTTCTAAAGCAGCCCGAGTAGACTGTTAATGAAGTGACTGCGAAATGAAAACACGAAGGCAGGACCCAGACTAAACCAAGACCAGGTAGGCGTCGTATCTAACAGGGACCGTCAGCCATTGAGGGAAGTCCGACCTGAACCGAATACACTGAAGAGCTAAAGAAACTGGTACACCTGCCTAATATCGTGTAGGCCCCCGCGAGCACGCAGAAGTGACGCAACACTACGTGGCATGGACTCGACTAATGTCTGAAGTAGAGCTGGAGGGAAATGATACAATGAATCCTGCAGGGCTGTCCATTAATCCGTAAGAATACGAGGGGGTGATCTCTTCTGACCAGCATGTTGCGTGGTTTCCCAGATATGCTCAATAATGTAAATGTCTGGGGAGTTTGGTGGCCAGCGAAAGCGTTTAAACTCAGAAGAGTGTTTCTGGAGTAACTCTGTAGCAATTCTGGACGTATGAGATGTCGCATTGTCCTGATGGCATTGCCCAAGTCCGTCGGAATGCAAAATGGACGTGAATGGATGCAGGCGATGAGACAGGATGCTCACGTACGTGTCACCTGTCAGAGTCTGTCTAGATGTATCAGGGTTGCCATATCACTCCAACTGCACACGCCCCACTCCATTACAGAGCTTCCACGAGCTGGAGCAGTCCGCTGCTGACATGCAGCGTCCATGGATTCATGAGGTAGTCTCCATACCCGTACACGTCCATCCGCTCGATCCAATTGAAACGAGTCTCGTCGTAACAGGCAATATGTTTCCAGTCATCAAGAGCCCAATGTCAGTGTTTACAGGCCCATGGGTGGCGTAAAGCATTGTGTCGTGCAGTCATCAAGGGTGCACGAGTGAAACATCGATGATGTTTCGTTGAATAGTTCGCACGCTGACACTTGTTGACGGCCGAGCATTGAAATCTGCAGCAATCTGTGGAAGGGTTGCACTTTCGTCACACTGGACGATTCTCTTCAATCGCCATTGGTCCCGTTCATGCAGGATCTTTTTCCGGCCGCATCGATGTCAGACATTTGATGTTTTACTGGATTCCTGATATTCACGGTACACTCGTGAAGTTGTCGTACGGGAAAATCCCCACTTCATCGCTACCTCGGAGATGCTGCGTCCCTTCGCTCATGCGCCGACTATAACACCACGTTCAAACCCACTCACATGTTGACAACGTGCCACTGTAGCAGCAGTAACCGATCTAACAACTGCGCCAGAGACTTGTCGTCTTATATAGGCGATGCCGATTGCAGCGCCGTACTCTGCCTGTTTCCATATCTACGCATTTAAATTCGCATGCCTATACCTGTTTCTTTGGCGCTTCAGCATAGAACAGCTTTTGGAGGAGTCAGAACGGCGACTTCGATCCAGACACCATCGTCCAACATCGCTACGTTCCCTGGTTTCGGTTCTTGAGGAATAATGGGCTGATATTTCTCCGCAAACATTCAGGCATCTCACCGAAAATGTCTCCATCGGAATCCGTCATCAAGGCGAAGGGTGGGCATACCCCATGTCGGGGTCCACTAATAGGTATCCTGATACTCTTGACCAGATTGTGTATAAGAGAAGTGCTTTCGTGGAAACAATTAAAGGGTGACAAAGACTGATCGTGGAATGAGAGCCCTGCTTAGCGATGTTTACACACCAACAGCCGACACCAGTGGGTGTTACCTTCCAATTTTAGCACCTTTCTCGGATGCCTTTGTGTAAAGTTTCAACGGCAACATTAACTAACGTTATGCTATTGTAGTAGTCTGTTAAAGAGGTTTCTGTTACCTTTAAAACAATTACATCGGTCTGTTTAAGAAAATACTTGCTTAGTACCTAAGTTGCTAGAACAGTTATGAGTACTTCACTTACTACAATTAATAAAATTTGCTCGGACTTCCAGCCGCGTTATATGACAGTCATTTACCACTTGACAATAGCCGAGGAGAGCTCGCTCGGAAGCTCGTTGGATTTTAACCACCTGACGCTGATGGAAGCCAGAGAAGATTTTATTACAATGAAATGAATACCCCTAGCTGCATACAAGCGTTGATGTAAGTCAATGGGGACAGTTGAAAATGTGTGCCCCGACTGGGACTCGAGCCCGGGATCTCCTGCTTGCATGGTAGACGCTCTATCCATCCTTGTCCTCGGTGTCTCAGATGGATAGAGCGTCTGACATGTAATCAGGAGATCCAGGATTCGAGTCCCGGTCGGGACACACATTTTCAACTGTCCCTCTTGACTTATAACAACGCCTGTATGCAGCTAGGGGTATTAATTTCTTTGTAATTTCATTCTAACGAGCTGCATGGTCACCGATGTCCGAAAGAACAGATACCGTCTTCATATATATATATATATATATATATATATATATATATATATATATATATATATATATATACAGGGTGTTACAAACTTTCAGGAAACATTCCTCACACACAAATAAAGAAAAAAATGTTATGTGGACACGTCTCCGGAAATGCTTAATTTCCATGTTAGAGCTCATTTTAGTTTCGTCAGTATGTACTGTACTTCCTCGATTCATCGCCAGTTGGCACAAGTGAAGAAAGGTAATGTTGACTTCGGTGCTTGTGTTGACATGCGACTCATTGCTCTACAGCACTAGCGTCAAGTACCTCAGTACGTAGCATCAACAGGTTAGTGTTCATCACGAACGTGGTTTTGCAGTCAGTGCAATGTTTACAAATGCGGAGTTGGCAGATGCCCATTTGATGTATGTATTAGCACGGGGCAATAGCCGTGGCGCGGTACGTTTGTATCGAGACAGATTTCCAGAACGAAGGTGTCACGACAGGAAGACGTTCGAAGCAATTGATCGGCGTCTTAGGGAGCACGGAACATTCCAGCCTATGACTCACGACTGGAGAAGACCTAGAACGACGAGGACGCCTGCAATGGACGAGGCAATTCTTCGTGCAGTTGACGATAACCCTAATGTCAGCGTCAGAGAAGTTGCTGCTGTACAAGGTAACGTTCAGCAAGTCACTGTATGGAGAGTGCTACGGGAGAACCAGTTGTTTCCGTACCATCTACAGCGTGTGCAGGCACTATCAGAAGCTGATTAGCCTCCACGGGTACACTTCCGCGAATGGTTCATCCAACAATGTGTCAATCCTCATTTCAATGCACGTTCTGTTGCTGTGTGTTTCCATTCCATGATTAATGTGATTTGAAGAGAAGTAATAAAATGAGCTCTAACTTGGAAAGTAAGTGTTTCCGGACACATGTCCACATAACATATTTTCTTTCTTTGTGTGTGAGGAATGTTTCCTGAAAGTTTGGCCGTACCTTTTTGTAACACCTTATATATATATATATTAATTCAAACCGCCACGAGACCATGCATTCATACAGATAAACAACAAAATAGCGTTGCCTTCTGGTTATCTGGTTATTATCATATACCGAAAACCTCGTTTCCATGTTTCGAAGTGTTTACGAAATAAGGCGGTTTCACCTCTTACACAACTTACGTTGTATTCTGGACAAAGGGAACTTCGTCGAAGAGTAAGTACATTTTTTCCGCAAAAAGGACAGTCTTTCATAGTCAGCCTGAGTAATTTTCACGTTGATCCCACAATCATACTATTTTTTGTCTTCTGTTATTTTAATAATGAAATATGATTCAGTAACTAATATCAGCGCTCAGAACGTATCGGTGTCGTCGTGATTGTCTGATTACTTGCTGGGCAGGACCGTACAAGGTCAGAACAGCCACTCTCGCCCCCCCCCCTCCCCTCCTATCTCTTCCTCCCTCCCCGCCATGCACTGTGCAGTGGCTTGCGTAGTACGTAACCGTTGAAAACGTGAGTCAGCGTCGTCTGGTACTTGGCGCCTCCTCGTTTCTAAGAAGAGCGAAACATAATACCCCGGCGATACCGAGCCCGGTAGTCATATTAGCGCGGCAGGCATTTACTTTTACGGCGTGCAGGATATCCCCATCTGGCGCTCGTGAGAGGCCTCGCAGCGCGTGAAGATGGGCCCGCGCCGAGCCGGAACGTTAATTGGCTCAGCACGGGAAGCCAGACGCGGGCTGTTCTGCTGCGCCGCATTAGCCAGCCGGCTCCCGGCGGCTGGTATACGCCGCCCCGGCCGCTCGTATAAACACGGCGCCGCCGCCGGGTCACGCGAGCCGGCCGCCCGCCATTCAGCGCGATGAGAATTGCTTCCCCGCTGACTCGCAACGTCTCCCGGGCCGTAAACAAACAAATCACTTGTCCGCTCGTGGTAACAAATGTGAAGCCGTGACGACCTGGAGACCCGCAACAGGACAGGAGCCTTCTTCTTCGCCTACATCAGGGCTCGGCACGTGAGCTATATACCGGCGAGTCTGCCCGCAGGCACCGTGGCCATTTGTATCGCCGTACGAGCACGACGCGCGCCCAACTTACATTTCCTTACTTGAGGACAGGACCGCAGACAACAGACTATACACGGTCGAAAGTTGACGCTCGAATTTGTAGTCACGTTAGGTGGTCGGAAGGACGGTATTATGCCGCGCGGGATTAGCCGAGTGGTCTCAGGCGCTGCAGTTATGGACAGTGCGGCTGATCCCGGCGGAGGTTCGAGTCCTCCCTCGGGCATGGGTGTGTGTGTTTGTCCTTAGGATAATTTAGGTTAAATAGTGTGTAAGCTTAGGAACTGTTGACCTTACGAGTTAAGTCCCGTAAGATTTCACACACACAAGTACGGTATTATTTTCATTGTCGTAACTATTATAGCAGAACAATGTGTAAGCACTATTTTTTCTCAATAGTAGTTACTCAAATCTTGCACAGGTTAGCTGTTTTCCTGAAAAATTTCATATAATTTTACACACTATAAGTTATATTTCAAGCTAAAATTTATGAAAAGGAATTTCTTTATTTTGGTTGTTACAATCGATATGTAGAGCTAGGCTCTGAATGTACAGTTTAAATTATTTTTTTAGGAACAATTGAAATTACGAATTATTTGGCACACATAAATTTTCTGTTATGAATTACGCAACATTGTTCTGTTTATTATGTTTATTTTTGGATTCATCTATGAAATAATAATTCAACTTAATAGAAATTCATTTGTCAAGAAAAATTGTAAATCCTTTGGAATAATGTTATTACTGCAGAATGAAGTAGTAGCAAGCATGCCTCTGATGTGATCGGACATATTTCTATAATTTCGGCTTTTTAATGTGAAAATTCAACAGACAGTGTGATATACAAAAATATGGCAAAATAAATTAACGTAAAAACAAAAATCGTGAGAAGATCTTCGAAATTACTTAGATCAGTTGAACCATGAGAACCTAAAATGTGAGAATTTCAGGTTCAGGACTGAGAACCCTAAACTGGAACAACTGGAGCCAATTCTACAAGACAAGATAAGTAAATTAAAAAGTTTATTGCAATCTTACTCCTGTCAAATCTTCAAAAAAGACTTTGCATACTGGTGAACAATAGCAGCAACTAGGAAGGAGGGCGCAGGTTACAAATGCAAATATAACATGTGCAAAGTATTTACCCGAAGGTAGCCTCCCCTGTGTTACAGGAAAGTCCCATCGAATAGAAAGTAATAACATTTAGCTTATAACAATTCTGCCGTGAAGGAAAGCAGATGAAATTAAGCTAGTGTGCATCTCTACACGCGCCAGTTTGTCACAAGAAGCTTTGCATGTCAATTATTACGTTGTAAAATAGTCATGATATTTTTTTATGTTTGTCAGTGAGTAACAAACGAGTGATATTAGCAGAGAGGTGGAGGGGGAACTGCTGGCTGACAGCGCCCGTGGACAAGCACTGCGAGAGCACAAGGGCGCCCGCGCCCGCGTTAGGGTATTTACCCACCCCTGTTCTACATATTTCACCACCTTTCACGTCCCATCTCCCCCTCTCGCTCTTTATCTCTCTATTCTATCTCTCTATCTCTCTCTCTCTCTCTCCCTCCCACCCTCGTTTTATTCAAGTGATCTTTCCCTACATTTTCGGTGACTTTGCTTCAACCTAATATGCTACTACCCACCAAAGCAAACTCAAGACCTGGTCACTGTGGCAGCAATACAGTTGTAAAACTACCGTAAGCTACAGTAGACTATCGTAAATGAGAGTAGACTACGGTAGTTTTCCTTGTAGCTTTGATCAGTAAAGGACGTACCGGCGTTACTTGTACTTTAGGTGTGTTGCATACCCATCGGGCGTTACCTCACAACGATCTCTTTCTTTACATGTGCAATTGGTGTCATACTATATTCCCCTAGAAACCGGAAGCGGTGAACTGTGTAGAAAGTGGATGAGGATATGTAACTTGCCAGGCAACCTACGGGGCATTTCTGTAAAGGTATCCTCCTGTCTGTTACTTAAAAATGAACAATATTTATAGCAAAAATGAAGCTGTCTATGTTTAATTCAAGTTTTATTCCAAAAGTGTTGATTTTTTAATGTGAAGCACAGGAATTTTGTAGTAAAAATTAAAAAAAACATTACAGATTTATAATATATCTCTAGAAAACGCAGTTTCCTAAAAAAAATGGTAGAATAAAAAAGAGCAACATAAAAATATAAATATGTCAAACATTGCTTCAATAATTCGCAGAACTTACATAAAACATGGTTCTGTTACTCGCAAACAACTTTCGCGCTTATTAGTAATAATAGTAAATTCTTGCCTTTGATCATGACGATGAATGTTCCATTCAGTACAAAATAACAACAGTTAGTAAATATATATTTTATGTTTGTACATGTGAACTGCACGATGAATGTTCCATTCAGTACAAAATAACAACGGTAATTAAATGTATATTTTATGTTTGTACATGTAAACTGCACTTGCATCAAAAGTATTTACTTTGGTTACATGAAAGCGCAATACTTGCGTGATCAACTGATTTTTATTGCTTACAAAATCCTATTCCCTTTCAGTAAGGGTAAAAAGTACACCGTGGACTAACACTGAGTGATGTGCGTTTCTAATTATGTGCAAGACAACCAACCAACCAACCAAAAAAAAACAGGTAAGTCGTCTGTTTCTCTCCTTACCAGTGCGACCAATACTACCCGTAATTCTACCATTTACTACCTCATTTATGTGCTGTACCAAAACTACACGCAGTGGTTAGACACTGGACTCGCATTCGGGAGGACAACGGTTCAATCCCGCGTCCGGCCATCCTGATTCAGGTTTTCCGTGATTTCCCTAAATCACTACAGGGAAATTCCGGACGGTTCCTCTGAAAGGGCTCGGCCGACTTCCTTCCCCGTCCTTCTCTAATTCTATGAGACCGATGACCTCGCTGTCTGGTCTCCTTCCCCAAACAACCCAACCCAACCCCAAAACTACACAATCGTAGTTTTGGTAGAGCGCAACTGTAGGCAGCGCCGTAGTGTTTGCACTCGAGATACATGGAGGGGAGGTAATAATAGCGAGCGCTCGAGTATTCTTTCGAGATGAGAGCAGTCACGTACTACACGACAAACAGCTCTACTCATACACACCAATTAAGGAGACGTTCTGGTCGAGAGGCACGTACAATGAGTGTTGTTTAAATGTTTTGCCTTCGTACAGGGGTTGTTTTTATTAAAATGAGACTTTTACCACTTCATCATACATACATTCGTATACGAAAAATCTTTTATCTCATAACAAATTAAATACTGCTGCTGCAGCCCTTGTCGAAGGATGCGCCTCGCGGCACGTCGTTGCTTGCACGAGGCATTGTACAGACTCGTGACTATTTCTGAAACCCACAAAAACAGAAAATTCTTAAACTAGAGTGATTCTGGAGGGCCAACAGGGTGAAGTTTTGAAAGTACATCCAAAAAAACCTGGAAACCCTTTGAAAAACATTGCAATTCCTTGTCATATTGTTCTAAGTTCAACTGTTTAAAAAGATATTTGTAATTGGAACGCAGAAAAACCTCTTGCTAAGACACTATAAATTTAATTATCTTTCTTTTTAAGAAAATCAAATGGAGCGGTTAATCAGTCGAGGCTCTAGTGCGCTTCACGCGCTGAAAAATGTTGTTTTGAGAAAAACGCGCTTGAAGTGTGGAGTAACTAATAGAACGTTGGTCCAAAAGTTACTGTTAATCTGCGATCCCAGGAGAATGGAAGCATCCTTTCTCTTCCTCAGCAATGCTCTGGTTCTGAATTTGAGCTGTATTTTTTCAATCCAGGTTCTCTTAACAAACTGAGACGTTCCTTGCTCCGCGTTGGCCACGCCTTTCCTGTTAGATAACTCTGCGAAGTTTATGATGTTCGTCCCTATGGCGATTCGTAAAACGTTCATCGTCTTCAGAATAGATGAATAACCTTCGCTGAATGTACCTGCAGCTATATACGCAGCTATTTCAGCAGTTTTTGCGCAACAATTAAGACGTTTCGGCACCAGTTTCCAGATGCAAGTACTGAAGTTCTCGTCGTGATTTTTCGTATTGGGACCAACGCATGTCTTAAGCAAATCTTCGCTGAACAGAAATTCGTATACTGGTCGGATCTTTTCTTGAACTAATTCATTGAGCGCCTACAGCTGCCTATATTTTGGTCAGTGCACGGTTCCATTCAACACCCTGTAACTCCTAAAATACTTTCACAATCAAAAACTTCTTATGAAAGCATAATCTATATACTTCGGGGATGCAAATTACGTAAAAAATCCATTTTTTCATGGGTCCCGACCGGACCTTCCCTATAAACACTGATGGTGGTTTAGGTCGACAGTAGCACTTCGGACACTTCGCGAATATTTATTCATTTGTTATTTTCGAATCGTCATTTCGTCTAAATAAACCACTTCTCGCTTTAATTATGATGTCTTATTTTTCCTTAAAAATTTTGATGCAGTTTGCCTTATTTGAAACTATGTCGTCTCGTCGGTACATGGTACCTCATTTATTCTCGTACATTTAATAGCAAATACACGAAAGAAAGCTGGTTTAAGAATTAACCGCGAGCAATATGTCAGTGTTCCTACCGCTTGTGTTCCTGTCTTCCACCTACGAAAAGAAATCTTTCCCTCCAATTACTACTGTAAACGCACCGTCTTCTCACGGCGTCATTATCGCACTGTCATTTCGTCTATGTAGCACATTAAAATGAATAGGCTAATACTGATCAGACGTCTACCGCCAACATGGTTTATGTGGCAACAGTGCGCTTAGTTGCTTACAGTGTTGCCAACTCTCGAAACCGAAGTAAGCTTAATTTGTTTATAAAAAGAAGCCAGAGAAAAGCTGAAATACTATAAGGTGTATTACGTGCAGTTTTATTTTTGTAGTAATTATACTGCTTAACAGACTAGAATTATTTCCTTAATTTGTAATTTGCAGGACATCACAGTAATACAGACAATTAACTGTGAATGTATAACATTATTTGTATTATATACCCTTGATAACGTGTAAACTATAGACCTGCACTCTTAAAAGTTCAAAACGGAAGATACCCATCACTATACATATTACTTTAAACATTAATTTGTTTCCATGAAACCCACATTAGGTATTTCTTCATCCAAATCATCTGTGCATTGTAGTGAAGTTGGCAGCATAACAAACTTTTGAATGGAAATCATTGTTTCCTTCCCCGGTTGATTCGCTGGCCCATTAATTGCAACTGTGAAACGTACGACTTCTGATACATGCTTCATAAGTCAAAAACTGCTTTGCTTTGAACAGCTTTTTCAAAAATTATGGAGTTTAGATACTTCGTAGATGTCAGCTATGCTGCAACAGCGTTTCAAGTAACGCTATCAACTGTTATATTTCGTAATTATGATTTTTTTCCTTATGTAGATGTACTCTGACAAGCCTGGAATGCACGCACACCAGAGCAGCTTCAGTTTTCCTTGGTGGGCTTTTTAATTCAGTGTAATAACACATCTTCATGGAATACTGAAACATGTGTTGGAATCTTAGGTGAGTGTACGTAAGTTTCCTTTAATCAACATTGATTTTAATCCTTTCGTAAAGTCAAGAAAGAGAAACTCAGAAAAAAATCGAAATGCTGGTGGAAAAAGCCATCCTTCCGGACCCCAGCTAAATCCATTATTTGCCAGCTAAATAGTACTATAAAGAAGCCCAAAATAGATCTAAAAAAGCTGATTCGGCAACGTTGATTGCTTAGTTCACACAGCTGCCGCCCTCACAACTCGCTCATGTTCAACAGTGGAGCTACGCCTGCATGGCTAAATAAAATGTATTTATTTATGACGATGTTTGGGCCTCCGACTTCATCAAATAACAAAAAACTTAGAACTTGTCAAATAAGGTTCGTTAAAGTGTTCTACGGCCTCAAAGGTTGGCTAGTGGGTGCTGAAGCGAACTTGTCACTTGACCAAAGGCTTCAGATTTCTGCCGACTGAGGACTAAGGGAGACTATTCGAGCTACAGTCCGCCAAAATATTTAATAGGACAATAAGTGAAATTAGAAGAAACGATCTCAAATATATCACACTATTAATGATTTGCAAAAATGCAATCTGAGACGTAGCCGCCCTGTGTGGCTAAGACAATTTGAATTTTATATATATAATCTGTTTCATCAGAATTTAATTTCCTGTCAAAAAACCCCTAAATGAAAGCACCGTATATTGTCTAAAAAAATGTGCAGGGATTTTGGTGCCAAGAATAGTAGAGAAATCGATGCCGAGAGACTGGTAAAGAAACAGATGCTTTAGACTTCGAGGTGAAAGAGCTAATGAAGAGTATTGAGACGGAACCTATTTAGAATTTTGAAGATTTTCCTCCGATCTGGATTACAAGATGTTTGCCAAGAAACTGAACTAGGTTTCAGATGTTTATGAGAGTACCGCGAATGCAGCATCTTCTTAACGCAGTTTCAGCAAATTATTTTGTCGATAGAATCATCTTGCCGACAGAACGCAGCGTGGCGGTACAATCAATAGGTCTGCTTCATTCAAACCAGGGAAATGGAAAGTAAAATAGTAATAAAAACATAGTTCTGGAAAAGGATAGTTTCTCAAACCTCAACTGGGTCCTTTTTCTCTTATTTTTAATTAGCAATTTACACACTATTAATAATTTATGAAGAACAAATAAAACCTGTTGTTTATTATACATCGTACTGAAACCGTAAACGATAAGACACGAATTTCACTTTCAGTTTCATTAGATAGTTTATATAAATCGCAATTTTTTTGCTATAATTATATATTGAATTGGTTGTGTGCAAGATTTTATATCGATACGTTTCATTTAAGAAAAATTATCTAGGTAATGCTTCATTTTCATTACATCAGGTTAGAAAATTAAAAATTTTCTGTTTCTGAGCAGAAGAAAATGCAGTAGTTGCTTCACGATGGGGAGGGGGCGCAGGATCATCTCGCTACGGCTGTGCCTAAATTCCACTCTGCTCTTTATCGTGTCCCTTCTACGATAATTTTCACGTCACCTCACTTGTTCAAAATGGTTCAAATGGCTCTGAGCACTATGGGACTTAACATCAGAGGTCATCAGTCCCCTAGAATTTAGAACTATTTAAACCTAACTAACCTAAGGACATCATACACATCCAAGCCCGAGGCAGGATTCGAACCTGCGACCGTAGCGGTCACGCAGTTCCAGACTGAAGCGCCTAGAATCGCTCGGCAACACCGGCCGGCACTTCACTTGTTCACACACCGTAATTTTTCCAGAGCTGTTTTTGGCAGAGCGCAACTCTACTTGTAGGTCAACAGCGATGCACAGGTTTTCCGACGACAGCTACCGCAAGGCCACCACAGTGCTTTTGTATCTGAGGGTTGTTGCATTTCTCCGTGTTTTGTGTTGTACTTTCGTTGATTTGCATATTGCAGCCTTTTACACCGTTTCGAATTTTCTAGATAGAAACATAGGTAACCGTGCAACAAACTGAATACATTATAATGAAACTATTTCTCTGTAACAAGACACACACAACCACGGGTCCCTTAAGCCGAAATACTAAGAAAACAGTTCTGAAAAACTTCCGAAATTCTATCTGGTTCACCCTGTGCATACAGGGCGATAATTACTGAACTACACTGCACAGTCAAAGAAACTGGTACGCCTGCCTAATGTCACGTAGAGCGACCGCGAGCACTCAGAAGTGCCGCATCACGTCGTGGCATAGACTCGACTAATGTCTGACGTAGTGTTGGAGAGAAGCGATACGATGAAGCCTGCAGCGCTGCCCAAAAAACCGTAAGTGCACGAGGGGGTGGAGATCTCTTCTGAACATCCCATAGCCGGCCGTGGTGGCCGAGCGGTTCTAGGCGCTTCAGTCCGGAACCGCGCGACTGCTACAGTCGCAGGTTCGAACCCTGCCTCGGGCTTGGATGTGTGTTATATCCTTAGGTTAGTTAGGTTTAAGTAGTTCTAAGTTCTAGGGGACTGATGACCTCAGCTGTTAAGTCCCACGTTGCTCAGAGCCATTTGAACCATTTGAACGTCCCAGATATGCTCAATAATGTTCGTGTCTGGGGAGTTTGGTGGCCAGCGGAAGTGCTTAAACTCAGAAGAGTGTTCCTCGAACCACTCTGTAGCAATTCCGCACTTGTGGCGTGTCGCATTTTCTCCTGGAATTACCCATGTCCGTCGGAGTACACAACAGACATGAATGGATGCAGGTAATCAGACAAGATGCTTACGTACGTGCCACTAGATTTATCAGGGCTTCCATATCACTACAACTGCATACGACACACACCATTACAGAGCTTTCACCAGCTTGAACAGTCCCCTCCTGACATGCAGGGTCCATGGCTTCATAAGGTTGTCTCCATACCCGTACACGTCAGGAGCCGGTGGAGGCTACGTAATGGTGTGGGACTGGTGCAGTTGGAGTGATATAATGTAAGTAGGCTGTATAGGTTTTTATGTTGATAACGCCATGTAGCGCTCTATATGAAAATCACTGACTGTGCTGTGTGCAGTCTGTGGCTGGTTTGCATTGTTGGAATCTGCTGTTGTAGTCCAGAATGAGATTTTCACTCTGCAGCGGAGTGAGCGCTGATATGAAACTTCCTGGCAGATTAAAACTGTGTGCCCGACCGAGACTCGAACTCGGAAGGTAGGAGACGAGGTACTGGCAGAAGTAAAGCTGTGAGTACCGGGCGAGAGACGTGCTTCGGTAGCTCAGTTGGTAGAGCACTTGCCCGCGAAAGGCAAGGTCCAGAGTTCGAGTCTCGGTCGGGCACGCAGTTTTAATCTGCCAGGAAGTTTGCTATTGTAGTGTTGGACAGTTGGCTGTTAACAGCGCGTAGCGTTGCGCACTTGGAGGTGAGCCGCCAGCAGTGGTGGATGTGGGGAGAGAGATGGCGGAGGTTTGAGAGCGTATCATCTGGACGTGTGTCCATCAGAGACAGTAAATTTGTAAGACTGGATGTCATCAACTGATATATATATATTATGACTTTTGAACACTATTAAGGTAAATACATTGTTTGTTCTTTATCAAATGGCTCTGAGCACTATGGGACTCAACTGCTCTGGTCATAAGTCCCCTACAACTTAGAACTACTTAAACCTAACTAACCTAAGGACATCACACACATCCATGCCCGAGGCAGGATTCGAACCTGCGACCGTAGCGGTCGTGTGGTTCCAGACTGTAGCGCCTTTAACCGCTCGGCCACTCCGGCCGGCTGTTCTTTATCAAAATATTTCATTTGCTAATTATGCCTATCAATAGTTAGTCACTTCAGTAGTTAGAATCTTTTATTTAGCTGGCAGTAGTGGCGCTCGCTGTATTGCAGTAGTTCGAGTAACGAAGATTTTTGTGAGGTAAGTGATTCATGAAAGGTATAGGTTATTATTACTCAGGGCCATTCTTTTGTAGGGATTTTCGAAAGTCAGATTGCGTTACGCTAAAAATATTGTGTGTCAGTTTAGTGTTGATCAGAATAAATAAGAGAGAAATGTCTGAGTACGTTCAGTTCTGCTCAGCTGTTTGAAAATCAAATAATGTAAGAGGTTTATCAGCACAGTCAGACAATAATTTTTCTAACGGGACGTTTCAACGAGACCCCTGATACGTCTAGATACGACTCTGACAGGCGACACGTACGTAAGCATCCTGTCTGATGACCTGCATCCATTCATGTCCACTGTGCATTCCACCGAACTTGGGCAATTTCAGCACGACAATGCGACACCCCACACGTCCAGAACACTAAAGAGTGGATCTAGGATCATTCTTCTGAGTTTAAACACTTCCGCTGATCACCATACCCCCAGACATTTACATTATTCAGCATATCTGGGATGCCTTGCAACGTTCTGTTCAGCATAGATCTTCACGACCTAGTACTCTTGCGGATTCATGAGCAGCCCTGCAGGATTCATAGTGTCAGTTCCCTCCAGCACTGTTGTTGTTGTTGTGGTCTTCAGTCCTGAGACTGGTTTGATGCAGCTCTCCATGCTACCCTATCCTGTGCAAGCTTCTTCATCTCTCAGTACCTACTGCAAACTACATCCTTCTGAATCTGCTCAGTGTATTCATCTCTTGGACTCCCTCTACGATTTTTACCCTCCACGCTGCCCTCCAATGCTAAATTTGTGATCCCTTGATGCCTCAGAACATGTCCTACCAACCGGTCCCTTCTTTTCGTCAAGTTGTGCCACAAACTCCTCTTCTCCCCAATTCTTTTCAATACCTCCTCATTAGTTATGTGATCTACCCATCTAATCTTCAGCCTTCTTCTGTAGCACCACATTTCGAAAGCTTCTATTCTCTTCCTGTCCAAACTATTTATCGTCCATGTTTCTCTTCCATACATGGCTACACTCCAAACAAATACTTTCAGAAACGACTTCCTGACTCTTAAATCTATACTCGATGTTAACAAATTTCTCTTCTTCAGAAACGCTTTCCTTGCCATTGCCAGTCTACATTTTATATCTTCTCTACTTCGACCATCATCAGTTATTTTGCTCCCCAAATAGCAAAATTCCTTTACTACTTTAAACGTCTCATTTCCTAATCTAATTCCCTCAGCATCACCCGACTTAATTTGACTACATTCCATGATCCTCGTTTTTCTTTTGTTGATGTTCATCTTTTATCCTCCTTTCAAGACACTGTCCATTCCGTTTAACTGCTCTTCCAAGTCCTTTGCTGTCTCTGACAGAATTACAATGTCATCGGCGAACCTCAAAGTTTTTATTTCTTCTCCATGGATTTTAATACCTACTCCGAATTTTTCTTTTGTTTCCTTTACTGCTTGCTCAATATACAGATTGAATAACATCGGGGAGAGGCTACAACCCTGTCTCACTCCCTTCCCAACCGCTGCTTCCCTTTCATGCCCCTCGACTCTTATAACTGCCATCTGGTTTCTGTACACATTGTAAATAGCCTTTCGCTCCCTGTATTTTGCCCCTGCCACCTTTAGAATTTGGATGAGAGTATTCCAGTCAACATTGTCAAAAGCTTTCTCTAAGTCTACAAATGCTTGAAACGTATGTTTGCCTTTCCTTAATCTTTCTTCTAAGATAAGTGTAAGGTCAGTATTGCCTCACGTGTTCCAATATTTCTACGGAATCCAAACTGATCTTCCCCGAGGTCGGCTTCTACCAGTTTTTCCATTCATCTGTAAAGAATTCGTGTTAGTATTTTGCAGCTGTGAATTATTAAACTGATAGTTCGGTAATTTTCACATCTGTCAACACCTGCTTTTTTTGGGATTGGAATTATTATATTCTTCTTGAAGTCTGAGAGTACTTCGCCTGTCTCATACATCGTGCTCACCAGATGGTAGAGTTTTGTCAGGACTGGCTCTCCCAAGGCCGTCAGTAGTTCTAATGGAATGTTGTCTACTCATGGGGTCTTGTTTCGGCTCAGGTCTTTCAGTGCTCTGTCAAACTCTTCACGCAGTATCGTATCTCCCATTTCATCTTCATCTACATTCTCTTCCATTTCTATAATATTGTCCTCAAGTACATCGCCCTTGTATAGACCCTCTATATACTCCTTCCATCTTTCTGCTTTCCCTTCTTTGCTTAGAACTGGGTTTCCATCTGAGCTCTTGATATTCATACAAGTGGTTCTCTTCTCTCCAAAGGTCTCTTTAATGTTCCTGTAGGCAGTATCTATCTTACCCATACTGATATGCGCCTCTACATCCTTACATTTGTCCTCTAGCCATCCCTGCTTAGCCATTTTGCACTTCCTGTCGATCTCATTTTTGAGACGTTTGTATTCCTTTTTGCCTGCTTCATTTACCGCATTTTTATATTTTCTCCTTTCATCAATTAAATTCAATATTTCTTCTGTTACCCAAGGATTTCTACTAGCCCTCGTCTTTTTACCTACTTGATCCTCTGCCGCCTTCACTACTTCATCCCTCAGAGCCACCCCTTCTTCTTCTACTGTACTTCTTTCCCCCACTGCTGTCAATTGTTTCCTTATACTCTCCCTGAAACTCTGTACCACCTCTGGTTTGTTCAGTTTATCCAGGTCCCATCTCCTTAAATTCCCACCTTTTTGCAGTTTCTTCAATTTTAATCTGCAGTTCATAACCAATAGATTGTGGTCAGAGTCCACATCTGCCCCTGGAAATGTCTTACAATTTAAAACCTGGTTCCTAAGTCTGTCTTACCATTATATAATCTATCTGATACCTTTTAGTATGTCCGGGACTCTTCCATGTATAGAACCTTCTTTTATGATTCTTGAACCAAGTGCTAGCTATGATTAAGTTATGCTCTGTGCAAAATTCTACCAGACGGCTTCTTCTTTCATTTCTTAGCCCCAATCCATATTCACCTACTATGTTTCCTTCTCTCCCTTTACCTACACTCGAATTCCAGTCACCCAACACTATTAAATTTTCGTCTCCCTTCACTGTCTGAATAATTTCTTTTATCTCATCATACATTTCTTCAATTTCTTTGTCATCTGCAGAGCTAGTTGGAATATAAACTTGTACTACTGTAGTAGGCGTGGGCTTCGTGTCTATCTTGGCCACAAGAATGCGTTCGCTATGCTGTTTGTAGTAGCTTACCCGCACGCCTATTTTTTTATTCATTATTAAACCTACTCCTGCATTACCTCTATTTTATTTTGTATTTATAACCCTGTATTCACCTGACCAGAAGTCTTGTTCCTCCTGCCACCGAACTTCACTAATCCCCATTACATCTAACTTTAACCTATCCATTTCCCTTTTTAAATTTTCTAACCTACCTGCTCGATTAAGGGATCTGACATTCCACGCTCCGATCCGTAGAACGCCAGTTTTCTTTCTCCTGATAACAATGTCCTCTTGAGTAGTCCCCGCCCGGAGATCCGAAAGGGGGATTATTTTACCTCCGGAATATTTTACCCAAGAGGACGCCATCATCATTTAACCATACAGTAAAGCTGCATGCCCTCGGGAAAAATTACCGCTGTAGTTTCCCCTTGCTTTCAGCCGTTCGCAGTACCAGCACAGCAAGGCCATTTTGGTTTTTGTTACAAGGCCAGATCAGTCAATCATCCAGACTGTTCCCCTGCAACTACTGAAAAGGCTGCTGCCCCTCTTCAGGAACCACACGTTTGTCTGGCCCTTCGTAGTGGTTGCACCTACGGTACGGCCATCTGTATTGCTGAGGCACTCAACCTTCCCCACCAACGGCAAGGTCCATGGTTCAGACATTAGTCCAGTTCATGCTACGTCGTGCTGCGGCACTTCCGCGTGTTCGCGGGGGAGCTACACGATATCAGGCAGGCGTGCCAGTTTCTTTGGCTCTTCAGTGTATATACAAAGCTAAACTCCAGTTTAAGCGAATTCGAATTACTCACGTGAGTTCTGGGCATTACCGTATATTTTGTGGTACTGCTTGCTTAGCAGTGAAGTCTACACGTGCGATTACAGGTGGAGTGGAACGCGGGACGCCGCCGCCGTCAGCCGCTGGGCGGCCACTCGCATGCGGCGCACGGCCCACGGCGGGCTTCTCTGAAAGCCGGCCAGCGGCGCGCATTCCACCGAGATAGGCCGGCCTCACGGGCCGCGTACGTGGGTGCGCTGCGCCACGTGAGCGCTTTATGGCGCTCCGGGGAGACGCGCTCCCGTCAGCTCCGTGTGCCCGGCTGCGGCCTCTATCACTTGCTCTGCTAGCAACACTTCACGGGTTCTTCTGCGGTATACGCAGAAGACTGCCAGCTTAGAGTTACTCTCGACTATAAACGTATTCGCGTACGCACTGCTCTCTGTGGTGGGGATATACCGGGTGATCACAAAGTCAGTATAAATTTGAAAACTGAATAAATCACGGAATAATGTAGATAGAGAGGTACAAATTGACACACATGTTTGGAATGACATGGGGTTTTATTAGAATCAAAAAAAGACAAAAGTTCCAAAAATGTCCGACAGATGGCGCTTTATCTGATCAGAATAGCAATAATTAGCATAACAAAGTAAGACAAAGCAAAGATGATGTTCTTTACAGGAAATGCTCAATATGTCCACCATCATTCCTCAACAATAGCTGTAGTCGAGGAATAATGTTGTGAACAGCACTGTAAAGCATGTCCGAAGTTATGGTGAGGCATTGGCGTCGGATGTTGTCTTTCAGCATCCCTAGAGATGTCGGTCGATCACGATTCATTTGCGACTTCAGGTAATCCCAAAGCCAAGGGTCTGGGGACCTGGGAGGCCAAGCATGACGAAAGTGGCGGCTGAGCACACGATCATCATCAAACGACGCGCGCAAGAGATCTTTCACGCGTCTAGCAATATGGGATGTTTCTGATGGTTCTAATACAACCCCATGTCGTTCCAAGCATGTGTGTCAATTTTTACCTCTCTATCTACATTATTCCGTGGTTTATTAAGTTTTCCAATTTATACTGACTTTTTGATCACCCGGTATATTTCAACAGTTCTGTACGCGGCCGTTTCAGTGGGGTAGCGGTTTTCGTCACTGGCTAATGACGTAGGAGTCCGAGTTCGACATTAGCTGACGCTCTCATATTTGTCTGGGAGGCCTCAGTTAGCCTCATCGGAAGGTAAACCAGAATCGTTTAGAATTAATAACAGCGGTATTGGCACAAAACGCTAAAGTGATTTCAAATACAACCGGTTGCATGACTGTATGAGCAACATAAAAAAAGGTTAGGTGATTAGTATCGGGCTGTCCTTGAAAGGGAGACATGCAGGTTCGAGTCCTGGGCCAGCACGTGGTTTATTTAATTCTTCGTAAAAGTTCGCCGCAGGTGAAAAATCAGATCTCAAATGTACACGTGGCGTTAAGTAAGTAATGCAACACAGTTTTTTTCTGGAAGCAAGTCGGTTTTAATCAGGATTTAAATGCACCATATTATTGCCCACTCTTTTCTCTACAAATTCCTATTTTTCATTATAATCTCCGATCAATGACGAAGCTCTAAGCCACTTTACTGGGAGGGCCAACATCTTGCTAGATCAATAATCTTCCCATCGCTCACGTACTGCTTCCTACGGAGTGTTTCCTTCATTAGGCCAAACATATGGAAGTAGGGAGGTGTGAGATTCGGGCTATAAGGTGAATGAGGAAGTTTTGTGAGTTTCTGTCGGGTGCGCAGACTTATGTGAAGCCTTGCGTTGTTAAAAAAAATGGGAGAAGTTCGTTTGTATTTTTGGGGCGACGAACACGCAGTAGTCCAACAACGCGAGAGTCACCGCTGTGACGGACCTGCCGGCTCGCAGGGAGAGTGACAGGTGATGAAAGCAGATGTCTCTCCCAACAACTCACCGTGATTTTGGTCCCCGCTAGGTCTCAATTGACATTCTGCAAGTGCCAACCTGTGGCACGTAAACGTTAGGTACATTGACCTAGGTTTCGACACCTACTAGTGGGGTCTCCATGAGAATGAACAGTTGCTAAATCGTAAAAAATACATTGCTAAAAAGCAATAGTCTATGCTCAAGTCAAAAGTAAAACAAAACCTATGAGACCTTGCTCTAAATTGAAATTAGTATACGGTCGCTGAATAACAGCCATGTTCAAAACTGTATTTTTTGCAAGTGCCTATGAATATCTGTGTGCAGCACATAGGTTCACGCTATACGTAATTTCGAAAGTCAGGTAAGAGACATTGTTTGGTTCTTCTCATGCTTGATCTTTGGCATGAAGTTCTTTTGTGCTGCAATCTGGGGGATGAAAAAGCTTGCACAGGATAGAGTAGCATGGAAAGCTGCATCAAACCAGTCTCAGGACTGAAGACCACAACAACAACAACATGAATATCTGCGATGCTATGTTTTTTCGTCAAAAGAAACTCAGTGACAGCTCTCTGCTCGGAACACACTTCCGTTACAAACACCATTTTGAAGGCTATGTATAGCACCGCCACTTATCGGAACATAATGACACTATAGGGGCTGAAGCGGCAATATTGCACGATGTCCTAGAACCATTTTCGCATTTTTCAGCCGAAATTGGACAAGGTAAATAATGTGTTGCATAACTTATTGAACGCCCCTCGTACTAACGTTTGTGAGAACTGCGACGCACAGAACGATACTGATGACTGAAAAGAACTTCATGCCAAAGATCAAGCATGAGAAGAACCAAACAATGTCTCTTACCTGACTTTCGAAATTACGTATAGCGTGAACCTATGTGCTGCAATCACAGTTTCTAAACTTCATGATATGAAATCATAGATCAGAATGAATTGGCCGACCAGTGTGGCCGAGCGGTAACCATGGACCTTGCCGTTGGTGGGGAGGCTTGCGTGCCTCAGCGATACAGATGGCCGTACCGTAGGTGCAACCACAACGGAGGGGTATCTGTTGAGAGGCCAGACAAACATGTGGTTCCTGAAGAGGGGCAGCAGCCTTTTCAGTAGTTGCAGGGGAACAGTCTGGATGATTGACAGATCTGGCCTTGTAACATTAACCAAAACGGCCTTGCTGTGCTGGTACCGCGAACGGCTGAAAGCAAGTGGAAACTACAGCCGTAATTTTTCCCGAGGACATGCAGCTTTACTGTATGATTAAATGATGATGGCGTCCTCTTGGGTAAAATATTCCGGAGGTAAAATAGTCCCCCATTCGGATCTCCGGGCGGGGACTACTCAAGAGGACATTGTTATCAGGAGAAAGAAAACTGGCGTTCTACGGATCGGAGCGTGGAATGTCAGATCCCTTAATCGAGCAGGTAGGTTAGAAAATTTAAAAAGGGAAATGGATAGGTTAAAGTTAGATATAGTGGGAATTAGTGAAGTTCGGTGGCAGGAGGAACAAGACTTTTGGTCAGGTGATTACTGGGCTATAAAAACAAAATCAAATAGGGGTAATGCAGGAGTAGGTTTAATAATGAATAAAAAAATAGGAGTGCGGGTTAGCTACTACAAACAGCATAGCGAACGCATTATTGTGGCCAAGATAGACACAAAGCCCATGCCTACTACAGTAGTACAAGTTTATATGCCAACTAGCTCTGCAGATGATGAAGAAATTGAAGAAATGTATGACGAGATAAAAGAAATTATTCAGGTAGTGAAGGGAGACGAAAATTTAATAGTCATGGGTGACTGGAATTCGTCAGTAGGAAAAGGGAGCGAAGGAAACATAGTAGGTGAATATGGATTGGGGGGAAGAAATGAAAGAGGAAGCCGCCTTGTAGAATTTTGCACAGAGCATAACTTAATCATAGCTAACACTTGGTTCAACAATCATAAAAGAAGGTTGTATACCTGGACGAATCCTGGAGATACTAAAAGGTATCAGATAGATTATATAATGGTAAGACAGAGATTTAGGAACCAAGTTTTAAATTGTAAGACATTTCCAGGGGCAGATGTGGATTCTGACCACAATCTATTGGTTATGAATTGCAGATTGAAACTGAAGAAACTGCAAAAAGGTGGGAATTTAAGGAGATGGGACCTGGATAAACTGAAAGAACGTGAGGTTGTAGAGAGTTTCAGGGAGAGCATAAGGGAACAATTGACAAGAATGGGGAAAAGAAATACAGTAGAAGACGAATGCGTAGCTCTGAAGGATGAAGTAGTGACGGCAGCAGAGGATCAAGTAGGTAAAAAGACGAGGGCTAGTAGAAATCCTTGGGTAACAGAAGAGATACTGAATTTAATTGATAAAAGGAGAAAATACAAAAATGTAGAAAGTGAAGCAGGCAAAAAGGAATATAAACGTCTCAAAAATGAGATCGACAGGAAGTGCAAAATAGCTAAGCAGGGATGGCTAGAGGACAAATGTAAGGATGTAGAGGCTTGTCTCACTAGGGGTAAGATAGATACTGCCTACAGGAAAATTAAAGAGACCTTTGGAGAGAAGAGAACCACTTGTATGAATATCAAGAGCTCAGATGGCAACCCAGTTCTAAGCAAAGAAGGGAAGGCAGAAAGGTGGAAGGAGTATATATAGGGTTTATACAAGGGCGATGTACTTGAGGACAATATTATGGAAATGGAAAAGGATGTAGATGAAGATGAAATGGGAGATAAGATACTGCGTGAAGAGTTTGACAGAGCACTGAAAGACCTGAGTCGAAACAAGGCCCCGGGAGTAGACAACATTCTATTAGAACTACTGATGGCCTTGGGAGAGCCAGTCATGACAAAACTCTACCATCTGGTGAGTAAGATGTATGAGACAGGCGAAATACCCACAGACTTCAAGAAGAATATAATAATTCCAATCCCAAAGAAAGCAGGTGTTGACAGAAGTGAAAATTACCGAACTGTCAGTTTAATAAGTCACAGCTGCAAAATACTAACACGAATTCTTTACAGACGAATGGAAAAACTGGTAGAAGCGGACCTCGGGGAAGATCAGTTTGGATTCCGTAGAAATGTTGGAACACGTGAGGCAATACTAACCTTACGACTTATCTTAGAAGAAAGATTAAGAAAAGGCAAACGTACGTTTCTAGCATTTGTAGACTTAGAGAAAGCTTTTGACAACGTTAACTGGAATACTCTCTTTCAAATTCTGAAGGTGGCAGGGGTAAAATACACGGAGCGAAAGGGTATTTACAATTTGTACAGAAACCAGATGGCAGTTATAAGAGTCGAGGGGCATGAAAGGGAAGCAGTGGTTGGGAAAGGAGTGAGACAGGGTTGTAGCCTCTCCCCGATGTTATTCAATCTGTATATTGAGCAAGCAGTAAAGGAAACAAAAGAAAAATTCAGAGTAGGTATTAAAATTCATGGAGAAGAAGTAAAAACTTTGAGGTTCGCCGATGACATTGTAATTCCGTCAGAGACAGCAAAGGACTTGGAAGAGCAGTTGAACGGAATGGACAGTGTCTTGAAAGGAGGATATAAGATGAACATCAACAAAAGCAAAACGAGGATAATGGAATGTAGTCAAATTAAATCGGGTGATGCTGAGGGGATTAGATTAGGAAATGAGACACTTAAAGTAGTAAAGGAGTTTTGCTATTTAGGGAGCAAAATAACTGATGATGGTCGAAGTAGAGAAGATATAAAATGTAGACTGGCAGTGGCAAGGAAATCGTTTCTGAAGAAGAGAAATTTGTTAACATCGAGTATAGATTTAAGTGTCAGGAAGTCGTTTCTGAAAGTATTTGTATGGAGTGTAGCCATGTATGGAAGTGAAACATGGACGATAACCAGTTTGGACAAGAAGAGAATAGAAGCTTTCGAAATGTGGTGCTACAGAAGAATGCTGAAAATAATGTGGGTAGATCACGTACCTAATGAGGAGGTATTGAATAGGATTGGGGAGAAGAGAAGTTTGTAGCACAACTTGACTAGAAAAAGGGATCGGTTGCTAGGACATGTTTTAAGGCATCAAGGGATCACAAATTTAGCATTGGAGGGCAGCGTGGAGGGTAAAAATCGTAGAGGGAGACCAAGAGATGAATACACTAAGCAAATTCAGAAGGATGTAGGTTGCAGTAGGTACTGGGAGATGAAGAAGCTTGCACAGGATAGAGTAGCATGGAGAGCTGGATCAAACCAGTCTCAGGACTGAAGACCACAACAACAACAACAAGTTCTAGGGACTGATGACCTCAGATGTTAAGTCCCATAGTGCTCAAAGCCATTTGAACCATTTGACAATGAATTCACGTATTTATCTGCGTGAACTTTGGGCTTGTGGGGCATACGTACGGACACCACTGCACACAAGTGGACACAAAATACCTTTTATATGGTGCTGGGGCACGTTCCCCTACGCTGTTTGTTTATGGGCCTCGAACGGACGTGTCAACGGTGGGTTTCAGAAGACTAGGTCGAATTATTTTTCAAATAACCATTTCCAGACAGTAGCAAAGTGTCCAACGTACCTACAAGCCATGGAAATAGTGCAATCTGTCGTTGTAAGAGAAATAATTGCATGTTCTGCGCCATTTTGTGGCTAATCGTTCTCCTTTGAAAACATACAGATGCCTAAATGAGGGGGAGGGTTGGGAGAGGTGTTGTGCCGCGAGTTCTCAGTATGTAGGAGCTGACATAGCATGTTGTTTCGAACAGTTCCCTAATCACACATTTGGCGATATTTTGGTCGCCGTTGCATATTGCCAACTGTGATCGTTATGCCAGCATACAGCACGTAACCGCCCTTCACTTTAGGGCTGTTTAAGTGAGACTCAAGTAAAACTACTAATTTTTGACACCTAGCACGGCAAGGATGGCTTTACATGCTCATTCCTGCCTGAGGCATTTACCTTTTCTCAACAATGGAAGATGAGATGCAATACCGTATAAGTCCTGTGCGTAAGATTCACCTTATAACCGTCGACGCAGATGGCTCCACGACTGTGCAGTGTTCCAGTTTCGAGCCAAAAGCAGAAGAAATAGTACACTTCGTTATATACACGTGGACAAGATGGCGATAATCCGGCGCTGAGATCGCCCTGCGCGGTCCAGTAACTGATCGTGTCTGCCTACTGCCCACCTCCCCTCTATCGACTGGATCCACATAAGCATTATTCTCTGCACCCGGCCAGTTCTCAAGCGGTAAACACATTTCTCAGAGACTAACCATTCTGTCCTGTTAGAGCACACTAATGTTGAGATACTGTGGCTTTTGACTCGTTTCTGCTTCGTGTGAAGACTCTTCGTCGCATGGGCTCGGTGTGACACTGACGCCTTCTGTGGCACAAACACGGGCGCAGCTGGGCAGGCGTGAACCATACCTCTCTGTAATCTTAATTACGTGTTGTCGGTACGCTGCTCTATACATCCTCCCAAATCTGTATTCAAGCGAGCCATTCTTTCTGAGTGTTTCAATTTTCACAAACAAAAGTACCGGACGAGGTGACGCTGAGATAAGAGACTCGAGTCGTATTCGCGAGGACGGTGCTTCCAATCCCCGCCTGGACGTCCAGATTTAGGTTTTCCGTTGTTTTCATAAGTCGCTAAATGCAAATGCCGTGACGGTTCGTTTGACACTGCACGGCCGGATTTCTTCCTTGCGTTTTCGTCAATCTGAGATTGTGGCTCTGAGCACTATGGGACTCAACTGCTGAGGTCATTAGTCCCCTAGAACTTAGAACTAGTTAAACCTAACTAACCTAAGGACATCATACACATCCATGCCCGAGGCAGGATTCGAACCTGCGACCGTAGCGGTCTCGCGGTTCCAGACTGCAGCGCCTTTAACCGCACGGCCACTTCGGCCGGCAATCTGAGATTGTGTTCCGTCTCTAATGACCTCATTGTCGATGCGACGTTAAATACCAGGCTTCTCCTCTTCTCTCCACCTGGAAAGTACGTCTCCTGGTACCAGAATCGATTACTTCCATTCCACTGACAAGCTGAAACTTCGAGTTTCTGCGTGCACTAAGAAAACAGGTACCATAGTTAGTACCAGACATCTTTAACGCTGGTCCTATTGCTTGAACGCTATGCGTTTAATCCTCAAAAAATTAATTCGGAGACTTCGAAGAGAGAGAGAGAAGTTATGAGTGAGAGCTCTCGTCAAAGCAAAATTGTGACTCGTCGTTGTAACTTAAGGGAATCAAAAGTTTCTCTGGTCGGAAGCGTCATCAGAAAACAATCGCAAATTGTTGCTCACTTTAACCGTCAGCTCATTTATGTGTACAGAGAACAAGACCGGTCCTATCACACTTCAATGGATCGCTTCTGACGACGCCCTTGTATCTGATGAACACTCGGCGTCGAGGACAACGTGTTGGGTACGATCATTTAAGAAGTCTTCGAGCCACGGGTATATCTGGGAACCTATTCCGTATGCCCTTGACGTGTGCTTAATCTTACGAGGTTCGCTTTTCAAACAGTGACACTGTCATACTGTCATTCTGTCATCCTCAAAGTGTTTCCCTTTGACTGCTGTACACCGGCGTAGTCGTTGTTCCCTTGACGTGTGCTTAATCTTACGAGGTTCGCTTTTCAAACAGTGACACTGTCACACTGTCATCCTCAAAGTATTTCCCTTTGACTGCTGTACACCGGCGTAGTCATTGTTCCCAGTCTTGGTAGCAGCGCTGAAACGCTTCAACTAGTAGAGCCTTTAAAATGTCGGTGGCATGCTTGTGAATGTTCTCCAGAGCCCCAAATTGACGTCCTTTTAAGATATTTCTCAACTTCGGAAAAAGAAAAAAGTTACAAGGACTCAGATCTGATGAATTGGTGAATGGGGGGGGGGGGGGGGGGAGAGAGGTCTGTGGAACAACAGGAATGCCTGTTGAGGTCAAAAATTCCCTGATTGTAGTGGCCGCTGTTCCGCGACACAGGGCATTCAGCATCCACTTGTCTTCAAAGTCAGGTCTCATTCCATTAACTCTTTTCCTGAGTCTTTCAGCGACATCTTCTTAAAACACTTGGATGACAATTTCTTCTGGAGGAGCAAATTTTTTACGCGCGATACCGCTAATGTCAAAAAAGCAAATCGGCATTGTATTGATCTTTGATTTGCTCATTCGAGAATTCTTCGGTGAAGGAGATGTCTCAATGTGCCACTCCTCAATTTGCCGCTTGCCTCGGAATGTTCTCAAAAATCCAAGATTCATCATCTGTGATCACACGACTGAATCATTCGTGGTCATCGGCAATACTCTCAAGAACATCAACATACACGTTTCTTCGATTGGCCTTCTGCTCCAATGTCAGGTTTTTCGGCACCATGTTGGCACAAACCTTTTGCACGTACAAATCTTCGGTCCAAATTTGATATACGGTAATAGTGTTTGGCAAGTCACTCATCATCCTTGGTGTTGAACGTCTGTCCGACCTCACAAGAGCCGGCAGACGTACGATGTCTTCGTCGGTTTTTGAAGTTGAAGGCCTCCCTGGGCGAGGTCCAAGTTTAACTTGTTTTCGGTTTTCCAAGAGTGATTTTTGCCGGCGACAAACTTGTGCTCTTGACAAGGAATGTTTCCCACAGGCCTGTTTCAACTTGTCAAAGATCATACTCGCTGACTCCCCAAGTCGAACACAAAACTTGGCCGGCCGCGGTGGTCTCGCGGTTCTAGGCGCGCAGTCCGGAACCGCGCGACTGCTACGGTCGCAGGTTTGAATCCTGCCTCGGGCATGGATGTGTGTGATGTCCTTAGGTTAGTTAGGTTTAAGTAGTTCTAAGTTCTAGGGGACTGATGACCACAGCTGTTAAGTCCCATAGTGCTCAGAGCCATTTGAACCACAAAACTTGATTGCATAGCGTTGCTCTAAATTCCGCTGTTCCACTTTCGTAGCACATAACATAAACACAACTTCATTAAACGCGCTCTCAAAAATCGTGTGATGAGCGTACGGAACTGAAACTAGGACAGAGCATGTACAAGGAATGAACACAAGTAGAACAACACACCGTCCCCAGATCGTTCGAATTGTTTTCAGCCTCATTACTTTTCTACTCAGACTTCCTTCGCAGGAAGGTAGATGATGATGAGGCTGTATCTTTTTGGTGTAAAAGACATGGTTGTTGTGAAGATGTGTCACTTGTTGGTGACTTAACTCAGTATTATCGCAAATAAAATGTTGACCTTGAATAAAAAGACTACACACTGATCTTGCCAAAAGCCGAGAAGCGATTCTTCTTGGTGTCGTAGCTCCCTGGGGCACCCTGCGATGCTCTTTGGACCACTCTGGGATGTTCTCTGGGTCATCTGCGACGCCTCTATGTCTCTGTGTGTCTCTGTGAGCCGTAACTCGTACCAGAGTTTAAGTCGTCTTGGGTTAAGTAATGCAACCGCTTAAAGAAGCCGTTAAGGTAGTGGGACTTAGTTTCTGGCGAGGCTGGGCGTCTCACGAGCCCTAGTGACACTTACTGATGGACCGTGTGCGTTTTTAAGTTGTAGATTTGAGTCTGATGAAAGTCAGGCTGGTGCTACTCCGCTGGTAACCATAATAGTCGGTTAACTGTTCTGTTTGCTAGATATGGAAGCATAAGTGAGTACGGTGGCCTTACAAATTTTCCTCGAAGAGATGTAATTTATTATCGTACTTTTCATTTTAGTGGAGTTGTAGATGGCATTAGTTCTTATTTAGTTCCTGCGCAAGTTCATTTATACGTACTCGTGGTCGCAGGAAGATGTTTTTTATATATATTTTATTACATTTTTGGTGTATAGGACGTGGTTGTTGTGAAGATGTGCACAGCTCTTTCAAATAGTATCACCCCTTCCTCAGTATCTTTATTCGTTGAGTTCTTTCTGTTTTGGTGGCTATAAAATCATTCATGACTATTGAGATTTTTCCCACTTTCCCAGGCGACGATGCGGCAGTCAGACAGTCACTGCTGCCAGGTAAATCCATCTCGCAGTAACTCTTCCCCTTACCTAGTAAGATACATTACCTTCGACGTTGTTCGTGCTTGTTCCTTTACAGCAACGGGCTGCGACGCTAAGAACACGGTGTCTACATGTAAACCCCCAGATACTACATCTGCCAGTCCTCCAGATGGCCCCACGCCTCGAGTCTCACCTAGCGATGTGCTACCTCTCGCCTCATGCGGATCAGTGCTGCGCTGTCGTTGCATTCTGCACGCGCTGTCCCACAGTTCTTCTGAGAGCCTTTGCGGTGGTATACAGCGTGTCCACAATTAAGGTTCCAGCTTCAAAACTCTGTAGAAAAGAACCACTGCAAATTTGAACAGAATGTTATTGACGCAGGGGGAAACGTCAATGAACCAAAGGAAAAAGTAACGAAAATTTGACCAGTAGATGGCGCTGTAAGCGTCAGAATATGTACACCAACAGACGCACGGCGCACGGCTGTTCCTCTGTTTTCGTCCGAGACGCAAAATATGGCCATCTCCACGAAGGTTCACGCACTGCTGGCGAAACTCTTTTACAAGAACGGTGACTCTGTGATTGAAGCCCTGCAGAAGTTCCGGACACTCAGGAGCATGAAAAAAGGCACTGATCCGATATCTGCTAATGGTCTGAAGAAAACTGTGCTTTTGAAGTGGGCTGTGGCATAAGGAAGAAAGCAGCTGATCCAACGTCTGTCGTAGATGTGCCTGGATACAGCACTGCAGGAGGGGTCGAGCGCTGGTGTGCAGACATGCAGTGCACGGGGAACTGCCCGAAAGTTGGACATGTCTGCGACCACAGTGCATAAAATCATACGAAACATTTTGCATTGCTATCCATACAAAGTCACCCACGTTCAGTAGTTGCTTCCTGCTGACCTCTCAGCAAGACAAACGTTCGCTCTGGAATTTCTTGCTCGCATGCAAATAAACAATGAATGCCCAACGAACATTCTATGGACAGACGAAGCCCATTTCCATCTCCAGCAACACGTCAATTCACAGAACTGCAGAACATTGGCTACAGAACATCTGAGCGCACATCAACCGGTACCACTTCAATAGGTTTGTGTATAAATAACTGCTACCAGTCATGATTTTTCATTTTATTTATAGCACGACCCGTTTGGGGAAATGATTCCCATTTTCAATATATACTGCAGTAAAGTCAAGAAGATGAAGCACAATCTCACACATCGACATCATCACATAGGAATGACATAACAAACACAAAAAACCCACGTGAAAATGGGAATCATTTCCCGAAACGCGTCGTGCGAAAAATAAAATAAAGAAAATCGTGACTCGTAGCAGTTATTTATACACAAACCTATTGTTTTCACAGCCACAGGCTTTCAGAACCATTTATAATGGATCAAATCAGATCGGTACCACTTCATTCTGCAAAGGCGACTCTGTGGTTCGCGTTGAGAGCATCGTCTACCGTAGGACCGTATTTTTTCGAGGAGATGAGTCCTGCGCGACCTGTTACCCGCATGGTCATTGTTATATGCTATGAGCAACCTTTTGCGAACCGACGTCATTCCAACCCTTCAACAGCGTGGATGCGTGGGTAGGATCACTTTTATGCAAGATGGCGCTCCACCGCACATCGCACAGTCATCGAAGCGGTTCTTGCAGAGGAATTTCGGAAATCCTAGAAATATAAGCCACCATTTCCCTACAGCCTGGCCGTCCAGATCACCCGATCTTAATCCATGTGACTTCTGCCTAAGGGGTTATATGAAACTAACCATAGCCGCCGTACGGCGATTAATCTGTCTTCTATGCCGACCTCATTTCCGTTAAGACGCTTACAGCGCCATCTATTACAAAATTTTCGTTAGTTTTTTCCGTGACGTTTCCCCCTTGCGTCAATAACATGCTGCTCAAATTTGACGCCATTGTAAGTAGTAGTTCTGTTTCTACAACGTTTTGAAACTAGAACTTTAACTATGGAAATCCTTGAGCGTATACACTGATGAGCCAAAATATTTTGATCACCTGCTTAATACCTTGCTTATCCATCTCTGGAACCAAATATATCACTGGTTCTGCGTATCACTGTACCACACAAGCGGCTCGTAGTGAAATTGCGTGCTTATGGGATATCGTCTCAGTTATTTGACTGCGTCTGTGATTTCCTGTCAGAGAGGTCACTGGCGGGAAGTCATCGAGTAAAACAGAAATGATTTCTGGCGATCCTCAAGGTAGTGTTATAGGCCCTTTGCTGTTCCTTATCTATATAAACGATTTGAGAGACAATCTGAGTAGCCGTCTTCGGTTGTTTGCAGATGACGCTGTCGTTTATCGACTAATAAAGTCTTCAGAAGATCAAAACAAACAGCAAAAGTATTTAGAAGAAATGTCGGAATGGTGCGAAAAGTGGAGTTGACCTTAAATAACGAAGAGTGTGAGGTCATCCACATGAGTGCTAAAAGAAACTCGTTAAACTTCGGTTAAACGACAAATCAGTCTAATCTAAATGCTGTAAATTCAACTAAATGCCTAGGTATTAAAATTAAGAACAACTTAAATTGGAAGGAACACATAGAAAATGTTGTGGGGAAGGCTAACCAAAGACTGAGTTTTATTGGCAGAAGACTTAGAAAATGTAACAGACCTACTAAGAAGACTGCCTACACTACACTTGTCCGTCCTCTTTTAGAATACTGCCGCGCGGTGTGGGATCCTTACCCGATAGCCGGCCGGAGTGACCGAGCGGTTCTAGGCGCTTCAGTCTGGAACCGCGCGACCGCTACGGTCGCAGATTCGAATCCTGCCTCGGGCTTGGATGTGTGTAATGTCCTTAGGTTAGTTAGGTTTAAGTAGTTCTAAGTCCTAGGGGCCTGATGACCTTAGATGTTGAGTCCCATAGTGCTCAGAGCCATTCGAGCCTTAATCGATACGACTGACGGAGTACATTGAAAAAGTTCAAAGAAAGGCAGCATGTATTTCATTATCGCGAAATATGAGAGAGAGTGTCACAGAAATGATACAGGATTTGGGATGGACATCATTAAAAGAAAGGCGCTTTTCGTTGCGACGGAATCTTCTCACAAAATTCCAATCACCAACTTTCTCCTCCGAATGCGAAAATAATTTGTTGACACCGACTTACATAAGGAGAAACGATCTCCCATATAAAATAAGGGAAATCAGAGCTCGTACGGAAAGATGTAGGTTCTCATTCTTTCCGCGTGCTATACGAGATTGGAATAATAGAGAATTGTGAAGGTGGTTCGATGAAGCCTCTGCCAGGCACTTAAATGTGAATTGCAGAGTATCCATGTAGATGTAGATATCATGGATCCGACAGTTTGTTGATAGGTTTGTGGAGTTATGTGGCATTACATGTTTAGGCACAGGTCATGTAAATTCGCGTAAAGAATGGGCCGCTGATCTGAGTGCGCGATGATGCTGCCCGATTGCGACCCAGATGGATTCTATAGGAGCTACATCAGACGAATTTGGTGGCCAAGACATCAACGTGAGTTCACTATAGTGCTCCTCAAACCACTGTAGCTACAGTTCTGGCACCAAGACACGGACAATTATACTGCTGAAAGATGACATCGCCGTTGGGGGAGACATCAAGCACGAAGGGATGACGGTGGTTCGCAGCTATCAGCGTGTCTTCGATTACTATCACCGGTCCCATGCAAGCGCAGATGAATGTCTCCCATAGCATAAAAATGGTTCAAATGGCTCTGAGCACTATGGGACTCAACATCTTAGGTCATAAGTCCCCTAGAACTTAGAACTACTTAAACCTAACTAACCTAAGGACAACACACACACCCATGCCCGAGGCAGGATTCGAACCTGCGACCGTAGCAGTCCTGCGGTTCCGGACTGCAGCGCCAGAACCGCACGGCCACCGCGGCCGGCCCCATAGCATAAAAATTCTCCTACCAGCCTCCGTCCGAGCGCTCTGCACGTTTCGAGCCGCCGTTCTCCTCGATGACGGCTTTCATGGAGACGAACATCGACCTAGTGTAGCAAAAATGTGATTCACGCGAAGAGCCGACACGTTTCCATTGATGGACGGTCGAATACCGATGGTTCCGTGCCCACTGTAATCGTAATTGACGATGTCGTTTGGTCAACATGTGAACAGGTAGGGGTGGTTTGCTGCGGAGCTCCATGTTCAACAATGTACGACGAACAGGGTGCTCCGAAACACTTGTGCATGCACCAGCATTGTGCTCCTTCGGCAAAGAACCACAGGTCACCATCTGTCCTATTTTACACAGCAGATAAGCCTCCGAACCCCAAGTTCTGTGTAGAGTCGTGGGCGCCCAACCTCTTGGCGCCTACTGATAGTTTCACTGTGCTGCCTCTTTCCGTAGATGCTCACGACAGCAGCACGTGAACATTCGACTAGATTCGCGGTTTCGAGATACTCGTTCACAGGCTCTCTGTAATAATAATTTGCCCTTTGTTAAAGTCGGTTATATCATTGGGGGGTCTCATTTGCAGCCCATATCTTGGATAGGGCCATGCTCCGTCCATGTACGCTCCGCTTAAATACTTTCGTCACCGTGTCACCTGCCCATAACCATGCGGCATCCAACGCCGCATTCGGCAATAGTCATAATGTTTTGCTTTATTAGTGTAGGAGCGTTTCTCCCATGTCCTTCTCTACACTGTCAATCAGAATTTTAACAAGAGCTTCTTTTCGAAGAGATTCCCTTTTTTGTTCATTCGTCTACGTGTGCGACATTAGGTTTTGTACAAGTATTTTAAGGTCACCAGTGTATCCATTGAAGTGTTTTGATGGTAACAAGTGTACCGAAAATAGCCTAGTTAGAGCCTCTTTTTCATCTGAATGAATTTCCAGTCGCATGACTAGGACCCGTTTAGCATTACAAGAGAAAGAGAGAGAGTGGATAGAACGAGCGTGTCCGCATTTCATAAAGTTCTCGCATTTAATAAAGGCCGTGGCAGGCACTGCTCATGCACTTTATTAAGCAGGCGACGCTTTATTGCAAAGAGCAGTACTTACTGAAATGTCACGACAAACTAGAATAGTTGGATATTAGTTCGCGCTGCCGCGCTGTATAAGACGTCATCATAAGAAAAATGACATTTGCTTCCCCGAAAATGGGTTTCTTTAAAATGTGCTACACAGTATTAAGAAGTCATGAATATCCCCCTGCGCAGCAGGCAGTTGGCTACACGTGACGCCAAAGCACAAACATGGAAAGTAGCTAGATCTTAATTCGGTTCCACGAGAATTTCTGGCGTTACGTTCAGATCTTTGCAAGGGCGTCGCTGACATAGTGACTACGTCCGAGACACAAATTGACCAGTAATGCAGTCAATACATAAAATTTTATTTCTTCATTTATTAGATGAATAGGTAATCCTTCAATGTTTATTGTGTTCAGTTGCAAATCATTAACTCACTTATGCTTTTCTCCCAGTAGACGAATCAGAAACACCCTCAAGCATTGTTCACGCGGTCCAGATGACGCGTGGAGCAAGTTTTCCCGTAAATAAAGATTAGATATTAATGTGCCGTCTACGGTGAGGTCATCAGAGAAGGTGCGAAAACTCAGATTAAGGAACGAGGGGTAAGAAAATCGGTAGTGTCCTTACCGAAGAAACCATCACGGCATTTGGCTTAAGCAATTTGCCGAAACCACGGAAAACTAAAATCTACAAGACCGCACATAGATCTGAACCGGCGTCCCACCGAATATGAGCCGGCCGCTGTGGCCGAGTGGTTCTAGGCGCTTCAGTCCGGAACCGCGCCGGTCATAAGTTTGAATTCTGCTTCGGCCATGGATGTGTGTGATGTCCTTAGGTTAGTTAGGTTTAAGTAGTTCTAATTTGTAGGGGAATGATGACCTCAGATGTTAAGTCCCATAGTGTTTAGAGCCATTTGAACCACCGAATACGAGTCCCCTTCCTTGCCACTACGCCACCATGTTTCTGCCATGGTATGTAACAAGAATATCCTCCGTGAAGGAAGCATTTTTACCGACGTGCTTGGAGTAAAAGACCATACTGGTAATAACGCATGGGCAACAGAGATATACATTGGCAGAAATGGGAAGTGCCACACCATGAAGCCCCAGTCCGATAATTATCTAACGTCTGAAGATGTTCATCATGTAACGGGCATTAAATGTTTAAACTTTAATTCAGTTCGGGACTGATGTTCCTCACCAATATCAATATGAGGTGTGTGACCACAACGAGCACTAATACAGTCTTGTAGTCATTGTGCAAACTGCCTGCGACTCTCGTATTGAGGAATTTCTTGCCATGTGTGCATGAACTGAGCTCTCCGTTATGTCCCATAAATATTGGATGAGATTCACATCGGGCGGTCTAGGTGGCCAAATTATTCGCTCGAATTGTCTAGAATGTTCCACAAACCAATCGGAAACAGTTGTGGCCCGGAGACAGAGCGCATTGTCATCCAGAAAAATTCTATCGTTGTTTGGGAACATGAAGTCCATGAATGGCTGAAAATGGTCTCCAATCAGCCAATATGAATCATTTCCAGTCAATGATCGAATCATTTGGACCAGTGCCTTCTTGACAACTGAGTCCAAGGCTTCGTGGTGTCTGCGCCACACTCGAATCCTAACAACAGCTCTTACCAACTGAAATCGGGGCTCATCTCACCGGGCCATGGTTTTCCAGTCGTCTAGGGTCCAACCGATGAGGCCACGAGCCCAGGAGAGGCGCTGCAGGCGACGTCGTGCTGTTAGTAAAGGCACTCACGTCTGTCGTCTGCTGCCACAGCCCATTAACGCCACATTTCACTGCACTGCCCTAACGGATACGTTCGTCGTACATCCCACACTAGTTTCTGCAGCTATTCCACGCAGTGTTGCTTGTCTGTTGGCACAGACACCTCTACCCAAATGTCGCTGCTCTCGGTCGTTAAGTAGAGGCCGTCTGCCATTGCGTTGTCCTTGGTGAGAGGTAATGCCTGAAATGTATATTGAATTCACTAACGGTTACCGAAATGAAATGTCTCATGCGTCCAGTTGCAACTAGCATTCCGCGTTCCAAGTCCGTTAATTCCTGTCGTGCGGCCATAATCACATGGGAAACCTTTTCACATAAATCAGCTGAGTACAAGTAACAGCTCCGCCATGACCTGCTCTTTTATACCTTGTGTACGCGATACTACCGCCGCCTGTACATGTGCGCATCGCTATCCCGTGACTTTTGTCACCTCAGTGTAATATGTGCACACTGAGGGGATGTGGTGTTACTGATTTGTTTGTCACCGTTGTCGCCCATCAGGTGACGCTCAGGAGTACGCTCTTTTGCGTTCTACGTTTTGACGCTGCAGGCAGTAACTGTGCTGAATTTATGGGTGTACAGCGTTTGTAACATTTATTCCAGGGTACAACAATGTCACACCAATGAGTATATACGCCTGTTCAACAACCCCAGCCATTTGAATGGGGTAGCATTGCGAGCCTGCGGCAAGCTGGATGCATGTATGGACGGACTGTCGCATATGTTGGGCACAGTGTGTCGCTGGTGTGTTGCTGCTTTCAGGAGGGTCTGTAGAACATTCCCACACCTGCAGACCTGGCTCTGGACGTCCGCGTAGTACAGACACACGTCAAGATCGACGATTTGTGCGAGCAGCGATGGCCTACCGAACGTCGTCCACAGAAGAAAATCCGTGTACATGTTGCACTTGTGTGTCACCAAGGGCCATTAGGAACCGTCTGTTTGCAGCAGGACGAAAACACATGCGAATCTGGCCACGCCATCACTGACCCCACGACACCAGCAAACACAGATACTGTGGTGGACGATTGGTGAGTGGAATGGGACTCTGTTGTTTTCAGTGATGAGATTAAATCCTATCAGTATGCGAGATAACGACGTACACGTGTACGGCAGGGACCTGATGTGCGGTCTGTTCCACAGTGCAGTTGCCCACGATCCACACGTCTGACTCAAAGCTTCATGCTGTAGATGACCATCAGTTCCAACTAGCAATCGCATCTGGAGTTTCTGAAGGGTAAATTAATCAGCGCCTGCTACAATGAATGGGTTGTTATCCCGATGTTGGTACCGTTTCTTCGACAGGAAGGTGATGTGCTTTTTCAGCAAGATAATGCACGTCTATACCCAGCTGCAACGACGCAACGCGCTCATCGCAGTATACAACCGCTCTGGCCAGAAAGATCAGCGCTCTCGCCAATTGAAAGCGTATGGGGTATCATGAAGTGGAAATTTATGCGTTCCTCAAAGCCTGCAGGAACCACAGCCGAAATGTGACAAAAGGTGCAAGGTGCTTGGGACTGTCTGTCACAGGATGCCATTCGGCACCTTTATGATAGTTTGTATACGAAAATACACGCCTGCGTTGTCGCCAGAGAGGAGAGAGGGATACACCGTATATTCATGTGACTGTTTAGGCACCGTTCACTGTTTCACGTTTGTTTCATTTGGTCTACAATGATGAACTACCTGTCACATTATTCGTCAGTAAAATGGCCTTTTCCTTGAGGGTGTTGCATTTTTTTCCGGCAGTGTATGTGGGTGATACATCAGGACACCAGTCAGGCCAGTCAAGGGTCCGTACGGAACGTACGGCGTTTGTAGATTGAACTGCAGTGTGGAGTCTTCCATTATCCCTTTGGAATATTTCATTTTCAGCGTGGTCTTCCATTATCCCTTTGGAATATTCCATTTGGTACCCTAGTCACAGAGGTTATAACAGAGTGTACCATTCTTGGCAAATATTGACAAGCATTCACTCTCCCTTGAACAGTTATCAAGTCATTACTGTCGTCAAATTCCCTTCACGATTCTAGTGCGAGAGTCAAAGCAGTCACAAAACACAAATACTTTAAAGGAAAGCATTTTGAGCCACCAATTGTATATATACGAGACGGTTTCAGTTTTAGCAGCCATCATCATCGAGGAAAATCAGTACATCGTTGGCTCAAACATACTTTAAATTCAAACAGAAATTTAATGTAGTTTTGGTCCATCGACGTTCAGCCTTTCCTCTGTGATGATGGCTGCTAAAACTGAAACCGGTTGTGAATAATTGGTGTCTATGTACAGCTGGTGGCTCAAAATGGTTTTCTTCTGATACTTGATAGCCGTAAATAGTTAACTAAAAAAAGTTCTAACAAACATTTTAGTCTCAGTGTACTTGTAGTCTTATTTCCACAACGTTCTCGAGAGACTGTCATAATTTGAGTGTTTATGTATTCTCCGTTCCTCTGAGTCTGAATGAAGCTACAGACCTTTTTACGCCGGGTGGTTCCTTCCACAATATCACACCCTAACATTCTTCATTCCTGTTCAGCTGGAACACTCTGTTTCCGATGGTGGTGGTGCTGACGAGATGTCGTAATTTATAATAAATAAAAGTATACCATACGAGACTTATTAACTTTTGTTTTTACACCTGTGTTTGTTCCTACTGTCGACCATGGACGGTCGTTATTTTCTAGTTTGAAAGTTACCATTTTCTCACGGTAGTATACTATTTACCAAGTGAGGTAGGTCATTGGACACATTTTCCCGTGATACAGTTTATCGTGAATTAGATTTTCCGTAAATCACTTCAGCCAAATGCCGAAATATTTCCGTTAAGAGGCTGATTTCCTTCCTATTCCTCGACCACCTCAGTACTACAAATTTAGTTATCTAGCTGTCGACGCCAGTTCAAGACTAACCTTCGTTCCCCTCTTTCGATCTCTCTGGTTAAGACAAATGTCGATTACCACTTGTCCAATAATATCAAATCCCAGAAGAAAGCAATGCTAGTATAGCGAGGTCTACGTGGAGCTTCTACGGCGTTTGGAAAATAGGCGAAGTTGAAGTTGGGAGGGCGAGTCATGAGTTGGTAACAGTTTTGCTGCGAACGCCAAGGCTCGAGGTTCGAATCCCCGTCCGGCACACAGTATTATTCTGTCAGGAAGTTTCAAAACAGCGTGCGCTACACTGCAAAGTAAAATACTGATTCTGATGCACCTCTCACTGCTAATGATTAACAACGCTCCACTACCCTTCAGGAAGATGTTTAGCTTCTTAATTTCTGCAGTTGTTTGCGATGAGCAAATGAATAAACTCGTTGTCCAGTATGGGAACTGCCAGGCGCTTAATCAGGAATGAGTTGGCTAAGCAGTTTTTTTGTGATGAACAATTACTAACGAGAATTAAGTCCGACTTACACTTTATCATCTCCACATGAACGTTGGAGAATGCTACTCACACAATAAACGAAGTGCTAAAAATACGATAACAATAATAATAATACCAAAGATACATCTGTCTGCAGAAGAATGGTGTTCCGACAGACAATAAAGGCAACAGGAGAGAAGTTGCGGCTCGCTATAAGTATTAAATAAGTTTTTAAGTTTTAGAAAGTTTTGACGATGATCACGGAAAGTCTTAAGCAGTCGAGATAAAAAAAATAAAAAAAAAAACATTACGAGATGTGATGTAGGATCCGAAGTATCAAGTTTCGGATTGCGTATTAACTGTTACGCCACAAGATTGCTGTAGTGAATTTCAACTATGATGAATAAAAAAAAAAGGAGAAACATTAATAGCTCATTCGTTGATTATGATATCAGTTATCGGTGGCTTCACTGTACGCCCAGTGCTTGGTTTATGATATTTATTTGCACTTGTAGTGTTTTTCACTCTAGAAACTACCGTGTACGTGAAAAAAGCTAAGCTGTGTCTTGAATTGGACCTTTCACAAGCTACATGTACTCCTAACTGGATGGAGCTGTCGTATTCAATATACTTAGGAAATTGTAAATAATCTACGTATTCTCATTATTGAAATTCCAAACAGTTTGTGAAGTAATATAACAAACAACTGGTTTTCATTTTTCATTTTTTCTAACATTAGCACTCATGGAAACTGAATTTTCTCATGCTGAGAAATAAGAAGGAGCGATCTGTTTTAGCTGGTAAAAACTTTCTAAAACCAAGATCCCATAAATATTTCTTTATTTACCAACAACCGGTTTCGACAGACTCTGCTGTCATCTTCAGGTCTTCAAAAATCTTATAAAATAAACTCAAAATGAAAACATTTTATAACATAAAGTTTTGAAGACCTGAAGATGACAACGAAGTCTGTCGGAAGCGATTGTTTGTAAATAAAGAAATATCTATGCGATTTTGGCTTTTTATAAACGTTTCTCTCAGAGACAATTTAGAACACTAACAGTTTATAAAGTATGCCAGACGTACGAGTATGCAGCCGAAGTGGATGAGAACAATCCTACAATATTTTTGGTAATTTTTTTATATGGGCATTAGGCTGCGGTACGTGGCATATTTCTCTGCCTAACGTTTCGTCCTCCAGTGCTCTAGACATCAGTAGTGGCTATAAGGACTCAGAAGGCATTCACAATCGTGAATAAGCTCATCAAACCGAACTGTTTCTATAAACCACGGCCTAATACCGATGACACAAAAATCAGCAAAAATGCAGATACCGGCCGTGACCGCTTGCGTTGTATGACTCCTGTAACAATTTCCAGCCATAAATCTACACTACTGGCCATTAAAACTGCTACACCACGAAGATGACGTGCTACAGACGCGAAATTTAACCGGCAGGAAGAAGATGCTGTGATATGCAAATGATTAGCTTTTCAGAGCATTCACACAAGGTTGGCGCAGGTGGCGACACCTACTACGTGCTGATATGAGGAAAGTTTCCAACCGATTCCTCATAGACATACAGCAGTTGACCGGCGTTGCCTGGTGAAACGTTGTTGTGATGCCTCGTGTAAGGAAGAGAAATGCGTACCATCACGTTTCCGAATTTGATGAAGGTCGGAATGTAGCCTATCGCGATTGTGGTTTATCGTATCGCGACATTGTTGCTCGCGTTGGTCGAGATCCAATAACTGTTAGCACAATATAGAATCGGTGGGTTCACGAGGGTAATACGGCACGCCGTGCTGGATCACAACGGCCTCGTATCACTAGCAGTCGAGATGACAGGCATATTATCCGCACAGCTGTAACGGATCGTACAGCCACGTCTCGATTCCGGAGTCAACAGATGGGGACGTTTGCGAGACAACCACCATCTGCTGGAACAGTTCGACGACGTTCGCAGCATGGACTATCAGCTCGGAGACCATAGCTGCGGTTACCCTTGACGCTGCATCACAGACAGGAGCGCCTGCGATGGTGTACTCAACGACGAACCTGGGTACACGAATGGCAAAACGTCATTTTTTTGGATGAATTCAGGTTCTGTTTACAGCATCATGATGGTCGCATCCGTGTTTGGCGACATCGGGGTGAACGCACATTGGAAGCGTGAAGTCGTCATCGCCATACTGGCGTATCACGTGGCGTGATGGTATGAGGTGCCATTGGTTACACCTCTCGGTCACCTTTTGTTCGCATTGACGGCACTTTGAACAGTGGACGTTACATTTCAGATGTGTTACGACCCGTGGCTCTACCCTTCATTCGATCCCTGCGAAACCCTACATTTCAGCAGGATAATGCACGACCGCATGTTGCAGGTCCTGTACGGGCCTTTCTGGATACAGAAACTCTTCGACTGCTGCCCTGGCCAGCAAATTCTCTAAATCTCTCACCAACTGAAAACGTCTGGTGAATGGTGGCCGAGCAACTGGCTCGTCACAATACGCCAGTCACTACTCTTGATGAACTGTGGTATCGTGTTGAAGCTGCAGGGCCAGCTGTACCTGTACACACCATCCAAGCTCTGTTTGACTCAATGCCCAGACGTATCGAGGCCGTTATTACGGCCAGAGGTGGTTGTTCTTGGTATTGATTTCTCAGGATTTATGCATCCAAATTGCATGAAAATGTAATCACATGTCAGTTCTAATATAATGTATTTGTCCAATGAATACCCATTTATGATCTGCATTTCTTCTTGGCGTAGTAATTTTAATGGCTAGTAGTGTATTAACACGGGAAATCAAAGCATGTTAGACAACCGCCAGCTGTCGTGTCATCTAAAGATCACACGGGATACGGATTTGTGTAGCGGTCCTTCGGCTGCAACGGATAGGGTTGCGTGTCGCATAGAGTTTATGCGGAAAGGAGGGCTCTTCTCAGACACCCTTGGCGCATTCTTGCAGCGCAGTGGCACAGCTAGCGGTCGCTCGGACAGACGGGTGCAGCGTGATGGAGCAGTAATAGCAAATCGCGGCAACGGGCGAGAGAGGCGCGCATCTGGCAGTGGCCGCAACCTTTCACGATCCTAATCCGCACTGCTCTGTGCGGTGGCCGTAAAAGGGAATGAAGCTACAGCGCATCGATCGTTGGGCGCCTTCCAGACGTCGCCGTCGCCGTCGCGAGGAAACGTATTGCGCCAGCGGCGCTCTCCCGCAGGTCTCTCCGCTGCAGAGAGCGGATCCCAGATCGGCACTGCTGGGAGGGCGGCGGCGCGAAAACCGAAACCGCCGGACGCTTAGCGGTTGTAAAGCGGGAAAGGCCGGCGGGGGCCACGCGGTAGTGACATTTACGCGACGGACGGGAAATTAATTGGGGCCACTCGCGCATACCACCGCGAGTGTCAGCATTCCACGCAGCGGCTGCAGCTGCCCACCACAGAGGGTGGGGGATACAACTCACAGTCAACTGTCACGCTTTTATCCTCAAAGTGTGGGCTATCCCTGCCAGTCGTTTATATTATTATTTTTTATCTAACTTTCGATGTTTGTCGTGTGACTGATTTTAATTAACTGGCTGTATCCCAGGCACAAAGGCGTCAACATGATTACCTATTGCGAGACACGTGGAAATTAAAAACCATTGAACATAACGCATATCCGAATGCGACATAGACCAATTAGTTAAAAATCAACTTACGATACGACGATCTGAAATTTCTTGGCAGATCAAAACTGACCGGGACGGCAACCCAGAACCGTCCGAATACGAGTCCCATTGTGAAACACAGTTTCAGTATGTCAGGAAGTTTCTAAACAGTGCAAACTCCGCTGCAGACTGGGCGATTCATTCTGGAAACAATTCTCTAGGCCAGCGTGTCTTCTACATCTACATCTACGTCTGTACTCTTGAACTGTGTTTCGCGGAACCCTCGTGTTCCGTTTTCACTTGCGAAATATACATGCCTTTTTTATAACACTGCATAAAGTGTGTTAAAAACAATAAAAACGAATCTTAAAAAAATAAAAATTAACGGTTATGTGAAGTTAAAGAAAAATGCCAATTAATCTTCATTTTCACTTACTAATTTCGGTAGTAGGTACGAATGCAGATGGCAAACTCAACAGTGATATTATAGCAGACCATTCAGACCGTCTCATAGCGAACCGCCACCCACAGCAATCCGTGTCACCCTGTAGTCTGTGATCGGAGAAGTGAGCCACATTATGTGTTGCATCCTTAATCTATATATGCAAAGAGGAGTGTCTGTACGTTCGTTTGTCACAGAAATCTGCAGTTTTATTCCTTGCGTGGTAATATTTGGTATGCTTCGTCCTAAAAGAAAGAAAGAAAGGAAGGCCCGTGCATTCATAAGACTTCCTTTTTTAAAGAAAACCTCCGCCTTTCTCACCTCTATAAGCAAAGATGGAATGTTTGTATTAATCAGGAAACAAATATTATTTGAAATGACTGGTACATTTTTGTAAATAATCCGTTTGTAGAACGCTGCATTAACACTTACAGCACGGTGCCCGTACGCCATATGGGCGCGGCCGCCCTGACTTTGGCGACGGCGCCCGTACACGGTACGGGCGAGCTTTTATTTGGCTCCGTAAGCGCGTTTAGCGGGTCTCCGAAGCAGTTTCGTCAACTAATGTGGAGGTATTTCATTCTTCTTCCGCAAGAGGCAAGCACTTATCGGCTATCTCATCCTGGGAGCTGTTGTGAGCACTGCAAAGACGAAGTTACCTGCAGTTCATTCACAGGTGTTTACGATCGTGAAAATATCGCGCAGCGAGTTGACGGAGGCAGAGATCTTATATATTCTTTGTGGAGATGCAGGATCTGAAATTGACGATTCTGACAAAGAGGATTCGTTCTCTCCAGACGAAAATCACTGAGCACAAAGAGCACGATTGGTCGGAACTAGACGATCAGCCAGTACTGCCGGATTTCCAGGAAGTAGTGGGCGTAGCATCGCATTTTTCAGATGCCACTGAGGAGCTTCAATATTTTAGTTATTTCTTTGATGACGACCTTATTCGGCTCATCAAAAGTGAAACGAATCGGTACGCTGGTAACGTTATTACGGCAATGAAACGCAAAGGTAGCCTGAAAATAAACTGTGTTTGGCATAAGTGGTCTGCAGTAATATTGCAAGAGATTTATTGATCTCTCAGTATTATTTTGCATATGTGCGTCGCCAAATTGCCGAAAATCAGTGGTTATTGGTCAACAGACCCGTTTTCGCAGACAGGATTTGCGAGTAAACTGTTGAGTCGCGATCGATTTTGCGCTACATTGTCGATGTTACACTTGAATGACAATGCTACGTTCATTAGCAGAGGCGAAGAAAAGCACGACCCACTTCACAAAGTGAGGCCTTTGTTTGATTTCTTTGTGAAAAAAGCAAAATTAGTTTTCCTCCAGGTATGAATCTGACAATAGATGAGGTAATGTGTCCCTTTCGTGGTAGAACAAGCTTCAGAGCATACATGAAAAACAAACCCAGTAAATATGGAATAATTTTGTATGCTCTCTGCGGTTCATCAACTGTTATATGCTAAACTGTGATGTATATACAGGTTCTGCAGGCAGTGTTGACAATAGCATCGAGGGCCTTGTAAAAAGGTTTTGTTCACAGTACTTTGGCAAAGGACGTTGCATTTATATGGATAGGTACTACACCAGTCCATCTCTTTTGGACATGTTGTGGGGAAATAAAGCTCTTGGAGTGAGAACTGTAATGAAAAACAGGAAAGGTTTGCGACGACTATTCAAAACACTAAAACTAACAAAAAGAAGATAGTTTTTCAAAGGAAACACCATCTCTTGGCAGTGAAGTGGAAGTCAAAACGAGATGTTTTTTGTCTTTCCACAAAGCATAAGTCTACCAGCACTAGTATTCAAGTGAGCGCCAAAGGTGGAATAGCATAAATTGTAAACCCAGACGTTATTATTGATTACACTAAGAATAAAGCTGGGGTTGACAGAGAAGATCAGTTCTCCAGCTATCGTCCGTTTGCCGGAAAAACTTTGAAGTGGTGGAAAAAGCTGTTTTTCCACTTGCTTATCGTGTCAACTGTCAACAGTTTTATTTTATATAAAGAGAAGACTAGAAAGAATGTATCCCTAGTAGACTTTATTGACAAAGTTGGGAAGAAACTGGCTGAGAAGGGCGGAAATATTTTTCAGCAACAAGCCGCTTCATCCTCACAAATTGAGAGGACATTTGCAAGGCACTTTCCAGAGAAGATCCCACCCACTGCAAACAAGGTGAATACTACTAGGTATTGCAAAGTATGTTCAGACAAGGGGTAGAAAGAGATGGGTAAGCGCATCAGGAAGGAAAGTAGATGGTGGTGCAATGACTGTGGCGTTGGCCTTTGCGTCCCACAATGTTTCCAGGATTTTCACACAAAGGCTAACTACATCTGAACTATTAAATTACTCTAGTTTACAGGTATCTGCAGTTAGACAGTCCAGTGATATATTGTTTTAAATTTGGATACAGTAATAATGGCATTACTCAAGAGAGAGATCATGTAAAACTCTTTTATCCACGACATTTTTGTGTTTTCTTTTTTTAATTATAACACGCATTTGTATTTTGCATTGTAAAATAAACTCACATTCATGTAAAGCTCTTACTTTTTCCTTTTCAATGATGCAAGAACCATATTCCTATCATTTTTCTGTTCTTTGCAATCTAATTGCAAACATCCATTAAATATTCCAGTTCACAGCCAAGTGCCTGGTGTAAAGAGGGCAGTGTTGAAAGTGTTAAAAACATATAAAAATATACTATAATACAAAACACGGGCATCTGTATAAAGTAACCTGGGTAGAGGGTGGGGAGGGGCAACACTAAAACTGTCATTTTTTTAATATAAATATGTCGGTCAGTTTCGAGGCGTGTCATACCACACGCCACGTAACGTTACGGTTGCCTAACGACAGATTTACTGGAATCGACGGGAATAACCTTTAGAAGGGTATGAGAAGCCTGTAATGAATCAATATTCTGCACTCTATCTTCCAGAGATCGGAGGCAGAAGGTGCAAGTGCTCCCTCTTGCCTCCCCCCATCCATATTCCCCCTCCCCCTTTGCGAACGCCCAGGCCAACAAACCACAGGTTCTACGATAGTCGAATATACACTCCTGGAAATGGAAAAAAGAACACATTGACACCGGTGTGTCAGACCCACCATACTTGCTCCGGACACTGCGAGAGGGCTGTACAAGCAATGATCACACGCACGGCACAGCGGACACACCAGGAACCGCGGTGTTGGCCGTCGAATGGCGCTAGCTGCGCAGCATTTGTGAACCGCCGCCGTCAGTGTCAGCCAGTTTGCCGTGGCATACGGAGCTCCATCGCAGTCTTTAACACTGGTAGCATGCCGCGACAGCGTGGACGTGAACCGTATGTGCAGTTGACGGACTTTGAGCGAGGGCGTATAGTGGGCATGCGGGAGGCCGGGTGGACGTACCGCCGAATTGCTCAACAAGTGGGGCGTGAGGTCTCCACAGTACATCGATGTTGTCGCCAGTGGTCGGCGGAAGGTGCACGTTCCCGTCGACCTGGGACCGGACCGCAGCGACGCACGGATGCACGCCAAGACCGTAGGATCCTACGCAGTGCCGTAGGGGACCGCACCGCCACTTCCCAGCAAATTAGGGACACTGTTGCTCCTGGGGTATCGGCGAGGACCATTCGCAACCGTCTCCATGAAGCTGGACTACGGTCCCGCACACCGTTAGGACGTCTTCCGCTCACGCCCCAACATCGTGCAGCCCGCCTCCAGTGGTGTCGCGACAGGGGTGAATGGAGGGACGAATGGAGACGTGTCGTGTTCAGCGATGAGAGTCGCTTCTGCCTTGGTGCCAATGATGGTCGTATGCGTGTTTGGCGCCGTGCAGGTGAGCGCCACAATCAGGACTGCATACGACCGAGGCACACAGGGCCAACACCCGGCATCATGGTGTGGGGAGCGATCTCCTACACTGGCCGTACACCACTGGTGATCGTCAAGGGGACACTGAATAGTGCACAGTACATCCAAACCGTCATCGAACCCATCGTTCTACCATTCCTAGACCGGCAAGGGAACTTGCTGTTCCAACAGGACAATGCACGTCCGCATGTATCCCGTGCCACCCAACGTGCTCTAGAAGGTGTACGTCAACTACCCTGGCCAGCAAGATCTCCGGATCTGTCCCCCATTGAGCATGTTTGGGACAGGATGAAGCGTCGTCTCACGCGGTCTGCACGTCCAGCACGAACGCTGGTCCAACTGAGGCGCCAGGTGGCAATGGCATGGCAAGCCGTTCCACAGGACTACATCCAGCATCTCTACGATCGTCTCCATGGGAGAATAGCAGCCTGCATTGCTGCGAAAGGTGGATATACACTGTACTAGTGCCGACATTGTGCATGCTCTGTTGCCTGTGTCTATGTGCCTGTGGTTCTGTCAGTGTGATCATGTGATGTATCTGACCCCAGGAATGTGTCAATAAAGTTTCCCCTTCCTGGGACAATGAATTCACGGTGTTATTATTTCAATTTCCAGGAGTGTATTACGGAATGCTGTCGTAGCAATGTCTAAGCCACTACTGCGCAATACCCGTTCCTCCAGGAGCGCTAGTCCAGCAAGCTACGCACGAGAGCTTCTGCCACGTCTGGAAAGTAGGAGAGAATCCACTAACATAAGTGCAGCTGTGAGGACGGGTAGTTAGTCATGCCTGGACAGCTCAGATGCGAAGAGCATTACCCGCGGAAGTCAAGGTTTCTTCTTCGAATTCGCATGCAACGTACAGTTTTTATCTTCCTGAATGTTTCAAAACGGTGCACACTCCGCTGCAGAGTGAGGCGTTCTTTCTTAAACTACAAGTGAGTTCCGCTCTGGGTGAATCCAACACAGACCTGTTCACAAACATGCAAAGGGTGGATAAAAGTTTGGAAACAGCAAAAACACAACACATTACCATGCTTAATACGGTGTAGGAAAAGCGTCGGCATTCAAAGTAACTTCTAGTCGTCCCGCATTGAATAAACAGAAGTCCTGTAAAGTTTCCAAGGGAATCTATACCACTCTTCTTGCAAAATAGTGGCACGTTCGGGTAACGATGGTGGAGGTGGAGAGCGATTACGCACTCTTCTCTCCAAAGCAGGCCACAAAGGCTCTATAATACTGAGATCTGGTGACTGTAGCGGCCAGGGCAGATGCTATAATTCATTCTCGTGCTCAAAAAACGTGTCCTGGACGATACGAACTTCGTGAATAGAGGCCCTGTCCTCTTGGAGTACAGCATCACCACTGGGGAACAAACATTGTACCATGGGATGGACCTGACAAGCCAAATTTGTTACATAATCCTTAGTAGTAATGTGACCTTGCACGGTAACCATAGGGCCCATGGAATATCACTATGTGGTTGCCCCGGTCACCATTGTCATGTTTCAGTCTTGGAAGTAAACTGGGCCAGAAGTTGGAAACAGTTTGAACCAAGACTCATCCAAACAAATGACATTATTCCATTTCTCTATGGCCCAACTTTAATGGCTTCGGCACCACCTTTTCCTGTAATGGGAATTTGTGTCTCTGATGAGTGGTTCTGGAATTCCAGCTCGCCCTGAAATTCTCTGCTTATGCAGCTCCCTTCGTGTTGGCTAGGTGCTGACAGTGTTCGCAAGTGTAACAAACAGTTTTGCAGTGACTTCTGCAGCTGTCGTCTTACTATTTTTCATCACAGTCCTCCTCAATGACCATACGTCACTATCACTCAACATGCGCTTTTGTCTGAGTCGTGACTTAGCGCAGTGTGTTTTTCCGCTTTCCTTTTAAGCTGAACATATCTTCGATACAGTGCCCCTTGAAACACCAGTGACTTCACCTATTTTGGTTACGGAAGCACGACGCATGAGAGAACCAACAATTTCGCCACGTTCTAATTCACTTAGCTCTGAGATGACGCTCTCACAACTACACAGAACACTGTTCTGACCACGACTGGCACTTGGAAAGTGTTGAGGATATTCCACAGGTGCTGTTCGTGTTCAAATAACAACAGCACAACCCGCAGGCTTGGATAGCATCTGCAGTTATGTTCAAACGTGCTTGTCTCGCGATGCTTCCACATTATTGTCCTGCCCCTGTAAAGAGTTAAATTTTGTGCTTAAAGAGTCAGTCTTAATTTAGGGAAGAGATGTAACAGTACAATACCCACAGCTCGAAACTACCCTTTATTAAGATTTACATCAAAAAAGTTGTTTGTGAGTGCCCATTTTATAATTATGCTGATTTTTGTGATCGTTGTATTGCAATTGCGGTACATCGTAGCTCGTCATTTGTGTGTACCAAGAGTAGACAAGTTTTCTTGAAACTGCTACTATATAAGATTCCGTTACACAATCCAGGTACGTTGACGTCCGTTGTCTTCACCGCTCTATAAACCAGATAAATGGAACTGCCGTGTGGCTAGGGCCTCCCGTCGGGTGGACCGTTCGTCTGGTGTCTTTCAAATTGACGCCACTTCGGTGACTTGCGTGTCGATGGGCATAAAATGATGATAAGGACAACACAACACCCAGTCCCTCAGCGGAGAAAATCTCTGACCCAGCCGGGAATCGAACCCGAGCCGTGAAGTATGACATTCCGTCGCGTTAACGACCTTTTTTTTTTTTTTTGTAATCTTATTTTGTTCGTCGTAGTTCGTTGCACTTTTTCGTGGCGGACGTCCCCTGCTGCCCGTTGATGTTCGTTATTGATCCATGCACTCACTTTTTGTATTACAGAGGGCAGCTAACCCTCTGACCGAACACGCTGAACTACCGTGCCGGCATGACTCAGCTACCAGGGGCGGACATAAACCACATTAGAAGGCGCCAGTACCAGAGTGTAATGTTATGTACAGTACAAGTGTTTTGGTGCTCTCCGATCATAGTGGACAATTCAGTTTCTGACACAACAGACAGAAAACTGAGCCAAGGCGGCCCGTTTTGGTTGAGCGCGGCAGGTTGTCTGCGTGCCGCAGCGCTGCAGCTGACCACAGAGCGGCATTGACGTCCGACAGCGGAGCCCAGGAAGCGTGGAGTCTGCGCGAGACGGTTGCGGTCGGCCCACGTGCAACTGTCAAAGTCTCGCGAGTCCGGACGTAACATCATTTGAATGGCTCTCCTGTTATCCAACCTGTCATTTTATTCTGATTATCTGTATCAGAGATAATTAATTTAAATTTTATTGAGACAGTGACCAATGTGATCACAAACCCTCGACACCAGGCGAGCCAAAGAGGTTATTCGGAGGATGTACGCATAAAGATTATTACCGTATCGCCGCAAGCTTCATACAGAGAAAAAGCAGATGCCGATTTTTTTTGGAATGCAGCATGGATTCGTACCGCCTCCGTTTGGTTACGTACTATGTCCCCAGTTAATAAGACGTGGCCAGGGTCCCATGATGTGAGCAGTATCCTAGTGTGGGTCTTGCAAGTATTTTGTACACAATCTGTTTTGTAGAGAAACTGCTGTTCCCCATATCCTAGCAATGAATCTAGCATGTCATTTGCTTTAGTATCAACTGAGCAATTAACTTCATACCTTTACATGCTGTTACTCTAAAATATTTGTATGAAAAGACTAACTCTGGTTTTGACTCATTAATCCGCTAGTCAAAGGAAACCAAGCTTTTACGTTTCGTGAACTGCACAACTTTGCACTTATATTAAGAGCAAGTTGGCAGTCGTTGCACAAGGCTGATATATTGTGCAGGTCCAACGATATTACTACAATTTTTCCCAGATGGAATTTTCTCGTAGATGAATGTACCATTTGTGAATAGCCTGAGATTGTAACTAATACCTTCTGCCCCATACGAAATTTTCGATCGATTCACAAACCTGGCTGGGTAGTCCATAGAACATGTTTTCCTTAGAACGCGTCGATGTGATACTGAATAAAAGGTATCTTAAGTAAAAGAGTCAATTATAAAAACACAAAAAATAAAATAATAAGAACCAAAATCATACAAGAAAGGAAAATATAAAACATTAGTAAAATCATAAACCTCAAAAGTAGCAAAAACTAGCAATAAAGACAAGAAGAACTGGAAACCCGGAATCAGCCAGCTTTCCTCTAATCATCGTACTGAGAATGTAACGTGTGAATTATATGATAAAGTTTGAACGCGAATATGAGCTAGTATTATTCTGTTACAATTATATATGAGTGATATAGGACGGCAGTTTATGATCCAGCTCTATTTCCTTTTTTGTTTATATTGAATGTGACCTGTGCGCTTTTGTTCTAACGGTGAACATATCTCTGCCCAAGAGATCTCCCACTCGTAATCATCATCAGCGGAGCCAATTAACTCGTAAATTCTCTATAAAACTTGACAGGACTTCATAGAGCTGTTTTTCAGCACCACTACTTGTGCGTACTAATTGATATGACACTCGACAGCGCTACGGCTACCGAATGATGGCAACATCATTGATTTTACTTTGCGAAAGAACACCTGAAAACCGAATTAAACATCTCGTATTTTGCTTTATTGTCAACTGTTTCGTTTTATGTTTCATCTATTAGCGCCTGTAAACTATTTTATGATAAAAATACCGTCAGGTCTGAAACAATAAAAGGGACATTCGAATAAAAACGAGACAAATTGGGGTAATCAATCTGTTTATTATTTCAAAAGTAATCGCCAAAAATATTAATACATTTACCCCGCTGCGAGACATGACGGTCATTCCTTCACGAAAAAAAGTTTACGTTTGCCTACGGAATCATGACAGCACCTATGCATGTATCTCTTTGTCCGAAGCACATCGACGGCCGCGAATGTCTTTTTCCTGGGCTCCAAAAATATGAAAATCGCATGGGAAGAGATTGGGTCTATATCGAGGATATGTAAGGGCTTCCCAGCGAAACTTCCGCAGCGTGGTCAAAACAACATTGGCAATATCTGAGCGGGCATTATCATGCATTAGAATGATGCCTTCCGTCGGCAATCATGAAATCGCTGCAGAAGTTTCGCTGGGGAGGCCTTACACGTCCTCCAAACAATCTCGATCTCTTCCCATGTGTTTTCCAAACTTTTTGAGCCCTGAAGAAAGACATTCGTGACCGTTGATTTGCTTCAAACGAAGGGGAACCTAGTTCCGTAAGCACCTGACAACAATTTTCCATGAAGGCGTTGATCGTCTTGTACTGCACCCGACAACCTTTTTCCATAAAGGTGCTGACCGTCTTGTACACAGTGGTACAAATACAGAATATTAACAGTTACTGTGATTTCTTTTAAAATAATAAAACTGTTTACCTACTTTTTTTACATCTGTCTCGTTTTTATTTGACTGCCCCTTATATTTTGTTGTTAGTTACTGAAGGCATCACGCGTTCTCCATCTGGTAACCGAACGCGTTCCAACTACCGTCAGACTCTTTCAGATTTATGCTTTGTTTTGAACGTGTTGTGCAGCAAACACTGTTTCTGAACAAGCTTTCTGATGTTCTCTATATACCGATGGCGGACGTTCGCCAGCTTTAATTATACTGCTAGGTACATATTTTTGTATACTTTGGTCGACTTTACGCCTGCACTTGAGCCATAGAGCTTCTACGTTATCATAGCCAAAATATAATGATTCTAGCATAGCCAAAATTTAATGATTCTAGCTCGTATCTGAAAAATGAAATAATGTCCACCTTACTCATTTTACAAATTATGTATACTTTCTTGATTACTTTACTGGTCCTTTGTATCTTGTTCGTCATTATTGCTACAACTACATCTTGGTTACCGTTCTCCAGCCTGTGCAAACATCTTCAAAGATGTTAGCTGTGTTTCCGGAAACACGTCTAGCATATTTCATCGTGGTTCAGTTACATTTTTTCTACGTAATTTTCGGAGAAAACTTCAATAGCTGTTTCGGAGGATTTTTCTCTCTTCTGCTACTTATGAAGTTGTAGCACTTGCTGTGATTTAACGTGAGATGATTTTTATCATAACTGAAGTGGTGCAACAAAGATGTACCAATATCACATCGTAGGTGCTTAAATCGCTGTGACACATTAAAAAATTCTAAATAGCGTCTGCAGTGGCTAGGGCACGTCGATTAGCCGAAAGGGTCACTGAAGTGAGTAATCCACGACCTTGGCTCAGCGATGACAGAGCACGCTCCATGGGCTGTTGTTGAACATGCATTTGAACTTCCAGCTGAGGCTGATCAATACTCACATGCATTACGACAGAACTGTCAGCGACGAATCCGATTAACCTTCATAACAGCCTGCCAACAACATTATGTTAACAGCGTATGGCAGTGTCCCACCCAAGTGCTATTGCAGCATCTATAACGGACAGCGCCTTTGCTAAACGTAGTCTTTTACCAACGTACACATGTTCAATATCAAAGATAACTTCATATATTCTTCTTTGGATCAGTTTTCCCCCGTTCTAGATGACATCCAGTCAAAATTGAATACTGGATGTGATACATTATTGCTTATTTTTTCAGCTGGTATTTATTTTCGATACGAGCTGGTTTTAGGATTATGCAATCATAACACCTAATAACTGCTTCCGGAGGAGAATTAATACTGTGGACAAGTGTTAAGTATTTCTATGGGGATTTACGCAATGGCGGATGAAAGTTACATATATATTTGGAAATTCGTGGTAAGCTCTTATGGGACCAAACTGCTGAGGTCATCGGTCCCTAAGCTTACGCACTACTAAATCTAACTGAAACTAACTTACGCTACACACACCCATGCCCAAGGGAGGACTCGAACCTCCGCCGGGGTAGCCGCGTGGACCGTGACAAGACGCCTCAGATACATATGTATAAGTACACAGGAAATGTCTTACTGCAAGTAAAGTAGGAAAATTGGATGTCTAGCGTAAAAGAATATAATTTTATGAAGGCTAATTTCAAAGACATAAACGGGGAAGCTGGCATGTCACGGGTTTTGAAGAAATTTCGCACGGATTTTCATTATTGATTAAAGTCTATTCAGCTACGGGAGTTCGCTTTTTTATATGACGAACAGTCACGGTGGGCGATTGTTTAAGATGTCGTACTACGGAATTATAAACCCAAGTTCAAGTCTGTATCCCGATTCTACATCTACATCTATATCCATACTTGGCAAGCCACCTGACGGTGTGTGGCGGAAGGTACTTTGAGTACCTCTCGGTTCTCACATCTATTCTAGTCTCGTATTGATCGTGGAAATAAAGATTGTCGGTATGCCTCTGTCTGGCTCTACTCTCTCTGATTTTATCCTCATGGTCTCTTCGCGAGATATACGTAGGAGGGAGCAATATACTCCTTGACACCTCGGTGAAGGTACGTTCTCGAAACTTCAACAAAAGCCCGTACCGAGCTACTGAGCGTCTCTCCTGCAAAGTCTTCTACTGGAGTTTATCTATCATCACCGTAACGCTTTCGCGATTACTAAATGATCCTGTAACGAAGCGCTCTGCTCTCCGTTGGATCTTCTTTATCTCTTCTATCAACCCTATCTGGTACGGATCCCACAATGGTGAGCAATATTGTGGGCGAACAAATGTACTGTAACCTACTTCCTTTGTTTTCGGATTGCATTTCCTTAGGATTCTTCTAATGAATCTCAATCTGGCATCAGCCGGCCGCGGTGGCCGTGCGGTTCTGGGCGCTACAGTCCGACCCGCGGGACTGCTACGGTCGAAGGTTCGAATCCTGCCTCGGGCATGGATGTATGTGATGTCTTTAGGTTAGTTAGGTTTAAGTAGTTCTAAGTTCTAGGGGGCTGATGACCTAAGATGTTAAGTCCCATAGTGCTCAGAGCCATTTGAACCAATCAATCTGGCATCTGCTTTACCGACGATCAACTTTATATGATCATTCCAATTCTGACCGATCTATTTCCTTTAACATGTAAAACCTATCTTTCTCACAAATTATCAATATTTCAGTGTTATAAATAGATTTAGATGTTGTAAAAATCATAAAATCAACAATTCTATCTTTGTTCTGAATTTTAATACCATAATAAAGAGCATTATTGATTTCAACTGAGTTCATACTTTCTTCATTTCGAAAATGTTCGTATGGAACTTGTGTAAACAGCAGGAAAACATGGCTTTCCTGCATCAGGCACAGCAAATGAGTAAATCGCAATCGCACCTGCTATGTAGAAAGGAGCGCAAAGAACGGGCGTGAATAACGTAACTAAGAAATCGTCATTCCATCATAAACTTTCGGAGCTAGCCAAGCATACAACAGCACGCCGTAAAAAACTGACGAAGAAACCTAATGGTCCAGCTTATGTATTTTGATGGAGTCCAAATGGTTCAATGGTTCAAATGGTTCTGAGCACTATGGGACTTAACATCTGAGGTCATCAGTCCCCTAGACTTAGAACTACTTAAACCTAACTAACCTAAGGACATCACACACACCCATGCCCGAGGCAGGATTCGAACCTGCGACCGTAGCAGTCGCGCGGTTCCGGACTGAAGCGCCTAGAAACGCTCGACCACCGCGGCCGGCGATGATGGAGACCACCTGATCACCCTATTACCTCGTCCGCGTGGATGTAATTTTCAAATAATGAGAAGATATTTTGAATAAAAGTAAACAGTTCGTCACAATCGTGACGGGGTAGGGGGGATGTGAACACGAGATATAAAGTCGTCAGCGATACAGAACACTTCTACGTCGAAAGAAAGCCGCAATAAATGTTGGATTTTTTTGTCGAATCATACATCCCCCTCCCCCCCCCCCCCCCTACTCCCAGTAAAATGGGATAGGCATGGCTTGGTGACGTTAATACCACGTTTCGCAGACGAAAGCTATGTTACGGGTGTCAGTGACACAGAGAAAGCACTCCATTAATACCATAAGCAAGTAATGTGCAAGGCTACTAGTGTAAAAAAAAAGTGTCTCTTAGAAAAAAGAAATGTGATGATCTGTTGGAAGAAAACTGGTTTCACATAGCGAGCCTCGTAAGATGTTTGCATTCTGATGTCCTTAGTTATCATTAGTGAAAGAAACAAATGATGGTGCAAAATGTTACTAGACTATAATGATCGTTGCCTTGAAACGCTCTGACGGCTTAAAACTGTGCGTCGCACAGGCACTCAAATCTGGAACATTTGGCTTTCGCGAAGAAATGCTGTACAGACTGAGGTTCTCCCTCACACCCAGCGTGAAGGTGCCACTGGCGGAAGTAAAGCTGTGAGGTAGTGGGGACCCGATAGCTTAGTCGGTAAAACATTTCCCTCGAAAGGTGAAGTTTCCAGGTTTGACCCTCGGTCGGGCACACAGTTTTAATTTGCGAGAATTTTTAACTCAGTGCACGCTCTGCTGCAAAATTAAAGTTCATTCTGGTAAGCAGTCTTGTTTTACTGGCGACAGAATCCAAAATAATTGTTGAAAAACCTTAAGGCACTCAAAGAAAGACGCCGCACATCTCGCCATAACCCGCTTAAAAACTCCAAGAACCATCTCTCAGGACAACTTCTCCTTAGCATAAAGTTGTGTAAATGAAATCAGGCAAATAACAGCTAGAACAGAGATGCATAAGTAAGTCATTCTTCGACTCCTCCATCCGGAACCTACCTATTCAGCTGCATCTATTGTTTGCAAAATGTCTTGTTTGAACAAAGAAAACTGTTTTCGAGCGAATGGTTTTTCTTGAATCCGTGCCGATTTTTTAGGAGAAGTTCGCTTTTCTCTAACAACATCAAAATGTTTGAGCTTAGAATATGCTCTAAGATCCTGCAATAGACGGATGTAAGCGATATTGGTTTGAAATTCTGAGCATCCGATCTTTCATCGGTACTGTAAACAGGGGCACTTCGCTGGGCAAGAGACTTTAGAAATAACAAGATGATTCAATGTATAACGTAACTGGAATTTTGGCGGAACCGGGCTTTTGCGTTTTAAATAGTCTTAACTGGTTTTCAATATTTGTTTGTCATTAACCAAACCGGTATCTAGCATTTCGTTTGCCATCATGAATGCTACATTCGGTTAAACCACTAAAATACAACACCCATTTAGAAATCAGCAACATCAGTCTGGCGGAGTCAAGGTGTCTCGGATGCCAGCGTGGCCCTACATTCCGCTGTTTATTTACACCGATCAGCCAGAACATTATGACCAACTACCTAACAGAAGGTATGACTGCCTTTGGCATGGATAACAGCAGCGACCCGTCGTGGCATGAAAGCAATGAGGTGTTGGTAGGTCGCTGGAGGGCGTTGTCACCACATCTGCACACACAAGTCACCTAAAACCCGTAAATTTCGAATTTCGGGTGGGTGGGTGGGTGGAGGGGGGGGGGGGTGATGAGCTCTGACGCCACATTCAATCACATCCCAGATGTGTTCGACTGGGTTCAGAACTGACGAGCTGGTGGGTCAGCTCATCAATTAGAGCTCGCCACTGTGTTCCTTGAACCACTCTAGCACACTCCCGGCCTTGTGATATGGCGCATTATCTTGTTGAAAAATGCCACTGCTGTCGGGAAACGTAATGGTCATGAAGGGGTGTACGTGGTCTACAACCAATGTACAATTGTTCTTGGCCGCATATTGCCTTGCACGAGCTCCACTGGATCCACGGATGCACACATGAATGATCTCCAGAGCATAACAAAACAGCCGCCAGCTTGTCTGCGTCCCGCAGCACAAGTGTCATGGAGCTGTTCCCTGGAAGACGACTGATTCGCGCCCTCCCATCGACATGATAAAGAAGGTATCGGGATTCATCACAACACGCAACGCTTTGCCACTGCGCCAACGTCCAGTGCCGATGGTCGGGTGCCGACGTCGTTGTGATAACATTGGCACATGCGTGGGCCGCCGGCTGGGGAGGCCCATTGTTGAGAGTGTTCGGACCACTGTGTGTTTGCACACGCTTGTACTCCGCACAGCACTGAATTCTGATGTTGGTTTTGCCACAGTTCGCCGCCTGTCCTGTTTCACCAGTCTGCCCAGCCTACGACGTCCGACGTCTGTAATGAGGCGCGGCCGCCCAACCCCACTACGTCTGGATGTGATTTCACCTTGGTTTCCTTAAGTGTTGAAGCCGGCCGCGGTGGTCTCACGGTTAAGGCGCTCAGTCCGGAACCGCGCGACTGCTACGGTCGCAGGTTCGAATCCTGCCTCGGGCATGGATGTGTGTGATGTCCTTAGGTTAGTTAGGTTTAAGTAGTTCTAAGTTCCAGGGGACTGATGACCACAGAAGTTAAGTCGCATAGTGCTCAGAGCCATTTGAACCATTTGAACCTTAAGTGTTGAAGGCACTCACCACAGCACTCCTCGAATACCCGACAAGTCTTATAGTTTCCTAAATGCTCGTTCCGAGCCTCCGTGCCATTACAGTCTACCCTCGGTCAAACTCCGATGGATCTCGCGCCTTCCCCATTCTACACGCAGACAGCACGCTCACTGATACTACGTGCTCCGTGCGTGTGTCTGACTAGCCGTCATTCCTCGCCAGGTGACGCTGCTATCGTCTGAACAGGTTTATATCGGTAGTTGGTGGGTGGTCATAATGTTCTGGCTGATCGGTGTATGCAGAGTAACACCGGCTGATAGAAAAAGTGAAGTACTCAGAAGGAGGTGAGAAAACGAAATGAAACTTCCAGGGTGGAGAGGATATGTGGTTTTGTTTCAGTGATTACAAAATCGAGTCAGATTCGCAAAGAACTTTGGCAGTATGAACCCAGTTATCCGTATGACCTGGATGCATCCACTGAATCGGCTGGGAAGGTTGTCATAACGCCTTTGTACCCTCTCCTGAGACAAGGTGGTCCACAACCCTCGTTGATATCCTGTTGAGCAAAATGCTTGTCTCCAGAATGAGATTTTCACTCTGCAGCGGAGTGTGCGCTGATATGAAACTTCCTGGCAGATTAAAACTGTGTGCCCGACCGAGACTCGAACTCGGGACCTTTGCCTTTGGCGGGCAAGTGCTCTACCATCTGAGCTACCGAAGCACGACCCACGCCCGGTCTCACAGCTTTACTTCTGCCAGTATCTCGTCTCCTACCTTCCAAACTTTACAGAAGCTCTCCTGCGAACCTTTCAGAACTAGCACTCCTGAAAGAAAGGATAATGCGGAGACTTGGCTTAGCCACAGCCTGGGGGATGTTTCCAGGATGAGATTTTCACTCTGCAGCGGAGTGTGCGCTGATATGAAACTTCCTGGAAAAGGTCCCGAGTTCGAGTCTCGGTCGGGCACACAGTTTTAATCTGCCAGGAAGTTTCAAAATGCTTATCGTCCGCGAGGATCTGAACTACCGCTGCTAATGGTACGCAGCGCTGGTGGCCGCTGTGGAGCGTCCTAGAGGCCGTTTCCAACGGAGCTGTGCACGGACTCGCCGAGGGCGGCGGTTCCTCGTGTGCCGTCGAATAGAGGCCATCAGCCAGTGTCACCTGCCACGTTTGTGGAGAGGTGTAGTTTTTTTGTTAACCTGCTGATGTGAGGCGTGGCACATAGAGGGTGATTATAATTAAAGTTCTGCTTTCAAAACGATATAAAAAACGAATCATTGCTTAGGATGACGTCAAATTTGAACGGAATATTACCGAAAAAAGGGGAGACGTTATGGATACAGGAAAAAAGTAACGAATATTTTACCACTAGATGGCGTTGTAAGTGCCAGAATATGCAAAACAGACGACGCGAGGTACGCAGCTGTTCCTCGTTTGTGTCTGCAACGCTCGGCTTGTCTGTCTCAACGCAGGGTCGCGTGCTGCTGGTAAGGCTCTTTTGCAAGAATGCTGCCTCAGCTTCAGGTGCTCTGCAGTACTTCTGGACTCTCAACGGTACGAAAAAAGGCGTTCGTCCGACTTTTGCCAATGGTCTGGAGAAAACGAGTACGAAATTTGAAAAGACAGGTTCTTTTCAAGTGAGAGAGATGAAAATTATTGATCCGACTTCAGTATAAGCGGCCACTGCATTGCAGGAGGGGTCGTTCAGTGGTGCGAAAACATGCACGGGAAATGGCCCGACCTTGGGACATACCTGTGAGCACGGTGCATGAAATTCTACGAAACATTCTGTTTTTCTATCCGTACAAAATTACTCGTGTTCATGAGTTGCTTCATACTGACCTGCCAGTAAGACGAAAGTTTGCTCTAGGATTTTTGCTACCTTGGAAGTGGACGGTTAAAGCTTTGAAGGAAGCCCGTTTTCACCTTCAAAGACATGTCAATACAGAGAACTGAAGAATATAGGCAACGGAGATTCCGCTAGGACATCAAGCCGGACCGATTCATTCTGAAAAATTAACCGTGCGGTGCGGGTTGACACCACTGTTTAGTGTGCGGTATACTATTTCGAGGAGAAGGATGCTGCAGGTCTGTTACCTGTTCCGTCACTGATAAACGTTGTGAGATTCTTTCGGGCACCAACGTCATTACAGCCCTTAAACAGCGTGCAAGCATGGGTAGAATCATTTTCATGCAAGATGATGCGCCCCGGTACATTGCACAGCCAATGGAGCAACTACTGCAGAGGCATTCTGTAAATGCTAGAATTAATTATGACTAACCGAAAACCTCAGCTGCCGACAGGTGTTGTTGATATACCACAATGTGGACAGCTATCTGAGCCACCGAGGACACAGATGAATAGCGCGACTGCAGGGACTTATCCCTTGCACGCTTCCCGTGACACTCACATTCCCAACAGTCCACAATTCTATATATGTATTGTACCTTATAGAGGTTAGCCCACCCACCCGTAAGGTACAATACATATATAGAATTGTGGACAGTTCGGAATGTGAGTCTCACGGGAAGCGTGAAAGGGATAAGTCCCTGCAGTCGCGCTATTCATCTGTGTCCTCGGTGGCTCAGATAGATAGAGCGTCTGCCATGTAAGCAGGAGATCCCGGGTTCGAGTCCCGGTCGGGGCAAAAATTTTCAGCTGTCCACATCGAGGTATATCAACAACACCTGTCGGCAGATGAGGTTTTCAGTTAGTCATCATTTATTCCAGGGGAAAGCTGCACGGTCATCAACATTAACTGTTCTTTCGAGAACAAGTTACTGTCTTCGTATATAATGCTAGAATTATCAGCCGTCATTTCTCTACAGCGTTGTTGTCCAGATCACATATCCGGCCGGTATGGCCGAGCGGTTCTAGGCGCTTCAGTCTGGAACCGAGCGACCGCTACGGTCGCAGGTTCGAATCCTGCCTCGGGCATGGATGTGTGTGATGTCCTTAGGTTACTTAGGTTTAAGTACACTACTGGCCATTAAAATTGCTACATCAAGAAGAAATGCAGATTATAAACGGGTATTCATCGGACAAATATACTAGAACTGACATGTGATCATATTTTCACGCAATTTGGGTGCATAGATCCTGAGAAATCAGTACCCAGAGCAACCACCTCTGGCCGTAACAACGGCCTTGATACGCCTGGGCATTGAGTCAAACAGAGCTTGGATGGTGTGTACAGGTACGGCTACCCATGCAGCTTCAACACGATACCACAGTTCATCAAGAGTAGTGACTGGCGCATTGTGACCAGCCAGTTGCTCGGTCACCATTGGCCGGACGTTTTCAATTGGTGAGAGATCTGGAGAATGTGCTGGCCAGGGCAGCAGTCGAACATTTTCTGTATCCAGAAAGGCCCGTACAGGACCAGCAACATGTGGTCGTGCATTATCCTGCTGAAACGTAGGGTTTCGCAGGGATCGAATGAAGGGTAGAGCCACGGGTCGTAACACGTCTGAAATGTAACGTCCACTGTCCAAAGTGCCGTCAATGCAAACAAGAGGGGTCCGAGACGAGTAACCAATGGCACCCCATACCATCACGCCGGGTGATACGCCAGTATGGCAATGACGAATACACGCTTCCAATGTGCGTTCATCGCGATGTCGCCAAACATGGATGTGACCATCATGATGCTGTAAACAGAACCTGGATTCATCCGAAAAAACGACTTTTTGCCATTCGCGCACCCAGGTTCGTCGTTGAGTACACCATCGCAGGCACTCCTGTGTGTGATGCAGCGTCAAGGGTAATCGCAACCATGATCTCCGAGCTGATATTCCATGCTGCTACAAACGTCGTCGAACTGTCGTGCAGATGGTTGTTGTCTTGCAAACGTCCCCATCTGTTGACTCAGGGATCGAGACGTGGCTGCACGTTCCGTTACAGCCATGCGGATAAGATGCCTGTCATCTCGACTGCTAGTTATACGAGGCCGTTGGGATCCAGCACGGCGTTCCGTATTACCCTCCTGAACCCACCGATTCCATATTCGGCTAACAGTCATTGGATCTCGACCTACGCGAGCAGCAATGTCACGATACGATAAACCGCAATCGCGATAGGCTACAATTCGACCTTTATCAAAGCCGGAAATGTGATGGTACGCATTTCGCCTCCTTACACGAGGCATCACAACAACGATTCACCAGGCAACGCTGGTCAACTGCTGTTTGTGTATGAGAAATCGTTGGAAACTTTCCTCATGTCAGCACTTTGTAGGTGTCGCCACCGGCGCCAACCTTGTGTGTATGCTCTGGAAAGCTAATCATTTGCATATCACAGCATCCTCTATCCGTCGGTTAATTTTCGTGTCTGTAGCACGTCATCTTCATGGTGTAGCAATTTTAATGGCCAGTAGTGTAGTTCTAAGTCCAAGGGACTGATGATTTAAGTCCCATAGTTCTCAGAGCCAGATCACGTGACCCTAATCCATGTGGTTTCTGGCTGTAGGGTAATATAAAAGATGTTCCGTTCAGTTCTCCGATTACAAACGTAGCTGAACTGAAGGAACGCTATGTGCAACGCATTCTGAGCGTGACCCCTGGGACACACCGAACTATTGTGGAACAAGCTGTTTTTTTATCGATTTCAACTTGTGGTAGAAAGTAGACTGCATAATGAACATATCTTGCACCAGCCTCTTGTCAGTTAAAAATCCAGTTTATTGTTGCCTTTTTGCGGTTTTTTGCCTCAGGAGAGTTAAAAACCGATGCCATTGTTGCTTTTTTGCCTCAGGGCAACTGAAAACCGATTTTTTCCATCCTATGTGTATGACCTTGTCGTGGTGAACAGAGTTACCTAACTGACAGTGTCAAAACTGATGAATGCCATACTTGTAACGTGTAGCGATTCATTTGTCTTTTGTAGCTGACCCCGTTTGCGTTGTGACGCTTACAGCGCCATCTAGTAAGAAAGTTTCGTCTTTTTTTTTTCATCTCGTTTCCCCCTTCTTCAATAACGTTCCGTACAAATTTTATGTCATTTTGAGTAGCAATATTTTTAACAACGTTTTGACTGGTACTTTAATTATAATAGCACTGTGTGTAGGTCGGGCTGATTGCTTTCCTGATATCTTTGCACGTGGAAGAGTGTACTGGCAGATTTAATACGACTCTGAGTCAAGACCAGAGCTGCTTGTACACTTAGTGCTCCGTTCGTGGTTGCGGACTGCCGTGAGTCGTACGCATCAGGCCAGATCGGACTCCTTGCTTATTATTTGCCTCTGCCTTAGGAACTGACTAACTGACCTCCATACGAAGACTTTCAATGTGTGAGTGAGTGTGTTTTTCGAGGGACAGTGACGTCATGTCTTCAGAAATAGAGTTCTGCTTGCTGGTGTTACGTTGTCCAGTCACACTAATATGACCACCTGTCAAAAGCCTGAATAACCATCTTTTGCAGGGAGGGCCGCTGCCAGACGTGCAGAAAGAGAGTGGATAAGATTCTGGAAGGTAACGACAGTAATGTGGGGCCATGTCGACTCCAGTGCCGTGGACAGCTGCGTTAGGTTTCTCGGTTGAGGACCCATGGCGTGAACAGCCCGACCGAGGTGGTCCCACTGATTCTTGATTGGGTGTCAATCCTGGAAATTTGGTGGCCACAGGAATACAGCAGACTCATCCTTTGTGCTCTTCGAATCACACACGTACACTGCGAGCGTGACACGTTGCATTGTCCTGCTGGCAGATTCCATGGTGGCGAGGAAACTGCATGTAGGGGTGTACATCGATCCAAAGATCGGTGTTGGCAGTCAGATGGATGCATGAAGCAAGCGCCTGCTGTGGAGGCCTATACGTAGCAACATCCGCTTAACGGTCGTTGAGGAGTCGCTGTTGCTAGCCTCTTGGTTCATCTGGGATGGGACGTCAGTTGCTTAACAGTTGCATGTCTACTGTCCCGTACAGATCTCCGCACACGCCGTTCACCCTTGTCATATGCGGCCATGGTGCGTCACAACTGCCTCGGTGCCGGTTTTGAATATCGCCAGTTTGCCGTGTACGGTACACATTAATCAAGGCGTCATGCGAACAAACTTAACCGCTTCGGGAATACTTCCACCCTTGGCCACAAAGCCAATAATGATGCTCCGTTTCCGCATTACAACAACTGCACTGTTTTCCGCGTCCACCCGACACGCTCTATTTATCCCTTACTGCTGCCATCTGCCCTCTGTGAGTGGCTGTTATATGTCGACGTGGAACATAGGTGGTGATCACTGGACTGTGTATTTCCACAATTAGGTGAGTCTGGTTGCTTCGGACATGTGCTTCTATTGTAGTACGCATAAAATCGCCTGTAAGAGCAACTCCTAGTTGCATTTGTCGTTTATTACGCGCTTTCTGTCGTTTCCGCATACCGTTGAGCAATAGGCATTGGAATTAGAACTTGACAGTATTCCTCTATTATGGTGGCTGTGAGTTCCATGCAGACTGTGGATCGATGAAGATATGATACAGCGGAACTTTATTAGTGCGTTAATGGTGTGTTACTTGAAAAACTAGCAACGCAGTGAGCATAGTCACGGCATCGTTGGCTAAGCATTTGTTCGGTCGTGTGTGTCTTTGTCTGTCGTCTAGGCGAGACCTATTGTGAAAGCTACGTCTCAGGAAGGTGAAGTTGCTTGGATTTCATTTCATGCATGCTTGTCTGTTTGGTGGCTCGGCTTACTTTATTTAACTTCGTCGGAGGGAAGGATTCTTAACAAAGTGGTTCCACACCTTTGTGTGGAAAATTTGTTGTTGTTGTTTGTCTGGATGCGACTGTTTGGTCTATTTCGTCCTTGATGGAGATTTTTGTCAACTTGTGAGGGTTGGTTATGATGCACGCCATATATTTGTTAGCGTAGTGCATTCGTCATATTTAATTCTAACTGTATCTCAAGGAATAGGCGCAGCAGCGCAAACTGTTCGTCAGTGGCAATAGCGTTAATACACTGGCGTCAGTCTAGTCACAAATTAAGGTTCTAATTTAGGAATTAATTCACTTGCACTCTAACAAGTGTGTGGGAAAAGAGGGGCTACTTCCCATAGTTCAGCAGGGTACATTCAGTATCACGGGTAGCGTCGCCTCAGAATAAACGGTTTAGTGCCCGAGGGCTTAAGTAAAACTATTAATCGCCAATCCCAGATACTTAGCGATACTTTGCTCCTTCTATTCTGTAGAACAATTTCTATTACTGTAATGTGTAAATGGTGGTAGACTGGAATTACTAACTCACATCTGTAGGTATTTTTAAAAAATTTTAAATGTTCAGCAGTAGCAATATCTAAAAATTACGTTGCGATGTGTATGTAAAACGACTCTTTCCACTTCATTACGATTTATCATGCAAATGATCCATGAAACATGAAACTAACTAACTAACTAGTAATTCTCCCGTTCCGCCGTTGCTGGCCCCAGCGACCAGAAAGCAGACGTCCCGCAGACACAGCCGACTGATTTTCTATTAAAGATTTAAATAAAAGAAGTTTTAAGCTCAACCGACTATCAGTCAATACGTCCCAGCCATCCTCTCTCCAAGCTTGTTACATGGTACACGGTATAACGGTACTGCAGCGGAGTTGACGTCAGAGGTGAACCCACAAATATTCTGTAGGCGACAGATGAGAGGAACTTGCTGACCGTGATGAGTACCTCAACATCACGCAGACAAGTGATAAAGACAAGTGTAATGTGTGGACGACCGTTGTCCTGTTGAAAAATGGCACCACCATACCGTCGAATGAGGTAGCATATGAGAACACAGGGCTTCTGCGACGTACAGATGTGCCACTAGAGTTCCCTCAGTCACAAACAGGCGTGACCAGAATTCATACTCGATAGTCCCCCATACCATGATGCCAGGTACACCACTGTGCCTTTCCAAAACATTGGAAAGATGGGACCTCTCCCCAGGTCGACACCATTCTCGCCGACGATAATGATCTGGGGTAGTGCTGAACCGCGATTCATCCCTCAACATCCGTGCAACGCCATTCATCAGCAGCTAATGCTTCCCGATCACGGTAACACTCCACACGCAGTGTTCGTGTCATCGTCTTAAAGGTAGCCTGAGCGTGGGACGGTAATTCCCGAGTCCGTCTGCTTCCAGACACTGACCAATGATACTGGATGACGCAGAATGTTGCAGGGAATCCATTACTTATTCTCGGATAGGAGGCGCAGGGGTGAAGGGGATACGATGTGCTTGGTACACAGTACAGTTTTCCTCCCTGGTGGTGGTCAGACGTCCTGATAAGTATTCCAGCTCTCATGTTCCCATGCCGGCCAAAGTGGCCGTTCGGTTAAAGGCGCTGCAGTCTGGAACCGCAAGACCGCTACGGTCGCAGGTTCGAATCCTGCCTCGGGCATGGATGTTTGTGATGTCCTTAGGTTAGTTAGGTTTAAGTAGTTCTAAGTTCTAGGGGACTAATGACCTCAGCAGTTGAGTCCCATAGTGCTCAGAGCCATTTGAACCATTTGAACCATGTTCCCATGTAGTCTAACTTCGGGCTAATGTCACTTAAGAATTCCCCATAAATCTGGATGGTGCACGACTCGATCAGCTGGCCAAATGAAAACCCACAAATGAAGCCAGTTTGAGTTTCTGTCACACGCTGATAACGATGTCTTACACCAGCACGTGCTACATTCGGGTCTTCAGAATGATCACTTTACATCCGACAAAGTTATATACCTTACCATGCCTGGTAACAACACTAAACACGACCAACACAAATGCACTCTGGTGGTCGCTCTGTGTGTCACAGATAATTGCAGCCCCAGTCATTGTCATACCTGTCAATGGTGTGTACATGTACAAAGTCTAATTGACATCCACCATATCTTCGAGGGCTTTACTTTTTTTTCTGAGGCAGTGTATCTTGCCCATCCTCCAGAAATGCTTCAAAAATTTATAGTTCGGGTACTGCTTATGCTTCAAATCTAGTGCCAACTGTACAGATCGAAAAGTGATATATAGAGCCCTCTTTCATATGTTCCATTATATGCACAGCTAATGGATTAAAAACATTTCGTAGTCCTGGTAAGGATGCCTTGACTCTAAAACTTCTTTCAGCTGTTACCAGGCGTGACTTCCAGACGGAACTGCTCTGAAACTTCCTAAACGTTTAAAATTGTGTGCTGGACCGAGCCTCGAACATGAACCCCAAATCGGCTGCGGCAGTGCTGACCAACACATTGACGCATTACGACTAGCCTTCACAGCTTTCGTGAATAAAACCGTCTAGATCGCTATTAAACGTTTTATTTATTACGCCGTTTAGGCTACTGTCTTTGTAAGATACCTGTAATTACCTTTATAGGAACATAAATGTGTCAGCCGTTTACAGCGCAACAACAGGGTGCAAAAGGTGAAAATTTAAACAGTTCAAAAATTAAAAGATTTTTTAAAAATGCAGTTGCCAAAAAGCTTAGAACTTGCAGAACAAAGTTCAGTGTCAGTAGTGAAACCTGTCGGGGCGCCAGTCAACAGACGGTTCAAATATTTGTACAAAGATATATGTTCTGGTCGCCAGGTGGCGCTAGTGTGGGGAGACGTTGTTTTCGAACTTTATTTTATTGTTTATTATTTTTCTCTTTCTATATAGTCATAAAAACACAGATCAGATGTAGGATCTAATACTGACACTGAATCTTATTCTGCAACTTCTAAACTTTTTGGCGAGTGCATTTTAACAGTATTTTATACTTTTGTAACTTTTAAATTTTCATCTTTTGTACCTTCTTGTATAGCAAACGGATGTGCTCTTTACGTTACTCTGATCTTAATTGCAGATCTGTTGATAGCAGTATCCGAAATGGCGTAATAAATAAAAAAATTAATAGCGATCTAGACGGTTTTACTCACAAAATATTTACGATGATCGCAGAATGATACACGAAATTCACTTCTTTTATTAACAATCTTTCTCCGATGTTCCAAATCCCATTAAGTTATGCACACGTTGCTGCTCTATCGCCCATGGAATCTAGAACATACAGGAGAGCGGCTTACCAACAGCCTGGGATTGTTTCCATAATGAATCCTCGCTGCAGCGGAGTATGTGCCGTTATAAAACTTCCTCATGGATGAAAAATCTCTCTACGCAACTTCGCAGAATTCGTATCGAATACAGCTGCCAACATGAGTAACGTAGAAGCAAATATCCCAGGAGTAGTGAAGCAACTTAAATCACTTAATAAAAGCAAGTCTTCTCGTCCACACTGTATAACAATTAGGTTCCTTTCAGAGTATGCTAGAAGCATTAGCTCCATATTTAACAATCATATACAACCGTTCGCTCGACGAAAGATGCGTACCAAAAGACTGGAAAGTTGCACAAGTCATACCAGTTTTCAAGAAAGGTAATAGGAGTAATCCACTGAACTACAGGCCCATATCGTTAACGTCGATATGCAGTAGGATTTTGGAACATATATTGTGTTCGAACATTATGAATTACCTCGAAGAAATCGGTCTATTGACACACAGTCAACATGGGTTTAGAAAACATCGTTCTACATCTACATCTACATCTACATTGATACTCCGCAAGCCACCCAACGGTGTGTGGCGGAGGGCACTTTACGTGCCACTGTCATTACCTCCCTTTCCTGTTCCAGTCGCGTATGGTTCGCGGGAAGAACGACTGTCTGAAAGCCTCCGTGCGCGCTCTAATCTCTCTAATTTTACATTCGTGATCTCCTCGGCAGGTATAAGTAGGGGGAAGCAATATATTCGATACCTCATCCAGAAACGCACCCTCTCGAAACCTGGCGAGCAAGCTACACCGCGATGCAGAGCGCCTCTCTTGCAGAGTCTGCCACTTGAGTTTATTAAACATCTCCGTAACGCTATCACGGTTACCAAATAACCCGGTGACGAAACGCGCCGCTCTTCTTTGGATCTTTTCTATCTCCTCCGTCAACCCGACCTGGTACGGATCCCACACTGATGAGCAATAAGTATAGGTCGAACGAGTGTTCTGTAAGCCACCTCCTTTGTTGATGGACTACATTTTCTAAGCACTCTCCCAATGAATCTCAACCTGGTACCCGCCTTACCAACAATTAATTTTATATGATCATTCCACTTCAAATCGATCCGTACGCATACTCCCAGATATTTTACAGAAGTAACTGCTACCAGTGTTTGTTCCGCTATCATATAATCATACAATAAAGGATCCTTCTTTCTATGTATTCGCAATACATTACATTTGTCTATGTTAAGGGTCAGTTGCCACTCCCTGCACCAAGTGCCTATCCGCTGCAGATCTTCCTGTATTTCGCTACAATTTTCTAATGCAGCAACTTCTCTGTATACTACAGCATCATCCGCGAAAAGCCGCATGGAACTTCCGACACTATCTACTAAGTCATTTATATATATTGTGAAAAGCAATGGTCCCATAACACTCCCCTGTGGCACGCCAGAGGTTACTTTAACGTCTGTAGACGTCTCTCCATTGATAACAACATGCTGTGTTCTGTTTGCTAAAAACTCTTCAATCCAGCCACATAGCTGGTCTGATATTCCGTAGGCTCTTACTTTGTTTATCAGGCGACAGTGCGGAACTGTATCGAACGCCTTCCGGAAGTCAAGAAAAATAGCATCTACCTGGGAGCCTGTATCTAATATTTTCTGGGTCTCATGAACAAATAAGGCGAGTTGGGTCTCACACGATCGCTGTTTCCGGAATCCATGTTGATTCCTACATAGTAGATTCTGGGTTTCCAGAAATGACATGATACGCGAGCTCTTTACTCATATGAAGTGTTGAATGCTACTGACAGGGATTTCAGGTCGATTCCGTATTTCTGGATTTGCGGAAGGCTTTTGACACTATACCACACAAGCGGCTAGTAGTGAAACGTTCAAATGTGTGTGAAATCTTATGGGACTTAACTGCTAAGGTCATCAGTCCCTAAGCTTACACACTACGTAACCTAAATTATGGTAAGGGCAAACACACATACCCATGCCCGAGGGAGGACTCGAACCTCGGCCGCTAGTAGTGAAATTGCGTCCTTAAGGAATATCGTCTCACTTGTGTGACTGGACTTGTGATTTCCTGTCAGAGTGGTCACAGTTCGTAGTAACTGACGGAAAGTCATCGAGTAAAACAGAAGTGATTTCTGGCGTTCCCCGAGGTAGTGTTAATAGGCCCTTTGCTGTTCCTTATCTATATAAACGATTTGAGAGACAATCTGAGCAGCAGTCTTATGTTGTTTGCAGATGACACTGTGGTTTATCGACTAATAAAGTCATCAGAGGATGGGTTTGAAATCATTAAAAGAAAGGCGTTTTCCGTTGCGACGGAACCTTCTCACGAAATTCCAATCGTCAACTTTCTCCTCCGAATGCGAAAATATTTTTTTGACACCGACCTTCAAAGGGAGTAACGATCACCACGATAAAATAAGGGAAATCAGAGCTCGTTCGGAAAGATATAGATTTTCATTCTTTCCGCGCGGCATACGAGATTGGAATAGTAGAGAATTGTGGAGGTGGTTCGATGAACCCTCTGCCAGTCAGTTAAATGTGATTTGCAGAGTATCCATGTAGATGTAGACCCACACCCTCAAACCACTGCCCACAACAGTGCAACTATATTGCGTTAGCTGTAAAAGTAACAACGGCTAGTTGTGAACTAAAATGTAGCTGCTTAGTAGAGTTGGACCAAATGATTTCTTTGCAACGTAATTTAACTGTCAAAAATAACCAGTTCCGCACAATATGAAATAATAATACTGCTTCAAGATATACACTGTTGTGGTAGGCACTCCACACGAAGAAGATGATCTTTATGAAAGTTGTCGTATATACGGGCTGAACCAATATTCGCTCACACCGTCCAGTTCCTTGCATGCTAACAGTGTGTGGACCAGAATTTCGTTCCGTTCATATTTTCGATAGGAAATGGACATCAAACAAAGGCAGTCTGGCGGCAGTGTAATTACAATTGGTTCAATTGCTCTGAGCACTATGGGACTTAACATCTATGGTCATCAGTCCCCTAGAACTTAGAGCTACTTAAACCTAACTAACCTAAGGACATCACACAACACCCAGTCATCACGAGGCAGAGAAAATCCCTGACCCCGCCGGGAATCGAACCCGGGAACCCGGGCGCGGGAAGCGAGAACGCTACCGCACGACCACGAGCTGCGGACAGTGTAATTACATATACGACAAATACCGTCGTTCATACTTAAGTAGCTGCGCTATTCGGTTACTACAGCGGGTAGAGTTTCCCATCAAATACTCCAGTTCGAAAGTTCGTCCAGATCTAGGTGCATTTTTTTATTGTATAGTTTTGGACAGTGCAATAATGTTATTTGACTTATTAATCTTTGTACAGAAGTTACATAAGGTTTTTTTTACAAATCACGTACAATTATTTAATATTAACACAGAAATCAGGGATCGTTTTTATCGTTCCGCTTTTAAAGGCGTATTTTGCCTTTAAACGCTTGCTCTGTTCTCTTCCACACAATACACCCGTCCATTCCTTCCTGTCCTTTGACATACTAACACTGATAATTAATTTAAAATTTTACAGTTGACCCCTGCTTCTGAATGTAGTATGTATTTCTAACATCTGCACTGATAAACTGTGTAGTTATTTATTTCCTATGACAGGTAATTTACTTTCAACTTATTGTTAACATTAAATGAATATTTAAGGCGCGTCTGACCAATGAGAATTGTGCTTCATTAAAAAACTGTAGTTGCAGAATATATATCGTTTAAGAAACAGTGTACATTACAGCATTATTAGCCTGGAAAAATTAGAAAACAAAATTAAAAAACACGTAGACCCAGAATCGAAGTCTCGAACTCGAACCTTCTAACATAAGATTTTGCTCACTACACTAACTGCGCAACACGGCTACGCAGGTTTGAATAAAGATACTTATTGAATAGATGATTGAACTGTTACCTTATTCCCTCCCTGTGACGTCTGTTTTCCACCGAAAATACACTCCTGGAAATGGAAAAAAGAACACATTGACACCGGCGTGTCAGACCCACCATACTTGCTCCGGACACTGCGAGAGGGCTGTACAAGCAATGATCACACGCACGGCACAGCGGACACACCAGGAACCGCGGTGTTGGCCGTCGAATGGCGCTAGCTGCGCAGCATTTGTGCACCGCCGCCGTCAGTGTCAGCCAGTTTTCCGTGGCATACGGAGCTCCATCGCAGTCTTTAACACTGGTAGCATGCCGCGACAGCGTGGACGTGTACCGTATGTGCAGTTGACGGACTTTGAGCGAGGGCGTATAGTGGGCATGCGGGAGGCCGGGTGGACGTACCGCCGAATTGCTCAACACGTGGGGCGTGAGGTCTCCACAGTACATCGATGTTGTCGCCAGTGGTCGGCGGAAGGTGCACGTGCCCGTCGACCTGGGACCGGACCGCAGCGACGCACGGATGCACGCCAAGACCGTAGGATCCTACGCAGTGCCGTAGGGGACCGCACCGCCACTTCCCAGCAAATTCGGGACACTGTTGCTCCTGGGGTATCGGCGAGGACCATTCGCAACCGTCTCCACGAAGCTGGGCTACGGTCCCGTACACCGTTAGGACGTCTTCCGCTCATACCCCAATATCGTGCAGCCCGCCTCCAGTGGTGTCGCGACAGGCGTGAATGGAGGGACGAATGGAGACGTGTCGTCTTCAGCGATGAGAGTCGCTTCTGCCTTGGTGCCAATGATGGTCGTATGCGTGTTTGGCGCCGTGCAGGTGAGCGCCACAATCAGGACTGCATACGACCGAGGCACACAGGGCCAACACCCGGCATCATGGTGTGGGGAGCGATCTCCTACACTGGCCGTACACCACTGGTGATCGTCGAGGGGACACTGAATAGTGCACGGTACATCCAAACCGTCATCGAACCCATCGTTCTACCATTCCTAGACCGGCAAGGGAACTTGCTGTTCCAACAGGACAATGCACGTCCGCATGTATCCCATGCCACCCAACGTGCTCTAGAAGGTGTAAGTCAACTACCCTGGCCAGCAAGATCTCCGGATCTGTCCCCCATTGAGCATGTTTGGGACTGGATGAAGTGTCGTCTCACGCGGTCTGCACGTCCAGTACGAACGCTGGTCCAACTGAGACGCCAGGTGGAAATGGCATGACAAGCCGTTCCACAGGACTACATCCAGCATATCTACGATCGTCTCCATGGGAGAATAGCAGCCTGCATTGCTGCGAAAGGTGGATATACACTGTACTAGTGCCGACATTGTGCATGCTCTGTTGCCTGTGTCTATGTGCCTGTGGGTCTGTCAGTGTGATCATGTGATGTATCTGACCCCAGGAATGTGTCAATAAAGTTTCCCCTTCCTGGGACAATGAATTCACGGTGTTCTTATTTCAATTTCCAGGAGTGTATGAACGGGATGAAATTTTGGTACAGATATTTTTGTATCGCCAGTGTGCAAGCAATCGCACTGTGGTGTTCGAGTGCGCGAATTTTTGTTCGCCTAATATACATAGGCTCTCCGAAAGCGTTTCCGGCAAAAAGTGTAGGAGTGATAACCGCGTCGTGGGGAACAACTTTTGTTAGAGACGAAATGTGGTGAAGCCGGGCAGGGACGCTACGCTAGCTGGTAGCCATGGAATGACGAGATTTCACCGAACTAGCAGGTGAGCAGCATACTGCCTACCCCTGTAGATTCATAGAGTGATTTCCAACAAGAAAACCGTAGGAATGAGTGTCTCTAAGCGGCGAGAGGTATCTTAGAAGCGATTCAGGAACTTCAGTTTTACTCAGACTGCCACTATTCACGCAGAGCAGCTAACTGTATCACAGGCGACACGAGCCGCAGCGCCCTAAGCTCTACCGTCTCTCAGGGGCATAACCCATACGAAAGGACAGCTAACATCGCTGCGAGGCATCATCGAACATTTTGTGTGTAGAACAACTCGATGTTCATGACGTCGTCTATCACATCTAGACTTTTGAGGCTTCAAGGTCTTTGAGTGAGTGAGTGTGTGTGTGTGTGTGTGTGTGTGTGTGTGTGTGTGTGTGAAATACGGGTCAACATGGTCGCTTCTCGAGATGTCCAAATTCAGAATAGTGAGGGACATAGGGTGACAGGAGTCCTCTGTGGGCATGCGCAACACGAGCGGCAGACATCAGCCGTCCCGTTGTCATAGTGATATGTGCGTCAATGTCGGTAGGTAATTCATGCTGTAGTGTCGGCGCCAAGTGACATACCTATATGCACCTCTGGCGCAGCGGTGGAACATGACATTTCATTGTCAGACGTAGAGTCGAGACTAATGGTCTACAGGTAAAGATGGTGCCTGGAAAACGAGAGGCTGGTCAACATTTTAAGTCCACCTTTTATATAGCCTTCATCTCTCAAATAAGTAGGAAATCGGCAGGAATGGCACGTGGTTCTGATTAGAAGTTAAACAGTAGATCCCTTCTCCCTAGTTTGATAACGGTAAATCGGGAACACCCAATTCGCCAAAGTGGTGTACTTTCGGAAAGACTTGCACCCGACCATTGCGGCACATACAGCTGGCAGGGGTAAATTAGTAGAAACGTAGTGACAGTCACCTGCGCAATCGAATGGACGACGCAGTAAATGGATTTTATTGCCGATGATCTGCAGTAACATCCATTACAATGGATGTAAGGGGGATGGCTCAGCGCTAATGGCACAACATGAAAAGGCTTGTTGGCTCCTGAACTGGAGGAGGTGCCTTTTCAGGGAGGCGCTCGAAGGAGCGACAGCCCTGATAGCGAACCGTGTCGGCTGGGGCTGTGGAGATAGGTGGCGCCCCAGGGACGGGGGGCAGAGTGCCGTCAGGCGCCGGCAGGGGTGCGCCGTGCGTTGTTCGCAGCCGGCAGATGCCGGTCGGCAGTGGAAAAGCCAGCCCATCTGGCGCTCCCTCGGGACACAACAGCATAGCGCGTTGCGTGACCCAGCAGCAGCGAGGCGGCTCTGTCTGTCAAACCACATCGAGCAGCAAGTGGACTTGATCAAACTTTTGGAAATCGTAAGAGGTGGCCTTCTGAAAAACCATAGCGAAGTGTTCAAGTACAGTACTGTCCGTGAAAGATGGCAATATCGTGAAACAAGCCTGCGGTATACAAGCCATTCACAGACGGTTACATTTCTGTCTGATATTCATGACATATTCAGTCTCGACAGACACAATGACATACGAGGTAACTTCAAACATAAACTTTAGCAGGCCTTTTATTGAATACTGCACCACACTCCTAGTGACACAGCCACATGACACTATTCTTCAACTTAGTCACCACAATGATCGGAACTTTTAATTTGTCGATAACCCCTGCGTCATCGTTCTAATCGCCAGAAAATCTGCGAATGCTGCGAATCAGTTCTTCGATTGCCTGGGCATTGTCGTCTGTTCTCGACGTCGATGGCCTTCTTCTCCGATCTGTGAGGCCTTGATCAAATTGTTTACACCATTTCACTGCGGCTGAACTCGATATTGCATTTTGTCCATACAGCGCCAGAATTTCACGCTGAATCTGAGTGCAGTTTAAAATCGTGGCATTCGGCGTACTTCAACTTTGGGGTACGTTTCCAGTTGCTGCTCCATTCCACACTCACACTATTATACACCTGTTATCCGTTACAGCAGCACGACTGTATCTGCAGCAGCAAACAACATACACTCTCTTCTCACAGTGTGCAACGGTCCTAGCATGGGACAACATGTGTAATTTGCTTTTTGAAGTTCCCTCGTACGACAGTACAGGCAATAAGATGAACGAGAGACAGACAGAGAGAGAGAGAGAGAGAGAGGCTCCAGACTGCAGCGCCTAGAACCGAACGGCCACCGAGTTGTTTACCAACGTAATATGGCTTGCTCTGAGCACTATGGGACTTAACATCTGTGGTCATCAGTCCCCTAGAACTTAGAACTACTTAAACCTAACTAACCTAAGGACATCACACAACACCCAGTCATCACGAGGCAGAGAAAATCCCTGACCCCGCCGGGAATCGAACCCGGGAACCCGGGCGTGGGAAGCGAGAACGCTACCGCACGACCACGAGCTGCGGACACCAACGTAATATAACCGAGTAGCAATCATGATGCTGTAGTTCCTGTACACCTGAGCAGCCTCCAGTAGACGATTTGTAAATCATCACCAAAATAAAACAAGCACAGCCTGGATAGTAGCCGATGAGTTTGTCATTTGCTGTCAGCGCTGCGCTACGTAATGAGGTCGGCCCACGTGGCGCGCTGCCTCTGTCTGACCTCCTTTTCGAGGGTCATCCCCGGAGGTAATAGCGTCTCCAAGTGGCTCAACAGAGCGGATGCTGGCGCCACCTGCAGGGAACAAACTTTTCGGTAGGCTGTACAAACCGAAGTCAAGCCGTAACACAATTAGTAATTTTTTTAAGTCAACAGTCATTTGACTGGACTGACCCTGGCCATCTTTTCCTGTCTTGTGCTAACCTTTCCATCGCTACGTATCTACTGCTGCGCCCAACCTCTCCTATAATCTATTTTGCATACTGTAGTGTTTGTCTTGATTTCACAGTATGACATTACACAGTGTTTTATCATCCACTAGTAATCCATTTCATTATACTAGCATAATTTGACGTTCGTAATTCTTATTACATTACTTAGTTGCCCACAAATGTACAAATTATAGTCCCAGAAACGATAACTGTCCTCTGGTTTGGAGCCGAGTCTTCCGCTGGAATCATAGGCTCGGACGATTCTGTGACCGGCATGGACCCTGAATCTTTCGACTTCTGCTATCGGATGAAGAAATGTTGGAACTCCTTAAGAGGTTGGACGTGTACTACACGCCGGAATCGGATATTATAGTAATGTAGTACTTGTAAAAGGCAAGTTTGAGTTTTTTAGGATAGAATTTAGGGCAGATAAATTCCTCCACGGGCACGAAAAGGTGTGTTCTGAATCCATTCGTTATAGCTAATCGGAGAAAAAAGTTAATATAGTATCAGTTAACCACATCAGCGTCTGTGGCAAGGTCCCTAAACTAGTCTCCCTTGTAAACGGCGGCGCTGCCCACATAGTAGTAGGGACAGAAAGCAGGCATTTCAATAGAAATGAAAACCTAATCTCCGACTGGAATGTACATCGCAAACATAGGTTGAACGCTCGTGGTGGATTTTTTACATCATTAAAAATACCATAATATGTAGTGAGATAAGTATAGAAGCAGAATACGAAATAATTTGGGCAAAATAAGTGTTAAAGGTGGATCAAACATGGTCATCGGGTGTTTTTGTAGACCCTCTGCCTCAGAAGCAGTAGTGACGGAACATCTGAGGGGAAACGTGGAGAATATTTCGGGTAAATTTCCTGGTTGTGTTATAGTTTAAGGGAGAGATTTTAGGTAATCAGCTATAGATTGGAAGACTCTATTGATTAGGAAGGGTAGTAAGGACAGAGAATCACACTGAGTAAGTTGTACCGAAATGCAGGAAGATCAGCAGAAGATCAACATTTGCTGCACAGTGTGGCAACTCACCCTCAACATAAACAAATCTAACGAAGTGCCAATACGTAGACAGAAAGACCCTTCATTGTAAGATTATATGATTGCAGAAAAAACACTGGAAACAGTTAATTAATCACGGCTGAAGGAGATGCCAGACTGAGATTCACTGGAAGACTCCTCAAGAAATATAGTTCTTCAACAAAGGAAGTAAGTTACAAAAACATTCGTTCCATCATTACTACAATCTTCCCTGTCAGTCTGGGGTCCGTACCAAATGTAATTGCTAGAGGAAATAGAGAAGATTCAAAGAAGAGCAGTACGTTTCGTAACAGTTTCACTTAGTAAGCATGAAAATGTAATGGAGATGCTCCGTCAGCTGCAGAGGCAGACGGTACAAGTGAGGTGTTCTGCATCACGATATGGTCTACTGTTAAGATTCCTAGAAGAATCTTCCAATATACTGCTTTCCCCAACGCAGCCTCGCGAAAAATACTATGAAAATAAAGTTAGAGAGATTCTAGCGCACACAGAGGCTTTTTCGCCCGAACCATATTCGCCAAGAACAGGTCAAGGGGGAAGTGTCATTGGTACATAACGTTCCGTCCGCCACTCATCTTAAAGTGGCTTGCGGAGTATGGATGTAGATTTACATTCAGATTCGCAATAAATCGCTACTTCATTAACAGCTGAGTACCCGGCGTTGCCCAGGTATGTATTTATTCCAGTTTTCTATTAATCCATTTCCTCCTTTCCCGTGTCTCTGTCCACCTCCACCAACCCCTCTCTCCGTCCACCTACTGCCCCCACTCTCGGTACATCTCCTCCTCTCCCCCCTCTCTGTCAACTTACTCCTCCCCCTCTGTCCAATTGCTACTTCCCCCCCCCCCCCCCGCAGTCAATCTCCTCCTCCTCCTCCTCCTCCTCCTTCTCCTCTTCCTCTCTTTGTCAGTTTCCTCCTACCCCTCTCATTACCCATCTCTTCTTCTCCCCTCACTTTGTACATCATTTCCTCTCATCTCTCCCTGTTCATCTCCACCCCTTACCTTTCGGTATCCATCTGCTCCTCTCCCCCCTCGCTGCCCATCTCCTCTTCTTAACCTTTCTCCGTCCATTTCCTCCTCTGTCTGTTTTTCCCCTCCTCCCCCATCTCGCTGCCTATATCTTTCTCCCCCTGTCTCTCCCCACCTCCTCCTCTTTCCTTTCTCTGTCCATTTACTCCTCCTCTCCCCTCTCCCTGTCCCCTCCCCTATCGCTGCCCCTCTCCTTCTCCTCATCCTCCTTCTCCTATCTGTGCCTTTCTCGTCCTTCCCCCTTGCTGTCTGTCCTTCTTCTCGTCCTCTCATCTTGCTCCATGTTATCACACCCACCCCAGCTAGAAATTTTACCAGTATGCTTTCTACTTTATAACCTCCTGCCTATTGGTTTTAACTGATACTGCCCTATTAATATTCTGGGTAGAATATCCATTATCCCCGAATTCCGTCATTACGTGTTTGAGTTATCTGGATCTGAAATCGTGTGGGCTTCGTGTATGTTTTAAGCACACTCATAGTTTACAGGTGATGACAACTCGATGATTGTAAATACAAATCAGTATGAATGGGCTTACCGCAAACTGAGTGCCCCAGAAAGCCATCTTTATTCCACTCAACCAAAACGTCCACGAAAGGCAGAGAACCATGTTTCTCTACTTCCATAGTAGCACACCAGACACCAGCGCAGTACAACAACGACATGATCCTGGAGATAAGAGACAAAGGCGAGTGGGAAATAGTAAATAAAATCGCTGAAGATGTCTCAAGGCCATTACACGATGAAAACAGATAGACACGGCCGTATAACAGAACACAGCAACACACAGGAAGCACGTAAGACGGCACTTCCAATTCGTACACCAACACAGACATCAGTACCGAAACACACATATTCAAAGAGCAAACACTTTCACCAACATGTACCAGATACCCTTAACAAGATCTAAAATAATTCAGCTGTATAAGAATAAACGGTGTAATCCAATCACCCCTGTAAACCTGTTCTAGCTTAAGTATAAACAGCAGGCATAACCATCCCACGGTCATTACACCGCTGTTGGGATGTAACATTTGTAACTGAACACTTAGTAATTAAGCAACATAACAGGTAAAATTCAAGATACATAATGTAGGAACTGAAGGTTAATGAATAGCCCCATGAAATAACATACTTTATACTGCGCTTTCCACAATGTACATAATAGATATAGAGTTTTGTAAATAGTGTTTAGAAATATTAGACCTCAAATTAAACTGCAGCGAACGGAACTGCAAGGCTCGAAGTAGAGTTCCGAGGCTTTCAGACCAGGCTCTCTCTCTCTCTCTCTCTCTCTCTCTCTCTCTCTCTCTCTCTCTCTCTCTCTCTCTCTTACTACTCTTACTATCCAAGTATTTCCTATAATATACAATCATATCTTTTTAAAATGTGAATATTTTTCCTTTCATTTTCTAATATATTACTTCCATTTTAATTGCTGAAAACAATAATTGCTGTTTGTGACATGGAATATGTTTTGTAATCTACATGAAAAGCTGTAAAATGAACGACCTGATATAAAATGTGAGGCTAACAGGTCTCTAAATGAGTAATAAATCAAAACAAATCAAATCAATACTACCTTAGTGATTTGGATGTTCTTACGAATGGAGATGAGATGATGTAAAAACTCCACAGATTTATCTTCTCCATAAGCAACATTCAGTGCACCGGGAAGATTGTAAAATTCATCCCATACGTGGGTAATTGTTCCCGCACAACGCTGGAGACAGAGGCTGAAAGATCCCTTACATGTAAGGTAGGTGCCGACGCAGATAATAGTCTAATTTTGGACTCCTGTTGGCGTAATGGGATGGCCGTGAGGTTTCAGTGTCTCTGGATCCAACTCCCTTGCACTCTCAAACTCATCAGCAGTGAAATATACATCCGTACTTCACCCAGACTTCTCCTGGTCAAAAGAAGTCTGCTAGTATCAAACATTGGGCTTAATCTGAGAAAGAAATTTCTTTGAATACACGCTTGGAAAATAGCATTGCACGGCAGTGACTCGTGGACTCTGGGAAAACCCGCGAAAGAACAGAATCGATGCGTCTGAGATGTAGTTCTACAGAAGGACATTGAAAATTAGGTGGGCTGATAAAATAAGGAATAAGGAGGTTCCCCACAGATCAGTGAAGAAAGGAACGTGTAGAAAACACTGACAAGAAGAGGGGAAATAATGATAGGACATAATTGTACGACATAGAGGGATCTGTTGATGGTAACAAGTAAATACATCTAACAAATAATTGAGGACTTAAGAAGCAAGTGTTACTCTGAGATGATGAAGTTGGCGCAAGAGAGGAACTCGTGGCGAAACATGAAGAAATTGGTGCAAGGCAGCACTTCGTGGTGGACCGCATCGACAAGTCAGAAGACTTATGACTACAAATAAACTTTAGCTATACTCAGCAGACACTTTCCGAGATGACAGCGCGCATATATGCGATTATATTTGCAGCGGCCCTGTGGATTAGAGACGTCGGCCCCGCGCTGGTCTGTGTGTGTCGCGCTGCGGCGGCCGTAGACAGGACGTGGGCTATTGCGGACCCTCCAGCCAGGCAGCGGCCGCATCCGGGCGGCGCCTCGCCACACTGCCCGCCATTGTGTGCCAAAGGCAAAGCCAGAGCAGGTCCCGCCACCTGCGGCCCACACCAGCAACTAGGGGACGCAGTGCGACACTACCGTGCGTGTTTCAACCGCGGAAACACTGACAGCGGCATTTGCGTTGTGTTCTGGTGCGTGTGTCTTTCATCCTACTCTCATTCGCGCCAGAAATCTGAATTTTGGTCTCGCAATGCTTTTGGGTTTTAAGCTAAAGAAGAACTCTGGTTCTTTATTCTTATGTAATGTATCCTCGCAAAGAACATCTACATCTACATACATACTCCGCAATCCACCATACGGTGCGTGGCGGAGGGTACCTCGTACCACAACTAGCATCTTCTCTCCCTGTTCCACTCCCAAACAGAACGAGGGAAAAATGATTGCCTATATGCCTCTGTAAGAGCCCTAATCTCTCTTATCGTATCTTTGTGGTCTTTCCGAGAAATATAAGTTGGCGGCAGTAAAATTGTACTGCAGTTAGCCTCAAATGCTGGTTCTCTAAATTTCCTCAGTAGAGATTCACGAAAAGAACGCCTCCTTTCCTCCAGAGACTCCCATCCGAGTTCCTGAAGCATTTCCGTAACACTCGCGTGATGATCAAACCTAGCAGTAACAAATCTAGCAGCCCGCCTCTGAATTGCTTCTATGTCCTCCCTCAATCCGACCTGATAGGGATCCCAGACGCTCGAGCAGTACTCAAGAATAGGTCGTATTAGTGTTTTATAAGCGGTCTCCTCTACAGATGAACCACATCTTCCCAAAATTCTACCCATGAGCCGAAGACGACTATCCGCCTTCCCCACAACTGCCATTACATTCTTGTCCCACTTCATATCGCTCTCCAATGTTACGCCCAAATATTTAATTGACGTGACTGTGTCAAGCGCTACACTACTAATCGAGTATTCAAGCATTACTGGATTCTTTTTCCTATTCATCTGCATTAATTTACATTTATCTATATTTAGAGTTAGCTGCCATTCTTTACACCAATCACAAATCCTGTCCAGGTCATCTTGTATCCTCCTACAGTCACTCAACGACGACACCTTCCCGTACACCACAGCATCATCAGCAAACAGACGCACATTGCTATCCACCCTATCAAAAAGATCATTTATGTAGATAGAAAACAACAGCGGACCAACCACACTTCCCTGGGCCACTCCAGATGATACCCTCACCTCCGATGAACACTCACCATCGAGGACAACGTACTGGGTTCTATTACTTAAGAAGGCTTCGAGCCACTCACATAATTGGGAATCAATCCCATATGCTCGTACCTGAGTTAGGAGTCTGCAGTGGGGCACCGAGTCAAATGCTATCCGGAAGTCAAGGAATACGGCATCCGTCTGATACCCTTCAGCCATAGTTCGCAAGACATCATGTGAAAAAAGGGCGAGTTGCGTTTCGCAGGAGCGATACTTTCTAAAGCCGTGCTGATGCATGGACAGCAACTTCTCTGTCTCAAAGAAATTCATTATATTCGAACTGAGAATATGTTCGAGAATCCTGCAACAAACCGATGTTAAGGCTATTGGTCTGTAATTTTGTACCAAGTGCCACAGTAAGCAGAAATGTTCAGATATCAGAGATCTTCTGGCACTGCGCTGAAGGGAAATTGCGACGTGTAGTTCTGGCCATTAAAACTGCAACGCCACATATTGTGTTCGAACATTATGAATTACTTAGAAGGAAACGGTCTATTGACACACAGTCTACATGGGTTTAGAGTACATCGTTCCTGTGAAACACAACTAGCTCTTTATTCGCATGAAGTGCTGAGTGCTATTGACTAGCGGTTTCAGATCGATTCCGTATTTCTGGTTTTCCGGAAGGCTTTTGACACTGTACCACACTAGCGGCTCGTAGTGAAATTGCGGGAATATGGAATGTCTCAGTTATGTGACTGGATTTGCGATTTCCTGTCAGAGAGGTCACAGTGCGTAGTAATTGACGGAAAGTCATCGAGTAAAACAGAAGTTATTTCAGGCGTTCCCCAAGGTACTGTTATAGGCCCTTTGCTGTTCCTTATCTATATAAACAATCTGGGACACAATCTGAGCAGCCGTCTTCGATTGTTCGGAGATGACGCTGTCGCTTATCGACTAATAGAGTCATCAGAGGATCAAAACAAACTGCATAACGATTTAGAAAAAAATCTGGAATGGTGCGAAAAGTGGCAGTGGACCCTAAATAACGAAAAGTGTGAGGTCATCCACATGAGTGCTAAAAGGAACTCGTTAAACTTCGGTTACACGATAAATCAGTCTAATCTAAAAGCTGTAAATTCAACTAAATACCTAGGTATTACAATTACGAACAACTTAAATTGGAAAGAACACATAGAAAATGTTGTGGGGAAGGCTAACCAAAGGCTGCGTTTTATTGGCAGGACACTTGGAAAATGTAACAGACCTACTAAGGAGACTGCCTACAATACGCTTGTCCGTCCTCTTTTAGAATACTGCTGCGCAGTATGGGACCCTTAACAGATAGGACTGACGGAGTACATCGAAAAAGTTCAGAGAAAGGCAGCACGTTTCGTATTATCGCGAAATATGTGAGAGTGTCACAGAAATGATGCACGATTTGGGCTGGAAATCATTAAAAGAAAGGCGTTTTTCGTTGCGACGGAATCTTCTCACGAAATTCCAATCACCAACTTTCTCCTCCGAATGCGAAAATAATTTGTTGACACCGACCTACATAGGGAGAAACGATCACCACGATAAGATAAGGGAAATCAGAGCTCGAACGGAGAGATATAGGTGTTCATTATTTCCGCGCGCTATACGAGATTGGAATAATAGAGAATTGTGAAGGTGGTTCGATGAACCCTCTGCCAGGCATTTAAATGTGATTTGCAGAGTATCCATGTAGATGTAGATGAAGGACAGCAAGAAACAAGCGCGAAACTGGCGTGGATGGGCAAAATTTAAGCGCAGGCGCACAAAGTAAAATGGCCTGTCGAGACTGCAGTTTACTTTTCCGTTCCCGCGTTGGTCGAGATCCCATGACTGCCACGCGAATGTGGACTATATGGCTCCAGGAGCGCCATAACGCCATGCTGGAGATCGACGGCCCTGGAAGACTAGCGCACGAGAGGACAGATGCAGGATGATTCAGCTGCCCCTACCGATGTCGCTTTATGCTACCCGCAATGTTATATTTGGCCTTCTAAAACCACCCGCGAGATGTTCGTATCCTCTCACTCCCTACACGCGAAATATTAGTTCTACATAAAAAACGAACTGGACCTTTTCGTAGAAATTATATTATTGTTAAATTTTGTACTGCGATACATTTTCGCTGGAGGCCAAGGTTTTCAAATTATTCAAGAAAAACGTACAAAAATGACGTTCAAACGCACTTCCACATTCATCCCACACAACACAGTGCTTGTTCGTGGCAGTCCCTCCTACCACTGTTCAAAAATTGACGACTACATCAGCTATCCCTGATATTCGACCTTTTTTTGTCTCTGTTTATTGGGCTATTACGCCACCAGTATAGGTAGCTATTTCGTTACATTAATTAAAACGTACCCCTGAGGGTAATGAAAGAAAAACACTTTTCTAAACGTGACGCTAAAACTAATTACGTTGATAATTCGATTCAAACTTAACCCTCAAAAGCACAGTAGTAGCGTAGGTAGAACTCGTGGGGAATTCAACGATTTAATTGTGTACTTAATGCTGTTAAAATTCACAAAACTGTTACGTCAGTTTTACAATTTTTAAGTGCTCGATTAAGCTGGTGGCGTAACACGCCCAGTCAATGAAGACCGAAGGACCACGAACAACATACTAGAAGTCCTGACCGGTGGAGGCTGAGTGTGGAAGTTAGAGTACCTTTGACGGTCACTTGGTCGTTCTTGTATAACTCGAAAACTACGGTCTCTGGCGGAGACGTATCCCGGTACAAAATTTAACTACATTCAATTTCCTACAAAAAAAGGTCTTGTTCATTTTTTCTGTGGGACTAACTGTTTGCGAGTAGCGAGCGAGAGAGTATGAAAATCTCGCGCATGGTTTCTAAAGGCCAAACATAACATTGCGGGTTGCATAAAACGACATCAGTAGGGGCAGCTGAGCGACCCTACATACACTGCTGGCCATTAAAATTGCTACACCACGAAGATGACGTGCTACAGACGTGAAATTTAAGCGACACGAAGAAGATGCTGTGATATGCAAATTATTAGCTTTTCACAGCATTCACACAAGATTGGCGCCGGTGGCGACACCTACAATGTGCTGACATGAGGAAAGTTTCCAACCGATTTCTCATACACAAACAGCAGTTGACCGGCGTTGCCTGGTGAAACGTTGTTGTGAAGCCTCGTGTAAGGAGGAGAAATGCGTACCATCACGTTTCCGACTTTGATAAAGGTCGGATTGTAGCCTATCGCGATTGCAGTTTATCGTATCGCGACATTGCTGGTCGCGTTGGTTGAGATCCAATGACTGTTAGCAGAATATGGAATCGGTGGCAAATGGCTCTGAGCACTATGGGACTTAACATCTGTGGTCATCAGTCCCCTAGAACGTAGAACTACTTAAACCTAACTAACCTAAGGACATCACAAACATGCATGGCCGAGGCAGGATTCGAACCTGCGACCGTAGCAGCCGCACGGTTCCGGACTGAGCGCCTAGAACCGCTAGACCACCGCGGCCGGCGGAATCGGTGGGTTCAGGAGGGTAATACGGAACGCCGTGCTGGATCCCAACGGCCTTGTATCACTAGCAGTCGAGATAACACGCATCTTAACCGCATGGCTGTAACGGATCGTGCAGCCACGTCTCGATCCCTGAGTCAACAGATGGGTACGTTTGCAAGACAACAACCATCTGCACGAACAGTTCGACGACGTTTGCAGCAGCATGGACTATCAAAAATAGTTCAAATGTCTCTGAGCACTATGGGACTTAACATCTATGGTCATCAGTCCCCTAGAACTTAGAACTACTTAAACCTAACTAACCTAAGGACATCACAAAACACCCAGCCATCACGAGGCAGAGAAAATCCCTGACCCCGCCGGGAATCGAACCCGGGAACCCGGGCGTGGGAAGCGAGAACGCTACCGCACGACCACGAGATGCGGGCCATGGACTATCAGCTCGGAGACGATGGCTGCGGTTACCCTTGACGCTGCATCAAAGACAGGAGCGCCTGTGATGGTGTACACAACGACGAACCTGGGTGCACGAATGGCAACACGTCATTTTTTCGGATGAATCCAGGTTCTGTTTACAGCATCATGAGGGTCTCATCCGTGTTTGGCGACATCGCGGTGAACGCACATTGGAAGCGCGTATTCGTCATCGCCATACTGGCGTATCACCCGGCGTGATGGTATGGGGTGCCATTGGTTCCACGTCTCGGTCACCTCTTGTTCGCATTGACGCTACTTTGAACAGTTGACGTTACATTTCAGATGTGTTACGACCCGTGGCTCTACCCTTCATTCGATCCCTGCGAAACCCTACATTTCAGCAGGATAATGCACGACCACATGTTGCAGGTGGCAGGCTTTTCTGGATACAGAAAATGTTCGACTGCTGCCCTGGCCAGCACATTCTCCAGATCTCTCACCAATTGAAAACGTCTGGACAATGGTGGCCGAGCAACTGGTTCGTCACAATACGCCAGTCACTACTCTTGATGAACTGTGGTATCGTGTTGAAGCTGCATGGGCAGCTGTACCTGTACACGCCATCCAAGCACTGTTGGACTCAATGCCCGGGCGTATCAAGGCCGTTATTACGGCGAGAGGCGGTTGTTCTAGGTACTGATTTCTCAGGATCTATGCACCCAAATTGCGTGAAAATGTAATCACATGTTAGTTCTAGTATAATATATTTGTCCAATGAATACCCGTTAATCATCTGCATTTCTTCTTTGTATAGTAATTTTAATGGCCAGTAGTGTAGTATTCACTCGGCCGCACAACATCGTACAGCCATGTTACCAATCTTAAATCAGGAAACGGGCCTGTTTCTGGCGAGGCAAATATCAACAGAAAAAATGCGATGACGCCTGAAACACCACCGCCTGTCAGCACATTGTTACGGCTTCCGGTGGAGCGGCAGCAGGTAGCGATGTTCTGAGAGCAGTGACATCATCGACAGCAATGGACACAGGAATGACATCAAGTTGCCTTTTCATATGATTACAGGTCCTGCGTGTAGCATCACTATCGGAATATTCGTGCGTGCAGGATCCGAGGACAACGGACGTTATAAATTGGAACCATCGTCGTCGATGTGCCCAGATTGTGACCTGTTATGCGGTGCTGTTGCGTACAAAACACAACAATCTCTGTTTCTTATAGCCCAGGTTTAAAAAAGGCATGCATTTCTTACGTGTTAAGGCCGATGGCTGTGCTCTGTCTTCGAGGTCTCTTTCTACAAGAGGTTATCTTTCTACAAGATTACTCAAGATAGCATGCTGCCCCTGGTGTCCTGATCTACATCCACACAGTGGATATTCGACTGTTGTCCTGGTCAGAAATATTTCCAGTCATATGTAAGTCTGCAGGCTTTCGAATCCGTTGCCATTGAAGGTCAAATCTTCCTCATTGTTAAGTCATGTCATGTTCCTCCTCAATTTCTTCTATACAATCGAATGTTCGGCTCCTCTGCTCAGATCTTCTATAGGATTTTCTGGTGTTCACATTTATTTTAACACCAGAAGATCATAAGATGAACCCAACAGATTGCTTGAAACGTCGATCGTGCAGAAGAAATTGAAGGAGATCGTGACATGGCCTAGAAGATTTTATTTTTAGTATCTGCAGATCTCTCACCCATCGAAAACATCTGGTCACGAACTGTAGAGAAACTAGCGCGCCACTACTAACCTGCCTTTTTTTTTTTTTTTTTTTTTTTTGTCTACTGACTGGTTTGATGCGGCCCGCCACGAATTCCTTTCCTGTGCTAACCTCTTCATCTCAGAGTAGCACTTGCAACCTACGTCCTTAATTATTTACTTGACGTATTCCAATCTCTGTCTCTGCAGCTCCCTCTAGTACCATGGAAGTCATTCCCTCATGTCTTAGCATATGTCCTATCATCCTGTCCCTTCTCCTTATCAGTGTTTTCCACATATTCCTTTCTTCTCCGATTCTGCATAGAACCTCCTCATTCCTTACCTTATCAGTCCACCTAATTTTCAACAATTTTCAACATTATGGTTTTTTAAACCTAGCGATGAGCTGAACCATCTCTCTTCCTAGCTCAATTCAATTCGATCCACAGCCGGACGACCCGATATTTGTGTTAAAGATGACAGCTATGCGTGATAAATTTCGCAAACTGCATATCCCCAAATCATCCAAAAATTTTATATTGTACGTGCACAATAATTTCGTTATTTTCTACCTTTCCTGCTTTGCAGTTTCAGAGGTCAGCAGTGTAAATAAAAACTCGTATGGGCGGCGACCTTTCTTTTGTGAAGTTATTGTCGCCGATTTGGGGTAATAGTATTGTAAAATAGAAAGAAAAGAGGCTATCAACCCAAGGATTGGCTTTAATACCACAGTGTGTTATTGCGCATGGGTCTGTAGGAAGTGGTCCGTCCATACATTTCACCGAACTATGCACTGGCTTATACAGTCTGCCTTGGAGTCGTATAGATTAAAACGGAAACACAAAAATTCATAAATATTATGATGATTTAGTGCGCTTTGAGCAAACAGCGTTTATATCCCAAATCGTACAATTTGTAGGCGGCAAACTGTCTAATACCAAGCCTCCCCACCGCACGACTGAAAAGTTAACGTAACACTGAAATAGGACGGAAGCCACGTAGAAGGCGTAAAAGTATTTTTCACATTAGCGACAAGACAATAAAATAATTACACGTGTAATTGTTTGAATATATGGAAAACCAATTAGATCCTCGATTGTCCTGCCTTAATTCGATGGTTTTGCTGCATCGTAGATAAAGAATGTGGCTGTTGTTTTATCTTATGGAAACTCATATTATATTAATTTTTAACATTTCGCCAAGAAATTGAGACATTATTTCATGTTGTAATAATGAAAGTGTGTAGGAAAGATTTGCCTGTGTGTGACATTGTGTATGATAGTCAATGGTGAGTTGGCCACACACAAATGGAAGTGGCTGGACGTCTCTGAGGAGCCTTCGAGCAGGCGAAAGCTTCCATTTTCATCGACAGGCACGTAAATATTTGCAGTTTGATCATTTGTGAGAACCAAAATTGTTTGCCGGAACGGGTCGCCAACCAGAATACTTTTGTTTCAGTCGCAATATCCATTCATCAAAACACTCCACAACGCGTGACTCTCAATGTAGAACCAACTACTGGCCCATCCCTACTCGTGCCGAACACCACAGAGACTCCCCCCGATAGGATCAGAAAAGGATCAGAGGGAATGGATACAAGCGATAGCTTCAGTTCAGCAAAACCTCAGGGAAGTTCAGTTTGTGTTGCGCAGTAGTGTGAGAAAATGCGAGGAAATACTGACAACACGGCTTATCTTAGAAGATAGATTGAAGAAAGGCAGATAAACGTTTATAGCACACGCAGATTTAGCAAAAACTTTTAGACAACATTGACTGCAACACACTCTTTGAAATTCTGAATGTACCAAGAACAGATAAAGAAAACGAAAAGTTATATACTAATTTTACAGAAATCAAATTGCAGTTGTGAGAATCGAGGGGCTTGAAAGGAAGGTGGTAATGTAGGGTATGAGACAGGGTTATAGCTTATCCACGATGTTATTCAGTCTGTATATTGAACAAGTAATGAAGGAATTAATGTTTAGGGAGAAAAAATAAAAATTTGGCGGTTTCCCGACGATACCCTAATTCTATCAGAGACAGCAGAGGACTTAGAGAAGGGTAACAGAATGAAGTCAAATTAAATCAGATGATACTGAGAGAATCCCATTAGGAAATGACACTAAAGACAGTCGAAAAGTTAAGTAACTGACGATTGTCGAAGTAGACAGTGTATGAAACGCATCCTGGTAATGACAAGAAATGTGTTGGTTAAAAGGGCAATTCGTTAACATTAAAATGTAAGCGTTAGGATCTTGTTCTTACAGGTACTTGTCTCAAGTGTAGCTTTGTACGAAAGAGAGGCTCTGAGCACCATGGGACTTAACATCTTAGGTCATCAGTCCCCTAGAACCTAGAACTACTTAAACCTAATCAACCTAAGGACATCACACACATCCATGCCCGAGGCAGGATTCGAACCTGCGACCGTAGCAGTCTCGCGGTTCCGGACTTAAGCGCCTAGAACCGCACGGCCACCGCGGCCGGCTCAATTGTACGAAAGAGAAACGTGGATAATAACCATTTCAGACTCGAAGAGAAAAGAACCTTTTGCAGTGTGGTGCTACAGAATAATTCTGAAGATCAGATAGGTAGACAGAATAACTAATGAGGAGCTGCTAAATCGAACTGGGGAGAACATCAATTTATATCATAACTGACTAAAAGAAGAGATTGGTTAACAAGACACCACAAAAAGACATCAAGGAATAGTCAATTGCGAGTGTGTGTGTGTGTGTGTGTGTGTGTGTGTGTGTGTGTGTGTGTGTGTGTGTGTGTGTGTGTGTGTGTCTTTGCTGAATTGTAGAGTGACACCAATGCGTGCCTATACTAAGAACGTCCACATACACGGCGATTGCAGTAGTTCTACAGGGATGAAAAGACTTGCTCAGTACAGAGAAGCGTGGAGAGCTGCATCAAACCAGTCTTCAAACTGAAGTCCTACACAGCAACAACAACACGCTCGTTTAACATCGTCCAGTCACATTAATGTGATTACGCGTCAGAAGCCTCGATAACCACCTTTAGCAATGCGGACCGCTGCGAGACATGCAGCTGGCCGTTGTGACCGAGCGGTTCTAGGCGCTTCAGTCTGGAGCCGCGCGACAGCTACGGTCGTAGGTTCGAATCCTGCCTCAGGCACGGATGTGTGTGATGTCCTTAGGTTAGTTAGGTTTAAGTAGTTCTAAGTTTTAGGGGACTGATGACCTCAGATGTTAAGTCCCATAGTCCTCAGAGCCATTTGAACCATTTTTTGCGAGACATCCAGGAGAGAGTCAGGACACCGACAGTGACATGGAGCCATACCGACAACCAGTGCTGTGGCCACCTGCGTTAGGTTTATCGGCTGAGAATCCATAGTTCGAACAGCCCAATCGAAGTGGTCTCACAGATTCTCGACTGGGTTTAAACCCGGAGAGTTGGTGGCCAGGGGAGAACAGTAAACTCAACCTGGTGCTCTTCGAACCACGCGCATTTGGAGTGGGCTGTGTGACACGTTGCATTGTCCTGCTGGTAGGTGCCATCGTGCCTAGGCAAAAACTACATTTAGGGGTGGACTCGGTCCCCTAGCATAGACGCATACTTGTGTTGACCATTGGGCCAGAAAATGCCATGAAAATATTCCCCAGACCACAAAGCTCCGACAATTGTTGCAGGTTGTTTGCTTTAGACGCGACACGCTGTACACACCAAAGGCCATCTGCCCGATGGAGCATAAAACGTGATTCATCTGGAACGCCCCCCTGTCACCACCCAGTGGACGTCCATTTGCGGCATTGGCGTTTAAATTCCAGCCCCCGTCGCCGATGAACAGCAGTCGGGGTGGGTGCATGAACGAGGCGCCTGTTGCAAAGGCCCTTATGCAATAACGTTCTCTGAACGGCCGCTGGGCAGACACTTTTGATAGCTCCTTGGTTCATCTGGATCGTCAGTTGCTCAACAACTGAATGTCTTAAAGTTCCTTTAATTTACGTCTGTGGTCACAAACTTTTTGTTAACAAATTACCGGTTTCGGTCTTTAATGACCATCATCATATCTGTTTCAGAAAAACAAAGTCCTAATGTACTGCAGCCATAGTGGTTCCGCATTTAACATTTGACGATGCCACTTTGGCTGCAGTACATTAGGACCTTGTTTTTATGAAACAGATCTGATGATGGTCATTAAAGACCGAAACCGGTAATCTGTTAACAAAAAGTTTGTGACCATAGACGTAAATTAAAGGAAAATTATTACATATATGGGTCACTGTTTTCTCGCGACAGTATCGCAGCTTGTGAAACTGAACGTCTGTTCACCCGTACACATCTCCGCAGTCGTCGCTAAGCCCTGTCATCTACAGCCCGTGGTGAACCACAGTTGTCTCAGCGCCTGTTTCGGATAGAGCCATTTTGCTATAAACAGTAGGCCTGCACTTTAACTAAGGCGGCACGCGAACAGTTTACAAACTTATACAGTTTACAAACTATATAACTTTTGGAAACGTTTCCTCCCTTGGCTCGAAAGCCAATGATAATGCTCTTCTAGACGTCAGATAAATCGCTTCGTTTCCGCATTACAACGACTGCACTGTTTTCCGCGTCCCCCTACACGCTTTGCATACCTTCAACTGCTAGTGCTGCCTCCTGCCACCCGTGACTGGTTATTGGACGTTGACGTCGAATATAGGCAGTGATCACATTAATGTGACTGGACCGTGTATATTTCTGGTTCTCAATACCAGGTAAACTTCTGTGGTTTTAAGACACAGTATAACTTCCTTTTTTTCTTACTTATTGATTTTTAGTGTGCTCTCTACGTCCATCTCAATCCTACGGATCATACAGAGGGTGTTCAACATACGACACAAGCACTGAGTTATGCGATGTTCGAGAACCAGTAGGAGCGAGGCAGACTCCGGTTGCTGCACATGCTCCGGCCCGTTCCTGCGGGTTTTGAAGGTGGCGTAATGGTTTTGCATGCAGACGTTAGGACCAGATATAGAAAGAAGCCCGACTAAATCGTTGCGCCATTTAGCCCTCCAGTTCAAATGTGTGTGGAATCCTATAGGACTTCACTGCTAAGGTCATCATTCCCTAAGCTTACACACTACTTAACCTAAATTATCCTAAGGACAAACACACACACACACACACACACACACACACACACACACACACACACACACACACACACACACACCCATGCCCGAGGGAGGACTCGAACCTCAGCCGGGACCAACCGCACAGTCCATGACTGCAGCGCCATAGACCGCTCGGCTAATCCCGCGCGGCTAGCCCTCCAGACTGATGTTTTAGATGATAGGGACTCTCCTCGTAACACTGTCGGACGTATTGGCGGTGTGTGCTGTTGCATTGTCCTATAGCTATAATTATATTGATAACTGCCTCCCATTTTCAACATGTGGTTTTGTGTACGGCTTCCTGCTTCATTTTAGGTGATGAATAGTCGCATATCTTTGACAACTGTAGCCAGAAGAAAGAGACACGGTCAGATGTCACTTTGCAGCCTGAGAAGGATACTATTTTCAGTTTACGAAAGGTATTCTTCGTGTCCTGAGGAAACAATACCTCTATTCCTCAGAATTCGTTCAGTGAGAATTACGTGTTATTTTTAGTGGTGTTTCTTGCATACCAGTTCCTTCTTTAGCAAGTTATGTATGACAAAATTATCTGTCCCTCCCTACAAAACGAAAGTTTTACTCAGTGTTACTCGTTTCCCACAGAAAGTTCATTCTATCACTATACTAGACATCTAAAGGGTGTCCTTAATTAAAGATACAGTTTCAAAACAAGGCTCTGAGCACTATGGGACTTAACTTCTGAGGTCATCAGTCCCTCAGAACTTAGAACCATTTAAACCTAACTAACCTAAGGACATCACACACATCCATGCCTGAGGCAGGATTCGAACCTGCGGCCGTAGCCGTCGCGCGGCTCCAGACTGTAGCGCCTAGAACCGCTCGGCCACTCCGGCCGGCGATCCAGTTTCAAAACGCTGTAGAAAGAGAATTAATTGCTCAGAATGAAGTCAAATTTGAACAGCTTATTATTGACGCAGGGAAAAATGTTATGTAATAAAAATAAATTTAATGAAAATTTCCCAATAGATGGCACTGCAAGCGTCTTAACATAAACGGGATCAGCTGCAAATGACCCATTAATCGCAATACTGCGGCTATGGTTTCAGTTGCAATTACACCATCCATAATGCTCAATGTACATGGCTTCACAAGTGCCGGCCGCTGTGGCCGAACGGTTCTACGCGCTTCAGTCCGGAACCGCGCTGCTGCTACGGTCGCAGGTTAGAATCTTGCCTCGGGCATGGATGTGTGTGATGTCCTTAGGTCAGTTAGGTCTAAGTAGTTCTAAGTGTAGGGGCCTGATGGCTTCAGATGTTAAGTCCAATAGTGCATAGATCCATTTGAACCATTTGAGCTGCACAAGTTCGGCAGTCAAGAGTAGTCGCAATGTTGGTGAGGTAAGCCCATCCACCACAGCAAAGTCGTACCGCATCGGATGGGAAAAATCGGTTTTTTAACTGGCCTGAGGCCACAAGTCGCATAAACAGCAACAGTGACATCGGTTTTTAGCCGACATCGGTTTTTAGATGTCCTGGGGCCAAAAACCACCGCAGTGGTAACACCCTGGACTCGCATTCGGAAGGACGACGGTTCAATCCCACGTCCGGGATTTAGGTTTTCCGTGATTTCCCTAAATCACTCCAGGCAAATGCTGGGATGGTTCCTTTGAAAGGGCACGGCCGACTTCCTTCCCCAGTCTTTCTTTATCCAATGAGACCGATGACCTCGCTGTTTGGTCTCTTCCCGCAAACAACCCAACCCAACCCTAAAACAACATAAAAATCAAATTGACGTCTAACTGTCGTGAGACTGTCGGAAGAAATGTCCGTCTGCCGTTTTCTGCCACAAGTTGAAATCGAGAAACAGCATGTTCCACAGGAGATCCAGAGTCTCTCAGCGGTCACACTCCAAATGCGCTGCGCAATGCGTGCCTTCAACTCAGCTTCTTTCGTAACTGTACCACTGGGCACAACATCTCTCAGATAATCCGACAGCCAAAAGTCAGACGGATCAAGATCAAGTGATACGCACGGCCAGGCCGTAGAAAAATGACGGCTTAGAATTACAGCATCTTTCGTAAAAATGATTCACGCTGTTGAATAGCTGGAATGACGTTGGTGCACAAAAGTCTCTCACAGCCCTTGCCACTGACGATACAGGTAACAGGACCCGCACGACTAACATCTCAGAAAAAATAGGACCCTACGGTAAACAATGCCGTCAACTGACACCACACAGTCACCTTTGCAGAATGAAGCGTTGTCGGCTGATATGCGTGCGGATTTTCCGCTGCCCTTATTCCGCACTTCTGTGAATTGACATGGCCTTGGAAATGGAAACGGGCTTCGTCCGTCCATAGAACGTTCCATGGCCGTTCATTGCCCATTCCCATGCAAGCAAGAAATTCAAGAGCGAACGTTTGTCTTGTTGGCATGTCGGCAGGAAGCAACTCCTGGACATGGGTGATTTTGTATGTCTAGCAATTCAGGGTGTTTCGCAGACGTGTCCAACGTTCGGGCAATTTCCACGCACAGTATTTTTGCATATATCCGCTCGACTTTCCTGGAATGCTGTGGCCACATCTTCGACGGACGTCGGGTCAACTGTTTTCCCCCCTCTACGACACGGCATTCCAAAAGAACCTCTCTTTTCGAATTTTGTAATCACTTGCTCTCGACCCTTAACAGACATCGGACCAATGCCTTTTTGCATACGCTTGAGTGTCGGGAACTACTACTGGCGCACAGTAACCGTTCATGTAAAAGAGCTTCACCAGCGGCGCGTGATCCTTCTTGGACACAGTCATGCTGGGCCTCTAGGACGCAAACTGAGGAAAAGCCGTCTGCCGTGTGTCTGTTGGTGTGCTATTCTGACGCTTGCAGCTATTTTCGTTTAATTTTTTTCTATAACGTATCCCCCTGCGTCAAATCTGACGTCATTCTGAGCAGTGGTTCTCTTTCTACATCTACATATGCGCTCCTCAAGCCAACTACGATGTGTTTTGGGCGGTAAACTGTGTACCACTGTTACTTCCGAAATTCCCCGTTCAAGCAGCGAGTGATTTGCGGTCAAAGACCATTGTTGGCAAGGCTCTGTGTGGGCTCGGACATCTCTGATTTTATCTTTGTGGTCCCTTCCCGAGGTATTCATAGGAGGAACCAACAAATGAAGAACGTGAGCTCTTTGACTTTTGCAGTTAACCACACTGTGATGCGAACTCCTCTCTTTCTCTTGCAGCGTCTGCCACGGGATTTGGCTGAGCATCTACGTGTTGCTCTCATGCTTTCTAAATGAACTTGTAACGAAACTCGCTGCCATCCCACGGATCTTATCTATTTCCTTCATCAATTCTATCTGGTACGGTCCCTGAGTAACGAACAATATTCATGTGTTGGTCCAACGAGTGTTTCGTAAGCTACTTCGTTTGTGGGTGGGCTACGTTTGCTGAAGATTCTTCCAGTGAATATCAGTCTGGCATCTGCCTTACCTGCTACTAGATTCATAGAGTCGTTCCACTTTAAATCACTCATACGCGTACTCTTAGATATTTTATGGATGCGACAGCTTCCAGTGGTTTTTTCTGCAATAGGGTAATAATACAATAACTTCTTTTTCAGTCTTTTTATGCGCAATATCTTACATTTGTTTATGTTGAGGGTCAACTGCCAATCGCATCACCAAGCATCAATACTCTATTGGTGTTCGATGCAATTTTCTAATATTGCGACTTCTCTATGTAAGACAGAACCATCCGCGAAAAGCCTCATGGAACTTCCAGTTCTCTGCTTTTTGCGAATGATACTGTGGTTTGTGCCATGTCGTAGCACCGCTTCACCTCACTGCACACGAGTGAAAACAAGTTACTTTAAAACTGTTTTTCAGTATGTTAATATTGGAAGTTAAAGGGAATGTCTGCTATATCTCAGGCATTTCCCCGTTGCTTTTCATGGTTTTCTTAATAGAATAACTGTGTTGAACTGTTTGCACCTAGTGTCCGATTCATGTCGTATTACCTTAAGATCGTTTCAACTTCTTAGTCAGTACTGTTTTCCACGTTGTTTCTACATACAATGAAATCCTTTTTAATTCTGTTAACACAATTTAATTACTACTTATGATGTTAAAAGTATTCTAATTTCAAAGTAAGTATGAATTTAAAATATTCTGTGTTTTTTTCCGACGAAAGAGCGCCTGAAGCCCCTAATCTGATCGCGTTGAACAAATAAACCACTTTTTAAAAATTATAAATTCATATTTTTAGCTTTCTTAAATGAATATTGTGACTATACTGCGGTGTGTATACATTTGAGTATGGAAGAAAAATGTAGAGAATCGGGTCACAGCTAGAGAGCTGTCATGACTATGCCGTCAGCGCTTCTAGTCACTAAGTGACCACTTCAGTGGTTTAGTGGTCTCTTGCGCTGACGTAAAGCCGCTGGCTTCCAGAAACACGAGAAGAGCTTACACACAAATATACCATTCGCTACCAGTGTATCACTGGCATAGCAGTTGCTGATGTCGGAAGAGGTTTCAGTGCACGACTGAACTTCAGTCACGGGTATGCCGCATCTACGGTGTACAAGCTACCTTAACGCTCTTTCACCATCCCTGCTGTGCCATATGGTGAAGAAGATGAAACCATCCGTATGTTCTTGTCAACTTCGGATTCCGCCATTAACGTGAAGCGTATAAAATGTAATGTGAACTCGTAACAAACTGTCTACAGTTTTCTTGATTGCATTATAAACCTGTAAGTATCGCTTCGGAAAAATAAATTTACAAGACTGATTTTTAATTTATTCGCAAGTACTTGTTTGTAATTCTGACCATACTGGTATCTGCGCCCCACAGTAGCGTAGTACACCACTAGAAAAACCAAAACAACATGGCGGAGCCCATTTCTACTTCATAAGTGGGCTTGGTTAGAAGGTGTGAAATCTACCTATATTCGTTAACGAATAATATCAGTGGCCCGAAATTTATGAGCTCGGATTAGCCTTGGATTGCACCTCTAGGCAACCTCTATATAAGACAACAAGAGTCTGGCGCAGTTGTTAGGTCGGTTACTGCTGCTACGACGGCAGGTTAAGATTTAAGTGAGTCTGAAGATGGTGTTATAGTCGGTGCACGAGCGATGGGACACAGTATCTCCGAGGTAGTGATGAAGTGGGGATTTTCCCGTACGGCCATTTCACGAGTGTACCGTAAAACATCAAATTTCCGACATCGCTGCTGCTGGAAAAAGATCCTGCAAGAACGGGATCAACGACGACTGAAAGTAATCGTTCAACGTGATAGAAGGGCAACCCTTTCGGAAATTGCTGCAGATTTCAGTGCTGGGCCATCAACAAGTGTCAGCGTGAGAACCATTCAAGAAAACATCATCAATATGGACTTTCGGAGCCGAAGGCGCACTCATGTAGATTTGATGACTGCACGACACAAAGCTTTACGCTTCGCCTGGGCCTGTCAACACCCACAGTGGACTGTTGATGACTGGAAACATGTTGCCTAGTCGGACGAGTCTCGTTTCAAATTATATCGAACGGATGGACATGTACGGGTATGGTGACAAACTCATGGATTCATGGACCCTGCATGTCATCAAGGGACTGTTCAAGCTGGTGGAGGCTCTGTAACGGTGGAGGCTTGTGCAATTGGAGTGATATGGGATCCCAGATACGTCTAGATAAGACTCTGACAGATGATACCTACGTAAGCATCCTGTCTGATCACCTGCATCCATTCATGTCCACAGTCCATTCCGACGGACTTTGGCAATTCCAGCAGGACAATGCGACACCCCACACGTCCAGAATTAATACAGAGTGCCTCTAGGAACACGCTTCTGAGTTTATACACTTCCGCTGGCCACCGAACTCCCCAGACATGAACATTATTGAGCATATCTGTGATGCGTTGCAACGTGCTGTTCAGAAAAGATCTCCACCCCCTCGTACTCTTACGGATTTACGGACAGCCCTGCAGGATTCATGGTGTCAGTTTCCTCCAGCACAACTTCAGATAATAGTCGAGTCCATACCACGTCATGTTGCGGTACTTCTGCGTGTTCTCGATCGCCCTATATGATATTAGGCAAGTGTACCAGTTTCTTTGGCTCTTCAGTGTATTTAAGTATTCATTAATAATCTTCCTGAACTGAAAGCATTGTAAAATCTCAAAGCACTTAACAGACAAGGTTAAGTGTCTGGCCCCATTACGAAGCGTCCCGCAGGACGTAAAAGCGTACCAAGGCAGTAAGTCGTAAAGGCGCGACTGGTTGTGGAGACGTGGTAGTAACTAAAGCGTGAAGTGCTTGCTGGTAATACGGTGAACAGGGCGGATAAGACTCTCTCACTAAATTTTTGTTTTCGTGCGCCGTTCCCCTGCATGCAACACTGCTTTGTACGAACGCGGAAATGAACAGCCGTGCAAGGCCCGAGTCTCTGCCTGTGACGAGCTGCCCGGGGTGCGCAGCCACGCCTACGCCAGCCGCGCTTCAATTCTCATCTAGCCGTGAAATTGTTTGGGCCGGCGCTGTACCGCGAAACACAGAACTCTGGGAGAGCGCCCGGGCACTTCCAAGTTCCGGAGCGGCGAGTCTGTTTGGCGGAGTGGGAGGGGGAGGGGAAGGGTCGCAGGCAACCGAGGGGAACCGCTGCAGCGCGACACTCGAGGAAAGTAAATCGTTATCCTACTTAACAGCGGTGGGGCAATGGCTCTCTTACGTAGTCACAAAAGGAATGTTTCGTACTTCATTTCATTCATCACTTCACTCGATTGTTAACTGTTAGGACTACAGCTCACGTGTTCGTACCCTGTGTGAGGAACACTTGCACGCATGCGCAGTGACTGAACAACTAACGCTGAAGACTGAAAGGAGAGCGTAGTGCTTGTCAAGAATCAGTGCAAATCTAGGGTATTTTTTTGTTTTTTTGTTTTTAAAGACATGGTCGCCTTTGACAGATGTAAAAGTCATTGTATGTATTGATGTACGTTTTACATCTCCTCCTAGGACATTGGATCGATTTCAACAAAATTTGGTACACGTATCACTTGTAGGGGGAGACCAAGAGATGAATACACTAAGCAGATTCAGAAGGATGTAGGTTGCAGTAAGTACTGGGAGATGAAGAGGCTTGCACAGGATAGAGTAGCATGGAGAGCTGCATCAAACCAGTCTCAGGACTGAAGACCACAACAACAACAACAACAATCACTTGTTACCTGGAAGGCACTGTGGGGGTAAGAACCATTTGCCTCCCATAGTGGTGGGTTTGAGCTGAAAAGGAGATAACACAGAAGCATTACTCACAAGGGAACCTCCCCATCGCACCCCCCTCAGATTTAGTTATAAGTTGGCACAGTGGATAGGCCTTGATAAACTGAACACAGATCAATTGAGAAAACAGGAAGAAGTTGTGTGTAACTGTGAAAAAATAAGCAAAATATACAAACTGAATAGTTCATGGGCAACATCATGGACACTGTCAACTCAGGAGCGCCGTGGTCTCGTGGTAGCGTGAGCAGCTGCAGAAGGAGAGGTCCTTGATTCAAGTCTTCCCTCGAGTGAAAATTTTACTTTCTTTATTTTTGCATAGTTATTATCTGTCCGTTCGTTCATTGACGTCTCTGTTCACTGTAATAAGTTTAGTGTCTGTGTTTTGCGACCGCATCGCAAAACCGTGAGATTAGTAGACGAAAGGACGTACCTCTCCAATGGGAACCGATAAGATTTGATCGCAAGGTCATAGGTCAACCGATTCCTCCACAGGAAAACACATCTGATATATTCTATACGACACTGGTGACGGCACGTGCGTCACATGACAGGAATATGTTGTCGACCCACCTAACTTGTACACTTGGCGAATGGGTAAAAAGATTCTTCTACCTTGCCCGATTTAGGTTTTCTTGTAAATGTGATAATCACTCCCAAAAAGTGATGAAAACATAAGAGTTTGTCACATAAACTGAAAATAAAAAATTAAACTTTTCACTCGATGGAAGATTTGAACGAAGGACCTTTCGTTCCGCAGCTGATCACGTTACCACGAGACCACGGCGCTCCTGCTGTCCCAGTGTCCTTGATGTTGCCTATCTTGCCATGAACTACTCAGTTTGTATATTTTGCTTATTTTTTCACAGTTCCACACAACTTCTTCCTGTTTTCTCAATTGATCTGTGTTCAGTTTATCAAGGCCTATCCACTGTGCCAACTTATAACTAAATCTGAGGGGGGTGCGATGGGGAGGTTCCCTTGTCAGGAACGTCTCGAGTAATTTCTACCAAATTTTGTACATCCGTGTTTCATTATTTGTATCAGTTGTATAAAAAAACTCTACAGCTAATACACCGCAAGGCCCCTCAGGGGGAAGCGTAACGAATAAGAAGCTGTGACATGTAAAAATATTCGATAACGAGCGATATTAGGATCGACTCCGTAGTTTTCGAGCTCGCTTGATGACAGTCCCGATGACATTTCGTTCCTGCAGGAATTTGTGGGGTAACGTTGCGATGACAGTGACGTATACCTGAAACAATGTCTACGAAACTCGGCACATGTACCTCTTGCTATGTGGAAAAAATAATCTGACTGTTTTACATCCCGCGCACCGTTATGGTTGACGGTGGGTGTAAGAGTAGTGACGTAAAAGCATAACTAAGGAGCGCATGCTGCAAATTTAATGTGTACATGATTCATTATTTCTATGAAAATACTATAGAGGAAAAAGATACACTACTACCTTTGTGGGTGTGTGTGACAAAGGGAATCATGTAAAAATGTTCGAAAACTATGTTTTGCTACTTCTTTCTTGCATTTAGTTGTCTTGGAATGCTTTTAAGAAAATCAAGCGCGATCTGTTCCTTATTTATGCTGTTCAGTGCGTCAACCAAGATTCTGCTGAAACTGGAGCGCGAAATTTGGTACATAACATGTACGAGGACATGCTGAAAAGTGATGCCTCCGATTTTTTTCATGTGAAAACTCTTACTTTTTTAAAAATAAAGCAAACGTTATCAACATTCTACATCTTTATTCCTCATGTATACATATTTATCTATCAACACAGTCACCCTGGTGACAAACACATTTCTGCTAGCGAGAGGTCAGTTTGTTCATACCGTTATTGTAGAATGTTTGACTTTGTTGACGGAACGACAACCTCACTTCCGCTTGCACCTCTTCACCACCATCAAAGTGAAGTCGTCGAAGGTGTCCTTTAAGTTTCAGAAACAGATGAAAATCAGATCGGGTCAAGTTGAGTTTCGCACCACCGTGTCCCTCTTTACGAGCACGAACAGCCCAACGTCTCTCATGCTCCGAGATAATTACGTTACGTACTGCCATGTTACACGATACGACAGGTGCCCTATAGTGGCGCGAGTGTTGCAGTTCGAGTCAGTGAAATGCGAAAGTCGACTGCGTAATATGCATGACAGGTAAACCTCAATCGATAGTGAGAACAGAATAAAATATTCGGAGGCATTACTTTTCATATATGGTATCCCAGAAATGTTGTGACAGACTTCTAGAGGCTGTAGAGGATGTCTTGAGGAACAATTCGAGGATAGGACCTGTGTCTGGAAACGTCGTCCAACGACTCTATAGAGCGTCGAAGTTATAGGCGTTGGCGCCTGCCACTAGGCATCCCCTTTGGCAGTAAAGGTGACTTTGTACGCTGATGGACCATAGGCGGAACGTCTCGCAATGTCGTTTATTATACAGTGATGGCGATTGATTGCCACGATCGCGAGTAGAAACGATGGAGTTAGCTGCTGCGTAGACACCCCTTGCCTCCTATGAATGTGATGATCTGTTCCCTCGGTGGTTGACGGTTTCGGTCACGGGATTCCATCTGCAATTTATTTTCCTCCTGTGTAGCTGAAAACGCCGGAGATTTTAGAGGTTTCCAGGAGCAAAATAAATTGTGGATGGAAATCTTTGTCAAAAACCATCATCCACTGAGACAACAGAGCTCCATACTCTTCGGAGACACCCCGTCAGAGTCACATTTTCTGCCGATGGGTTGGCCTAGTGGCAGGCGCCAACGCCTATAACTTCGATACTCTATAGAGTCGTTGGATGACACTTCTGGGCAATGGTTCCTGTCCTCGATTTGTTGCTCAAGACACCCTCTACAACCCAACAATGTTATTTGTTATCCAGCGCTCGCGACTGACTGCCACGATCGCCAGTGGTGACAATGGAGCTGGCTGCTATGTACAAAGGCCGTTTCTCCTATAAGTATGTTGTAGTTTTTCCGTTTGATGCTTATTTCGTGACATATTTGGCCCGGTCACTATCAATGGACCACCCTGTATTTAATGTCTTCTAAGTTACTTTCTTGTGTGATATTGTGAGAGACACATACACTCCTGGAAATTGAAATAAGAACACCGTGAATTCATTGTCCCAGGAAGGGGAAACTTTATTGACACATTCCTGGGGTCAGATACATCACATGATCACACTGACAGAACCACAGGCACATAGACACAGGCAACAGAGCATGCACAATGTCGGCACTAGTACAGTGTATATCCACCTTTCGCAGCAATGCAGGCTGCTATTCTCCCATGGAGACGATCGTAGAGATGCTGGATGTAGTCCTGTGGAACGGCTTGCCATGCCATTTCCACCTGGCGCCTCAGTTGGACCAGCGTTCGTGCTGGACGTGCAGACCGCGTGAGACGACGCTTCATCCAGTCCCAAACATGCTCAATGGGGGACAGATCCGGAGATCTTGCTGGCCAGGGTAGTTGACTTACACCTTCTAGAGCACGTTGGGTGGCACGGGATACATGCGGACGTGCATTGTCCTGTTGGAACAGCAAGTTCCCTTGCCGGTCTAGGAATGGTAGAACGATGGGTTCGATGACGGTTTGGATGTACCGTGCACTATTCAGTGTCCCCTCGACGATCACCAGTGGTGTACGGCCAGTGTAGGAGATCGCTCCCCACACCATGGTGCCGGGTGTTGGCCCTGTGTGCCTCGGTCGTATGCAGTCCTGATCGTGGCGCTCACCTGCACGGCGCCAAACACGCATACGACCATCATTGGCACCAAGGCAGAAGCGACTCTCATCGCTGAACACGACACGTCTCCATTCGGCCCTCCATTCACGCCTGTCGCGACATCACTGGAGGCGGGCTGCACGATGTTGGGGCGTGAGCGGAATACGGCATAACGGTGTGCGGGACCGTAGCCCAGCTTCATGGAGACGGTTGCGAATGGTCCTCGCCGATACCCCAGGAGCAACAGTGTCCCTAATTTGCTGGGAAGTGGCGGTGCGGTCCCCTACGGCACTGCGTAGGATCCTACGGTCTTGGCGTGCATCCGTGCGTCGCTGCGGTCCGGTCCCAGGTCGACGGGCACGTGCACCTTCCGCCGACCACTGGCGACAACATCGATGTACTGTGGAGACCTCACGCCCCACGTGTTGAGCAATTCGGCGGTACGTCCACCCGGCCTCCCGCATGCCCACTATACGCCCTCGCTCAAAGTCCGTCAACTGCACATACGGTTCACGTCCACGCTGTCGCGGCACGCTACCAGTGTTAAAGACTGCGATGGAGCTCCGTATGCCACGGCAAACTGGCTGACACTGACGGCGGCGGTGCACAAATGCTGCGCAGCTAGCGCCATTCGACGGCCAACACCGCGGTTCCTGGTGTGTCCGCTGTGCCGTGCGTGTGATCATTGCTTGTACAGCCCTCTCGCAGTGTCCGGAGCAAGTATGGTGGGTCTGACACACCGGTGTCAATGTGTTCTTTTTTCCATTTCCAGGAGTGTATATTTCGCAAATCCTTAATGATGTTCACAGAAGCCCAAGGAACACAGTTTAAGGAACGCTGAACTAGAGCATCATAAGCTATGCGACGAGGAAACTGTTTTCTACTTGCTCTCAGTCTCTGTCGACTGAAACAAACAAGTTTTTCTAAATGCTAATACAGTAAGGCACCAACCAAGCTGATAAGTATAGAGGTTGAGCCACTAATCTCTTTCGTGACTGGGTTCCCCGTGAATTTTGAATGTGTTTTAGTCTTAAATTGAGCTCCTTGATTCTTCCTAAAGGTGCTAAGTCCTTTGTCGAAAAATTAAATGAGCCGCATTATAGACGCCAACAACGCAACTAACGCCATCTCATGTGAGAAAATGTGTATTTGCTCTCGACTTTGGAAGGCCGATTCAGAGTTCGAAGCTAATATGGACTAAGTATTTTATGTATTTTACTGATACAAACGGAAAACTCAATAAAATTTAAACAAAAAAGAATGCAGATACAAAAATAATACCACACCGGGAAAGATCATTTCTGTCCAGTGAAACCAAGAAATAAGTCTAAAACCGAAAGTGGCTTGACTCACAATGTTAGTTAAGCGTTCTGTTTTTAAATTTCGTAAAGCGATCTCTTCATAGCAACTACCATTAATAGTAGCACCTGTCCAAACCATACGATATCAAGTGTGTGACCCAATACCAAAATCAGACGCTTCTACTTAACGTACGTACATCAGTGACCTATTCCATGATCCAGTGATACACACGGGCGGAACACGTAAGGGAAGTAAAACACGACACCCAACAATCTGCCAATATTATTCAATTGATTTTTGCAACACCGACTATTAAACTGTCACCACTATATAATTTCACAGTATCAAATTAAATTTTTGCTCTAACCAAAATTGGCCGTCTTTTGCAGTGGTCTCACAAATACTCGTGTATGTCTTATGATCAGATTTTCGTGTCACAGGAAGGAAAAAAAAAGCCAGTGACTCGACCATGCATTCGTAGTTACAAAGGGAGAACAATTGAGACGTTTAACTTGATTACCTCAGAACAATCAAGAGAGGCTATCACCAGAGTAAATACGTTGTATATCAACATAATAATGAATGTCGACGGACTGTGAATCCAGAGGAGAAAAACCATTAAATGCAACTTTTTTTTATATAGAACTTAAGTAAACTAATCAACATGGAATAAGCACATTTTTCCCGCTACACGTTTGGGAAATGATGCCAAGTACTGGAAATAAATTACGTCTCTATTTGTACAAGGAGTCTAAGCCACTAGTGAAAATATATTACCAGGTAGAAGTCCTAAATTACTCTCTGTCCATCCTGCACGGATTCATTTTTTGCAGTATGTAGCTACAAATAGCAAATCGTATTACTAATCCAAAATATTGAATTATTAATATTGTGCAACACACCATTCCAAGACTGAATCTTTGTAGTGCTTATTTTATCAGAATATACAACTATTTTTCTTTTTCATTGCGTTTTAAGCTACTTGTTGCTTTTTGGTACTCTTCTGTCTTCCACAGTCCCTTTTTCGTTTAGGTTTGCATTCATTTATTTTTACTCGTTGTTGTTCAGGACTCATTCTGTGCATATTTTCATCCTATCTTCTACCTCTAACTTCTATTTCATGCTGCATATCTTTAGTTCATTCCTGATGTAAACATTTCGGAGCCTTTCCGTTGTTTTACATTCCTTGACAGATCTTATAAACGTCACCTAAGCCCTCTCGATAAGAATTACTAGTACTCTGATTTACCACTCTTGATTCAATCCCATATAATAGTGTTGATATAAGAAAAGTTATTTAACACTTTAAACCTCATATTTCAGAGCTCAATTTTTTATATATCTGCTGATTCTTCCACATGTACTACTAAACGAATTTCCTTTATTCCGTATAACTTTATCAAATGGCTCTGAGCACTATGGGACTTAACATCTAAGGTCATCAGTCCCTAGACTTATAACTACTTAAACCTAACTAACCTAAGGACATCACACACATCCACGCCCGAGGCAGGATTCGAACCTGCGACCATAACGGTCGCGCGGTTCCGGACTGAAGCGCCTAGAACCACTCGGTCACAGCGGCCGGAATATCTTTATCGTTGTTGTTGTGGTCTTCGGACTTGAGACTGGTTTGATGCAGCTCTCCATGCTACTCTATCCTGTGCAAGCTTCTTCATCTCCCAGTACCTATTGTAACCTACATCCTTCTGAATCTGCTTAGTGTATTCATTTCTTGGTCTCCCTCTACGATTTTTACCCTCCACGCTGCCCTCCAATACTAAATTGGTGATACCTTGATGCCTCAGAACATGTCCTACCAACCTATCCCTTCTTCTAGTAAGGTTTTGCCACAACCTTCTCTTCTCCACAATCCTATCCAATGCCTCCTCATTAGTTATGCGATCTACCCATCTAATCTTCAGCATTCTTCTGTAGCACCACATTTCGAAAGCTTCTATTCCCTTCTTGTCCAAACTATTTATCGTCCATGTTTCACTTCCATACTCCATACAAATACTTTCAGAAACGACTTCCTGTCACTTAAATCTATACTCGATGTTAACAAATTTCTCTTCTTCAGAAACGCTTTCCTTGCCATTGCCAGTTTACATTTTATATCCTCTCTACTTCGATCATTATCAGTTACTTTGCTCCCCAAATAGCAAAACTCCTTTACTACTTTAAGTGTCTCATTTCCTAATCTAATTCCCTCAGCATCACCCGACTTAATTCGACTACATTCCATTATCCTCGTTTTGCTTCTATTGATGTTCCTCTTATATCCTCCTTGCAAGACACTATCCATTCCGTTCAACTGCTCTTACAAGTCCTTTGCTGTCTCTGAAAGAATTTCAATGTCATTGGCGAACCTCAAAGTTTTTATTTCTTCTCCGTGGATTTTAATACCACCTCCGAATTTTTCTGTTGTTTCCTTTACTGCTTGCTCAATATACAGATTGAATAACACAGGGGAGAGGCTACAACCCTGTCTCACTCCCTTCCCAACCACTGCTTCCCTTTCATGTCCCTCGACTCTTAAACCTGCCATCTGCTTTCGCTCCCTGTATTTCACCCCTGCCACCTTCAGAATTTGAAAGAGAGTATTCCAGTCAACATTGTCAAAAGCTTTCTCTAAGTCTACAAATGCTAGAAACGTAGATTTGCCTTTCCTTAATCTAGCTTCTAAGATAAGTCGTAGGGTCAGTATTGCCTCACGCGTTCCGATATTTCTACGGAATCCAAACTGATCTTCCCCGAGGTCGGCTTCTACTAGTTTTTCCATTCGTCTGTAAAGAATTCGCGTTAGTATTTTGCAGCCGTGACTTATTAAACTGATAGTTCGGTAATTTCCACATCTGTCAACACCTGCTTTCTTTGGTATTGGAATTATTATATTCTTCCTGAGAGTATTTCGCCTGTCTCATATATTTTGCTCACCAGATGGTAGAGTTTTGTCAGGACTGGCTCTCCCAAAGCTGTCAGCAGTTCCAATGGAATGTTGTCTTCTCCCGGGGCCTTGTTTCGACATAGGTCTTTCAGTGCTCTGTCAAACGCTTCACGCAGTATCATATCTCCCATTTCATCTACATCTACATCCTCTTCCATTTCCATAATAATAATAAAAATAATAATAATAATCTTTATCATTATCGTATAATAAATCACAGCCAAGATATTCCTAGTATTTTATTTCCTCTATCATTTTATCATTAACTACCGTTTTAATCATAGTTATGTTTCTATCGATAAACTCCATAGTTTTAGTGTTAGCGCTCACATTTTCAGATTCCATTTATAATAGTTTATTCATTAACAGTTCTCCAAATATTCTTTCGAAGAAATCGGTGTGTGGCAGTCAGATTAAACAAATGATTTTAATACTGACGGATTTTCAACTATGCCCCAGTGTTGCTTTAAAATTCCATGTTTGAATAGCACTGGCGATGCAGACATTAAACAGAGTAAGATATAATCTACAGCCTTGTATTATTCCTTTATTTTGTGGAAGCCGTTCGCCAGTTTTCCTCCTAGAACCAACACAAATAATGTGTTGTTCCACATTCTATGAATTGCTGATATCATATGTGAGGATATACTCAATATTTTGTTATATTCTATAAATTTTCTCTTAAAACACTGTTGCATCCTTTCCTAAAATCTATCGTTATTAAAAGTGTTTCTCGATCTAATTCTTTATTTTTCAGTAAAGTATCGTAAAATAAATATTTTGTCAGTCGCTGTAAGTCTTCTGAAATTTATGTGTTCCTCAAAAAGCATATACTTAAATATTGCTCTGAGTTTGCTTAAAATATACTGTACAGTTTCTAAATTGTGCCAGGCCTACTCCTATACAGTTGCTGCGCACTGTTCTGTGGCCTTTGTATTACGTTTGCCTTCTTTCAGTTTTGAGAGTTTTTCTTTTGCTTCCAGCAGCATTATAAATGAATAATAGTCGAAATGAAGCAGCATTCCTTCGTCCTTAATTAACTCTACATTAATTCCATCCAGCTGCTTTCATATTTTTTAGGTATTTTTAGCTGCCGTTAATTCTCCTTTATTAAATGTAACCCAGTTCTTTTGCGGCTTCATCTAAATTAACAACGTACGTTTTATACTACTTTGTCCATTTTTTATGATCTGAAAATAACTAATACTTTCTTTAGAAGAAAGATGTGGAGAAAAACACCTGAACAACACGGAACTACCGATCAGTAACCGATATTATAGTAAATATGGGAAAATAAGGTCAAGTACTTACATATGCTGTGTTACACGATTCGACCATTAGTTTGTAACGTCTCAGATAAATACGCCTGCTAATAATACAAAACTACAAAAACAAAAAAGAAGAGATCTTTAAACATTATATGCTAGAAATAGGAAGTATTAAGCGCTTGTCCAGAAAATATTAACAAAAGTGCTGCAACACGTACATCCCAAGGGTTGCGTTGAAGAGTAATGGTCCGATATCAATAAGGTAATAAAAGCAAATGAATCAATAGGAAAGAAAAATAAATACCTCCAAATTATAGATATGGGCAATAGAAATTAAAGCAGCAGTTTCAGAAAAACACGAGTCTTATAAAAAATATTTCTCAGATTGTATGGATAATAATCGAGAGATACACACAGAAAAAAAGACGTTCTGGCAGAATATTAGTTAAAGGTTTGTTTTAATTTATACATTTGTTTCCAAACAAAGATTTCAGTATTTAGAAACAACAAAAATGGATGGCCTAAACAACGGGGAGGTGAGTGCGAGAGGGGGGGGGGGGGGGGGGGGACAGTCAGAATTCTTCCGTACTCCCAAAAGTACGATAGCGTTAATTCATGACTTTTGAAAATTTCTTGAAGCCAAATTTGAAACTTTTTGTGTTAATTTCCGGTTCCATTGCAGTGACAGTGTTGCAGCTACCACTATATATATTAAAACTTTAAGCAGAAATATCCCCATTCTAATTTTCTCCTGCTGGCTCCCAGGTCCACTCAGCCTGGCAGGATAAGGACCGGCGGGGGTGAAGAGTTCTCTGTGTAACCTGTTACTTGTGCCATCGGTGTTACAAAAACGCTAGTTCTTTTGTAAATCTGTCTTATACCGGCGAGAAGCCATCCTGTCAGTCAGATATGTCTGCTGCAAGTGGTTCATTGGATCACAAGTCACTTTAAGCAAAATACAAGACACTCTTTGCACAGACACACACACACACACACACATCTTCCCTAAGAATTGCGAAAGATATTGTTGTTGGGAGACATTATTTCAGTGCTTGAAACTGGCACTTACAAGGAGAAGCCCTCAGACACGGCCAACCAATTCGGATCATATTTGGCAGGTCGCTTCCGTATTACCTAAAATAAAAGACTCTAAGACATTTTGGTTCAACACCCCATCACCACCCCCCGCCCCCACCCCCTGTTTTTGAAAAAAATCACTCCTAAATTTCACGACGCGCAATCCATTCAAAATTGACGAGATCGATATACGATTGAAAATTGAGCATTTTTCATCATTATATATGTGGTCTGAAAACGAATGTCTCCTATAAATCGAGGCAAGAAACATTTTTGAGTGGCGCTTATGTCACCCCATAAGTAGAGTGGTGCTCTTCAAAACTCCTGTTCGGTAGTTTCGGTACCGTACATAAACGACGTAGTAAATGCTGGTATTAATGCTAGTATTTGTGGCACTGGTAGGGAAAAAACATAAATGAATGTATAAGGGAGAAAAACCGAGAACCGACGACATCTCTTTGTTTTTGTTTGTCTGTTTGCTTTGCACATGATTCGAAATGCACATCATTCAGTGTTAATATATTGAGCAGTTTATATCGGTAAAAAATACAAATTGCATTTTATGGGTAAAAAAAAATTAGTTTATCGCTTAACCTTTGCGTTTTTATCGAATCAAAACAATTACTTTCGATGCAAGTACAGTTTACACGCACAAACGTAAAAAAGTCTGTATAATTATTGTTGTTATTTTCTACTCAATTAAATTCTTCATCATAAAGTCTGTATAATTATTATTGTTATTATGTACTCAATAAAGTTCTTCATCACTATTATGGGCGATTGTTTCCTGCTAATATTTATAAGTGTGAAAAATTGTTTATGAATAATGGGAACGTCTTTTATATAAGCTCGACGAAGTATTGAATCGATATTTGATATGTTTCTGTTTTTTATTTTCCGTCTTTTCGAGGAAATTGCGTTTTCTAGCGTTTGTGATAAATCTGTAATTTCCTTTGCTTTTACTGAAACACCCCTCTATTCCACGTTACAAATCAACAGTTTCCGAATAAAACCAGAATTAAACGTTAAACATTTCAATTTTCCTAGAAATAATGCGTATTTTAAGTAACTATGTAGAACAAAAATTTTCCGTAAGTTACGCAACTCTTTACGTATACGGTTGGTAGGGGAACCAATAAGAGATTGATGGCATACACACACTAGGCGATCAACGTCAGGTAACGCCCGGTAAGTGTGCAATGCCTTTAACATACAGGTAACGCCTTCACGATCTTGACTGACCAATACTACCAGGGAACGTACCGTAGTCTACGATGACTTATGATAGTCTGTAGCGGTCCACGGTCAGTCTGTAGCGGTCCACGGTAGTTTTATAACTCTGCCCATAAGGTAAACGCTGGGCAACGAAGGAGCCGTTGGTGTAGCGATCATCGAATTTCGCTGGGCAGTAGACAACTTGTGTTCGCTTATCAAGGGCATTCATTTTTTTATCTGCAATTTTCTCCATTTCCGAATTGATCGGATTATGAGATTTATTGGGGGTAAGTAAATCAATAAGGAATAATAACTTGGGAGGCAAATACTTTTCTCAAACGTCTTGGATTAGTAAGGAATTAAAAATTTAATCCTGGTCGCTTTATAATGGCTCTCTCATTCAACATATCCTAAATATCTTCCAGCAACTAAATGGATGATACTTGCCATAAAACCGGCCGAAGAAAATATACTCGCGACACCACGAACGTCTAAAGAATGCAATCTTCACGCAACTACGTCGTCACTTAGAACATTCAGCGGTAAACAGACTTGGTTAACATTCAAAAATATTTCTTTTTCGGGAATCTGTTTTTCTGCATACACTGATATAGCCTGAAACATCAGTGCTGTAAGCTAATCATGAATTTTGCTGTGAGTCGTTATTGCATCCGCGCAATTGTGTAATTCGCGCTGCGTTTCCAGACGCAGATTGCAGTTTTGAAACGTCGAAGTAAAGCTTTGAACTTGCCGATTAGAAGAAACATCATATAACTGATACACAGGTGTGCAGTTTGGCAGTATTACTTCTGTCGTGCAAGTCGGCTGATACTTGTCACCTGTGAAAATGCTGTCATACGTGACGGTATCAGTTTATCCACCCAAAGAACCCAACATCAGACAAAACTTGCTATCGGCAACGTATGGTTTTAAAATTTTCTCAAAATACAAAATTATTTTGGTTCATTTTTCAAGGAAAACTGCGATCTTGGAAAATTTGGAAATTTGTCGTAAGGTCTTATGGGACCAAACTGCTGAGGTCATCGGTCCCTAGGCTTACACACTACATACTCTAACTTAAACTAACTTACGCTAAGGACAACACACACACCCATGCCCGAGGGAGGACTCGAACCTCCGACGGGCGGAGCCGCGTGGACCGAGGCAAGGCGTCTCAGGCCGGGCGGCGGTCTATTAAATTTATAACTTATTTAACTAACACTGTCTTGGTCGCTTTAAAGTTGCTAGTTTTTATTTTTTAGATGAGCGATTTCGATTTTCTGTAAGACCATCATCAGATCCAAATTTCCTGGTGAGAGTAGGAATCTGTGGTGTCGAGCATGTCCGTGTTCTCCATACCTGCACGGACGGTATTTCTCGACGCCAGAGGTTCCTACTGTCGTCAAGGAATGTAGATCTGATGATGGTCTTACAGAAGATCGAAACAGGTCTTCTGAAAAATAAAAACTAACGACTTTAATGCGATGAAGACTGTGTTTGTTAAATAAGTTCTCAAGATAGGTTTCGCAAATTTAATCTGTCAGCTTCCCGGACTTGGAGAAAGTAACGTACAATTTTTCTAACGATACCTCAATGACAATATCATTAGTTTCTTTTAAGCGCCAGAGAACTTTAGGTAACAATTTCATACACGCTGTGACGGAATATAGAGCCCTGTACGGATGCGTTACTTTACGTATACTACCAGCTGCGACAAGGGTTCGTTTTTCTCCCTTATGTGATAGCGTGCGTCGAATACACGTCTTCGCAGCAGTCTTACTCGGAATTGTTTTGATATAGTGAAGCTTAATGTTTTAATTATTTAATAGCGCAAGTATTTTGGGAAATTTATTACCCTACCTTGTTATTATTCCTTATTAATTTACTTATCTTATTAATCCTCCTATTCCTACCAATCTGAAAACCGAAAGAAATACAAATGAAAAAAAAGAATGCACTTGGGAACTGTACACGGGTTCCCCGCTCCCCAGCTAAACGCCTTGGTCTCTACGGCAGTCAAAAAAGTTTCTTTCCTCGATTTCTTTGATAAATGCATTTTCGGAGCCCACATATGATGACAAAAATTTTCAGTTTTCAATTATGTATCGATCTGGTCAATTTTGCGACGATTGTGCGTTGTGAAAATTAGGGCTGTTGAGCCAAATTAACTTCAGAGTTCTTCATTTTAGGTGGTACACAAGCGACCTGCCAAATATGAGCAGAATCGGTTGGTGGTGTCTGACACCTTCCTCTTGTTGGTCATGATTCACGGTGGAGCATCCCTGGCAGTGTACTCAGACCAGGCGATTACTCGTCATTAGCAATATGCGACCAAATGATTCATAGCTTATGCTATGTTCTGCAGGCACGCGACATCTGAACGGGTATCTCGGTTAGAGCAGATGTCATGCGCGGAATCCATGTAAGAGCTGTGAAGTCCACACGAATAAAACATATTCCATCACCTTTCCTCCGCAAGGAATCGTACATTCCAAATACACTGTTTGAGCACTAATGTGCAAGCCATCCTCTCAGCCCCTGTATATCAATGTACACTGAAGAGCTAAAGGAACTGGTACACCGGCCTAAAATCGTGTAGGGCCCCCGAACACCCAGAAGTGACGCAATACGACGTGAAATGGACTCGTCTAATGTTTGGAGTAGTGCTGGAGGGAACTGACACCATGAATCCTGCAGGGCTGTCCATAAATCAGTAAGAGTGCGAGGGAGTAAAGATCTCTTCTGAACAACATGTTGCATGGTACCCCAAATACGCTCAATAATGTTAATGTCTGGGGAGTTTGGTTCAAAATGGTTCAAATGGCTTTAAGCACTATGAGACTAATGTTTGGAGTAGTGCTGGAGGGAACTGACACCATGAATCCTGCAGGGCTGTCCGTAAATCAGTAAGAGTGCAAGGGAGTGAAGAACTCTTCTGAACAGCATGTTGCATGGTACCCCAAATACACTCAATAATGTTAATGTCTGGGGAGTTTGGTTCAAAATGGTTAAAATTGCTCTAAGCACTATGGGACTTAACATCTGAGGTCATCAGTCACTTAGAACTACTTAACCCTAACTAACCTAAGGACATCACACACATCTATGCCCGAGGCAGGATTCGAACCTGCGACGGTAGCAGCAGCACGGTTCCAGAGTGAAGCGCCAAGAACCGCCCGGCGACAGCGGCCGGTCAGGGGGGGGGGGGGGGGGGGGGAGTTTGGTGGCCAGCGAAAGTGTTTAAACTCAGAAGAGTGTTCCTGGGGCCACTCTATAGCAATTCTGGACGTTTGGGGAGTCGCATTGTCCTGCTGGAAGTGCCCAGGTCCGTCAGAATGCACAATGGACCTGAATTGATGCAGATCAGACAGGATGCTTACGTATGCGTCACCTGTCAGAATCGTATCTAGACGTTCTAGTGGTCTCATATCACTCCAATTGCACAAGTCCCACGCCATTACAGAGCCTCCACCAGTTTGAACAGTCCCATGGTGACGTGCAGGGTCCATGAATTCATGAGGTCCATGGATTCCATACCCGTACACGTCCATACGCTCGACACAATTTGAAACGAGACTCGTCCGACTGGGAAACATGTTTCCAATCATCAACAGTCCATTGTCGGTGTTGACAGGCCCATGTGAGGCGTAAAGCTTTGTGTCGTGCAGTCATCAAGGGTACACGAGTGGGTCTTCGGCTACGAAAGCCCATATCGATGATGTTCCTTTGAATGGTTCGCACACTGACACTTGTTGATGACCCAGCACTGAAATCCGCAGCAATTTGCGGAAGGGTTGCACTTCTCTCACGTTGAACGATTATCTTCAATCGTCGTTGGTCCCGTTTTTGCAGGATCTTTTTCTGGCCGTAGCGATGTCGCAGATTCAATGTTTTACTGGGTTCTTGATATTCACGGTATACTTGTGAAATAGTCGTAGGGGAAAATCCCCACTTCATCGCTATCTCGGAGATGCTGTGGCCCATCGCTCGTGCACCGGCTGTAACACCACGCTGAAACTCACTTAAACTTGATAAACTTCCATTTTAGCAGCAGTAACCGATCTAACATCTGCGCCAGATACTTGTCTTATATTGACGTAACGACCGCAGCGCCGTATTCTACCTGTTTACATATTTCTCTATTTGAATACTCATGCCTGTACCAGTTTCTTTGCCGCTTCAGTGCATATACAAGATGATTCAGCTGTCACTACCAAATGTTTTATGCAACCAGCAAAGACTCTAAACACCGCGTGCGAGGTTTCCATATTCTCTCGCTCGTTCCATGGAAACTATTAGTCCTGTAGAAAAAAACGAACAGGAACTTTTTGGAGGAAATATAATGTATTTACAGTTTGTACTGGGCGACGTTTCTGCTAGAAGCCGTAGAATTATTCAAGGAAAACTTACAAAAGTGACCTTCAAACGCGTTTTTCTTGAATAACTCAGGAACCGTGGCCTTCAGCTAAAACGTACGCCAGTACATAATTTTACTACATTAAATTTCCTACAAAAAGTTCCTGTTAATTTTTTCTGTATGAGGAATAGTTTACGTGTAGAGAGCATCAAAATCGGAAAATCTTGCGTGTTTTTCTTTTTTCCTTTTTTATAAGGCTTTGTGCGTTGCATAAAACCCACAAATAGGGGCAGCTGCAACAAATGGTTCAAATGGCTCTGAGCACTATGGAACTTAACTTCTGAGGTCATCAGTCCCCTAGAACTTAGAACTACTTAAACCTAAATAACCTAAGGACATCACACACATCCATGCCCGAGACAGGATTCGAACCTACGACCGTAGAGGTCGTGCAGTTCAAGACTGTAGCGCCTAGAACCGATCGGCCACTTCGGCCGGCGCAGCTGAATGACTTTGTATACATAACTTGACTTGAGCATCGTACACTCCTCTGTGTGGCGACGAATCAAAATATTCGTATCATTACATGCCGAGCTTATGTTGCGTCCCCAATCAACACATCGTCATCCGGATGTGGGATTCGAAAATCTTCCCTCCTTTCGTCCTCTCAGATCACCTAATGCTCTGAAATTAAAATACTCGGTAAACGACAAATCCAAGTTTTAACGAGAAACTTGACCCCCAGCACAGGACGTCCACACGTCCCGCCGTCGCCCTGATGACAGTCGAAACTGTGGGACTGTAGCGTCGCGCCGCCTTGGCGAGTGTATCTCGGCTAGAGGCGTGGGTGGAGTGGAGTGGAGAGCGCGCGTGTTTCACAGTGCACTGCATCGATTTTCCGCGGGCGCCGCTGCGCTCGGTCGACGACAGCACGCGACGCGACGAGGAGCGATGCGATGCGATGCGGCGTGGCGTGGCGTTCCCACCCCCGGCTTTCCCTCCTCCCCAGACGGCCTCCGCGCTTTTGACGCCGAACGTCGCTTTGAGGCGGGCGCCTTTGCACGGAGGTGCATTACCTCGCGCTGCCGGTAAATGGAGCCCGCCAGCAGTTACGCTCGAGTGGCAGTAATAAGCACCGGCCTGCCAGCTCGCAAGAAAGAAGGCTATTTGTACGTACACTGGGCCAAGTGTACCAGGTGGTACGACAGCCGACTCTGGAAACTTCTCGCTCCACGCAGCTGCTGACTACTTGCGAGTCAGCAGGCTGTACTGGACGCGAAATACCCGAGAGAAAGGGAAGTAAGATTGAGTGGGGCTCTTGAAACCCCAACAGGGGCTCCAACCTACATCTACAAACACATACTATTACAGCTACAGTTTTCACTAGCCGTCCGAACACTAATTCACTGAAGAAAAAAATCGTAACACCAAAAATAATTAATGTAGAGTAATGAAATTTCGGGAATACATTTGTCTAGGTAACATATTCATGTGATTAACATTACAAGATCACAGAGCACGGAAAAAGCCATTGCGAATATGAAATGCTGGTACATCAATAACCCGTGTAACCGTCAGGACTTTGAACGCAAGCGTGCAAATCTGCATGCATTCTGTTGTACAGGTGATTGATGTCACTTTGTGGGATGGATTTTCTTGTCTGGTGCACTCGGTTGGTCAATACAGAGATGTGGATGACGCAGAAGTTGTCGTCCGATTATATATCATACCTGCTGGATTAGAGACAGATCTGGTGATTGAGCAGGCCAAGGCAACATGTCGACACCCTGCATAGCACGTTGTGTTACAACGGGGGTACGTGGGCAAGCGTTATCCACTTCGAAAAAAGCCTCTGGAATGTTGTTCATGAATTGCAGCACAACAAGGCGAATAGCAAAATTGGCGTACAGTTTTGCAGTCAGGGTGTGTGGGATAACCATGAGAGTGCATCTGGCGTCATATGATATCGCACCCCAGACCACCACTACAGCTGTAGGCCCAGTATGTGTGGCACGCAGACACGTTGGTTGCAGGCCTTCAATTGGCCTATTCCTAACCAAAACACAGTCATAATTGGCACCGAGTCAGAACCAGTTTTCATCAGAAAAAACATACCTCCAACCTGCCTTCCAAATGGTTCAAATGGCTCTAAGGACTATGGGAGTTAACATCTGAGATCATCAGTCCCGTAGCCTTAGAACTACTTAAACCTAACTAAGGATATCTCACACATCCATGCCCGAGGCAAGAGTCGAACCTGCGACCGTAGCAGCAGCGCGGTTCCAGACCTGCCTTCCAACGAGTTCTCGCTCGACACTGCTGAAGTCGCAAATGGGGTAAAAGGAATACACGCCAGAGGGCATCTGGCTCGGAGCTGTCATTGAAGTAACCGATTATTAACATTTCGTTGTGTCGCTGTGCTACCAACAGCTGCTCAGATTGCTGCTGCGGATGCATTACGATGCGCCAGAGCCATACGCCGAACACGATGGTCTTCCCTCTAGGTAGTGCCACATGACCGGAGACTGTTCTTCTTGCATACATTCCCTTGACCCCCGCTGCCGGCAATCACGCTCAGTGGTTAGATACCTGCCAAGTTTTTCTGCAGTATGGCAGAACGAACATCCAGCTTCTCGCAGCTCTATTACACGATCTCGTTCAAACTCAGTGCGATGTTGATAATGGCGTTTTTGTCACCTTAAAGGCATTCTTGACTACATCAACTCACCACGTCCATGATCAAGGGTAGCTAGTGTTCACAACCGTTACAGTTTGTATTTATAGCAAACCTAATTTGCTCCTCTTAGTGGCGTGAAATCTGAATAGACACCAACTCTCAGATCTAGAAACATGCATATAGACTTTCCTTTATGAGACACAACTCCTTCTCGGTGTTGAAATTTTTTTTCCATTCGTCTACCAATTACACCACTGCATCCCTGTACTGCCTGCACTGTGCCGGTTATGTTGCCATCTTCACGGTTACCTAGGCGGCGGACTTAAATGAACAGGAGGCGTATGGCATAGTTACCGACACTTATGGTGGAACCACTGAACCTACGATATCAACATCCTGAGCCCATCAGTGGCAAAGATACAAGATACATGAAGGATGTATCAGATAGTCAACGGCACTCTCATAATGATCGCTTACTATGCTGTTCTTTCTAAGACAGCATCGGCTCTGGATCTTCTATTTCTTTTTCTGGCCTTCTCTCTGTATCGTAGCGAGCCGGCATATTAATTTGTGGATTTGACAATATTAATGACGGTGGGTGGCCAGATGCCATTCCTGCCGTCACATCTTTACTTATTTTACATCTTAATGACTACCGGTTTGGTTTGAAGAATGTAATTAAGATCACAATTGAGAAATGCAATAAAAACAAGGCCTGAAAGTATAATTTGTGTTTTGTTAAAAAAAAAGCAGGAACCCTTTCTTGCAATTCCTTTCTGCAAACACGATTACTTTGGAGCATTACGTACCAAATGGTGTTTATGGAAGAGGGTTATTACAGTACTTAATTAAATCTTCCTTCATTTATTGCTTCGTTGCTATTTCCTGATTGGTGTACTTGACGTCCTATCAGTACCTCTCACATGTCCAAACGGTTAAATATCTAGGTACTGACCAGATGGGCCTTACCCTACCTGTAAGCGTCAGAGGATGGCTTGAACATTCTAAGCAGTTTGATTATGTGTACAGTAGTGTTAAAATAGTGTAATTGGAGTGTACGACTTCTTGCAGAGTAAAAGTCATGGACTATGTCTTACTCGTGTGGACAGCACAGCTCTTACATGGACTCGGCCTGTCACGTCTGCTCTAACCGAGACACCCAATCTGGTAACGAGTACCTGCAGAACAATGCATAAGCTGCAATTATTTGGTTGCACATTTCTAGTAATGTGTAATCCCCTTCCAGGGACGCGCCACAGTGAAATTTGGCTAACAAGCGGAAGGTCTCAGACACGAGTAACCGATTCGGCTCATACACGGCAGATCGCTTGAGTGCAATCTAAAACGGAACGTTCTAAAATATTTTGGCTCGACCCCCCCCCCCCCCACCGCCCCCCCTCCCCCCGTTTTTGAGGAAACCACTCCTGAGGTTCAAGACGCACAATGACTCAAAATTGAGGAGATCAATAGATAACTGATAATTGAGCATGCAAGCCCCATTAATGATGTGCCAACACTACAGGATCGCATCACAATGCCTTACAGCATATCCGTGAACGATCTGGAGTTTTTCAGAGAGTGCATGTTTGCCTAAGACGTCAGACAAAAGCATACCTCACTATAAACACACACCATTTTGAGTACCTTCTTTAGCGATTGTCATCCAGAGCAAGTCATTTGTAATAGCTAGCAGATTAATAAGCAGATCTGCTGTTTCACAGTAACAAAGTAATACATTGTCGTTTGTTTATTCATTGTTTTACTGCTTACCATAGTTCGTTCCTAAAAGCAGAGAGTAGAAGCGTTTCACAGTAGCGGAGATGTAGAAGTACTCATAGCTCTTAAGATATGCATTTTACGGTCCACGTTTACTAGACATTTTCCTTGTTTTAGTCCATACTACCACATCCCAAAATATGAATTACCTTTTTTTAACAGCTTGTATATATTATTTTAAACAAACATTGACGTGAGGGAGGAAGGTAACAGAGGAAAAGCGCATTGGGTGTACGCAGTTGTTGGTTGCGTGTCGTGCGGAAGTTCGTTCAACGTTCACGTCTTCGGACATGAAGTGAGAGCGAAGCTGTTGCGATCAAACTCGGCGTAGAGGACAATGTCGGTCACGGGCCTCGTGTAAAACCGACTTTACAAGAAAACTTAACACAGACAAATTATTCTGGTTTTCTTAAGGGTGAACCACGCCAAGCAGACCAGTGGGATTAGCAATGTTACAGAAGATTCCTGAAGGTAACCAGTTGTTATCGTGATGGAACGCGAGATCACGTCTAGGCGGACTGTGTTAGGAAGGAGACGCGTAGTGCGACCGCCTCCGAGAAGGATGGATCCGTGTTTCCGAAGCTGGGCCGTGCGCCACGAGGCCGCTGTCGCCACAGCTAGACAGCCAAGCACAACATAACCCCGGTGCAATCGTTTCTTCGATTTCTCCCACACTCAACAGAATTCTGCTCGCGCCTAAAGTCGTTGAAAATGTAGGGTGATCAAAAAGAAAGTACGGATTTCAATTGTTTATTACAGACAAACTACAAAGACAGAAACACATTGCACGTGTCACTGGACAGAGAAAGGTTCAAAGTTTTGACACAACTGTGTCGCTGTTTGTTTGTAGCGAGATGGCGACCACAGCAGAAAAGAAACCATTTTCTGTGTTGGAATTTACGCGAAGTCAATCCGTTGTTCAAATTCTACGTGCATTCCGCGGTCGATTCAGCATGAAGAGGCTTCTACCTACCAGATTTATGACTGGCATGCAAAATTCTTGGCAGCTGGTTGCACACACAAAGGGCAGGGAACTGGTCTGTCACGCACGTCTGATGAAAATTTCGAGGGTATCCGAGATTCGTTCACTCGGATCCCTCGGAAGTACACAAGACGAGCAAGCCAGGAACTTCAACTTCCTCAAACAACCGTATGAGGCGTTCTGAAATGACGCCCGTATGCGCAGCCTTACAAGTTGCAAACACTGAAGCAACTGAGTCTCGTCGACCATAACAGAAATTACGAATTTTGTGTGTGTGAATTTGTAAGGGACCAAACTGCTGAGTTCATCGGTTCCCAGACTTATACACTAATTAAACTAACTTAACCCTTCGGTGGGCGCGCCTGTGGCAAATAGCCGCAAGATTTAGTTTTCCGTCAGTATCACAGATAGCGTTGCAGTTGCGTCCACGTCCGGACACGTATTTGTTGTTCTCAACGGATGTCACCACTTTACTACATTTGCGCTATTCATGCTTTTAACAGTTTGGTCACTATTATTGTTTGAAACGTGACTGTTGCGTTTGCGGTGTGTTTACCGCTACGTGCCTTGTGCTGTAAGTATTTTCTGTACTTGTGTTTTACTTTCGCCTCAAGGCAATCTTTCATTTTAGTATATAACGAATATTCGAATCGAATCAAAGTTCCCATATGCAATTTTCATTACTTTTTACTGTCTTGGGTATTGATTTGCTACAATACATTACTTTTACAAAAACATGTGTTTCAACAGGTCTCATAAAAGCGTTGAAATGGAGAAAAAGAAGGCATTTGACAGGGGCCGTCTAATTGTACGTCCTGAATACTATGAGAAAGAACTGCGAGAATTGTCATGTGAATCTGAGTCGGAAGAGGAAGTTATTGAAGAAGAAAACCACCGCAGTGACTCCGAACAACAACAGAGCAAATAGCTGACCACCTGGTTGAAGAGGGGAGACAACAAAAAGAGGACTACCAATTTTACGTAGGAAAAGATAAAGAAACTATTTGGATAAGTGAACCGCTTCCTTATTCCCATAAAACCAAGGCCAAGAACGTCCTAAAAGTTTTGCCAGGTCCAAAAGCAAGTGCTGAAATTACGGAAAAAGAAATTGATGCATTTTTTTACTGATAGGATGTTTACTTTTCCTTAGGTTAAAAATGTAAAACTAATTGCGGTGCAAAAGCCGCAGCACGCCCACTCATGGAAGTATGAAAGCCGCGGCCACCGGAGGGTTGAACTGACTTACGCTAAGAAGAACACACATACAACCATGCCCGAGGGAGGACTCGAACCTCCGGCGGGAGGGGCCGCGCAGATCGTGACGTGGCGCCTCTAACCGCGCGGCCACTCCCCGCGGCTACGAATTTTGCATTTCAATTATAGGGCAGAGGACAATTCTTCCGAATTATTCATCTTTTCCTACGAATCAACATATCTTTTCGGACGAATGTATCAGGTAAACTAAACCGCCGTAAAGTATGTATTTGGAGGTGAAAAAATCGTGGCGTCGTCGTTGAACATGAATGTGATTCACTGAAACTGAGTGTGTTTTGTGCCGTTTCTGTTCACAAAATTTAAGGACTTTTTTTGCGAAAGAAACTGTGACAGCAGTGTCATACCTGGGCGTGCTGCAAATTTGGTTTATTGCTCAACTGCATGAAAATGCCAATGGTTTCATTTTTATGCATGTCGGCGCCCCGCCTCGCTTTCACCTTGAGGTGGGGCGTTATCTTGCGATTTTTTTCTGTGAGGGTGACAAAAGACAGAGTCTTTGTTCACTTATGGCAGCTACTCTTCAAGATCTGAAAAATCGAATTGCCAAAGGTGAGTATTCAATAATCGGGGACCTGTTGATTTTCGTGTAGAATAAAATGGACTATAGGTTCGATGTTTGTCGAGCAACGCATGGTGCTCATGTTGAAACTATATCTGTGCGAACATAAAACTTTGAACCTTCCGCTATCCAGTGACAGGCGCAATGTACACTCATGCTCATAAATTAAGCATAATGCTGGTACAGGGCGAAACAGCGCTCTGGTGGGCGGTTTGCGGGTTTAAATCGCCTCGGGGTATGACCATGCGTTGCATTTGACCTGTGGTCGTCGCAAGGTAGCGCTAGCAGCAGTCCATATACGCAGAGGTGTGTCGGTGCATGTCAGAGTACGGTGCAGCGAGTAAATGTGCAGACGTTTTCAGGCGTGCTAATGGAGAATGGCTCAAAGAACACATATTGACGGCGCTATGAGGGGTAGAATACTAGGGCGACTGGAGGCTGGTCAAACACAGCAGTTCGTAGCACGGGCTTCCGTGTGCCACAAAGTGTGATCTCAAGATTATGGCAAAGATTCCAGCAGACAGGAAAGGTGTCCAGGCGCTGCAGTACAGGACATTCACAGTGTACATCACCACAAGAAGACCGATATCTCACCGTCAGTGCCCGCAGACAGTCACAGAGTACTGTAAGTAGCCTTGCTCGGGACCTTACCGCAGCCACTGGAACAGTTGTCTCCAGATACACAGCCTACAGACGACTGAACAGACACGGTTTATTCGCCCACAGACCTGCAAGGTGCATTCCACTGATCCCTGTCCACAGGAGAGCCCGTAAAGCCTGGTGTCAAGAACACAGTACATGATCATTGGAACAGTGGTCCCAGATTATGTTCACGGACGAGTCCAGATATAGTCTGAACAGTGATTCTCGCCGGGTTTTCATCTGGTGTGAACCAGGAACCAGATACTAATCCCTTAGTGTCCTTGAAAGGGACCTGCATGGAGGTCGTGGTTTGATGGTGTGGGGTGGCATTATGATTGGTGCACGTACACCTATGCATGTCTTTGGCAGATCCTGATGGATGATAACGCACGGCCCCACCGAGCTGCCATCGTGGAGGAGTACCTTGAAACAGAAGATATCAGGCGAATGGAGTGGCCTGCCTGTTCTCCAGACCTAAACCCCATCGAACACGTCTGGGATGCTCTCGGTCGACGTATCGCTGCACGTCTTCAAACCCCTACGACATTTCAGGAGCTCCAACAGGCATTGGAGCAAGAATGGGAGGCTATACCCCAGCAGCTGCTCGACCACCTGATCCACAGTATGCCAACCCGTTTTGCGGCCTGTGTACGTCTGCATGGTGATCATATCGGGGTACATACGCAGGAAACAGTGGCATTTTGTAGCACATGTGTTTCAGGACGGTTTTCTCAACTTATCACCAACACCGTCGATTTACAGATCTCTGTCGTGTGTGTTCCCTATGTGCCTATGCTATTAGCGCCAGTTTTGTGTAGTGCGACCTTGTGTGGCACTTGTGTGGCACCACATTCTGCAATTATCCTTACTTTATGAGCATGAGTGTATTTCTGTCTTTCACAGTTTGTCCGTAATAAACAACTGACATCTGTTCTTTCTTTGTGAATGACTCTGTATATGCAGTCTTTACGGGGTAGTTCCGCGTTAGATCCTACCGACTGCCAATCGCGTCATCGGATACGGTATGGAGGGGCATGGAACAACCACGCCTCTCTGCCGGCCGTTGTCTGTTTTCTTGACCTCGAAACGGCTACTAATCAGTCGATCAGATTCTCAGCGAGGGCAGCCCGTGACAGTTCTCCCACAGTGGAAAAATTCCTGTCAGTACCGGGAATCGAAAGGGAATCCCCCGCATCGCCATTAACCACGCTGACCGCTCAGCTGTGGACAGTTTTATCGGGAGTTCTGTCTTAATATTCTTTCATAGAACATCAGCCAAAATAACAGATTGTATGTTGCCACGTCCACTCATCTTGCAACTCTGGAATGGGTCCACGATCGTAATATTGCTCTCCAACCCTGCAAGTGGGGTCGAACCGATGTTCTTTGATCCAGGGCATTTCTATTTCGCTTAATACGCGCGTTTACTCTTTTAGAGGAATCTTTGAGTAACATGTAACTGGTAACCGTATTTTATTCAATTACTTCAGCCAGCCATAATAAAGACACAGTTGGTAAAAGTAATAAATAATCCACGCGCAATTTCTTAATCTCAGGTGGAGGTCGACAGAGGGGTAGGGCTGCTACCACGAGCTAGACTGGAATAAGACTGCGGGACGAAGCAATCGCATTTTTTTAAGTACCATCCCAGCGTTCATCCAGTGGCGTAAAAATGGTACGGCAGCTGCGGCGCGAGATCTGGGCGCCGTTTCCGTGCGCGCGCACTTTTGCGACGACGATAAAAATAAGAAAGGGCAAAAGAACGGCGGAGGAGTGAGGCCGAAGGAGGAAAACGAATGAGAAGAAGGACTAGAAAGAGAAGGTTTGGAGGACACTAAAATGGGAAAGGGACAAATAATTGTCGAGGAGATTCCGAAAGGACTGTGTTGAGCATACTTCCATACCACTTCCATGTCCCTGGTACGGAAAAAATTGTTTCTTGTTTTCGTCTGTTCGATAGTGCAACACTCGTTGTGTGTGAGCCAACGGAGTGACAGTGTAAAATGCATAAATTGCATTTATTGTTTTGTTCGTTGCCGGTGTGCATTGATCGGCAACGAAGCAATGAAACTGGAATCGCGTTAGCGTTGCAAACGATGCGACTCTCTTTGTCTGTTATTCTATATTTCAGGCTGTAAAAGAGTATTATTAAATTGTGTACCTTTTACTTCGCTGTAAATCTGCGTTGATCTCAATAAACGAATAAACAGACTAAGCAGCGATTAGTATTAAACAAAAAATGGAATGATGTGGTAGCACTGGGTGTAGAGCAGCAAAGTCGATATTTGCCGTGGGCGCAGTTACCCCACCTACGTTACACCATTCGTCGGACATGATTTAGTGAAATCAAAGCATACATAAACGAGGACGTCCCAACAAGCGTTTAACTACCCTCCTTCCCTCCTATCCTCCAGAACACTAATCATATTCTCTCCCTCCCCCGTCTTCTCTCTCTCTCTCTCTCTCGCTCTCGTTGTGTGTGTGTGTGTGTGTGTGTGTGTGTGTGTGTGTGTGTGTGTGAATCGCCTCTGGCGCACGTAACGTGGTAAGCACTAGTTACAAGCTAATGAGGCTGCAATAAAAACCAGGGACGCCTTTTCTGCTAGAAATAAGTCACCAGCAGATTTTAATGTTGTATCTCCACTTTAGACTATATGTCGTACCCGGAACCTCGCCCTTCTTCATTGTCGGTGCACAGTTTCAATCTGTTAGTTTCAACAAAAAAGCTCACAGTCCTCTACAGGGTGAATGATTCATTCTGGTAATGCATCCACTTTACCGAAGACAAACTTACTTGCCTCTTTAAGAAATGAAAAAGAAATAAGAGTCTGATGCAGTTATTTCATAAAATATGCTTGAAGGAGGTTATCTATTGGATGTAACAGAATCAGATGGATACAGCTTCGATTAGAGTGGACTTCAAATCCCTGTTCATCGCTCCTCATTTAGGTTTTCCACAGTTCCTCTCGAGTCTATAACTGTCGAGGTATAAAGGGTGATTCAGATGCCCCTACTGCTGTCGTTTTATGCAACATGCAGTGTTATAACTGACCCTCAAAAACCATACGCGAGATTTTCATATTCTCTCGCTCGCTGCCTCCAAACTAATAGTCCTACAAAAAAAATGAACAGGACCTTTAATGAAATTAAATTTTGTACTGATAAACGTTTCCGCTGTAGGCCATGGTTTACGAGTTATGCAAGAAAACCCTGCAAAAGTGACCTTCAAACGTTGCTCCGTCCCCACGCTCATCCCTCACCAGGCAAGATTTCTAGTTACGTACGTCGTTCGTGGCACTCCCTCCAACCACTGTACAAAAATTCTCGACTACACGAAGTACTCCCGATATTGGACCTTATTTGATCTCTTATTAATGGCCCTTTTACGCCACAATCATAGTCGGCCATTTCGTTAACATTATTAATTTAAACTTTCCAGTGAGAGTAATGAAAGAAAAACAATTTTTCTAAACATTACGTTAAAACTAATTACATTGACAATTCAGCTCAAACTTAACCCTCACAAAGAAAATGTTCAAATGTGTGTGAAATCTTATGGGACTTAACTGCTAAGGTCATCAGTCCCTAAGCTTACACACTACTTAACCTAAATTATCGAACCTTCGCCGGGACCAGCCGCACAGTCCATGAGTGCAGCGCCCTAGACCGCTCGGCTAATCCCGCACGGCTAACCCTCCCAAGCACTGTAGTTACGTAGTCAGAAGGCCTGACGAATACAGCGATGTAATTGTTTATTTTATGCTGCTAAAATTCACGAAATCTACACAGTTGTCTATTTTTGAGTTTTTAAGCACTCGACTAATCCTTTGAAGTAATAAGACTAGTCAACGAAGACCATAAAAGGTCGAATGTGCAAATAATTCGTGCAGATGCAGGAGAGAGTGCCATGAACACAAAAGGTGGGGCTGAGTGTGGGTGAGTTTGAATGTCACTTTCGTATGGTTTTCTTGAATAACTTAAAAACTATAGCCTCTAGTGAAGATGTATCCCAGTACACATTTAACTACATTAAATTTCTTCAAAAACGTCCTGCCTTTTTTTCTGCGGGACTTATTGTTTGAGTGTGGCGAATGAAATAATATGAAAATATCTCGCCTGGTTTATGAACGCAAAGTATTACTTTGCGGTTTGCATAAAATGACAGCAGTAGGGGCAGATGTGTAAGAAGCAGTCAAATGAAAACGAGACAGATAGAAAAAGTAAGTAAACAGCTAATTATTTCAAAAGTAATCACCGCAACTGTTAAAACATTTATCGTACTGTGAAACAAGACATTCAATACCCTCATGGCCAATTTTTTGGTGCCTATGGAGCCATCATTGTACTCAGACATGTACCTCCTCATCCGAAGCAAATCGACAGCGACAAGTGTCTTTCTTCAGGGTTCCAAAAATATGAAAATCGCATGAGCAGAGATCAGAACTGCATTGAGGATGTGTAAGGGCTTCCCAGCGAAACATCCTTAGCATAGCCGATACAACCTGCCAACGTAATACTGGACCACATGCTACTAAGACTGTTTCATGTACGCTTCATAAATTTCACAGCGAAGCCCTTAAACATCCTCCACACAATGCCAATCTCTCCCCATGAGATTTACGTATTTTTGGAGTCCTGAAGAGAGACATTCGTGACTGTCAATTTGCTTCGGACGAAGATGTGCACGCCTGTGTACGATGGTGGCTCCGTTGAAACCGCAAACATTTTTTTATGAAGGACTGACTGTCTTCTCTCGTCGCGCGATAAATGTATTAACAGGTATAGCAATTGCTTACGAAACATTAAACAGTTCACTTACTTTTTTCAGTCCTTCTCGTTTTCAGTTGATCGACCCGTATATGTGCTGGCATCCGATTTCATCCAATTTCGTTGCTTTATTTTCACAGTCGGTAACAATAACACACACGTATTGCTCATAACTAATCGAAACGATACTCTCTTGCTGGATAGCAGAAAAATCATGTGAAACAGCAGCAACTGTTAAATTACTAGAAGTATGCATCATCGATTTAATGTGCATTAGAGCGTAATGAGATCCTCTTCTAATTACAGTGGCAGACGCTACAAGCGTTAAAATCCAGAGCTCATACGTTCCAACAACCAAGGAACATATTAACTCCTCCCACATATTTCTTGTGAAATGAGAATGACTGTAAAATCGATGAATACGGAGGCTTATCGTCAGTTGTCCCCCTTCATCGTTAGCGAACGGAGCAGGGAGTGGAGAAAACGATAGTGATAAACGATGTAGCCACCATCAGATACAGTACTGTAGCTTTCTGTGTACAGACGAAAAACCAAAACTACACTCTACAATCACACATCGTCATGACATATTTCTGTACATGATACGTCATCGAGAGGGTGGATGGAGGCAACACCCATCACCAACGTCATCTTCAAGACCGTACTGGGGCATCCCTGCTTAGTCTGTGACGCGTATTGCATGCTAATTTGAATGCCCGTTAGAGTGCTAGGTCGTTATAACTCTCTTCAAAGTGAGTCCCAAAAGAAAGATCGAAGCACACATTCTTCTCATGATCATAAAGCATCCGATAGATTCCGAAATGTTTTCTCTCTCGGAATAAACTTTTCATCCACAATTCCAGATATTGCTGGACGTTTGTAGCTTACCAAAACACGCACAGCCCGCCGCTGTGACCGAGCGCTTCTAGGCGCTTCAGTCCGGACCCGCGCTGCTGCTACGGTCGCAGGTTCGAATCCTGCCTCGGGCGTGGATGTGTGTGATGTCCTTAGGTTAGTTAAAGTAATTCTAAGTTCTGGGGGACTGATGATCTCAGATGTTAAGTCCCATAGTGCTCAGAGCCAAAACACGCACATCGTGGAATAAAGTCAATCCGCGCAGAATCATGATGCCGAGTTTTTTCCCCCATACTACAGACAACAAGGTTGATGTTAGGTTTACTAACAACACATTTAATTTCAGAGGGCTAGAAAATCCACATTGTAATCCATGCGTGATTTTCAGATCATGGTAAAAGGTTGTCAGTTTTCCTTCGAATGCTGACAAATGGTTCAAATGCGTCTGAGCACTACGGGACTTAACTTCTGAGGTCATCAGTCCCGTAGAACTTAGAACTACTTAAACCTAACTAACATAAGGACACCACACACATCCATGCCCGAGGCAGGATTCGAACCTGCGACCGTAGCGGTCGCGCGGTTCCAGACTATCGCGCCTAGAACCGCTCGGCCACACCGGCCGGCGAATGCTGACAGATTTCACAGTCTCTACCTCGTTTGCTACATGATGCATCGGACGCTGATTCACACGCCATCACGCCATCGGTCCTTAAAACGGGCCTCCAAGGGTCGACGATTCCTGTCGGACGGGGACGTGCACCAGGTAGTTACGGACTTTTTCTCGCAGCAGGACACGGTGTTTTATCAAACGGATATCTTCAACCTGGTGCGTCGATGGAATGATTACCTCAATGCCCACAACGATTTTGCCTGATTAGCATACGGATTCTGGACCGTATGGCCTTCGAACGGAAACTTTATGACCACCCCGTTTACACTGAGGTGACAAGTCACATATACAAATGGCAGACGTAATGCGTACACAAGATATAAAAGGGCAGTACATTGGCAGAGCTGTCATTTGTAATCGGGTGATTCATATGAAAAGGTTTCTGGTGTGATTATGGTCGCATGACAGGAATTAACATACTTTAACCGCGAAACATTAGTTGGAGCTAGACGCATGGGACATTTCATTTCGAAATGGCTAGGGAATTCTGTATTCCGAGATCCACAGTGTCAAGAGTGTGCCGAGAATACCAGGTTTCAGGCATTACCTGTCATCACGGACAACGCAGTGGCCTTCAATTAATGATCAATAGCAGCGGCGTCTGCGTCGAGTTGTCAGTGCTAACAGACAAGCAACACTGCTTGAAATAACCGCACAAATCAATGTGGTGCGTATCCTTTAGAGCAATGCTGCGAAGTTTGGTGTTAATGGACTATGGCAGCAGACGACCGACGCGAGTGCCTTTCCTAACAACACGACATCGCCTTCAGTGCCTCTCCTGGACTCGTGACAATATCGATTGGAAGCTAAATGACTGAAAAACTGTGTGGCCTAGTTAGGTGAGTCCCAATTTCAGCTGGTAAGAGCTGCGGTAGAATCTGAGTGTAGGGCAGACCCCACGAAGCCCTTACTGTAAACTAGGCACTGAGCAAGCTGGTGGTGGCTCCATAATGGTGTGGGCTGTGTTTACATGGAATGGACTGGGTCCCCTGGTCCAACCGAACCGATCATTGACTGGAAATGGTTATGTTCCGCTACTTGGAGACTGTTTTCTGCCAACCATGGTCTCCATGTTTTCAAACAACGATGGAATTTTTATGGATGACAATGCTCCACTTCACCGGACCACAGTTGTTCGCGACATGTTTGAAGAACACTCTGAACAGTTCGAGTGAAAGACGTGGCCAGCCAGATCGCCCGACATGAGTCACATAGAAAATTTATGGGATGTAATCTAGAGGTCAGTTCGTATACTAACTCCTGCACGGGCAACACTTTCCTATTTATGGACAGCTTAAGAGCAGCATCGCTCAAAATTTCTGTAAGGGACTTCCAACGACTTGTTCACTCCATGCCACGTCGAATTACTGCACTACGCCAGGCAAAAAGAGGTCCGAAACGATATTAAGAGGCATCCCATTAATATTGTCACCACCGAGTATGTCCCGCTTACTTCGTGGAATATTGGTTTTTGTTCGTCCCGTTTTATCATTCACGCTTTAATGAGTCAAAATGCGTCTTTTACAATAGCACTGCGTATTTTTTATCACTCTCAAGCATTTGGTCAGCGCGCTTTTTAATGGGACAATATTTCTCGAGTATGAAATCCTTTCTTGTTGGTCTAAAACTTCGATAATTACTTTACTCGCACAGTGTAACAACTATCCTATTTTTTTCCTTGCTCGTCGTCGAATCGATGAGCAGAAGTTTTACTATTACTTTAGAATTATGATGAAGGAGGTGACTTTTCAGACTTTCCCGCTTCTCGGGTTTGCCGCCGGATAATATTGCGCAAAACCCCAATGTTTCATCGATACAACTGTTCGACACAGTTGTATCGCTGTGGTGTCGCAGCACAGTAATGGATTCTCAAAACACTGTATCCATTGCATTTTGCTAATCTCCTTGTGTCGTAACATTTCTACCTGAAACGTCATCGTAGGTGAGGAGGGCGGAGTTACGTCCCGATGCGTTACTTGCTGCCTTCTGTTCCCACAATGCTCGCCTTCTTAGGACAAGTCAAATGCAATTCAAGTGACAGTTTACAAGCTAGATGCCAACAATTATAGGATCGATCCATCTGTTTGCTTACTTCCTGCATACACCAAAAAAACGCTCACAAATTATATCATATTTGGCAAAAATTGCCTATAAATTCCCACTGAAGTGACTATGCGTTTCAAATAGATGTTCTTTGATTTATCAGTGCTAAGTTTTGTATTGTTGAAATGGGCCTCAATCCAAAGACTGGTTTGGTCCATGTTTCCACGCCAGTCTATAGTGAGAACCATCTTCATTTCACTAGTGTACACTGGGAAGCATTTTCATCTCCGTGTAACTATTCAAACTACCTCCATTTGAACCTGCTTTCTGTAGTGAAGCCTTGTTTTTCCTATATAGTTTTACCCCCCTTTCCTCCCCACCTGCAACCCCTCCACCCCTTGCAGACCATTCCTTCCATTACTAAATCGACCATTTCTCGACGCAACAGGGTGTGTCCTATCAACTAACCCCTTCTTTTAGTCAGGTTGTTGCACCATAAATTTATTTCTCCTCATTTCGATTCAGTGCCTTTCCATTAAGCATCCATTAAGTATCGGATCGCTTCTAATATTCAAAACTGTTTACCGTTAATCTTTTTCTGTTCGAGGATATATTCCGGACAAATCCTTTTAAGAAAAGATTTTCTCACATTTGAATTTATATTAGACTTTAAAATATTTTAGATAAATGAAAAAAATTGAGGTCAGATGTCCAATGAGTCATCTTTATGGTTCCATGCATCAAACGGTAAAAACGGATCCCTTATAGGTATCAATTTGTTTCCCTCTTTCTGTCCGTCTGTTAAGACACATTTCTCTCAGTAGCGGGTAGAGGTAAAGGTCCCTTTGCAATATAAAAAAGTTGCTTCTAAGTCAATGCAACCAAAATACACTTTTTCTCAAGAATGGGTAGAGATATAAAGCTGAAATTTACGTCAAATACTAAGGTCTATCGTCCCTTGTCAGTGTAAAAACTTTAAGCTTCAGAAGTCAAAAGATAAGCCCATTTATGTTACATATTCTGATATTTGCAAACTCACTCTTCAAAACATATAGATGAAAGTAATTTCCGACTGGGCTCGAAATGGAAATCGTGGGGAAAAATCCGATGAAGCTTAGCACAGATATGTTGGGCAGTGTCTCTAGTAGGCCCATCGATCACATCGCGTCGCTCTTTTCAGTTCTGAGCGCACAGTGAGCACGTAAAGACGCCTAGAAAACAGTGTCACCCGCCAAATGTGAGGGCCTGGTGAGAGATTTCGCCTGATGCCATGCAGCCCACATTACTGTCATGCATTTCCTTCTTCAGGACAATTCTCGGACGCAATCTGCAGGGGCAATGAAGATGCTCCTGCAGCATTTTCGATGGGAGGTGTTTTCTCACCCACAATACAGCCCGTAACTGGCTCCCCTTGAGTTTCATTGCTGCTCACGTGAACCGCTGGCTATGAAGACAACCTTTCGACGCAGACAACGAGCTGCAGATCACCGTAGAGAAGTGGCGGAAAGCACAGGCGGCTGCCTTCTGTGACGAGGGTATTGGAAAGCTGGTACAATACTACGACAAATGTCTAAGCGACTATGTAGAAAAGTAGCTGAAAGGCGTAGCTAACTGCTGCAAATAAAATATTTTTGATTTTAACAGCGTTCTCGCTTCCCACGCCCGGGTTCCCGGGTTCGATTCCCGGCGGGGTCAGGGATTTTCTTTGCCTCGCGATGACTGGGTGTTGCGTGATGTCCTTAGGTTAGTTAGGTTTAAGTAGTTCTCAGTTCTAGGGGACTGATGACCATAGATGTTAAGTCCCATAGTGCTCAGAGCCATTTTTTTTATTTTAACAGTGGTTTCCATTTCGCGACTGATCGGACCTACTTTCCGAAAAGACCTCGCACATAATTAAGTTTGTACAGAACTATCATTGGGCGAGTCCTACTCACAGCTTTCCGTTTTCTTTTTATTTCGCTAGAAATTAATACGAGGTTTTTATTTATGTCCAAATAGTAGTTTATAAGAAAAATATGAAGTTGCACAGTGGCTCGCAAAGCACGTTAAATTGTTATGTGACGCATAACGAGCTAGTTGTCTGGGTTTTAAACTATGGGGGAGGCAAGGGAGCTGCAACACCAGTAGAAGTTGGCCTTGTAAAGCGCTGCAGAGCTCGGATCAATCTTCGAGGCTGTGACAGGTTGACTTAATTAAAAAATGACAGGTAGCCAGCCGTGAGGGCCGCGCTAATTTGGATTGATACACATCCGCCTGCAGCCGGTGTGATGAAATTCTCGTGTGCACAGGGCGCAAATTACTGGCGCACCTGTCGATAAGAATGAGCGGTTCCGTCGGTACCGGTCCGTAATGGAGGCCTGCGCGCCGCTAATTTGTCTCCACTGAGCCGGAAAACTCGTCGCGTTGGCAGGCGGGGGCGGCGACAGGCGGGGGTCAGGCAGGATCCGCCACCTCTGCCGACCGATGCTGCCAGAGAACGGATATCGGGTTGTTGACAACGCAACGGGAAACGTCACCGCTTGCACCATGTGCTTTTAGCCTGAAGATGACCAGTGGCTGGTCTAAAGCGATTAAGGCATTATGAAAAGCTCGTGCGTCTGTGTCTTAAAAGAAAATTAAAAAATAAAACTACAGGAGATATTTACGACGACCTGTCATTGAGTCACTGCGTTAAGAATCGACACCATTTGCAAAACAATATCAATAATTTTTTTTCCACGATGAACATGATAATGGACGAGCGCCGGCTGCAGGGACCCAAACGCCACGGAGAACCTTGAAATAAAAGTTGGAATGTATAATTTACACACGTTGCTGAGGTGATCTAATATTGTATTTATAATATCAGAGGCAAGATCGCTTCGTCTGGAACAGTTTATTTCACGACCAGTTTCGACAATAAATAGATGTCATCCTCAGATTCTCCCAGAAATATAAGTACAGTAAAGTCGACATAGTGAGAACATGCTCCAATTATAATAATACAGCTCCACACTGGTTTGTCGAACATATAAAATTCATAAATAAAATATCCACATCACTGATAAGTACAGGAGTGACAAAGGTATATCAGTAAAGACGATATTTCTAATATTATAAAGCTGGAGTGGTTGTTACCGTGTCAGCTCGAGGTAAACATTCCAGAGTTTCATCATTGTACTACACTGGCAATCGTACTGCTAAAAAACTGAAGTCAGAGAGCAACTTTCTCGACATGTTAGGTGTAGGAAGACTTAAGTTAAAATGAACAGAAGATCACAGCGCAGCAAAACAGCCAAGACTGCTGCAGACTCTGCCATGCGAGTAGCACGTGTCGCACACCACCTGACGTCACTAGCTGTCATATTCACTGGCGACAAACGCTACTTCCGCCCACGCACGCCGCAAGAGCTTGATGATGTGCTGTCAGTGTTACCGCTAACATAGGCAATGTTTCGATGTGACAACAGGACGACAGTGCCCCTCCAGGTAGATAAACTGCTGCAAAGGACGAAACGGGATCACTGCAGGTAGTCCGTTCCTAAATGCTGTCTGCCGAAAGACATGTTGACAATAGATATCGCGCGGACTTCAGGCGCAGCCTCCCTGCCTTCCGAGTGGTTCGTTTAACTAGAGCGGAGAAGAGAAGGTGCTATAATAATTTTTGCACATACGTATCTATCGTATAGTCAATCGAGTCGCTTAGAGAATGATCTTGACCAACAATTATTATGATAAGCATGCACTCTATAAAGAAATGAAGAGGAAAACATACAAGAAAGTTTCTCCGCACCTTAATCGTCGTATGAGTTAAGGATATGGAAACTTCAACCTGATGGTGGTCACCTACCATAGTGGACGAAACGCTGGAGTGTTTTACACCATGATAATACTGCAGCGGAATGTAGATGTCGAAGTCCCAGCTTAAACTACTTTACAAGGTTGACGTAAAAACTGGTCGAAGTCGATGAACAAAACATCAACTTTTACGGCAGTTTCTAAAATAGTTTAAAACAGTTATCCACTGCAGGTAGAAGGACTACAGCATATTGGACGTATTGGTTGTATAATCCTGCATAATATAGCGCCGCTGCAGTAGCTATGGTGACCCAACCAAGGAGAAATGAAACTGAAAGGGATGTAATAATCGTCTTTGAAACCGTGACAAGTGCCGGAATACGTAATTGTTACCCATTTGTTTAGAGCTAAGATGCTGACAAGAGCCCAGATAATGCAGTGTCTGCGTTGAAGGTATATACATAAAACGTCGATCACCAAGCGCGCGCGCAGGTTCAAAAATTTTGACAGGTGGTATTTTAATTTCGAATGGTGCTCACACGTGACTCCTACAGTCACTGTAGGCAGCGGTAAGCTAGTGTGTCGTGCTGCTTGCGCCGTCGTTCTCACTGCAGAGAATGCTGTACTCGGAGCCACACGTTGGCCCGCGTCCCGCACGTGAACGCGCTAGCTGACAGCTGGGAGGCGGAGCGAGGAGCGCAGCAGCGGGCAGAAGCCAAACAGTTGACGGCTGCGTGTTACCTGCAATGGCGAGCACGAGCGGTATCCAGGTATCCATGTCTGCGTGTGTGGCGGGCGCGGGTCGTCGCAGCCCGCCGCGGGCCCAGCAGTCGCAGTCGGCTGTGGAACAGAACAGAACAGAGTGCGGAGCGGGGCGTTCAGCACGTAGCGAGGGTGCGCGCTCACATGCCGGCGGAGCGCAGGTCGGCGCTGATTCCCAGAGCGGCCGCTGGCGCCACACTGCCCGTATTGACCAGGCGGCGCGCCGTGCGCGCGCACCCGCCCTCCCCTCTCCCCGGACCCCTCCTGCCATCGCTAGATCACCACCTCCCACTCGCGCACGGCAGCCAACTTAGGCGCCCGAAAGAAGCGGCGCGCTAGACGACCCGCGGCTGCGAAACGGAATTTTCCTCTATTTCGCCCCATCCCCGAGGATTGTCCTACGGCTCTCCGTGGACGGCTGCTGTCAATACACCCCCCACTCGTCCCACAAATCAGATACGGACCCAGCATTGATTCTGGCAGGAGGGGGAAAGGAGGGGTGGCTAAGTTTCCTACTATCCCCCCCCCCCCAACACCCCCAAAAAATTTAACTTGCCATCGTTCCCTGTTAAATGTGTCCTTATATGCCTGGTTTCTAACGATGAAAATGTCAGCAGTTTTAAGATAATAACAATAAATTGTTTAACCTCCCAGAAACACACAAAAATCTTAGTGTGATTGTAAGTCAAAAAGATTAGCATTTGTAGACTTAGAGAAATCTTTTGACAATTCTAAGGGTGGCAGGGGTAAAATACAGGGAGCGAAAGACTATTTACAATTTGTACAGAAATCAGATGGCAGTTATAAGAGTCGAGGGGCACGAAAGGGAAGCAGTGGTTGGGAAGGAAGTGAGACAGGTTTGTAGCATCTCACCAATGTTATTCAATCTGTATATTGAGTAAGCAGTAAAGGAAAGAAAATTCGGAGTAGGTATTAAAATCCATGGAGAAGAAATAAAAACTTTGAGGTTCGCCGATGACATTGTAATTCTGTCAGAAACAGCAAAGGACTTGGAAGAGCAGTTGAACGGAATGGACAGTGTCTTGAAAGGAGGATATAAGATGAACATCAACAAAAGCAAAACGAGGATAATGGAATGTAGTCGAAATAAGTCGGGTGATGCTGAGGGAATTAGATTAGGAAATGAGACACTTAAAGTAGTAAAGGAGTTTTGCTATTTGGGGAGCAAAATAACGGATAATGGCCGAAGTAGAGAAGATATAAAATGTAAACTGGCAATGGCAAGGAAAGCGTTTCTGAAGAAGAGAAATTTGTTAACATCGCGTATAGATTTAAGGGTCAGGAAGTCGTTTCTGAAAATAATTGTATGGAGTGTAGCCATGTATGGAAGTGAAACATGGACGATATATAGTTTGGACAAGAAGAGAATAGAAGCTTTTGAAATGTGGTGCTACAGAAGAATGCTGAAGATTAGATGGGTAGATCACATAACTAATGAGGAGGTATTGAACAGAATTGGGGAGAAGAGGAGTTCGTGGCACGACTAGAAGAAGTGATCGGTTGGTAGGGCATGTTCTGAGGCATCAAGGTATCACCAATTTACTATTGGAGGGCAGCGTGGAGGGTAAAAATCGTCGAGGGAGACCAAGCGATGAATACACCACGCAGATTCAGATGGATGTAGGTTGCCGCAGGTATTGGGAGATGAAGAAGCTTGCACAAGATAGAGTAGCATGAAGAGCTGCATCAAACTAGTCTCAGGACTGAAGACCCCAACAACAACAAGTCAAAAAGTACCTGCACAACATTTTTCTAATTACAACAACAGTACATAGATACTAGGACATCATTTTCCAACATAGCCACCCTGATTTTCAGCGCACTTGTTCTGTCTTTTCATAAGTTTCCGAATATCCTTATAAAAATGTTTTTCAGCAACAAGGCACGTATGTACCACTTCCTTAACAATTTAGCGGGAACTAAATCGACATCCTCTTGAATGAACTTCAAGTAGACCAAGCATATCGAAAACAACATAGCCACCCCGATTTTCAGCGCACTTGGTCTATCTTTTCATAAGTTTCCGAATAACCTTAGAAAAATGTTTTTCAGCAACAAGGCACGTAAGCACCACTTCCTTAACAATTTAGCCGGAAGTAAATCGACATCCTCTTGAATGAACTTCAAGCAGACCAAGCGTATCGAAAAACAATAAAACAGAAATTAAAACAATTATGTGTGTCAGTCTCTTTTAATTCGAGAGCTTACATGCTCATCTTCAGGTGAATCAGTGGATTATGTTACATTTTTGTTTGCTGTATGAAGCCAGTTGTCTGCTTTGAGTTTCATTTCGCTAAAATTAGGATACAATCAGCACTTGTTTAGGTAATGTGACTCTAGAACTACAAATTTTAAACAGCAATGAAACTACTTACATTATGTTTCAGCACAAAGAGCCCTGAGCTTATCATAAATATTTATTCTAATCATTAGATATCACGCATACACGAAACGACAACTTTAACAATCCAGATGTAGTACAAATCTAGAAATACGGTGCCTCGTATTCAAAGAGAATTCATTACTAGCTTACACTGCGAATCAAAAACACAGATAACAAATATGTAAGCGTGTATCTCTTCACAACCTATATTTCATATAGGTGGCAGAGTGGAAGCGCTGTAACAAATATGTCTGAAAAGGCAGCGCAGAATCGCGGCTTGGAGTTGGGGTGGGGAGGGGGGAGGAGGGGGGGAGGTGGGAGGAGGGGGGGCTTGTGGCTTGGGGGTCTTGGTGTTCGGTTCCTGTTTGCACTAAGAACACGGGGTAAAAAAAAAATTTAGTTTAGCATGAACCTACATCCATGTGTCTTACTGTAGCTATGTTACAGTATATTAAGCAAAGTTTGGACAACAAACTGCAGCTGGCCCCCAGGAATGTTGCGCTAGTCGATTAATTTCTTTTGTGAAAGATTTTAAATGGGCTGAAATTACTGCTCAACTAATGGCACCTTTTATATGTGCACTGTTCGGATTTTACGTGCAAAAACATGCAAAAGTCACGTTTTCCTTGGAGGATTTCGAAGCGCGCCGCTTCTGTACTTTAAACGTTTACAAATTGGTTCAAACTTATAAATGAATAAAGTCAAAACGAATCTTTGTATTCAGTAATCTCTATCCGTTGTCGGCCTGCCGGTGTGGCCGAGCGGTTCTAGGCGCTTCAGTTTGGAACAGCGCGACCGCTACGGCCGCAGGGTCGAATCCTGCCTCGGACATGGATGTGTGTGATGTCCTTAGGTTAGTTAGGTTTAAGTAGTTCTAAGTTCTAGGGGCTGATGACTTCAGATGTTAAGTCCCATAGTGCTCAGAGCCATTTGAACCATTTTTTATCCGTTGTCGAGATACGATTGTTTAAAGTTGAACGAAATGTAGCATGTAAAATTCGTTCTTACATGAACTGAATGTGCGGAAACGGTTTGAGGTGAATTAAATAAATAAAAAATGCTTTCTTACGACAAAAATGAAAACTCGCGTTCAAAAACCTAGCTTCATTCGAATTTTACGTTCAAAAAACACGTCTTTGTGTTATAAGTCACGTTAACAGTCGCTGAGTGCACCCATTTTCCGAATGGAAGGTAACCTGACGTTTCTGTGAAGCTTTTTTATTCATGCCCCTTCCATGATTCAGACTTGTGCAAATAGGTTCAAGTATTGAAAGACGGTAAGCAAATACATGTAACTAACAGTCATTCTGTTGTTTTATGAAATCTTTGTTCGTTGTCTCCGTATAAGCAACATGGTTCGAAAGACAACAAAAAGGCCTATACTGGATCAGTTGTCGCCTGAGTCAACAAAAATCTATATCGATTATCAAGCTATAATGTCACAATTATTGTATAGTGAAAATTGGGAACCAAATGAAAAATGCTCCTATCATACCACAAAAAGGCTACTATGTCTTCGGCAGTGTTTGGGATGTAAGAGAAGGGAACTAGCTTTTCCACTCGTCTAGCAGCTTCAAAGGCATTTAAATCAAAACATCTTGATATATTCGCGCTTTTTTACGAGTGCAGTGAGCTCTCTGAGCAGCGATGTGTTGGCACTCCTGCATCTTGCAATTCATAGGCTAGAGTACCTAAACCTGTGCCCAAAATCCAGAAAATTCGACAGCCATAGTAAACAATATACATTACCATGTCATACAGCTGATGAATATAAATGTAATAGCTAAACAAGTTTTTCTGGGGGGATAAAATTTCTAGCATGGATTTTTTCCTGGAGTGGGGGGAGGAGTGGAAGATAAAACGGTTTTTTGATTTTTAGGTGGTTGGTGTTGATTTTTTACGCTGAGGTGGCCTTTCCTTCCCCTAACTTATCCCTGTTACACACATGGTGACATTTGTAAGAACAAACAGACAAAAGTGTATGTGCATCTAGAGAGTGGGATGCATTTACCATAGGAAGTACCTGAGAGTGGGGATGCAACTATAATAGGAAGTATCACTAAGTGTGGAAGAATGCATCCTAAACGTTAATGACATCTTGTATCATACTGCACAACATGAGCAATGTCATGTTGAATGACATGATGGCATGTTTCATGTTATAAGACATGACATAATATATCATCTTACTTTAATTGAAATGATGCATTATATTAAATGATTCTCATACTGATACCAACAAATAAAAAAGTGCATATATGTCATGACATTTTGTATTAAATATCTTTTTAGTAGCCAGATAAGTCCAATGTTGCTATAAACAAACCTGTATTAACTTTGGGTTCTAGAAGTAATACACAAAGTTGGTAAAAGCGAATAGAACATACAAATGTGGTACATTTCCTACTTTCCAGATGAATAACACCTGCCAGTATGAATAGCACAGATCCAGTAAAGTTAAATACTTAACACCATGAAATTTTTAGTGTTCTCTGACGATATTTTTAGGTTTTGTCCTTACAGAAACTTTTTTTTTAATGGATCGTGCATCAAGTACTAATCGAATACAACTGTTTGCCTTATTGAAGCCCAACAATGGGCTGCAGTGTGGAGAATTTGAAGGTTTTATGACTCGCCAACTTAAAATTCTTTCTATTCCCTTATTCACTACCCTTTTCTTCACACAGGGGATTGGGCAAGAATTATAACAGGGAGTTTGATATGGATATACGTCCATTTTGTAACTATAATGTTTTATAATACCTGGTTTTCTACAAAATACCTGTTCATGCTGTATGAGTAATTTACGTAACTGCTTCTTTGTATCTCAGCTAAATAACCAGATGCCCTAACCTCTTCACTGATAATGTGATGTGGTGGTGGGATATCCAAAACCTACCCTCTGCATTGCTCATTTATTAAAAGTCTTGCAGGATAGATATGATGGAAATTTACCTTATTGTTATTTTGAGTACGATTTTCCTTCATTGTATTCAAATTAATTGATAAAATCTCTTTATCAATCTACAAGCACCCACATCGAGGTTACCAGTACCCATATCTCTGTCACCTCCACTGCAGCCCCTCAGACACAAGTTCTCTACAGGCCACACTAGCAGTTATATGAACACTCTGCCCACAATTTCCTCATGTAAAAATTCAAAAGTCACACACACCAAATATAGTACTGGGAAACACCGAAATCATTACCTAAAAAATGAATATTAATCTGACTGACAGTATTGTTAAAGTGAGAGAGTGGTGTGTCACCTCTCAACGTTCTGTCCTTGCAGTGCCAAAGCTCTCGTGTAATTTGAATATATGGCAATTTATAGAATTTTATACAGGTCCTGTCACTCACAGGCGCCAGTATACTGTATTATAAGTACAGGTAAAGATACAATAATGTGACTCCCTCTAAAAGTTAGACATAAGTACAAAAATCATTACAATTGATCCCTGAGTCATATTTCATTAAAGGTGTGCGAAGTTTCTTATATTTCCTTACCAAGCCCCTACGCAGCGATTTTACTTCCGTGTATGAGGAAAATTCTTCTGGCGTCTCTTTATTGCCAAGATGCAACTTTTCTTTCCTGACCGTTTCGCCTAGATTTTAAGGTAATGAACTTTTCTTCTCAGCATTTCTTAATTGCAACGACCAAACATAATTTTCTTTCATTTCCAAATGTATTCTTTCTATAATTATAGGTGTGACACATTACAGTTGATGCAATTATCACCTCTGTAACAACTTTGCTAGTGCTCGTGGAAAAAGCTCAAATAATGCCATATAAATTTCATAAGATTTCATCTAACAACACGTCCTTAATTTAATGTAAAGTATTGTCTCACAATAGTTATTCTTTGACACGAAACATTTATGCTCAAGCCACAGCAAATGCTATATTTTCTAAAAGTATAAATTAAAATATTATTATTTTGCTACTTGTCTCTTTTGGGATCTTTTAGTGTTCGTTAGGACGAATTCCATAATTTTAAACGTAAGGCTACATCAAGCGTCATACACTTAAACGATACATTACAACACCAACGCACAGCAACGTACTTGTGAACTCTTGTATGTATTCCATAGTTCCTCAACGGCAGGCGTAACCCTTTTAAAGATCACCTCTGCCCCAGAGGGTCTGTCGCTTGTCTCCTACATGTGTCCCAAGTCCTCTGTTTTGTGTGCTACCGACATTTCACAAAAACTTTTAGACGTTCTGGTCTTTCAGACAGTCGGCCTTAGAAGGAGAAAGCAGACATTTTCTGGTAATTCACCTCTCACTAACAGCAGTGCTGCTTCCTGACAGGACTTTTCGCAGTTTTGTGTGTACGTCCGTAAGCCCTTAAGACAACGTAGCAGACCCCAACTAGAACTGGCCTGGGACATATTAGGGAAAGACCAACCCAGCAGATCGTGGATAGACAATGTCTTTCATCGGATACCGGATTGAGTCCCTAGCGGCCAAGAGTTTACCAGGAATGACATGTCACATCTACATTCACATTCAGGAGAACGGCTGTTCAAATCCCCATTTGGCAGCCCAGATGTTGGTTTTCCATGGTTCCCCTATACCGCTTAAGCCAATACCAGTCTGGTTGTCTTGAAAAGAATGAGGCAGATTTTTTCCCCAATCCGAGGTTCTGTTATCGCTCTAATGACATCATCATCGACGAGAATTGAACCCTTATCTTATATTTCTTTCGTTTCTTTAAATTCACATTTAAGTATTTTCTTACTGTGTCTCTGCGATGGCGCATTCTTGTAGAGTCAGCCAATATCAGCGAATGATCTGTGAGTTCTCCTCTCATTTCATAGTCGCTCATTTAGACCAAGGTCGACTTTGAACTATGGGGAAAACTGCGGGAGAAGGGTTCTGAAACAAGAAGAAATAAATAATGTCTGAGTAACATATGTTGGAAAGCATGTATTCGATGCCAGAAACAATTTTATTTGTACAGTACAGCACACTGTGTAGAGTACCTGAGTAAACGACAAGTTATTGTCATTTTTCGCCAAAGGGCAACAGTTGGCTAGAGCATCATCGCCAGAGCCCTTTAATGCTGCTAGGGCACTTCTTCCAACAGAGGTGGTGGATGGTCCCATTGGAAGCGCAGATATGTCTCGTTTATGTGCCATCGTGGACAGCTGGCCGCGCGGGGTAGCCGATCGGTCTTTGGCGCCTTGCCACGGTTCGAGCGCCTCCTCCGCCGGAGTTCGAATCCTCCCTCGGGCATGGGTGTGTGTGTTGTCCTTAGCGTAAGTTAATTTAAGTAGTGTGTTAGCCTAAGGACCTATGACCCCAGCAGTTTGGTCCCATAGGAACTTACCACCAAATTTTCCGTTGATAGCTGATGACCTGTGAGAAGATGCGGAACAAAGGAGGTCTAATGAACGGCACTACTACTACTCTCGGATATGAGTACGTTCTTCATAATCATGGCTGCTATATGTCAGCAGCATTGTAACATGGTCCTTGACGGTTGGCTGTTCTTAAGCTGAACAATTAGCACAAGTTTTAATGTTTAATTCATACAGATACATATATTCTTTAGATTAGTATTATATGATAAAAATGCATTTCTTTACACTTATACCTGCTACATGTATGAAGCAAAGTGTATGTGTGTGTGTCTAGAGTCTCCTCCCAAATTCCTAGATCGATTTCAACCAAATTTGCCACAGAAGCAACAGCCATCGCTAGCATGAGCTTTGTGGGGCATATAACCTCATAGCTCCAATAGGAGCGGAGACTGGATCAAAACTGTGTATTCATGCCCCTGGTGTAATAAGGTATGTTGTGAGGAAACAGTATTGGCCTGCCACATAAACCTGCCAAATGAGCGCACATGTCAAGGTCAAGAACGGTTTTTCAGGCTGCCGTGCATGATAGGTGTGTTGTGTTGGAGTAGTATAGGCCTGCCTTATCGACCTGCTCTGTATGATAGCCTGTACGTCAAGGACAAATAAATGATTTACAAGCTCCTCATGTGTTGCCTAGCCTACATGACAAGTGTGTTGTGGGAGAAGTATCAGCCTTATTGAACTATATAGCAGAGTCTTCACATTACAATGAGCATGGCTGCTGATAGGTTAATTTGGATAGAGGAAAGATGACTGTTGATAGGTTAAGATGAATAGAGGAGGGAATGGATAGAGGGAGGGGGAAGAGGAAATAGAGAGAGTGGAGAGGGAAGAGGTGGATGGTTAGAAGAATAGTGGCCAGGTGGAAAAAGATGAGGGGGTAGAGCTGAGAGAAAAGAATATGGTCAGAGGGAGGGGAAGGAATAGAAGATTCGATGTAGGTAAACTGAAAGATCTACAGATAGCTGAGGGGCTCCAGTTGGAACTCCGGAATAGATTCCAGGCGCTGGAACTGGAGATGAATAAGGATAAGGACATGGAGGAAATGTGGACAGAAGTTAAGGATACAGGGTACTTTTCCTGCTCAATGTTATGTAAAAATCAACACCTATTTCTTTCAGGCACTGTTTATAATGTATGTTTTATAGATTTTTTTGTTGATATCAGGTAATGCAGCACGCTTTCTAAACACATTAGTAGTATTTTGAATATTTTTGAACCTGCTTAGGGTTATTAAAAAAATTACAAAGAAACTGATGCACTTTTTTTTACAAAATGCTTTCTCAATTTGAGGTACCATTTAATCCAGTGTTATACATTTGGAGACAGATTTTTACCAGATACGCATGACATGATGGCTGAGGTGTTAGACCTGTTTAATTTCACCTATTACGTATATTAGGAGGATAAAAAAATCACAACTTAATTTTAATTTTTATAATTTTTTCTAGTAAAAATGTTATTTTTTCTATAATTTAATTTATTCTGCAATAAAGCTTAGGTCTACTGCGTAAATATGGACTACCGCAAGTCACAGAAAAAAAATAGAGCTTTCTAAAATTTAGGAAATACTTCTGCCTGAATTCTGAAAAATACTGTGCCTCATAACATCCCTGAAGTATAGTCTTCATCCTGCAGTATTTCTTCATCTTCAAGTTTCCTCTTGGCATTGCTTTCAGCACTGCTTGCTTCTTTGGTAATTTTAAGAGCGAATCTTTCAGCTTCATGCGCCCGTTGACTGTCACATGCAAGCAATTGATCTTCCATATTAGAGCCACATTTTATGCCTAAATTTCTCAGGACTTCCAACCTTCCTATCACTCCATCATTGAAACATAGCACTGCATCTATAACACCAACGTTTATTGTATTTAGTCCTACAAAAAAATTCCTCGGTAATCTATCGCATATGCAATGGTTGAAATTTTCATTTTTATTCTGAGTGCCCCCACGAAGACATTTACTAAGCAAAATAGGTTCACTCGGGTCTCTAAAAATTGGTTTTATTTCACTCATAACAGACTCAGGAAGAGAATGCTTATGATGGTGTATTTGACCACTTTCTTTTGCTTTTTGGTAACCACACCAAGAATCTGCTCCTTTAGGGCAAAGTCCGTGAACAGGGTGGCCATTTGTGGACAACTTATGAAAGTAGGTAGCCCATACATGTTTTCTCATTGCTGTAACATCATTCAGAGGTGCAGTTTGTCTAATGGTCAGTCCATAATAACTCTGAAGAGGTCTATTTCAGTTTCTGTCAACCTGCCTCGGCCAGACAGAGATTTTCCATCAGAGAGCAACTTTCTTTTCATTTCTCTTCGTAGCTTCCTCAATCTAGCATCCATCCTCTTTTGCACATGTCCACAACACTCCAGTTTTGTTACTAAGGTATCACCAGAAACATTGAACTCATTATTGAAACTTTTAGAGTCCCATCGCTTAGGTACTTCATATATCTAACATTATAAACGGGCACCGACCTCTGAAATATTTTTAGAGCTCCATCACACTCCACGTCTCCACTGTAACCATCATAATTCTTAGAACACTGATGTTCAATATGTCCTTCAGTGTTACCATGGCAGGTGTGACAGTACTTAGATAAGCACTCAACATCAACAACTTTTCCATTCTGCAGAGAAGTAGCACTTACAACACCATTCAAGGAACGATGTCCTCAACATTGCCATGTCCCATCAAGTGCAACAGCAATTTCCTCAGTTCCACTAATATTTACAGTTTCTTCTACTACACGTTTCATAAATGCTCTAGACACAACCATCAAGGCACCTAAAAGTATTTTCATGTACTTTCTGAACCTACTGGGAGGAGGAGTAAGGTCCTTCAAACCACAAAACGTTTGAGCAGCGTTTTTTTTTCCTTTTCCTATTGCATGCATTGAATACACTAACCTCAAATTCACATTATATGAATTACGCACGATGTTCAAAGTCATTTTCGAGGCAGATTTATTCCAGGATCTACACAGAACAACTAACTTTGACGCTAAACACTTCCTGCTACTTTGTTGTTCAGCTATTTCCAGACAGTCTACACCATCACAAGGTTTACATTTCGCCACTTCCTTTATCAAAGAAGATAACATGCCCACATCAACAACAACAAATTCACTACAAACAGCGTCATTGTTAATACAATAATTTGAACCTTCTGGAGGTGTGCCATGTGGGAGTTTCTTCCCTGAAGAACTGCTACGTAGGTTACTTTCAACAGTGTGACTTGCTTTGTTTGTAAACTGGTGATCACGGAATTTCCTTTTATTGAATTTCTTGATGCGTGGCGTAGTTCGTATTTATTGCACACTAAAGGATATGTACTTCCACAAATATATGTATCACTTGGGCAACAAACAGTCAGTAACACGTGAACAAACTGCTTCAGCGAAACAAATACTAGCAAAGATAATCATTTACAGACACTAGAAACCTGCACTGTTACCGACATATACAATGTAACACACGTATAATCGCTGGAAACAGAATGTTCACGGTTCTTTTCGAAATAATACTGGTTTCTGTAACAGAAATAAAGGGGGCGTGGTGGCATACATGACAGTAACTTTAAAATTAGGTATATATAGTCATTTTTCATTTGAAACCCTATAATGTATATATCAATGTAATCAGGAAATACTATATAGAATTTAATAAAGTCACAAAAATTTCGATTTTTCCACCATTTATAAGTTTCCTGTATCCTTAAGCATACTTTTGCGCAAGTGAGTGAGAGACAACTTGGCTTTAAAAATCGCCTGCAGAGAGATTGGATGTCCGAACATACCTAGGGAAGAGTAAACCAGAGCAGGACCAGGCAACAAAATCCACAGGCACAAGCTGATTATAGAGCAGCGGATAAGGAAGTGAAAAGGAGCATGAGAAGAGACTACAAAAGATGGATAGATGAACGGGCTGATAGAGGAGAACAGGTAGCGCGGAGGGGAGTTTGAAAGAACTATATGATATCACTAAGATGCTCTCAAAGGAAAGCTGCCAGAGAAATCGACCAGTAAGGAGTAAGAAAGGGGAGACACTAACTACACACGAAGAACAATCACGTAGATGGAAGGAACACTTTAACGAAATTCTAAATACAGACCTTGACGGTGAGGCAGAAGAACAAGAGCAAATGGAATACAATGATCCTAGGCCCAACATTGGTGTAAATGCACCCATGAAAGCGGAAATTCGGATAGCGCTGAAGCAGACGAAGAATGGAAAGGCACCAGGACCAGATAATATAACATCCGAGATGCTGTCCAGTTATTGTACATCCTCTTAGAGAAGATATGGAGAGAGGACAAACTGCCAACAGATTGGAAACGAGGTATTATCGTGAAAATGCACAAAATGAAATGTTACTAACTGCAACAACTGGCGTGGCGTTACCCTATCGTCAGTACTGGGTAAGGTACCTTCGAGGATCATTTTAAACCGCATTAAGGATTCTGTGAAAGTGCAACTGAGGAGATAGCAGACGGGTTTAGTAAACATCGAAGCTGTGTGGACCTTATCAATGCTCTCAGAATTATTCTGGAACGAAGTGCGGAGTGGCAACACACCCTCTGTCTTACCTTCATTGACTTTGTAAAGGCTTTCGACTCCGTCAATCGAAAAGTGGTATACACTGTAAGTAGGCTGTTTATGTTTTCTTATTGGCAACGTTACGTAGCGCTCTGTATGAAAATCACTGGCTGTGCTGTGTGCAGTCTGTGGCTAGTTTGCATTGTTGTCTGTCATTGTAGTGTTGGGCAGCGGCAGCTGGATGTGAACAGCGCGTAGCGTTGCGCTGTTAGAGGTGAGCCGCCAGCAGTGGTGGATGTGGGGAGAGAAATGACGGAATTTTGAAATTTGTAAGACTGGATGTCATGAACTGCTATATATATTATGACTTTTGATGACTATTAAGGTAAATACGTTGTTTGTTCTCTATTAAAATCTTTCATTTGCTAACTATGCCTATCAGTAGTTAGTGCCTTCTGTAGTTTGAATCTTTTATTTAGCTGGCAGTAGTGGCGCTCGCTGTATTGCAGTAGTTCGAGTAACCAAGATTTTTGTGAGTTAAGTGATTTGTGAAACGTATAGGTTAATGTTAGTCAGGGCCATTCTTTTGTAGGGATTTTTGAAAGTCAGATTGCGTTGCGTTAAAAATATTGTGTGTCAGTATAAACACAGTCATGTACAATTTTTCAAAGGGGACGTTTCAACACTTGCAAAATATGGCATTCCAGGAAATGTATGAAGACTATGAATGCCAGGTACTACATAATGGAGACCTAACAGAGCCTTTCCAAGTTAATTCGGGAGTACGACAAGAGTGTATTCTTTCACCGAACAGTATTTCTTTTGGTGATGGACCACGTGATAAGAGAATGATGAGGGAACGGAAGAGAGGTGTGCGAGGGGGGGACGCGAGATAGGCTCGAAGATCTAGATTTCTTAATGGCACAACGATATCGAGACATCGAAGAGAAATTTGCTAGGTTACAGAGAGAGGCAGAAATTGCAGGCCTCAAGATAAATGTCCGCAAAACCAAAGAAATGCGGATAAATGCGACCATCACGAATAGGCTGGCCATTAATGAAGAGGACGTAGAACAGGTCCAATCCTTCCTCTGACTCTGAAGTATAGTCACGACTACAGGAGGCGTTGAGGAGGACGTCCGTAGTCGCATCCGTAAACCAAATGGCGCTTTTGTGCAACTGTATCCTGTTTGGAGAAATAGGAACATCTCAAAGAAGACCAAACTCCGGCTTTTCGATAGCAACGTGAAGACTGTTCTGTTGTATGGTTGCGAAACTTGGAAAACTCCAAGTTTTTATCAACTGCTGTCTCCGGCGTAATTTAAATGGGAGATGGTCAAATATAATGACAAATGAAGATCTTTGGAGGGAGACAAATCAGCAACCAATCAATATACAAATCAAGGAAAGGAAATGGAACTGGATTGGGCATGCATTGAAGGAACCAGATGCTGTTGAAAGGGTGGCTTTGGGCTGGAACCCTCAAGGGGATAGAAAACGTGGTCGTCCCAAACAGACCTGGAAAAGGACGATCGAGAGAGAAGTTGCAGAGGATGGGAAAACCTGGAGTGAAGTGAAGAGACTTGCTAGAATTCGTACCAGGTGGAGGAATTTCGTCGCGGCCCCATGTTCCAGAGGGAACGACAGGAACGAAGTTGAAGTAAGTTGAGGGGGAGAAAGATATGGTCATAGAGAGGGGTGGGGGAATAGAGCCCTATAAAAATAGTCTGTCATAGTACTCATGTTATGAAAATAACCACATTAAAAATCGAACTAATTTGGAATGGTTTAGGGATCCTAGTATCCCATGAGAGAGTAAGCAAGCAATGACTTGATCAAGGGGCGAAAAATGCGCAGTGCACAAATTCTAAGAATATAAGCGATGTCAGATAATTACTTAACAAAACATCCAAAACTTTTTGCTATGGCGTCACATTATTTAGACATACTGTCAGCAAACTGTGAAATAATCCAAGGAGGAATTTGAAGAGGGGTTCAACTTCAGGGAAAAGAAAAAAACTGAGATTCGGGGATAACGTTCTAATTCTATCGGAAATCAAAAAGGACATGAAAACATAGTTGAGCGGAATGGATAGTGTCTTGATAAGAGATTATCAAATGAACATCACCAAAGGTAAAACAAGGATAACTGAATTCAGTCGAATTAAGTGATGCATAGGAAATAAGAACGGAAAATAAGGCACTAAGAGTAGTAGATGAGTCTTCTTATTTGAGGAGGAAGATAAATGTCGATAGCGGAAGTAGAGAGAATATAAAACTGAGACTAACATTTGCAAGAAAATCAGTGCCGAAGAAGAGAAATTCCATAACACCGAATATAAATTAAAATGTTAGGAACTCTTTATGAAGATATTTGCCTAGAATGGAGCATTGTGCGGAAGTGGAAGGTGGACCATAAACACGAGAGAATAGAAGCTTTTGAAATGTGTTAGATAGGACAGTGCTGAATCTCAGATGGGTGGACTGAATAACAAACTAGGTGGTACTGAATGGAATTGGAGACAAATGAAAATTATGAAACAACATAACTAAAAGAAGACTAGGTTGCTACGACACATCGTGGGTCATCGCGGAATCCTCAATTTGGTAATGAAGGGGACTGTGATGGGCAAGAAATGTAGAGGGGTTTCATTACAAAAAGCACGTTCAAATGCATGTAGATTGCGCTAGCTACGAAGAGGTAATGAGACTTTGTGCTGGATAGATTAGCGTCGAGAGGTCCACAAACCAGTCTCCCGTTAGAAGACTGCAACACTGCATGTTTTGCTGCAACGTGTCTGGCTCCATGCCGACACTGTCTCGAATCGTTCGGCCGTCTTAAGAGACAAAACAGACATCGAGCTACATGTTGAAGCTCCTAAAGATTTGACATTAGTGGTGTTGAGGCACTGAGGTCCAGCGATTTATTAGCAGTGTTTGGACGCGAAAGGAGCACTATATTTCCTAGCTAATCAGCTCAAGGTGTACCATAAAACTTTCTTCCTGGGGAAGTCGTTGGACCAACAGGGGCGGCACTCTTTCTCTTAAGTTGCCCTATCCTGATCCTGTCCTCTCTACGAGCGAAAACAGTTCTCAGTAACGCATCCGTGCATGAAAATGGGGAAGAAGGGCTCTATGAATGAAACAGTTGTAACGCCCAGCAGACATTCTGATTAAAATATTATTTAATCAAAGATGATGACAAATATTCGACACCTAGATATAACAGAACATAATGGGCACCTTACCTACTCTCTTTGCTGTGCCAGCAGGTGAGAACATACATAAATTACAGATTAAAACTGAAGAGTCGTCAAATATTTATTTGATAAGTTCTCAGTACTACAGAACATTGCAGTCTATATTTGCATTGCAGTTTTGTGTCCCAAGCCGTATAACATATAATCCAGTCATTAGCCCTAGTATACATCGTAACGTCACAGTGTAATTCAAACATTAGTCCACGATTTCTGTTAAACTATGTTCTAGGAGAGTAAACTGCGATTCTAATTTTCCCGAAACGTGTGCAGATCTTTAAGAGGTCTTATTTATCAAGGATCTGAGGGTAGAGTTCATTCTACCTCCATCCAATTGCGTTTTATGCATGGAGTTCCACGGCTTTGCTCTTCTTTTCTTACACTCGCCTTATAAACGCAGATGATCTGTTTTCTTTCAACAAATATTTGACAGTTCGCAGTTCTGAAGATCCATGTAAAATATCAGATTAGGAAGGCACCAGCTTCGCTGCTTGCTATAATCTTCACACACAGAGGATACCAAAGAGCACTTAATTAATCGTAGAGTATTTCATATAACTCTTAACTTGTGCATTCGGTAGGAGTGAGATACAAACTCTGACCTCGCCACTCTGATTTTTGTTTTCTGTGGCTTCTCTAAATTGCACAAGATGGATGTCGGCACGTCTCGGTTGAAAAATATTCGTTTGATTGTCTTATTCATCCTTCCCAAGTCGAGACTGTGTTCCGTCTCTTGTGACATTAAACTACAGCAACGCTCTATGAAAATTACGATTCAGTGGTTTTCGTACACTACCTAAATGACGTAATAGATGGTGGGCTTACTGATAGTACTGGTAGCATTGATAGAAAAAGAAACATTAATAACTTTTTTTGTACATAATTTATATCATTAGAAAATATAAATTGCATTTTATAAGTGATAAAAGTTAGGTGATTCGCGTTACTTCTGCGGTTTTACGTAACTATAGCAATCACTTATGATGCAAGTACAGTTTATGCAGACAAACATAAAAAATCTACATAGTTACTGTTATTTTGTACTCAAGAGAACGTTCTTCATCATGATCAAAGGCAAGAGTTTCATGTTGTTATTGATGATAAGTGTGAAAGTTATTTATGAATAACAGAAACATGTCATATACAAGTTCGACGAAGTATTGAAGCGATTTAATATGCTGTTGTTTTGAATTTTTTTAAATTCTACCCAGTTTTGTGGAAGTTGCGTTTTCCAGCGGAATATGATAAATCTGTAAATTTTTATTTTTACTACAACATCCCTCTATTGAACGTTACAAATGAACAATTTTTGAATAAAATTTGAATGAAACATCGCCAGTTTCAATCTTGTTATAAATACTTTTTTTAAGTAGCAGACACGAGATAACTATATAGAACGAAAATCTTCCTTACGTTATGCAGCCGTTTATACAGGTATATCCTCGCTCCATTTGTAGACGGTTCACCGCTTCCTGTTTCTATGGGAATCTAGTAAGACATTGATCATATGCGAAAACGAAGCGATCGAAATTAGGTAACGCCTGATAGGTATGCTACACTCCTTATGTACTAGTGACGCAATGGCGATCTTAACTGACTAAAGCTACCAAGAAATCTACCATTGTCTACACTCACTTGTGACAGTCTATAGTAGGCTACAGCAGCTTTACAACTCTACATTAAATCCTAATATTCCTCCCTTTGATTTTATTTAAGTGTGTTATGCATATCTGGGTCCAAAAAACGGTTCAAATGGCTCTGAGCACCATGGGACTTAACTTCTGAGGTCATGAGTCCCATAGAACTTAGAACTAGTTACACCTAACTAACCTAAGGACATCACACAGGTCCATGCCCGAGGCAGGATTCGAACCTGCGACCGTAGCGGTCGCGCGGTTCCGGACTGAAGCGCCTAGAACCGCTCGGCCACCCCGGCCGTCATCTGGGTCCAAAGTCGAAATAAATTTCATGTGTGAGACCAGTATTCTTGCTTATGCTTTATTTATTTATCATCATTCTCGTAACTGATCAAGTTTGACCCTTTGGTCATTATCAAGCAAATATACTCAATTAAGTAACGGATTAAGCACCATGAAATAAAAATGAATCGGTGTAGAAGCAGAATTGTGAAGAAACACCGCGGAAAGCAATACATCTAGTGGTACGGACCGCTTTCTTATATGATGCTGATAAAAGGGTTGAATATAGTTAATCGCAAGAGTAACTATTGGCAGATTCAGCCCACGCTAGAAAAATGTACTCATACAGAAATCTCTATTAAACTTTCCGGTTCATCGACGTGGGTTGATGAAGCGTGACGAGGCGTTTTAACGCCAGCTGGTATAGCATAAATCGGCAGCGACCCAATACACACTGCCTCGGAAGAGTTCATCGATCGGCAAATTTGGTCGCGCGTGACAGCGGCGGCTGCTTCCAGCCAGGGAGTTCGCTGGAGCAGGCGCCGCGCTGCCAGCCGGCAAGGCGGCGTTCCTGCTAGGCTTCTCGTATTGGCGGCCTCCCACTGTTACAAAAAAATGGCTCTGAGCACTATGGGACTTAACTTCTGAAGTCACCAGTCCCCTAGAACTTAGAACTACTTTAACTAACCTAAGGACATCACACACATTCATGCCCGAGTGAGGATTCGAACCTGCGACCGTAGCGCTCGCGCGGTTCCAGACTGTAGTGCCTAGAACCGCTCGGCCACCCCTGCTGGCCCCACTGTTACAAAGAGCGGCTGTGCCGTAGACTAAGCATCGACACGTGCCTGCTTTACCGTGCGCGAGGGTGTGGAGATGCAACAATAGGCTAATATTCCATATTCTGGAGCCGATTCCATCGTTGTAACTGAAGCTACCCATAGTGTCCTTGCAACCTACGTCCTCAATTATTTGTCGGATGTATTCCAACCGCCGTCTTCTACTACAGTTTTTACCCTCGACAGCTCCCTCTGATACCATGGAGGTTATTTCCTGATGTCTTAATATATGTGCTATCATCATGACTCTTCTTCTAGTCAGTGTTTTCCATACACTCCTTTCCTCGCCTATTCTTCGGAAAACCTCATCATTCCTTGCTTTATTAGTCCACCCAATTTTCTACATTCTTCTGTACCACCGTTATCCCAAGATTCATGTTTCACTACCATAAAATGCTGTACTCAAAATGTAAATCTTCCACAAATCAAGGCCTATGTTTAATACTAGTATATTTCTCTTGACCAGGAATGCCCTTTTTTGCCATTGTTAGTCTAATTTCTATTCCCACCTTGCTCCGACCGACAGGAGTTACTTTGCTGCCTAGATAACAGGATTCATTAACATCGTCTACTTCGTGGTCACCAAGTCTCGTAAGCTTTTCGCAGTTCTCATTTCCGTTTCCTCTCGTTGCTTTCGCCTTTCTTCGATTTACCGTCAGTCCATATTCTGTCCTCATTAGCCTGTTCATTCCATTCAACACATCTTGTAATTCTTCTTCACTTTCACTGACGATAGAAATATCACCAGCGAATTTTTTCAATTGGTATTATTTCACCTTGAATTTTAATCTCACTCTTGAAGTTTTTTTTTTTTTCTTCTGTCATCGCTTCTTACACAAATTATAATCCCAGCACTTTGTTCTTGGTCTTCCAGTCCTATTGCTCCGTCTTGGCTCTTGTACGCATTGTATTTCACCCGCCTTTCCCTATAGCTTATCGGTATTTTTCTCAGAATTTGCACCATTTTATACTGGCGAACCCTTTTTCCAGGTCGACAAATCCTATGAACGTGTCTTGATTTTTCTTCGGTCTTGCTTCCATTATCAACTGAAACGTCAGAATTGCCTTTCTGATGCCTTTACCTTTCCTAAAGCCAAACTGACATCTAACACATCCTAACTTTTGTACTACATTTTTCTATATATTAGCCTTGTCAGTAATTTGGATGCATAAGCTGTCAAGCTCATTGAGCGGTAATTCTGCAATTGTCGGCTCTTTGCTATCTTTGGAATTGTATGGATGATTTTTTTTTCACAGATTCTGATGGCGTGTATCTAGTCTCATATATACTACACACTTTTGTTGCCGTCCCCCTCCCCCCCCCACCCCCAGTGATGTTAGAAATTCCGATGGAGTATTATCCATCCCTTCCGCCTTATTTGCTCTAAGTCTTCCAGATCTCTTTTTCATTCTGATTCTAATACTGGTTTCCCTATTATTTCCTATCGACTCCTGTTTCTTCTTGTGTTACGTCATCAAACAAGTACTCCCGCTCATAGATGTATTCAGTGTACTCTTTCCATCTCTCTGCTCTCTCCTCTGAATTTGACACTGGAATTCCCATTGCACTCTTATGTTACCACCCTTGCTTTTAATTTCACCGAAAATTGTTTTGACTTTCCTGTATCCTAAATCAGTCCTTCCGACAATCATATATTTTAACTATTTCTTCACATTTTTCATGCAGCCATTTCATCTTGACTTGCCTACACATCCTATTTACGCTACTGCCCATTAAAATTGCTACACCACGCAGATCACGTGCTACAGACGCGAAATTAAACCGACAGCAAGAAGATGCTGTGAAATGTAAATGATTAGTTTTTCAGAGCATTCACTCAAGGTCGACGCCGGTGGCGACACCTACAACCTGCTGACATGAGGAAAGTTTCCAAACCATTTCTCATACACAAACAGCAGTTGACCGGAGTTGCCTGGTGATACGTTGTTGTGATGCCTCGTGTAAGGAGGAGAAATGCGTACCATCACGTTTCCGACTTTGATAAAGGTCGGATTGTAGCCTATCGCGATTGCGGTTTATCGTATCGCGACATTGCTGCTCACGTTGGTCGAGATCCATGACTGTTAGCAGAATATGGAATCGGTGGGTTCACGAGGGCAATACGGAACTCCGTGCTGGGTCCCAGCGGCCTCGTATCACTAGCAGTCGAGATGACAGGCATCTTATCCGCATGGCTGTAACGGATCGTGCAGCCACGTCTCGATCCCTGAGTCAACAGATGGGGACGTCTGCAAGACAACAACCATCTGCACGAACAGTTCGACGACGTTTGCAGCAGTATGGACTATCAGTTCGGAGACCATGGCTGCGGTTACCCTTGATGCTGCATCACAGACAGGAGCGCCTACTATGGTGTACTCAACGACGAACCTGGATGCACGAATGGCGAAACGTCATTTTTTCGGATGAATCCAGGTTCTGTTTACAGTATCATGATGGTCGCATCCGTGTTTGGCGACGTTGCGGTGAACGCACATTGAAGCGTGTATTCGTCATCGCCATACTGCCATATCACCCGGCGTGATGGTATGGGGTGCCATTGGTTACACGTCTCAGTCACCTCTTGTTCGCATTGACGGTACTTTGAACAGTGTACGTTACATTTCAGATGTGTTACGACCCGTGGCTCTACCCTTCATTCGATCCCTGCGAAACCCTAAATTTCAGCAGGATAATGCACGACCGCATGTTGCAGGTCCTGTACGGGCTTTTCTGGTTACAGAAAATGTTCGACTGCAGCCCTGGCCAGCACATTCTCCAGATCTCCCACCAATTGAAAACGTCTGCTCAATGGCTGTCGAGCGACTGGCTCGTCACAATACGCCAGTCACTACTCTTGATGAACTGTGGTATCGTGTTGAAGCTGCATGGGCAGCTGTACCTGTACACGCCATCCAAGCTCTATTTGACTCAATGCCCAGGCGTATCAAGCCCGCTATTACGGCCAGAGGTGGTTGTTCTGGGTATTGATTTCTCAGGATCTATGCACCCAAATTGCGTGAAAACGTAATCACATGTCAGTTCTCGTGTAACATATTTGTCCAATGAATACCCGTTTATCATCTGCATTTCTTCTTGGTGTAGCGATTTTAATGGCCAGTAGTGTATTTCACTCCAAAGTGACTGGTATTTCTGTCATCCTAAATTTCTTTCTTACGTCGGCCTGTTGAACTAGTCGTTCCGGCACCCGTCGATTCTTCGCAGTTACTGCAGGGTATGCTAAATCACTACTGGTGAATTGCTGGTGCTTTCCTTTAGCCAGAGTACTGAGATTTCTTTAAACATAGCCCTGTATGAGTTCTCAGATCGAGTCCCTTGATGACCTAGCTGAGATTGTTGATTAAGATATCCTATCGAGAATCAATTTCCACACTGCAGCGGAGTGTGTGGTGATGAGCAGAGTGAAAACTCATTCTGTAAACAATCCCCAATGCTCTCGCTAAGCCATGTCTCCGCAGTATCCTTTCTTCCAGAATGTTAGTCCCGCATGGTATGCAGGATAACTACTGGGAAGTTTGGAAGCTAGGAGATGGGGCACTGGCAGAAGTGAAGCTCTGAGGGCGGGTCGTGAGCTGTGCTTTTATTTTTTTATCTTTTGTCAATTAATATTGCCACTCCTGCAGCAGCTCTTTTCTTCTATGGAACTTGAAATGATCCTCTTTCCAAAATTGTGTGAAAAACAACTCTTGCAGGTTTGCATCCAAATTACGTACTCTTCAGGCATAAAAAATTGTTAATGTAATACATTTTTAAAGTTCATGAGAAGAGAAATCAAGTACTAAAAGTTCGATGAATAATAATGTAAAGAACTATGTATTCGTCATTTTGTTTGCCTTCATGCTAGGAGATGATATCAGACTTTACTGACAGAGTGAAGACATCACTTCACATGTTTTATTTCACATTTTACATCGACATAACAGTAAAAATACATCATTCACCATTTTAGCACTAATGAGAGATTTTTATTCGCACCTTTATGAGGCAATAGAATTGCTGTAGGCCCCCAAAACAAAGACTAATGCACATACCGACTGTCAACCACTGAAAGATAATTTGGCGTGTATCCAGTCCTACATATTAAAATTCTATATAATTAACACATGCCGGCCAGGGTGGCCGAGCGGCTCTAGGCGCTACAGTCTGGAACCGCGCGACCGCTACGGTCGCAGGTTCGAATCCTGCCTCGGGCATGGATGTGTGTGGTGTCCTTAGGTTAGTTAGGTTTAAGTAGTTCTAAGTTCTAGGGGACTGATGACCTCAGAAGTTAAGTCCTATAGTGTTCAGAGCCATTTGAACCAATTAACACATGTTCTAGAAGCTTTACTGTTCAAATTAATGATTATAATGGCATCCGGTTTTCGTATTATTTAAAATTTTATGTAAACTTAATTTTTCCACACATGCAAAAATGAGGAATAAAAGCTGGCCAGAGTGGCCGAGCGGTTCTAGGCGCTACAATCTGGAACCGCGCGACCGCTACGGTCGCAGGATCGAATCCTGCCTCAGGCATGGATGTGTATGATGTCCTTAGGTTAGTTATGTTTAAGTAGTTCTAAGTTCTAGGGGTCTGATGACCTAAGAAGTTAAGCCCCATAGTGCTCAGAGCCATTTTTGAAGAATAAAATAATGATAAAAGCTGTTTTATAAAGTTGCAAAATAGAAATTTCTGAATTCTCTTTTTGCCATGTTTAGAGGACAGTATATATTTCTCTTTTACAAAACACTGAATTATTTACGGAAACGTTAAGCGTATTTTTAGAACATAATACATTAACAGTTTTCTGTTTAATGACGAGTGATTTTCCATGAAATTTTACGTAAATTACATTTTTAAACATATTCGAACCATGTTGCATTTGTTATAACTCATGCAAAATGAAATCTATAACACAATTAACTTATTACGACAAAGAAATTTTACATTGAAACATACAAATATGTTTCAATATGTTGCGGAATAATTTGTAAAAAGTATAGAATTTTCGTAAGTCGTTTAGTACAACGTGTCAGTCCAGTCTACATTAACCTTGTACTTTAGTTAGAATGAACAGCGCAGAAAAAGAGAGAGTGTTGCAGTTTTCAGTAAACTGAGAGTGGTTTTGCAAACACTATTTGACGCAGGAATCCCACAATCTTGATTCGTTATAAACTCCCTATAAACCGTTGTGTAGTTATCAGTTTCTTTTTGTCCCTTGTAATTTCTTTTTTGTTTCCGTAACTGCAGCAATATTGATTTATTTCTTAGACAACTCCCTATCCAATCCTTCTTCCTTCTCTGTTACGCTCCTCACATTACTCGTTCCTAAATTTAATGTCTGTTTAATTCCAAATAACCTGTCCTTTGTTCTTGCCTTTGTCGTCATCGTAAAATCGGTTCGGTTATTCTTCTGAATTTTATAAATGACTTTTGTTGCATGTGGATAGGGCACCAAAGCTTCGTACGGCCGCCAACGTGGGGGGACCAGGGACGTTCCTGTTAGGGTTAACTTTCCTTAGGAGAGTTGCCTTCACTATAGCTAGATATCGCTCCTACATCGTCGATTTTCATTTAAGTGTTTACTCAATTAGGGAGGCTGGCTCCCCTGCGCCTAAGAGTAGCCCCACTTACAAGTGGACATGACAGGAAAAGGGACATGATAAGCATAGAAAGAAGGGACCAATTTGACGTTGTGATACACACGCTTCAGAGGACACCGTCTTAACGTAGGGCATCGTCCGTATGGGCCAGGAGGTTTACGTTCTTTGGACCAGGATCGCCATGCTTGCGGTAGTTTAGCTGCCTGAAGAGTCATCCAAGCCGGACAGGCCGAAGGGAGAAGCCAGGTGAATTGTGCCCCAAAATGGCTGTGGAAACATACGCGATTATATTTTATTGCCTTGTTATTTCGGCTCAAACCAGGGGGAAATGGCGGGCCTTATATTTCTCGCGAGCATACAGCTCTTCTATGTACACTGCCGGGAAGAAGTGTAACACGCTTAAAGACAAAGTCATTTTATTAAGAAGTGAGGTAACAGGTAGTTCATAATTGCAGGAGTATGCGATAAAAAATTTAGACAAAATGAAACACAAATGTCACAATAAAGGGTGCCGAAACTGTCGCATCAACATACAGTGTACCTTCCTCCGGTGGCAACATGGCGTGTGTCGTCGCATGTAATCGATCATAAAGATGCCGATTGGCATCGTGCAATGGGGTATCGCAAGCATCTTTCGTCTTTTGTTGCAATTCGGCAACGGTTCTTGCAGGCCCTGGAGAAAGAGTAAGTTGCTGTATCGTCATGTCCTATACGTGTTCAGCTGACGTGAGATTTGGTGATCTTACTAAACAGTGCAGTTCTTATACGCCATGAGGAGCATGATGCGTTGCAACAGCCGTATGTGGACGTGCTGAAAAGCTCATCACCTTCCTATTGAAGAAATCGCAGTAGCACGAGGATAACAGCCTGCAGGTACACGAAATGTGACCGCGAGTTGTAACTGATGGCGCCCCACATCATGAAGCCTGTTTGTAATGGGCGAATGCATTCTGGAATAGGCAGCTAATCATATAGACGCCATACACGTGTATGTGGCATCACTCGCATAAGACGTAACCTGATCTCATCACCAAAGATAATAAGGCGCCGTTTCACTCTCCAGTCAACTCTTTCACAACACCAGAGTAGCCATGCTTGATGGTGACATTGGTAACTTGGCCATGGGCACACGTGGTATTAATGCTGCTCTAACAGACGGTTTCCAACAGACGCTGATGACTCTGAATGTGCAATATGTGTCCGAATTTCGTCCCTGGGTGATGTTCGGTCAGCCACCGCTAGTCACACGGTGTGTCGATCTTGACGTGTTTCTTTACTTAACGGACGTCCAAAACTTGGTCTACAGGTGTGTGAATATTCCGCAGACCACTGTTGAAAACAGCGACACGCATCTACACTCGTTGTGCCCAACAGTTGCAGCGATCCGTCTGTGCGTGCATCAAACTTCCGGCAGGCTACATTGCGGCCATGTTCAAATGGCTGAAGCTGTTCAACAGGAATGCGTACTCGCTGTGGAGCATGGTTGTACCCTATAATGAATGTGCTAAATTCAGCACGGCTACTGCCTGCAGAGTGAAAACGCAGGGTGCACATACAGATCTTCTGAGCGCCATCTGATCACCCAGGACCGTGACAAATAAAACTACAGCCTCTCTCTGTTCACATATTACATACCCTGGTGTCAAGTCCCTGAGGATGTTGTAATTTTTGCGTCAGTGTAAAGTTTGATGATGGTGACATCCTCTTGAGTGAAACATTCCAGAGGTGAAATAATTTCCTGTTCGGATCTCTGGGTGCCAACTACACAGAAAGATGTTTTTAGCAGAAAAAAATCAGGTGTTCTACAGGTCGAAGCGTGGAAAAGTAGATCCCTTAATCAGATAGTCGGATTGAAGAACTCGAAAAGGGAAACGCATTGTTTCAAGTTACATGTAGTGGGAATTAGTGAAGTGTGGTGCAGGAAGATGATTTATGGTCAGATGAGCACAACAAAAACTGAAATAGGAGTAACTCAGGAGTAGGGAAAATTAATGAATAAGAAAATAGGAGCGCCTTTGAACTGGTATGAAGAGTATAGTGAAGGCATTATCGTAACCAAAACTGATATAAAGACAAGTCCTAGTACAATAACACAATCACGTATGCCTACCAACTCCTCAGATAAGTGATTAACCGAATATGTGATGGGACAAAATAAATTATTCAGTTTAAGAGACACAAAATATGAATAGTGACTGTGGACTAGAATTCGGTATTAGGGAAAAGAAGAGAGGGAAAAACAGCAGAAGGAAGGAATGAAAATGGAACCCGTCTGGTAGAATTCTGCATATAGCACAATTTAATCATTGCAGGCACTTGAGTTAAAATCATAGAAGACGTTTGTATACGTGAAAAAGACCTGGAGAAACCGGAAGGGTTCAGACAAATTATATGATAAGACAGAGATTTCGAATGAGTTTTTAAACTGTTTAGCTTAGTGACCAAGCAGGCTGGCGATAGGTCACTATTGGGAATATTTGGGAGCGGATTAAAATTTCCATCGATTGCCTGATAACCAGCGGAAACCTTTCAAAAACCTTATTTCGGACCAGTGGACTATAACTATTTTAACTTATTTTTGCAGCGAAGTTATGAGTTTTTCATAAAAAAAATCAATGTTTAGTGTATGTGTTTCTTGTGTTTGGCTTCTGTGTGTTCATGTGTATCAGGCCCTTTATTCCATCTGGTATGCAAGACGTATCAGACATCTGAAATGCTGTTAGACTTCAAGTTTTTTTTGGGGGGGGGGGGAGGGGGGTCAGCGAGTTTCTGGCTGGTTAGACGCGTCCCGCCAAGAGTTCCTCTTCTGAATCAGTCTCATCATCTTAGGGTAGCAGTTACACCCAACAACTTGGTTTATTCATTCAATATATTCAAGTCTCAGTCTGCCACTTTCGGTTTCGCCCTTTGTGACGTCCTTTGTCTGGTACCATGACAGCTAACATCTGATGTCTTAACATGCGATATGTCGTCTTATCGCTTCTCCTATTTAGTGTTTTCCACATATTTCTTTCCTCACGGATTATTTCGAGAACTTCACTTCTCACCTGATCACTGTATTTGATTTTCATCATCTTCCTGTAACAACACACCTCATACACTTCCATTCACTTCTTTTCCTGTTTTGCCAGTCCCTGGTTCACTCATAAAATGTTGTGATCCAGATACACATCCTCGGAAATTTCTTCCTTGGTTTAAGTCCTATGTTTGTAACGAGCAGGTAATTTTAGCGCCATTTGCCTGGAGCTATTTAGGGAAATCACGGAAAACGTAAATGCTCGATGGCTGGACCCTGGTTTGAACCGTCGTTCTCACGAATGCGAGTCCAGTCTGCTAACCACTGCGCCACCTCGCTCGATGCATGCTTTTGAAATCTGAAGTTAAGAGGCAATTATAGTCGAGGCATCAGTGACAGCTAATGGATTGGGGATGAGTTCTGGTGGCTCTAATTTTATGGGCCGGCCGGAGTGGCCGTGCGGTTCTAGGCGCTACAGTCTGGAACCGAGCGACCGCTACGGTCACAGGTTCGAATCCTGCCTCGGGCATGGAAGTGTGTGATGTCCTTAGGTTAGTTAGGTTTAATTAGTTCTAAGTTCTAGGCGACTGATGACCTCAGAAGTTAAGTTCAAAATGGTTCAAATGGCTCTGAGCACTATGGGACTCAACTGCTGAAGTCATTAGTCCCCTAGAACTTAGAACTAGTTAAACCTAACTAACCTAAGGACATCACAAACATCCATGCCCGAGGCAGGATTCGAACCTGCGACCGTAGCGGTCTTGCGGTTCCAGACTGCAGCGCCTTTAACCGCACGGCCACTTCGGCCGGCCAGAAGTTAAGTCGCATAGTGCTCAGAGCCATTTAATTTTATGGTAGAGATGATTTTTCACGGCTGCATGGAGTTTGGAAAAGTAGGGGTGAAGTAGTTAGGCCAGAGTCTTCTGTCTGTGCGTGAAGCTTATGAATATTTCCGGATCAGTGCGTAATCTTAGTTATGATTTTAGTGCCCATCTTGTTTCGGCTCACTTATGGAGTCTTGATTTCCGCCATTGCTAAAATGCTTATTTTCTTCTACAAGTCTTCCTCAGTTCCAATGTTCAGCTTGTTCCACTTCTAGTTTCTACACGTCTGCATTACTGTTCGCTATTCACTTTCAGCGAGAAGAACAGCGTCTTATACGAATCTTACCACTGACATGTTTCTCCCTGCATTTCCGTTTGACCTCACTACCTCTTTGACGCACAGGTTGCACAAACAGGCCGTAGAAACATTTCCATCGTGCACATTTTTCACACTTTTATGCTACGTTCGTCATCGAACTAGAGGTAAAAACTGCTGCACATAACAGCATACTTTCCCCCCTACAATCGAGCGTTGACTGTTGCGGTAGATATCACCATCAGCTTCTGTGTTTGTATTCTTAAGCTTTCTTGAGTGCGTGTGATAGTTTGCTTTATATTTCACGACACCTCAAGGTTTCTTAGGATTTCGTCAACAGGTGTAACGTGTAGAGTACTTATCCTTACATGTTTCTGGGTGTGTTGCTGCTGACGTCTTAACACGCTCACAGTCACTACGAGAGCAGTACAAATGACTACAGGACTGAAGAACATTTATTGATTCCTCACCGGAAAGCAGCACATGGTTTCATAAGTAGATAAGCTCAAATGAAGCCGAAAATTCTCTCTTATTTCCTTCAGGTTCATCATTAAACGTTAAGCGCTACACTGATTAGTTACATTGGTACATACATGCTAAAAGATTTGCAGTAGCAAAGTATACGGAAAGGTATTACCTGGTTTTTTTTTTATCTAACGCAGAGACCGCTGGCCCACGGTGGGCCAGAGGAGAACGTTGGATTGCTATACAGCGCAGCGGCCAAGGCAAGCCTACGCATACCGCCCGCTGTTTGTCGTCTGCTTGCTCTGCGCTAAGCACAGGAGCACTCTCTAGGGTTTCACTAATGAATTACGTAAAAATAGAGCAACCGCAGCCGTTTGTTTTCCCATCACTTACGGCAATGAGATTAAAGTGGCGCTTCGCGTTAAGAGGCTTCCTAACAAGCAACAAGAGAAAAGGGATAAAATGAAGAAACCAACTGTGCGAAGACAGTCGTAGAACGTTTACTGAAGTTCTGCGCTGAGAGATGTGAGACTCAGACATGTATTTAGAACTTAAGCTATTCACGGAAAGGAAATAACATTACATTTCCGAAAAACTATAGGATTTAATTTATTCAATATTTTCAAGGAACGTTATGTTATTGCAGTCAGCAAAATCCAGACAGAATTGTTAAAATTTGTTACCTGTTGTTGAAGGCAAACTGAGGTTAGTTATGTGAAATCTACAATCTGCTCTTTTATACTTTATAATGTGTTGTAATGTTGTGTTCTAAAATAATTTATCTTAGGTGTTAAATAGTTGAGAAGCTTTGTTGAATCATGATGTTTACCAGACACCAAATTATTACGAACGTTGTTCAGAGGTTTAAACTGCTTGTGTCCCATTCTGTCCCACTGTGAATACTCCCAACAGAGCTAAGGTCAGGCAAACTCGTAGGCTGAGAAAGTGCCCATTGTCCTTAAGTAGTTCAATGAAGCACACTGAACCTAAACTGCCTGACGAAAAAGATCAAGCACCGACAAGGGGAGGAAGAAGGGAAATGAAATTGCAGAAGTGATGAGGGTATGTGGTGTTATTTCAGGTCGCGCGGAGTGGCCGCGCGGTTTGAGGCGTCATGTCACGGACTGCGGGGCCTCTCCCGCCGGAGGTTCGAGTCCTCCCTCGGGCATGGGTGTGTGTGTTGTTCTTAGCACAAGTTAGTATAAGTAGTGTGTAACTCTAGGGACCGATGACCTAAGCAGTTTGGTCCCTTAGGAATTTATTCACATTTGAACATTTTGTTATTTCAGCGACAAAAAACTTGGTACTAAGACGTTGCATCTCCTCTGGTTTGAATGCATGCACTGATTCATCTACATCTACATACATACTCTGCAATCCACCACACGGTGCGTGGCGGAGGGTACCTCGTACCACAACTAGCATCTTCTCTCCCTGTTCCACTCCCAAACAGAACGAGGGAAAAATGACTGCCTATATGCCTCTGTGCGAGCCCTAATCTCTCTTATCTTATCTTTGTCGTCTCTCCGCGAAATATAAGTTGGCGGCAGTAAAATTGTACTGCAGTCAGCCTCAGATACTGGTTCTCTAAATTTCCTCAGTAGCTATTCACGAAAAGAACGCCTCCTTTCCTCCAGAGACTCCCACCCAAGTTCCTGAAGCATTTCCGTAACACTCGCGTGATGATCAAACCTACCAGTAACAAATCTAGCAGCCCACCTCTGAATTGCTTCTATGTCCTCCCTCAATCCAACATGATGGGGATTCCAAACGCTCGAGCAATACTCAAGAATAGGTCGTATTAGTGTTTTATAAGCATTCTCCTTTACAGATGAACCACATCTTCCCAAAATTCTACCAATGAACCGAACACGACTATCCGCCTTCCCCACAACTGCCATTACATTCTTGGCCCACTTCATATCGCTCTGCAATGTTATGCCCAAATATTTAATCGATGTGACTGTGTCAAGCGCTACACTACTAATGGAGTATTCAGACATTACGGGATTCTTTTCCTTTTCATCTGCGTTAATTTACATTTATCTATATTTAGAGTTAGCTGCCATTCTTTACACCAATCACAAATCCTGTCCAAGTCATGTTGTATCCTCCTACAGTCACCCAACGATGACACCTTCCCGTACACCACAGCATCATCAGCAAACAGTCGTACATTGCTATCCACCCTATGCAAAAGATCATTTATGTAGATAGAAAACAACAGCGAGCCTACCACACTTCCCTGGGGCACTCCAGATCATACCCTCACCTCCGATGAACACTCACCATCGAGGACAACGTACTGGGTTCTATTAATTAAGAAGTCTTCGAGCCACTCACATATTTGGGAACCAATCCCATATGCTCGTACCTTAGTTAGGAGACTGCAGTGGGGCACCGGTTGAGAGGAGTGTCGTAAAGAAGTGATTTTCTCTTCTGACGCAAGCTGGCCAACAACTGTTGCAACTGATCCTTGACGTCTTGGATACTGGCACTGGAACAGAGTTAACGTCCGAGTTAGTCCCACGGATGTTCTGGCAGGGACAGATCTGTGGATATTGCTGGCCGCAGGAGAACCTCAACGTCATGCAGTCAGTTTATAGAGACTCGTGCCATGGGTTCTGCTGTTGAAGAATGGCACCTCAAGACGGTCGCGTAAGAGATAATGCGCGACGACAACGACCCCATGTTATACCATTGTCTCGTCAGAGTTTCCTCAGTCAATACCAGCTGTGACTTGAAGTCATACCCAATGCCTCCCCACACCACGACTTCAGGAGTAACACTGTGTGCATCTCCAAAATGAGGCCTGTCCATAAGTGCCGCCATACTTGCCAGTGATGATAGATCACCTGGGGTAGATTTGTAGATTTTCGCAACTTTTTGACACGGTGCCTCTTTTCAAGCTGTTTGTCATACATTAACGGCTCAATTACTTGTTTTTTGTTATGGTTAAGGCTGTTGGGAGCCATCAAGGGCACCTCCAAGATAGGAAATCAGAGACACAATCAGAATTGGATATGAGCGTCATTGGCCGGGAGGCCCCTTGCGGGGTAGGTCCGTCCGCCTTGGTGCAGGTCGTATTACATTCGACGCCACACTAGGCGTACTGCGCGCCGGATGGGGGTGAAATGATGATGAAGACAGCACAACACCCAGTCCCTGAGCGGAGAAAATCCCCGACCCAGCCGAGAATCGAACCCGGGCCCGAAGGACGGCAATCCGTCACGCTGACCACTCAGTTATCGGGGCGGACACACAGTGCAGAGAGAAGGCAGAAGTGGTAGGCAGAAGTGACGGGACGACAACCGACCTGTTCTGCCATGTGCTGATTTCCACATATTTTCTGCTTAATGGATAATACTACGAACATACGGAAGGAGTAGTAAAGGACAGCCCATTCTCTCATGTGGTCGCGAATTTGTATGTTGAATACTTCGAGGAGGAAGCCATGGTGTCTTCCGAATGGAAACAACGCTTTTTTCCCTTATGTGGATGAAAAGTTCGTCTCTGGCCCCATGGAAGGGTCAAACTCCTTGACTTCCTTACACATTTCAACTTCATACATTCCATCATCAAATTCACTATGGAGACCGAAGTAGACGATAGATTACCATGCCTGAACGTCATGGTCAGTAGAAGAGCTGATGGTACCATGGACCACTGTATGCTTATCGGAAGAAAACGAACACTGACCTGTATTTGTATGCAGAGAGCTGACACCCCCATTCGCAGAGGAATTGAGTACTAGAAACACTAGTACAGAGACCGCACACCATTTCAGACGCACCGAGTCTGCCCCAGGAGATGGAACGCGTCAGAACTGTGTTACGAAAAAACTAGTACCCAGAACGGCACATTAAGGGCGCTCTCCGCCCCTCCTATGGAGACGAAAGAAGCCACGGAGGGAGACGCAGCCACTGCCTTTATACCGTACACTGGCGCACTATAGGAAAAAAATAGACGCATTTTCAAGAAGCACCGAGTAAAAACTCTTTTGCCCGCCCAATAAAACACGAGCATTATTGGGAAGTGTGATCTCAGTTTGCGAAAGGCCGGCGTAGACCAGATTCCATGTCAATGTCGGAAGACGTATAGTGGACAGACAGTGCGCACCGTCGAAGATCGTTGCCGAAAACACCAGAGGCGCACTCCACTGATGTAGCCCAACAAGTCAGCGGTCGCAGAGTGTTGTTTGTCCGAGAATCACGCCATGGAGTACGAACGTACCAGGATCTTGGAACAGACTCCCAAATACTACGACAGCGTCACTAGAGAGGCCATAGAAATTCCTGCCAGGGACGATCACATGAACCGAGATTGCGGCTATAATCATAACAAGGTTTGGAAACCAGCTCTAAGTTTATTAAGAAGACTCTCAGCAAAGAAAATGATTTGGCGACCGGGGCGGACAGAGAAATTGCATCAACGCCGTCACAGACGCCGGCGCTGGCGTCTCCGCGACTTCCGATGCCGACGCGCGGCCGCGGTCACGGACCGCACGGACGGAGCGGCTGGCGAGGGCGGGGTATATTAGTCGGCCACGCGCCCTCAGGAGCTCAGTTCGGCAGCGCAGCTGAAGATGGCGACATGTCTGATCGCCGAAATATTGTGCCCGTTGGACAGTGTCAACCGGCCGTACACCCGTGGATCGTTCGATCAACAAATACGCTGGGAGACACCAAAGAATGACACATCTACTGATTTTGCAAGTGGTCTCAATAAATTTCCAAAATATTCCATAGTCGTAAAGTCGTTTTTGACTCACCCTTTTGTATTCTAACATGAGAAGCTAACACTGAATGTGCCACAATCTGATAGCAAATTCTGAAGAGATACGAGTGGTCCCGACCACTTCCAACTAATTCGAACTAGTTCTGACAAATCGTATCATCATGTTAAAAGAAGTGCAAAGTCTAACAACTTCTGGGATCTTTGCCTTTAGAAGGCAAGAGCTCTAGCGACTGGTCTTCCCAAACACGATTCACGACCCATTCTCATAGCTATACTTCCACCAGTACCTCATCTTCTATGTTCCGAATTTCACAGGATTCCTGCACACCTTGCAGGACTCGCACTGAAAATATATTGTAGACACATAGTTTAGCCACAGGCTGGGAAATTTTTTCCAGAAAGAATTTTTCACTCTGCAGTGAAGTGTGCGGTGATACGAAATTTAAATTTAAGTTGTGTGCTGAATCGGGACTCGAACCCAGGGCCTTTGTCTTTCGTGGGCAACTGCTCTACCAACCTAGCTACCCAGGTATGACTCACCACCCATCTCCACAGCTTTACTTCCACCAGTACGTAGTCATGTTTGCCCACAAAATTCCTGCATACCCTGCAGGACTGGCACTCGTGGACAAAAGGATATTGCTGAGACGTGGCTTAGTCACAGGTTTCAAAAACCAGTCCAGCACACAGTTTTAATCCTCCAGGAAGTTTCATATCAGTGCACACTCCGCTGCAGAGTGAAAATTTCGTTCTACAACATCCCCCAGGTTGTGACTAAACCACGTCTCCGTAACATCCTTTCTTCCAGAGTGCTAGTCCCACAAGAGAGCTTCCGTAAAGTTTCCAAGGTAAGAGATGAAATACTAGCGGAAGCAATGCTGTGAGGACGGGTCATAAGTCATGTTTGGGTTATTCTGTTGGGAGAGCACTTTTCTACAAAAGGTAAAGGACCTGCATTTGAGACCCAGTCCAGTACACAATATTAACCTGGCAGGAAGGCTCATATCAGCACACACTCGATGCAGAGTGAGAACTTAATTCTAGATGTTTGGCATTTTCAGCAGAAGATGGCAAACGTTTTGTACTGAAAGATGAATGGTCGGTATAGTGTTTGGATCATATAGTTTCCATTGTGTGATAGCAGAAGAAGGCAACGTTTTGAGAGATGCAATACCTTCATATGGGGCCACTCTAACGTTTGACTGACTTTGATATCAGTTTTAGAGACACGTTTGACGAGTTTATAAATGGGAATAACATTGTTTACTTTGGTAATTCTCATCGTCAAAGAGCCATCTACCCTTGCCTATTACAAATAATTTATTTTAGTAACGTGTATTTTAATAAGTAATACAGACAATTTATATACAAAAATATTTAATTGGAAGATCAATTGTACTTGCAAACAGTACTATAAGTATCAAACTTCGCTTGTCAACAATTGCTGCTCAACGTATTTTATCAGTAGCACCAATACGCAAAGCGATGTGTATTTTTAAATGCTGCAAAACAGTTACATTACAATAGATCCACGTGAGTTTTTCTCGAAGTCTTACATATTTTGAGAAATAATACAATTTTATTTTGGTACAAAGTTCGAATTTTCGCTCGCAGTCAGAGATCTGTAATTATAATTGGGTGTAACGATAAATAACTTGTGTGTGTGTTTGTGTGTGTGTGTGTGTGTGTGTGTACTCGAAGTAGATACTTATTATAATAAATAATATTATTTTCGTGGCAAAGATCTGATCTTCATCTCTGTCTTGTTCCACGACCATCTTTGGACATATTGGTTAGTATGTAAGCATGTTGTCTTATGACGTTCTTCTCGTTATGTATTAAGAAAATATGCAGTTTAAGGCTTACATCGCAATAAAAAGCTCATCAAAATATCTTCGATGTTTGACCAGTGTGTGCTTTGCCTATGTGTGCTTGTTTGTGTGTGTGTGTGTGTGTGTGTGTGTGTGTGTGTGTTTAAAACACATATTTGATCAGATTTTTTGTGTTTTTTGTATCTGGTTATGGGAAATGCAATTTTAGAGAGCCTTTACACCATAGTTAAAGTTAGCAAATATTGCAGCCTTCCTCGAAAGTTTCTTTGTACATAATCTCACGTAGTTCCACTACAAGTGCGAATAAAAAGCAAGATTAGCATGTCAGTTTCATCGTTTATATTTCTGTAATGTAGAACACCGTAAAATATTTTCATCTCCCCTAGAGTGGTGCCTATAAGGAGAAATATTGCTGGAAAACTTTCAGACATGGTAGACGTAGTTAGTTCGTTCTACGAATCAGGGGTAACACAGCATCGCGTTGGAATGTACGTCTACACCTGCACAGATACTCCACAAGCCACCGTAAGGTGCGTGGCCGAGGGTACCCTATACCACTGCTTGTCACTTCCACTCCTTTTCCAATCGCAAACAGAACGAGGGAAAAACGGCTGTCTGTACACCCCTCCGTATGAGCCCTAATTTCTCGTATCTTCGTGGTCCTTACGCAGGATGTATATTGGCGGCAGCAGAATCGTTCGGCAGTTAGCTTCAAATGCCGGTTTTCTAAAATTTCTCAATAGCGTTTCCCTGAAAGAACGCCGCCTTCCTCCATGAATTCCCATTTGAGTTCCCGCAGCATCTCCGTAACACTTACGTTTTGTTGGAACCTACCTGTAACAGATCTAAAAGCCCTCCTCTGAATTGCTTCGATGTCTTCCCTGCATCCGACCTGGTACGAATCACAAACACTCGAGCAGTACTCAAACATAGGTCTCACCAGAGTCCTATATCGGGTCTACTTTTCAGGTTATCCACTCTTCCCTAAAATTCTACCAATAAACCGAAATCGATCCATTGCGTTCCCTACCACGTGCTCGTTCCGCTTCATATCGCTTTGCAACGGTACGCCCAGATATTTAAACGTCTTTACTGTGTCAAGCTAGACACTAGTAATACTGTATTCCAACATTACAGGTCTGTTCTTCCTACTCATCCGCATTAACAGTCCGGAACCGCGCGACTGCTACGGTCGCAAGTTCGAATCCTGCCTCGGGCATGGATGTGTGTGATGTCCTTAGGTTAGTTAGGTTTAAGTAGTTCTAAGTTCTAGGGGACTGATGACCACAGATGTTAAGTCCCATAGTGCTCAGAGCCATCCGCATTAACTTATATTTTTACAGATTCAGGGCTAGCTGCCATTCATCACGCCAACTGAAAATTTTGTCTAAGTCGGTTGTATCTACCTACAGTCACTCAACTACCTTATCGCAGACCACGGCATCATCAGCAAACAACCGCAGACTGCTGGACACCCTGTCCGCCAGATCATTTATGTATATAGAGAACAACAGCGGTCCTGTCACACTTCCCTGGGGCACTCCTGACAATACCCTTGTCTCTGATGAACACTCGCCGCAGAGGACAACACACAGGGTTCTATTATTTACGAAATCTTCGAGCCACTCACATATCTGTGAAATTATTCGATATTCTCGTACCTTCGTTAACAGCCTGCAATGGGACACCGTGTCAAACACTTTCCGGAAATCTACAAATATGGAATCTGCCTGTGTCCTTCATCCATAGTTCTCAGTACATCATATGAGAAAAAGGCAAACTGAGTTTCGTTCGAGCGATGCATTCTAAAACCATGCTGGTTCGTGGACATAAGCTTCTTAGCCTCTCGAAAGTTTATTATATTCGAACTGAGAATGTGTTCAAGGATTCTGCAGCAAACAAAAGTTAGGGATATTGGTCTGTAATTTTGCGGATACGTTCTTTTACCTTTCTTATATACTGGAGTCACCTGCGCTTTTTTTTCAGTCACTTGGGACTTTGTGCTGCGCGAGAGCCAAGCCGTAGAGTACTCTTTGTAAAATCAAACTGGGTTTCCATCAGGACCTAGTGATTTATTTGTCTTCAAATCCTTAAGTTGCTTCTCTACGCCAGGTACGCTTATAGATGGCAACACATTTTACGTATTTTTTTAGATGCAACACAGTATTCTAATACGTGACAAGCATCATGTAGCAATTCAGATGTGCAGATATTTGATTTGAGAGTCAATTATGCCTCACGCTAAGTCCACAACTAATATACAGGGTGGTCCATTGATAGTGACCGGGCCAAATATCTCACGAAACAAGCGTCAAACGAAAAAACAACAAAGAACGAAACTTCTCTAGCTTGAAAGGGGAAACAAGATGGCGCTATGGTTGGCCCGCTAGATGGCGCTGCCATAGGTCAAACGGATATCAACTTCGTTTTTTTAAATAGCAACCCCCATTTTTAATACATATTCGTGTAGTACGTAAAGAAATATGAATGTTTTAGTTGGACCACTTTTTTCGCTTTGTGACAGATGGCACTTACTAGTCAGAGACGTATAAGTACGTGGTATCACGTAACATTTCGCCAGTGCGGACTGTATTAGCTTCGTGGTACATTACCCGTGTTAAAATGGACAGTTTACAAATTGCGGAAAAGGTCGATATCGTGTTGATGTATGGTTATTGTGATCAAAATGCCCAACGGGCGTGCGCTATGTATGCTGCTCGGTATCCTGGACGACATCATCCAAGTGTCCGGACCTTTCGCCGGATAGTTACGTTATTTAAGGAAACAGGAAGTGTTCAGCCATATGTGAAACGTCAACCACGACCTGCAACAAATGATGATGCCCAAGTAGGTGTTTTAGCTGCTGTCGCGGCTAATCCGCACATCAGTAGCAGACAAATTGCGCGAGAATCGGGAATCTCAAAAACGTCGGTGGTGAGAATGTGTGTGTAGGATGAGGCAGCTACACAGGCGACAGTCGCTGAATTACACCACCGATTTCGTTTTTTCCTAACTGAGCTATATACAGTTTTTCTGCGGCATATGAAAGAATCTTCTAAAGAACTTCAACGTCATACCATGAATGGGACTTGACAAGACAGTATCAAGATAACAGCGCCGCTAACCACTGTCCGGCCGTCAGAAGGAGAGGTTGCACAAATGCCTGCCCTCTAACACCACATGTAAGAGAACACGTAGCTCAGTTACGGTTCTTGAGTTTAACTGTGACCATGAAGCTCTGCTGTTGTAGCAATCAGCTAACTTGCTCGTAAAGCTAGTGAGAAATTCACTTTATATACGGCAGTCGAAAAACTGAATATCGTTTATGACGAATGTCCCCAGACTATTGAAGCAGCGGTGCAGCTATATGCTGAAGACTACCTTCATCGTGTCAAGCACTCACGATCTGTCTTTGTGAATATTATAAAAATGTGTAGGAACTGGAAGCGTAGAGAGTAAAATATTCCAAGGAAAAAGAAAAGTAAGTAATGGGAGAAATGAAACAAACATTTCAGCAGCAGTTACACACAATGCTAATGACACTAACAGGCATCTCGGAAATATGATAGGGATTAACCAAGCGAGTGTGCTGTGAACCCTACAGATTCATCTGGAACTTCATGACCATGACATCCAAAACAGGCAACAGTTCTTCGAATGTTATCCCGAAAGTCCAAAATTTTGTTCAAGGAAGAACCATCGTTTACAAACCACGGGCAAGTCAATCTTCACAATTAACATTAACTATCAGTTGAAAATCTACACTGACTCAAAGAAATGGATACAAATAACGCTCTTAGTCTATCAACGTTATGTGAGTGTTTTTCTAGACCTGCATCAATGGTCTCTGTTTTATTGATGGGAATCTAAATACACGCAAGTATCTCGAGTTCCTAAGATATGCCGCTGGTGCAGTTATTGGAAGACATCCCACTGGACATAAGGCTATCAATGTGATACCAATATGACGGACGTCCCTCCCATTTAGCACATGTAATGACAGACCCTCTTAAGAAAACATGTGGAGAGCATTGGAAAGGTCGTTCAGGACACAAAACATTGTCTGAACATTACCAAGCTTAGAACTTCTAGACCTTTATCTATGGTGAAAATTAAAACAAGAGTTCTATGAGGAAACACTGACCCCCAAAGGCATGAAATGCCTTCTAACATGGGCCTGTGCTGCCGGTAACTCCGGATGAAATTAAGCCTGTAGTACTGCCTCTCCATAATCGCTTCATAACATGCAGTAATGCTGGAGACCAACATTTTGAGCACTCGGTATTACGGCCGTGATAATAAAGCACACAAACTATACATGAGTTCTGGATTTGCTTACAATTGGTATATTAAGGCAGGTGTTTGCGGAACCCCTTCTCCTGAAGACGGGGCAGTGGTTTGTGCCACTGTTATCTTGATAGCATTTCATTAAGTCCCATACATGTTATGGTGTTCAAGATCTCTTAGAAGCTTCTTTCGTATGCCACAGAAAAAGTATACAATTCCCTTAGGGAAAAACGAAGGTGGTGTCGCAATTCGGCGATTATAAACGACAAAAATTACGTGTGAACGTCAGGAAATTCGCCATATTGTCCACTAGAACTTGGCGAAAGCCGCCATTGATATATTTATTTATTCTAGATAGTGGAACCTCGCTTAAGGAGCACTTCCCATAACACGCAGTTCGTATAATAAGCAAAATAAATTGTACAAAAATGACTCGCTTAAAGGGTGATGTTTCGCGTAACGAGTGACGACGATTTAGTGTGACGTCACCAGCCGTTCGCGCGCGTCGGAGGAAACGTTCAGCAATATGAACACCTCTCGTTGTCGGCAGCCGCATATAAATAATGTCTTTAGTATGTACAGCAATCTGGGTTCAGTGCTCTTTCTACTACCATATTCGTTCAGCTTCTGACCACACTTTTTTCTAAATTCGTGCTCACATTGTGTTTTTTGTTTGCAAATTTTAATAACCTTCCCGAAGATAGAGTCGCAAGAAGACGACCATAAGAGAAAGAAAATGAACTTAGAAATGAAACATGAAATTACTGAAAAACGCAAACGCGGAGTGAGGTTGCTGATTTAGCACGCACGCACAAGTGGTTTTCATCAACTATTTGCACTATCCTCAAGAACAAGAACAAGATTAAGGAGATGGATGCTTCAAAGGGAGTGAAGAGTATCTAAACAACGGTTTCGTATTCTGGACAATGTCGAAAGACTGCTCCTTGTATGAATAAGTGGAAAACAATTGCAAGGCGACAGTATTAACTAGAACATCATTTGTGAGAAGGCGAGAATGATTTTCGCCGACCTCGTTAAGAAGACGCCAGGATCATGAGCGGCCGAGGAACTGTTGAAGGGAAGCCGTGGGTGGTTCGAGAAGTTTAAGAGAAGAACCGGCATTGTGAGGCACGGCGAAGCAGCCAGCTCCGGCACAAAGGCAGTAGAGAAATTCATCAGCAACTTCAAGATGCTCGTGGATTCTGAGGGTTATGTGCCGCATCAGGTCTTTAATTTTGACGAGATGGGTCTGTCCTGGAAAAATATGTCGAAGCGTATCTTTATAACAGCAGACGAGAATGCATTGCCCAGTCGCAAACCAATGAAATACCGTCTCACACTGCTATTCTATGCGTTTTGAAAATTAGACCGCTGCTTGTTTATCATTCATAAACTCCATGAGCCTTCAAGAAGTGTAAAGTCCAGAAGAGCAAGTTAAATGTGATGCGGAGGTCTAACAATAAGGCTTGGGTGACACGTGATCTTTTTTGTAATGGGATCAATGAAGTGTTTGGTCCTTCGATGAAAACATATTTGCTTGAATTGAATCTGTCACTTCATGTGTTTCTTGTTACGGACAACGCTTCTACACATTCTCCAGGTCTACAAGCCCACCTCCTTGAAGATTTTCAATTCATCAAGATCCAGTTCCTGCCGCCCAACACCACTTCGTTATTCCTACCTGTGGACCAGCAAATTATTTCTACCTTTATGAAGCACTCTTCAAGTATTACTTTGAGTTGACTGAAGCTGCCAATCTCACTCTCAGAGAGTTTTGGAAACATAACTTCACATCGTTGCCTGCGTCAAGGTGACCGGAAAGGCGTGCGCAGGGGTTGCCAAGAGAACTCTCGCTTCTACTTAGAAGAAGCTTTGGCCGAAGTGCGCTGTCGAATGTGTCTCTGAGGCACATAAGTCAGTACCTGTGGAGCCTGTAATCAACGATATTGTATCTTCAGGCAAGAGCATGGGACTAGAAGTGCATAACAGTGATATCGATGAGCTTGTGGAATGTCACAGCCAAGATTGAGCACTGAGAGCTTATGGAGTCGCAGTGTGTTTCATAGCAAGAAGTTGTGGACAGGAATCATTCAGAGATTGAGGAGGCGGTAACAGCAAAGCAGCAATCTTCTGGCGCAGTATGAGAAATGCTGAAAGCATGGGAATTCGTTGCATCGTACATTGAAAATGATCACCCCAATAAAGCAGTGGTTACGCGCACTACAAATTTATTTGACGATAACACTTTGTCGCATTTTCGCGAAGTGTCGAAGCGATGGGAGAAACAAATTACTATAGATAGCTTCCTGGAAAAGTAAATTAATCATTTATCGTGAATAATAAAGCACATAATACAGTATGTATAATTTTCTTTGAACAAAAGGCATGAACAAGATAAAATATTTTCTACATAGAACACATTATCATATCTTACATTAATTTGTGTGGGACATATATACATATATATCACTTCAACATCGTTGCCTGCGTCAAGATGACCGAAAAGGCGTGGGAAGGGGTTGCCAAGAAAGCTCTCACTTCTGCTTAGAAGAAGCTTTGGCTGATTTATGCTCCTGTTGCTTGTCATTGCCAACAGATGGCAGCAGTTGCAAATGTTCATAGTTCAGGTATTTTACTCCGCCCTTGATGTAAGGCGCAACAGAACCTCAAATTAAAGATTTTCCCTTTCTAAATTGTTCTATGATGATTGTCAAATGTCACAATGTTCTTTCCAAGTCTATGATGTCTGCAAAAATACGTCAGTTACGCAAAAAATGTAATGTTTACATCAAAAGTCACAATGGTATTTTTCATGCACACACTCACATACACAAACCCATCCACTCAACCACTGAACCATTCACCCAACCACCCGCACACACACACACACACACACACACACACACACACACACACACACACACACACACACAGACATATTGTGTACCATTGCATCTCTGTATTATTTACCAAATATGCTTATGTCGAATAATTATCTCGTCAGTAAATTTCATCTCACATGTGCACACACAGCATCAGAAACTACGTGTTGGGTGTAACTTACAATATTCCTACAAGTGTGTTATACAAAAATAAATAAATAAAACGTAAGCACCTGAAATTCTGAATCGTGTCATCAAGTCTCTTTCTTCGTTTTACACTTCACTAAAACAATATGAATGACAAATATTGTATTGCTTCGAGCAAATGTCACCCCTTCTCTCCCTGTTTTATACTTTACTGAAAAACGTGTTTATGTCAAATACTGTACTGCCTCACAAGTAAATTTCATCTCTCTCTCTCTCTGTAATGGCTACTTTCTATAACAGTACGAAATACATCTAGCTAAAAATAACATCCAAAGAAGGCAGTTGGCACTTCATTTCTAGACCTGAATGAGGCTAACTAGCCAAAAAAAAAAAAAAAAAAAAACCCTGAACAAAACAATAACGGTACAAAACTTGTTGGCTAAAATACTACACTAAGGAGTCATGCACGCAACAAATAGGCAATTTAAATTATTTTTCCGTATCTATCAGCTACTCGAAGAATTCGAGTAGTGTGTAACCCTTACTTTACATCTGAAACAAGATTTTGGACTTTCAGATTAATTGCCACAGCACTACTTCCGTGTCCAAACTGTCTGTAATATTTATCGAAATATGTATTGACGTTAAAAAATCATCTTAGTCATATTTGAAGCTATGTTACTCGTGGTAGAATGCTCCAACTACGATTACCTAATCATTTAGAAGTTTTTCAGTTGTGCATCACCTCACCAAGTGCTATTTTAAAGGGGAAAAGTTATGCATCATCTTCTACACTAGAAAAATGTAATCGATATTACTGGCTATTTAAAATAGTATTTTTTACTACATTTGGTCTTGGACATACTGTGGCAACAGTGTTATCCATTAATGATATATCTTCTGACTTTCAGCCCAAGAAACTTTACTAAATATTATACATTTCGATGAAAATTTACTGTCTTCCATCGCTTAACCTCTGTATTTTCGTAATGCTCAAATACAACTATAAAATGCTCCAAATACGAAATGTGAATACAAAAAAAGGCCAAATGACGATGGACAAAAATTCACACATGGAGAGGAAAGATCGATATCTCAAAAATATCAGCTTCACACAAAAATAAAACTTTTTTATATATATAAACATTTCAAGTACAAAACACTTCCAGTAAGTTTACTGAAATACACAAGTATAATCACAGATCTTTAATGTTGCCACAAAACAAAATTCTATAAATTTTTTATCAAACTGTATAAAAACTTAGAGTGCATATCATACGTGACTCTACTGTCATAACTCAATTGTTCCAAAGCATTTTTAAAAAGGTGCACAGGTCTAGCATATCGGCACTACTGTTACTACAGGATAAGCTATACCTGTCGATGACTAAAGTTCGATATCTGTACCACATTTTGCAGGGCACAATGGACCCTCAAATTAAATATTTTCACATCAAAACTGTCTGTATTACTTAGAAAAATACAAATAGCTGACTTTGGGCACTACTGATATAACTAACAGGCTAGTCAATGAGCTTAGTTAGATCTCTGTTAAACACTTTAATGAAATCAAAATATATGTATACTTCTTATCAAAATTCATAAACATTTGTTCTACAACATGCATGGACATTACTGTTGATGTAACTTACAGGTTAAAGTGCACTAGTTCATGTGAGTAGTTCAGTCATTACTCTAAATCTTAAATAAATAAAAATGGTCAGTATTATTTACCAAAACACATGTGGCACTACTGATCGAAATTACAGGTTAACATGCACTTGTTCAGGACTGATGTAAAAGTCAGACAATGGAACTTCATGACACTTCAAAGAAGTAGCATACTGAACAGTAGCAATACACATTCATATACGTAAGAAATGAGGGTTGCTATACTTTTATCCACCCATTTTCGTTTAACTTTCAAAGTCACACTCTGGATCAATCAGACTTTACGACACCCAACCGTGTCCATCGAAAGATGCGATTCCACCTCCATTTGTATAACATTTGTTCCAATTTAGATCATAAAGTGTGGAAGCTGTTGCTTTTACGTAAGTATGTGATTGACTGAAGTATTGGTGAAATTACATTCTTTTCCAAATTTACCTATTGCATGAAAAGCATCTTTGTGAATTACAATGTAAAAACGTAATATTACGAAAATTGGCGATGCTATAGATTTCACTTTGAAAACGCTTACATTCAAGAAGATTTGTTACCTTTAAAAGTTGTAATTAGTATTCAGTTCGTTTATACAATTTACAACAAATGCCACATGTATTCACCAAAATTCCATTTTTCGTTTGAGCTATGGAAAATGGTAATTTCTTTTTCATCAGACAAATAATCATCAGTACATTCAAAAAAACGTAATTACCTTCGTCAGAAACAATTTCTTTGCATATAAAATTTTAATATTGCAATATATAAACAAACTTTATGATGTGAAATATTTTAAAAGTTCTGAATTTTTTCAGGAATGTATAAAATATCTTTTGTTACTGTTTTGATTTACAGATTTTTGAAACTTTAAAAATATACAATTCTGCTTAAAATTTCCACTGAATGTCATTATAACAATTTTTGTTGCAGGAATTTCTAGAAGTTTCTGGAAAAAATCCACTATTATGCAGAATAGAATGGGTGCCATATCAGGCAGTCTGGAGCTGATCCAGAATGAGTAGTCAGTCTGGAGATTATAGTTATCTGAGTTATCATACAGCACTTGTAGGTGATACATCACACATAGTATGTCTCTTATTATTACAAATTGTACACATGTAAGTTTTATTGGTGTAAAATCACATTGTTGTGTTTTATTATAGGTATCAGTTTAATTTTAGTAATCAGTTAAGACGAAATATTAAGAAATAGTGTCTTTACTGGCTAGTGACGAGTTTATGGTTCTTTTCACCCTCATATTAGACAACAATTCCGTATTCTCATCGAAAATAAGATGAGCATTTACATTTATTCTACAAGCCATTTTATAAGATTTTGAATGAGTCCCTTTCTCAAAAAGTTTTTATGCAATAAAGCAGTAGGGAACAACTATAGCTAAAAACATACATAAGATCTTTAAATATTGTGCTATTACATAGTACATATGTAGTTAGAGTAAAAGCTACTTTCATCAGGCAGTGATGGTCAGTGCCACATATGGTGACTATAATTATCACAAATGCAATTGAACAATGATGATCAGAAGACAAGGTGGCTACCATTACCCCCAAACGCAGCTGTAGCTAATATGGTCAGCTGATGAGGTAATATCCATTACCCCTGAATGCTCTTGGGACAATTATATTCAGCAGACAATGTGACTACCATTACCCCAAGCACACAGTTATAGCATATATACTATAACCTGACAGTGAGTGTCAGCTGCTGGATCTAAAATAGTATTGTATTTCAAATAGTGTTTTAATACCAGAACCAGAACCTGACAGTGGACATCGGCTATTGAATCTCGAATAACGTTGTAAAACCAGAAACTGACAGTGTATGTGGGTGCTGCGATTTGGCAACAGGTGTCAGCTACTGAATCTCCCTCATTTTATGTTAAACTACAGATAAGCATCAAATGACACTTTAAAAAACTGCCTGATACACAGTTATATTACAGCAAAATTGTAACAAAGTTCCCATTCATCGCTATGTTGCAGTAAAACCGCAACAAATTACAGCACAGATAGCCGTGTTACAGCAAAATTTGTTATAAAGTGCCACTGTTATAGCAAAATTCTAACAAATTACCCCATACACGACCAATGGGTGTCAGCTAAGGGTTCACAAATAATATTCTAAGACCAGAAACACAATGTGTGTATGTGCCATAATGTGAGAGGTAATGTTAGCTACTGTGTCTTAAAACTATACACTAATGTGTATGTGCCTTAACCTTAGAGTGAGAGTCAACTGATGGATCTCAAACGGTATGCAAAGTATAAAACAGAACTTCGACAAGTAGCCCCATACATATCATTATTGTTTCATGATATCTTAATAGATTCCCCTATGCAAAATGTGCTTCAGAACAATGTAGTTTAACATGTAATTTATATCACTGGTGTCAATATGCTATCCATGTGAGTTTTACTTTTGAATCTTATAGAGAAATTAAAAAATAATAATTAACCCCCACCCCCATGAACCATGGACCTTGTCGTTGGTTGTGCGGCTTGCATGCCTCAGCGATACAGATAACCGTACCATAGGTGCAAATGCAGCGGAGGGGTATCTGTGGAGAGGCCAGACAATCGTGTGGTTTCTGAAGAGGGCAGCAGTCTTTTCAATAGCTGCAGGGGCAACAGCCTGGATGATTGACTGATCTGGCCTTGTAACATTAACCAAAACGGCCTTGCTGACTGGTACTGCGAACGGCTGAAAGCAAGGGAAAACTAACGTCCTAATTTTTCCCGAGGGCATGTAGCTCTTCCGTGTGGTTAAATGATGATGGCATCCTCTTGGGTAAAATATTTCGGAGGTCAAATAGTCCCCATTCCGATCTCCCGCCGAGGGATTACTCAGGAGGATGTCGTCATCAACAAAAACAACACTAGCGTTCTACAGATTGAAGCGTGGAATGTCAGATCCCTCAATAGGTCTGGTAGGTTCGAGAATTTAAAAAGGGAAATGGAGAATCTGAAATCAGATACAGTGGGAATCAGTGAAGTTCGGTGGCAGGCAGAACAGCACTTCAGGTCAGGTGAATACAGGACAAATCAGATATTGGTAATGCAGGTGTAGGTTTAATAATGAATTAGAAAACAGTAATGCATATAAGCTACCGTGAACGCATTATCGTAACCAAGACAAACACGAAGCCTACGCCCACCACAGTAGTACAAGTGTACATCTCAACTAGATCCGCAGATGAAGAAGTTGAAGAAATGTATGATGAGATAAAAGAAATTATTCAGATAGTTAAAGAAGACGAAAATTTAATTGTGATGGGGGACTGAAACTGGATAGGACGAAAAGGAAGAGAAGGGAAAATAGTAGATAAATATGAACTGAGAGAAAGGAATGAAACAGGAAACCGCTTGGTAGAATTTTGCACAGAGAACAATTTAACCATCGCTAACACTTGGTTTAAGAATCATAAAAGAATGTAATAGATGTGGGGGAGACCTGGAGATACTGGAAGGTTTCAGATCGATTATATAATGGCTAGACAGATTTCGGAACCAGATTTTAATTTGTAAGTCATTTTGAGGGACAGATGTGAACTCTGATGACAATGTGTTGGTTATGAACTTGAGATTAAAACCGAAGAAATTGGGAAAAGGTAGGAAATTAAGGAGATGGGACCTGGATAAGTTGATAGAACCAGAGGTTGTCGAGAGTTTCAGAGGAAGATTTAGGCAACGGTTGATTAGAACAAGGGAAAGGAATACAGTAGAAGACGAAGGGGTAGCTTTGAGAGATGAAATAATGATGCCAGCAGGGGATCAAGTAGATAAAAAGACAAGGCCTAGTGGATATCATTGGTTAACAAAAGAGATATTGAATTTAATAGACGAAAGGAAGAAATTTAAAAATGCAGAAAATGAAGCAGCTGAAAGCGAACATAAACGTTTAAAAATGAGTTTGACAGGAAGTGCAGAATTGCTAAGTAGGAATAGAAAGAGGACAAACATAAGGATTTAGAAGGATGTTTCACTAGAGGAAATAAAATCACAGGAAAGTTAAAGGGGTCTTTGGGAAAAGGAGAAGAGGCTGTATGAATATCTAGAGCTCAGATGGTAAACCAATCCTAAGCAAAGAAGGGAAAGCGGAAAGGCGGAAGGAGTACATAAAGTGCCTGCACAAGGAAGATGAACTTGAAAGCACTATTGTAGATGAAGACAAAATACTGCGAGAAGAATTTGATAATGCTCTGAAAGATCTAAGTCGAAACAACGCCCCGGGAGTGGACGACATTCCGTCGGAAATACTGATAGCCTTGGGAGAGCCAGGTATGACGAAACTCTTCCATATTGTCTGAAAGATGTATGAGACAGGCGAAATACCCTCAGACTTCAAGAAGGATGTAGTAATGTAGTAATTCCTATTCCAAGGAAATCAGTTGCTGACAGGTGTGAAAATTACCGGACTATCAGTTTAATAAGTTATGGTTACAAAATACTAACACGAATTCCTTAGAGAAGAATGGAAAATCTGGTAGAAACCGACCTCAGGCAATATCAGTTTGGATTTTAGATAAATGTAGGAATACGCGAGGCAATATTGACCCTATGGCCGGCCGGGGTGGCCGAGCGGTTCTAGGCGCTACAGTCTGGAACCGCCCGACCGCTACGGTCGCAGGTTCGAATCCTGCCTCGGGCATGGATGTGTGTGATGTCCTTAGGTTAGTTAAGTTTAAGTAGTTCTGAGTTCTAGGGGACTGATGACCTGAGAAGTTAAGTCCCATAGTGCTCAGAGCCATTTGAACCATTTGACCCTATGACTTATCTTAAAAGATATGTTAAGGAAAGGCCAACCCTCATTTATGAAATTTGTAGACTTAAAGAAGGCTTTCGACAATGCTGACTGGAATACTCTCTTTCAAATTCTGAATGTAGCAGGGCTAAAATACAGGGAGAGAAGGACTATTCACAACTTGTTTGGAAACCAGACTGCACACATAATAGTCGAGGGGCACGAAAGGACGGTAGTGGTTGAAAAGGAGAGTGATGCAGGGTTGTAACCTGTCTCAGATATTATTCAGTATATATACTGAACAACCAGTAAAGGAAGCCAAAGAACAATCTGGAACAGGAATTAAAGTTCAGGGAGAAGAAACAAACAGGTTGAGGTCTGCCGATGAGTTAGTAATTATTTCAGTGGCAACAAAGGACTTGGAAGAGCAATTGAACGGAATGGACAGTGCCTTGAAAAGAGGAGATAAAATGAGCATCAACAAAAGCAAAACAATGACAATGGAATGTAGTCCATTGAATCAGGTGACAGTGAGAGAATCAGATTAGGAAACGAGACACTTAAAGTAGTACATGAGTTTTGCTATTTGGCAGCAAAATCATTGATGATGGCCTATGTAGAGAGGATATAAAATGTAGACTGGCAATGGCAAGAAAAGCATTTCTGAAGAGGAGGAATTTCTTAACATCGAGTATAGCTTTAAGTGTCAAGAAGCCTCTTCTGAAAATGTTTGTATGGAGTGTAGTCATGTATGGAAGTGAAACATAGACGATAAATAGTTGAGACAAGAAAATAATAGAAGCTTTCGAAATGTGGTGCTACGGAAGAATGCTGAAGATTAGATGGGTCGATCACGTAGCTAATGAAGAAGTACTGAAAGGAATTGGGAGACAAGAAATTTCTGCCACAACTTGACCAAATAAAGGGATCAGCTGATAGAACACATTCTGAGACATTAAGGTATCACCAGTTTAGTTCTGGAGGAAAATGTGTGGAGGGGGGGGGGGGCGTAAAAATCATAGAAGGAGACCAAGAGATGCAGTAAGTAGATTCAGAAAGCTTGAAGACCACATGTCCTGTGGATATGCATTACGTGTCTTTAATGTAGTGGTTCCCACTGGCGTCTGCACCCTCGTACCATTGATAACTGCTGATTCTTCCGTCTTTTAGGGGCAATTTCCCACGCAAAGGACAAGAATTTGCTGCGTCCGCTGTTCCGTCCTCTTTGACTAGGCCATTGGCAGAATACGTGTGGCTCCTTACACCGGAAGTCTTCAGTCACCATTGCTGATGGTTGTTATTCAGAATTTCGAACCAGAGAGCCAGCTATTTTTTATTACTAGTCAAAGACGCTATTCCTAGACAACAGGTCCTATAATAATCTGGTTAATGGGTAACAAATTAGAAACTTCATACGCCCATCAATTGTCTCAGTAAATCATTTTTTCTACTTTACTCATTTTAGCATGAAGCTGACAGTAATGCTGGTTTATTAGGCAAGTCTATAAATTTCAGTGAATACTACCGTAAAACCAAGCGAAGAGATGATATCAACGCCACATCTTTATTCTCCTTTACAGCTGTCTGCGTCTTCATTTTTTTTAGACCCTGAGCAAAGGTTTTTTTTTTTATCGAAGCAGTGAATATCCATCAAGTTGTGATACGCTGTGACAAAGGTGATTGCCTATCTAACTCCAGATCAGTTGGTTGTTTGGTTGATATGGGGAAGGGGAACAAACAGCGAGGTCATCGGTCCCGTCGGATTAGGAGGAGGAGATTAACACAATCTCGGATTAGGGAAGGATTGGGGAGGAAATCCGCCGTGTCCTTTCAAAGGAACCATCCCGGCATCCCTGTGATGATGGCTTGGAGAAAATATGTGTCTCGCTCGCACGAGTGAGTGAAATCTTCAGTAGCTACTATTTAGATTGCGTTCACCCCGCCACTGAACTTCGTTTGTCACCAAGTTGAGAACAGCAAATCTTTGTGGATGCCGCCGTTAAGATTGCCAATGAAATGTCGGAGACATTACTTCCACAAAGAAATTCTTTTATGGATGGAATTTAAAGCACTCGAAAAAAGTTCTCCTTAGTCTTCGGTTAGAAATGCCAACAGCGGTAGCATGCTTCACGCCATGGGGTCTGCGTCAGCGATACCCTTACAGGGTCAATGTTATCGTACGTTGTTTCACTGCGTTTTTTCCCCTTTTAGTTTCATTTTAAAAACACACGATGTTATAATCACTCCTAGCGCTATCGTATTCCTATCAGGAACAGGTGTGTTTCTATTTAAAACTTAAATTAAAATGTCTACGAAATGAACGCTGCATAGCGATAACAGGATATTCGTTTTTAAATTCAGTCGCAATAACACAGTGTTTACTCAGCCAATTCATGATGGTTACAAAATGTTATGAGCTGTGGTAACTTTTCTCTGCTAAAGTGCGCGTCATTTATGTTGGCGGCCGAGTTTAAGTTCGTTCTGCGCATCTGACGTCACAAAACACAGTCAGCCAATGAACAGAGAACGACGTTGCCACATCTCGACTGCAGTGCAGAGCATGGACGAGTGTCTTCAGTTTTAGAAACGTTCAGCCATAAAGTAATAGAACAAAATCAATGTCTTGAAAGCAGACATTCTTTTATAGAAAGTTTGGAAAAAGCATTCTTTATACCAATTGCTTCATATTCTATTAATTAATTAAACCAAACAAGCAAAAAGACTCCTAATTCAGGCGATAGCAAGGAAAGGTGTTTGTATCACTCTCACGAACCGCTTTTCCGCAATAAAGAACAGCGGTAATTGTTTATTTCCTATTGTACTTTGACGAAGCGTGAGTAATTCATAGTCATACCAACAGTGTTTGTCAGTATTTTGTGTCAGGTCTTATACTCCTCATGGCATCATGTATTCAGACGAGGTGCGTTAGCATAACAGTTAAGGTGTTGGACTGCTGTGTGAAGGGTTATGAGTTCAAACCTTGTGCAGTGCTTAATATTTTCATTATTTAAAAACAATATCGAAGTGCCTTATTTCACGAATTATATTCATTTGAATGCAATTCATTGAAATTTCTAGTGCTTTGTCTCTTCATTAACCCTTTCGCTGCTGCAAACACGTGCTCCCCGCATTCCGTGCTGTGTGCGATTTTGTCATCGCTGCACTGCTCGCCTGTGCAGACACATGGTGATCCCACTGCTTTGACACACTTATCATTCGATTTCACAAAAACTATTTGGCCCAAAAATTTGATTTTTACACGTCTTCTTGATTGATACCTTCCCCCCATAAATGACTTAATTTTGTTTCGGTGTTCAACGCAGTTATTATGCAGCATTAAATGTAGTAAACCATTGTACGAAATTTTGAAGAGTTTGCAGAGTTATTGTTATACAGTAAATTTTATATGAAATTTAGGTATCTTGTCCACATTTCATTCTCAACATTGTGGCAACTAAAATCGACCATACAGAAAGTATACTCTATGGACTTTTACCTCTGCAAACTCTTCAAAATTTCGTGCAATGGTTTTCTATATTTAATGCTGCATAATAACTGCGTTGAACATCGAAACAAAATTAAGTCATTTATGGGGGGAAGGTATCAGTCAAGAAGATGTGTAAAAATCTAATTTTTGGGCCAAATAGTTTTTGTGGAATCGATTGATAAGAGTGTCAAAGCAGTCGGAAGACGATGTGTCTGCACAGGCGAGCAGTGCAGTGACAAAATCGCACACAGCGCGGAATGCAGAGAGCACGTCTTTGTAGCAGCGAAAGGGTTAATGCGGCCGTGGTGGCTTTACTTCATGAACTGCGCGCTCCCCCCTACACGTAAGCTTGCGAACTACGCTATACTATGGCGCTGCTTCTAGTGGCGCGTGCGTCGTGTGCAACTGGCAACGCAGCAATCTCCCGCATCTGGGCGGGCATGCGCGAGCCGCCAAGATAAAAGAATTGAACTATAGTCGTCCCAACATACAGACACAAGATCTTCAGATTATTCATCCAGACACTGTAACTATTTTTAGCACAAAAGGAACACTCTCTATATAAGTAATTGTGTCTTCGTTTTTTTTCTTTTTGAATCAAGAAATTTTCGGGGAAAGAGATATATAGTCGAAATGTAGAAGTGAAAATCAGATACTAACACGCGATAATGCTTCTAATTTCAATGGAGCAGTTGGTCAAACTGATACAAAATGTGCTCTAGATTATATTTAATTTATAATGAAACATTCTACAGCTGTCTATTACGTCACTTTGATATAAATTCATTCAACAGTATATAATTTTTGTAATTATTCAAGCAAAATCTTACGATGCACGCATTTTAAGTCGCTATAGTGAAAAATCCAAACAGTTCTCCACGAAAGCATTCATAATGCTCTTGCGGCTTATAAAACCTAAGAATGTCCTACAGACGGTTTAGTGTGGACGCAATTCATAAGGAAAGCACATGCATCCATGATCAGCAAGAACTTTCTAGAGTAACACAGAAAGCAACTTACCAAAGTAAGTACCTACATATCTAAAGAGAGAAACGAAAACTTGTAGCAACATTAAAACCTGGGTTTCCTCCCTTCCAAGAGTAGTCACCTTATTTTTAGAGTATCCATGACGACTTCTAGCCTGACCCAAACTCTCAACGTCATTCGACGTTCCATCGTACATGGCGAACACTTAGAGGCAGAGTTCCCCGTGGGAAGAGCACCACCGTAAAAGAACGGAGGCGTACCGCCTTGGCTGAGTACCCAATCAGGAGATGCTTTTACACTCACAGATTTGAGTCCTGAACTAGTATTACTTTTCTGTTATTAGCTCAAATTCAAATCAACAAAAGTAGCTATAACTATGAAAATCTTGTTCAAAAATGTTCAGATGTGTGTGAAATCGTATGGGACTTAACTGCTAAGGTCATCAGTCCCTAAGCTTACACACTACTTAACCTAAATTATCCTAAGGACAAACACACGCACCCATGCCCGAGGGAGGACCCGAACCTCCGCCGGAACTAGCCGCACAGTCCATGCCTGCAGCACCCAAGACCGCTCGGCTAATCCCGCGCGGCATGAAAATCTTGGATTCCATGTTTCCTGTATACGGGGTGTATAAAAAATGCACTGACGATACTAAGTACGTTGCGCGGGGCAACAAATTTAAAGCTTAAGAACGATGGCCTCCGCGTGTTTTCGGTTTTTGTCCGGTATCCTAATTTGTTATTCAACGTCATTAGTTACACAACCTATTAGCCATCAGTGTAAGGTGGATTTACGGACGCTGGGTAAGACCTTGCGCCGCTGGTTCCCATAGTTCTTTATTTTTGTCACGATTGGGTACTTGTATGCAGCACCACTACATAAGACAGTATAAGAGTACCAAAACAATCAATCTACTGGCTGCACATGTTTATCCATCGTCAGAGCTGCTATATGATTGTATGCAGAAAGATCTCTCAAAATAAATACTTCGTATCATTCAATGATTGCAGCCATTGAGAAGAAACCTACTGAAGACTGGAAAGTTAAAAGTATATATCATATTTTTCCCGGGATTGTTGTGTGCAGTTGCAGCACAGTGAGTCTCCTGCGATGTCAAAGTTTTCCTGTATACAGGGTGTTACAAAAAAACATTCCTCACACACAAAGAAAGAAAATATGTTATGTGGACATGTGTCCGGAAACGCTTACTTTCCATGTTAGAGCTCATTTTATTACTTCTCTTCAAATCACGTTAATCATGGAATGGAAACACACAGCAACAGAAAGTACCAGCGTGACTTCAAACACTTTGTTACAGGAAATGTTCAAAATGTCCTCCGTTAGCGAGGATACATGCATCTGCACTCCGTCACATGGAACCCGTGATGCGCTGATTCAGCCCTGGAGAATGGCGTATTGTATCACAGCCGTCCACAATACGAGCACAAAGAGTCTCTACATTTGGTACCGGGGTTGCGTAGACAGGAGCTTTCAAATGTCCCCATCAATGAAAGTCAAGAGGGTTGAGGTCAGGAGAGCGTGGAGGCCATGGAATTGGTCCACCTCTACCAATCCATTGGTCACCGAATCTGTAGTTGAGAAGCGTACGAACACTTCTACTGAAATTTGCAGGAGCTCCATCGTGCATGAACCACATGTTGTGTCGTACTTGTAAAGGCACATGTTCTAGCAGCGCAGCTAGAGTATTCCGTATGAAATCATGATAACGTGCTCCATTGAGCGTAGGTGGAAGAACATGGGGCCCAATCAAGACATCACCAACAATGCCTGCCCAAAAGTTCACAGAAAATCTGTGTTGATGACGTGATTGCACAATTGCGTGCGGATTCTCGTCAGCCCACACATGTTGATTGTGAAAATTTACAATTTGATCACATACTGACGAAACTAAAATGAGCTCTAACATGGATATTAAGCGTTTCCGGACACATGTCCACATAACATCTTTTCTTTGTTTGTGTGTGAGGAATGTTTCCTGAAAGTTTGGCCGTACGTTTTTGTAACACCCTGTATACCCAGTCAATCCAAAAAGTTCCTAGATTGGATTATTAAAAATCAGAGAAAAGTTAAGATGGCTGTGTTAAAATTCAGATGCCATACATAGTCTCCCTTCGCTTAGGTACAATGCACACAATCGCTCGTTACATTGGACTGAACGTCGGTTATGTCGTCAAAGCATTGACCCTACAAGTGAATTTCTGTTCTTTGTCGTTTTGCGGTACGTTCATATTGATATCAGCAAGTTTCATCAGCTTTGATGATTTTCTCCAGAAAAGGACTGTGAGCATCTTGCATTTCAATCAAGTCGCGGCAGGCGGGTAGGGGTTGTTGCTGCTTCTGTTCAGGGGTCAAGCTGGTTCGAACAGAATCTGCACACACTTTCCTCTTCGTCAAAATATTCTGGAGAATGTCTTCAACATTTGATTTACAAACGTTGCTTTATTGCGATTTATGACACAACAACGCTGACACTGTCTGCTGCTTAACCCTGGCTGCTCACAATTGACTGGTAGAATGCACATCTTTTGTTTACAGTTGTTTATTTAGACTGCAACCGTAGTTACTGCGATGAATTTGCTTATACGCCAGGAACAAGTCAGCCTCGAAGCTTTTCGAATGAAGAGAGTGCAATGGTACTGTATGTTCGGAAGGCCTTCTGAATGCTGCATTAATTACTCAGCTTTTCTATCCGGTATTAGGTATGAAAAACAGATGCTTGCTGTCCATGCTCGATTCAAACGGTTGCTTTTGGAGAGGATGTTACGGAACACTTCAAACAGAAATCGGGCACCAGCAGTAGCCCAAGCGTTGTTCACATCCCATGTTGACGTGTGGAGAGTGGTCTGTAAACAAGAAGGATATCCACCACCATCCTCAGAAAGTCCAAACAGTAACAGTGGAGGGCTACACGCTACGAGTACAGTCGCGTAATGTTATTTACAGAGTAGCATGCTCCAGTCACATTTGTCGACTTCGGTGCTATTTATCGATGAATCAATTTTCACTTGAGATGGTATCTTGAACTTGCAGACTAAAAACCGCTTGCAGAACTGGTTACATGTATCAGTGTGAAGCTAGTTGGCTGGGGTATGTAGTGCTCAGATTATTGTGACTTTTCTAATCCCAACCAGAGTAACAGTGTCGATGCACTTAACATCTCTCAGAGGTGTTCCTTCCTACCCTATTCGAACATCGGTTACTACCAGTTCGTCACATGCTGTGGATTCTTAAAGACGAAGCTCTAGCTCATTTTGATGGAATAGAGTGATGCCACCCGGAGGCTACATTGGAAGTTAACACTGTTTGTACTATATAAAAATGATTGAGAATGTATGCAAAATTTAGTTTACTAACATCATTTACTTTCCCAAAACAAAGACAGACACAAATTATGCTAAACAAGTGTTTAGTCTATACCGTAAACTACTAACAATTGGTTTAAAACCGCAATGGCCAAGGATACTGGGTGGCAGAAGTGAGTCAAGTACTCTGGCCCTAAAAATGAGGGTAACACCATCTGAATCGGTCTGTCGCTGAGCAGAGTTTGATTGATAATCTACAGAAGTTTCTCAATATAGGTGCAGCTGAGAGCAAGTGGCGATTGAGATCTGTATGCTCAGACAAGGCCGGAGCAGTAGTATGTTACCCTGTTTGCTTCGTGCAGCGGTGTAACTTGCAGCTGGTGAGATGAGTACGGTGGCGATCGCAGCCACGAAAGAAATGCAAAAATCTCACGGTCTAGCGATCAGGCAGACGGATCGCAATTTACTCTCTACCAGAGCCCTGAAATCACGATATATTTCAGTGTGTGATGCACCCGTTGGCTGGTCTTACCAAGGACCAATTTGTCACACTTATACGACAGAGCACACAAGGATACCAAACGTCAAGACTGGTAAACCAAAAACCAAAAACGAATAAGTGTACCCCCGGCAAACGAGTAGTCCGAGATGTTTGAAGTCACACTGTCGATGCAGTAAGAACTTCACCACAGGCTCCCCGGTCCAAACTACTCGCAAGTGATGTCTGTCTCAGGACAGGTCCCAAGCACCAACCACACATGCCAGAGCATTAATCAGAAGACGCTCCCCTTACCAGACCAAAGTCCAGCACCTAAGTGCTTCACATCCCTTCAGAAAAAAAAATCCGTTTTCCCACAAAGTGCACCAACGACACCACCTTCACGCCATCTTGAGCCAATCACAGGGCTCTAGAAGCGCTAAATATCCTCTCCCACATGACAGCACACACTCATGTCAAACCAGGGCAAGTGTTACGAAACCTGCGTCTCTGGAAAAAAAGGAAACCGCCAATTACTGGCTTTTTTAAGTTTTCACGGAGGGAGAAAATGTTTTTCGCCAAAGTCGCATTGCTTCCCACAGCAAGAAGTGAACAGACACAATCTTAAAGATTTTTATCTAAATCGCCTGTACCTTGGAGCTTGTTAGTCCTAGCTATGAGGTGTAATAAAGATTCTATCTCTAAACTTTTCTCAGATGCTGGATTGTCTTATACAACTGAAGTGACTGATGGAAGTGGGTCATGGGCCTATTTTCAGTATCGGCGAACATGAAAACGTGTGGATTTTTATTAAGCGTGGCTCTGCACGCAATGCCTAGTTCAGTCCATCGCCCCCAGCCCAGCCTTGCAGGTATAGTGGCGTTGTTCTGCTGGAGACCTGTCTCCACAAGGGGCTGCTCTGTCTGCCCTGTACGGCTGTGGGCCTGTCCAGCAAGATTTACTGAGGGATGGGCTCGCCGCCAATTGCTTCCAAATCCCAACATGCCGTTTCTATGAGCTAAGAACCGTAAAAATACCTCATGCTTTCAGTGCCTTACCAGGCTCCATCAACGTCTGCTCTGGCCATTAACTTTCTAGAGTCTCACTCAAGGTGCATCAGGTTGTAATAAAATCTTTAATAATTTTCTGTATACGAAAAATAGGTGAGAGAGTAACTTGTCCTCTCTCAACAAGCTCAGGTTGATGGACTGAATGACCAGTACCTGTTTCACGCCAGGGTCTTACACTTCTTGAGTCTTTACTGTGGGGTATTATGAAGATAATGGTGTATTCTACACCAGCAACATACCCTCCCCCCCCCATATTATTACTCCATCAGTGTATGCTTTGAAATCCAATTGGAAGTCCAAATTTGAAACACTTTTGAAATATAATGTACAATGTGATGCTCTTGAGTTTCTTAACGAAGTACAGCACACCAATCCATCAACATACCAGAATCGTTCTCTATCTTTGATGCCCTTCAGTGCCCAACTGAAAACTTTTGCACATTGGTTTCATCTTCAAAATTTACCAGTTTCTCGTCCTGCTCAACATACTTGACATTGTGGTAACAACTGCAATCCAGATTCACAGCACGTTTAGAGACAACCAGGTGAGCAGCCTATGAAATCCTTCTTCCGGATGCTAGAATCCTACTGGTGCAGCATGCTGCAATACCCCAGTCCACAACAGCAGTGCACTAGTTATTAACGTGCCTTGGCACAATGCTGCACTGTCATGGTCAACTATGTGCCCAGAGGTATAGCCCTGTCACAATATAGGTGGGCAGAGTGACTGGAAATGCTCTCCATGTCAGCACTCAGTTCCATGTCTGCCTTCGGTCCCATATCTGCCCTCGGTCTCATATCTGCCCTGTAGGTTCAACTATGACTAGCAGTGTCATTAGCAAGTTGCAGGTCTACAAATGATGGCTTTGCGTCGTGAGTTGGTGCCACCAAAAGTAGATCTCCCCTAGGACGTTTCCAGCCAGCACTCTGGATACATCCAAGGTGTCCCGGTTTCATCGCCAGTGTACCTGAGTGCGTGCCCGACTGCTTGGAACTGCAGATACTCAGTTTTTGCCGCTGGCTGCCATATGCCTGACAACAGCCTTGCGTTTGTAAGGCCGTACCAGCTGCTGCAATTCCGCTGAGGCAGCACTCCTGCCCGATATACTCACGTTACTATGAGCCAATCACACTGCTGTGTCCTATGCCAAGGTAGTTGCAGCCACCTGCGGTCGGTACCAACTAACCACCATCAAAATCTGTACAAATGATTTGGAGAATAAGGAATGATATTACTAATTGAACTCTTCTGATTCCACACTCCCTGTGCTACAGGAAGTATGCAGAAACGACTATGCTGGCGTTTATTAGAAACTGCAACCTTAATACTATGTCATTTGGTGTCAGAATAAAGCCAGTAACATAGAGCAACGTTGTGGGACAATCATCAGCAGCATCATTTCAGTGGAAGCAAAGTGCTTTTCTACTTTTTCCTATGCGATTGTTTGACAATGTCTGATCGTTTGAATTGTGGAGGGAGAGGCCTCGATGGAAAGTTTGACTGGTGAATGTGGACTCAGTCACTGATCTGAGTGACTGTAGACTGCACACTAACGATACAGATGGTTCTTTGCGCCCTGTTAGGTATGGGGAGAGGAACTGGTTGGGGCACAGTGCTCCATGCACCCAGTGGTTATGTGTGTTTTAAATGTAGGACGACTGGACATTACACCAGACACTATAAAGAAAGTCCACAGTTGGCATTCTCGCCTAAGAATTAGAAGAGTCTTTAGTAAAATTGCAATGGTGGTATTAATTTAGTTCCTTTCCTACTGTATTTTTCCTTTCGTTATAGATACAGGTTTTACAATGAGTGAAGCAAGTGTAGAGAGGGTTACGACAGCAGAAGTGATTCAGAGCTTTCGGAATGAAATGGCACAAATATGGGCAGACAATGTGGCCTTGCACAAACAGATGCATTAAGGGAGGATAGACAGTTGTCAATTATGTTAACACCCATTGTATGTGATAGTAACCCTATCCTAGATTCTCCTTTCGCAGGTAAAGCAGGGAAGTATCCTGGTCCTATATAAAATCGCTAAGCGGGTCTAAGACTTCCATTCATCCCTTGCTGACCAGTCTGGTGTGGCAGTTGAAGACAGCAAAGCGAAATCTGAAGTTTCAAATTTCACATTCAAGAAATCGTTCACACAGGAGAATCGTACAAACGTACCCCCATTCGACTACCGGACAGACTCCAGTTTGGACGACGTAGTAATAAGCGTCCTTGGCATAGAGAAACAACTGAAACATTTGAAAGCAAATAAATCACTAGGTCCAGATGGAACCCCAATTAGGTTTTACTCTACAACATTGCCCACTTACGTAGCTTGCATTTATCATGAATCTCTCTCCCAGCACAAAGTCCCAATTGACTGGAGAAAAGTGCAGGTGACCCCAGTATATAAGAAGGCTAAAATAATGGACCAGCAAAATTACGGACCTAAATCCCTAACTTCGGTTTGCTGCAGACTTCTTGAACATATTCTCAGTTCGAATATAACAAACTTTCTTGAGATTGAGAAGCTTATGTCCATGAATCAGAATTTTAGTGGCTGGGTGATGCTAGAAGGTACCGTATTAAAACTCAGCGAGAACTTTCCAAGTGATTTATTGTTTTTTAGCTACAGTGCCCTTGTTCCTCTTGGTCTGTGTCACAGGGCCCCGCAGTGCTGAGGAAGCACCCCAGCGGCCTGTGATGTGCAATGCAACGCTGTGTTGTGCTGGCCTTGGCTGGCCCGCTGAGTTCTGATGATGTCAGGATGGCTGCGCCAGCAGCTGACTCAGCGGCCACCGTCCTCGTTGTCTCAGCAGTGCTCCGCCGGGAGCTGTAGGCCAGCCCTGCAATTATTCTTCCTCGCTGGCATCGCTGAGATCACAGCGTCAACAAGTGCCCGCTATCCAGTGTCCAAATCTGCAGCCCTCGCCTCGGGAAGTCTCCGGCACGTGTCAGGAGCCGAGATGACGCCCAGAGCAGCGAGCCGAAGAGTAGCCCGCCGCTGGCTGGCTGCGGACCCCACGTCGACCTCAGAGGGTCGAACCAATGACCCACCGTGGACTGGGATGCTGGAGCCCCATCTGTTGCTGCGTGTAGCCTGGTGGTGTGATACGCCCTGCCGTCCTGGAGAGCTGCCACACTTGAATGAATCTTGTTAGGAAAAGGGAACTTATTTATACTTGGCTGTGCGCCTCTGTTTTGCCAAGTGCGCCACTTCGAGTCACGTACACATAAAACGTTACATTGGCCAGTGGCCCGTTCTGCCTGTGACTTGCGCCATGCAAACTGCTGTGTGTGCCTTCTCCAGCAGTTGTACATCCCTGTGGCCTCTATTTGCCTTCGCAACTGCTGGTATGCGTAACCCACTGCAATGTGGCCCGCACCTGGCTGTAACTTGTGCTCAGAATATCGCACAAAACTAACTTTCCCTATCCTAAACGGTGGTGCCAATACAGAATGGTTTTAGAAAGCATCGCTCGAGTAAAACTCAGCTTGTTCTTTTCTCACATGATATACTACAAATTATGGATGAAGGGCAACAGGCAAATGCCATATTCCTAGATTTCCGGAAAGTATTTGACACAGTGTGGCAGCGCGGTTACGTTCGTCCTTCACCTGCCCCTACCTGTGAACTCGTTGCAGCAGACCGCCGGTAGGAAAGCCGAGCAGAAACCTACCTACCAGGCTGCATACAACGTAACCATTCTAAGAATCGGGAAAAGGTCTTAATTTTGAATGAAAGGTGGAATTACTGGCAAGACTTTGGTGTATTCTGAACCTTGGATTACGTGTTCACTGCTGAGCCCACGATAATCTTAACACAGTCATCCACAAACCCTTTCATTCACGTTAGCAAGTTTATGGTAACGTATTTCCCGAAAACTGAACAGCTACCAAACACAGGTAGTTCTTAAATGAAAATGCTCGCCACACTATTAAGTTTATCGGTTTCTAATGCACTCAAGTTTTTAGTAAGCGATCTGCTCAATATGCCACGCGGAGTTACTGCCTTTTCCCATACATAAATTACTTAAAAAGTCCGTACTTTCTAATCGGAATAAATATGCCTTCACCTTAAAATACTTTTCAGACATGTAGCATAACTAAAACCGGCAAATTATAACTTCCTTCGGAGCTCATACTACACACGACCGTACCTTTGAAAGACTGGGCTCCGACTTCCTTAGATTGCTGTTAACATTCTGTACCTCCAAGAGAAAAGACGCGCGAAGAATACTCCGTTCAGATTGGTCAGTTTTCTTTAAAGCCAATAGGAAAATATTCTCCTGCATTAGTCCGCGCTTTTCATGACTAAACAGTCAACAAATAACACACTTTCGAACTGTACTTTTTCCCGAAATAAATATTTAACATTCTGATATTTTGTTTATACCTTACATTATTAACTATTTTCGTCTGCACTCGAATTAGTTTTCCTTTTACCATAAACTTACTTAACATATTATGATACAAAATTCCACGTCGCCTGTATTCACACTCTCTTAAAACTTCCTCACACTAGTTCGTACAGCGACCATCAGTAGAACAATGATCTACATATTTACCTTAGACCTCATTCACACATCATTCAAACTACTAAAAGAATATACAAACATAAATAAACAAAAAAGCCTTCAAGAAATAAACAGAACAATTCACAAAAACATTCTCTTGACCTGTTTCTTGAATTTCTCTGTGCTCTATTGGACTCTAGTGGCCAATATTCTTAACTACATTACAGTTCTTTCTGTTTAGTTACGTCCGCTAGTGTCCTCTAGGAGATGAAAATTAGAACTACATACTCTACTGAACCCGCTTCAGACCATCTGTCCCTGTGCACGCATTAGTCATTCTCCCAATACACAGTCTCTCGACAGGAGCTATACAGGGTGTTACAAAAAGGTACGGCCAGACTTTCAGGAAACATTCCTCACACACAAAGAAAGAAAATATGTTATGTGGACATGTGTGCGGAAACGCTTACTTTCCATGTTAGAGCTCATTTTATTACTTCTCTTCAAATCACGTTAATCATGGAATGGAAACACACAGCAACAGAAAGTACCAGCGTGACTTCAAACACTTTGTTACAGGAAATGTTCAAAATGTCCTCCGTTAGCGAGGATACATGCATCCGCCCTCCGTCGCATGGAACCCGTGATGCGCTGATGCAGCCCTGGAGAATGGCGTATTGTATCACAGCCGTCCACAATACGAGCACGAAGAGTCTCTACATTTGGTACCGGGCTTGCGTAGACAGGAGCTTTCAAATGTCCCCATAAATGAAAGTCAAGAGGGTTGAGGTCAGGAGAGCGTGGAGGCCATGGAATTGGTCCGCCTCTACCAATCCATTGGTCACCGAATCTGTAGTTGAGAAGCGTACGAACACTTCTACTGAAATGTGCAGGAGCTCCATCGTGCATGAACCACATGTTGTGACGTACTTGTAAAGGCACATGTTCTAGCAGCGCAGCTAGAGTATTCCGTATGAAATCATGATAACGTGCTCCATTGAGCGTAGGTGGAAGAACGAAACTAAAATGAGCTCTAACATGGAAATTAAGCGTTTCCGGACACATGTCCACATAACAGCTTTTCTTTATTTGTGTGTGAGGAATGTTTCCTGAAAGTTTGGCCGTACCTTTTTGTAACACTCTGTATAAGGCGCCATGCCTCAACGGTGCCCCAATGCAGGCTGTTAAAAAAGGTACGAACATATGGAATAAGTTCACATATATGTGAGTGGCTAGAAGCCTTCTTAAGTAATAGAACCCAGTATGTTGTTCCCGACAATGAATGTTAATCGAGGATTACGGTATCGTCAGGAGTGCCCCAGGGAAGTATGATAGGACCGCTGTAGTTCTCCATATACATAAATGATTTGGCGGACAGGGTGCAGCAATCTGCGGTTGTTTGTTGGTGAATCTGTGGTTTATGGTAATGTGTCGAAGTTGAGTGACTGGAGGAACACACAAGGCCACTAAGACAAAATTTCTAGTTGGTGTGATGAATGGCAGCTAGTTCTAATTAAGGAAAAATTAAGTTAATGGGGACGAGTAAGGAGGACAAACCTGTAATGCTCGGTTACAGTATTACTAGTGTCCTACTTGACACAGTCAAGTAGTTTAAGTATCTGGGCGTAACGTCGCAAAACGATATGGAATTGGGACGAGCATGTGAGTACTGTGATAAGGAAGGCGATTGGTCGGCTTCTGTTTATTGGGAGAAGTTAGGAAAGAGTGGCTCACCTGTAAGAGAGACCGCATGTGGGACGCTGGTTCCGCCTATTCTTGAGTGATGTTCAAGTTTTAAGGATCCATACCAGGTCGGACTGAAGGAAGACATCGAAGCAATTCAGAGGTTATATTTGTCGCCGGCAGGTTCGAACAACACGTAATGGTTACGGAGATGCTTCTGGTACTCAAATGGGATGCCTTGGAGTGGGGCGACGTTCTTTTTGAGAAACACTATTGAGAAAATTTAGAGAACTGGCATTTGAAGCTAACTGCCGAATGATTCTACTCCCCTCAACATACGAAGGTTGGAACTTAAATAGTGGCAACTACTTATTCACAATCGGTACAAAAGATTAAACATGTTTGCATCTGTTACTATCCTTCAGAGTAGTCACCAGCGTTGCGTAGAACCCGTTGCCAGCGATGTGGAAGGCGTAGTATACCGTTAGCAGAGCCTGTTCTATTGCTGGTGCGAATGGAGCGGTCTACTGCCTGTCGAATCTCTGCAACAGTTCTGAAGCGAATGCCACGAAGTGGTTCCTTCATTTCGGAATCAAATCAAAGTCACAAGGACTTAAGTCCGGGGAGTATGGTGGATGGTACAGTACTTCCCAGTCCCATCGACCGAACAGAGCAGCGACAGCTTGTGCTGTATGAGCCCGCGTATTATCGTGCAAAATGATTTGTGGGTTGCGCAGAAGCGTCGCAGCTTCTTTCGTAAAGCTGATCGCAGGTGATGCTCCAAAACCGAACAGTAATACTGTGCATTGACGGTCTGCCGTGGAGGAACGTAATGCGTCAGGATAACACTATCACAGTCGTGCACGAGAATCACCATAAATTTAGACCGCTCCATTCGCACCATCCACAGAACAGGCTCTCCTAGCGGTATACTACACCTTCCACATCGCTGGCAATGGGTTCTACACAACGCTGGTCACTATTTTGAAGGACAGTAACAGGTGTAAACATGTAACTCTTTTCTTTCTGTTGTGAATAAATAGTTGCCACTATATGAGTTCCAATCTTTGTACATTGCACGTAAGGGTCACAAAGTATTCGTGAAATTAGGTCTCATACGGAGCCATATAGACAGTCGTTTCTCCCTCACTCTGCTTGCCAGTGGAACAAGAAAGGAAATGACCAGTAGTGGTACGGGGTATCCGCCACGCAATGTACGGTTACTTGTGGAGTGTGTATGTAGATGTAGATGCGCCAGCTTTTCTAGACAACCTGTTACAGCTGCGAAGTTGAGATGTTAGTCAGAGGAACAATTGTTGCATGTGTCTAAGTTACATGTCCGCAGCTCGTGGTCGTGCGGTAGCGATCTCGCTTCCCGCGCCCGGGTTCGATTCCCGGCGGGTCAGGGATTTTCTCTGCCTCGTGATGACTGGGTGTTGTGTGATGTCCTTAGGTTAGTTAGGTTTAAGTAGTTCTAAGTTCTAGAGAACTGATGATCATAGATGTTAAGTCCCATAGTGCTCAGAGCCATTTTTTTTTTTTTTTTTTTTTTTTTTTTTTTTTTTTTTGCGAAAACATACGTGATGTATCACATTTAGTTAGGGAATGCTTAAAAATTTAAAATTTGAAGTTTTGATTACAGGATTATTGTAGCGTTATAGGAGGAAGAAGAGTTGTATATGTTATCAGGAGCAATTAAACAGTGTATCACGTGAGTCCTTCCTCATAGGGAAGAGGAGAATAAGCCTACTAACACATAGGTTATGTGGAATAGATGGTGGTGATGTTCGTTCACTGGAATCGGTGATACTGAGTTTTTGGGTAGGGTCAAACATAAACAGGGTTAGAAAGTTTAACGTCAATGCGTGTAAGCTGAGGGAATGTGGTGACACAAATAAGGACCTACTACAAGAGGTGGCACAGCTTGTGCTGGAAGCATTTTTGCGGTGATTGCCACCTGACGTATCGAGAAAAGTATGTTCAGAGTTTCCTAAGGACATAGCTGGTTCCATAGAAACAGCGTTGTAGAAGATAGACGAAGTAACCCAAGTCTGCGATAACAGGCTTTTCTGCTGTGGGTGGTCAGCGAAAGCGCCGTCAGCTGTACTGAAGAAAATGTGGGAGAGTGAGGCACGGGGAACAAACTATAGACGCCATACGGGGCACGATGGTAATGCTGAGAATAGGAATAGTAACTTACCGATAAATGAAAGTGGGGCCTCCAGGGCCGCCGAGCGGCACAACCACGATATATGCAGACGCGGAATTTTGTTTCACTGGGTTAGTGGTTTGAAAAGATTGTAAGTTTCTATTGGACGCAGGTGCACAGGTGTTAGCAGTAAGTATGTACCTCATAGGGAAGAGGAGAATAAGCCTACTAACACATAGGTTATGTGGAATATATGGTGGCGATAATCAAAATATCCACGGGTATGCTGCCGGTCTATAGTGTCCAACGGGCACAATATTTCGGCGATCATACATGTCGCCATCATCAGGTGAACTGACGAACTGAGCTCCTGTGAACGTGCCGCCACGGAGGTCCGTACGCTATGGCTGCTCAGAGGGAACTGGGTTCGGTCGCGGCGGCGGCCGATTTAAATACCCTCCGCCCGCGGCGCTCTCCCTCCGCCATCCGCGCCCCGCGCCACGGTCGCGCGGTGGAACAGATTGCGACGGCGTCTGAGATGACGTCGGTGTGATGGTTCTGTCCGCCGTGGTCGTCACAACTATACGTTTGCTCGATTTACTCTTGATTAACCCGATCGCTGGTTCCCAAGCCTTGCTAAGATTATAGCCACAGTCACGGTTTATGAGGTCGTCATTGGTGTGAATATCGATGGCCTCTCTAACAACGCTGTCCCAGTATCTCGACGTCTGTACCAGAATCCTCGTGCGGTCATACTCCATGGCGTGATTTTCCGACAAACAATATTCAGCGACCGCCGACTTGCTCGGATATATCAGTCGAGTGTGCCTCTGGTGTTCACGGCATCGATCCCCGACGGTACGCATCGTCTGACCAATATACGACTTGCCACATTGACACGGAATCTGGTACACGCCGGCCTTCCTCAAACCGAGGTCATCTTTGGCGCTCCCCACCAGTGCACGAGTTTTATTTGGAGGATAAAACACAGTTCCGACCCGGTGTTTCTTCAGAATGCGGGCGATTTTCCCCGAGAGTGCGCCTGTGTATGGAATAAATGCAGTGCCTACCTCCTCCCTCGTGACTTCATCCATCTCAACAGGTTGTGCTGCAGTGGTTGGGCGGAGAGTACGTTGAATCTGCCACTCTGAGTACCCATTTTTTCGAAATACAGTTCTCAGATGTTCCAATTCCTGGGGTAGACTCTCTGCGTCAGAGATAGTGCGCGCCCTATGTACTAGAGTTTTAAGTACCCCATTCCTCTGTGAAGGGTGATGGCGGCTGTCTGCGTGCAAATACAGATCAGTGTGCGTAGTCTTCCGATACACCCCATGACCTAGGGTGCCGTCAGCCCTTCTCTTGACCAAAAGGTCAAGGAAAGGTAATTTACCCTCCGTTTCAGTCTCCATAGTCAATTTGATGTTGGGGTGTATGGAGTTTAGATGTGTAAGGAAGTCAAGGAGTTTATCCATACCATGTGGCCAGATGACGAACGTGTCGTCCACGTAACGGAAAACGCAAGTGGGTTTCCATAAGGATGACGACAGGGCTTCCTCCTCGAAGTTCTCCATGTACAAATTCGCTACCACCGATGAGAGTGGGATACCCATGGCGACTCCCTCCGTTTGTTCGTAGTATTCTCCATTAAAAAGAAAATACGTGGGTATTTAAATCGGCCGCCGCCGCGACCGAACCCAGTTTCCTTGAGCAGCCATAGCGTACGGATCTCCGTGCCGGCACGTTCACAGGAGCTCAGTCCGTCAGTTCACCTGATGATGGCGACATGTATGATCGCCGAAATATTGTGCCCGTTGGACACTATAGACCGGCAGCATACCCGTGGATATTTTGATTATCAAATACGCCGGGAGAAACTCAAGAATCACATCATACACCTTTACGGGGAGGAGATGTATCGCAGCATGAAGAAATTTGAAAAGTTGCGCCACCGTAGATGTCGTTTGCTAAGTACTCTTGCCTTTCTAAAGAGATGTCGTTCCGAGAATGTTGTCCCAAATTTTGCTAAGGTTATGCATCACATCGATTCTGCAGCAGCTAAGAGAATCAAGAAACGAGCCAGCCTCGCATTGGTACGTGAGAGAGTGCAATTCACCCGCCGGAGCCTTGAGTTTATCTCACAGGAATTACTCAAACTACATTTGCAACTGGCTAGTAAGTTCACTTCTTGTTCCTGGGATTGGATTGATGGTGTCACCTGGGTGTCAGCTGATTTCGCCCATAAGAAGGCTACGGGACGTCAAACAGCTAAGTTCTCACGTCTCCTTGACAAACCATCTCTGCAGGTTCCGTGCAAGACTGTCATCAATTTGAGTGGCATGGTGTTGAGTGATGATGCGGTCTCGGTTTTGCAGAAAGGTCTCAACTTCGCTCCCACCCCCAAGTTCACTCCGGTCGCAGAAATTGTTAGTGCTGTTGAATAGGTTGCAGCTCGACTTCCGCCAGAATCAGCCGAGGAAATACGTCGTGAAACTTGTCGTGCGTTGACGAAATCCAAGCCGATGAAGTCAAATATCAGCAGTAAAGAGAGGGCGGCCATTCGTGATCTGAGGCAGCGCTCTGAAATTGTTGTCTTACCGGCTGACAAAGGCAATGCTACAGTTGTTGTCTCCCATAAGGACTACACTGATAAGATGCAGAGCCTGCTAAATGACGATTCCTACCGGAAGATCAGCGTTGACCCTACAAAGAAGGTGGAGAACAAGACGAGGGCGCTTCTCAAGGACGCAGATTTACCGGAGGGTGACGCTAAGAAATTGTTACCCCAAGGTCCGGTACCGCCTAGACTATATGGACTCCCGAAGGTTCACAAAGAGGGGGTACCATTACGCCTCATTGTCAGCAACATCAGGGCACCTACATATTTGTTGGCCAAATACCTGACGGGAATATTAAGTCCTTATGTGGGTAAACGCCCTGATCACATCCGTAATTCCGTGGATTTTGTTAAACGCCTTGATAGCTTCAGGTTGGATGAGTCAGATATCATGGTGAGTTTTGACGTCGTTTCCTTGTTTACGAGGGTACCCCTGCGAGAGTCACTAGAATTGATTAGTCAGAAGTTTGAAGAGAAGTCCACTGAACATTTTAGGCATGTCTTGACTTCCACGTATTTTCTTTTTAATGGAGAATACTACGAACAAACGGAGGGAGTCGCCATTGGTAGCCCACTCTCACCGGTGGTAGCGAATTTGTACATGGAGAACTTCGAGGAGGAAGCCCTGTCGTCATCCGTATGGAAACCTACTTGCTTTTTCCGTTACGTGGACGACACGTTCGTCATCTGGCCACATGGTATGGATAAACTCCTTGACTTCCTTACACATCTAAACCCCATACACCCCAACATCAAATTCACTATGGAGACTGAAACGGAGGGTAAATTACCTTTCCTTGACCTTTTGGTCAAGAGAAGGGCTGACGGCACCCTAGGTCATGGGGTGTATCGGAAGACTACGCACACTGATCTGTATTTGCACGCAGACAGCCGCCACCACCCTTCACAGAGGAATGGGGTACTTAAAACTCTAGTACATAGGGCGCGCACTATCTTTGACGCAGAGAGTCTACCCCAGGAATTGGAACATCTGAGAACTGTATTTCGAAAAAATGGGTACTCAGAGTGGCAGATTCAACGTGCACTCCGCCCAACCACTGCAGCACAACCTGTTGAGATGGATGAAGTCACGAGGGAGGAGGTAGGCACTGCATTTATTCCATACACAGGCGCACTCTCGGGGAAAATCGCCCGCATTCTGAAGAAACACCGGGTCGGAACTGTGTTTTGTCCTCCAAATAAAACTCGTGCACTGGTGGGGAGCGCCAAAGATGACCTCGGTTTGAGGAAGGCCGGCGTGTACCAGATTCCGTGTCAATGTGGCAAGTCGTATATTGGTCAGACGATGCGTACCGTCGAGGATCGATGCCGTGAACACCAGAGGCACACTCGACTGATATATCCGAGCAAGTCGGCGGTCGCTGAACATTGTTTGTCGGGAAATCACGCCATGGAGTATGACCGCACGAGGATTCTGGTACAGACGTCGAGATACTGGGACAGCGTTGTTAGAGAGGCCATCGAAATTCACACCAATGACGACTCATAAACCGTGACTGTGGCTATAATCTTAGCAAGGCTTGGGAACCAGCGATCGGGTTAATCAAGAGTAAATCGAGCAAACGTATAGTTGTGACGACCACGGCGGACAGAACCATCACACCGACGTCATCTCAGACGCCGTCGCAATCTGTTCCACCGCGCGACCGTGGCGCGGGGCGCGGATGGCGGAGGGAGCGCGCCGCGGGCGGAGGGTATTTAAATCGGCCGCCGCCGCGACCGAACCCAGTTCCCTCTGAGCAGCCATAGCGTACGGATCTCCGTGGCGGCACGTTCACAGGAGCTCAGTCCGTCAGTTCACCTGATGATAGCGACATGTATGATCGCCGAAATATTGTGCCCGTTGGACACTATAGACCGGCAGCATACCCGTGGATACTTTGATTATCAAATACGCCGGGAGAAACTCAAGAATCACAGATGGTGGTGATGTTCGTTCACTGGAATCGGTGATATTGAGTTTTTGGGTAAGGTCAAAATATTTCCGGGGATGTATGGAAGTTTTGCCTCATATTGAAGATGGTTATTACGCAATCTTATGGTTAGTTTTTCTGTATGAACTTGACGCTAAAATTGGTATTGAACAGCATCTAGGGAAATCAATGAGACGTCGCTTCAGCAGCGGGAAACAGTTGTCTGTGCCAGAAAGTCACAAGGTTTGTCTCTCACAAAAGATGAACCAGTGAGACTATGAGCAACCTACTAAGGATTAATTTGCGCTATTAAGTACCGCAAAGTACTGGAAAACTAGTATGCCTGAGCATAGGAATTAATTTGCCAGAAAATGTGTTATGTATTGTTGAGCCACTGAAAGAGAATGATGAGTTAGAAAAAGCACAGTTTTTTGTATGCTGGGATGTTCTGCACATGCAGGAAATAGATCATTTGCAGAATAGAAAACTAGGGGAGTGAAGACATGAATTTGTCTAAAAGGTAGATGGTCACCAATTTGGAAATTGTGGAGTAAGGAGATTTGGAGAGAGTAAATTCGGACCCTAAGCATAAGCACTAGTTTAACTGTGTTTTACTTAGAGGAGTTGTTATCGGAGTTTTAAGACCTGTTTAATGTTCTTGGGTGTTTGCCAGCGATTCTAGTGACACAACACAGAATATCAACTTGGAATCAGTCAGTGGTGTATTGTAAAGTGCACTGCATGCTTCACTATCTACAACTGGCGATAGAGGAGTTTAGTAATCAACAATTATGGACTGATATTGTTAAGGAAAGTACCAGTCCTTCGGGAGGACCAGTGGTTACCATTCCAAAGAAGAGTAAACAGATGGCATAAAAGCATATCAGCTTTGTTGTCATTATAGATATCTTAAAACCCACACGATTACAGATGTTTATCCAATTCCAAATATAATGTAAACATTGCATAATTTGTATCCATGCGGGTATTTCTCCACCATGGTCCTGTGAAATGGCTATCATCATTTAGAAGTAGTACTTGAGAACCAGTTGAAAGTGCCATTAATGGTTCCTTCAGGACAGTACCAATATTTGTTGTATGCTGGTTGGCTTAATGCAAGTGCCAGCTTTACTTCAATGTTTGTTAGATGGGATTTTGTTAGGGCTAAAAATCAAAGCAGTAAATAGTGTTTTGGATGACATAAATGTCTTTGCAAAGCATGTGGAAGACATGTGCTACGGCTAAGGGAAGTGTGTAAATGGGTGTGTGTAGCACATGTAACACACAAAAGTGCCTCTTCGCACTGCAGGTAGTACAGTATTTAGGAGATGTGATCAGTTGACCAGACCCTCGATTAGTAAAAGCCTACAGGATTTTCCAACATCTGGTGCAGAAAAGGAGTTACATTCTTTCTGTGGTTTCGAAAATTGATACCAAAAGTTTGCTTCAAAATTTGCAGGAACAGCACGGCCTCTCTTACTTATTGAAAAAAGGAGTGAAGTATCACTGGATATCAGAGTGCAGGGATGTGTTTAGTACTATTACGATATATTAATAATTTTTACTTATGGAGCGTCTGACAGCAACTGAATAAAACACAATTTTAGTGCCATACGCGTTTCGCCATTATTTTCTGCTAGGCATCATCAGTGGCAGGTTGCGTGGACAATTTCCTACATATTACGCTCCTGTTGCAGTTTTGGTGTTGTTCTTCTTCTTATGAACGCCAATTTGCGGTTTTTTTCCCCATTCCACAAAACTATGCACTGAACGCTTGTTTTAAAGCAATGTTTTGGTTTCTGTTGCCGACTGTCAAATGTCATTTGTCAAATGTCATTTGACAGTCGGCAACAGAAACCAAAACATTGCTTTAAAACAAGCGTTCAGTGCATAGTTTTGTGGAATGGGGAAAAAAACCGCAAATTGGCGTTCATAAGAAGAAGAACAACACCAAAAATGCAACAGGAGCGTAATATGTAGGAAATTGTCCACGCAACTTGCCACTGATGATGCCTTGCAGAAAATAAAGGCGAAACGCGTATGGCACTAAAATTGTGTTTTATTCAGTTGCTGTCAGACGCTCCATAAGTAAAAATTATTAATATACAGCAATATTACACGCAACTGAGGAAGACAGGACTATAAAAGTTGAAGATGTGTTTAGTACATTTTAAGAATTTGTGGCAACTGTTTCGGTATTGATTTTTCCAAATTATCATAAGGAATTTGTCTTGCGATGTGATGTAGGCAGCCGTGCACAGCTGTGTACTGAGACAGAGCATCCGTAGCCCCTACCTCTCACATTAGTGAAACAAAGAGGAGAAAAATTCTACAGTGGAGAAGGAAACTCTGAGCCACATATGTAGTGTAACATAGATGATTAAAATTCTTCTTAGTCTCGTATTGTGTCACTGTCTAAAATATAAAATACTTTAAAATACGTAAACTATAAAACCGACATTTCAGCTGTATTACAACAGCCTTCTTTCGGATCTTGTAATATGATCGAAACATGAGTGTTATAGTCTATATAGTATTAAATATTTTATATTTAATACAATGCAATGATACAACACCCAGAAGAATTTTAATCATCTTGACACCGGTCGTACAAGCCTACATAGATACGTCGCAGTGTAAAATTGTTTTGATGCTATTTGTATGATGGGAAATTGAAAGTAATACTTCGTCACATACAATTGCAGTGACTATTAGGGTTGAAAGCCACAAGCAAGTTAAAGTAGTGGGCAGTGAAGCTTAGTGAGTTCCATTTTGAGGTAATCGATCGACCAGGCAAGAACAATGAAAATGCAAATCGTCTTACCCAAAAGACGTTATGAAGAGTGGGTCACATAGCTGCAGAGTGGTAGAAAATGCCAGCAGCTAACGAAGATTGTATGCTATTTGCATTGCAACTGCAATTCACTGTGCATGACAGAGTATTATGTAAGAATCAAAACCTTGACCTCATATTGTGTTTCCAGCTGCGTTGCAGAAGTATTGAGACAGGCATATGATCGCATATTAGCAGGCTATGGGGGTTGAAGAACCATGGAACAGCATGTGGATGAACAGTACTGGTGGCAAATACAGATGTAAGACGTGAACAACTTGTGAAGAACTATGTGCCATGTGCACAGCAGGCTGAATTGAACCATCAGAGTAAATCCACTGCAAAGTTTACAAGTTTACTAGAGGCTAATACACCATACAGACATCTTAGGTATTGGGCAAATACCAGCAGGACATTGTAATGTACTGACAGAAATAGATTACTTTTATGATACATGGGAATGGTAGCTATCCTAAATTAGCAAGCCGACAGACTGCTCAGGCCATGATAAATAATTGGTAGTTGAAAGTCACTGCTCTGGAAATGTTGATTATTGATCAGGGCACCAATTTTATATCACAGTTAGTGAGGCAACTTTGTCTTTTATTACTTATTCGTAATTTAAGAACAAGTGTATTACATCCACAAGTGAATGGGAGAACAGAGAGAGCTCATTGGGAACGCTGTTACAACATGTTTTCACAGTATATAATTCTAAAGTTCACAAAAATATGGGCCTATCACCATATGAGGTACTATATGGTCGGAAATGCCACCACTATTCGAAGTAATGGAGGCCAAAGTACGGAAAACGGAGAATTGGTTCGGAATGTCGCAAGAACTTTATGAAAGGTATGAAGTCAAGTACAAAAAGGTAATACAGAAACTGTGGAATGTCAGGAATGGAAGGGCAATGGAATGGTAGGTTAACTGAATAGGTGCAGGACAGTGGGTGTTGTTAACAAGCCCATACATCTCCAGGAGAACGACAAAAAATTCTTCACTCATTATCAAAGTCTATATCAAGCGACTGAGATGACCTCACTGATGACTGTGAAGCTACGACTTCCGACTCGTACAACAGTCCTTTCTGGTGTGCACTGGACTCTCTATCACTGTTACTGCTGTCACCTCCAAAAGGGGGACAGGAGGTAGGAGGGGAATGCGACGCAGCAAGCAGAACATAAAACTCCCGCGCAAGTTAAACGTGCATTGACTTATGTGATAAGATCTAGAGTTAAGCCAGTGTAAAGAGGAAACAATAGTGTGCTAAATTTTTGGTGGGGGATTTTATTAGGTGCAGCTTTTATGATGTGTTTTATTTAGTTACATTTTTATTTACATGAGCATTTATTTTGCTTGACATACGAATTTGCAGGTGATAATGTGTGGATGGATTTCATTATTGTGCTATGGTAATGGTTATTTGGGGTTCATTGATCATCTGAATTAATTCTAGTGTTTTGTTAGTGTACTAATTTGAAGTTTTTCTCTTTGTTTTGCAATAAACTTCAGATGACAGGAGATGGTGTTTGTCTATTTTTTGTATGAACATACGGCAAGTAAAGTACAGCTAGGAGTATTTTCAGGTTGTAGATTGAGACAGAGCCTTGGGCAAGGAAGAAACTCAGAGTTAGCATATCGTGCAGCATTGTAGAAGTTTTGGACATTTCTGCATTCATTTTGCATATGTTCCTTCATTGTAATTAAAACTGTCACAGAGATGTGCGAGGCAGAGTTGTTTCATGAGGGGATAAGTGTGGAAGGATGCCTACAGAGCATCCTCGCATGTGGACATATTTCCAACCACAGGACATTATTCTGTCTTCTCACGACATGACCTGATGTAACTGCTGTATTTACCCAATAATCCATTAGAAACACTGCCAGCTAGGAACCAGAACTTCCTGAATAATACCCTAGATCCCACCGTACTCAACTTTCTTATAGCCACCTGGAAGGGACACATTAGCACAAGTCAGGCGTTACAACATATTCTGCAATATAGTAGTGGGAACCAGTATTCGGTCATGGTAACATGAATACTATTTTCGGGTACTGTCTTATTCCTGATCCTAATATGTGTAGCGTATATCTACCAATGGTGGAGAATCAATGACCCATCCAAACTTCCAAACCATTACATACTGACCGAGCGGATTAGCCCTAACTTGTGAGCAGTTTTGTTACCAGCAGCCTCTATATACCATGAGATGGAGTGAACACAAAAGAAAGACAATCAATATAGAAACTATAAACAAGAAAACAAAAAACCTAAGTAGTTCTGCATTATTTTAAGTGATTTCAAGATTATCAGCAGGCTAGGATTCGGTAAACTGAATAGGGGGAGGAATGTTGCAGCAAAACCTCTTTCCAGACTTTGTAGCCCACTGACAGGTGGGCAGACGAACTGCCAACGAATTCCATCTGCTGGTGCAGCATGGTTGAAGACCCGATTCGACCACAGTAGAGGGCTAAATATCCACATAAAGGGGCAAAGGGCCATGCTGACACGGTCATCTATGTAATAGGATGTGGGACCCTGTCACAATATGGCTGGACAGAGCGACTATAAATGCTCTTCGCTCTACCCCTAGCAGCATCTTACCTTCCACTGAAGCCACCGCCTGTTATCCTCCAAGCCTGCTGTCAGTAACACGTGGGCCAAGCAACTTCAACTACATCAAGCAGAGTAATTATCCAATCTACAAGCCATTATTAGACCTTATGGTTCTGGGCCTCAACCAGGTGCCACCAAGAGAGGACCACATCTAGGGTGTCTTCAGCCAGCACTCAGGGCACCTTGAAAGAGTCCCAGGTTTGTCCCCAGTGTGTTCTCCTGCCTGTCTGACTACCGGCAAACCCCGATATTCAGCGTATGCCACCCCCTGCTAGACGCCATTCGTCTTTATGGCCGCACCAGCTGCTGCTGTTCCACTGAGGCAACATTCTTGCCTAGCACACTCACATTACTGCAAACCAAGCACACCACTGTGCGTTTTGCTGACGCATCCTTCACCACCTGGGGTGACCAAGCGCACTACCAAGATGCTGCCCTCAGCCTCTTCATGAATGACTTTGAGAATAAAGAATGTTACTGCTAACTGAGGTCTTCTAAATCCACGTTCACCATGGTACTAGTAGAATGAGACCCAACTTCTTTCATAAGTTGTCCTGGGGCAGAAACAACCATCGTGGCATTTAATGATGTGCACAACCCCGACACCATTACACACGAATTCCCCAAGTGAAGCATGTGTCTTTGCTTTACACTAGTGGTTGATAGGTAGCATAAGTTATTAGCTATACGAAACACAGTCCAAAGACGAGTTGACACACCGGTGTCCCGTAGCACCCTAAAGTATACATTTCGACACAAGGGCTCCCCTCTTCAAACAATACCTGTTTGGCGTCCAAAACAATATGCTAAACGGTGAAACCACGTCCAGACGTCGTGGGGTTGGGTGGCCACCCCTTATTATAGATGCCTGACGTAGGACGCTGGGCAGATTGGTAAAATAGGACAGGCAGCAAACTGTGGCGGAACTAACATCAGACTTTAATGCTGGACAAAGTACAAGTGTGTCTTAGCACACAGTGCGCAGAACACTCCTAAATAGTGGGCCTCCGCAGCCGACGACGCGTGAATGTGCTAATGTTACCACCACGATGCCGGTATCTACGACTGAAATGGGCACATGACCATCGGCACTGGACGTTGGCACAGTGGCAGAGCGTTGCATGGTCTGATGAATCCTGATACCTTCTTCATCAGGCCGACGGAGGACAAGAATCCGTCGTCTTCCAGGGGAATAGCTTCTTGACGTACTGAAAGACAGAGACAACCTGGCGGTGGCTCCATTATGCTCTGGGGAACACTCACATGGGCATCCATGGGTCCAGTGGAGCCCGTGGAAGGCAGCATGACGTCCAAGGCGTATCGTGCACTGGTTGCAGACTACGTACATCCCTTCATGACGTTCATGTTTCCCGGCGAAAGTGGCATTTTTCAACAGAACAATGCACCATGTCACAGGGCTATGAATGTGATGGAGTGATTCGAGGAACATAGCGGTGAGTTACGACTGATGTGCTGACCCCCCAGCTCGCCAGATCTGTATCTGATCGAACGTATCTGGGATGTGACTGCACGTGGAGTCAAACCTCATAACACCTCTCCACGGAATTTACTTGTGTGACTAGTTGGTGTAAATGTGGTGCCATCTGCCTCTAGCGACCCTACCATCGCCTCATTGCTTCCATGCCATGATGCATCGCTGCTGTTATCCATGTCAAAGGTGGACAGACCAGGTATTAGGTAGGTGGACATAACGTTCTTTCCTAGTAGGAGATAGGTTAAGGAAAGGCATACCTTCGTTTATAGCATTTGTAGACTCAGAGAAAGTTTTTGACAATGTCGAAGTTCTGAAGGTAACAACGATAAAATACAGCGAAAGAAAGTCTGTTTGCAGCTCGTAAAGAAAACAGACGGCAGTTACATGAGTCGAGAGTATGAAAGCAAAGCAGTGGTTGTGAAGAGAGAGAGATGTAGCCTATTCCCGATGTTGCTCAATCTGTACATGAGCAAGCAGTAATGGAAACCAAAGGAAGATCTGAGTAGAAGTGAAAGTTCAGGGAAAAGAAATAAAAACTTTGATGTTTGCCGATGACATTGTAATTCTCTCAGAGACAGAATCGGACTTGGAAGAGAATTGACCGGAATGGACAGGATCTGGAAAGGAGAGTATAAAATGAAAATCAAGAAAAGCAAAACAAGGTAATAGAATATAGTTGAATTAAATCAGGGAATTATATTAGGAAATGAGGCATAAAAAGTAGTAGATGAGTTTTTCTATTTGGGCAGCAAACCAACTGATGTTTGCCAATGTAGAGGGGATATAAATGTAGTCTGGCGATGGCAAGAAGGGCGTTTCTGAAGAAGAGAAAGTTGTTGACATCGAATATATATTTAAGTAATTAAATTATAAACAGCCGACCAGTTGCAATGGATAAAGAATTCTTTACCTAGGTTTCAACAAATTTAAATTTGTCTTCTTCAGAATGTGGCAATTTTACATCAGTAAGGACTAATGTACCATCGCCGTTTTTACAAATATCGGCATAGATCCATTTGTCAAAATTAAAATATAGCCCTAGAAATAGGGTTTGTTACGTCAATATAAATTAGTACGAGATCCATGTACTAATTTATATTGACGTGACCAACCCTATTTCTAGGGCTATATTTTAATTTTGACAAATGGATCAATGCCGACATTTGTAAAAACAGCGATGGTACATTAGTCCTTACTAATGTAAAATTGCCACCTTCTGAAGAAGACAAATTTAAATTTGTTGAAACCTAGGTAAAGAATTCTTTATCCATTGCAACTGGTCGGCTGTTTATAATTTTATTACCTGGAACCGTTGCTGTTGTGCAGCTATGTTTAAAATACTGAATATATTTAAGTGTTAGGAAGACTTTTCTGAAGGTATTTATTTGAAAGGTAGCCATGTATGGAAGTGACGATAAACAGTATAGAGGTTTTTGAAATGTGGTGCAACAGAAGAATGCTAAAGATTGGATGGGTAGATGGAGGTACTGAATAGAACTGGGGAGAAATTTGTGGCACATTTTGAGTGAAAGAAGGGATCGGTTGATAGGACACATTCTGAGACATCAAAGGATCACCAGTTTACTATGGGAGGGAGACCAGGAGGTGAATTTAGTGATATTCAGTAGGATATATGTTTCAGCAGTTAGTGGAAGATGAAGAGGCTTGCACAGGACAGAGTAGCACGAGAGCTGAATCGAGCCAGTCTTCTGTCTGAAGAGAACAACAACAACAACAAAAGCCCCGAGTATGTGCAGAAATATATGTGTGGCTGCTTAAAAATAGGGAGCAGTGTATGTCTGCAAGCAAATCTCAATAAACCACAGCACAAACTTTACTGTCCTTCTGCCGACCACATCACAGACGAGAAAGGTTCGAGGACAAGGAGAAAATTTCTCGGTCTGCCCGTGGTTGATTAAGAACTTAAGAATTAAAAGTAAGTGCACTGTAGTTCTGTACAACCGTTTTCCAGAGAGCAGATTCATCGCTGAAGTGCGAAAAGGAAGGTCTACCAAGTGCTCTGCTACCGCTTCTACAGCTATCTCATTGCACTCGAAACGTTTTCCATTCACAAAGTTTTTTCGTTTGCGAATAAAAAGTAAAAAATCTGGTAAACAAGGTGAGTGTGCCTTAAATACCTTAGTTCTCCCATTGGCAAAAGCTCTTTGTCGGTAGATCCATTGTACTAGAAAAATGTATATTTATCTTCTTCAAAAGAATTTCGTCACTGTAACACAAGATTACTCTCATTGTAAATTCTCAATCTGCTGATACCAAACACATATCACAATACACTGCTGGCCGTTACAATTAAAAATACAGCTAAACACGAAATTTTATTTATTGTGCGTGTACAGTATAGGAGGAGGATTAAATTTGTAGGTGATTTGGGAATACACAGGGTGCGAAATTTCGTTCAACGAGCTGGCAGAAAACAACGGCTCTAACCCTGCTGGCCATCGAGTTAAGGTGTAAGCTTGGATGGCAGATAAGGTTACCCCATCATGCTGCTTCCATTTTATACCAGAATAAAACATATTGGCTGGCAAGTGGTGGCTTGTCTCTTTCTTGGCAACGCACGGTCAGTTGTTTCAGTGCGTGAAAGATCTAGAGAAGGTGTTGGCCAGACAACACCCTCTGTAGCGGGGTAGTTCAGGATAGCAAGGGACAGTTGGGGGGCTTGAAACATCTTGTTGAACAATAACCTCATGAGGACCTGAAAGGGGTTGGCCACTGGCTATGTCAAAAATGTAACTCCTCCTGTACAAATTACCGGCTGGTCGTGTTGTGTGCTCAGATGCACCACATACAATCACACCAGGTACCGGCAACGTTCGTTCCTCTCGGAGCATCCACACATGTATACGTCCAACGTAATGCTGCCTAAATTGTTAACATCCAAACACAAGAAAGGTACAGAAATCTCCCTCTGATGGCAATAAAGCAAATATCCGCATACCCATGTCCGCATGTTCGAATCACAGTGTTTTCGGTGGTTGTATTTATTATAGTTAATTCCCCTTTTAGGAGGGCGTTAAAACACAATCCATTTTCATGGCACTTTTTTTGCCTCTTTCTTTCTCTTCCCAAAAACCTCTCATATATTCGCAGTGTTTCTTCTTCCTCTCTTCTGTGCACTTCTTTCCTGGTTTCTTCTCCTTTGGTGTTTCCTCGAATTTCTGTTTCCTGGTTTTTTCTCTGTAATTTTCTCTGTTCGTTATTTCTTCTGTGGAGATATTTAATTTCTTGAGGTCTTCCAAAGTTTCCTTTGCCCAGTTACTCATCACTACGTATGTTAAAAATCTTGATCAGCCTATTTTCGTTCATGCTATAAATGTGCCCATAGAATTGAGCCCTCCTCTTTATGATGCTGTTTGTAATTGTCTCTGTCTGTTTGTACAGTTCTTTTGTGGGTCTTTTTATCCAGACCCCTGTCTCCGAATTGGCCCATAGATCTTTCTCAGAATTTTCCTCTCTTGCTCTTCCATTTCCTTGATTTTCGTTCTTCATCTGATTACTGTCGTTTCTGAGGCATACAAGGCTTCGGGTAAGACTACTGTTTTGTAATGTCTTAATTTGGCATTAACGGAAATACTTTTGTTGTTGTAATGGTTCCATGTAAGTCTGTAAGCTTTTTGTAGCTTTGCAACTCTTTCTTCATTGTCTGTTTTCTGTATAATCTCTCCCAGGTATTTTAAACTTTCTACTTGTGCTATATTTCCATACTTTGATACCAATGGGTTTCTGTCTGTGGATTTTGTGTCCATGTCCTGGATTTTGTCATACGAAATTTGTAGTCCTGTTCTGGCTGCCATTTCATGTAGTGTCTCTAGGGCTTCTTTGGCTTCTTTTCTGATATTTGTTATGATGACTGTATCATCGGCAAAGGCCAGACATTTATATTTATGGTTCTCTTTTTGTGTCTCCCCACCTTTACCCCATTGACCTCTTTGTCCCACGTCCCGATTATTTTCTCTAAAACTGCGTCAAATAAAATGGCTGACAGGCCATCTCCCTGTCTCACTCCTGTCTTGATTTCGAACGGTTCCGAGATCTCTCCCATGAACTTCACTTTGGATTTTGGATTTGTTAATGTTTCCTGGATTAGTTTCCTGGTCTTGTTGTCTACCTTCATTTCTTCCACTGTACTGAAAAGTGTTTCTCTGTGTATGGAATCGTAGGCCTTCTTGAAATCAACAAATGTTGTTGTGGTGTTTCTGGATTTCTCGTTGCTAATATTGTTCTCACACAGATCTGTTCACTGCACGATCTTCCCTTCCTGAACCCTGTTTGGTACTCTCCGATATGTGGATCTATCTGAGGTCCTAGGCGATTCAACAGAGCTTTGGATATAATTTTGCATGTCACAGGCAGTAACGAAGTTCCTCTAAAGTTGTTAGGGTCTCTTTTGTCTCCTTTCTTGTGGTGGGGGTGTATTCCGGCTGACTTCCATTCTTCTGGCACCTTTTCTGTTTCCCAGATGTTTTTGATTACTCTGTGTATTTTGGGTGTAATGTTTTAATGGTCTAATGCCCATATTTCTGCAATCAGTCCATCTTTTCCTGGTGCTCTGTTATTTTTCAATTAATTTTTTTTATTTTCACTATTTCTTCGTGTGTTGGGGGTTCGGAGTCCTGGTTAGGTTCTGGGTTTGTAAACTGTACTCTCTAGTTTTGGTTGATCGCAGTTGAGTAATGTATCAAAGTGTTTCTTCGGATTTGTCTGCAGTGTTCCATATTGTCTTTTGAAGCATAAACTTGGAGTTTGATATCCTGTCATATTTTCTCGGAATATTCTGTAAAAATTCCGTGTGTTGTTTCTGGTGAAGTCTTCTTCTATCTCCTTCAACCTGCTGTTCTCGTGACCTTTTTTTCTCTGCGGATTATTTTTCAAGTATTTTTCTGTATTTTGTATTTATTATTATCATGATGATTGTTATTACTATTATTATTCATATTCAAAACTCTCCTGCATGCCATATCGTATGTGCATAAGCTTACAGGCTATAAAAGAACCTTCCAGTGCATTTTATATACTCCAGCAAAATGTAATTCTCAGTTTTGTATCGAAATTGTTATTAATGATGTACATGTGGAATACATATCGTTCCAGTTGTTATACGCTTGTTATTCGATCTCTTGTAGATCTCCCTCTCTCGCCCTAAAGTAAGATGCGTTTTTGATTGGGTAATTGAATGTAAGTGTCTTACACATGGATTCAGATTGACAATATCCGTTCACTATTACTGATACGCTTCTCCTCTATAATCAAACTTTACAGAATATTACATGCCACTGCCTTAAATTGAATTTTCTGATCAGTAATAACATGGACAGTCTCACGCGAGCAAACACTATTTCAGAATACTTTCTTAACTCCCGTAGGCGGTTCATTTCCAGGTCAAAATGTTGTGACTCATCCGTGCAACCATTTGCTAAGTCAGCTCACCAGCGACTCTGATAATCGGCTACCACTGCATTCGGTGCTAAGCTCAGGCGAACAAACCATTTGTAGAGATCAGAGACACAGTTTTGCTTACTGTCACAGCTCGACAACACCATTTCCCACCAGGGTTTTACGCACTCAACGATACTCGGAACAGCTGTTTCAACAGCAACCTTACGAACTGAAATCGGCGGGAAGGGACTCTTGCATCTTTACATGGCGAATGAGGGCTTCTTTTGCCGAGTAAGAGTGGGAACACGAGTTCTAAGAACAGTTTGATATGGAAGCCACGACTACCTCTCTTGCACCAAACTTTTCCTCTCAGAGTAGCATCTACACCTGACATGCTCAATTATTTGTCGAGTTATTTCTGAACTGGTGGGCCTTGGAAGAACCCGAGTAAGAGAGGGAACATGAGTTTTGAGAACAGTTTGATACGGACAGCCACGACTACCTCTCTTGCACCTAACTTTTCCTCTCAGAGTAACACCTACACCAGACTTCCTCAATTATTTGTCGAGTTATTGCTGAACTGGTGGGTCTTAGAGGAACCCTTTGCCGTTCTATTCACAAAATGTCGCACCCCTCGGTAATCGCGCCACAGGAGGGCGTGAAGCAGGAGCACTGGAAAAGCATAAGAACTCTACTGCTTCGGATCACGTTCATAATTCGTCGAATGGTTGTGAATGGTCCCTAGTGACTCCACCCTGTACACCAGAACAAAACATTGCGGTCGCACTGCACTCCAAAGGGATAAAATCACATTCAATGCGCTTGCTAGCCCATGATGTCCTTAGAGGAGTTTTGAAGCGTCAGGGGATGTCATCAGTATCAAGCAGCGAAGAACGTATCACCATTGCTCATCGCACTGGAAACTGTCGTTTTCGACCATGAAATATGTGGAAATCAGCGTCCCAAGGAAAGTGGTGGTTTCATTAACGCCTTTTATGCCACAATTTGAGGCCTTTTCATGTCGATTCTGTGAGGCGGTGTGTCTGAAAAGTTTTCCTCGGCCACTCATAAGAAAAGTGCGCGATTCCAGCGCTGGACGTTGCGGTTCTGACCTCCATCGCAGAGTCGAGGGAAGGGGTGAAATATGTGGCAGGTGGAGTGTGATGACCTTTCCATCGTGTGATATCTCCACGGCGGTGTTGGGTAGAGTCTGGTGCCATCATTAATCCAGGTTTCACTTCATACGAACGTCTGAGCTCTTGCCTTTTCTTATCGCATCTGTCGACACATTGCTGTTTGTATGGTGCGTCGTCGAGTGCGAGGGTAAGGAAGCAGGGCGCCTTTCTTTTGAGCCATTACAGAGGAAAGTTGAAGGCATCTTTGAGGCAAATTTAAAACTTATGCCGTTTACAACACATCTCAAACACTTCGATTCTCTTTTTTCACATTTTTCCACAGTCCATGATTCACATTCATATCATGATGAGTTACAGAAATTCAATGAAATTTCTTCCACAAATTAAAGCCTATTTTGATATCATAAGATGCAGTCAAAACGAGACGAGCTGGAGTCTGTAAAATGAAAACCACTTGTAAGGTGACAGAATAAATGAAGATCAGATTCTCACCTTACATGAGAGATTTATACATCGCAACGAGAAGGTGAATATGACACCTAACGTAATTCGGCGGTTATGAGCAAATTTGCCTACCAGTATGTAATGCAAAAAGGGATGACAGGCAATCGACGGTAATTAACACACCAATGGTATATAATTAATGTCTTTGAGCGGAAGATGCAACAAGCAGCGCAAGTCGTTTTTAGATTGAAAGCCAAAGGGACAAAGGCAGAAGCGAAGGTGCGCAGCAGGGGTTACAGTGAAAAGGGGTGGCAGGAGGAAATTAAGCGATCCCAACCAGGTGATTCAGGCTGGAGAAACGCATGTAGTGGCACATCTGCAGAGGGACAGAGAAAAAGCTTTAGAAAGCTGCGTTTCGGAATTCCAAAGGGATACAAACAAAAACCAGTGACGCATTTCAATCATGTGTCCATCAAGTGCGACAAACGTGAAGGTCAATGTACTTTAGACGTCTATATAGGCCACAAAAAGGTCCGATTGGTGGAAACGCACTAGGAAGGAGAAAAATACTGAAGTTTCGATGCAGTTTAATACAAGGGATATTGCGATTGGTAGAGAGAATTGTCACAAAATAAGAGGAACGCTTCTATTGGTCGAAAAAGGCCGTGACGTGAAGAACGAATGAACCCAGATAGGGAGGCAGTTTGGCCATGGGTAGGACAAGAGAGTAATTTTTGTGGACTCTTCTCTGAACTGGCGTCATGTGTAGAACGGAGCGCTTAACGCTCTGTATGACGCAGAGAAGAAATTTGTGTGAACACTGCGTTCACAGCAGCTGAAATCCAGCTAGAAATTAGCTGTAGCAACGTTTAGCTCCAACTGTGGAGAAACGAACCAGCCAATTAGGTAATTGTTCTTGCGAAAACTGAGAGGGCACTATAATATACACTCTGCTCCAACCAAGCCACATACTAAGACTAGGGAAAGTTTCTGTTGGAAAATTCTGGAAGGGTTTAGTTTTATAGGAATTTCAGTGAAAAAGAGCGGCCTAGCAGACGGCATCTCGTCGCAGCTTAAGGTAAATATCGCGTGCAGAGGCGTAAACTTAATGGTTCACCGGCTTGAATCCACTGTAAACTCGAGCAGCCTTGGGTAATCTTTCGCTCATTTTGTCACGTAACTAACCATCCACCGTAGACTTGACTGTCATCCTAAATAGTACCAAACTTTGAACCAGAATCAAACGATTTTTGTAGTATTGACCAACATCATAACGTATGTGTAGGAACAATGTTGTAAAGAAACTTCTAATTAAACTCTAATATTGTTGTGTTTAGGATTAATATTCTTTCTGGGAGTTAATATTTAATATTGTTGTTTATAGGATTATTTCACTTTTTGATGTTGGTGAGATGCGTTATCCTGACAACTGTTATTATATTGTCAAATTGAAAACTGTGTAAAAGCGTGTATTTTTGTGCTAAAAATTGCGAGATTAAACATGTCATTTCACCTTACATAGTTGTTCTCAATCCAAGAATAAGTAACCACGTTTCACACTGAAAGAGTCATAAAGTCATTGCCTGCAGAAGAAGATGCTGTCCCTGTAAGAGCGCTGATGGACGTGGGCGTGCGTCTAAGTGTAGAAAGAGCGAGTACGTGCACACGTCGACCGCCCACTGACCTCAATCGTGCTGAAAACAGTGAAATTCAGGCTTCAAAAGAAGATGAGTGTAGTGCGTTTCCTGACAGCAGAAGCAGTGCTGAGAACCGAAATTCATCGAAGAATGACAAACATGTAAGGAAAGCATTGTATGTCCGTTGCAAGGGTCAAGGTGTGGCACAAACGATTCAGGAAAGGAAAGGTATCGTTGGCCAACGGCCTGGAACGCCACACCACATTACCAATGTCATTTTCCAGCAGATGGATACATTCATTATTCAAGACTAGAAAGTTACGATAGCAGCCACTACTGGAGTGATCTGATTGGGCTTTGGAAGTATTCACATCATCACTAAGGACCGGCTGAAATTCCGCAACATGTGTGCCCAGTAGGTGTCTCACAACTTTCGACGAGCACGGGAAGCATGTCGAATGGGATTCTCTCTTGAAGACATCTGGAAGGGAATGAGTTCCTGTTACGAGTGATCGCTGGAAACGAGACATTGTCTCACCACTTCGATCCCGAGTCAAAACGACAAAGTCTCCAGTGGAAGCATGCAGGGTCGGCGCTTTCCAACACGCACTACACCCCTTTGCTCTTCTTTTGCTATCTGCGTATAACTTCTCTCTTTGCCTTCCTTTGATATTATTCACTGCCGGATCTTGAGTTTTGTTGTGACGTTCAATGTCAAGACTGGAGCCACTGCAGCTCTTCCCGCTGCTTTTTTTTGTTTTTCTTTGTGGATGTCTTTTCATATCTGCATAACTACTGCACTGTGTATAAAGTTTAACTTGATTACTATTGTAAAACCCTGGTCTCCCTCTGCATTTTTTACCCTCCTCCCCCCCCCCCCCTCCCTTACGCTTGCCTCCAAACTCCTTGATACCACAGAATGTCTCCTACCATTCCGAAATAGATTCGCATTCTGAGACTATGCACTAACGGCAGCTGTTCACCATCTACGAAAATTTGTGATGGATCGGGACTCGAACCCGGATTTCCTACTTTTCGCGAGTTGTCACCTTCGGCTATCCGAGCACGCCTCCAGGAGTGATCCAAACTTCCATATGTCAAGTAATCACAGTCCTTATGCACACGATTCGTGATCCCGCTCACGGAGACAAATATTGTAACATCATTTTAGCCCGTCGACGAATCGATACGTCATTGATGGTTACAATGTCTGTGTTTATACATGTCTGATCTTCACAATAGAATCTCCTCCAGACATGCGTGCATGACCGAAGGAGCAGACACTGACACTGACGATTATAGCTGTGCTAAGCATTACGAAATAGATGCGCTTTCTGCGACTATGCATTGATGTCAGCTGTTTGCGACATATGAAAATTTGTGCTACACAGCGGCTCGAACCCCGATTTCTCGCTTATCGTGAGCAGTCACTTTAACCACTTCGGATCCGAGTACGCCTAAAGGACCATCTAAACATACATATGTCACATAGTCACAACCCTTATGCTAGCACAGTTCGTGAAACCCGCACAGGCACAGATGCATCATTGATGCTTTAAAAAGTACCTTTCTCTTCACAATACACTGTTCTCTCCTTCAATGGCCAACCTACAGCCACGGAAAGTTTTCTACAACTACAATTCGAAATGCTTAGCTCAGACTGCAGGAACATATACTAATGCAGTCGGCTACGTAAATGGGTCTCAAGTGTTAAATCAGATCTTCTTCTGCTTTTTCTCCACAATCAGAAAACTGGTGGGCTCGATCATACTTATTCCCTTCGTGATGCTAGTCTCTTGGTGCTCTCTTCCGCCAATTATAATTTTATCTATGAACTTCTGAACCTCCGTTTCTTCTTCCCTGCATCACTCCCTCAATCAGGACAGGAAACTGAAATTAATGGTGGACAGTTGGCTAACCATCTTGTCGCTCCTAGCAGTGAGTATTTTGAGTAAGGTATTTGTCTCTCCTGTTGTTCTCAGCACTTCTGCATTTGCTACTCTGTCAGTCCGTAGCATCCATAGACTCTTACCAGTTAGATAGTCCTAAAATTTCACATCTCGTACTATCTTCATACAGCGTTTCAGATTTGCGTTCTGTGTTACTCTTGCAGCCATCGAAAGTAGTAATGCCACTTACAAAGTGCTTACACTGAAATAATACAGTTTGATTGTGTCACTCCACTGTTAACAGTTCTAATGCTCGAAAACTGTCACTTCATTGATGTTCTGTCACGGTCGCCACTTTTGTAAGCCACTACTTTTGATTACTGGGTCCGCTTTCACGTTAATGATTCAATTAGCTCTTTGCTTTCAGCTTATGTAGACAACGCAGAGAGCACAATTTCATTTCAGGACATGCTTGTAGAGCGAAACAATTGTGAGGTGAACCAGAAAAAGATCGAATGCGTGTGCCAAACTAATCCTTTAAGTGACAAAATATTTTATCCACCATAACAACGAAATACATAACAGTATGTACTCTTTTGGAAAAGTAATCAATAAAACTGCGCAATTTATTGTGTGTTTCTAAGAACACCGTGAGTTAAGGGGTGGAAAATATTCTTACCAACGAATCAGTAGCATGAAGTTTGTGCCAAAAGAGTTCGAAATAATCTTCACGAAATTAGCAATGTCAGCTTCTGTTAGTAAATGTATTCCCTCACGAGGAGTGGGATTCGCTCCCAAATTATGACCATGCACATAAATTCACGTTTGCAGCCAATTCCGTATCAGAGTCAGTTTCACGACTTTCGCGAAATGCTTCTTCAAGAACAGGCAAACGGTCTGCCCTGCCGCCTGTATCTGTGTCAGACGTTTCGCACTCTGGTCCATTTGCTACTGTGTTACCCATACTACCATCAGATACTGTAGTAGCATCTGAAATTGTAGAAACAGTAGCTGCATCATCTGCATTAGTCTCTTCCAAATTCTGATTCGTTTGCGCGCTCTTCTGCTACTCTCTGCCCAGCAGTTCATTACACAATCAACTATAACTTCATGTGTCAAGGACTATGCCACCTCTACGAAGTCATTCTCATAAATCTAAAAAGACATTCGCGAATGTCAGTATGATACTTCTTACTATAAAAACTAACAAAAAATGAGTAAATAATATGCCTGTTGCGTTCAAGTGTGCATAAAATGTTTTCGTGATGTTGCGTATCTTCGGTAATCATCCTACATATGCACTGTCATCTGCAATAATTTATATCATCTCAACGGCTAACATTTTTGTGATAATTTATGAAACAATATTATTTGGATTGGTCATTCTTCATTAAATAATCGTTTCACAGCACGTAATCAGTAACATTGCATGTAACTAGGAGCTGATTTCGCGACAATTAGTTTGTTTCCATGTACGGTGCGGAAGAAAACAAGCTGTAAATACGATTACGAAAGGCTTCCATATTGATTTTTATACTTTATAATGTAAGAAATATTACTGTGAATTGAATTTACCATCGTTTATATCAGAAGAGTACATTCACAGGTGACAAATTCTAGCTGAATACAAAAACAGCTCTGGAAACTAGTGTCTCCAAGGTCATCGGTAAATGTTCATACCGTTACTCGTTTGGTCGCTGATATCTCAAGCCTACCGCCTTAGGAACATAAAAATAGTATTCATACTTATTAGAGGAACTATTGTGAATATATCACTACCAATAATAGATTGCTTGTAGTAAATAATCAAATAAATAGCATTTAAGACCAGTGGTATACATAATTACCAGTGTCGCTTACCGAGTTAACGGCCATTGGTTTAGTTCGGCAAGAAACAGGGTACGATTTGCAAGCACTTTTTCACATCCATTCGTGTGAAGGTGCTCCCTCATTTCCACCGAAGTGTGGACTACTGGGATTTTTTAAGAAACAAACTTACAGCGAAGTTAGAGGTGTGCAAATGTATCAATCTGAGATACACAGTCATAAACTGGAAATGCCTGAATGGAAGGCTACAAGCGAAAATGAAAAAAGTTTCAGATTCATCGTTGTTCTGTTAAAAGTTGCCTGTCACAACGGCAACTTCCAAAACTGTTTTTTTTTCGTGCGTCCTAAATCGCAGACATGCTGTTAAGGTGTGTGGTTGTATAGACTTTGCCGGCGTATACTGCTGACGAAATCTTCTCGAGCTTTCATTCGGTTAGCTACATTGAAATTCCGCTACGTTTCGATGAGTATCACAATCAACATCTTTGGCTAAGATGTGTCGGGACGAGGACGTCTTACCGTTATGAGACACCCGCGTAATCTCGACATTTTGCCAAAGTTGTTTACGACATTCATCCAAACGTAGCGGAACTTCAAAGCAACCACTTGGATGGAAGCCCGAGAAGAATTCATCTACTTCAAAGATGCATCTATGCTGAGCAGTTAATCCGTGGAGATATACCTCCATGAGAGATCACTGCAAGTAACTCAGTCTTCGACGAACTTAGAAGGGTTTATCTCAAGTGAAACACTTTGGCGCGCTGTTGCGCTAGCCAACGGGAAGCGAACGCGACGGCATGTCTTGCAAAAAACTGCCCGTTTAAACGAGGCAAAGTTTAATCTGTTCTTGTCTGATTTTCCTTTCTGCACATTATGGGTGCAGCGGCGCTGCCATGGATGAGTAATATATTAAACTGAAATGAAGTCGCTTCCTGTGGATCATTCTCGGATTACGTGTTACGAGTGTATAGTCAGATACTGGCTCGCATCACGCAACTTGGTGTAACAGCATCTACAGCATTTCCAGATTTTTAATGTGCATTTATCGGTGTTAAGACGTAACGTCGGTTGTCTGGTGAGATGGTCAGTTTTCGAGGCATTATACAGTATCGCGTTTACATTAGCCCTCCCGAACATTTGGGCCGTTGATTCATCATGCCCTCGTCTATTAAAATAGTTTTGGCATTTTTTAATGCTTGATGTTCGATATCTTTCTCTTGTGGCGATACATAATACCACATCCTTCACGCGCAAATGATTGTGCGGTTTATTGTAGCGATTACCATGCTTTCAATTAAATAATGATCGCGTGAATCAAAGTTCATGAGGTTTATTTGTAATAGCGTGCCACTGTTTATAGATTCTATTATTTTCTATGTTAAACAGTGTGCGCGCGTTGCAGCGTGCATCGAACTACATCACGTAACTTTCCAGACTTTCTGCCTTCAGTATGGATACCAGTCTTAGTGAGCCATTATAGTAATCAGAGCTGCAATTAGCAGTAAGCTTTGAACAATTATTTGCTTGCTTTTTAGGGCAGAAGGTAATTCATCATCTAGAGATACAGAGAGAGATGGTGGTACATTAACTTACGTATGAGATGATTGATGTGTGTCTTTAGATTACAAATTCCTAAGTAGAAAAAGATTAACAAACTAAGCCAGACATACTCATGGCACGTAATGTACCTGTAAGGTGAGTTACATATACGTTCTTGAGATCAAATTATGAACTTATTACAAGTAAGTGTGATCAAAGAATTATTGCAAATGTTCATTTATGCCCGCTAATAATTCGTTGCACAAAGACAGTTGTACCTAGCCTTCAGTATCTTTTTCCTTTTAAAACTGTAGTCAGATAGCGTTATAAATCATTTCTTAACACACACTTTATGTAGAAGAGGGCATTTATTTAGTTCAGAATTCAGGATACACATATACACGTACTCTGAATATTTAGAAAATATAGGCAGCTTACGACCGAGCGAGGTGGCGCAGTGGTTAGCACACTGGACTCGCATTCGGGAGGACAACGGTTCAATCCCGTCTCCGGCCATCCTGATTTAGGTTTTCCGTGATTTCCCTAAATCGTTTCAGGCGAATGCCGAGATGGTTCCTTTGAAAGGGCACGGCCGATTTCCTTTCCAATCCTTCCCTAACCCGAGCTTGCGCTCCGTCTCTAATGACCTCGTTGTCGACGGGACGTTAAACACTAACCACCACCACTATAGGCAGCTTACGCTTTTGACGACGTGAAAAGTTTGGTACCTACAGTTTTACAAAAATTGTATTTATCTCCTCAAGGTGCTACATTCACAACCTACAGTCATAACAAACAAGTCAGAAGATGTGTTAGAGACAAGTACAGATATCCTTCTTGTAATAAATCTCGACACGACTCATTTCTACACAAAAAATAGCATGGTTTTATGGGGTGAACATAAGTGCCATCTGAAGAATTTTGCATGACAGTTTGTTTTCCTGCGTATCTCATTCATGTTGACTTGACATTAAGTGAGACTGATTTCCAGATAAGACGCTTCTTCTACGCCCAGTTTCTAAATAAAAATCTTGACTACACGACTGTCATTCTATGGACTGCTGAAGCAACTTCCAGACCTAACGTCAAGGTGAATACCCATTATGCTCATCATTGGCCAAAAGAAAAATCTCACTGCTGACGTTAACAAGACAACGTCTGGAGTGCAAATATCTGGTATGTATTCGTCCATGATGAAATTATCGGACTACTTTGCTTGTTTCTATGTTTGACTTTTCACAATGAAATTTTGAGAAGGAATCTCAACTTCTGTGAGATGCACTGACAGTTGCTGGAAGATGTTCCACAGGTAATACAATTGTTAACGCGGTTGCACCAAGATGAACGTCCAGCAGGTTTCTCCTCGGTGGTCAACCGTACCTTGTATCAATTTTTCCCAGTCGAGGTTTTGGCAGAGAAGAGTCAGTGATCTGGCCACTACCGTCGCCAGATTTAATTCCCCTTGATTTTTTCTTTTGGGGATGCATCAAAGACACTGTGTATCAACAGCATCCTACAACGCGAGATGATACGAAAAATAGAATTCGGGAAGGAAGCTTACCGCTCTCATAAACTCAACCTTCGAGGCACTCTAAGTACAGGAAGGTGGACAGTATCGTTCTTACAAGGGAACCTCCCCATCGCACCCCCCTCAGATTTAGTTATAAGTTGGCACAGTGGATAGGCCTTGAAAAACTGAACACAGATCAATCGAGAAAACAGGAAGAAGTTGTGTGGAACTATGAAAAAAATAAGCAAAATATACAAACTGCGTAGTCCATGCGCATCATAGGCAACACAAGGCTAATATGAGCTCCGGAGAGCCCTGGTCCCGTGGTTAGCGTGAGCAGCTGCGACACGAAAGGTCCTTGGTTCAAATCTACCCTAGTGCGAAAATTTTAAATTTTTATTTTCAGTTTATGTGACAAACTCTTATGTTTTCATCACGTTTTTGGAGTGATTATCACATCCACAAGAAAACCTAAATCGGGCAGAGTAGAAGAATCTTTTTACCCATTCACCAAGTGTACAAGTTAGGTGAGTGGACAACATATTCCTATCATGTGACGCACATGCCGTCACCAGTGTCGTATAGAATATATCAGGCGTGTTTTCCTGTGGAGGAATCGGTTGACCTATGACCTTGCGATCAAATGTTTTCGGTTCCCATTGGAGAGGCACGTCCTTTCGTCTACTAATGGCACGGTTTTGCGGTACGGTCGCAAAACACAGACACTAAACTTATTACAGTGAACAGAGACGTCAATGCACGAACGGACAGATCATAACTTTGCGAAAATAAAGAAAGTAAACCTTTCGCTCCAAGGGGGACTTGAACCAAGTACCTCTCGTTCCGCAGCTGCTCACGCTAACCACGGGACCACGGCACTGCTGAGCTAATATTAGCCTTGGTGTTGCCTATCTTGCACATGGACTATTCAGTTTGTATATTTTGCTTATTTTTTCATAGTTCCACACAACTTCTTCCTGTTTTCTCGACTGATCTGTGTTCAGTTTTTCAAGGTCTATCCACTGTGCCAACTTATAACTAAATCTGAGGGGGGTGCTATGGGGAGGTTCCCTTGTTAGAACAATGAAAAAAGCATTTTGAACACTTGAAAGTCAATATAACAAATGGAAAACAGAGGTTTGACATTTACAAAAAAGAAATAGCAACATATATAATTATTCATAACAGTTCATCTCATCCTAATTTATTTAAACTTGTTGTTTTCGAAGCTATGTTACAAAGGGAACACAAGCTACAGCTACTTCATAAGAATTTGAGAAAGGAAATAGAAATAAAATAACAGACCGCTAACCAAAATGAGGTTGGAAAATAGATTACGCCTATCAGAAGATTATTTGTTGGAAAACTTTCCTACAAAATAGTAAGTATCTTAAATCAATGCAATGAAAACAAACGTTCCTATCCAAATGACAAACTGGCCTTACAATTAATACACGAATCATATCAACCTAATAAATTCAAACAGTCTGGTATCTTCAGAATCAAGTGTAAAAACTGTAACTTTAATTAAATCTCGGAAGCTTGGTATAGTAATAATCTTTGCCATATCAATTGTAACAATACACACACGTTTTGTGAGTAGGTTTCGAATCATTGTCAGCCATCTTTTTTTTCCTCGACTCCATTATGAAATCAAACAGGTAAAATGAATGAATGAGAAACCACTTTTTTTCTGCCAACAGCTGTACAACTTTATTTGAAATCTTGTTCTGACTTAGCCTGTCTTAGTTATTTGATGTTATGATAGTGTGGTTATTACTTCATTTCGATTGTCTAAACCTACTACAGTGGAAATCCACTGGAACAATTATTGTGATAATTAGTCACATTTTAAACTAGATGTTGCCACATTTGTAAGATATGTACTATTGGCCAATTGATGTCCATTATTATTTCCTGTGAAGACGTTAGCCAGTACCGAAACCAAAAGACAATAAATTAAACTGTACAGTTGCTGGCACAAAAAATGATTTTTTTCCAAATACTTATCAGCTGTAGATAACGAATTGAAGAAACCATTACTATATTTTGTCTTCGAGGGCAAAAGAGTGTGGATGTATATATAATTAACACCTATACAGACAAATTGTAACGTGCATTGCACCGATAAATTATTTGTCTTAGTCGGTGAGCTGCATAAACTGATTATAACTCTCATTATTTCACTGACTCAATTCAGTTAATATTGTAGCAGTGACCCCTCGGATCAGGATTTTTAGTGATCATGGAGGCTGAGTAGGAGACATGGTGATGGTATAGGTGCAGGAGGCTGAGTTGTGGAGGTGGTGTCAGTGGCTGTCATGCGTCCTACAGCGTCAGTGGAAAAGAGTTGTCTACGAACATATTTATCACTTGTGATTTTACAGTATCCATTGTCTCTCTGGCCTGGCGGAACGCATGCTGGTTCGCACTCTTGAGTGGAACGAGGAATGTGGAGACAGTGCTTCGTCGTTTTGTGCCGTGGTGTAGTTGAGGCCCAGCGGCGATGTCATGCAGGTAGCCAGAACAGGAGTCCGCAGGCGCAAGCCTACTGTAGCTAGCCAGCACACCTTGCAGCCCGCCTCAGTGCTCTCGAACATGGACGTGCGCTTAAGTGAGAACCGTGGCATGTCACCGATGGTGGGTGTCGTGAAGGCAGAAGCCCATTACTCAAATCAACAACACAGTGTATAGCCAGGGACGCGGTACTACGTGTAACCATGCAGGCGGTACACAGGCGTCTCACCCAACAGGTTGTAGGGGTAGTTTGCAGTCACTTGGTACGACTCTTGGACAGGGGACGGCCCGAGATCGTCCACATCTTCTAACAGCCTCGGAAGTGACCAACCAGCAGTGGCACCTTGCAGTGGCTAAGTCCACTACAGCCAGTTGGTTGCGCTCTCAGAAGCGAAGTCTTCTCTTTCCAGCGGAGAGCACATCACGCCTCACCGATTGGTTACTGTAATTAGCGATACTGTCATTCCGTCGGAATGAGAAATGTAGACTGAATGACCAGACACTGATACTGAGGTTTTAGAAACGGTCGTAATTAAACTTGACATAATGTTATTACGGCCGACGATGCGTCGTTTGCCCTCATTATCCGGAGGTGTAGCGGTCTTGTCCCAACTGTTGTGTCTCGATTATTGTCTGGGAGCTTGGAGGTAGCAGAGGGGGAAACTGTGAACGTGCCGCGTTTAAACGGCACTGCAGTCACACTCAGCAACATATACCACAAACGAAAAAAATTACAATACCTTTTTGGCATACTGAAGACGTCATATAATTTTTATCTAGTAGAAACTGTCGGCATATGGACGGGCCAAGAAAATTTTTCGCACTAAAGTTGGCATTTAATCGTGATTTACTTAGGTTCATAACAGAAAAAAGGACGTCACACAAACAAGTCTGTAGAAATATTGTCACAGTTTTGCAATATAATTATGGAAACGTGAAAAATATATCTGAGGGAATCAATGTATATGTCCTGGACAGTTTTAACGTAAAAGGATTTATCATTAAAATGGGAATTACATTGCAAGTCAATCACTTACGACTATACATGCACAGAGGCGGTTCCAACTGAAGCAGCAAATGGTCTCGAAAACAGATCTATGAGTAGCTGTGTCCTCAAAACATTTAGGAAAACTGCCCTTGTAATTCTTTCAAGGTAACAATGAAGTCTTCAGATCTCGCGTTTTCTGTAATGGCAGTGACCGTTGGGAACTAGACTATGATTGTCAGAATGTGTCCCTTCTATAAGGCGATTTTCTTTTTGAATGAATCCTCATCAGACAGAGGCTGTTTCTCATCTTGTAGTGGCTTACTGTGGGCAATGTTCCGTCAAGCCCACTTGAAATGAGAGGTCTGAAATTCCTTCAGGGCGTTCTAATTTTCGTTCCTGCACTCCTTTTTCCTTCATAAATTGAACAATGAATCCCATCTGCAGATCGTTGTGATTTTTTTCTGTTTCAGTGTCAACTAAATCTATAATTCTTGCTGTATGGTATTGTAAGATAGCATCATATCAAATTTGCAGCACCCGTCGCTTATGTGACTGTGTGTTAGATACTGAGAATTCTCACGCATCTCTTCCGTCTTTTTTATTCATTTTTAAAAGCTTGCGTCGACGGATCGCTAAACTGCCTCTTTTTGTGCAAATATCCATTGGACCTGTGAATGTCCTTCATAACACAAACAAAAAACAAAGGGTGAACAGTGCACACCATGATTCTGCCGAACTGAAGAGAGCTGTGTCAGCTGAAACATGTCACATTCAAATACTAAATGAAATGTCGAGCTGTACTGAATACTTCTAGGTAGGAACGAGCGAAGCCGAGACAATGTTAAATGGTCCCAACATACAAAGCCCGGTTATTTGAAAAGTATTTCTGCCTCTGGCTACCTTTGGAGAGCAATTTTTTATGGCTATTATCCATCCATTACATGCACAGTATGCAGTTTGGAACACACTGATCCACATCACCTTTCTTCGTCCACCACCAAAAGTTTTGGCTAGGCTTCTATCCGTTGCTCTTCGGCCACGATATTCTAACGGTACGTAGTCATGGGCCTGTTTCAATACTTCCTTCCTCAGTGTCAATAGAACTCCCATGTGTGGTCCGCATTTTGTTGACTTTCATAATAAGCCTTCATGTGTTATGAGCTGCGGCTGTGGCCTAAATTTCTGACAGTCTGCATTATTTGGCTGCGCTCTCTGCCAATCACTCATACTTTTCCCGAGCGCTTGTAGCACTGCGACCTTACGACTCAATGTATTCGCATTTGTGTGTTTTTCCACAGGTTTACGAATGACTTCGTAACAAAAGTTGCACAGCTTAAGAGTAGTCAAACTGCTAGAGGGATCCTTCAAACCCAATTAATTGAAGTGTGGTCTATTATAACTTTGAATTTCTGTCTGTACAGGCAACATCGAAAGTAAATGATCCCATGGATCACTGCAACGTTTTCTTCTCTGTGGTAGAATAATTCTGTTCCACTCTGTTTAGCTGTTGAGATGAATACAATATAGGATGCTTTTTGCTGTCGATATTTTGACAGAATGCAACCAAGATCACTGTTACTAGCATCACAGGAAAGGATGAATTCTTTATCAAAATTTAGAATCACCGGTACCAAGTCTTGGCTTAATGCTTTTTTCAATGCCTGAAAGGCACATTGATATTCCTGTGACCATTCAAATTTAACACCTTTTCTCAACAAATGGCGAAATATCTAAGCAATTTGCACAAAGTTTTTGACAAATTTTCGATAATAGTACCAGAGGCCCAGAAAAGATTTTAACTGTTTGTTGTTTGAGGGGTTGAAAATTCAAAGACTGCCAAAGCTAAACAGGGATTGTTTCGTGTACCCTCTTCACTAATAACATGACCCATATACTTTACATGAGTCTGTACAAAATTAGATTTTTCAATACTTTGTGTAAGACATGCTGCCCATAGTCTACTGAACACTTCCTCCAACCATTTTACATGTTCATTGATATCTTCCGAAAGAATTATAATATAATCGACATGTAGCAGGCATTTATTAGATTTTAGGCCATGCCAAACCTCACCTAGTAATTGTTGGTGCATTTTTAATCCCTAACGGCATCCTGCGGTATTGAATATGTCTCCATGAGAGCGTAAAAGCTGTTTTAGGTCTGTCCTCTGACACTACCTCCATCTGATGGTAACGTCTCTGCAAATCCATCGTGGAGAAGTATTTGAATTTGCCTACGTTATCAAGCATCTCTTAGGTGTCGGTGGTGGTTCAAACATTCAGGTGTATATAGTCGCAACAAAAGCGATATTTTTTGGTGCCATCCACCGATCTTTTCGGGACCAGGACCACAGGTAACCCCCCCCCCCCCTCTCCCCCAGACCCTATCACTGGGTTCTATAATGGCTTCTACCAACTGCTGCTCGATGAACGCCTCGTGAGTGATTGCAATTGCTTTGGTGTACGATACTTTTTCCTATAAACTGGAGTCACGGATAATGTGCAATAAACAAATCCTTAAATTGTAACATTAGTACTTAAATAGTTCTTCCTGCGGATGATCCATTTGTCAAGTAATGCAGAATCATTGGCTGTGGTCAATACTTGATTTTTCTGTGTCCTCTTGATACAAAATATTCAATATGTCGATCAATAAACCCTTTGGTTGACTCACGTTGGCCATACCGAAATTGTCTAGGCTAACTGGGACCACACATTCACCATTCACACTTCTTATATGTGCTTCGTTTGTGCCTACAAAACGGTGCAATATATACAAATGCTCATTTTTTCAAGTGACCCAACCACACATAACATCTCCTGTGTTAAGTCTGTATCATAGACGGTACGTTATCATGGGAATCCATCTTCACCGTGTGTGTACGTAGTGCAGCGGGCAACACGGTCACGATCAGTTCACCTTGCAACATTGCCTCACTTGTGGTAGCGCAACAAATCCTCCAAGCTCAACTGTATGCCACAAAAGATCGATTTTAGCATGATTTTTAGTACGGAAATCAAACCCGAGAATTGCAGAATATCCTTCATTAACCATGTGATCGTAAAACTCTTAGCGCCAATGCTGAACTTTGAAGTTTTGTCCCCAATGAAATTGTACCACTATTGCCAATTCCACGTAATGTGTAACTTGGATATCCTAGTCTCTTTCCGCTCAATATATGTAGTGTGATGATCGACTCATGAGCCCAGTAGCTACTAAAAACCTATGTTCTTTGCCACCAAAGAAACTCCACAAACAGCATTTAGTCTGTGCATTTGACGAAAGCTTTTCCTGGTATCAATTTTCCTGTTTCTTACTCCTGCACTGCCGCGCTTCGTGGCTCACTCTCCACACTCGCAATATTCTGATTGACGATGATGTTGTTGGAGATGGCCCTCAAGCCCACAACTGTAACATCTTATTACTGAATCAAACGCAAGGCAGGGTGGTGATCCTAATACCTGTGAATACATCAGAAGGATTTTATAACCTAACCCTATGTGACATTTCAGTGGGAATCCCGTAACAGAAATATGTCGAGAGTACTATTCTTGTATTTTTGGCATAGCATTTTATTGACTTCCTTAATCTGCATTAGATAATACGTTCGGACGTTGAGCTTTCGGATCCTATTCGAGAATGACTCCTTGATTCGTTATTCTTCTACGTTAACGCATGCAATTACTTCCTAAGCAAATGAATGCCGTTCTACTTGTAACACCACTGTCATAACCCCTCAGCTAACTGCTCGAATGTTTACGCAAGGTCTCGTGGTGACATACGGCTTATCCTCTCCAGTCAACCACAAATTAGTCATACGAAGGCAAATTTCGTCAGACCGACAACCCAACTTGGCTATACCTGATATGTCATCGAGAAAATCGGTTACGTCCTCTGTGGCCTTGCCAGAAAAATGCGATTTCTTATTTGCTACTGCAGGGATCGATAGAAGGAGAGGGTAGTCTTAAATTCCCTAAATTACCCAAGTACTTGTACTTGTTGCTTTTCGTCATGCAGTATCTCTGCCTGGTCCTTATATTGTAATTCTCCAGCTTTCTGCTTGAGTGCTGCTCATAATCTAAAGATCTGTTCCAACAGAGTCATAACAGAACTATCCATACTATCGATGTGTCTTTCTACTGGCATCTTGCGTGTTCTATTACTGCCCTAACAATTAACAAATATACAATACAAAACGGAATGACACTAGGTTCACACTACGGAGTATACCATACACGAGTTACTCCAGTTCTTGTTGCGTATCATAGCCACCCATGTTTGTGGGATGTCAGTTGTGGTTGGAACATATCCTTATAGCACACAGCAGAAAACTCTGGTGACAAAGACAGTGAGGAATAATCCCAAATGATCAAGCAAATTAATGTAAAACAAGAATACTGTTAGGGAAACGAAAACGACTTATTTAAATGAATATTAATAGGGATCGCCTAATTAAGCCTTACAGAAGATATCGACGTCGTGTTAAACAAACAGTATATAAAACAATTGAAAACATAGAACTGACTACATCTGCCGCAGACAAGAAGAGGAATACCGTGAAGAACATTGCTGCTAATGCCCTCGTCGACGGCCCCTGTGTATTTGTTGGATATAGAATTAATTTTAGCATAGACCTTAATGATACATTCAGTCATGGTAATGGATGGCTTACTGTAGCTATTGTACGAGGAGTACCTAATGTTCCTGGCCTTGAAAGTTTTGTAGACAGAGACATTATTGCCTACCGTACCTATCATATGGCTGAATTGGCTAATAAAGACTTTGGAAAATCAGCATATATGTCAACTTCTGCACTAACCTTGTATACTCGTCACAGAAGGAAAATATCTGTAAATGAATCTGTATTTGTTTGGATTAAAGGAAAAGGTGTATGTGATTACACCAACAAACTTTACATATTCACATACTCCTTTACCTTTAATCCAAATGAATACAGACTCATTTACAGATATTTTACGTCTACTACGGGTGTAGAGGGATAGTGGGGATGGGGACATATACACAGATTTTCCAAAGTCTTTATTTGCCAGTTCACCAATATGATAGGTACGGTAGGCTATAATGTCTCTATCGACGAAACTTTCAAGGCCTCCGACAGACGGAACTCCAGTACCGCCTCGTACAATGGCTACAGTTAACCATCCGTTACCATGGGTAAAGGAATCATTAATGTCAATGCTGAAATTCAGTCTGCATCCACGAAAGACACATGGTCCGTCGACGAGTGCAATGGCAGCAATGTTCTTCACAGTATTCTTCTTCTTGTCAGCAGCACCAATAACATAGATATATTAAGGGGAGGAGGGATCTACTAGCTATGAATGGAAATAAATTGTCACTTAACAGCTAGATTCATTGTCTTTAAACAGGAAAGTTACCCACTGATATACTAAAAAGAAGCACTGATAGGCGGACGAGGGATTATTACACTAATGCATAACCTTGCCACAGACGGGTGGGGATACGTTAATCATTCACAATCACAGTCAGTGACTGCATAAGTAGTTAATTACATGTAGAAAGTAGATAGAAAGATAGGAGCGAACAGCATAGATTGCCAAATTGCGCACTGATAGCAACAAGTCGGATGTGTGCCTTTATAACCGCGTGCTTGTCTCCTGAACGGGCCGAACAAACTTTGCGTCTAAAGGGCATCAGCAAGTGTGATGATGGTGCATCTTACCGAACCCGTGGAGCGTGAATAACGAAGATGGAGGTATTAGCAGCTGAAGAATATGATTTCAGCTCTCTCTTCGTACTTAGTGCTCCAGTACAGCCATCCTACTAGCAGCAGCAAAGCTGGTCTCATCAGTCATCTCTTAAGAAGTCTTTCTCCTGTCCTGAATTCTGCAAAAGCCTAACACGCAGTCTTTACCCTGCAAAAGGCTAAAGTGAAGTGTTTCCTCCGCCAAACTCTAACGTGAAGTGTGTGTATGCAAACGCTCTATAACTTGGTTGTCTTTCTGCCATAGCAGGAACTCGCCGCCCAATGAGCGCAGAGATTCCGAGTTGTGATGAATGAATAAAACGTAACCGAGTGGAACAACCTCCTACAGTTTTCTATTTAAGTATCCTTAAGCCAATCAATCACATTCTTAAACTGAAAAATGGCAAACTCAGCACTTAAGCCCATAGTCAGAAGCGTGCGAAATCTTGAGAAGGAAAGCATAAACCAATAGAAAATCCGTATTCTGCAAATTTTGAACAAGTCACAGCTGCAGACCCAACGGTACTTCCCATGCGACGCCAAACGAAGCGACACCAGTGTAAAAGCCTTTTATCTGGCTGTAAGGGGGCTCCATACAGAATGTTGTCTCTTTCTGAGAAAACGGCTCAGGTTCCGTGGGCGTGGCGGGGGAGGGGGGGAGGAGGTAGAGGGGAGTGGGGTTGTTTGGTGAACACTGTTGTGGCTGCCTCATGAAACCGATTCTAATCAGAACAAGTTTACAACTCTGCCATGTTCTCTTAACGAAGACCTTATCTTTCGCTATCCAGCCTCGCTCTAAACTTTTAGAAACATTCATCGTACAGAGAGAGGGCAAGAGAATTGGTGAAATGGAAACAGTCACTGCCAGTGCTGATCCAGGCCAGCAATTACTGAGCAGTATAACTTTGTGAATGTCAACTTGTGCCCAGAAAGATTGTAAAACGTACAACAGACAGGTGTTAAATATGACCCATGAGAATTACCCTTAAAATCAGACAAGTCAGGAGAATCACGCGGTTGCCTTCAGATTAAAATTAATGTCCCTATGATCCACAATGGCCAAGGAATTACGCGATGTTAACGACCAGTTGCAAAGTAAACAAAATGCTTCTCACTCACCGTCCTGGTTGTGTAAAGCGTTGTCTGTAAGATGAATGAAGCTGCTGTGGTGATGACAGCAACGTCAGAAACCGACGCCGGTCGTAGTGGTGTCAGTTGCAGCAGTGGCAGTGCGAGGCCCAGTTGGGGCCACCAGTTGTCGCAATGGTCAGTCACTTCTGACTTTAGTTGCTGCGGCTTTCGAATGAGGCCCGCTTCTGATCATTGGCTGTAGCAGCACTATGATGCACAATGGCCGAGGAATTACGCGATGTTAACGACCAGTTGCAAAGTAAACAAAATGCTTCTCACTCACCGTCCTGGTTGTGTAAAGCGTTGTCTGTAAGATGAATGAAGCTGCTGTGGTGATGACAGCAACGTCAGAAACCGACGCCGGTCGTAGTGGTGTCAGTTGCAGCAGTGGCAGTGCGAGGCCCAGTTGGGGCCACCAGTTGTCGCAATGGTCAGTCACTTCTGACTTTAGTTGCTGCGGCTTTCGAATGAGGCCCGCTTCTGATCATTGGCTGTAGCAGCACTATGATGCACAATGGCCGAGGAATTACGCGATGTTAACGACCAGTTGCAAAGTAAACAAAATGCTTCTCACTCACCGTCCTGGTTGTGTAAAGCGTTGTCTGTAAGATGAATGAAGCTGCTGTGGTGATGACAGCAACGTCAGAAACCGACGCCGGTCGTAGTGGTGTCAGTTGCAGCAGTGGCAGTGCGAGGCCCAGTTGGGGCCACCAGTTGTCGCAATGGTCAGTCACTTCTGACTTTAGTTGCTGCGGCTTTCGAATGAGGCCCGCTTCTGATCATTGGCTGTAGCAGCACTATGATGCACAATGGCCGAGGAATTACGCGATGTTAACGACCAGTTGCAAAGTAAACAAAATGCTTCTCACTCACCGTCCTGGTTGTGTAAAGCGTTGTCTGTAAGATGAATGAAGCTGCTGTGGTGATGACAGCAACGTCAGAAACCGACGCCGGTCGTAGTGGTGTCAGTTGCAGCAGTGGCAGTGCGAGGCCCAGTTGGGGCCACCAGTTGTCGCAATGGTCAGTCACTTCTGACTTTAGTTGCTGCGGCTTTCGAATGAGGCCCGCTTCTGATCATTGGCTGTAGCAGCACTATGATGCACAATGGCCGAGGAATTACGCGATGTTAACGACCAGTTGCAAAGTAAACAAAATGCTTCTCACTCACCGTCCTGGTTGTGTAAAGCGTTGTCTGTAAGATGAATGAAGCTGCTGTGGTGATGACAGCAACGTCAGAAACCGACGCCGGTCGTAGTGGTGTCAGTTGCAGCAGTGGCAGTGCGAGGCCCAGTTGGGGCCACCAGTTGTCGCAATGGTCAGTCACTTCTGACTTTAGTTGCTGCGGCTTTCGAATGGGGCCCGCTTCTGATCATTGGCTGTAGCAGCACTATGATGCACAATGGCCGAGGAATTACGCGATGTTAACGACCAGTTGCAAAGTAAACAAAATGCTTCTCACTCACCGTCCTGGTTGTGTAAAGCGTTGTCTGTAAGATGAATGAAGCTGCTGTGGTGATGACAGCAACGTCAGAAACCGACGCCGGTCGTAGTGGTGTCAGTTGCAGCAGTGGCAGTGCGAGGCCCAGTTGGGGCCACCAGTTGTCGCAATGGTCAGTCACTTCTGACTTTAGTTGCTGCGGCTTTCGAATGGGGCCCGCTTCTGATCATTGGCTGTAGCAGCACTATGATGCACAATGGCCGAGGAATTACGCGATGTTAACGACCAGTTGCAAAGTAAACAAAATGCTTCTCACTCACCGTCCTGGTTGTGTAAAGCGTTGTCTGTAAGATGAATGAAGCTGCTGTGGTGATGACAGCAACGTCAGAAACCGACGCCGGTCGTAGTGGTGTCAGTTGCAGCAGTGGCAGTGCGAGGCCCAGTTGGGGCCACCAGTTGTCGCAATGGTCAGTCACTTCTGACTTTAGTTGCTGCGGCTTTCGAATGGGGCCCGCTGCTGATCATTGGCTGTAGCAGCACTATGATGCACAATGGCCGAGGAATTACGCGATGTTAACGACCAGTTGCAAAGTAAACAAAATGCTTCTCACTCACCGTCCTGGTTGTGTAAAGCGTTGTCTGTAAGATGAATGAAGCTGCTGTGGTGATGACAGCAACGTCAGAAACCGACGCCGGTCGTAGTGGTGTCAGTTGCAGCAGTGGCAGTGCGAGGCCCAGTTGGGGCCACCAGTTGTCGCAATGGTCAGTCACTTCTGACTTTAGTTGCTGCGGCTTTCGAATGGGGCCCGCTTCTGATCATTGGCTGTAGCAGCACTATGATGCACAATGGCCGAGGAATTACGCGATGTTAACGACCAGTTGCAAAGTAAACAAAATGCTTCTCACTCACCGTCCTGGTTGTGTAAAGCGTTGTCTGTAAGATGAATGAAGCTGCTGTGGTGATGACAGCAACGTCAGAAACCGACGCCGGTCGTAGTGGTGTCAGTTGCAGCAGTGGCAGTGCGAGGCCCAGTTGGGGCCACCAGTTGTCGCAATGGTCAGTCACTTCTGACTTTAGTTGCTGCGGCTTTCGAATGAGGCCCGCTTCTGATCATTGGCTGTAGCAGCACTATGATGCACAATGGCCTAGGAATTACGCGATGTTTACGACCAGTTGCAAAGTACACAAAATGCTTCTCACTCACCGTCCTGGTTGTGTAAAGCGTTGTCTGTAAGATGAATGAAGCTGCTGTGGTGATGACAGCAACGTCAGAAACCGACGCCGGTCGTAGTGGTGTCAGTTGCAGCAGTGGCAGTGCGAGGCCCAGTTGGGGCCACCAGTTGTCGCAATGGTCAGTCACTTCTGACTTTAGTTGCTGCGGCTTTCGAATGGGGCCCGCTTCTGATCATTGGCTGTAGCAGCACTATGATGCACAATGGCCGAGGAATTACGCGATGTTAACGACCAGTTGCAAAGTAAACAAAATGCTTCTCACTCACCGTCCTGGTTGTGTAAAGCGTTGTCTGTAAGATGAATGAAGCTGCTGTGGTGATGACAGCAACGTCAGAAACCGACGCCGGTCGTAGTGGTGTCAGTTGCAGCAGTGGCAGTGCGAGGCCCAGTTGGGGCCACCAGTTGTCGCAATGGTCAGTCACTTCTGACTTTAGTTGCTGCGGCTTTCGAATGAGGCCCGCTTCTGATCATTGGCTGTAGCAGCACTATGATGCACAATGGCCAAGGAATTACGCGATGTTAACGACCAGTTGCAAAGTAAACAAAATGCTTCTCACTCACCGTCCTGGTTGTGTAAAGCGTTGTCTGTAAGATGAATGAAGCTGCTGTGGTGATGACAGCAACGTCAGAAACCGACGCCGGTCGTAGTGGTGTCAGTTGCAGCAGTGGCAGTGCGAGGCCCAGTTGGGGCCACCAGTTGTCGCAATGGTCAGTCACTTCTGACTTTAGTTGCTGCGGCTTTCGAATGGGGCCCGCTTCTGATCATTGGCTGTAGCAGCACTATGATGCACAATGGCCGAGGAATTACGCGATGTTAACGACCAGTTGCAAAGTAAACAAAATGCTTCTCACTCACCGTCCTGGTTGTGTAAAGCGTTGTCTGTAAGATGAATGAAGCTGCTGTGGTGATGACAGCAACGTCAGAAACCGACGCCGGTCGTAGTGGTGTCAGTTGCAGCAGTGGCAGTGCGAGGCCCAGTTGGGGCCACCAGTTGTCGCAATGGTCAGTCACTTCTGACTTTAGTTGCTGCGGCTTTCGAATGGGGCCCGCTTCTGATCATTGGCTGTAGCAGCACTATGATGCACAATGGCCGAGGAATTACGCGATGTTAACGACCAGTTGCAAAGTAAACAAAATGCTTCTCACTCACCGTCCTGGTTGTGTAAAGCGTTGTCTGTAAGATGAATGAAGCTGCTGTGGTGATGACAGCAACGTCAGAAACCGACGCCGGTCGTAGTGGTGTCAGTTGCAGCAGTGGCAGTGCGAGGCCCAGTTGGGGCCACCAGTTGTCGCAATGGTCAGTCACTTCTGACTTTAGTTGCTGCGGCTTTCGAATGAGGCCCGCTTCTGATCATTGGCTGTAGCAGCACTATGATGCACAATGGCCGAGGAATTACGCGATGTTAACGACCAGTTGCAAAGTAAACAAAATGCTTCTCACTCACCGTCCTGGTTGTGTAAAGCGTTGTCTGTAAGATGAATGAAGCTGCTGTGGTGATGACAGCAACGTCAGAAACCGACGCCGGTCGTAGTGGTGTCAGTTGCAGCAGTGGCAGTGCGAGGCCCAGTTGGGGCCACCAGTTGTCGCAATGGTCAGTCACTTCTGACTTTAGTTGCTGCGGCTTTCGAATGAGGCCCGCTTCTGATCATTGGCTGTAGCAGCACTATGATGCACAATGGCCGAGGAATTACGCGATGTTAACGACCAGTTGCAAAGTAAACAAAATGCTTCTCACTCACCGTCCTGGTTGTGTAAAGCGTTGTCTGTAAGATGAATGAAGCTGCTGTGGTGATGACAGCAACGTCAGAAACCGACGCCGGTCGTAGTGGTGTCAGTTGCAGCAGTGGCAGTGCGAGGCCCAGTTGGGGCCACCAGTTGTCGCAATGGTCAGTCACTTCTGACTTTAGTTGCTGCGGCTTTCGAATGAGGCCCGCTTCTGATCATTGGCTGTAGCAGCACTATGATGCACAATGGCCGAGGAATTACGCGATGTTAACGACCAGTTGCAAAGTAAACAAAATGCTTCTCACTCACCGTCCTGGTTGTGTAAAGCGTTGTCTGTAAGATGAATGAAGCTGCTGTGGTGATGACAGCAACGTCAGAAACCGACGCCGGTCGTAGTGGTGTCAGTTGCAGCAGTGGCAGTGCGAGGCCCAGTTGGGGCCACCAGTTGTCGCAATGGTCAGTCACTTCTGACTTTAGTTGCTGCGGCTTTCGAATGGGGCCCGCTTCTGATCATTGGCTGTAGCAGCACTATGATGCACAATGGCCGAGGAATTACGCGATGTTAACGACCAGTTGCAAACTAAACAAAATGCTTCTCACTCACCGTCCTGGTTGTGTAAAGCGTTGTCTGTAAGATGAATGAAGCTGCTGTGGTGATGACAGCAACGTCAGAAACCGACGCCGGTCGTAGTGGTGTCAGTTGCAGCAGTGGCAGTGCGAGGCCCAGTTGGGGCCACCAGTTGTCGCAATGGTCAGTCACTTCTGACTTTAGTTGCTGCGGCTTTCGAATGAGGCCCGCTTCTGATCATTGGCTGTAGCAGCACTATGATGCACAATGGCCGAGGAATTACGCGATGTTAACGACCAGTTGCAAAGTAAACAAAATGCTTCTCACTCACCGTCCTGGTTGTGTAAAGCGTTGTCTGTAAGATGAAGGAAGCTGCTGTGGTGATGACAGCAACGTCAGAAACCGACGCCGGTCGTAGTGGTGTCAGTTGCAGCAGTGGCAGTGCGAGGCCCAGTTGGGGCCACCAGTTGTCGCAATGGTCAGTCACTTCTGACTTTAGTTGCTGCGGCTTTCGAATGAGGCCCGCTTCTGATCATTGGCTGTAGCAGCACTATGATGCACAATGGCCGAGGAATTACGCGATGTTAACGACCAGTTGCAAAGTAAACAAAATGCTTCTCACTCACCGTCCTGGTTGTGTAAAGCGTTGTCTGTAAGATGAATGAAGCTGCTGTGGTGATGACCGCAACGTCAGAAACCGACGCCGGTCGTAGTGGTGTCAGTTGCAGCAGTGGCAGTGCGAGGCCCAGTTGGGGCCACCAGTTGTCGCAATGGTCAGTCACTTCTGACTTTAGTTGCTGCGGCTTTCGAATGAGGCCCGCTTCTGATCATTGGCTGTAGCAGCACTATGATGCACAATGGCCGAGGAATTACGCGATGTTAACGACCAGTTGCAAAGTAAACAAAATGCTTCTCACTCACCGTCCTGGTTGTGTAAAGCGTTGTCTGTAAGATGAATGAAGCTGCTGTGGTGATGACAGCAACGTCAGAAACCGACGCCGGTCGTAGTGGTGTCAGTTGCAGCAGTGGCAGTGCGAGGCCCAGTTGGGGCCACCAGTTGTCGCAATGGTCAGTCACTTCTGACTTTAGTTGCTGCGGCTTTCGAATGAGGCCCGCTTCTGATCATTGGCTGTAGCAGCACTATGATGCACAATGGCCGAGGAATTACGCGATGTTAACGACCAGTTGCAAAGTAAACAAAATGCTTCTCACTCACCGTCCTGGTTGTGTAAAGCGTTGTCTGTAAGATGAATGAAGCTGCTGTGGTGATGACAGCAACGTCAGAAACCGACGCCGGTCGTAGTGGTGTCAGTTGCAGCAGTGGCAGTGCGAGGCCCAGTTGGGGCCACCAGTTGTCGCAATGGTCAGTCACTTCTGACTTTAGTTGCTGCGGCTTTCGAATGGGGCCCGCTTCTGATCATTGGCTGTAGCAGCACTATGATGCACAATGGCCGAGGAATTACGCGATGTTAACGACCAGTTGCAAAGTAAACAAAATGCTTCTCACTCACCGTCCTGGTTGTGTAAAGCGTTGTCTGTAAGATGAATGAAGCTGCTGTGGTGATGACAGCAACGTCAGAAACCGACGCCGGTCGTAGTGGTGTCAGTTGCAGCAGTGGCAGTGCGAGGCCCAGTTGGGGCCACCAGTTGTCGCAATGGTCAGTCACTTCTGACTTTAGTTGCTGCGGCTTTCGAATGAGGCCCGCTTCTGATCATTGGCTGTAGCAGCACTATGATGCACAATGGCCGAGGAATTACGCGATGTTAACGACCAGTTGCAAAGTAAACAAAATGCTTCTCACTCACCGTCCTGGTTGTGTAAAGCGTTGTCTGTAAGATGAATGAAGCTGCTGTGGTGATGACAGCAACGTCAGAAACCGACGCCGGTCGTAGTGGTGTCAGTTGCAGCAGTGGCAGTGCGAGGCCCAGTTGGGGCCACCAGTTGTCGCAATGGTCAGTCACTTCTGACTTTAGTTGCTGCGGCTTTCGAATGAGGCCCGCTTCTGATCATTGGCTGTAGCAGCACTATGATGCACAATGGCCGAGGAATTACGCGATGTTAACGACCAGTTGCAAAGTAAACAAAATGCTTCTCACTCACCGTCCTGGTTGTGTAAAGCGTTGTCTGTAAGATGAATGAAGCTGCTGTGGTGATGACAGCAACGTCAGAAACCGACGCCGGTCGTAGTGGTGTCAGTTGCAGCAGTGGCAGTGCGAGGCCCAGTTGGGGCCACCAGTTGTCGCAATGGTCAGTCACTTCTGACTTTAGTTGCTGCGGCTTTCGAATGAGGCCCGCTTCTGATCATTGGCTGCAGCAGCACTATGATGCACAATGGCCGAGGAATTACGCGATGTTAACGACCAGTTGCAAAGTAAACAAAATGCTTCTCACTCACCGTCCTGGTTGTGTAAAGCGTTGTCTGTAAGATGAATGAAGCTGCTGTGGTGATGACAGCAACGTCAGAAACCGACGCCGGTCGTAGTGGTGTCAGTTGCAGCAGTGGCAGTGCGAGGCCCAGTTGGGGCCACCAGTTGTCGCAATGGTCAGTCACTTCTGACTTTAGTTGCTGCGGCTTTCGAATGAGGCCCGCTTCTGATCATTGGCTGTAGCAGCACTATGATGCACAATGGCCGAGGAATTACGCGATGTTAACGACCAGTTGCAAAGTAAACAAAATGCTTCTCACTCACCGTCCTGGTTGTGTAAAGCGTTGTCTGTAAGATGAATGAAGCTGCTGTGGTGATGACAGCAACGTCAGAAACCGACGCCGGTCGTAGTGGTGTCAGTTGCAGCAGTGGCAGTGCGAGGCCCAGTTGGGGCCACCAGTTGTCGCAATTGTCAGTCACTTCTGACTTTAGTTGCTGCGGCTTTCGAATGAGGCCCGCCTCTGATCATTGGCTGTAGCAGCACTATGATGCACAATGGCCGAGGAATTACGCGATGTTAACGACCAGTTGCAAAGTAAACAAAATGCTTCTCACTCACCGTCCTGGTTGTGTAAAGCGTTGTCTGTAAGATGAATGAAGCTGCTGTGGTGATGACAGCAACGTCAGAAACCGACGCCGGTCGTAGTGGTGTCAGTTGCAGCAGTGGCAGTGCGAGGCCCAGTTGGGGCCACCAGTTGTCGCAATTGTCAGTCACTTCTGACTTTAGTTGCTGCGGCTTTCGAATGAGGCCCGCTTCTGATCATTGGCTGTAGCAGCACTATGATGCACAATGGCCGAGGAATTACGCGATGTTAACGACCAGTTGCAAAGTAAACAAAATGCTTCTCACTCACCGTCCTGGTTGTGTAAAGCGTTGTCTGTAAGATGAATGAAGCTGCTGTGGTGATGACAGCAACGTCAGAAACCGACGCCGGTCGTAGTGGTGTCAGTTGCAGCAGTGGCAGTGCGAGGCCCAGTTGGGGCCACCAGTTGTCGCAATTGTCAGTCACTTCTGACTTTAGTTGCTGCGGCTTTCGAATGAGGCCCGCTTCTGATCATTGGCTGTAGCAGCACTATGATGCACAATGGCCGAGGAATTACGCGATGTTAACGACCAGTTGCAAAGTAAACAAAATGCTTCTCACTCACCGTCCTGGTTGTGTAAAGCGTTGTCTGTAAGATGAATGAAGCTGCTGTGGTGATGACAGCAACGTCAGAAACCGACGCCGGTCGTAGTGGTGTCAGTTGCAGCAGTGGCAGTGCGAGGCCCGGTTGGGGCCACCAGTTGTCGCAATGGTCAGTCACTTCTGACTTTAGTTGCTGCGGCTTTCGAATGGGGCCCGCTTCTGATCATTGGCTGTAGCAGCACTGGCGTGACGACCACTTGTGATCGCGACTTATAACGGTCACCGCTCAGGTCATATTTTTAGTTTGTGTGGAGGTTCAGTAGGTTCATTAGGTCATGACTGCAAAGTACTAACACGAATTTTCTAAAGAAGGATAGAATAACTGATAATGTCCGACTTCGTTGAAGATCAGTATCGATTCCTGAGAAGTCTAGGAGCACATGAAACAATAATGACCTTAGGAATATTCTTGGAAGAATGGAAAAAGTTAAATCTGCGTTTATAGCAATTGTAAATTTAGGAAAAACTTTTTACTCGGCTGCACTCTCTGAAAATCTGAAAGTAGCAGAGATAAAATGCAGAGATCGGGAAGGTATCTACAATTTGTACAGAAATCACATTGCAGTTGTAAGAGGCTAAAAAGCTTTGAGAGGTTTCACATTAAAAATTCGGAAGCATTACTTTTCAGCTTGCCCTCGTACTTTCCGCGTCTCATATCCTAGCCTTCTTCCCTCAGCAGCAGTTGATTTAACTCTGTTACACCCCGGTACCCAAGGTACTGCTAAAGGCCATCTGCTGTTCCTTATTTATACGAACGATTTAGGAGACGAGCAGCCGTCTTAGGTTGTTTACAGATGATGCTGTCGTTTATTATCCAATAAAGTCATCAGACGATCGAAACAATTTGCAAAACGATTTAGAAAAGATATCTGTATGGTACGAAAATTACCAGTTGAACCTAAATAATTAAAAGTGAGAAGCCATCCACACGTGTGCTAAAAGGAATCCGCTAAAAATCAGTTACATGATAGATCAGTTAAATCTAATGACCGTAAAATCACCTAAACATCTAGGAATTACAGCTACGAATAACTTAAATTGGAAAGAACACATAGAAAATGTTGTGGGGAAGGCAAACAAAAGCCTGCGTTTTATTGGTAGAACGCTTAGAAAATGTGACAGATCTACTAAAGAAACTGCCTGCACTATGTCTGTCCGTCCTCTTTTGGAGTATTGCTGCGCAGTCTGGAATCCTTACCAGATAGTATTAATGGACTACATCGAGAAAGTTCTAAGAAGGGCAGCACGTTCTCTATTATCGAGAAATAGGGGAGCGAGTGTCACAGAAATGATACCGGATTTGGGGTGGGCATCATTAAAACACAGGCGTTTTTCATTGCGGCGGGATCTTCTCACGAAATTTCAATCACCAAGTTTCTCCTCCGAGTGCGAAAATATTTTGTTTACACTCACCTTCATAAGGAGAAACGATCATCATAATGACATAAGGGAAATCAGAGCTCGCAAGGAAACATATAAATGTTCGTTTTTTCCGCGTGCTGTTAGAGATTGGAATAATAGAAAAGTATTGTGGAGGTGGTTCGATGAACCTTCTGCCAGGCATTTAAGTGTGATTTGCAGGGTATCCATATAGACGTAGATGTAGAAGGTCAAGAAACGGAGGCAGTAATTGTAAATATGAGAATGACACACGGTTGTATAATGTTCAAGCTGAACACTGAAGCAGCTGTAAAAGAAACAATAGAAAATTGAGGAAGGAAATTTTATTTCATGGAGAAGAAATAAAACTGTAAGGTTTGTCAGTGTATTATATTTCTGTCAGAGGCAGCAAAGGCCTTGAATATCAGTTTAATGCAATGGACGTATCTTGAAAAGAAGTTACATGATGAACATTCATAACAGTAAAACAAGGATTAACGGGGTGTAGTAGAGTTAAATCAACTGACGCTGAGGGAAGTAGGCTAGGAAATGAGACACGGAAAGTACGAGGGCAAGCTGAAAAGTAATGCCTCCGAATTGTTAATGTGGAACCTCTCAAAACATTTTTAATAAAACAAACGTTACTAACATTTTACATCGTTATTCTCCGTGTCTACATATTTGTTTCTCAATGTTGTCATCCTGGTGACTAACACATCTCCGAATGAGAGATCAGATTGTTGATACCGTCTCTGTAGTATGTTTGACTTTGATGACGAAGCCACAGCCTCACCTCAGCTTGCACCACCTCGCTACTCTCAAACTGAAGGCTTCGAAGGTATTCTTTAAGTTTCGGAAACAGTTCCAAATCGGATGGGACTAAGTCAGGATTGTATGGAGAAAGATCGATAACAGTGAAATCACGGAGTCCGTTTGTTGCGGATGCGGCGCTCGTGTATGTTCTGGTATTGTAAAGGAGAGGGCGCTCCATGTGTGGATGAACTCTTCGAATTCAGAATCTGATCGCAGCACGCTGTTTCTCACTCACCAACAGAGTTATGTTACACATCGCCATGTTACGAGCTACAATTCGGAGCCCTCTAGTGACAGAGGGCTGCAAATATTTAGAGATGAACAATAAAGATGTAGAATGTTCATAAAGTTGGTTTTTCATGAAGTTTCGGGATTGCAGCCGGATTACGTCGACTTCTTACAACAATATTTGGCTAACAACCATTCAGCCATCCTCAGGTGCACTGGTGATTGGCAGTTCACATCACTAACTTTATACCAAAAATTGGGACAGAGGCGCATGCGCAAAGGCAGCCTCTATTTGAGCTAACTCTGTCGAGTTTTTCGCGCCGTCTTCGGACATTGCTCCATCTACGGCGCGCAGGCGCATGCGTAATTGTAATGGCGGTTTTCAGCTGGATAAGGCGTGGAACCTGGTGATTTTCTTAATTCCTTCAGAAAGAAAAAAAATATGAATAATGACATCTTTAGCGTCAGTTAATTTTATCAATTTTGAGATCTGAATTTTAACTCTGCACATGAGCATTCCGACAGAGAGAGCCCATGTCGTATCACCATTATATATGTGCCTGTGGCGGCATAGATGGAGCAATATTCTAAGACAGCGTCAAACTCGACAGAGGTCTTTCGTACAGTGGCTGGCTTTGCGCATGCGTCTCTGCGACAATTTTTAGCATTAAGTTAGTGGTGCGAACCACCTATCCCAAGTGCAAAAGACTCACCTGAAGATGACTGAATGGTTGTCAACCGAAATATCGTGGCAAGAAGTCAACGTATTCCGGCTCCAACAGCGAAACTTCATGGAATACTCTTTACGCCGGGAATATGTCAAGAATCACGTTTCTTTTATTTAAAAAGCCTTAAGAGTTTTAACATAAAAAATTCGGAGGCATTACTTTCCAGAGCGGCCTAGCAGTACCCGAGTCTTGCTATATGGGGAGCAACATAATTGACTACGGCAGTAGTATAGAGAACATAAAATGCAGAGTTGAAAGAGGAAGAAAAGCATCTTTGAAAAAGAGTATTATATTAGCATCTAATAAACATCAGTGTGCTGAAATGTATTTTCTGGATGCATTTGCCAAGAGTGTAGCCTCTTATACGGAAGTGAAACATGGACGATGGCCTCTTCAGACCCAATCAATTTCTTCTATTCTTCCAGTTATCTTTTGATAATGGTGTAGCAGATGGATGTCATGAATGAGCATTTTAATGACTGTCTTTTATTAGTGCATATCCGGATAGAGATTTTTCTATTTCCAGTCGGCTGGAGACTGGGGCTTAATACGACTATTCATACCATGTTGCCATGAAAGCAAAAAGACACATTTATGTTTTTTAATATTTTCTTAACATTTAGATACACCACAGTCAAGAATATTACAAAAGTATGAAACAAGAATAGCAGTTCCCGTCATCAATGTTTCTGAAATTCCGGTAGTGCATCGCAATCACTTCCCTGTTATGGAAATCAAAGAACCATTTTCTCTTATTGGTGATAAACAGTTATACTTGGCATTCGGAGTATGTGAACCTGGCTTTAGCTTCGCAGCCCTTGTTTTGGCATCTCGTCCATTTATTTTTGTCTGTAAATGGGCAGAGAGGCAAATATCTCCTTTCAATTTTCCTAGCATCTCTGTTTGTAATTTAAATTATCTTTGCGCGTTTCTTAAGAGATACTTCATGAGATTCAGATCAGAGTCTGAAGAATAAGTGTCCTGTCGTGCTACAGCTGCAAATGAGCGCAGGGATTCACCAATATAAATCATAAAATCCAATAGATCCAAAACTGATTTCTTGCTAGCACCTATAGTCTGCTGATCCTTTCTGTACTCAGCCCACGAGTTTGCAATTGCCAAGTCATCGAAATGGAACAAGAGTCTTAGAAGCCACTTCTTTGTGCCGCCATGAGGCAGCAAGTGGAACATCTCAGTGTAGCCAACAGCAGAAACCAAATACAATGAGAAAAAAAAATTCCGGAGACAGCTAAAATGTCCAGCGTGTTGTTCACATGGCTGCAGCGTAGAAAAAAATGCAGCTGCATTTAAAGAGAAATAGAGAAGTAACGTCCAGCTGGTTGGATGGTTCAAATGGCTCTGAGCACTATGGGACTTAACATCTATGGGCATCAGTCCCCTAGAACTTAGAACTACTTAAACCTAACTAACCTAAGGACAGTACACAGCACCAAGCCATCACGAAGCAGAGAAAATCCCTGACCCCGCCGGGAATCGAACCCGGGAACCCGGGCGTGGGAAGCGCGAACGCTACCGCACAGCTGGTTGGAGGCAGGGATTGAAGAGGATAGACAAAGAGACAATAGAAGCTTTTGAAATTTGGCGCTACAGAAGAATGCTGAAGAAAGGATGTGTATATCGAATAGCTAATAAAGAAGTACCAAATCAAATAGGGGAGATAAGAATTTTTGTTATTTCATCGACTGCTTGACTGAAAGGGAGGATCGGCTTACGTAATCGAGGAATGGTTAATTTGGTAATGGGAGAAAGTGTGGGGCGTAAAAATCGTAGAGGGAGTGAAAGCCTAGACTCCAGTACGCAAGCCGAAGAGGATTACGTTGCCATAGCTATGCATAGATGAAGAAACTTGCACAGAATAGGCTAGAGTGGACAGCTGCATGAAACCAGCCTTTGGACTGAAGGCCACGACAACAACTGTTATTTTCCACGTAGCCAAGGGTGGAGACACTTTGGAAATAGTTACATTAACTTGTCGAGTGTCTCAGTTTCGATACGATTTAGTAAATTTCATAGTTCTCTCCCGTTAACTGTTTAATTCTTTGATGGACTTACAAATAATCCCGTATAGGCCAGTAAACACTGTACTGTATCGGGAAAAATTGCGATGTAACCGTGGGACGATATATGAGGCCCGAAACACGCCGCCTTGTTGCCACATTTGCGGCTGCTGTAATTACTGTGTGACACCGTGGTATTGGAACATTTTTAATTGCCTGTTCCATTATTCATGAATAAATTTGCTTCGCCATGCTTCTGGCATCAGAAAAGCGCGTGGTACATTGTTTTCGAACCGCATGACAGATGGGAACAATTGTAGCCAACTTTAATTTGGCGTCAATTTGAATACATAATTTCCCAGGCAAGAGCCAAGTTGCTGCATAAGCGAGCGTGTACAAAGGGATTTGACACGCTGAGAGGTATTTAGCGTTGTTTTCCCAGGAGTGACACTTGGTTATTTTCCTGCAATCTATCTAAGTCTCTGTAAACCGACTTTTACCGCCTGCATCTAAAGGTGTTAGATCTTTCTTTTCTTTTGCTCGTGTGCCGTTCTCATCTCAGTGCGACTCCTGAACTATTTGTTGTTCTTACTCAAATCTCTGTCTCTCTAAATACAAGTTTTCCCCTGTGCTGCTCCGTCACTTTAGCTTAGTAGTACTTTACTGTAATGTTGGCATAACAGCGCGTTTCGATATTCGTCGGGCTCTCAGCGTTCAAAACATCTCAGCAAAACTGGCAAACCACCCATAGCAGCAGTCGACCACTTATAGCAGCAGTCCTAATATACTTCACAGTCTGTAATAAAATGGAACACCTACAACCGTCCTTACAATGTTATTTATTACATGGCTACCAGTTTCGGCGCTTCAGCACAACATTTCCAGGCCTTAACTGAAGCTGAGAGGTTCACTCGAATCGTATACACGATTCACCAGTGGTCAACGTCTATGAACCAGTTTTTTTCAGAGTACCTTTAACAACGATGTTGCGTCTCGAACCATCAACTACCAACTGACTGGAGAAACATGTCATAGCCATATGATAAATAACATCGTAAGGACGGCTGTAGGTGTTCCGTTTTATTACATAAGTGAACGGCTGAAGTCCCTCGAACCTCCAATGACCAATCAGAAGGATGGACGTACAAAACACTTCACAATCGCCCATTTCTGTCACCTTTGCTAATCCCATCGCAACTGGCACTTTCACACCAATCAGCATCCTCTTCATCAGCTGTTGACCCGAACAGTATCAACTTACTACCTCTGCGATCGACTATCAGTAACCGTCCTATCTTGTGCTCGCTCACCCCTCTGGGTTTAACACTATAATTCCTTTAGTACTCATAGGGCCCTTTCAAACGAGAGACCGTGCATCTGGAAGCGAACCGCTTCCTAGGGCCGGTCCATCTCAGCTGTCACATGGCAGCTGTAACACCACCTATCGGCGTGTTTTAATAGAAATACACGGTAACCTCGTTTACCGGGACTGGGAGGGAACATAGGTCATCCGGAGCACTGAAAATTCGAATAAACTGAAAACTTGGAAGAAATACACTCCTGGAAATGGAAAAAAGAACACATTGACACCGGTGTGTCAGACCCACCATACTTGCTCCGGACACTGCGAGAGGGCTGTACAAGCAATGATCACACGCACGGCACAGCGGACACACCAGGAACCGCGGTGTTGGCCGTCGAATGGCGCTAGCTGCGCAGCATTTGTGCACCGCCGCCGTCAGTGTCAGCCAGTTTGCCGTGGCATACGGAGCTCCATCGCAGTCTTTAACACTGGTAGCATGCCGCGACAGCGTGGACGTGAACCGTGTGTGCAGTTGACGGACTTTGAGCGAGGGCGTATAGTGGGCATGCGGGAGGCCGGGTGGACGTACCGCCGAATTGCTCAACACGTGGGGCGTGAGGTCTCCACAGTACATCGATGTTGTCGCCAGTGGTCGGCGGAAGGTGCACGTGCCCGTCGACCTGGGACCGGACCGCAGCGACGCACGGATGCACGCCAAGACCGTAGGATCCTACGCAGTGCCGTAGGGGACCGCACCGCCACTTCCCAGCAAATTAGGGACACTGTTGCTCCTGGGGTATCGGCGAAGACCATTCGCAACCGTCTCCATGAAGCTGGGCTACGGTCCCGCACACCGTTAGGCCGTCTTCCGCTCACGCCCCAACATCGTGCAGCCCGCCTCCAGTGGTGTCGCGACAGGCGTGAATGGAGGGACGAATGGAGACGTGTCGTGTTCAGCGATGAGAGTCGCTTCTGCCTTGGTGCCAATGATGGTCGTATGCGTGTTTGGCGCCGTGCAGGTGAGCGCCACAATCAGGACTGCATACGACCGAGGCACACAGGGCCAACACCCGGCATCATGGTGTGGGGAGCGATCTCCTACACTGGCCGTACACCACTGGTGATCGTCGAGGGGACACTGAATAGTGCACGGTACATCCAAACCGTCATCGAACCCATCGTTCTACCATTCCTAGACCGGCAAGGGAACTTGCTGTTCCAACAGGACAATGCACGTCCGCATGTATCCCGTGCCACCCAACGTGCTCTAGAAGGTGTAAGTCAACTACCCTGGCCAGCAAGATCTCCGGATCTGTCCCCCATTGAGCATGTTTGGGACTGGATGAAGCGTCGTCTCACGCGGTCTGCACGTCCAGCACGAACGCTGGTCCAACTGAGGCGCCAGGTGGAAATGGCATGGCAAGCCGTTCCACAGGACTACATCCAGCATCTCTACGATCGTCTCCATGGGAGAATAGCAGCCTGCATTGCTGCGAAAGGTGGATATACACTGTACTAGTGCCGACATTGTGCATGCTCTGTTGCCTGTGTCTATGTGCCTGTGGTTCTGTCAGTGTGATCATGTGATGTATCTGACCCCAGGAATGTGTCAATAAAGTTTCCCCTTCCTGGGACAATGAATTCACGCTTATTTCAATTTCCAGGAGTGTAGAATGACAGGGTTAAGAGCCATAAGCACTCACGTGATAATCGTTTTCATGAAAACACACAAATTATACATTTTTCACATAAGTTTTGAGCAGAAATTGAAGAAAACGTTTTATGCATTTAAGTAATCGGTAGGTTTGTTCTGACATCGTTTTGCCATTTGTGAGCAACGAGATCACGCAGTTGTTTGTCCGGCATCAGTTCTGCCTGCCGTTTGGAATAAACCATTATTTCGTCCAGCTGCGTTGTTCCCTCCGTTCATGTCATAATGTCTTCCGATTGAGCACCAAATTCGTCAGTTACTGACAGTTGACGCATTTCACCTCTATAACCAGTCCTGGCTCTCAATAAAGTTTGGACCACTATTAGGAAGGCTTGCAGTTTTTCTTGCGGTGCTGGGCCTGAAATCGGAAAGGCACGCGCCATCTTTGCACTACACTACGTGAAATACAACATTTAACAACTCATTCTTTAATCTTTTGGTCGTCCCGCGACTTTCTAAATTGTCGTTGTCATCATTTTGAAATAAAAGTCTTTATTTTATTTCCGATTGCTCTTCTAATCTGATAATCTTCATATTCCAGTGATAAATTCATAAATTCAACAGCAAAGTTCTCCTTCATCCATAATATGCACTGCATCTAACATTTTGACCGCGGACATCTCTTTGATGTTATTTTACACTAATTACTTGTGAATACATTATGGGAGTAGCAGTGATCAATGAGTTACAAATATTTACTATTAAAAACAGTCTTGATCACGATTTATTTATTAAGGTGACCGGTTTCGACCACTACTGTGGTCATCTTCAGACCATTGAGTAGGAACTTCTTTCTGCTGGAGAATCACTAGCGATTAATAAATAAATCGTGATCAAGACTGTTTTTAATAGTAAATATTATTTTACACTCTCAACAAACGGCGCCAATACAGTATTGCACAACTCAATCTACATCTACATCTTCATCTACATGGATACTCTACAAATCATACTTAAGTACCTGGCAGAGTGTTCATCTAGCCACCTTCACAATAATTCTCTATTGTTCCACTCTCGAAAAAACGGACACCTGTATACTTCCTTGAAAGTTCTGATTGACCTTATTTTATTATGATGAGCGTTTCTCCCCATGTAGGGTAGTGTAAACAAAATATTTTCGCATTCGAAGGAGGAAGTTGGTGATTGACGCTTCGTGAGAAGATTCTGCCGCAACGAAAAACGTCTTAGTTGCAACGATGTCCACCCCAAATCCTGTATCATGTCAGTGACACTCTATCCCCTATTTCTCGATAATACAAAACGTGCTACCCTTATTTGAACTTTCTCGATTTAGTCCGTTAATTCTATCTAGTAAGGATTCCAGACTGCACAGCATTACTCCGAAAGAGGACGGACAAGCGTAGCGTAGGCAGTCTCTTTAGCAGATCCGTTGCATCTTCTAAGTGACCTGCCAGTAAAACACAGTCTTTGGTTCAGCTTCCCCACAAAATTTTTTGTATCATCCTTCCTATTTAAGTTTTTCGTAATTGTAATTCCTAGTATTTATTTGAATTTATGGTCTTAATATTTGATTGTTTTATGGTGTAACTGAAATTTAACGGATTCCTTTTAACACTCGTATGGATGACATCGCACTTTTCAGTGTTTAAATGTTAAGTTACACCGTCCTGATGGCGGTTGGATGAATTTAAATTTTATGTCGCTGTTGTTGATTCTTGCCACTATTAATTATGGATTATCAAATACTGTACAGTTGCGGTATTTAAAAAAGCGGATGAAACGGAGATCTAGATTAATGATGTCCGGATAAAGGAGATTCCGCTGTATCCAGTTACAAAATGTTTTCGATACAAGAAGTAGGCGTATTTGCTGGAAATGTTATCACGATAAAAGAGGCGGAAAATACAGAGGATAAAGAATTGGTGGCACCCGACACGTAGCTCTTGATTAAATTTTGGAGCTGTTTACTATCTTTAAGAACCACTTCCAGCAGGCCCTGAAAAATTTTCTTTCTCTACCGTGTAACTGTCCGCTTACATCGTCCGTTCAGACGCCTGTTTTATTTCTTCTACTAAGCACTAAGGCTAGGGAGGTGTGAAGAGCAATTTTGCTGAGCAGCAGAATTAAGTTACAATTGGAGAATTAACTGTGTACTAAGTGTTTTGAAAACTCTTGTGGTAAGAATGATACGCCGCTACTCGATAGATTGAAGTGCTGGGAAAAGAAGTACCTAGCCTCAGTAGCGTGCGCGATGGTTGCAGTGAGACAACGGACCGGCAGCCAAGGAGTGAGGAAGGACAGCGCGCTCGTTACACACTGTATCATGGATGGGGAAGGAAATCGGCCAGGGTCTTTCACAAGGACCATCCCGGTATCTGTTGTTGTTGTGGTCTTCAGTCGTGAGACTGGTTTGATGCAGCTCTCCATGCTAATCTATCCTGTGCTAGCTTCTTCATCTCCCAGTACCTACTGCAACCTACATCCTTCTGAATCTGCTTAGTGTATTCATCTCTTGGTCTCCCTCTACGATTTTTACCCTCCACGCTGCCCTCCAGTACTAAATTGGTGATCCCTTGATGCCTCAGAACATGTCCTACCAACCGATCCCTTCTTCTGGTCAAGTTGTGCCACAAACTTCTCTTCTCCCCAATCCTATTCAATACTTCCTCGTTAGTTATGTGATCTACCCATCTAATCTTCAGCACTCTTCTGTAGCACCACATTTCGAAAGCTTCTATTCTCTTCTTGTCCAAACTATTTATCGTCCATGTTTCACTTCCATACAAAGCTACACCCCATACAAATACTTTCAGAAATGACTTCCTGAGACTTAAATCTATACTCGATGTTAACAAATTTCTCTTCTTCAGAAACGCTTTCCTTGCCATTGCCAGTCTACATTTTATATCCTCTCCACTTCGACCATCATCAGTTATTTTGCTCCCCAAATAGCAAAACTCCTTTACTACTTTAAGTGTCTCATTTCCTAATCTAAATCCCTCAGCATCACCCGACTTAATTCGACTACATTCCATTATCCTCGTTTTGCTTTTGTTGATGTTCATCTTATATCCTCCTTTCAAGACGCTATCCATTCCATTCAACTGCTCTTCCAAGTCCTTTGCTGTCTCTGACAGAATTACAATGTCATCGGCGAACCTCAAAGTTTTTATTTCCTCGCCATGGATTTTAATACCTACTCCGAATTTTTCTTTTGTTTCCTTTACTGCTTGCTCAATGTACAGAGTGAACAACATCGGGGAGAGGCTACAACCCTGTCTTACTCCCTTCCCAACCACTGCTTCCCTTTCATGTCCCTCGACTCTTATAATTGCCATCTGGTTTCTGTACAAATTGTAAATAGCCTTTCGCTCCCTGTATTTTACCCCTGCCCCCTTTAGAATTTCAAAGAGAGTATTCCAGTCAACATTGTCAAAAGCTTTCTCTAAGTCTACAAATGCTAGAAACGTAGGTTTGCCTTTCCTTAATCTTTCTTCTAAGATAAGTCGTAAGGTCAGTATTGCCTCACGTGTTCCAGTGTTTCTAGGGAATCCAAACTGATCTTCCCCGAGGTTGGCTTCTACTAGTTTTTCCATTCGTCTGTAAAGAATTCGTGTTAGTATTTTGCAGCTGTCACTTATTAAACTGATAGTTCGGTAATTTTCACATCTGTCAACACCTGCTTTCTTTGGGATTGGAATTATTATATTCTTCTTGAAGTCTGAGGGTATTCCGCCTGCTTCATACATCTTGCTCATGAGATGGTAGAGTTTTGTCAGGATTGGCTCTCCCAAGGCCGTCAGTAGTTCCAATGGAATGTTGTCTACTCCGGGGGCCTTGTTTCGACTCAGTTCTTTCAGTGCTCTGTCAAACTCTTCACGCAGTATTGTATCTCCCATTTCATCTTCATCTACATCCTCTTCCATTTCCATAATATTGTCCTCAAGTACATCGCCCTTGTATAGACCCTCTGCATACTCCTTCCACCTTTCTGCTTTCCCTTCTTTGCTTAGAACTGGGTTTCCATCTGAGCTCTTGATATTCATACAAGTCGTTCTCTTATCTCCAAAGGTCTCTTTAATTTCCCTGTAGGCAGTATCTATCTTACCCCTAGTGAGATAAGCCTCTACATCCTTACATTTGTCCTCTAGCCATCCGTGCTTAGCCATTTTGCTCTTCCTGTCGATCTCATTTTTGAGACGTTTGTATTCCTTTTTGCCTGCTTGATTTACTGCATTTTTATATTTTCTCCTTTCATCAATTAAAGTCAATATTTCTACTGTTACCCAAGGATTTCTACTAGCCCTCGTCTTTTTACCTACTTGATCCTCTGCTGCCTTCACTACTTCATCCCTCAAAGCTACCCATTCTTCTTCTACTGTATTTCTTTCCCCCATTCCTGTCAGTTGTTCCCTTATGCTCTTCCTGAAACTCTGTACAACCTCTGGTTCTTTCAGTTTATCCAGGTCCCATCTCCTTAAATTCCCACCTTTTTGCAGTTTCTTCAGTTTTAATCTACAGGTCATAACCAATAGATTGTGGTCAGAGTCCACATCTGCCCCTGGAAATGTATTACAATTTAAAACCTGGTTCCTAAATCTCTGTCTTACCATTATATAATCTATCTGATACCTTTTAGTATCTCCAGGGTTCTTCCATGTATACAACCTTCTTTCATGATTCTTAAACCAAGTGTTAGCTATGATTATGTTGTCCTCTGTGCAAAATTCTACCAGGCGGCTTCCTCTTTCATTTCTTAGCCCCAATCCATATTCACCTACTACGTTTCCTTCTCTCTCTTTTCCTACACTCGAATTCCAGTCACCCATGACTATTAAATTTTCGTCTCCCTTCACTATCTGAATAATTTCTTTTATTTCATCATACATTTCTTCAATTTCTTCGTCATCTGCAGAGCTAGTTGGCATATAAACTTGTACTACTGTAGGTGTGGGTTTCGTATCTATCTTGGCCACAATATTGCGTTCACTATGTTGTTTGTAGTAGCTTACCCGCATTCCTATTTTCCTATTCATTATTAAACCTACTCCTGCATTACCCCTATTTGAATTTGTGTTTATAACCCTGTAGTCACCTGACCAGAAGACTTGTTCCTCCTGCCACCGAACTTCACTAATTCCCACTATATCTAACTTTAACCTATCCATTTCCATTTTTAAATTTTCTAACCTACCTGCCCGATTAAGGGATCTGACATTCCACGCTTCGATCCGTAGAACGCCCGTTTTCTTTCTCCTGATAACGACATCCTCTTGAGTAGTCCCCGCCCGGAGATCCGAATGGGGGACTATTTTACCTCCGTAATATTTTACCCAAGAGGACGCCACCATCATTTAATCATATAGTAAAGCTGCATGCCCTCGGGAAAAATTACGGCTGTAGTTTCCCCTTGCTTTCAGCCGTTCGCAGTACCAGCACAGCAAGGCCGATTTGGTTATTGTTACAAGGCCAGATCAGTCAATCATCCAGACTGTTGCCCTTGCAACTACTGAGAAGGCTGCTGCCCCTCTTCAGGAACCTCACGTTTGTCTGGCCTCTCAACAGATACCCCTCCGTTGTGGTTGCACCTACGGTACGGCTATCTGTATCGCTGAAGCACGCAAGCCTCCCCACCAACGGCAAGGTCCATGGTTCATGGGGGGGGGGGGGGGGGGGGGTTGCCGGTATGTGCTACGAGCGATTTAGGGAAATCACGGGAAAGCTAAACCAGGATGGCCGGCGAGTCCAGTGTGCTAGCCACTGCGCCATCTCACTCGGTAGCCAAAAAGTTACAATAAGTTGACTTGTTGTCCTATGTCATTGTGCCATCATATTTTCATCTTGTCACAATTTTTGATTTTATATTACCCTGGCAATTTTGGTTTCCTGTGGTAACGTATGTTAAAGCGTGTGTGACACGTGACACAAGCATGTGTGACATGTGATATATCTGTGATAATTTTTATGCCGTTAATGACGGTCCAGAGTCTAAACAAGTAGCAAAATAAAATAACATTGTTACAGGCAGCACAGTGTTAGGCATTTTTTTGATTGTACATGCTGTTGAGCATCGTCTAAGCAAGATGTTCACCCAGATTCAGATTTTCTGTTGTTTCACTAAATCTCTCCAAGCAAATGCCAGGAGAGAGAGAAGGCACACAGAACATCTTCTTCTACTGTGAGGTCCACATGGCTAGTGACGCCCGTTTACGTGAAGAAAGCAGTTACACGCATGCGCACGCGGTTCCAACTACCGCAAGCAAACACAGAAAACATTTTGAATTACCACAGTTGTAGAAGCAAATAGCCAATAAATATCTCAATTGCGCCTCACATTATTGCATTTTATATTGTTATATGTTTATTCCGGACACCCCGTATTTCTCGACTGCAACACTTTTAAATTTGAACAGTCACAAGCCAATTTTGTCCGTTGGGACAGTTTTTCACGTCTCGAAAAGTCTTACTTTTTCGGAGTGATATTTATAATTTCAGACAAAGTGTAACACGCATAATGTAAGAGATCAAATTGGATAAAGAAAATATTTTAAACTTTTATTGCGGACTGGAGGCTGGCTCTGAGCACTATGGGACTCAATATCTGAAGTCATCAGTCCCCTAGAACTTAGAACTACTTAAACCTAACGAACCTAAGGACATAACACACATCCATGCCCGAAGCAGGATTCGAACCTGCGGCCGTAGCGGTGGCGCGGTTCCAGACTGAAGCGCCTAGAACCGCTCGGCCACAACGCCCGGCTTACGGACTGGAGGAGAAAGTGTAAAAATGCTCGGAGCTAAAACACTTTTCCCTATAGATTCTTGCATCTACCCCTAAAATCTTGAATGCTTCTACCTTCCTAACTAAAACAGATAAAAAATTGTTTTAAATTGATTTGTAAGCAGTTTGTCTAAACATCTCAGTTAAACGATACGTAAAATAATGTTCTGTTTAAAAAAGTAACAGTCTGTGACTATCTGGAAAATAAGTAAATAAATTATGGCCATAGCTCTGCATAAAGAGTAACGTTTCTAACGTTAACTATCTAAATAAATAAACCTTTCAGTTACTGTTTTGTAAATTACATAGCAAAACGGCTTATCTGAAAGACTCTGTACATTCTGTGTACTCTATTCCAAGCTACAACCATTTTTCAGTTTGAATGATCAAGCATGGAAGGTCCCACAAGTACTCCTGCAATGAAAATCAATACGTCGAATACAGTCACCGTACATTGCACAATGTACTAACGATCAACAGTGACAGTGGGCATAAGAAATAAAGCTCCTGACGCCGCAGTATGTTGCGAAATCGCGTGAAACACGATAAGCAGAGATGCTCGTGTCACGTGGCTGCCAGCAAACTGCTCACAGTGGTGGTGGTTCACTGAAAGGATGCACAAGGTCCAGTACAGGGCGAATCGCTCCACACCTGTGCAGCCGGAAGCCTGGAGCAAGGCATCCAGTCTGTAAGGGCCTTCAATATTGACACTTTTGCTCTGACACTAGTCGAAAGTTATTTATACTGAATCTGCCCTTCTAACGCCGATTTCCTTTTCGATATATTCGCACTTTTTCTGCAGCCATTTCGCTTTAGTTTCCACACACGTCCCAGTGATTTCATTTGTATGTGACTTATTTTACTGTATTCCTTTTTTTCCTGGATAATTTAGTACTTCCCTCTTTCGCGGATCAATTTAGTATTTCTTCTGTTACAAATATCCATCCGGCCTCGAGAGGAATGCCTACTGCAGTATTCATTATCTATAACTTCTGAGTGAAAGTGTACGCGATTTTCCACTATTTTATTGGTAAGAATTTCGAAAAAGGAAACCATTTGATTAACAGAAAAATCCCGTACTTGTTTGATACATACACTGAGGCACCAAAGAAATTGGTGTAACATGCGTATTCAAATACAGAGATATGTAAACAGGCAGAATACGGCGCTGCGGTCGACAGCGCTTCTATAAGACAAGTGTCTGGCTCAAAGGTTAGATCGGTTACTGCTGCTGTAATAACAGGTTATCAACAAGTGAGTTTGAACGTGGTGTTATAGTAAGCGCACCAGCGGTGAGATACAGCATCTCCGAGGTAGCGATAAAGTAGAGATTTTCCCGTACGACCATTTCACGAGTGTACCGTGAATATCAGGAATTCGGTAAAAAATCAGATCTCCGACATTGCTGCAGCCGGAAAAAGATCCTGCAAGAACGGGACCACTACGAGTGAAGAGAATCGTTCAGCGTGACAGAACTGCAACACTTCCGCAACTTGCTGCAGATTTCAGTGCTGGGCCATCAACAAGTGTTAGCGTGCGAACCATTCAACGAAACATCATCGATGTGAGCTTTCGGAGCCGAAGGCCTGCTCGTGTACCCTTGATGACTGCACGACACAAAGTTTTAAGCCTCGCTTGGGTCCTTCGACAGCGACGTTGGACCGTTGATGACTGGAAACATATTGCCTGGTCGGACGAGTCTCACTTCATATTGTATTGAGCGGATGCACTTGTACGGGTATGGAGACAACCTCATGTCAGCAGGGGACTGTTCAAGCTGGTGGAGGCTCTGTAATGGTGTGGGGCGTGTGCAGTTGAAGTGATATGGGACCCCTGATATCTTTAGATACGTCTCTGACTGGTGACACGTACGTAAGCATCCTGTCTGATCACCTCCATCCATTCATGTCCATTGTGCATTCCGACGGTCTCGTGCAATCCCAGCAGGACAATCCGACACCCCACACCTCTAGGATTGCTACAGAGTGGCTCCAGAAACACCCTTCTGAGTTTAAACACTGCCGCTGGCCACCAAACTCCACAGAAATGAACATTAATTAGCATATCTGGGATGCCCAGCAACGTGCTGTTCAGAAGAGATTCCACCCCGTCGCATCCGATTTATGGACAGCCCTGTAGGATTTATAGTGTCAGTTCCCTCCAGCGCTACTTCAGACATTAGTCGAGTCCACGCCACTTCGTGTTGTGGCACTTCGCGCATTTGCTATACGGTATTAGGCAGGTGTACCAGTTTGTTTGCCTCTTCAGTGTACATGAACAAGCGCACGTAGTGCTGCGCTTTGGTAAAGTTGAGTAAAAACGTCAGTCCGGGAATTCGAACGATCTGTATTACCTATGAAGGTTTGTTATGGTGGTCGTTCTTATGTAGCTGTTCTGTTTATTTGCCTGAGGTATTCCTTGTGGGCTTCGTGCGGTGACGACAACTATAGCACTTTGCTTGACGTCACCTCAAGTGCAGCAGAGAGACCCCTGCGCCGGGCGCGGCTGCGAGGAACATCAACGGCTCTAACACAGTATATAACAATAATGTCAATACATATATTGAACCTTATGGTAACATCATTTTGTTTAACTGTCTGAATGACGCAATCTGAACAGGATGACAGTCTAACATAGAGACGGTTGGTTGGTTGTTTTGGGGAAGGAGACCAGACAGCGTGGTCATCGGTCTCATCGGATTAGAGAAGGATGGGGAAGGAAGTCGGCCGTGCCCTTTCAGAGGAACCATCCCGGCATTTGCCTGGAGTGATTTAGGGAAATCACGGAAAACCTAAATCAGGATGGCCGGACGCGGGATTGAACCGTCGTCCTCCCGAATGCGAGTCCAGTGTCTAACCACTGCGCCAAGTCGCTCGGTCATAGAGACGCACGCTAATCTCTTGTCTGGTGTGTAGTCAACGTGTAATAAATTTCGATTATTGCTCCAAGTTGTCAGACTACTGGTTTAGCGCACGTTTGCTTCGAATCGAGATTCAAGATGATTTCATCGAGTCCGAAGTTCGACGGCTGCTATATGGAAGATGTGCAGTTTATTAGGAACACACATATCGACCGGACTCTCGCAAGAGGACTTCGAAAGCATATCGTAATTCCTCGGTACATCAGTATTCCACTACTTAATGTGTTGATTCCTTCTGATGAGCCTCTCGAAGTTAAGCAGCTCGTCAACATTATTAAATTGTGATCTGCTGCTGAGTATGTATTACAGTTTAATTTGTGATTTCGGAATTCTACTGTTTTCCTTCAGAACAATGCATTTCCCATTACTAGCTGAAATTTATTCCAAATTGCTAGGAATCTTTCTCCTCTCTCATCCGTATTACTCAGCCCGTCTAAAACCCTACTTTCCTCTGCTTCACCTACCACATAGTTCCAATCGTCCACGAATATACCACACCAGATGAGATTTTCACTCTCCAGCGGAGTGTGCGCTGATACGAAACTTCCTGGCAGATTAAAACTGTGTGCCGGACCAAGACTCGAACTTGAGAACTTTGCCTTTCGCGGGTATGTGCTTTACCATCTGAGCTACCCAAACACGACTCACGCCCCGTCCTCACAGCTTAACTTCTGCCAGTACCTCGTCTCCTACCTTCCAAACTTTACAGAAACTCTCCTGCGAACCTTGCAGAAGTAGCACTCTTGAAAGAAAGGCTATCGCGGGGACATGGCTTAGCCACAGCCTGGGGGATGTTTCCAGAATGAGATTTTCACTCTGCAGCGGAGTGTGCGCTGATATCAAACTTCCTGACAAGATTAAACCTGTGTGCCGGACCAAGACTAGAACTCGGGACCTTTGCCAGGAAGTTTCATATCAGCGCACACTCCGCTCCAGGGTGAAAATCTCACTCTGGAAACATCCCCCAGGCTCTGAGCACTATGGGACTCAACTGCTGCGGTCATAAGTCCCCTAGAACTTAGAACTACTTAAACCTAACTAACCTAAGGACATCACACACATCCATGCCCGAGGCAGGATTCGAACCTGCGACCGTAGCGGTCTTGCGGTTCCAGACTGTAGCGCCTTTAACCGCTCGGCCACTCCGGCCGGCCCCAGGCTGTGGCTAAGCCATGTCTCCGCAATATCCTTTATTTCATGAGAGCTAGTTCCGCAAGGTTCGCAGGAGAGCTTCTGTAAAGTTTGTAAGGTAGGAGACGAGGTACTGGCAGAAGTAAAGCTGTGAGGCTGGGGCGTGCTTGGGTAGCTCAGATGGTAGAGCGCTTGCCCGCGAAAGTCAAAGGTCCCGACTTCGATTCTCGGTCCGACACACAGTTTTAATTTGCAATGAATTTTTAATATACTACATCGTTCCAATCGCTCATGCATATCAGACAATCATCTACCTTTCCATGCACAATTATCCATTCAATTCCATCATACACTCTCTTTATAGCTATCCTTATGCCGTGCATGTGATGTCAACATGTATATCTGACCTATAGTTGTTAGCTTTTTTTCGATTAGAATGAGAACAATCCTATTGACAAACACGTGTCGGAGTGGCTCTGTTCACATACATTTAATTAGTACAATTAGCACAAATAAATCGTAGTATTCAGTCATTAATTTCAACATACAATGCACTGTGTATGCCATACAACGAGCTATCGTCACGATTAGTGTGTCTCCAAAATTTCTACAAAGCAGAGACAAGTTTTGAAGTCAGTCTCGCCGCTTAGTAGATCTCTGATTAATTTCTATGGCGATCGGAGTGATTACGGCCGAGATCAACTGACTGACTTATGGAGAACATTACGTAAGAACGAAGAGTAAAGTAATTTTCTTCAGAAATATTAACAAAAGGGAGTTCGCCTTTAACTATAAAAGGCAAGAAGTTTCCGTTTGAGGACGTTGTTGCAGCGTATATGTAATGTAGCGCGACGTCAGTGCTAGTATATAAGCACCGACATGTATACAAGGGATCAGTGTGGAATACGTGTCTTGCCGACGTACGAGCAGAAAATGCGGAAACGTGGTTGCGACGTTATTACCAAATGTCTGCAAACAGGACCAACGTGCTGTTATTCTTTTCTTGCTGTAGAAGGACAAACAACGGTAATGTGTATCGGGCAGCATGCCTGTCGAAAACCACCGTTTCGAAGTGGTGTGCTGCTGCTTCGTGATAATGCACGTCCCCATGTTGCAAATGACGTAACGAAAAACTACGCCAACTCAAGTGGGAGACACGGGAGCACCCGCTCTATAGTCCTGATCTTTCTCTCCCCATTCGATCATGATGACCACGGTCCCTTAAAAATGGCCTTGCAAGGGTCGACGATTCCTGTCGGACGAGGATTTGCAGCAGGCAGTTAAGGACTTCGTCACACAGCAGGAGACGGCGTTTTGCCAAACACTTGTCTACAACTTGGTGCGTCTGTGGAATGATTGCCTCATTGCTCACGGCCATTTTTCTTGATTGGAATGCCAATTCTGGACTGTACGGCCTCCGAACGGAAAACGTTTGATCGCCCCTTATTCTTCACAATATACGTATCCGATAACAATAAATCTCTTTTGAAGCAAATGGTGTATTTGAATCGAAGTAGGAGGTCAAAATACCTCGATTTGACTTAAAACTCTATACTTTGAGTGCTGTTAATTAATTAAAACACTGTTTGCCTAGATAAAATTCAATTTCATTTCCGTAATTCTCTCAGCATGCATAATCGTTTGATATACGTCATAATAGCATGCTGTTTGATATTTATTTTGGTACTGTGGTGTCCACCACTATTAACTCTCCGCACTGAGCAGCGGCGCACTCCAGTATGCGCGGCCGTGAAACTCACTGTTGGCCGGCCGGAGTGGCCGAGCGGTTCTAGGCGCTACAGTCTGCAACCGCGGGACCGCTACGGTCGCAGGTTCGAATCCTGCCTCGGGCATGGATGTGTGTGATGTCCTTAGGTTAGTTTTGAAGAATATTGGTAGGTAGGTCATCACAGAGCAGACCCACTGTAGTCTTGGTAGAGAGTATGGTATTGGTGGGTCACCAGAGGTGCAGACCCACTGCAGTCCTTGTAGAAATAATGGTATTGGTGGGTCATCAAAGGTGCAGACCCACTGCAGTCCTTGTAGAAATAATGGTACTGGTGGGTCATCAAAGGTGCAGACCCACTGTAGTCCTTGTAGAGAGGGCCAGTAGCCATCTGTTGCGACTGTGCTGGTGCACAATCACCAGCGAAGAGTCTTGCAGAGAATATAGCAAGTCCATAAACCACTACTTGTGCACTCACAAAGTTTTTGGAATTATCCTTAGAACCAGCAATGCTGTTAACCAGTCCCTTGCTGAATTATCAACACGTGCAAACACTAACAGTCCCAACTTCTCATCTATTGTGCATATAGTATGACCAACAGAAATGTGTGCAGTCCAATGTAACTTAATTTGAAGAACTGGTGGCTATACAATTATAAATTTACAACATAAGAATACAATTACAAACGTACAAACTACATCATTAAAGAACATAACAATACAGATAACATTTGTAGTACAGGCTTTACAAAAGAATCGAACTAACATATACATCAGTGTTACAGGAATTATGACATAAGTAAATACATAAAAGATCAGAATAACTTTTGAAACATCAGCTTCACACATGAGCATTAAAAAAATAGAATAAATAATGTCTAAGCATCTTTACAAGGTAAATAACATATTATCAGAAAAATTCTACGAAATAAATCTTATTAGCTAAACACATACAGACAGGAAAAACACAAATTCACATAGTGTAATAACACAAAAATACAGGACAGGGTTTGTTTTCAGTGTAACATTTGTTACTGCAGACCAACCCAAAACTTCATTCCATAGATCTTTCGTCTTATTTCAACATTTGTTTCCACCAAAAAAATCCTATCTAAGCATGCTTTCTGTATTTAAATGTTCACATATTTCTTACCTCATTATTTATTTTCCATTATCTTACCTCATCATTTATTTCCAAGAAAATCCTACCTAAACCTGTTGTCCCTAAACCCTACTTTTTTGTTCACATCCTCTTTCAAAATACTTTTTTGGCCAAACCATTTTCTTATAGCTTCTCAATGCATTTCTTTCCATTCATCACAACTCGTTCTCTTATCCTACCCCATCTTAAGCTAACGTAAATCTACTGAGCTCAGATGCTAAACTAAGGGACAAGGCAATGCACCAGCACAAAACAATTAACACAAACGGCAATGACAAAGAAATGCAAATTGGCAAAGCAAGCAGCAGTAAATGTAATAACTTATATCTAAACATGACAAACCCACAAGCAGAAAAAATAGTACACTAAAGACAACAATGCATATAAGGGAAATGTCTATTCACATCTTAATGTCTATGTAATTAAAGTGGTGCACCACAAAAACTAATTCTACAAAAAATTACCTAGTACTTGAAAAGAAAATTGTACATGCAGTTACTGTTATTAGTCCCTTCTTATTGTTCTTTCCATTCCAAGAGCTCCTTTTTCGAAGAATGTGGATCATATAATAATTATTTAATAGATCTGTTGACAGGAAGTATTCACATTAGCAAATGCATTTAAGTTTATTTTATAAAACCAATGCTGCAACACAGCTGGAAAACAGATATCAAATGAAATAAGCAATTACGCAAACCAAAGCATAAAGACATCATTCAATAGCTATGTGGCATTTCATAAGTCAGTAGCTCTCAACTCTCATAGAAAGACACTTGTCATAATCAGGTTTGCAGATGTAAGAATATTTCCCATCAATTGATAAGCATTTCAGTAAGTAGCACAAAGTATGACATGTTTCCAAGTAATGAGCGTGTCGTATTTGCGATGCTTTCTACAATGGAATGTCAATAGCGAGGTTAATGGTCTCTTTTTTTCACCTAATGGTTTTTTCTCCAGGCGACTCGCACAGCTGGTCGCCCATAACGCATTACGTCAAGGTCACTTAGCTTTCTTACCGAAATATTTACGACACCAGTTTGCACTGCAGTGACAGTCTCATATAAAAAATTTCACAGGTCGAGAATTTGTGTTACAAATGTGTAGAAACAAAATCCTATAAATATAACAGTGTCCAAAAAATTTCGTCGGCGCTGTGATACATTTACGCATATACATACATTTCATAACTCTTAAAGTACGATTCTTGGTTTCCAACGTCCCTTTTCACAAATCAGAGTCCCTAACCACTACTCATTATGCCTTACCTTATTACACATATACATATCCGTCGACAATTCTTCAATATTTCATCATTATAAATATGTAGCACAATCAAATTCCTCATATAGCATCAGCTTATTGATCATAAACATACCTCAACAGCATAATACACATCGTCGTCGTAAAAATAACATCATAACAGATCAATCACATCTCAGAATCGTCCCAGCTTCTTTCAACAATTTCAAGACCTTCAATAAAGTCATCTACCTCAAACGTACTTCAAAAATCATGATCCCTTACCAAACACATTATTCAAAGCTCTCATAGTATCACAATGGTTCCGAAAAAATATGAACAGTTCACAAAGTACAGACAAAATACAGTTTCATAATTGTGAAGTTATTCAACAGTGTAATTACGTAAACATGTGTCACTGATGTAGTAAAACAAATGTTTGTCTCTCAGTTAAATGATCAGATAGCTGTGTAATTTATGTGTTAGAGAAATATGGTACCGATGTGTAAAGTTGTATAATCAAATACCATATTAGCTAGGGCTCCTTGTGCTTGCCAAACACATGGTACACAAAGTAAGCGTGTACCCCCCTGAGGATTAATGCAATTATACCCTCAGGTGTTACAGATTACAGCAATGGAATGAAATGTATCACGGAAAACTTTCTTTGTAATTCAAAAATCTTGAAAAATAAATGGTTTAAGTACAAAATTAATCACTCAAATGCGTGTCCTGTAGCGCTAAATGTGCGTCTTGCTGTAAGATAATTCTGTGGAACTGTCGAAGTTATCGTCCTCTGCAAGCAAAGTTCTGCTGAAGTCAATGTACTTACCTCATCATAAACGAAAGTGAAATGCTTTGCGTATAGATATCGTAGTTATTACGTACCTTACCATGATCAAGAAAGTACTATAATGTAACGTATTGTTGAGCTACGAAAAAGGCTGTCTCATTGTAGCTATACCACAAAAGTTACTACTAAAACATGTTTTACTTTCCAGAATAATACAGAAAAACTGTGCAGATATAAAACAGATACAGCGCAAAAGCAATAATATAAATTGTGTCACTCATTAGTAGTGTCGTGATATAATCGTGTAGCTGTCAAATAAACTAACCACTGTGTCATCTGATATCTCTCAGAAAGTACTTTAAATCCAGAATGTATTTCCAAGAAAACCAAAATGTTGCATTAAAATCTCATTAGCAGTATATGTTCTAAGTATGTAAGCCTTATAGTCGTTACGTAATCGTGCAATTAACAAGCAAGAATGTACACACACAATAACACTGTGTTCTCTGTTCACTACAACAATGCATTCGTAATTTCTGTTTAAATAAGTTCTCTTGGTTCATGACTGGATATTTAACTTCAAACATTGCCGCATGTTAACAGATTCTAAGTCTGACAAAGCATACTAGTAATGTAAAGTGAAAAATTTTATAGCAAAGACTAAGTTTAAAAAACAGATTATCTCTCAATAAACGGTTTTAAATGTGAAATTTGGTGTAATCCTTTACTCTTCCTAGTACACAGAGGTTCAACTTGAACGCAATTATCATGTGGTATACGTCGGTAAGGAATGCTAAAATTTTTCTCAAGGTTAGCGTCTATGTTATTTTTCTCTGAGCCAGCCGGCGCACGTGGCTGCCTGGGGTGCAAGTCGTTGTCTGTCTCTTTGTTGGCGCGCGTCGTTATTGGGATTTGGAGATCTAACTGCTACAAATTCACCTTGTCGAGAGTGCCCTGCTCTGTTTGAATCCTGCCAGTTCTGATAAAATTCAGGTCTGTTGTTACGATCATATCGTCTGTCGTCATGTCGGTAGATTCCATAGTTTCTTTCTTGGCAGTCACGTGGTGAGAATTTGTCCCTGAACCGTAACTGAGCGCTGAACTGTTGCGTCTGAAGTTATTCTGTCTCCCTTGATAATAATTATTTTGGTTCCCATATTGTCTGTTTCTCTGATTGTTTCTGTGATAGTCATTACCGCGGAGAGGTGATCTTTCCCTGTAATTCTTACTACTGTGCCATCGGTTGTCATACGGGTGGTGTCTGTTTTGGTCACGATTTACGTTGTAAGAATAGCCTTGTCGTGTCCAGTTATTATTTTTGTCATTGCGGAATTGTGATGGATGTGACCTGTAATTGTTGTGCTCCTGTTTTCGCGTTCCGCGATTGTCAGTGTCAATTTCTAATTCTTGTAAGAGTCCCTGAAAAGCTTCAATGTCGTCTTTGTAGCGTCCTGCTAAAATAATATGTCGTAAATGTTCAGGTAATTTGATTAAGCAAATGCGGATGAGTTCTGAGGGGCTGTATAGGTTTGACAGGTACTGATTCTTGTGCAACATGTCTTCAAAATATTTCACAAGACTGGAAAATTCAGATCGTTCGAAATGTTTCATCATTATGATGCTATGTTTTACTCGGTCTTGTGTGGCTTGAGACCAATATGTTGAGAGGAAGATATGATAAAATTCTCCTTCACTGTGGCAATCGTGAATGACTGATCGCATTCTTACAGCTGGTTCATTCTCTAAGTAGCCACACATAAATTCTAATCTGTGCTCTAATGACCAGGTGGGAGGAAAACAATGAGAGAATTGATGGAGCCATGCTTGTGGATGAATGTCGTTGCCAGAATTCTTAAATGTTTTAATTTGCGTGTAGTAATGAACAGCTTATAGTCAAAATCATCTTGTTGGCGAGTCGCATGTCGGTCATTGTTACGTCGTTTCGGCGGTTCCATTTCAAAATTCGGTGCACCTTGCCAATTTCTTTCATAATTTCCGAAATGCACTGTGTTATTATTTAGTGGCTGTTTCGTATTTCTATGTCCCTCTTCCCATATTCGAGCACGAGTGTCCTCTAAAATATGTAATTCTTGTATTACCTGTGTGAACTGATCTTGTACTTCCCGGATTTCTCTTTGGTGTTGCGTATTAATTTGATTCTGATTTTGTTTGAACTTCCTAATTTGTCCGCACTCTTCTGTGTCATTAAAGAATACCGGTTTTGTGTCATTCAGATTATCGTCTGCCTTCGTAGATAAATTATTTAGCTGATCCTAAAGTTCAACTACTTTCTCTGATAATGAACTAATTTCCTCCATGTGTCTTTCTGAACCAATTTTCAGAGTATCTACTGTGTCCTTTAAGTTTTCCTGAGTTTTTGCAAGTTGCGTAACCAAATCGGTAGATGCAACTGAGTCAATTTTAGATAGCAAGGTGTCGTGATTTTCATGAACAATAGTTTGCAATTCCTTTATGGCTGCTTTGTGATTCTGTAATGCATTTTCATGACGCGAAAAAATAGGTTGGAAATGCTCACAAATTTGTGTTTTTACGTCATTACAGACTTTTTGACATTTCGCTTTGAGTTTATGTAACTCAGTAGTTAAATCTTCACGTGTTTGTTCAAGTGTGGTGTCTAACTTCCGAAGATTTTGTTCCATTGTGTCTAACTTTTGAAGCTTTTGCTGTTTTCGTCTCTGATTTTGTTCCATTGTGTCTAACTTTTGAAGATTTTGTTCCATTGTGTCTAACTGTTGCTGTGTTTGTCTCTGATTTTGTTTCATTTGCTGCATTAATTGCAATAATAATGTATTAGTGTCTGTAATCTGTTCTTCTATGCTTTTCGGCAGTACATTTGCACCGGCAACATTCACATTTTGACGAGCAGAAAATGTGTCGTGACTTATTTGAGAAAACGGTGAGGACCCAAAACCTGAGTCTACAGTATTTGCAATATTGTGTTCTGTCATTTCGGATTCCTGAGGCGAGCTGTTGCCGACCGATCTATCGATAATGCTTCCCTGTTCACTACTTGTTTCACTGTCTACACCATTATTTGCCGCCCGCTCCATTTCCCTATGCACAGTTACCAAATTACTACTTTGAACATTAGTTAATTCATTACTCGGCGGTGCTAACACACTGCTTTCGTCTTCACTGTCATTTCTCAGTTTACTCTGGAGCCTAGTATTACGTTTTTCACACGCCATTATTGTCACAATATTTCACACGACAACACAGAAAAGCACAATTTGAAGAGTAAAAATACGAAAACACATTAACATTGCACTGAAAATAATATCTAGTTAATTGCAAGCGCAGCTGCGAAATACTTGGTGCAAATCTACATGCATGCCACAACTGTTTTACTGTACAACAATGAAAGACTACAACTACAAAGGAGATTCTCTCTACAATTACGCGCTAGCAATAAACAAAAGCTACACTATTTACACAAACTACAAGAAAAAATCAGAAGATTCCAGTGAGGTATCCTCGGCTAAGGGTCGACGTATGAAACGACCCCTTAGAAAAATTATACATGACTGTGCTTAAACTGACACACAATATCTTTTTAGCGCGACGCAATCTGACTTTCTATAATCCCTACAAAAGAATGGCCCTGACTAACATTAACCTATACGTTTCACAAATCACTTACCTCACAAAAATCTTCGTTACTCGAACTACTGCAATACAGCGAGCGCCACTACTGCCAGCTAAATAAAACATTCAAACTATTGAAGGCACTAACTACTGATAGGCATAGTTAGCAAATGAAAGATTTAGATAGAGAACAAACAATGTATTTACCTCAATAGTGTTCAAAAATGATAATATATATACAGCAGTTCATGATATCCATTCTTACAAATGTACTGTTTCTGATGGACACACGTCCAGATCATCCGCTCTCAAAAATGCGCCATCTCACTTCCCCACATCCACCACTGCTGGTGGCTCACCTCCACCTGCGCAACGCTATGCGCTGTTAACAACCAACAGCCCAACACTACAATAGCCAACAACAATGCAAACCAGCCACAGACTGCACACAGCACAGCCAGTGATTTTCATACAGAGCGCTACGTGGCGTTACCAATATAACAACCTAAACAGCCTACTTACACCGTCATTAGACAAAGTTTTGGACTTAGCACAAACCTTCGAAATGACCTGAGCAGCAGGCAAGAAACTAGAGTCGTGGGTCGACGTAGCAGTCGTTAATGTAAACACATCCGAGCAAGCAGCCAATGGCCACGCCAGTGGCGATTTGCACGTAGCAACAGTACAGGCGTGACGCCGTACCACTAACCAACAATCTCTGTTGGTCCATCATGGCCAGGGGATATCGGCTTGTGAGTACTTTTCTACGTCAATAAACTTCACCAACAATGTCCTCCGCCCCGATCCAGCCGATAAAACCGGTCTTGGGTACCGAAAAGATTGCCGTCATGTCTGGGCTGTTTGAAGAAACGTCAGCTCGAAGACTGTACTGACAAATGGCCCTATTACCAAAAATGTTGCTCCGACGGTCATTTAACTTCTGCGTATCGCAAGTTCCGTCAGGCGAAACAGCCTCCTGCCCAACAGATGGGTGCTACTCTGTTAGTCACTATAGAACACCAAGAGACTTCCAATAAGCTTTTCGTAGAAGTGCAAATTGCAGAGGAATCAGTTCGCATAAAAGTAGATACCGGTGCAGCCAGAGCATCATGAATTACGCTATTTGAGACTTTGAGCTCCACCCTTGCAAGAAACAAAAAGACGACTAATACGTATAATAAACATACCGTTCCATTACGTGATCAAGTCGAGCTGCCAAAGACATATCAGAATGACACCCGCCACGTTACCTTCTACCGAGAACATGTTTGGTCTTCACCCTTTTCAGAAATTTGGATTTTCGATAGACGATTCCGAGAACTTGGTATCCGAAGATGTTCCGTACTCGTCCCTAGGGACACTTTACCTGGATTGGGAGAACCTGTTCACCCCGGAACTCGGCATCGCAAAGGATTTTGAGGTGCTTTTCTCGCTGAAACATAATGCATTGTCTCGGTACTTTCCAGCCAACGCCGTTCCGTCAGCTCTCAGAGACCAAGTTCAGGAAGAGTTGTATCGCCTAACTGCACTTGCAGCTCTTGAACCTATTCCTTCTAGTCAACGGGATAACCCAATAGTCATAGCGCAAAAGCCATCGGGGAAGATCCTCCTGTGCGGCGATTTTAAACTAACCGTCAACACCCAATAACAGACTGAGACATACCCTATTCCGAACCAGGAAGAATTACTTTCCAAAATCGAAATTGGAAACTTCTTCTCTAAGACAGACCTACTAAATGCATACCATCAACTTCCCCTCGATGCAGAATCTCAACAGTTTCTTATACTTAACACGCCGCACGAGTTACATCGTCTGAAACGCCTAATCTTTGGTATTACAAATGCCTCGCTATATTTTAACGGTATTTGGAGCAGTTACTACTCAAGAGCGGATGGATGCATCAACTATTTAGGCGTCAGCATTGTAAGAGGGTTTAGACGCCATCAGTTTAGGAGGGAGACTCGTAATCTAAAATCTTTATTCAGCGTCTTAAGGGAGGCTGGTCTAAAATGCAGGAAAGAAATATCTTGCTTTTTCCAACCTGAGACTGAGTACCTCGGCCACATCATTTCCATCTCTGGCATTCGTCGACTGGATAAATATGTCGAAGTCATAATCAAACTCTCCAGATCAACAACGCTTAAACAATTTCGTCCCTTTCTCGGGAAGATATGATATTACCGGAAGTTCTTACCCGCAGCACAACAGAAACCGCTCCCTTGTCCCAGTTATGCAAGAAAGGGATGTCTTTCCAGTGGACACCAGCTTGCGAGCGCGCCTTCCACAAGTTGAAATACCAGTTGTTAACTGCCCCCTGCTCTCACTGTTTGATCCAACAAGCAGAGAGTTATTGTAACAGACGCGTCTGAAACAGGCGTCGATGCGCACACGGAAGGCGGACGGATCAGAGCGTCCTGTGGCCTATACACAAAAACATTGACGGACACACAGCGCTGGCACTTCCAAACAGAAAAAGAAGCGCTGACCACCATCTTCGGATTAAAGAAATTCCACGTTTTTACGTATGGCACAAAGTTTCACCTCGTCACGGATCATAAACAGCTGATCTCCGGCCGCAAAGATTCCATACAGGCCTGCTCAGCACCTCTAGCTCTAGCCCTTATTTTTGGCACACTTCGAGTACGATATTCACTTCCGCAACACGTGTCAGCATGCCAACGCTGATGCTCTCTCCCACCTTCCATGGGGATCCGATCCGGAGTTCGACAAAGAAGAAATACTGTGTTTCCACATCGGCGAAGGAGCACAAGCCGCCGTCAATTCTTTTCCCATTACCAGCTGCCAGGCACAGACGCAACAGGCAACGACGTAGTACTCAAACAAGTCTGCAGTCAAGTACTTCATGGTTGGCCAAAAAGACAACCTCCAGGGCTTCCGTGGCATTCCGTCAGTTCTTTAATGCTCGCCTTCAGCTCATGTTGATCGAAGGAGTAATTCTGCTTTCTCCCCACGAAGGACACCCAAGGGTAGTCGTTCCTCATTCTTTACGTCGCACGTTCTACAACTATTGCACCAACGTCACTGGGGAATATCCAAAAACTAAAGTCCTGGCTCGCAGTTTCACGTACTTGTTGGGCGTGAACCAGGGGATTTAATGACTCGCCCTAATATGTCCATCATGCTAAAGCCAGCAGGCAGCCCTATGACATCCATTTGCTTTTTGGCCACTATGTGCTCGCCCTTAGGAACCGATGGATTTTGACGGGACAGTTTTAACCGCCATGTTCTTGATAGTGGTTGAAGCTTACTCCAGATTTCCGTACATTGTCCGACGCAACGCCACACCAACCACCAACACCACCACAGCCTTAGAAAAAAAAATTGCAATTGGAGGTCCCCCAGAAGTGCTTTTAACTGACAATGGTCCACAATTTCGTAGCGAGGAGTTTCATGCTTTCTGTGCCCAACGTGGTATTCGTCACATTCCAACGCTCTTTTCCATCTGCTGTCTAATAGGGAAGCCGAGAGGATGGTCCACACTTTCAAAACTCATATGAAGAAATTCCTCCTGGATCACTCCACCAATCAAGCACTAACTTTGTTTTAAGCAGCTACAAATCCACACTGATTGGAGACAAAAGTGCATCAGAATGTCTCCACATACCGCAGACCTGGTACCTCTTGAACTGCGCATGCCGACACTACAGTCAGCTCCACCCCTGCCTGCTTCCAAGTTCCACCCTGTGTCCCTGGTGTGGGTGGAAGAATTTGGCCAGCAATCAGCCTGGATTCCGGGACCATCGTCCAGTACCAGGGCCAGGGAGTGGCAATTGAGTCTCAATGTAGAGAAGTGTAACGTGCTGCGAATACATAAAAAGATAGTTCCCTTATGATTTAACTACAAAATAGCAGGTCAGCAACTGGAAGCAGTTAATTCCATAAATTATCTGGGAGTATGCATTAGGAGTGATTTAAAATGGAATGATCATATAAAGTTGATCGTCGGTAAGGCGGATGCCAGACTGAGATTCATTGGAAGAATCCTAAGGAAATGCAATCCGAAAACAAAGGAAGTAGGTTACAGTACGCTTGTTCGCCCACTGCTTGAATACTGCTCAACAGTGTGGGATCCGTACCAGATAGGATTGATAGAAGAGATAGAGAAGATCCAACGGAGAGCAGCGCGCTTCGTTACAGGATCATTTAATAATCGCGAAAGCGTTACGGAGATGATAGATAAACTCCAGTGGAAGACTCTGCAGGAGAGACGCTCAGTAGCTCGGTACGGGCTTTTGTTAAAGTTACGAGAACATACCTTCACCAAAGAGTCAAGCAGTATATTGCTCCCTCCTACGTATATCTCGCGAAGAGACCATGAGGATAAAATCAGAGAGATTAGAGCCCACACAGAAGCATACCGACAATCCTTTCCACGAACAATACGAGACTGGAATAGAAGGGAGAACCGATAGAGGTACTCAGGGTACCCTCCGCCACACACCGTCAGGTGGCTTGCGGAGTGTGGATGTAGATGTAGATGTAGAAAGTCTTCTGGGTGCAGCTTCCAGACCGGGAGGTTCTGTGACAAGCCAATCAGCTTCCAAACAGTCTTCCCCTCCTCCCTCTCTGCACTATTATTACGAATCACCTAGTTTCCCCCTACCCCAAATCAGCCAGCTAGTGTAACACCAGACTTACACATGCCTTTTCCCCAGACATCGGCCAGCCAAAGAGCCTGCCCACGCAAGACTACAAAATGTCATCTGGTCACCAACCACAAGAAATTCCGGATGACGATGAGGACATACCGCTGGCTCCTCCTGATCCGTCTACTCCACTGCCGAGGTGCACACCAAACAACTTTCGCCCCAAGATGGGGCGTTTTCGTCCGTATGCTCCTGTACCCTGAGACACCCCAACACTGAGGACGCGGAGGACCCCATGGATGTGGCCCTCGTTCGCAGCACATACTTACCCGCTTCCGCAAGGAGGAAGGGGTGTGGTATCCACCACTATTAAATCTCCACACCTAGTACCAGCGCACTCCAGTACGCCCGATCGAGAGCGTCAGCGTTGGCCACCCTTCCCCTGCGTGGCCCGCTACTGGCATCGCAGGCTGCCTTCGCGCTTCAAGCTGCAGCGATTGGCCACCCACAACACACAGCGATAGGCCGCCCAGAATGTACAGCGACCCCAGCCGCCGGCTCAGTTAACTCTGAAATCTTATTTAACGCCGCCACCGACGTCTACAAGCCAGTTCTCATCGTGCTATATTCTACTCCACAACATGGAAGTGCCACGCTGCGGTGGACTGTTTCGTCTCCTGGACTGGTGTATCTGCTGATCGATGTTAAGTCGGCGGCGCTCTGGACTTGGAATCGGGCTACCATACTGGAACCTAGACTTCAAAGTTCACTGGGCTTAGTATGTCAACGGACTAGTGATTTCCAGCGAAATTCCACATTCCACTTGCACTTTATGGACATTGGTATAACTAATCTTAATTTTATACTATTTTCGTAAAGTGGCGTTTGTGACAGAATTATTTGTATTAGTGTTGCGTTAATAAACTGTATAGCTGTTATATATTTATTTTATTATTCCTGGTTATAACCGGTATTTTGTGATTTCCGTTTTAGTGTGTTTTTAGCTTTTTTCAACCCAGTTCAAACACTATATTTTACACACTATTTGCATGTGATCAAAACTGGCAATTTGTTAGGGACCCAAATATAATGGAATTCACAGAACTGTCTTTATAATGAACCACCAGCATAACGATACTTACTTTGATTTATAACACACGTCGTAATTTTGACGTGGAGCTTGTCTGAAGCCATAACAATGACCGTCACTAATCACTAGAATAAAATCAGCGTCCTCAGCTGATTCAAATGGCCCTGAGTACTATGGGACTTAACTTCTGAGGTCATCAGTCCCCTAGAACTTAGAACTACTTAAACCTAACTAACCTAAGGACATCACACACATCCATGCCCGAGGCAGGATTCAAACCTGCGACCGTAGCGGTCACGCGGTTCCAGACTGAAGCGCCTAGAACCGCACGGCCACACCGGCCGGCCCGTCCTCAGCTAAAGGGGTGGCAGTAGCACTGGTGTGGGGTGTTGTTGTGATGAGAGTCCTGGCAGGCGTTTTAGCAGACGACAGATGTGCGTCTGTTTCCAAGACGGCTCTATATTGTTTTTTACTAGTGGGACGGTGGAAACACTAACTTATTGAGGAAACAAGTTATTTTATTGCATCAATCTCGTGTTGTTGTATGTGTACCGAACAGTAATAAAACAACATTATTCGACTTTCTGGTTTGTCATTTATATAGTTAAAGGAACATGTCAAACGTAAACATGAATCCGTGGGCCTGCAGTCCAGGACAACCAACGACGGCAAAATAAGTACGGGGTTATTCGTAAGAACTTCCGGGATTTCACAAGACAGCTGCACGAAAACTACAAGACATACATAAATCAGGCACGTATTAATGGATAGAGTATGCGTTCAAGTTCTTAATGTGGGTATTGGTTGTGGCGTGACAAATGTCCATACGTGAGTGCGACGTGCTTTCGTGTGCAACGACTGCAACCCAATTCGAAAATCTGTTCACTTGGTTGCGTATCAGAGGGCGCGAAATAATCGATGCGTCAATACGGAGTCGATGACACGCCTGCCCCTCCCCCGTGGTGCACTCTGCACTATGCCGCGAAGCAAATTACGAATTGAAACTTGAAGAACTGCTCTGTCCACTGATATGTGCCATTTTTCTATATGCCTTGTGATTATCGAGCAGTTGTCTTCTGAAAATCTGGATGCACTATGAGTAACCCTTTATGCTCATAGTAGTTGTGAATCTACATTATAACTGAGGACTCGACTTAATGTAATTTAAAATAAACATTTTAGCTCAAAAGATTAAAAGATAATCAGCAGGCTTAGTTTAAAGTTGTTTGCTGTTCTATAAAACATTGCACCAACCACAATGCAGCTCAACTATAAATGCCGTTACCAGAATGAGATTTTCACTCTGCAGCAGGGAGTGTGCGCTGATATGAAACTCCCTGGCAGATTAAAACTGTGTGCCCGACCGAGACTCAAGCTCGGGACCTTTGTCTTTCGCGGGCAAGTGCTCTCCCAACTGAGCTACCGAAGCACGACTCACGCCCGGTCCTCACAGCTTTACTTCTGCCAGTATCTCGTCTCCTACCTTCCAAACTTTACAGAAGCTCTCCTGCGAACCTTGCAGAACTAGCACTTCTGAAAGAAAGAATATTGCGGACACATGGCTTAGCCACAGCCTGGGGGATGTTTCCAGAATGAAATTTTCACTCTGCAGCGGAGTGTGCTCTGATATGAAACATCCTGGCAGATTAAAACCGTGTGATAGGGCACTTGCCCGCGAAAGCCAAAGGTTCCGAGTTCGAGTCTCGGTTCAGCACACAGTTTTAATTTTTAATTGCTGTTCTCAAACATGTGAAGAGTTAGCTGATTTTCCTCAACAGCTGGAAATCGCCATGTCTACTGTCAAACCATTGGCAGTTGCTGCGAATCAGTGTGTAGGGCGGACTCCCGAAGTTCATGAACCCGAGTTATCAAAGGTATCTCGAATACTATCCTCTCCTCTGAAATCTGTCTCCTCTACAGGAAGTGTGGAATCTGTCACTATCCGTCCACTTGACCGTGAGTGCTGTGTCGGTGGTGGGTATGAGTGTTCTGCATGTTATAGACAGGGAGGACTCTGGCTGTCACCCTAACCAACAGGTTCGAGGCGCTGTCTTCCACTGAAACTGAAACTGACCCAGTGGGACTAGCTTCGCCTGCTAGGAAACTTGCTTTGTTCTGTGTCAAGAGAAGGCAAACGCAAAAGGATGGGATAGGAGTCTATTAATTATCAGCATTTCAAACGTACGACGAACACTGGTGCCCCTTAGGTTCAAAAAATGGCTCTGAGCACTATGGGACTTAACAGCTGTGGTCATCAGTCCCCTAGAACTTAGAACTACTTAAACCTAACTAACCTAAGGACATCACACACATCCATGCCCGAGGCAGGATTCGAACCTGCGACCGTAGCAGTCGCGCGGTTCCGGACTGCGCGCCTAGAACCGCGAGACCACCGCGGCCGGCGGTGCCCCTTAGGGAAATGGCAGCAAGGGACAGGAAGAAACAGCTGGTGCAGTCGCTGTGTAGGCCTGGGGGCGTCACTCAGCATGTTGAACAGGCTATTCCGGCAGCCATTGAAGGAGAGGGGTGCAACCAACTGCAGATTGTGGCGCACTTTGGCGCAAACGGCGCATGTCGTCTGGGCACCAGGGTGATATTTCGATCATTTCAGCGACTGGCACAGAAGGTTCGGATCAGCGTTGTTTACGGAGTTTGAAAGAAGCTCACTATCTGCAGCATTGTCCCCAGAACTGATCGTGGCTCTCTGGTTCTGCATCGAGTGGAAGGATTGAACCAGAGACTTCGAAGGTTCTGTGACAAGCTAGCCTACGACTTCCCGGACATGGGCCATACGGTTGAGAACTGTAGGATCCCTAAATGAGTCAAGTGTGCACTACACATCAGAGGCTGTCATCCAGGTAGCGGGCTGTGTGTGGGGTATACAAAAGTCTTTTAACGACAGTTGTAGCAGAGCCGGAAGTATTAGTGTAAGGTCCAAAGGAAGACCCCCCCCCCCTCCCACCCGCCACCCCACACAGGCGAGACAAACACAATCGCAGAAGTTAAATGTAGAAACATTCGCAACGAAGTGCCAGAGTTTGAAGCGCTACTGGAAAGCAATGAAGCTCACATAATGCTACATACATAAAGCTGATTAAAACCTGAACTTGACAGCACTGAGATTTTGGGAGAAAATTTAAGAGTACGTCTAAAGGGCAAGCTAATGAGAAATGGACGTGGTGTGTTTATCGCAGTAGACAAGAAACTCAAATCCACCGAGATAGAAATTGAAGCTGCATGCGAGATTGTTTGGGGAAGAGTCAGTATCAGCCGTGGGCATAAAATTGTAATTGGATCCTTCTATCGACTATCAGACTCATCTCCTGATGCAACCGAAAACTTTAGAGAAAACCTCAGTCGCTTGTACGTACGTTCCCCACTCGTACTGCAGTCATCAGTGGAGCCTAATAATTCAACAAACAGATGGGGCCGCGCGAGGTAGCCGCGCGGTATCAGACGCCTTGTCACGTTCGCGGGGATCCCACCGTCGGAGGTTCGAGTCCTCTCTAGGGCACGAGTGTGTGTGTTGTCCTTAGTATAAGTTAGTTTAAGTTAAATTAAGTAGTGTGTAAACCTAGGGAACGATGACCTAAGCAGTTTGGTCCCATAGGAACTTACCACAAAATTTAAAATCAGTTGGGAAAATTACAGTTTTGTTAGTGGTGGGCATGACAAGACATCCTGTAAAACATTACTAAATGCCTTCTCTGAAAACTACTTAGAATACATAGTCTGGAATCCCACTCACGATGGGAATACATTAGACCTAGTGGCAACAAATAGAACTAATCTCTTTGAGGATTTCCACATCAAAACTGGTGTCAGTGACTATGATACGATCGTGGTAACAGCGATTACCAAAGTACAAAGGGCAACTAAAACAAGCAGGAAAATATATATGTTCACTAAACTAAATAAAAAATCAGTAGTGTCATATCTCAATGAGGAAACTTTCAGCACAGGGCAGAAGCATGTAGTGGAACTCTGGCTGAAGTTTAAAAGAGTAGTTAACCATGCACTGGATAGATACGTACCCAGTAGAACAGTTCTTAATTGGAGGGACGCTCCATGGTATACAATCACTGTACAAAAGCGTCTAAAGAAACAGGAACTGCTGCATAATACGTGCAAAAGGAAACACAGGGCTATAGAAAGAAAGATTCTAAATGCAGCGTGTTTTGCTGTCAAGAAAACAATGCGTGAAGCCTTCAATGACTACCGCAGCGAAATATTGTCAAATGTTCTTTCACAAAACCCGAAGAAATCCTGGTAATATGTAGAGGCTGTTAGTGGCACCAATGTTAGCGTCCAAGCTCTAGCGAATGAGACAGTAACTGAAATTGAGGGTAGTAGAGCAAAAGATGGAATACTTAGCTCCGTTTTCAAATAGTCTTTTACAAAGAAAAATCCAGGAGAGTTGCCCAAATTTAATCCTCGCGCCACTGAAAAGATGAAATAGGTGTTAGTGTCCGTGGTGTTCCGAAACAACAGAAATCATTAAAACTGAACAAAATTCTAGGGCCCAATGGAAGCCCTATCAGATACTATACTGAATTTGTGATTGAGTTAGCCCCTGTGTTAACTATAATCTATCGTATATCCCTCGAACAACAATCTGCGCCCAGTCGTTGGGAGAGAGCACAGGTCACACCCTTTACAAGAAGGACAGTAGAAGTGATCCACAAAACTACCGTCCCATATCTTTGACATCGATCTGTTGTAGAGTCTTAGAACATATTCTGTGCTCAAACCTAATTAAGTGTATCGAACAGAATGACCTCCTCTATGTCAACCAGAATGGAATCAGAAAACATCGATCATGTGAACCCAACTCGCAATTTTCTCACATGACATACTGAAAGCTTTGGATGAAGTTAGCCACGAAGATGTAGTATTTCTTGATTTCTGAAAAGCATTTGACTCTGTACAGCATCTTCCCCTGTTATCAAAAGTACGCTCGTAAGGGTGTATCAAGTGAAATTGGTGAGTGGATTGAGGATTTTTTGGTAGGAAGGTTGCAGAAAATTATCTTGGATGAAGAGTCGTCAGCAGGTGTAGAAGTAACTTTGGGGGTGCTCCAAGGAAGTGTGTTGGGAACTTTGTTGTCATGTAGTACATTAATGACCTTGCAGACAATATTAATAGCAATCTCACTCTTTCTACAGATGATGTAGCTATCTATTATGAAGTACAGTCTGAAAGAAGTTGCATAAATATTCAGTCAGATCTCGATAAGATTCAAAGAGGTGCAAAGATTGGCAACTTGCTTTAAATGTACGGAAATGTAATGCAGTCTCGCGCACTTCACAAAACGGAAAAAAACGCAGTATCCTATGGCTACAATAACAGTGAGTCACAGATGGAATCAATTAACTCATACAAATATGTGTGTGGAATACTTCTTAGGGATAAGAAATGGAATGAGCACAGAGGCTCAGTCATAGGTAAAGCAAGTGGCAGACTTCGGTTTATTGGTAGAATACTGGGGAATTTCAGTGAGTCTACAAAGGATATTGCTTACGATCCAACCTAGACTACTGCTCAAGTGTGTGGGACCCATATCAAATGTGACTAGCAGGGGATTTGAATGCGTACAAAGATGCTCAGCACTAATGGTCATAGGTTTGTTTGATCCGTGGGGGAGCGTCATATGGGTGCTCCAGAAATTGAACTGGCAAAATCTTGAAGAAAGACGTAAGCTATTCCGAGAAATCCTACTAACCAAGTTTCAAAAACCGACTTTAAACGACGATTCTAGAAATATACAGAGTGACCCCAAAGTCCATTAACATTTGAAAACGCATTAATTCACCGAATAATGTCGGTAGAGAAGTGAACTTGACACACTTGCCTGAAATGACATGATTTCTTATTGAAACCAGAAACGATTGCCAAACTCGGCAACAGGTGACGTTGGACATGTAAATAATTATATATATATATATATATATATATATATATATATATATATATATATATATTTGTGTGTGTGTGTGTGTGTGTGTGTGTGTGTGTGTGAGTCCGATGCCACCTTACCATGGTTTAAATATATTCACAGATTTTTTAAATATTTCCATCCATCTCAATTCAGATGGATGGAAATATTTAAAAAATCAGTGAATATATTTAAACCATGGTAAGGTGGCATCGGACATATACTTTGAGAATTTCGTCGCAGTAAGAAGGTGGCCACTTTATTTCTGAGCTAAAATGAGATAAATACTGAAAATACAGTTTACATGTAATGTTGAAATTTTAGGATCATGGATTAAACAAATAATGAAATCACAATAGCGTTAATCATAACTATAATTACTGACGTGTACTATGCTACTTACATTGGGAATACAATATTAATCACTAGTGATATGCTTATTATCCGCACGCCGGTATCTCGTCCGTGCGCAGTGAAAATTTCCTTATATAATTATTACTATGAGCGAGTATGCGCCCTGCAGTACGCAGTGACTTTTTATAAAATTAAAGAGCTTAAATTAGAGCGGCCAGTCTAACGCGCGAGGCTCTCCCTCGACTCCATTCCAGAACAGATAACAGAAGAAATAATTAACAAAAGACTAGACATCTTTTCTGTGTCTCACCAGCGATCACATGCGACCGCGCACAAGATAACTTGCATTGGCTTTCATACTTTATTAAACAGGGTTCACTGATTTTAAAAAAAAAGTAGATTTACATGCTATGGCTTAAAATGTGCCTTTAAACCGCCCTCAAAATTGCAAGGCAAAAGATCACATCTTTAGACAAGCAACTTTCCCAAGTGGGATGGCAAAAATTAAAAAAAAATAATAAATAATAAATACTCATACAATTCCTTAAACATAACAACATATACAGATACATTATGATTTCATTTATTTACATTTTGACAAATCAAGTTCTTAGCCGGTCTGTAAGTTGCCGGATTATGTCCCTTCGTTGACCACAGTCTGTTATTGTAGTCCGCGCGCATGCGCTTCACTGTAGGTTGCCGCTGCGCCGCGATCGTTGCTAGATACTCCGTCTCGCATAGTTGCCGGTTTCAGTCTTTGTTGCCGCGCGTATATTATCGGATGTATCTCGTCGTGATAACGTTCATATGACTGCATACCAAAGTTCCTTGCAGGTAAGTACTTCATCACTTTGAAAAGAAAATATTTTCCGTTGGTTTTCAATGTTTATTGTACTGGTATAGTTTATAATTTATTCATTTCTTGCATCCGTTAGGTTCTCGTGCCGTCAATTGACGTCAGCGGTCAAAGTCCATTTGTTGGTGTTATTGTATATGTGGTACAGGTTTGTATTGTCCATTAAAGTTCATTACAGTGCACCTTTTCCTCGCTTTTAACGAAGGAAAGGGTTAATTTTTGTCGTTTGATTGACTATTTTGTCGTTGTTCACAGATCCGGTCGTACGTAAGAATTGAAGTAAGTAACTTCAGGTGTGCCACAAGTGTTTAGTCCCGGAGAAGGCATGGAAATCACTTCCGACGTCACAGTTTACTGATTTGGTTATCCAATGTTCTAAGGTTAGTGTTCGTCATGCGTTGAATTATTAGCATTTTTAAGCGTTCCATAAGTTGCTCCTCCGGTCGCTTGCATGGCATTACATAGTTGATAATATTCTTCTCGTTATGATCCGGCAGCACACCCGAGAAGAATATTATCAATTATTACGCCGGGAAAGCCTTCGTAGTCACATTACATAGTTAGTTTCTCATGTTGTTAGTGAGTGCGGGCGCACTCCGACGATAACTGTTCGCGACGGCTTGCGCTCGTCGTCAAACATAATTGGCATAATGTCTTTGTTCAGAGTCTGCAAATTTCACCGTATTACGTCTTTGTCATTGTTCGCATTCACACACAAGATCTAACAACGCACTTGTTCATACACGCGAATAACTTCACACGTAAACACACTGATCTCATTGTGTTTGACAAAAGTTTCAATTTGTGGACGTTTGTATATTCTGGTCCTTTTCTACACTCTTGTCCTTATTTACAGGTATAGATCAATACATTGACATGGAAATAAAATTAAGAATACAATTATAACTATATTCCACACTCATTCATGTGAGGGTTTCATGTTAGACATGTACAATATTATTTACATTTCCCCTTCTGTTGTGATCTAGTTTTTACAACTAAATAACATAATGAAATAAGTATCCTTTGTCAACAAGGTATGGAAAGAATTGTTTGCAAATCAAAAATTCAACAAATATATACAAGTTTAAATTCACCTGAAAATAGAGAATATAAGACAAAATACATCATAACTAGAGCACTGGACCCTGACGCGCTTATTAAACACAAATGTTGCCGCGTAACGAAAAGGAAATTTATTCAGTAAATCATAGCCTAAGGTAACCACGCAATTAATTAGCCACTGTGTTCGCGTCACTCAGTGTGGCGTGTTTTTGTCTCAAATCGCTGTGCTCAAGAATTTCTATTTGTTCCGCAGGCGTGCGTGTGAATCGGTGTCACAATCTACACATCGTACTGCAAACTTCTTTAATAGATGTGCCTTGCACAACCATATATACTTAATAACAAATAATATCACTTACCTTCTATCTCAATGACTATAATATTCAGCATCAGAGCTCTGCAATCATGTCTTCTTTCTTCAGTCAGGAACATAAATATTACTTAATTAGTATTAGTATCCTCTGACTGTCATTATTCAGTGCATTCCCTTAAAACTACTATTTACATGTAGTTATTCTGTGTTGTACTTTTTAATGTCTTTATGCGGATATAATCCTATAATCTTGTCATTTCTCCTGTTCTTTAGTAAGTACGCTCCTGGATTATGTATGGACCATCGTAGACAAGTCTCCACTTAGCATTCCTATGCATCAGAGCTGAGGATTTGTGGTGAGTACGCAAAAGTACAAGTTCACCTTGCTTGTAGTTTAGTATTTTCTTAGTTTGTTTACTGTAGTGTCCTTTTCTTATCTTACTTTCCCTTTCCAATGTAATGTAGATTTCTCTTAGCTTGTCCTCTAGTGGGATTTCTTCGTGTTTCAACTTTGGTATTGGATTACTCCATTCATTTCTTTCTGCTATGTTAAACATGATTTCTACAGGTGTATAGTTAGTGTCATATATGTTTAGATTACTGTGCACCTCCTCAAATGAGTTCAATAGGCTTACCCATTTGGTTTGCTTATTTGGTATGTAAGTCCTGATAAACCGATTGAGTTCCCTAAATACTCTTTCTGCTGGGTCACCTTGTGGTGCAAATTTACTAATGAATATGGGTTGTATGTTGTTGTCGGATAAAAATTTCCTCCAACGAAATCCTGTATAGTATGTGGCATTGTCTGATAGGATTTTAACAGGTTTTCCTACATGTGGTATGTAATCGTTCTTAAATCTCCTGATAATGGCATTTGCTGTTGCAGATTTCAGTGCAAATAATTTTACATGTTCCCTAAAAACATCATAAAATAAAAGTATATATTTTGCTCCTCCAGAGCTTGTAGGATGAGGTCCAGAAATGCCAGTACTAATTATTTCCAATGGTTGGTAGGCAGTATTGAATGTAGTTCTCTTCTGTGTGACTGGTTACTTGCTTTTGCTTTCTGACATATGGTACAAGTTTTGAGTATGTTATGTACTTTTCTCCTCATGTTCGTGAAGTAACAGTATGAGCTTAATTTAGAAAAACATTTCTTAGATCCATAATGACCAAAGAGAAAATGTGTATGCCAAATAAGATATCCTTCATATTCCTGGGGAATACAAACGCACCAGTTTTTACGCAAAATGTGTCTTCTGTAAATAATACTCCTCTATATAGTTTATATCTACTGCACAGTGTGTGCTGAGGCTGATCTGTGATAACTTTCCTAATTTTTGACCAGTGAGGGTCTGCCATCTGTAGTGTCTCCATGTTTGTACACAAGTCTTTGTAATACTGAGTATAATTGCTATTCTGCATTAGCAAAATTCAGTCATCATGGAGGTTCTCTGGTTCTGTTGTATCCTTACTTAATCCTTGTGGAAGTCGTGATAGTGTGTCTGCTATGACATTATCCGTACCTTTAATGTGAATTATTTCAAATGAGTATCCTTGAAGGGAAATCGCCCACCTGGCTAATCTGGGGTGTAATAATTTACATGATAGAAGAAATGTCAACGCATGATCTGTGTATACCCTTGTGTGCTTGCCAAAAATATAATAGTTAAACTTCTTGAAACCCCAGACTATGGCTAATGTTTCTAGTACTGTAGTTGTGTAAGATCTTTCACATTCGGTCAAAGTTCTGCTAGCAAATCCTATAATTCTAACTTCTTCCTTACCATCTTTATTTACAACTTGGAAAAAACATGCTCCTAAACCATAGTTGGAAGCATCAAAAGGTAAACAGAATTCTGAGCTAAAATCTGGGTTGCATAATATGTCTGCATTCATTAGTGCGTGTTTAATTTTCTCAAAGCCTTCCTGACACACCTTGCTCCAATGCCAAGCCTGGTTTTTCTGAAGTAGTTTGAGTATATGTGGGTTGTTTAGAAGTGGTTGAGGTAAAAAGTTTCTAAAAAATGAGAAAAACCCAATTAGTGATCTTAGTTGTTTCTTTGTTCTTGGTGCTGGGAGGTTCTTCAGTGCATCCAGCTTCATGGGATCTGGCCTTACACCTTGTGCATTTAGTTTATGTCCTAGAAATTTTATTTGTTCACAAGCAAACTTAGACTTAGATAGATTCACTGTAACACCACATTCCGTATATCTGTTTAACAGCTATTTAAGAATGTATGAATGTTCTTCCCATGTGAGGGTGGCTATCAAAAGATCATCCACTTAGTGTGTGACAGAATGTTTTAAGTCTTCATTCAGTACTGTCTCTAAAGCTGGGATGAAAACACCAGAGCTGATATTCAAGCCAAAAGGCAGTACACAAAATTGATAACTCTTTCCATTAAACGAAAAAGCTGTGTATTTTCTACACTGAGGTTCCAGTTTTGTTTGCCAGAAGGAATTGATCAAATCTAAGGAACTAAAATAGCTTGCATCTAGAAATTTCTGCAGTTGCTCTTCAATGTTCTCAGGCTTTGTTCTAACAGGTAGTATAATCTTGTTTATTGCCCTAGCATCTAACACAAGTCTAATGCTACCATTAGCTTTCCTTACAACTAATAGTGGGCTGCAATATGAAGATGTACTGGGCTCAATAATATTCCACTCCAGCATCTGTTTTAACTCTTTCCAAACTGCTGCTTTCTGTGAGTGTGGTACACTATATGATTTGTGGTAGAATACTGTATGAGGCTTCACTTCAATGTTATAAGAATGTGTGTTAATTACTCCTGGTCTAGTTTCTGGTACTTCCTACAAAGTGAATAAAGAACCCTCTCTAGCTTGAGCAGAAATGCTCTGAAGTCAGAGTTAGGGGACCTATAAACAACAACAATTAGAAGTTTAATTTCACTAAATTCAACTAACGCAGCACAACATTCAAATATCAGTTCAGTGCAGTGTCGTGATACATCTATAGACTCAAATGGAATACTGTTTTTTACGTACAGTGCCACTCCCCCACCCCGCAAGGAACTCCTTGGGAAACAGCCAGCTAATCTCTAGCCTGGTAAAGGAAGCCTCTGAATTGTCTATTTAAGTGGTGCTCTGATATAACAATAATTTCAGAGTCAACATCTATAAGCAGTTCACTAACTTTATCTCTAATCTCTAATACCTCTTATATTTTGATGAAATATACTAATTCCTTCTCTTCTTGGAAACATTACATCCTCTGAAGGTGAGCCCTTATTTAGAGAGACTTCCTTTAAGCAAGTATACCTATCAGCTGACTTCAATCTAAAAAAGGTGCAGCTCTAACACCAACTACTACAGGAATTTTTCCATGAGTGACACCACCACCACCCACTACTCACCACCACCATTGATTGAGAGGCACTTAACTTATTGTTCCCCTTCCCTCAGCCCTCAGGAAACCACCCCCCTCACTGATACAGGTACACTTTCAGGTCTGAGTTACTGGAATAGACCCTCTCACTCTTATCAAATTAAATTGATCAATTAACTAACCTCTCCCCCTCTGGTAAACCCCTTCCCCTCCCACCCTCCCTTCCAGAACCTGACAGGAAAAAGACTTGGTTGATCGGTCATTTGGAGCGAATTCGGTTATAATATGTGGAATAATGTTTATACACTTTAGACAATGTATAGAATATTATTTAATTATTTATGGCAGTGTATGGAATGTAGTTTATTTACTTAGTTACAGAATTCGTCTGGAAATTAACTGCTGTATATGGAATATTGTTTAAACAATTTAGGGGATTCAAAGCAGTGTGTGGAATAAATGGAAATTGGTGGCTCTTTGGTGGAGAGGAAGTATCTTATAACAGGAAATTCAAGGGTATACTGTTTATTTATAAAACATTCAGTTTGTGGGGGTTGGATTTCTCTTCCTAACCATTTTTTGCTGTTTGGAAACATGTAGGTATTGTGAGAAGTAATTACTTGGGGCAAAGATGTTGCATAACCTAATGTTCGGAACTGTACTATGGGTGTCTTAACCTAATGTTTGGATCTTTGTTGGCACTTAACCTATTGTTCTGTTATGTGATATTTCATGTCATCCCCATTTCCTTAAACTATTGCACCGCCTTTGATACCAAATTAAGTAATTAGTTATGTCCTCCCACCATTTTCTGGTACACTTTTCGAATTTTACATGCTTTTGGAACCGAGCGAGGTGGCGCAGTGGTTAGACACTGGACTCGCATTCGGGAGGGCGACGGTTCAATCCCGCGTCCGGCCATCCTGATTTAGGTTTTCCGTGATTTCCCTAAATCGCTCCAGGCAAATGCCGGGATGGTTCCTTTCAAAAGGCACGGCCGACTTCCTTCCCCGTCCTTCCCTAATCCGATGAGACCGATGACCTCGCTGTCTGGTCTCCTTCCCCGAAACAACCAACCAACCATGCTTTTGAACGCCATTTCTGCTGCATTCTTCTTTGTTACCCACCCCCCCTTAAACTACTGTACTTCGTTTTACACAAAAATTATGCGAATTAGCCTAGTGTTCTGCACTTAACGTGTTGTTCTGCTCCATGTAACCCACTCATGCACACCCTCCCCTTAACTATTGTACCGCTAACACAACGTTGATACAAAAAATTATGCAAATTAATTAATTCTATATTCTTCTCATATATGGGCTAGATTATTTAATTCACAGCATCCTATTCATTGGTGTAATAGATGGAATACAGTTTAAACACAAGATCGCTAGTAAAAAACACATCCCACCACCCGACACCCAACGCCGATGCTGACGACTCCACACACGCCTCCAGGAGTTAAGATGCACCGGTGGTCCCCACGAAGTGACGACACAGCCGTCAGCTGCTGAGCCACTCACAGGTGTCAGTTTGGAACCCCTCAAGGGCATCCCTTTCATACATGACACCCAAGAAATACCTGTCGGAACACATGTTCACCTAGACACTTGGTGGCGCGATGGCGCATAGCTGAGGTGCAGGTCCAGCGCCGAGAGAGATTTTGTAATGCTTCCCAGAATAGCACCGGGAGCATTGTTTCTAGAGATTCTAACAGGACACGCGAGACGCATCAGCCTTGCACATGTGTTTATCTGCCCAGTGAGGCTGGTGCATCGCCACAAGATGTCTACGTAGCATGGCTGGAATTTTCGGTCTCCTACAGCTATTGGTCTGGAGATGTCCAAATACCACAATGTTGGATGAGGGACAGCATCATGCCAGAAATGTATCGTCTGCTTCAACTTGTGTTGAACACATGGACAAAAAGTACATCATCTTACACTCAGAACTTTCCGTAGATAAACCCCGCAAAAGTTGTCTACAGATCATCAAATACATACAAGACTCACTACAATATTGGGAACCAGGAACATATTTACAAGTATAAATACAATTAAATATTACGATTGCTGCTGCAGTCTGATCAGTGAACAGGTAATGCCTCCTCTTGACAGCCGTTGTTCTGGAACGAATCTCAGTATCTATAGCGCACATAATTCCCCACATACACTACTGGCCATTAAAATTGCTACACCAAGAAGAAACGTAAATTATGAACGGGTATTCATTAGACAAATACATTACACTAGAACTGACATGTGATTACATTTTCACGCAGTTTGGGTGCTTAGATCCTGAGAAACCAGTGCCCAGAACAGCCACCTCTGGCCGTAATAACGGCTTTGATATGCCTGGGCATTGAGTCAAACAGAGCTTGGATGGCGTGTACAGGTGCAGCTGCCCATGCAGCTTCAACTCGATACCACAGTTCATCAAGAGTAGTGACTGGCGTATTGCGACGAGCCAGTTGCTCGGCCTCCATTGACCAGACGTTTTCATTTGGTGAGAGATCTGGAGAATGTGCTGGCCAGGGCAGCAGTCGAACATTTTCTGTATCCAGGAAGGCCCGTACAGGACCTGCAACATGCGGTGGTGCATTATCCTGCTGAAATGTAGGGTTTCGCAGGGATAGAATGAAGGGTAGAGCCACGGGTCGTAACACATCTGAAATGTAACGTCCACTGTTCAAAGTACCGTCAATGCGAACACGAGGTGACCGAGACGTGTAGTCAATGGCACCCCATACCATCAGGCCCGGTGATACGCCAGTATGGCGATGACGAATACACCTTTCCAATGTGCGTTCACCGCGATGTCGCCAAACACGGATGCGACCCTCATGATGCTGTAAACAGAACCTGGATTCATCTGAAAAAATGACGTTTTGCCATTCGTACACCCAGTTCGTCGCTGAGTACACCATCGTAGGCGCTCCCGTCTGTGATGCAGCGTCAAGACTAACCGCATCCATGGTCTCCGAGCTGATAGTCATGCTACTGCAAACGTCGTCGAACTGTTCGTGCAGATGGTTGTTGTCTTGCAAACGTCCCCATCTGCTGGCTCAGGGATCGAGACGTGGCTGCACGATCCGTTACAACCGATAAGATGCCTGTCGTCTCGATTGCTAGTGATACGAGGCCGTTGGGATCCAGCATGGTGTTCCGTATTACCCTCTTGAACCCACCGATTCCATATTCTGCTAACAGTCATTGGATATCGACCAACGCGAGCAGCAATGTCGCGATACGATAAACCGCAATCGCGATAAGCTACAATCCGACCTTTATTAAAGTCGGGAACGTGATGGTACGCATTTCTCCCCCTTACTCGAGGCATCACAACAACGTTTCACCAGGCAACGCCGGTCAACTGCTGTTTGTGTATGAGAAATCGGTTGGTAACTTTCCTCATGTCAGCACGTTGTAGGTGTCGCCACCGGCGCCAACCTCGTGTGAATGCTCTGAAAAGCTGATGATTTGCATATCACAGCATCTTCTTCCTGTCGGCTAAATTTCGCGTCTGTAGCACTTCATCTTCGTGGTGTAGCAATTTTAATGGCCGGTAGTGGAAGAACCTCTATCATACCCTCAGGGTTATCGAAGCGCTGAATCTATACTTCCCTCACGATAGGACACGCACTTACTTTCTCTGGTCATGCCACAGCATAAACCACAGTAACATTACAATGCAATATATACACATTTTACAAAATTAGAAATTTGTGGTAAGTTCTTAGAGCACCAAATAGCTAAGGTCATCGATCCCTAAGCTTATGCATTACTTAATCTAACTTAGACTAACTTACGCTAATGACAACACACACACTCATGCCCAAGGGAGGACTCGAACCTCCAATGGAGGGGGAGCCACCCGGACCATGACAAGATGCGCCAGACCGCGCAGCTACTCCACGGGGCACACATTTTACACAAACCGTGAGGTTATCCTTTATATCTGTACAGTGACCCAAATAATTAAGATATGCCTGCACTCACATCCATCTACATCTACATCTACATGATTACTCTGTAATTCACATTTAAGTGCTTAGCAGAGGGTTCATCGAACCACAATCATACTATCTCTCTACCATTCCACTCCCGAACAGCGCGCGGGAAAAACGAACACCTAAACCTTTCTGTTCGAGCTCTGATTTCTCTTATTTTATTTTGATGATCATTCCTACCTATGGAGGTTGGGCTCAACAAAATATTTTCGCATTCGTAAGAGAAAGCTGGTGACTGAAATTTCGTAAATAGATCTCGCCGCGACGAAAAACGTCTTTGCTTTAATGACTTCCATCCCAACTCGCGTATCATATCTGCCACACTCTCTCCCCTATTACGTGATAATACAAAACGAGCTGCCCTTATTTGCACCCTTTCGATGTCCTCCGTCAATCCCACCTGGTAAGGATCCCACACCGCGCACCAATATTCTAACAGAGGACGAACGAGTGTAGTGTAAGCTGTCTCCTTAGTGGACTTGTTGCATCTTCTAAGTGTCCTGCCAATGAAACGCAACCTTTGGCTCGCTTTTCCCACAATATTATCTATGTGGTCTTTCCAACTGAAGTTGTTCGTAATTTTAACACCCAGGTACTTAGTTGAATTGACAGCCTTGAGAATTGTACTATTTATCGAGTAATTGAATTCCAACGGATTTCTTTTGGAGCTCATGTGGATCACCTCACACTTTTCGTTATTTGGCGTCAACTGCCACCTGCCACACCATACAGCAATCTTTTCTAAATCGCTTTGCAACTGATACTGGTCTTCGGATGACCTTACTAGACGGTAAATTACAGCATCATCTGCGAACAACCTAAGAGAATTGCTCAGATTGTCACCCAGGTCATTTATATAGATCACGAACAGCAGAGGTCCCAGGACGCTTCCCTGGGGAACACCTGATATCACTTCAGTTTTACTCGATGATTTGCCGTCTATTACTACGAACTGCGACCTTCCTGACAGGAAATCACGAATCCAGTCGCACAACTGAGACGATACCCCGTAGGCCCGCAGCTTGATTAGAAGTCGCTTGTAAGGAACGGTGTCAAAAGCTTTCCGGAAATCTAGCAATACGGAATCAACTTGAGATCCCCTGTCGATAGCGGCCATTACTTCGTGCGTTGCACAAGAACGATGTTTTCTAAAACCATGCTGATTACGTATCAATAGATCGTTCCCTTCGAGGTGATTCATAATGTTTGAATATAGTATATGCTCCAAAACCCTACTGCAAACCGACGTCAATGATATAGGTCTGTAGTTCGATGGATTACTCCTACTACCCTTCTTAAACACTGGTGCGACCTGCGCAATTTTCCAATCTGTAGGTACAGATCTATCGGTGAGCGAACGGTTGTATATGATTGCTAAGTAGGGAGCTATTGTATCAGCGTAATCTGAAAGGAACCTAATCGGTATACAATCTGGACCTGATGACTTGCCCGTATCAAGCGATTTGAGTTGTTTCGCAATCCCTAAGGTATCTACTTCTGAGAAACTCATGCTAGCAGCTGTTCGTGTTTCAAATTCTGGAATATTCCATTCGTCTTCCCTGGTGAAGGAATTTCGGAAAACTGCGTTCAATAACTCCGCTTTAGCGGCACAGTCGTCGGTAACAGTACCATCGGCACTGCGCAGCAAAGGTATTGACTGCGTCTTGCCGCTTGTGTACTTTACATACGACCAGAATTTCTTCGGATTTTCTACCAAATTTCGAGACAATGTTTCGTTGGGGAACCTATTAAAGGCATCTCGCATTGAAGTCCGTGCCAAGATTCGCGCGTCTGTAAATTTTAGCCAATCTGGCTACATGTCTCGATTCTCCTCAGTCCTAGGGAATTATCTGACAAAGTCTTCGAATCAGCCCTTCTGGAAGGTGCTGCATCCTGCCAAGATTCTCCCAAACAAGTGGTATGAAGGACAGGCGTCTGGCACTATGTGATAGTGAATATCACACCCACGGATGTAATGCTTGGAAAGGCATCACTGACGTAGGTTGGTGTACTGTAATCAATATCACTATAGAGAGAACGTTTAGGGGTGCCGATGAGGGGACATATTGTTACAGCAGTATTGGCTGTCCTGTCTATACACTATAGCAGGTCCAGTTGATCACTTGCATTGCTTTAGTGTGCAGCTGTTTACTAAATGAATCTATCGCCACTTACATTCGGATATACCCCTCAGTGCGCTGAAATCACAATTCACCAAGTCCAATCTATCCTTAAATTACAACTAGACATATGTCATTTTTTTTGTTTTTACGTGAATATTTGTTTGATGACTTCCCAAAAACGTATGTTATAACATCAGCCATAGTACCTTTACGTTCAAGCGGCAGCATAACATTTCTGGCTATCAATTATAGGCGTACCAAAAAATTAAGATATGTCCACACTTGCACCAGCTGGAAGTCATTTTCGCACTGCAAAAAAGCATCCCGCCATTACATATTTGTTGATGAATAAAGAAAGTAATTACAACTTAAAAAAGCCATATATATGGTGGTGAAATCGATAAACGGAAAAGACTCTAGGGCTTTTTAAATTGTAATTATTTTCTTTATTTATCAACAAATATGTAATGGCGGGACGCTTATTTGTTAATATATATATTCAGACCACCAAGTCGGGGTTTGTGTCAGAGCATTCGATGCATAGTTACGACCACCCAGATCACACAACTTTCCCCTGACAAAGAAATCATTGTGAGCCATTGAGTAACCAGAAACTTATCCCGTCTGCGAAGTCCTCTACGTGAGATCTAGAAAAAAAATAGAGGAAACTGATACTTCCACTCGCGAATACCGAGGTCGGTGATATAACAGATTCCAAATCATCCATATAATTTACAAAGTTAACTAAGGTATTCCTCATGTCTAGAAAACCAACAAACAATATCTTCCAGCTGTCTTTCAACTCGTAGATGCACACACCACAGTCGATGTTCCCTCCTAAATAAAGGCGCGAAATGTGCAGAAGCAGTCAACTAAACAATTTGCATGGGAGGGAATAACGGTGCAGCGCAAACACACGTCCATATTGAATCTTCTCAACGACAACGAACGCTGTCCAACACATACTAAGTATTACTTCACTATTCGGTCGTCTAGAGGATGACACAGTTAAGTCAGCTACATTCGTAGACCCCAACAGGCCTCTCCATTCGGACGACTCCTACCATTAGCCGCAAACGTGAATCATTCCCGCCACAGGTCACTGGCGCTGCACACCAAGCACGCATAGACAGAATCGCCTAGGAAAAAAAAACGGCCACATACATATTTTATCCCTGACTTACAATTAAATATTTTTATCGAGGTCTCAATTGGATGACATTCGACGAAGCGTGAAGAATCGGAAATACACCCTGATGTACCATTCTTATGACTTGACATACTCGTCCCTTTGCTATCACAGTATTCCACGTCAAATTCATACCTTCCTTACGACTGGACATAGACATTTCCTTTGCACATGTCGGAGCACACACAGCACCCCCTACTACTAAATATAAAAATTCACCAATAACTGATTGCTCGCGATACGAAATAATACTGACCGAAAATCAGCGATGGGTGGACATGTCCCATAAGTTTTTCTTGTGAGTGGTACCACTGTGTCTTAGAAAGAGAGATGTAATCGTCTTACAAACCGCCAGATGTTACAAAACGCGACCATATTACTATCACAAGCGATCTTGGTTCTACAGGTGCACACAAGTATCCATTTTAAAAGCTATACAGGCTTTATAAGTTGAGGTATGGCATTACCTCCGAATGAATGGTTTTTCCAGACAAATACCGTGACACTGAATATAGACAGTGACCGCTGGAGTGTATATTATCAGACCAGCAGTGCGGTTACACGTCACCGACGGTGTAACCTCGTGATAAAATTAACGAACTTAGAAAGTGATTCGGCTAAGGAACATGGTATCAAGCTGGTATTTGCAACTCCCTCATGCTGCTACTAGATATTTCTCCAGTATTTGTAACGTATTCTGTCTCGATACCATGTCAGAGGTTCAGTGACTTATTGACTGGGTTATAGGCGGTGGTTGATTGACAAGAATCGTAAACAGTAGTAGATGGTGTGCTCATTGATGTTTCAGACCTCTAGTGCTACGCTTTCGGTAGAAATGATGTCTATGATTTGGAATCAAGTCTTTCCATTCAACCACATACCTGCATTCTATCTGATGGAGAAATCCCTTAATGATTACAGCCACTAGTGAATCATATTTCTGGCACTCTCATATCTCGAAACGAGTCACCTATTTCGAACCTATCTGCTACAGTAAAATTTTAGATAGTCCCTATGCATCTTGCAGCCACCCCTCAGACTCTGCGCTACCATCCCGGCACCTTTGCGCATGTGATCATTCCAATTTAAGTCAGAACTGAGTAGAAGTCGGAGAAAGCTATATCTACCACCTTCTACAACCCGTGCAGAAACAGGCTAAGCTCAGTTAGTGCAACAGGTCTGTGTTTTGACCATTCGATCGAAACAAGAACATGTTGTCGTAGCCCTGCCATCTGTGCATGACGTCTAAGGTCAGCACCAAATGAAGCCCACTCCTGCAACATGAGGTAGTATAAAAGACAGCACAGGAACTGGTAGAAGGACGAGGATTTTGCTACTGTATTGTAGTACGTCCCCAAACTACGTACAGATACTGCACTTGAAGCAGATTCATGACCCTCAGGGCCCATTCATGTCTGTCACCCCAGGATTCTATCATCGTTACTCTGCACCATCCAAGAGATAAAATTACGAATTATGAATGCTCCACTAACTTCATCTAATAAAGAACTCGATAAGATTTTAACTACATCTCTCTCTTCCCATATATCGAAAAAAATACCGTAATGGGTGCCGGTATCGAACACATGTAGCGGTCCTATTAAATATACAGGTATTGATCAACTGCACAGACCAGTTTAAAGTTTCATCACCTGTACTGTAGGAGGATGACCGTATCCCACAGACTACACTGTAAGTTGCAAGAGATGCTCCCTGTGATCCTGTGTCTGTGTTTGAAACTTTGCTTTTTCGTTTCTACTGTAACACGCTGTTTACACTGCCATACATTTTGTTTTTCTGTCAAGACTTCGAGGTCTGTGTCAAGTTCTAAACTGACATTAACCCGTTTTGATTCATTGCCTCTCGCAGAAAACTAGACGTCCCATGGTGTAAATCATGTTGTTACTGCTGCTACTATAACACACCCCACGTACTGGATGATTTTAAATAAAAGACAGTTACAACATAAGGAAACTGGAAGAGTTCTGTTGTGTTGTGGAGCGTTTCCAAACTGCTGTCTGAAGGTGACTGACAACTTCTACATTTAAACTCATCCCTCACAGTGATGGATAACTGATGGCCCTGTGTTCCGTTTCGACTGATTCCTCATATTGCAATCATGTACACGATTACTGTTTCAGTGCTAGCTATCCCCAGAAGGTGTTGCCTCTCCACCAAAACTATTTCTCCATCTCAGATAAGCATAGTTTCAAACACCAACACAGGAGCACAGGGAGCATCTCTTGCAACTTACATTATAGTCTGTGTGATACTGTCATCCTCCTACAGTACAGGTGATGAAACTGTAAACTGGTCTGTGATGTTGATCAATACCTGTATATTTAATAGGATCAGCACATGTGCTCGGTACCAGCATGCGTACGGTGTTTTTTTCGATATATGGGAGGAGAGAGATGCAGTTAAACTCTTATCGAGTTCTGTATTGGATGAAGTTAGTGGAGCTTTCATAATTCGTAATTTTATCTGTTGGATTGTGCAGAAAAACGATGATAGAATATTGGGATCATAGACATGAATGGACCCTGAGGGACACAAATCTGCTTCAGAGTGCAGTATCTCTACACAGTTTGGAGACGCACCACAGCGCAGCAGCAAAATCCTTGTCCTTCTACCGACTCCCCTACTGTCTTTCATACTACCTCGTGTTGCAGGACCGGGCTTCGTTTGGCGCTAACCTAACATGTCATCCACAGTTGCCTGGACTACTAAAACATGTTCCCGTTTCCCCCGAATGGTCAAAACACAGTCCTGTTGCACTAACTCAACTTAGCCTATTCCTGCACGAGTTGCAGAAAGTGGTAGATATATCTTTTTTCTACTTCTACTCAGTTCCGATCTATATTGGAATGAAAGTTGCTGGAATGGTAGTGCGGTGTCTGAGGGGTGGTTTCAAGATGCATAGGGACTATCTAAAATTTTACTGTAGCAGATAGGTTCGAAATAGGTGACTCGTTTCGAGATATGAGAGTGCCAGAAATATGATTCACTAGTAGCTGTAATCATTAAAGAATTTCTCCATCGGATACAATGCAGGTATGTGATTGAATGGAAAGACATGATTCCAAATCAGACACCATTTCTACCGAAAGCGTTGCACTAGAGATCTGAAACCTCAATCAGTACACCATTTACTACCGTTTGCGATCCTTCTCAATCAACCGCCCCATATAACCCAGTCAGTATATCACTGAACGTACGATGTGGCATCGAGACAGAATACGTTACAAATACTGGAGAAATATCTAGTGGCAGCATGAGGGAGTTGCAAATACCAGCTTCATACCATGTTCCTTAGCCGAATCACTTTCTAAGTTCGTTAATTTTATCACGATGGCACGCCGTCGGTGACGTGTAACCGCACTGCTGGTCTGATAATATACACTCCGGGGATCACTGGCTAAATTCAGTGTCACAGTGTCTGTCTGGAAAAACCACTTCATTTGGAGGTAATGCCATACCTCGATTTATAAAGCCTGTATAGCTTTTAACATGGATACTTGTGTACACCTGTAGAACCAAGATCGTTTGTGATAGTAATATGGTCGCGATTTTTAACATCTGGCGGTCTGTAAGACGATTACATCTCTCTTTCTAAGATACAGTGGTACCACTCACAAGAAAAACTTATGAGACATGTCCACCCATCGCTGATTTTCAGTCAGTATTATTTCGTGTCGCGAGCAGTCAGTTATTGGCGAAGTTTTATACTTAGTAGTAGGGGGTGCGTGATAGGTGCGGCATGAGCATCAGGCGTGTAAGGTTTGCGTGTGTGCTCCGACATGTGCAAAGGAAGTGGCTATGTCCAATCGTAAGGAAGGTATGACTTTGATGTGGAATACTGTGACAGCAAAGGGACGAGTATGTCAAGTCATAAGAATGGTTCAGATATTTCTATTTCCAGAACCACAGCCGTCAGCAGGGTGTATTTCCGATACTTCACTCATCGTCGAATGTCGTCCAATTGAGACCTCGATCATAATATTTAATTGTAAGTACAGGGATAAAATATGTATGTGGCCAGTTTTTATCCTAGGCTGATTCTGTATAGGTGCGCTTGGTGTGCAGTGCCAGTGATCTGTGGCGGGAATGATTCAAGTTTCGGGCTAACAGAAGGAGCTGGCTGAATGGAGAGGCTTGTTGGGGTGTATGAATGTAGCTAACTTAACCGTGTCGTCCTCCAGATGACCGAATAGCGAACTAATACATAGTATGTGTTAGGCAGCGTTCATGATAGCGTGGAAATTTGAGAAGGTTCAATATGGATGTGTGTTTGTGTTGGACCGCTATTCTGTTGACTGCTTCTGCACATTTCGCGCCTTTATTTAGTTGAGGGAACATCGATTGTGCTATGTGTTATTTAGCTGCGGTTCTGGGCGCTACAGTCTGGAACCGAGCGTCCGCTACGGTCGCAGGTTCGAATCCTGCCTCGGGCATGGATGTGAGTGATGTCCTTAGGTTAGTTAGGTTTAATTAATTCTAAATTCTAGGCGACTGATGACCTCAGAAGTTAAGTCGCATAGTGCTCAGAGCCATTTTTGTTATCTAGCAGGTGAAAGACAGGTGAAGACATGTCTGCCGGTTCTCTAGACATGGGAAACACCTTAGTTGACTTCGTAAATTATAGGGACGATTTGGAATCTGTTAATATCACCTGCCTCGGTATTCGCGAGTGGAAATATCAGTTCCCTCTATTTTTTTCGAGTTCTCACGTAAAGGTCTTCGCAGAAGGGATAAATTTCTAGTTACTCAATGGCTCACAATGATTTCTTTGTCAGGGGAGAATTGTGTGATCTGGGTGGTGGAAACTATGCATTGAATGCACTGACACAAACCTCGACTTCGTGGTCTATATACAGGGTGTCCCAGCTATCTTGTCCACCCAAAATATCTCTGGAACAATAACAGCTATTGGAAAACGACTTGCACCGGTATCAATGTAGGGCGGGGCCCATGAATGTACATATTTGGAAACATTCTAAAACGAAAGCATATGTGTTTTTTAACACAAACTTATGTTTTTTTTTTAAATGGACCTCCTATATTTTTTCTTCAGCAATCCATAGCATGACAAAGCACATACACTATGGCGTTGATTGCATCGCAATATTCCCATTACATCCCGAGATATTGAGACGCGAAGTTGACGCTTGAAACACCCGACGTGCGCTGCTAGCGCACGTCCTGAGGCTCAGGCGTGAACCCCATGCCGCCCGTAATCGCGATGTGATTGACATGTGTAATCACACCTCCATACTTATCAAGAGGTCCGAAACGAATAATACGGTCTGCTGCCATCAACTCTCATAAGCACATAATGGTTTCCCTCTTGCACGTTTTACGTATCTACGTACACAATATGAACCAGTACCGATTGGTGTACGCCCGTCAGGTTGTCTTATTTATCCTGCACACCCGAAATAAGGTTTATCTAATGCGTTATATGACCCATTGTGCCTGTCGCGCAGGGTCTGGCTCTACCTAGTCAAGTGTCCAACGTAGTTCCCACTACTGCCACAGTTACCACTTCGCCTTGTTTATCATTTGCGACCCATGCAAACTCCTGTACTCCACCACCCTCCGAGCATCCCATTTGTTGTTGCTTTGGCGTGCAGTACATCGCTTGCCAGTGTAGTCGTGCATTAGAGTAATCTAGTGACGGCACGGAGGTAGTACACATTGTGAATAAACGTTGTGTTGTGGAACTTATACTGTACAGTATAATGTACACACATGAAGATATGGTAGAAATGCTGCTGATCTATGGAGAATGTACGTTGACGGGAAATACGTTATGAAATTGCTTGTTTGTTGATAGTACTGTTAGCGAACATTATGATTATTAAGTTAATATGTCTGTTTTCCACCCTACTCTACATACCTGTACTGTACCCTGTTGTAGGTGGACGAAATGCTGTTCAGGCAGAACGACTGTACAGAAGACGATTCCCTGACAAGCCATCGCCTTCGCGCCGGATGTTTGGTCGTCTCACATCTCGTCTACGTGAAACGGGAAGCTTAAATCCAAGACCTCGGCATCGTCCTAGAACACGCACAGATGAACGTGCTGAAGTTGCTGTGCTCGCTACCATAGCTGTGAATCCTCAAATCAGCACGTCAAATTGAACGTGAAGTTGGTGTGTCGAAATCAAGTGCACAGCGTATTCTTAAACGTCATAAATTTCATCCTTACCATGTTCATTTACACCAGGATCTTCATGGAAATGACTTCCGCAATAGGGTAATATTTTGTCGGTGGGCCCAGCAAAAACTTCTGACTAATCCAAATTTTTTTGCAGATGTTCTCTTTACCGACGAGGCATCATTCTCCAACAAAGGAATTGTCAATATGAGGAATATGCATTATTGGTCCGCAGACAATCCAAAATGGCTCCGTCAGGTAGAGCATCAACGTCCGTGGAAAGTTAATGTTTGGTGTGGGATTATTGGAGATACCATTATCGGACCTTTCTTTATAAATGGCATCCAAAATGGCAGACAATACTCCAGATTTATACGACACAATCTTCCTGTTCTCTTGGACACCGTACCTCTGAACCGGAGAATGGTCATGTGGTATCAGCATGACGGATGCCCTGCACATAACGCCTTACGAGCACGACGGCTTCTGAACCGTAAGTTCCCTGGTAGGTGGATTGGACGAGGTGGCCCAGTTAGGTGGCCTTACAACGCTGGATTATTTTCTTTGGGGAGCAGTGAAGGATGCTGTTTACCAACATGAACCAACAACACCAGAGGACATGAAGCAACGCATTATTGATGCTTGTACAGCCATCAAAGAGGAAACAGTAGCACGAAGTAGGGCATCCTTCATCCGCAGAGTGACCCTAAGTATGCAAGCCAATGGGCATCACTTTGAGCATGAGATGTGAACGCTATGTTTAGTATGTAGTGCTGGCATCACAGTGGAAGTTTCTACAAAGGGCCATTTTACCCAGTGATGTTAAGAAACATTTGTTTGCAACAATTTGTCATTTAACGCATTAGATAAACATAACATTGATAATTATGTGATAATAAAACTAATTGGTTAAACATGTTTACATCAAAACATTTTTACCTAAACAACGGTAAAACTTTTAGTCCACTTGCTCGTTTCACTAAAACCATCAACATGAATTTTACTACACTCCTGGAAATTGAAATAAGAACACCGTGAATTCATTGTCCCAGGAAGGGGAAACTTTATTGACACATTCCTGGGGTCAGATACATCACATGATCACACTGACAGAACCACAGGCACATAGACACAGGCAACAGAGCATGCACAATGTCGGCACTAGTACAGTGTATATCCACCTTTCGCAGCAATGCAGGCTGCTATTCTCCCATGGAGACGATCGTAGAGATGCTGGATGTAGTCCTGTGGAACGGCTTGCCATGCCATTTCCACCTGGCGCCTCAGTTGGACCAGCGTTCGTGCTGGACGTGCAGACCGCGTGAGACGACGCTTCATCCAGTCGCAAACATGCTCAATGGGGGACAGATCCGGAGATCTCGCTGGCCAGGGTAGTTGACTTACACCTTCTAGAGCACATTGGGTGGCACGGGATACATGCGGACGTGCATTGTCCTGTTGGAACAGCAAGTTCCCTTGCCGGTCTAGGAATGGTAGAACGATGGGTTCGATGACGGTTTGGATGTACCGTGCACTATTCAGTGTCCCCTCGACGATCACCAGTGGTGTACGGCCAGTGTAGGAGATCGCTCCCCACACCATGATGCCGGGTGTTGGCCCTGTATGCCTCGGTCGTATGCAGTCCTGATTGTGGTGCTCACCTGCACGGTGCCAAACACGCATACGACCATCATTGGCACCAAGGCAGAAGCGACTCTCATCGCTGAAGACGACACGTCTCCATTCGTCCCTCCATTCACGCCTGTCGCGACACCACTGGAGGCGGGCTGCACGATGTTGGGGCGTGAGCGGAAGACGGCCTAACGGTGTGCGGGACCGTAGCCCAGCTTCATGGAGACGGTTGCGAATGGTCCTCGCCGATACCCCAGGAGCAACAGTGTCCCTAATTTGCTGGGAAGTGGCGGTGCGGTCCCCTACGGCACTGCGTAGGATCCTACGGTCTTGGCGTGCATCCGTGCGTCGCTGCGGTCCGGTGCCAGGTCGACGGGCACGTGCACCTTCCGCCGACCACTGGCGACAACATCGATGTACTGTGGAGACCTCACGCCCCACGTGTTGAGCAATTCGGCGGTACGTCCACCCGGCCTCCCGCATGCCCACTATACGCCCTCGCTCAAAGTCCGTCAACTGCACATACGGTTCACGTCCACGCTGTCGCGGCATGCTACCAGTGTTAAGGACTGCGATGGAGCTCCGTATGCCACGGCCAACTGGCTGACACTGACGGCGGCGGTGCACAAATGCTGCGCAGCTAGCGCCATTCGACGGCCAACACCGCGGTTCCTGGTGTGTCCGCTGTGCCGTGCGTGTGATCATTGCTTGTACAGCCCTCTCGCAGTGTCCGGAGCAAGTATGGTGGGTCTGACACACCGGTGTCAATGTGTTCTTTTTTCCATTTCCAGGAGTGTATTACGAGTGAATGATTAACTGTCACTTGCGCTAGATCTACAGTAAAGTAAAATTTTAACGTTGAACGGTATTACCTTTTTAGTAACGGATTAACGATAAGCGAAGTTAACTTTGTGACTAACGTTGCGGTACACAGATATGTTACAGACCCGCATCACCCCTAGCCTATGGGATAAATACCTGCTGGAATGTACGACGTTAATGCAGGATGGCAGCAAACCGTATAATTCGTTTCGGACCTCTTGATAAGTATGGAAGTGTGATTACGCATGTCAATCACATCGCGATTACGGGCAGCATAGGGTTCACGCCTGAGCCTCAGGACGTGCGCTAGCAGCGCATGTCGGGTGTTTCAGGCGTCAACTTCGCGTCTTAATATCTCGGGATGTAATGGGAATATTGCGATGCACTCAACGCCATTGTGTATGTGCTTTGTCATGCTATGGATTGCTGAAGAAAAAATATAGGAGGTCCATTTAAAAAAACATAAGTTTGTGTTAAAAAACACATATGCTTTCGTTTTAGAATGTTTCCAAATACGTACATTCATGGACCCCAGCCCTACATTGATACCGGTGAAAGTCGTTTTCCAATAGCTGTTATTGTTCCAGAGATATTTTGGGTGGACAAGATAGCTGGGACACCATATATATATATATATATATATATATATATATATATATATATATATATGTGTGTGTGTGTGTGTGTGTGTGTGTGTGTGTGTGTGTGTGTGTGTGTGTCAGTGAAATCGATAAACCGAAAAGACTCTAGGGCTTTTTAAAATTGTAATTACTTTCTTTATTCATCAACAAGCATGTAATGGCGGGAGGCTTTTTTGCAGTGCGAAAATGACACCCAGCTGTTGCAAGTGTGGACATACCAAAAAATTTTTATACACTTATAATTGATAGTCAGAAATGTTATGCTGCTGCTTGAACTTAAAGGTACCGTGGCTTATGTTCCAACATAAATTTGTGTGAAGTCGTCAGACTACTATTCACTTTAAAAAAAATTACGTTTGTCTTGTTGTAATGGAAGGATAGACTGGAAATAGTGAATTGTGATTTCAGCGCACTGAGTGGTACATCCGAATGTAAGTGGCGATAGATTCATTCCGTAAACAGATGCACAATAAAGCAATGCAAGTGTTCAACTGGACCTGCTTTAGTGTACAGACACGATGGGCAATAGGGCTGTAACAATACGTCCCCTCATCGGCACCCCTAAGCCTACCCTCGCATTTTCCTTGTTGTTCTGTCGATAGTGATGTTGATTACAGTACACCAACCCACGTCAGTGATGTCTTTCCAAGCACTACATCCGTGGGTGCGGTATTCATTATCACATAGTGCTAGACGGCTGACCTTCATACCACTTATTTGAGAGAAACCTGGAAGGATGCAGCACCTTGCAGAAGCGCTGATTCGAAGACTTTGTCAGATAATTTCCTAGGACTGAGAAGAATCGAGACATTTTGCTGGCGTGAGTGCAGGCACACCATAATTTTTTCAGGCGCTGTACAGATGTAAAAGATAACTCAACTGTTTGTGTAAAGTGTGTATATATTGCAGTGTAAGGTTACTGTCACCCCCATGAACCATGGACCTTGCCGTTGGTGGGGAGGCTTGCGTGCCTCAGCGATACAGATAGCCGTACCGTAGGTGCAACCACAACGGAGGGGTATCTGTTGAGAGGCCAGACAAACGTGTGGTTCCTGAAGAGGGGCAGCAGCCTTTTCAGTAGTTGCAAGGGCAACAGTCTGGATGATTGACTGATCTGGCCTTGTAACAATAACCAAAACGGCCTTGCTGTGCTGGTACTGCGAACGGCTGAAAGCAAGGGGAAACTACAGCCGTAATTTTTCCCGAGGGCATGCAGCTTTACTGTATGATTACATGATGATGGCGTCCTCTTGGGTAAAATATTCCGGAGGTAAAATAGTCCCCCATTCGGATCTCCGGGTGGGGACTACTCAAGAGGATGTCGTTATCAGGAGAAAGAAAACTGGCATTCTACGGATCGGAGCGTGGAATGTCAGATCCCTTAATCGGGCAGGTAGGTTAGAGAATTTAAAAAGGGAAATGGATAGGTTGAAGTTAGATATAGTGGGAATTAGTGAAGTTCGGTGGCAGGAGGAACAAGACTTTTGGTCAGGTGACTACAGGGTTATAAACACAAAATCAAATAGGGGTAATGCAGGAGTAGGTTTAATAATGAATAGGAAAATAGGAATGCGGGTAAGCTACTACAAACAGCATAGTGAACGCATTATTGTGGCCAAGATAGATACGAAGCCCACGCCTACTACAGTAGTACAAGTTTATATGCCAACTAGCTCAGCAGATGACGAAGAAATTGAAGAAATGTATGATGAAATAAAAGAAATTATTCAGATTGTGAAGGGAGACGAAAATTTAATAGTCATGGGTGACTGGAATTCGAGTGTAGGAAAAGGGAGAGAAGGAAACATAGTAGGTGAATATGGATTGGGGGACAGAAATGAAAGAGGAAGCCGCCTGGTCGAATTTTGCACAGAGCACAACATAATCATAACTAACACTTGGTTTAAGAATCATGAAAGAAGGTTGTATACATGGAAGAACCCTGGAGATACTAAAAGGTATCAGATAGATTATATAATGGTAAGACAGAGATTTAGGAACCAGGTTTTAAATTGTAAGACATTTCCAGGGGCAGATGTGGACTCTGACCACAATCTATTGGTTATGACCTGTAGATTAAAACTGAAGAAACTGCAAAAAGGTGGGAATTTAAGGAGATGGGACCTTGATAAACTAAAAGAACCAGAGGTTGTACAGAGATTCAGGGAGAGCATAAGGGAGCAATTGACAGGAATGGGGGAAATAAATACAGTAGAAGAAGAATGGGTAGCTTTGAGGGATGAAGTAGTGAAGGCAGCAGAGGATCAAGTAGGTAAAAAGACGAGGGCTAGTAGAAATCCTTGGGTAACAGAAGAAATATTGAATTTAATTGATGAAAGGAGAAAATATAAAAATGCAGTAAGTGAAACAGGCAAAAAGGAATACAAACGTCTCAAAAATGAGATCGACAGGAAGTGCAAAATGGCTAAGCAGGGATGGCTAGAGGACAAATGTAAGGATGTAGAGGTCTATCTCACTAGGGGTAAGATAGATACCGCCTACAGGAAAATTAAAGAGACCTTTGGAGATAAGAGAACGACTTGTATGAATATCAAGAGCTCAGATGGAAACCCAGTTCTAAGCAAAGAAGGGAAAGCAGAAAGGTGGAAGGAGTATATAGAGGGTCTATACAAGGGCGATGTACTTGAGGACAATATTATGGAAATGGAAGAGGATGTAGATGAAGATGAAATGGGAGATATGATACTGCGTGAAGAGTTTGACAGAGCACTGAAAGACCTGAGTCGAAACAAGGCCCCCGGAGTAGACAATATTCCATTGGAACTACTGACGGCCGTGGGAGAGCCAGTCCTGACAAAACTCTACCATCTGGTGAGCAAGATGTATGAAACAGGCGAAATACCCTCAGACTTCAAGAAGAATATAATAATTCCAATCCCAAAGAAAGCAGGTGTTGACAAATGTGAAAATTACCGAACTATCAGCTTAATAAGTCACAGCTGCAAAATACTAACACGAATTCTTTACAGACGAATGGAAAAACTAGTAGAAGCCAACCTCGGGGGAGATCAGTTTGGATTCCGTAGAAACACTGGAACACGTGAGGCAATACTGACCTTACGACTTATCTTAGAAGAAAGATTAAGGAAAGGCAAACCTACGTTTCTAGCATTTGTAGACTTAGAGAAAGCTTTTGACAATGTTGACTGGAATACTCTCTTTCAAATTCTAAAGGTGGCAGGGGTAAAATACAGGGAGCGAAAGGCTATTTACAATTTGTACAGAAACCAGATGGCAGTTATAAGAGTCGAGGGACATGAAAGGGAAGCAGTGGTTGGGAAGGGAGTAAGACAGGGTTGTAGCCTCTCCCCGATGTTGTTCAATCTGTATATTGAGCAAGCAGTAAAGGAAACAAAAGAAAAATTCGGAGTAGGTATTAAAATTCAAGGAGAAGAAATAAAAACTTTGAGGTTCGCCGATGACATTGTAATTCTATCAGAGACAGCAAAGGACTTGGAAGAGCAGTTGAATGGAATGGACAGTGTCTTGAAAGGAGGATATAAGATGAACATCAACGAAAGCAAAACAAGGATAATGGAATGTAGTCTAATTAAGTCGGGTGATGCTGAGGGAATTAGATTAGGAAATGAGGCACTTAAAGTAGTAAAGGAGTTTTGCTATTTGGGGAGCAAAATAACTGATGATGGTCGAAGTAGAGAGGATATAAAATGTAGGCTGGCAATGGCAAGGAAAGCGTTTCTGAAGAAGAGAAATTTGTTAACATCCAGTATTGATTTAAGTGTCAGGAAGTCATTTCTGAAAGTATTCGTATGGAGTGTAGCCATGTATGGAAGTGAAACATGGACGATAAATAGTTTGGACAAGAAGAGAATAGAAGCTTTCGAAATGTGGTGCTACAGAAGAATGCTGAAGATTAGATGGGTAGATCACATAACTAATGAGGAAGTATTGAATAGGATTGGGGAGAAGAGAAGTTTGTGGCACAACTTGACCAGAAGAAGGGATCGGTTGGTAGGACATGTTCTGAGGCATCAAGGGATCACCAATTTAGTATTGGAGGGCAGCGTGGAGGGTAAAAATCGTAGAGGGAGACCAAGAGATGAATACACTAAGCAAATTCAGAAGGATGTAGGTTGCAGTAGGTACTGGGAGATGAAAAAGCTTGCACAGGATAGAGTAGCATGGAGAGCTGCATCAAACCAGTCTCAGGACTGAAGACCACAACAACAACAACAACAACAAGGTTACTGTGGCTTAAGTTGTGGCATGACCAGAGAAAGTGAGTGTATGTTCTATCATGAGGGATGTATAGATTCAGTGCTTCTATAACCGTGAGAGTATGGGAGATTTTTATATGGAAAATTACTTGCGCTTTAGATACTTAGATTCATTCCAGAACCACAGCCATCAAGAGGAGACATTACCTGTACATCGATCAGTGTTGGACTGCAGCAGCAATTCTACTACTTAATTGTAGTTGCACTGGTAAATATGTTCCTGGTTCCCAATATTGTAGTGAGTCTTGTATGTGTTTGACGATTTATAGACAACTTCTGTGGGGTATTTCTGTGGAAAGTTCTGAGTGGAAAGTTATGTATTCATTGTTCATGTGTTCAAACACAAGTTGAAGCAGACGATACATTTCTGGCATGATGCTGTCCCTCATCCAACATTGTGGTATTTGGACATCTCCAGACCAATAGCTGTAGGAGACCGAAAATTCCAGCCATGCTACGTACACATCTTGTGGCGATGCGCCAGCCTCACTGGGCAGATAAACACATGTGCAAGGCCGATGCGTCTCGCGTGCCCTGTTACGATCACTAGAAACAATGCTCCCGGTGCTATTCTGGGAAGCATTACAAAATCTCTCTCGGCGCTGGACCTGCACCTCAGCTATGCGCCATCGCGCCACCAAGTGTCTAGGTGAACATGTGTTCCGACAGGTATTTCTTGGGTGTCATGTATGAAAGGGATGCCCTTGAGGGGTTCCAAACTGACACCTGTGAGTGGCTCAGCAGCTGACGGCTGTGTCGTCACTTCGTGGGGACCACCGGTGCATCTTAACTCCTGGAGGCGTGTGTGGAGTCGTCAGCATCGGCGTTGGGTGTCGAGTGGTGGGATGTGTTTTTTACTAGCGATCTTGTGTTTAAACTGTATTCCATCTATTACACCAATGAATAGGATGCTGTGAATTAAATAATCTAGCCCATATATGAGAAGAATATAGAATTAATTAATTTGCATAATTTTTTGTATCAACGTTGTGTTAGCGGTACAATAGTTAAGGGGAGGGTGTGCATGAGTGGGTTACATGGAGCAGAACAACACGTTAAGTGCAGAACACTAGGCTAATTCGCATAATTTTTGTGTAAAACGAAGTACAGTAGTTTAAGGGGGGGTGGGTAACAAAGAAGAATGCAGCAGAAATGGCGTTCAAAAGCATGTAAAATTCGAAAAGTGTACCAGAAAATGGTGGGAGGACATAACTAATTACTTAATTTGGTATCAAAGGCGGTGCAATAGTTTAAGGAAATGGGGATGACATGAAATATCACATAACAGAACAATAGGTTAAGTGCCAACAAAGATCCAAACATTAGGTTAAGACACCCATAGTACAGTTCCGAACATTAGGTTATGCAACATCTTTGCCCCAAGTAATTACTTCTCACAGTACCTACATGTTTCCAAACAGCAGAAAATGATTAGCAAGAGAAATCCAACCCCCACAAACTGAGTGTTTTATAAATAAACAGTATATCCTTGAATTTTCTGTTATGAAATCCTTCCTCTCCACGAAGAAGCCGCCAATTTCCATATATTCCACACACTGCTTTGAATACCCTAAATTGTTTAAACAAACAATTTAGACAATATGTGCGTCGTCTAAATTGTTTAAAGAATATTCCATACACAGCAGTCGATTTCTGGACAAATTTTGTAACTAAATAAATACACTGCCATAAATAATTAAATAATATACTATACATTGTCTAAAGTGTTTAAACAATATTCCACACACTACAACCGAATTCCCTCCAAATGAACGATCAACAGAGTCTTTTTCCTGTCAATTTCTGGGAGGGGAGGGGGTTTACCAGAGGGGGAGAGGTTAATTAATTGATCACTTTAAGTAAGTAGTCAATCAAATTGATAAGTGTGAGAGGGGCTATTCCAATAACTCAGACCTGAAAGTGTACCTGTGGCAGCAAGGGGGAAGTATTTGTGAGGGGTGGGGAAGGGGGAGGGGTCGGGGGAACAATAGGTTAAGTGCCTGTCAATCAAAAGGAGTTATCCTTTTAGCAGAACAATTGGTTAAGGACCTGTCAATCAAAGGAGAACAATACGTTTGCCCCTAAGTGCATACCTCTCCCTGATGTAGGCAAATTGCACTAACAAAATGGGCCAGCTTCCTCTTCAGTCTACTACTATCGCTTCCCATGCTCCATACGTGAATGGAATGGGAAAAAACTCTAATAATTGGTACAATGGGACGTATCCTCTGCCATGTACTTCACAGTGGTTTTTAGAGTATAGATGTAGATGTAGACTTAAACTATAAGTAGATTTAACTATAATTTCCCTTGTAAGATTGTTCCCCATCGGCGGCTCCGTCGTTTCCCTGTCTTTTTCAAAGATAGCATCGACATGAGGACGACTGATGCAGCAGCTGGAGGTATGGCAGAGCACGCCGACATGATTGTCTCGCCCAGACTGAATGCTCAGCCTCTCCGTTTCTGTGTAGCGCAAACGTTTTGCTCTTTGTAAATGAAAGGGTGAGGCAGCCGTCTTGAAAAAACCCTTAGCATAAATGTTTCATGAGGCATGTTCGCGTAGTATTAACGCATCCTAACGGCATCTCTTAATCATTGTGGTTGTCGATAGCATTTCCGGACACCAAAGGCATCATCAACTACACATCGCAAATGATCCATCTTCGATAAAATAGCTCTATCAGCTGTTATACCTACTATTAGCAAATGGACGGCATAAAACCAGGACGTACAATTTTGCATTACATTACATAACTTGTATTCCGTGGATCCCAGGAAGAGCGGTCACTGGGATGTAGAAAGAGGTCAAAGATCCATATTTTATGTAGTTTGAGCGCAGTATAGTTATTACAGGGCTAATTCTAATTGCAAAACAGCCTATAGCATTAAATTTAAGAATTTCTGTTAAGGTAGTCTTCACTGGAGTAGGAGAAGTTGTCCAACTGAAAAGTATTTAATTCAATCGTAAATTTGACCACATTGCCTACATGACATTTAATGTGCTCTAGCAAGCTCCTGAATATATGCATACCCATGTATCTAACTCTTTTTTGTACTAATGTCAAAACCTTGACGTCTTTGTAGAGATTGTGTTTGGTCCTAGTGTCATATTCAAGCTTTTTACAAATTTTCGAAAAAAGAGAAGTATTGGCAATGAATACTATATTGTAAAGGAGTTATGAAAACAAGATTTTTGAAGAGTCTTCGCAGGATGTTCCGGAATTAAAACCAGGTCCAGTTCCTGTAATACCTTCTTTTATTCTGAAAACACTGACACCGAAAGTTGAATATCAAGACGATCAGTTGTTTCAGCTGGATGAAAGAAATTGTATCGATTCTCTCACTTTTCTCAGCAGTCAAATAACACTGGAACGAATGGTTGAAATTAGGAAGAAAATTATAACAGTTCGTCTTTAGCAATACATGAAAAATTAATGGATTACTTCATTATATGAAATTATCATTTTATTGATCGTAAAGTCCCGTGAGTGTTCTGAGAATCGACCTTTTTTTCCTATATATGTCCCCTTGTATCAGTATCGACTTGGGCTTACCCCTATCTACTATCTGACAAATCACTTTACTTATTCTCAATTCTGTGCCTGTATTACCTCTGAGTTGCTACAATCGTCAGTTTAGCAGGGTTCTCGCACGCATCTAAAGTGGCGCCACAGCTTGTGGTATATCGCAGTAACACCGTGAGCTGCCGTTCACATAGGACATCAGAAATTCTACCCAGTCCTGAATATGGCGTCAGCTGAAATGATTCGGGCAGATATTAATGCTATAGTGCAGGTTATGGCATAAGACCTAAGGCAAGAGTTACACACAAAGAAAATTGAACCCAAATTCTTGATCCGAAAGTATATTTCGCGTAAGGATAAAATAGGGGCAATGAATACTCACAAAAGGTAAACACTTGAAGTTGAAAACAGATTTCTAATACTTTCTCAGTTGTGTATCAGATTCCATTCCAATATCGGATACTGGTCTTAGGGATGTAGTCCCAATTCGTGTAAAACTGGAAGTGACATGTGGTTACTTGGCAACTGGTGAGTCACTATGTTACATAAAAATATCCTACGGTGGATTGTAAAAATCGCCTGCAGACGTTCCATTCTTCCAGCATTTTGGAATTTTATGTTATTCCTTAATGCAGGCATTCGAATACTTCAAATTTTTGCTTCCCTAACTGTCACATCATGCTCGGAGGAGATATTTCCTGTTTTCCAGCAACGTTTAGTCTCACAAACCATGGTCTGTATGCAACTCGCTTTTTTGGTTCCACAAGCAAGATCGCTATTGGTATATTTTCTACAAACAGCCAAATTGTCCCTATCGACAACTTTCTTTGCTTTTTTCGGTACAAAAAAGGAAAATATCCTGAAATAGAACGCACCATCGGAGAAATTGTTCTGAAAAGCTGGGGCAGAAGCTGGTGTTTCGAAACACAACATTCAGGGAGCTGTCAATGATGAGGGAAGGCTACAATTGTCACTAAGTACAAATGACTTTTAACTTTTAGTGGCCTGGCAGAAAGTGGCACCTTCCCAGTGACACCACCAACAATTGCAACTACGGTGTCACGTCAGTATATCGGGAGCTGTGGTGTCTCTTCAGTTGCGTCTGTGAGCGGCCCTTTACCCTAAGAGAACAAAGTCGTGTGTTCCATTTCTGTGTGAAGCGTGTAAACTTTGTTCTTTGTATATTTGTAGTTTAACAGATTGTTTGTAGGCATAGGTGGGGAATTAGGCCAGCCTACACAAATGTTGAAACCCACGTAAAATCATAGCCTGTCGGCGCATCTGGTAATCGAGCAAGTCATTTATTATTCTCAGAATACCAGGAGAACATCTAACGTCTTTACAAATTTCCTCTCCTCGTTTGTAGAGCTCTTTAAAGAGTCACTAAAATTAAAGAGGAGGAATACAATAAATGGCTGATCAGTGAAAGACACGGCGAGGGGCTGCACAGCACTGTGCCACAACGAAGCTTTAGCTTTATTTTCAGTGGAGACACGCGAAACTCAAATGCAAGTTCAGAATACGTTTGGAAACAGGTAACTCACTAGTTACTATTTTTCTTTTCTATGTGTATGGGGAATACAGACAGCTCGATCTGTGATCCAGAAATATTTGGCTGTTTGCCACAGTGGCTGATAAAGTACCGTAAGAAGTGAGAAATACTGAATTCACCGGGCGGCATTTTGAAAGCGCCTTGTAAACCCTACAGAGATTTGTACGCTATGTGAGTACCTTGCGGAGAAAGTTTTTTAATTTACCTGTTCAGTGAACGGGCTACAGTTGTTTACAACACAAACAACACAGAAATGTAATGTTTCATGGTAACACAGCCGGAAATTTGGTCTAAACGAATTTCGCGTGCGCTGAATTTCCTACCTTTGTGTGGAAGCAGAGCGAATGCAAACAACATGCCAAACATTGTAAATAAAGCAGGAGCGGCTGGTGTAGCTTTGCGTGCTGTCGCACACTGCGATGGTAGTCGATCCCTCCCCGCAGTCGATTCTGCTTCTACTTAACAGTTTTTGGAGACAGATCTCATCCTCACTCCTAGCTGAGAAATAACTCTCCTTGCAGATCGCAAATAATGTAATACATATTAATACTTATGAAGTAACCGACACCCGCGTTACCACGACTTCTGGTAACTGATTTGTGGCGAAATAACGATTGAATAAACTTTTGGAAAAGTTTTTTTGGATTTTTCTGTGCTTTGAAGTCGTATAGTAAATTTATGCCTTAGTTTTCAGCCGACGTTTCTTATTGTTTCTAGAGAAATAATTTCACTAAAATTTTAATTCACTGTTTTAACTTCGTTGAGTGTTCCAACGGCCGTTTGAATTTTTGGTTTTAGCTAATTATTTTGTGAAGGTTTGTTGGTATTAGTATTAGCGATGGTGTAGTAGTATTAATACAAGTAGGCCTAGTTACTTTCTTAGTAAACAGAGAATTTCGAGACCGCTATTTTTACTACAAATAGTACTACTGGTGTAAATGAAGTTAGGTAAAGTAGACGTACAGTTTTTTTTCAGTAACAGTAAAATTTTACCCTGAGTGAGAAGTGTGGTTCTGTCGTAGGTTTGTGAGTAGTGGGTTACGGTGTGGGACTCTTCAAAGTATTTTCATTTGGGGGAATGTAGTGGGAAAGCCACTGGGCATTCTAGCGAGATCCTCTCCACCTCCTATGAATGCAGAATCCTGCCGTGTGCGCATCTACTGACCATGGTATATTCTACACGCACTGGGCACGTGCTTTCCATACCGCGAGCAAATTGAATGATGGGCAGAGAGTGGTCCTCGCAGTTTTGCCATGCAGGTGCTAGTCATTCTCACTATTGGCCATTCTGTTCTGGCGTGTTTCAAACGTGAGTCAGAAAACAGTTTGACAGCTTATACTTTAAAGGCTTTTTCGTCACATAGACCGCTACTCCTCTGGTTGCTGTCTCCACTGTGGTGCTTGGAGACCACCGACCTTCGGCCAGGTTTGCCAAGTTTTTCTAAATCAAAGTTGGGATTTTTTTCGAACATGACACTTTCAAAGTGAATAAAATCGGAATTTTTTATGTGGGTCTTTAATGCAAGCCCTGCCCCCACATCAGTGCCACTGTGCAGGATGAACAAGCCACAGCAGCTTCTGCGAGCCAATGTCGGAGATCAAACTGATTAAATAATGTTCACAATCGAAACTGAAACTGTCATATTTATTGATATTTTTAATAAAGATCGTAATTGAAACAATTATGAATTCTTATCACAAAGAATGGAAACACTTGAAAGAGAGAGAAGTACAGCTCACAGTAACAAAGCAAACAATTATATACCTTACACAGTTCTGTCAGCTATGTATGTAAAGTTGGCTGCAGCCAAAAACAAATCACTGTCAACTGAAGCCTATCATCTTCTATTGATTGAGGATGTTTTTGTCCTAAATTGGCATTTGGTCATGATCACACAGCGATTCAGCTCTAGGGAGCTGACCAGTCAATGAAGTATTGAGTTCCTGAATGGCTGTTGAGTGCGAGTCTTTTACGACTAAGAACCCTATTTTTAAGTTGTTACAAGAGTGCCTCTTAGCTTGTATAATGAACAGACTATATTATATGAAATATATTATCCATTCCGATGTCATCAGGATTTTTATGTACTCCAACAAGGGTTCTCAACAGAAAAATTGGGACAATCCTGCTCAAATCAGGGTACCTGGCAGCCCTGCATTCAGTGCCACCATGTCTGCTGCTGGCTCTTTGGTCATACCCCTGCTTTATTTTGCAAACTGAAAAGGTGATCTCATTTGTGCCTGGGTGTAGTGCATGAACCAATCGAAGTCCGTTTCTTGTGTAAATGGGACGAGTCAAAACATCCAGCTGCTACACCTCAGTATTGTTTAAAAAAAAATTACATTCTGAGACTTCACAACAAACTTGTTATACCCTGCTTAACTAAACAGCAATAATCCATGCCATTTCCCTGGGCCACAATGCACCAATTTGTAATGTATTACAAATTCCCACATGTGATTCAATTTAATTTGACTTAGCATTTTTATGCTAATTAGAATAAGAGAGGACTAATAAGGGTCTGTGGCTGAGTGATGACACAGACTTATCTTCTGATGCTGCTCATGCGAAGTCCAGTCACACATACTTGACTTGTTAATATTAACCTTACTTGACTTAACCTGTTTTGCAGTTATCCTTACATTATGCTCCCCATGTGTGAAATCTGCTTATACTTTACTTCAAGACAACAATATTGTGGGACAGGTTGCTACACCATCAAAGAAAGAATAAACTAATCTGGTAAAATTGTAATATATTGTTGAGAGAGCCTGCATCCTACAATATGGTGGTGTACATGCCTTACAAAAATAACGCAAACTTACATGTGTGCTTATCAGAATTCAGAGCTTACATGACAGAAAATCACAAGCTATTGCAAAGGCCCTTCCACGTACAATGGAACAGTTACTAATGTAGGTATAAAACACTGTCTGCCACACCATTTATGCTCTCTGTCACACAGGACTTAGAAATGAAACATCAGTATAGTTTGAATCTGCTGGCAATTTAAGTCACATGACATTCTCCACGATACAAAAAAAATCTAAAGCCATGTATGTGACCAGAAGGCCATCAGTGACAATCTATCAACAACACTGAAGTAGTATAGAACTAGATAATCAACATTGTCCAACTTACCAAATAGTGATAGTTCTATCAGTGCTGGAACATTTACACAACATTGACTTTGTACATTATACTACTTTCAGCTACAGCTACAAAGTACTTTATCAATACCAATTAAAAACACTTTCTACATTAATGCACTTAATCAGATATTGTCAACTTAATATGAACAGAGACGATGGTAGGTGGAACTGGCACTTGACACACATCCTACCTCAGCCGGATGCATTCTCCCAAACAATGGTCTATCACTCCCAGTTTTAATTTACGTGTGCTGCAAGTGATGTTAGCCAATCCATTTTACTGATATTTTCCCTTTGTGTAAAAACATTTACATAGCCATACATCATTTCCTCCCATGGAGACACTTGCATAACAATACTTGAAACAGTTTTCTATTCATTTTAACTTTTCCGCAACATAATTTTCTGATGAGCTATTTTTCCTTCCTTGAGTTGCACATCCTGGTACAGGTCCATCTATTTGTCATGAAGAAGTGTATGCCCCTGCAAACTGCATCACACCTCTATCTCTTCCTTTTGTATTCTCACACCAGACTTTGAATGAAATACTCTAAATCCTCATCACAATAATTTGACATTTTCATGCATTTCATCACCCCACCAAGTGACAATGGCTGCTTGAGGCCATAGCTTGCTTTTATCAGTTCTAATTTTAGTACTCTATCAGAATTCAAATATCTTGTGATCCTGAGCTCAGATCAGATGCAGTGTGGCCCACTCTCTCTTAAATAAAAATCTGCACCCAAACAGTATATATTTCCACCTGTATTCTTATCTTAAATAACTGCTGTAATTCCAGAGCTTTCAAATGAGTGAGGACCATGAGAGGACATATCATTGCCATGTATTAACATCACAGTCAGGTCTGATATGAAAGTTACACACACACACACACACACACACACACACACACACACACACACTATTGGCAGACACAGGGAACGTTCTACAATAGCAAGTGGGCCTCAGTGTGTGTGGCATGCAACAATATTTGATAAAAAGTTTATTTAAATGGAAAGCGCAATTTCACAAGAAGAAAGAATGCATTTGGGATAATATTCATACGTGGAATTTCAAAAAAAATTACACTTATTTCTAGAGTCATTCAAACTGGGGAACATGAAACTGAATCAGATAGTCCAGGATGGATGGTAGTGATACACACCAGTCCAAGGGAGTGAGGCATATCCTAGACCCTCTTACCAACGAATGATACTCAAAACAAAAGTAATTCATTTAGTAAGAAAATAACGACACAATATAATATGTCTAATGTAAAAGGGCAGATACTGTGCACTGATTACATTCTTATTGTGAATGTAGTGAGCTATATCGAAAGACAGCATAGATCTTCAGCACAGGACGGCAGTTGTAGCGACTTAGTGAGATGAAATAAATGCTCAGGCACATCAACAAGTATTTCATGGGTCACCACTCCACCCTGGAGATGCGCTGACTTTCAAAGAACTATTTTATCACCAACAGAAAAATGGTGCAATGGAAGTGTGATGAATACTTGAGATTGTTTATGGTGACTGAACATGTCAAATTAGTATAAATAATTTCAATATAACATTCAACCAGTCACTTTTTTATGAAATTTTGATATAATTTACTTGTTGTAAGATTAACTAATTTTCAAGCCACAGCAGGCTTACAATCGGTGGATCACCATCCACAACCGATATAGTGAATTGCTGATGTGTTTAGAAGAAAATATATCACATCTTCAGTTGTAAGTGGTGTGGAAAGTTCATGTCTAAAATCTGGTGTAAATAAGACAACATTTTTTGGATTTACAGGAGGTATTACAGCTTTGGTGATGATGCCCAGAAGATCAGCATGGGAAGTACACAGTCAAATTATCTATTATTATTATTATTATACAAATATAGCAACCACTTCACATCTGAAGAAACAGTTACACTGTATTTGTGATTCCCCAGTGCACTGTTTCAGTGACAAAATATAAGAGAAATGTAAATATGAGAAAAAATATTTGCAATTAATTAATATATAATGGAGTGCAAAACTTGACCATGAAAGTAATTTTCCCACAATATGTCACTGCCAAGTAACGCTGCTCAACGAAACTTGGACCATACATAGAACGACCTGCTACAGCATATTACAGATGGTAACTGAAACACATATGCAACGAGACGAACAGAAATGACACTTGTTCAGAGACAATAATTACACTGAAGTCACTGTGATTTACGATGGTCCCTTGGACATCACAAAATGCAAGACATTGTTCTTAATAGGGTGTGTGTGCTCTGCAATGCGCTTCCAAACTGGTCACAAGGCTGGTAACAAGTCATGGTAGGGCATTTCATTTCTCCACTAGGGCAGTTGACAACTGTTTGATTGTAAATAGACTTCACAGGTCACAACTGTGTGATTGTCACTGGTACATGTGAACCTGCTGCAGTCCATCTCCTCAATACTCCTCACAGGTGCTCAACTGGATTCAAGTTGGGGGAGGGGGACAGAATGAGCAAGCCAGTCCATTCACCAAATATCCTCTCACTCCAACAGCTCATCCACCTACACAGTTTAAAGCGGTCGTACAGTTGTCAACCATAAAAATGAAGTCCGAGGCAAATAAACCCCTGACAAGATGCACACTGGGAATAAGTCAACACAATAATGTTGACTTGTGAGTGCACCATGTTCAAAGATTTGGAGGCAAGTATGCCCATGCAACATTATGCCTCCCCACACCATAACACCTTGACCACCGAAGTTTGACTACATGGAATAAAGCTATCTACAAATGGGATGCTGTGATGTGGAAAATCCTAATGTTACTTATAATGTATTTCCACATTGTTTTATGTTTATCTGCCATAGTAGTCATATGTACAACCCTGCCATCATCATACAAGTATGTATTACCTTCTTAGCATTCTCTCTTTGATTGTAATACGTTTAGTGCTTTTTTTTTTTTTTTCATGCTCCTAATAACCGTCAGTTTCAGTGATTCTATGAGCTTCCGTAGTTTGTCATTCCACTTGCAGCTCATTTGCTAAAATTATTAAAATAATATTTCCCATTACATATGTTTCAGGACAATACAATTATCATCATGATTTAATTATCTATTATACACGGTACATTACAATGTTTGTTACTGTACAAGACAAATTATTCATGTAATTCTTTAATGGTAGAATAATTGTCAATCACATACCTCTAATATGAAATACATTTTTGCAAGTAGGTTTCTCATAAACCAATTGTTCGGCTTAGTGGTTTATGGTGACCTCCCTTAAACGTTACAAAAATTAGGTGACATGATCAAGCCATCAAATTGCTAGTAGACATTTTTAAGAAATTTGTAATAATTATTATAAAGAACAAATTCCAGGAAATAATTTAGTTATCTAGTTTCTGTGGAGAACATGTTTTTTATCTTTGCCCAGATGATCATTCATTATTAGCTGCGACCAACAGCTGCTCTTGCATATCAGTAGTTTTGTTGTGATGAGTGATGGTGACTACATAAGCTACTGTAAATGCAATAACATCACCCACCCCTCACGTGTCCACCTGTTCATATGAGCATAGCTCATGAAGTGCACACCACTCTCCCCCTTCCAAGCCATCCCAACACAAGATGTGTCATCAGCATGCACAGCAATGCTGCCAAGCAGTGTATACAGAGGGGAAGCTTGCATCTAAGCATCATGCTACTGAAGTAGCAATACATTATACAAAGTGTACATTACACAACAAATAGTGTGGAAGTATGAAACAAACGCATTTAAGTTTGTATGCACATTGAAGTCATTGTTTTGGATCACATCACATGGCACATATCAAATAATAAAAGCATTTTCACAGATACGATAAAGATCAGAAGTCAGAGTAAACAGCTTTTTCAAACAGTAAATATTTTTCCCTAATTCACATAAAATTCTTCAAATCAGTAAGTATCTTGTACTACACACTCTTTAAAGCACCCTCTATTCTTCCTCAGGGTTCAAGCTATCACCATACCAAATTTCATCGAATCGATTCAGCAGGTTAGTGATGAAAATGTGACGGACAACAGAGCTACTTTCACATTTATAATATTAGTATTGATAAAACTTTCAATTATGATATTGTTTTCCATGATTTGATTTTGATGAGAAGAGGCCTATATGGTGCCCCAAGCTATGCTCTAGTTACCTGCAAAAACCCCCATGAAAATTCATCAAAAAGTGTTGGAGAAAGCATATTCAAACAGGCACAACAGTTTTACAGATTTATTATTAGTATAGATTTGTAGTGATTGGTTCACAGAATTATTATTGTAAAGATTTAAAAAGTTAAAACTCCTACAGATGCTTGCCTACTTCCATTTGGAACATGAAAGTATGAAATTGTCAATGGATGTAATGGTGTTCTTGATAATTTGACTCCTCTCCAGGCACAAAACCTTGCAGAACTCTCTGAAGCAGTGTTGTTTACAATTGGTCTTATTTGTAGACTTTGCATCATAAACTGCTACATGGTGCTTGAAGATTTGTGTTAAGTATGTTTCCTATACTGTGAAAGGTTAACGGTTGCTCCCCACCCCCCACCCCCCCCCCCCCCCAAATCTTTGAAAGTCCAATACAGAGTCTTCCTCACCTGAGTAATGTTATACTGCTCACAGATGTCTCTTGTTGATATGTTCCCACTCTGAAATCATGCCATCATTCACTCTGCCTGCCTTTATTACAAGATCACTACTCAACAGATAGGATAAGCACTAAACAATACACACACACACACACACACACACACACACACACACACACACACACACACACACAACAACAACAACAACAACAACAACACTGTTTTCTAACAATATAGAAGCTGCCTAACTGTAATGAGTAATGATACTGGAAGGGCTGAGTTGTGGAGAAATCAAAGGTGCATGGGGTAATGAGGGAGAGGAAGAGCAGATGAAAAGTGTTAATAAAGATAGTCACTATAGAGCTTTATGTGTGTAAAAGCCAATTTTGCCTGGCATCAATGCAAGGAGGCAAGGGAAAGGGGCAAGACCTGCTATGTGAATGCCAAGAAAAAGGTACAGGAGGAAGACATGGAATACACAGCAAGAGAAACGCATAGGGAAGACAGGGGTAAAAAGGACCAGCCATCGACATGTATTAAACATCATGCAGCAGATGCAGTAAAGATCGTACACAATGTGGGTGTTTCCACAAGTGGCCCTGCCTTTGATCGGCATAAAATGTCAGCGACAGGAGTGGAATAGTGACTAGATATGAGACAGGTCTTCTACCTGTACCAAATGAGATATCACAGTGGTAAAACACTAAACTTGCATGCATGAGGAGTGGAGTTTAAATCCTTACTGTGCCCATTCCAGTTAGATTTTCTGAAAATTCTCTATTCCCTAAATCTTAAAACTGCTCGGATGGTTGTTTTGAAACTAAAGTGGCTGAATTCCACCCCGTCCCCTTTTTTTCAAAATCCTTTCCCAGTTCCAGCTTGGGCTCCACCTCTAATGACTATCTCATTGAAATTATTTTCAACTCTAATCTTCCTTCTTTGGACCAGATCTTTCAGAAGGAAATGTCAATAATACGGAGGGGGCTAGTAGTTTTTTAAGGGCATAGTGAGAGACCTATTTTATGTAGTTTGGATGTGCAGAAGAATATAACTTTGAGAGGGGTGGGATGAATGGTAGGGAGGATATTTTTAATTTCCGTGAATGAGAAGAGTTAGTCAATACCATGGCCGAGAACACAAAATAGTTATTTCAGTCCTGGTTGATACTGTGAAACACTCACATTCAAAGATTCATTATTATAACCATACCTTCATCATATCTGTACTACAATGGCATACCACTAACTCACATTTTAATTATTTTATATCCACACAGACCAATTAGGTACTTCCAATATTATTGCTTTGTAGCAAGTACTCCTAAATGGTCAACTTTTTCAATCACATGCAAAGACATGTCGAGGTCAGTTTGTTCCTTTTTTTATGAGGCACCTTGACACCCTCACTGCTTCAACCTGCTAGAGTGCTCTCACTGCTTCAACCTGCTAGAGTGTCATGAAACAATCAGCAATATTTCCATGAATGTCCACAATGAATCGCCCACTGAAGCAGAGCTGAATAGTAATTATGACTTCAGTTTTAACCAAAGTTTTGGGGGAGAGATTTGATACTCCACCAGAGCAAACAGAAACACAAAAAAGTCTCTTTACCCTATCTTGTTCAACAATATTACCCAAATGTATTGGCAATTTTATTTACAGTGGTACACATATACCACACTTATCAAAAACATTCCAAACAGCACAAATAAAGGTTGTTCTACTCTCCAATTTATTTCAGTGTTCGGAAGACATTTCAGGTAAAAGAAAACAATCACTGAATAATTCCGTTATTTTCATGATGAAACAGGATCAATGTTGTTTATTTTCTCTGAGTTACACCAGTAGTTACAACTACGCTTTCCTGCAGCACGAAGACAAGAAATAATACAAAAAGGCTTGCACAAAAAAATCACACAACTCTGCTTCCCATGTCTGATAACTGCATGCTACTATTTTTAATTGCATTGACATATTTAACAGCTAATCCAAAGTAAATGAAATAAAAAATGGAGTGTGACAAAAACATGATTCAAAAAACTAGCTACAGTTGTTTAACAACTCAAAATCAGTAACTACCATATCACCTCTCATCCTCAATTCATTATGCAACTCAAATAGTGTCCACAATATCTAAGTACCAGCAGTCAAATGCCGTCTTGCTTCAAACACAATAATAGCAAATGCAACAGCCGTGTTGAGACTATCAACCCCAACACTTATTGGAACATGGAGACGAGCAGAAGCCAGTGCCAGGGCAGATGAGCTGAGCCCATGGGTCTCACCACCCACTATCAGAGCTATGTGTGAAGCCAAGTGAAAGTCAGCCTTGTTGTAATAGAGCAATGGTGTCACATGACTTTGTAGTTGAGAACTGTCTGCCGCAAATGTAACACAACCATCCGGCAGGTGCTCGGGAACAACTTCCCATGAAAGATCTTCTATTAACTGCAAGCGACCATGTGCACCTGCTGCACTGCGTAACACTTTGCTGTCCCATAGATCTACACAACCTGTAACATTTTGGATGTTAACTGCATTGTACAAACATGTGGCACAGCGGATAGAGAAAAGATATTACAGAAAAATTAAATGATGTGAAGGTGACAAACCACTTTACTAAAGTTAAAAATATCTAATTAACAACACATAAAATACTGTTTTCAAAATTCTTAATACCGAAGAACCTACTGCTAGTGCTACAGGTGTTCTTTGAAATACACATCAGGCAGAGAAATACTACATTTCATTAACACCACTGTAGGCCAAATGAAATTTATACAAAATGAACTTTTCTAAATACATGCAAGATTTCTATGCCACAGTTCCACTATTACCAAGAAACCTTCTGTACAAAGTATATGGCCGCCCATCACAATTAAGTCATGGAAAGACATACATATGGTATAGGACACGATAATTCATTTTACTTGGCTTTCAAATATTTTCTACTACTGTTTTCCTGAAAATTTTCTCTGATCTATGTTGTTGTAATCATCAGTTTTAAGACAGATTCAGTGTAGCTCTCCACTTTAGTCTACCTTGAGCAAATCTTCTCATAGCTGCATAAATACTGCAGTCTGTTTTCATTTGAACCTGCTTACCATTATGAAGCCTTTCTCTCCCTCTTCAATTTTTACCCCTCCATTAAAAAATTAAATAGCCTTGATGCCTCAGGCTGTACCCTTTCAACCTATCCTTTTTTTTCTGGCCATATTGTGCTACAAAGTTCTTTTCTCCCCAAACTGATTCACTACCTCTGTGTTAGTTACTCAGTATACCCATTCAATATTCAACATTTTCTGTAACACCACCTATTAAGAGCCTCTTCTCTCTTTGCTATATACTGTATATCATCCACGTTTCACTTCCATAAAAAGCTACGCTACACAAAAATACTTAATAAAAGCTTCCTAACACCTAAATTTATATTCAATTAGTGACCAATCTCCTATTCGCACAGGTAGCACTTAGTATCTACAGCCAGATGACTTGTCTTATGTAGGAATAATTTTGTTTAAGGGGCACTGCATAGAGTTATGATTAAAAATCGGAGAACAATGATAGGTAACCCAAACATCATCACTTTCATATAAATTAAATGATTTAAACACAGGCGCCACTTGCTACTTGCTAGTATACTGCAGCACTTGACAGTGTGAGCAGACAGCCTGACTGCAACCCACAATTGCAGATTATCGGTACACTCACAACAGCATGTGCTACCAATATATTCTGAAACACCATGCATAAAAATGGGATTCTTCCAAAGCTCATACCTCAGTTTCTATTGATGATAGAAAATTAGGGTCAAATGTTTTGGATAGCCCTTGAGCTAGGGACCATCTGTATACCACCCAAAAGATCATCTTACTATAACTATCCTACAGTATATGGTTAAGTTTTGAATATTACACACCTCCTCCAGATCAGGCAAATAGAGCAAACTGATTGGTTCTTTTTTGCATTAGATGTGGTCTACCATATGCCTTAAGAGTCACCATTTACTTCATGGGCAGTTCCTGTGAAAAACTGCAGCATATATCTAAATAACTAACTGCAGCAAACTGCTCAAATTTAAATGATATATTCTCTAGGATTTCTCTAGAAGTGCCATCTTCTCATTTTCAAAAAGCCTTATTGGTTACCAAGAAACAGCCCTAAAAATGGTTTCTGGGTAACAAAACCAAGCTGTGGATTCCAAGATGGCTTTGCACAGAAAATGGCTGTAATTTTCACAATATATTCCTACAATGCCAATCTCGAACAATCTTGAAAAATTTTTTCACTGTCCAGTTTTGAAATACAGAGGTTCAAAGTTACCCTACTTGTACATGTAAAATACACATGTAAAATCTGATGTCAGGCAAACACAGTGCAAAATTTTTTTGCACATAAAATCTGGATTGAGGTGTACAATTATTTTTGCATTATTTCATTTTCACATATGTAAACTATCAAAATTTTACCGAACCATAAATTTCTTTTCACATGAGTGACATGCTGTGCTGTAGCAGTAGGAAGAAGGGAACCAGTGGGAAAATGCTCCTATCAGAGCCCAAAGAAGGTGAATATGCTCCTACTTAAAAGACTCAGGCTGAAAAGTGGACCCCAGCTGCCTCATTCTTCCCTCCTCAGCACCTTTAAAAATTTACCCAAAATTTCGGTATGCAAAAATATTCACAATTTTTTATGCTGAAGGAGAACGAGGCAGTAGCAATGACAAAGGGGGTGAAAAGTAATAATACTACAAGAGGATAGATGATGGTTGTGTTATCGAAAGAGTGCAGGGGACAATGGCAGAGCGAGAGAAAGAGAGGGACACAGCAGCAGGGTGAAGAAAAACTGGAAGAGCCAGTGATAATCAGAGACAGTCTTATGACAATGAGGAAGAGAGAGAAAGTCATAGTGAGAAGAGACAGCAGCATTGTGAAGGAATAAATGAGATAGCAGAAGTAAGAGAGAGGAAGGCAGAGACAGTGATAGTGAGAGGAGACAGTAGTGGCAGGATGAAATAAAGGAGACTGTGGCTGTGAGACAGAAGAAAGTGACAGTTAGAGAGAAACAAAGAGATAACGACAATGGGTTGAGCTGAATGAGTGAGTGAGAGTGGGCAAGTGGGGATGGATGAGTATGAGCAACCTGCGGCAATGGACTAGCGGGTGAGAGCGAGTTACAGTTAGGGGAGATTGTGGGAATGAGAGGTGAGTTGCATGATAAAAAGAGCAAACTTTTTGGGAAAGCTTCAAAGGTGCTGAAGAAGGTAGAATGGGGCAGCTGCTACACCACTTTTCAATTCGAGTATTTTAAACAGGAGCAACACTTTCTTTTGAGTTCCAATAGGGGCATTTTCAGCCGGTTTAATTCATTTAAGACCCAACATATATTATATACAGGTCACATTGTGAAATTTGATGTACTATGTTGTGCCCACAAAAAAGTAAGGGGAATGAATAGAAAGAAGTGGAAGAAGTGCATGAGCAATGGTATAACATATTCCAATCCTGAACAGGTTCAACAAATACGGAACAAAGCATATGTCTGACCTAACTTCCAATTTTGTTCTTTGTTATGGTGTTACCCTAATTTTTAACATTTAAAAACAACCAAATGTACAGTGCATTCCATATTTTCACATCACATCGCATGCTTTCCAAACATTACAAAGCTTAACAAACATGCAAGCAGGTATGCAACAGTTTTGGGAAAATTATAAGTTCATCACAGGCTTTGCAATCAAAAGTGATACAGACCTACAAGTATCTGTTTCAAGTGACATATGCCATACCTTCAATGACAAGTAATATAAAGTAGACTATTTATGTTATAACTGGTAAACAGTATTTATATTAAAGAGAGAATATAGATAAAATGTACTGTTCATGTCCAACTAAAACAACATACTGAGGGCAGAATAATTGTTTCCGTGGAAAATAAATTAGGCCAAGTGATTCCACACACACATGGGTTCGTCCCGTGCTATATACTGCAATATCCGAACCTGAATACTCATGATGGGGAGGTTAAAACTTACACACTGTGGAAAACAGGTGGTAAGGAAAAAGATGGTTGGCATTCTATAAATATTGTAAAAAACATAAAAGACAGTTTCTATAGCAACAATGTCATGAAAAGGATAGATTGTCCCTCATCACATAGAGGAAGCACTGAGTTGCAGGCAGACACAGTCAAAAGACTGCTAAACATTTAAGCTCAGATTTAGAGTCTGGTCACAGTGGTCATGTTTGTGTGTGTGTGTGTGTGTGTGTGTGGGTGTGTGCGCACGCACGCATGTGTGCATGTTTGCTTTCTATTTCCAATGAACACCTTTTAGCCAAAAGCTTAAATGTTTAGTAGTCATGATTGTACCTGTGTGCAACTCAATGCCTCTTCTGTTTGAAAAGTAGCAATTTCTTGTTTCATAATATTGTTGTTATTCCAGACTGGACTTTCCACAGTTAAGATTCGAAAGCAAGGGACACACATAAACCAAGATATCAACCATATGTCCACTATTCAATCCATAAAACAAATATTACTTACGTTTGTCTTCCGTTCTGCCACCCACTGCCTACACAGTATATTCTATATATTAAAAAATGATGCATGCCTTACATTATATTAAAATTGTTAATACGCATAACAGCATGCTTGCATACTCTGGGGCGATACACAGTTTCACAAAAACATATTTAATGATATAATAATATAAGGGATCATGTGTGTGCATAAATTTTCTTTGTAAAATAATTACAGGTTATCCTACGTCTACTTTTGATCTGCAGTACCACACAAAAACTTCCTCTCACACAATTACTGAATAAGTGTCAGGTTTTCTCCAAGTTAAATCTTTTTAAATAAAGAAGACAATCTAAAATATCCTGCCATCCAATAAAGTTTAAAGATATAGAAATACATATTTGAAGGTACATTTACATCATCTCATAGTCTGCTTAAACATTTGATACGTACCCTGAGGCTCCATATTATGCTAAATGACAGTCATCATCATTTTGAACAAAAAATTCACATGGCATTATCATTTGAAGGTTATGTATACAACAATGTACTGGCTACTTATAACTGTTCTGTTCAGTGGTGTGCAAAAGAATCTACATATAGGAATAATGCAGCTGACCACTTATTTATGTCTGATAATCTGTATAGAAGACAGTGTAATGTTGCAATACTCCTGTTATATAACTCTTATATTTGCCTTTTGTAGCATAAGAGGGGAGGTAATAATAATATGGCACTTAATCTCATTTGTGCTTGGTAACCCTTAGTCAAATTAAAGAAATTAAAGACCAATTACATCTGATGAATGATACAGTGTAGATACCACCAAGTTTTTCTGTATTGACCCATAGGTTTCTATAGCTTTTATTTCTGCTCTTAGATGCCTGGTATGCACATCAAGCATCAGCCAAGGACCCAACAGCAGCAACTTTAAATGGTTGGTTCTTGATCTGGTCAATATCAAATTGTTCCATTTGGAATTACCATCAAGAAAGAGCTCCAATTCTTAGTGAAGTTTTGCAAGCCATGACTTATAATGGATTATGTCCACAAGTATTGAAGATTGTTGTGTGTGCAGTACATATGTATGACCCAGATGACAAAATACATTTTAATGTGAGCAGTACCTTTGGTTTATCAACTGTTTCAGCAGAGCAGAGAATTTCACTTGGCTTTAGCAGTGCTAATAGGCCCTAGTGCTTTTCTGTAGTGTAATGCTCTCTGAAGCCACTGTATTTCCTATTAAAGTTCCTTTTAAATGATGATTTTTCCCTTATTTGGCTACTGCTACAAAACCTTTTAAAGTCTTTTACTCACTTGTGTAATGGATAGTGTGCACCGTATGTACATTTTGCAACTGTCAACAAGCATGTACGCAGCACAGTGCTCCAACTCTTGACTCTGTGGTATGGCTCAGTGTACAAAATTAACTGCATTTTGAATGGGCCTTGCACAGTAACCAGTTAATAATAAATGTACATGGTGTCTCCCTAACTCAGAACGTGAAGAGGGTACTTCTCTGAACAACATCTAAAGCATGTATGTTTTACCCTAACCACAAGTTCTTAATCACCATTGTGTACATTGTTGCTGCAAAGCCCAAAATTGAGAAAAAAACTGAAAATCAACCATAAATACAGATCCCTATCAACAGGAATGATGGTTGACTTGAAATGGTTTTTTAAGAGAGATAATTCTCTTGCACACCAGGCAGTATGTCACCACTCAAAAGGTTGAAAGTGCTCTGGCATAAGAAGTGCAGTAGAAATTTAGGAAAAAAATGTAAACTCCCACAGACAGTTGGATCAGTATGTTGTATCTCCATGTAGTGTTACATTCCTTCCCATATGAATATGTGTATGAACTGATGTCTTAGTAGAAGAGCCCTGACATAAGATCAAGTTATCTAGTATCTCTTAAAACCTCATCAAAAGTTACTAAAAGACTTCTTGATTTCCGAGATCTATAAAAGCAACAACTTACATTAAGTCCACTAGGTAGGAATTGCAATGCAATTTAGTAAAAAGTGCTAGCGGGATTTTCTTCTTCTCTGTTCTCAGTGTGCAGTAACAGCCTGGTACTGAATTTGGTCTTTGATAGTGCATTGTCACAAGCCTTGTACCAAATTCACTTTCAGCACAGAGAATGTGAATTTGTAACTGTTGAAGAAGCAACCACCATCCTCCATAGCTGAACAGTGCCATTGAAATTTAACCTTTTGATTCAACAATCTAGGAAAAGACAAACTGATACTTATCATAAAGAAGACACATCAAGTCGCAGCCATGCTCAATTAAAAGACACTTGTATAAAGCTTTTTGCCACAGCCTTCATCAGTAAAAAGAGAGACACACATCATTCGCGCACACAAGCAAGAACACTTAATGTACACACGACTGCCAACTCCATTGGAGTTTCCATTATTTGACTGCCCTTTTCATGTTGTTAGTCAAAACTAATGCTCTACAATAATGTTCTTTCACGAGCAATGAATTAGACAACTTTTGATATGATGATGGTAGCAACACCTAGAATCCACTAAATACCAAAAGTATTAAGTGACCATACAGATCCATGATCACTTAACCACAAAGCACAATTCTCAACAACTGACCAAATTTAGCTCAAAGGAACCTGAAAATGTGCTCAATACCATTAAGATCAGCTGAACTGGAAGATGGGGGACAGGTGCATACACATAAGCATCCTCATGTTCATGGACTGTTCTTCAAATCATTCTGGTAATTCAGAAGCGCATTCACTTAGTGAAAATACAAGCATTTAGGGGTGCTGCTTGTGAATAAATGGTTGCACAAGTTGGAGAGTAGGTTCCATTTCCACCACCTCATGAAAAGTGTTCAGTACATATGTAATGTGTGTATCAATGTGTACTGTGACTCATCAGTACAGACGACCTTTCTCCATACCTCCAACATGAAATGGTGGTGTTTATGCACCATGTGCCATGTGATGTGTGATGACCATAGCGACACAAGTTGGACAGTGGCCTCTGTACACCATAGAAGATGGTATGGCTGCTCACTGGTCATTGTTGTTATCAATCACCATTGAATTGGCAGATGATTTGCTGCACTATCATCTATCCACTCTCCCCGTCTACAGCAGTAGACAGTGAATTGTGATCAACATATTGATGGCCTTGGTAGTAGCCTTTGACAGCACTGACTGTCACTATCACTGTACATCACTGAAACAGTGGCATATGAAAAGCCTAATGCCACCACAGGCTAGGAGTTTTGAGTGAAATAGGTACACACTACTTGCCCATAATCAAATACAATGGTATTGTGAATATTACCCATCCTACACTCAACTGTCACACCAATAAGCAAGTTGATGATATCCCAGACCCATCATTAGTGGAACTATTACATTTGCTGTGGGAAGAGGAGCACTTCCACCAGCACAGCAACTAATATCTCTTATTCAATGGCTCAATGTGCATATTTTCACGTACCTGAAATGACCATCCCCTGTTAAACAAAATATTTTTCCCATGAGCATGCAGGAAGCCAAACTATGTACAAGAGATGCTGTCACCACTTGCCAAACAGAGGCAACTACCACCAAAATATTACCACTAGTAAACACTAACGCAATGAAGGAATGTGCTCATTCAGTTTCTCTGTAGTTCAACAAGGAGAATAGTATCCCACACAGAGTTTTTGGAATACAACTCCACCCTGTTTATAATGTCACATGCCAATTTAATCTCAGTAGATTTCCTTAGAACATTGTCCTAACGGATAGAAGTGAAGGCTGAAATTTTTGTATTCAAGCACTCCAAGGGATGGTCAGTTTCAGCGCAATGTTCAGCAACAACTGATATGCATGGCTGTTGCGTGCATGCCTGACACATATTCAATACATTGGTCAGGATGAGCTGACCAACACATGCGAAGCCACAACCACAGGGGACACAATAGACATCTGTCTTGCGTAGACATAACCACCTTGATGAAACATGGAAGAACCTTGATCTCAAAGAGAGACTAGAAAATGTACTTCAGATTATTATTATTATTATTATTATTATTATTATTTTCAAATCAAGATCACTTTTGTTTCAAATACTTCCCCCACATGCTACTGATGCAGGGGCCTTCTTCCAATCTCAGTCTTCCAAATATAATAGTGCAGAGTGAATCCAATCTGTTGCTCACTGTAAATGTTCTGCAGAGGATATACTTGATGTAAGATAATTTAGTTGGCTGACTTTCAGGATCCAAGACTGCATGGCCCCTGTGCACCAACGAACAAAGTATATTTTTATGTTTGGGTAAATCATGAGACTTTCAGCACAGAGGCACAAAATTCTGCTAGTTGGATTGCGCAGAATGGAAAGTGCAGTTTTCTTTGGTTTTTCTGCAAAACAAAAGAAGGTTTTTTTTTTAGGAGGGCATTCTGATTTTCTATCCAACCTTTTGCCCAGATCACTGCCACAAAGATATTGTTTCAGACATATGCATCCTAGTCAGTATCCAGTATGTTTCCTTCTAAGCTCCTCCACAATTTCCCAGGAAGATTTAAAAACTGTTTGCTTGACTAACACCTGGAAGTCAAAGCAAAATTTAGATCCTTCCAAATGCAATATAGATGTGTTTCTTGGTAATATTAGTTTCTTGTTTCTTAGTTTACCAGGTCCCAAAGCATTCAAATTTCACCAGTAGCCAAGCAATAAAGCAATATTTCCCAAGAGACAGGGTCCTAGAGGAACCATCCAGCCAATAGCAAAGAAAACACTGAGATGTTTGAAGCAATCTGCAAATCATTTAAGAACAACTCTCTCAAGACAAACTTCTGGCAGTAAGTATCATGAATCCTATCCCAGACAAGGGTCTGGCTAGCCTAACGTTTAATGTGTTTGGTGGCAGAAGAATTAAACAAGCAGAATTCCTTTTCTGCTTGCAGAGGTGTAGTAGTACAGGATTATCTGCCAGGTGCATCTATTAAAGTTATTTTGTATCAGTTGATAAGACATCATCTAAGCAGAAACTCAGTTTAGGGTGAGTGTATGTTGGTTTTCATATACATTGTTTCATGTGTTCAGTTATTTTTGTTTCATCTCTTTTCTGTCCTGGGAATGTTTATCTTTAGAGCCTCTTTTCATTGTGGAGAATACAGAAAAGTCACAGACAGAAAAGACCGTGAACACTATTTATTCTCAAACACTCTTAGACATCATGCTTTCTCAGGTGTAAGTAGTAGGAAAGAGCAAGGCAGAGGGCCAAAATTTTAATTTAGCTTCATGTTGCTACATTCAAAAGCTGCTGACAACATCTTGCACACAGACAGAAGGATCCTTGTTCATAATGTAGAGGCACGCTCTCTCTCTCTCTCTCTCTCTTTTCAAGCAGAAGGGACAGGAGTGATCAGTTTATCTGTTATGTGCCTCTATGATTTACGAGTTTGGCAATTTACCTTTCACCTATTCAATGGTCTGAAATGTTTCTCTTTTCATTATGTGACAAGCAAGTCACTGGGGTCACCTCCAGGGAATACAGTGGGTTGCAAAACTAGTTTTGTTTTAATGTTGGTCAAAAACATACCTGCCACTTAACCCTCACAATAATAAGGGTAGGAGGCAAGGGAATTACTTTATGCAAACCTTTTGAAATTATTGTAATATAGTGAGTTACTTCATATTTTAAAATTCTGAATTTTTTTATTACTTTTAATGAATTCTTCTACCCAATTACACAAATGTTTTAAATTTTTAAGTTAAATTTAACTCAAAAATTTAAGTCTTAATAGTCAATGTCACTTTCCCAGTGAAAGTGATATTCAGTATTCAACAATGGAAAATCAAGGATGGAATGTAACAGTATTTTGAAAAGGCAGTATTTTAAGGTTCAGGACCATACCTATTGCTATCTCTTTAAAAAGTGTAATGCGAGTAAAGTCAACAAAAAGTAACAAATTTTGTATTTAATTTTTTTTACAGTGGGCATAAAATATCCCCCCACCCCCACAATCAGTAGAACACAATATTGGAAGTGCATTGAAGTCACAAAGGAGGCAATGAAAGATATTTTCAGATTCTGGATCTTTCTTACACAACAGTATCTCTTTAAAACATATACGGTTACTACAACCCAACAACAATTAACAATTTATTTATTTTTTTAGATTGGGTGTACAGTGCCCACATGCCATCCCACCCCTTGGTTATAAGCATTATGGAAAATATGGCTATGGTTAATGCTATATGACCAGTAGTATTGTTGAGTTGGAGGATCCATCATTTGACTCCACAGTGTAGGACAGCTGTTCCACATGCCTCTTACATTCATTTTAGCATTTGAATGAAGTAGTGTTGGTTAACTGTAGTAGCTTAAATTAATGGTAGATAATTTACTTAATGTCAGATTCCTCTCATTAGCAAATGGATGTTAGACCCTCTCCCTTTCTTCCAGCCAGTTAGCCATCCTTTCCCCATTCCTTCGATCAGGTAAAAAAAATAAAGATAAAAAAGAAACAATGCATATATTCCTGTTTGTTTTCATCCAGTTAAGTTGCTCCTCAGGCTATGTCTCATACTTGTAGCATCATAAAAAATTATCTGTAATTAGTTGTTCATATTGCTCTGACTTTTTCACAACAGCAAAATTGTCAAACACATGAAACAGTGTTTATAAAAACAAGCACTTCAACCTAACTGACATTTCATTTTGGATGGTCAACAGATTTAAACAGTGTGTTCTAGAGGTAGCTAGCAGGAAAACCCATTTTTATGGCCACTCCACCCACAGGAAAGGAATACTGTTCTCTCTTTTGGTTCCCCATTGTATGGCTGGTGCAAGAATTGATAACATCTGTAATTGCATTTGGCGGATATACTATAAGAAACTCATCTTTCTGTTACATTTGCCTCAATACAATTTAGCACACCAAACTACTGTGAGTGAGAGTCTACAAAAACTCTCTGTGGTCTTTGCAAGTACCTCTGCTGGTTTAATCTAGTGTTAGACTAATAGTATATCATTTCAAGAAAGTATGCACAAGATGCCTCAGCTCTGAATCTAAGGAGAACACCTAGGTCAACTAAGGCTTCTGTGGTTCATAGGTCTGTGTGAATAGCACACATGCTATTTGTGCGTCATTCATACAATGCAACAATATTATATCTTACTACTGTCCAGAATCCACAAAATTATTTAACGTCCTTTTCAAGGCATAAAAGTACAATAAGATCAGATGATAACATTACACAGAAGATGTTCAACAGAAGAAGGAAGAGTCCCGCAAACAGTATTAATGTAAAAAGTTTTCAGATGTACAGCCAGCAGCTATAAATGAGAACATATACTGTTACATGTGTGCTTCTGCGTGACTGTCTCTTTTTTACTTCACTCACTAATCACAACTCAAGGACTTCTTACAAAAAATCCAAAATTATTCACTTATTTTCACTGTCTTTAGTTTCATATAAAATGTATGGTAATAGTATCATACTACAATCAACTACAGTCCAATCATACAATTTCTGAAAGTTAAAGGACAAGGTACTGTCTCTGGAAGCAAAGACAAATATAGCAATGAGCTTAACTCTTTATCAACAGTAATAATAAGCAATATTAATTTTGTACACAATACAGGGGTGTGAATTATAGTCAGTGAGTCACCATTAACTCAATTGAGTGTTTGTAAAATTGTTGTTTAATGGTAAAATAGCTCCGAGAACTGAAAAATTGACAAATCAAAACAACAACCTGGGAATGAAATACCTCCTGCTCACAGAGTTTCAATGTTGATGTTGTTGTTGTTGTGGTCTTCAGTCCTGGGACTGGTTTGATGCAGCTCTCCATGCTGCTGTATCTTGTGCAAGCTGCTTCATCTCCCAGTACGTACTGCAGCCTACATCCTTCTGAACCTGCTTAGTGTATTCATCTCTTGGTCTCCCTCTACGATTTTTACCCTCCACTCTGCCCTCCAATACTAAATTGGTGATCCCTTGATGCCTCAGAACATGTCCTGCCAACTGATCCCTTCTTCTAGTCAAGTTGTGCCACAAACTCCTCTTCTCCCCAATTCTATTCAATACCTCCTCATTAGTTATGTGATCTATCCATCTAATCTTCAGCATTCTTCTGTAGCACCACATTTCGAAAGCTTCTATTCTCTTCTTGTCCAAACTATTTATCGTCCATGTTTCACTTCCATACATGGCTACACTCTATACAAATACTTTCAGAAACAACTTCCTGACACTTAAATCTATACTCGATGTTAACAAATTTCTCTTCTTCAGAAATGCTTTCCTTGCCATTGCCAGTCTACATTTTATATCCTCTCTACTTCGACCATCATCAGTTATTTTGTTCCCCAAATAGCAAAACTCCTTTACTACTTTAAGTGCCTCATTTCCTAATCTAATTCCCTCAGCATCACCCGACTTAATTCGACTACATTCCATGATCCTCGTTTTTCTTTTGTTGATGTTCATCTTTTGTCCTCCTTTCAAGACACTGTCCATTCCATTCAACTGCTCTTCCAAGTCCTTTGCTGTCTCTGACAGAATTACAATGTCATCGGCAAACCTTAAAGTTTTTATTTCTTCTCCGTGAATTTTAATACCTACTCCGAATTTCTCTTTGTTTCTTTTACTGCTTGCTCAATATACAGATTGAACAACATCGGGGAGAGGCTACAACCCTGTCTCACTCCCTTCCCAACCACTGCTTCCCTTTCATGTGCCTCGACTCGTATAACTGCCATCTGGTTTCTGTACAAATTGTAAATAGCCTTTCGCTCCCTGTATTTTACACCTGCCACTTTCAGAGCTGCTAGAAACATAGGTTTGCCTTTTCTTAATCTAGCTACTAAAATAAGTTGTAGGGTCAGTATTGCCTCACGAGTTCCCATATTTCTACAGAATCCAAACTGATCTTCCCCGAGGTCGGCTTCTACCAGTTTTTCCATTCGTCTGTAAAGAATTTGCGTTAGTATTTTGCAGCCGTGACTTATTAAACTGATAGTTCGGTAATTTTCACATCTGTCAACGCCTGCTTTCTTTGGGATTGGAATTATTATATTCTTCTTGAAGTCTGAGCGTATTTTGCCTGTCTCATACATTTTGCTCACCAGATGGTAGAGTTTTGTCATGACTGGCTCTCCTAAGGCTGTCAGTAGTTCTAACAGAATGTTGTCTACTCCCGGGGCCGTGTTTCGACTTTTTCATCTTCATCTACATCCTCTTCCATTTCTATAACATTGCCCTCAAGTACATCACGCTTGTATAGACCCTCTATATACTCCTTCCACCTTTCTGCTTTCCCTTCTTTGCTTAGAACTGGATTTCCATCTGAGCTCTTAATATTCATACAAGTGGTTCTCTTTTCTCCAAAGGTCTCTTTAATGTTCCTGTAGGCAGTATCTATCTTACCGCTACTGATATGCGCCTCTACATCCTTACATTTGTCCTCTAGCCATCTCTGCTTAGCCATTTTGCACTTCCTGTCGATCTCATTTTTGGGACGTTTGTATTCCTTTTTGCCTGCTTCATTTAATGCGTTTTTATATTTTCTCCTTTCGTCAATTAAATTCAATATTTCTTCTGTCACCCAAGGATTTCTACTAGCCCTCATCTTTTTACCTAATTGATCCTTTGCTGCCTTCACTACTTCATCCCTCAAAGCTACCCATTCTTCTTCTACTGTAATTCTTTCCCCCATTCTTGTCAATTGTTCCCTTATGCTCTCCCTGAAACTCTGTACAACCTCTGGTTCTTTCAGTTTATCCAGGTCCCATCTCCTTAAATTCCCACCTTTTTGCAGTTTCTTCAGTTTCAATCTACAGTTCATAACCAATAGATTGTGGTCAGAGTCCACATCTGCCCCTGGAAATGTATTACAATTTAAAACCTGGTTCCTAAATCTCTGTCTTACCATTATATAATCTATCTGAAACCTGTCAGTATCTCCAGGCTTGTTCCATGTATACAACCTTCTTTTATGATTCTTGAACCAAGTGTTAGCTATGATTAAGTTGTGCTCTGTGCAAAATTCCACCAGGTGGCTTCCTCTTTCATTTCTTAACCCCAATCCATATTCACCTACTACGTTCCCTTCTCTTCCTTTTCCTACTATCAAATTCCAGTCACCCATGACTATTAAATTTTCATCTCCCTTCACTATCTGAATAATTTCTTTTATCTCATCATACATTTCTTCAATTTCGTCGTCATCTGCAGAACTAGTAGGCATGTACACTTGTACTACTGTCGTAGGCGTGGGCTTCGTGTCTATCTTGGCCACAACAATGCTTTCCCTGTGCTGTTTGTAGTAGCTTACCCACATTCCTATTGCTTTATTCGTTATAAAATCTACTCCTGCATTACCCCTATTTGATTTTGTATTTATAACCCAGTATTTACCTGACCAAAAGTCTTGTTCCTCCTGACACCAAACTTCACTAATTCCCACTATATCCAACTTTAACCTATCCATTTCCCTTTTTAAATTTTCTAACCTACCTACCCGATTAAGGGATCTGACATTCCACGCTCCGATCCGTAGAACACCAGTTTTCTTTGTCCTGATAACGACATCCTCCTGAGTAGTCCCCGCCCAGAGATCTGAATGGGGGACTATTTTACCTCCGGAATATTTTACCCAAGAGGACGCCATCATCATTTATCCATACAGTAAAGCTGCATGCCCTCGGGAAAAAATTACAGCCGTTGTTTCCCCATGCTTTCAGCCGTTCACAGTACCAGCACAGCAAGGCTGTTTTGGTTAGTGTTACAAGGCCAGATCAGTCAATCATCCAGACTGTTGCCCCTGCAACTACTGAAAAGGCTGCTGCCCCTCTTCAGGAACCATACGTTTGTCTGGCCTCTCAACAGATACCCCTCCGTTGTGGTTGCACCTACGGTACGGCTATTTGTATCACTGAGGCACGCAAGCCTCCCCACCAACGGCAAGGTCTATGTTTCATGGGGTGGGAGAGTTTCAATATTCTTACTAATCTATGAATACTGTAACAGTCAAATGGTTCAAATGGCTCTGAGTACTATGGGACTTAACTTCTGAGGTCATCAGTCCCCTAGAACTTAGAGCTACTTAAACCTAACTAACCTAAGAAAATCACACACAGCCATGCCCGAGGCAGGATTCGAACCTGCGACGGTAGCGGTCGCGCGGTTCCAGACTGTAGCGCCCAGAACCGCTCGGCCACACCAGCCGGCACTGTAACCATCACATTACATTGCCAGCAATATGTAAAATGGAAGTTGACTACCTGACTGCATATTTTATATACCGGTATATCTGACTCACACATGAACATTAGGTAAAAGAATACATACCTTTTGTTAAGATGACCTTCTCACAACCAGCAGCAGCAGCAATTCTCAGCACAGAGCCCATATTTCCAGGATCTCTGACATTATCACAGATTATTGTAATTGGCAATGAGTTCTCTGCTGGAGTCTGCCTTAATATATTTGATATCTCGAATAATCCTAAGTGAAAAATGAATAAAATTGAACATAAAGCACAACAACTTTGGGAGTAACTGACTGCAATTTTTTTTCAATCTGAATGATGCAATGGATGAATATTCCTATGACTCAAATTTCAGTTCTACAAAACCCTATGAACAACCTACCTAAAAACACTGAACTTCAGTGAAATATCATTTTCCACGAGAACTGACTCATTCATCTATCAGTCTGTCACAAGAAAATAAAAATGAAGGAAGAAAAAGACACGCAATATGACACATATGGATAGTATGGACAGTTAAAGAGCATTTAAAATCAGGAAAGCATGGCATATTAACAATGATGTCCTGGCACGTTATGCACTGTAGATGTTGTTTGTTGACATTTTCCCTAATCTGTTTACCTAAAAGCCGCAGTCACCCTACAATACACTGAGAATTAAAATTAAAACCACAAATATACAAAGAATATGCATAATACTCATGCAAACTGTGCACACATTTTTTTCTCCATTAATATAAATAATGTTGTTATCATAAAGAGCATTCAGGCAGAAAAGCTACTGCTAAAAAGCTCTGCATTGACAAATCAATAACTTTATGGGACTCTCATATTTTTCAGGCAGTGTATCAAAAACAAGAAACACAAATACGATGAAAGACTTTATGAATTCTATGAAACTAAAGGTGTGATTCTCAGAATAAAATTCTATCGTATCATACAAAAAGAAACAATACAGGTGGGTCATGTGTCTGTTGGTTTTTTTTACATCTGATGAAAACCCACTTGAACGAAGGATATGTGAAAATATAGACCAGCTTTGTAATTCTGTAGCTCTGAAAAAACTGTTGCCCACTCATATGGCCTAGATGTAAGTGGATCATTATGTAACAAGAGAAACAGCAACCCAAAACTGAAACTTAAAAATTTCATTCTGGAAACCAGAATCATTAATTAGTATGAAATATTTATACAACTGCCTATTTCTACATCTACACCTACACTTATACTAAGCAAACCACTGTGAAGTGCATGTCAAGAGGGTACATCTCATTGTATAGGGTTTATTCCCATTCCATTCATGTATGGGTTGCAGGAAGAATGATCATTGGAATGTATCTGTACGTAGTGTAATTATTCTAATGTTGTGCTCACGATCCCTATGTGAGCGATGCATACAGGTTGTAGTATATTCCTAGAGTCATCATTTAAAGCCAGTTCTTGAATCTTCGTCAGTAGACTTTCTCAGGATAATTTACATGTATCGTCAGGAGTCTGCCAGCTCAGTTTCTTCAGCATCTGAGTGATGCTTTCCTTTGAAACAAACAAACCTGTGACTATTCATGCCACCCTTCTCTGTATACACTCAATATCCTTTGTTAGCCCTATTTGGCACAGGTCCCATACACTTGAGCAGTTTCTAGAATGGGTCAAATGAGTGATCTGTAAGCAATATCCTTTGCAGATTCATTGTACCTCTCCAGTATTCCACCACTAAACCAAAGTGGGGTTGGGGTTGTTTGGAGGAAGAGACCAAACAGCGAGGTCATCGGTCTCATTGGATTAGGGAAGGACAGGGGAGGAAGTCCGCCGTACCCTTTCAAATGAACCATCCCGGCATTTGCCTGGAGCGGTTTAGGGAAATCACGGAAAACCTAAATCAGGATGGCCGGACGTGGGATTGAACCATTTTCCTCCCGAATGCGAGTCCACCTCGCTCAGTAAACCAAAGTGGGCCACCTGCTTTACCCATAACTGAGCCTATGTGATCATTCCATTTCATATCCCTCCAAAGTGCAACAGCCAGGTACTTGTATGAGTTGGCTGATTCCAGCTGTAACTAACTGATATTATAGTCATAGTTTTGGGTTTGCTCCACCTGCTGTACCTCTCTTGGGCTCAAGGCCATATTGGTTGGAACTTAGATCACTGGAAAAGCGTGGCTGGTCATATGAGTCCCAATTTCAGTTGGTAAGAGCTGATGGTAGGGATCAAGTGTGGTGCAGAACCCACAAAGCCATAGGTCCAAGTTGTCAACAAGGCATTCTGCAAGCTGGTAATGGCTCCATAATGGTATAGCCTATGTTTACACAGAATGGACAGTGTACTCTGGTCCAACTGAAACATTCATTAACAGGAAATGTTACATTTTTCTACTTGGACACCATTTGTAGCTGTTCATGGACTTCATGCTCCCAAACAACTATGTGCCATGTCACCAGGGCACAACTGTTTTGAAGAACATTCTGGACAATTCAAGCAAACGATTTGGCCACCCTGATCACCCAACACGAATCCCCTTGAACATTTATGGGACATATGTGAGAGCTCAGTTCATAGACAAAATCCTAAACTGGCAACACTTTCACAACTACGGGCAGCTACAGGGCCACCAGCATGGCTCAACATTTCTGCAGGAAACCTCCAATGACTTGCTGAGTCCATGCCACATTTAGTTTCTGCACTAAGCCAGGCAAAAGGAGGTCCGACATGATATTAGGCAGTATCCCATAACTTTTGTCACCTCCGTATATATTGTTATTTATTTTCTGCATTATTAAATACAGTGTTAGGCTTATACACATACACATGTACAACAATTAGTAAACATTATAACATGTGTTTTACAAAGCATCAACTGAAAAGTTTGCATTTTTAACACATTTACATCTAAACACATTTTCATCTAAGCATCATCATACATTTCACATTACAGCTGTCACACAGTTCACAATAAATGTTCGAATATCCCACCGTCAACTTCATGCATTTGTGCACTCTTGGAAGAACATGTTGTATTGCTTGTCTGAGCGCCTCTGCACACTCCCTAATTAGGACAGCAGCATTTTGCTACTTCACTCGCAACACACTATGGACAAGCTCAACAGGCTAATTTAATGACAGAAAGACGTCCCAAGAAAAGAGGTTGAAAGCAATGAGGTAGGTTGGGCTAGTATAAAATGTCAAAGAGGTCGGATAGGTAAAATCGTAAGTGCATGTGTGCCAATAGCCCAAAAAAACTACATCAAATGTGTTCTATCTTGGAAACCATTCGGAATAGGGCATATGTCAGTTATTTTGCTTCAAACGAGCATTCCTGTTATAGCCCTGAGCAGTGGCCATTCCTCCTAGGACACCCTGTAGAAATAGATTTGGTACTATGATTATTCAGTTGTATAAATGCATTTTACCCTTGAGGACAGTGACACAGAATGACTATCTATATTATTATTTTTACTGTTCACAATATAGGAGGAATGCCACACAACAGTTTTGTGTATCTTAAAGATGATGGTTTCAGTCAATACTGGTAGCAAATAAAGGCTTGCTTTATCAACAGCTCTAGATGTTATATATAAAAACATTACTGTGTTGGTGCAACAACTATTAACACAATTATATGACACTACCTGAGAAGCAAATTTTTGGAGAGCAGGAACAACATGCTGTCAAAGGCATCAGTTGAATAACATCAGAGTCAATCAGTTAATTATGACCTATAAGATGTTAAACAGTTAGTGGAAATTGTTTGTTCGCGACTTCCTTCAATTTTATACTGCCCAGTAAAACAAACTGTGAATATCCTCATCTTTAAAAGCCACATTAAGAGAAAGTGTTAGAAAAGAATGATTTTCTTGAGGTAAATTTTCTTCCACAGCACAGCAACATTGGTATTGCTCAATGTCTCTTTCTATTAGGGCGTAGTATAATAAGACATAGTATCCTTTGGTCACCACTACAGAGCTTCCCCTCTACATCATTATTCATCTGATAAGCACTGATTGTTGTTGTTCAAACACATCCATGTTTGTAACAGAATGTTGTCTGAACTGATGTGCAATGCTTGAAGATCCATAATCATGTGCAAAATATTCTAATTGAAGAGTTATTACTGAACTGGGCTATCGTTTTGGACATCTCTAAATACGAGTTCACAAGTCCGCACTCCGAAGTAAAACTTGCTACCATGCACAAACCGCTCCACACTCCAAGTCTCTCTCATGACCATGTGTCCCTCGCGCCATACCATCCCAGACTCTCAGTGACCTGTCCCGTCCTGCCTAGAACTCTTCTCCTGCTTTCATCCAGTCTCCCCATTCATGAACGCTGTGATTAGCTACAGCGCTCGCGCCGTGTCTTCAAGCCAACACACCCACACAAACATAATGAAACACATTCAAAATACTGGATTTACATTTAAATAACTTGAAATTAAATAAATATTCCTAAGGCTGGACCATAAATGCACTCTAACACACATTATTAGAGACATAAACAAATTAAATAAACATATATCAAAGGAATAGAACAAGAGGTAGGCCAGTAGCCTAATGTCTCTGTGCTTTCTAAAACACAGTAAATATTTAACCAATTTCTTCATGAATAGTATAAATCGGATATAAGCAAAGACATAGACAAATAAATTTATTTATAAGCATTCTGCTACCGTTAATTCGCGTAACTGAGGAGTACTTATGGCCTGATGCGATCGATAGTAATCGGCCACTTCGACCTCCAATAACTCATGTACTATTCAAGTTACATGCCTGTAATGTATACCAATTTATGTTTACACAAATAGCTTTCTAAAGACATGACGATCGACAAAATCGGATGAACCGTTTAGATTTTGGAAATTCGTTGCTGGGTGTTACTTGTATAATTTACAGTCAGATACTAAACTTTAAACTAATAAAGATATTGAAAATCTGATTGCACCATCAGAATCACCATGCAAATAATGGTCATGTACATGTTTCTTTTTGATGTATCATGATTCATCTTGCTACTATTAATTTCTACACGAATTGTGAAATGTCTGCCATGATGGTTTCACAAAGTCCGCCATCTTTGGCACGCTTGGCATACAAGTCTCTTTCATTGACACAGCGTCACCATGGAATTCCCAGCCACGCAGTCTCTGGACCCCAGCTAACGTTCGGCACCATGTGGCCGCAGCCCGCTGAGTGGCGCCACAGCTTGCCCGTTACCTCACACTGTCATCCTAAATAGAGGATTTTCATCTGTAGCAGCCTCACCTCTGTAGATAGTTGGCTCAAGCAGTTTTCAGAAATTTAACAGCTGGATGAGCAGTTGGTACTTCTGTACAACAATGGGGTATGGCTACAGCTTGTCAGGAAGTGACCTCATCCAGGTTACAGCAATGAGCTTCGTCACATAGGTCAACTACAATCATCTGCAGTTCATTGGCATGAATAGAACTGTTCTGTGGTTGATGTCTTACAGCAAAGTAGTTGTAGAACACTACTCTTCTTTCTCTGCAATAGTCCTCTGTCCTCCAAATGTTCCTCTGCAAGGTGATATAATTGGTGGAGGAGTTATTGTACCTGTGTTGGTCAGATGCTGGGTTGTCATTTGAAAGCTGTAGCTGTAGCATATGTTCGCGTTTGACAGGTGGTGAAGACCTGATGTTAGATACTGATACACCTCTTCTTCAACATTCTCTATTTCCTCCTGCCATACGAGGTTGACATTCATGGCTACTACCTCTCGTGTACTCAGTCTAACATATCTGGCTGTCACAAACCCCAAAATCTCTTCTCTTAGTACCTGACATATCAGAGAGGCAAGGTCATGTTGGGCTTAAACAACTGACACAGGGACCACATTCAGGAGTTGTTCATACTTCATTCACCCAACTTTTTTCAGTTGCATTTCCTCGATGCACTGGCACCACTTGACGACCCTTTATAATATGGTTACAAAATTGTTGAAAAATCATTGGAAGCAATCACTTCCACAAACTATCTAAGAGTATGCATACACAGCAATCTCAAGTGGAACACTCACATAAAATTAATCATGAGTAAGGCAGATGCCACAATGATACTCATTGGAAGAATCCTCAGGAAATGTAATCTATCAACAAAGTAAGCAATCCACAAAACTCTCGTTTGACTAGTACCTGTATAGGGCTCATCAGTATGCAAATCTGCACCAGATAGCACTGATAGAGTAAACACAGAGGATCCAAAGATGAACAACACATTTCATTACTGGTTCATTTAATAAGCACAAAAGTGTCATGGAGATGCTCAGCGAACTACAGCAAAGAGGCACTCTGCATCATGTTGTGGTCTACTGTTACAGTTCCACGGGTGTACATTCCTAAAGGAGTCGACCAATATATTGCTTCCTCCAACAGCTATCTCATGAAAAGACCACGAAGATAAAATTATAGAGATTTGAGCCCACACAGAGACTTACCAGCAATTGTTATTCCCACATGTCCTACACAACCAGAACAGGAAAAAGAGGGAAGAGACAGTGGTGTACAAAGTACCCTCCACCACACACCATACAGTGGCTTGCGGAGTATAGATGTAGACGTAGATTCCTTGGCTTTTGTGACATCGTTTACCAGAGAAAAGCTTGGTACATGTCTTTTACAACTCCTTTCATCAGAGTGAGATTTTGTTGTCTTCTGGTATTCAGAGTCACAATGTGGCCCAGAGCCAAAACATTCTTTGTGTAGGACTGTGTCATTTCTCCACGACATTGAGTCCCACTCAATTGTTCTTCCACTAAACTGACTTCTTGTTGATTGTTGCCAAATGTTTTCTTGAATTCGAAGGAGGAGGAGGAGATCAGTGTTTAATTTCTCATCAACAATGAGGTCGTTAGAGGGAGCGCAAGCTTGAATTAGGGAAGAATGGGGAAGGAAATCAGCTGTGCCCTTTCAAAGGAACCATCCTGGAATTTGCCTAGAGTGATTTGGAAAACTCACGGAAAACCAAAATCAGGATGGCTGGATGCAGGTTTGAACCATCATCCTCCAGAGTGCGAGTCCAGTGTGCTAACAACTGCACCACCTTGACCGGTTTTTCTTCAGTTCATCCTGGAATTTGTCCCAGATATCCAGCTTCCCTCTGTTGTCCTTGAAACACTGCTGGACTGTGCCATCCAGGCAAAAGTACATGTTTGCAAACACGTCATGTCATATCATCCATTGTATTTGGTGACTCGGTCAAATTCTTTCAGCCATTTCAATAGGTCCTGACCAGTATCTTCAAAAACACTGATGGATGCCTGATGTGCACATGACTTACTTTTTTTTTTTTTTATCTATTGGTCACATATATAAAGGGACCTCGGAACAATCAACTGGTTGCATTCCAGTTCCTGTCCATGTTGGCGACGATTTTTATGTTGGCTAATTGGAGCTATAGCTTATAGGTGTTTTGAGGTACCCATAGTCTTCACCAAAACATGTCATGTCATAATCACATTTAAGCCCAAATCTGCAAGCAGAGTCATCAGTGAAATACAACACTTAGCACCGACAGTTCATTTACTATGGATGCCAATGTACAGACAGCACAGAACTCCTTCCTGGGTGGAGAATTCTGCTACTTACACACACAGCAAATATTCCAGAATATGCAGGTAGATTAGAAAATTTAAAAAGGGAAATGGATAGGTTACAGTTAGATATAGTGGGAATTAGTGAAGTTCGGTGGCAGGAGGAACAAGACTTTTGGTCAGGTAAATACTGGGTTATAAATACAAAATCAAATAGGGGTAATGCAGGAGTAGATTTAATAACGAATAAAGCAATAGGAATGTGGGTAAGGTACTACAAACAGCACAGGGAACGCATTGTTGTGGCCAAGATAGACACGAAGCCCACGCCTACGACAGTAGTACAAGTGTACATGCCTACTAGTTCTGCAGATGACGACGAAATTGAAGAAATGTATGATGAGATAAAAGAAATTATTCAGATAGTGAAGGGAGATGAAAATTTAATAGTCATGGGTGACTGGAATTTGATAGTAGGAAAAGGAAGAGAAGGGAACGTAGTAGGTGAATATGGATTGGGGTTAAGAAATGAAAGAGGAAGCCGCCTGGTGGAATTTTGCACAGAGCATAACTTAATCATAGCTAACACTTGGTTCAAGAATCATAAAAGAAGGTTGTATACATGGAACAAGCCTGGAGATACTGACAGGTTTCAGATAGATTATATAATGGTAAGACAGAGATTTAGGATCCAGGTTTTAAATTGTAATACATTTCCAGGGGCAGATGTGGTCTCTGACCACAATCTATTGGTTATGAACTGTAGATTGAAACTGAAGAAACTGCAAAAAGGTGGGAATTTAAGGAGATGGGACCTGGATAAACTGAAAGAACCAGAGGTTGTACAGAGTTTCAGGGAGAGCATAAGGGAACAATTGACAAAAATGGGGGAAAGAAGTACAGTAGAAGAAGAATGGGTAGCTTTGAGGGATGAAGTAGTGAAGGCAGCAAAGGATCAATTAGGTAAAAAGATGAGGGCTAGTAGAAATCCTTGAAGAGATACTGGATTTAATTGATGAAAGGAGAAAATACAAAAAGGCAGTAAATGAAGCAGGCAAAAAGGAATACAAATGTCTCAAAAATGAGATCGACAGGAAGTGCAAAATGGCTAAGCAGAGATGGCTAGAGGACAAATGTAAGGATGTAGAGGCGCATATCAGTAGCGGTAAGATAGATACTGCCTACAGGAACATTAAAGAGACCTTTGGAGAAAAGAGAACCACTTGCATGAATATCAAAAGCTCAGATGGAAACTCAGTTCTAAGCAATGAAGGGAAGGTAGAAAGGTGGGAGGTGGCAGGGGTAAAATACAGGGAGCGAAAGGCTATTTACAATTTGTACAGAAACCAGATGGCAGTTAGAAGAGTCGAGGGGCATGAAAGGAAAGCAGTGGTTGGGAAGGGAGTGAGACAGGGTTGTCGCCTCTCCCCGATGTTATTCAATCTGTATATTGAGCAAGCAGTAAAGGAAACAAAAGAAAAATTCAGAGTAGGCACTAAAATCCACGGAGAAGAAATAAAAACCTTGAGGTTCGCCGAGGACATTGTAATTCTGTCAGAGACAGCAAAGGACCTGGAAGAGCAGCTGAACGGAACGGACAGTGTCTTGAAAGGAGGATATAAGTTGAACATCAACAAAAGCAAAATGAGGATAATGGAATGTAGTAGAATTAAATCTGGTAATGCTGAGGGTATTAGATTAGGAAATGATACGCTTAAATTAGTAAAAGAGTTTCGCTATTTGGGGAGTAAAATAACTGATGATGGTCGAAGTAGAGAGGATATAAAATGTAGACTGGCAATGGCAAGGTAAGCATTTCTGAAGAAGAGAAATTCATTAATATCGAGTACAGATTTAAGTGTCAGGAAGTCGTTTCTGAAAGTATTTGTATGGAGTGTAGCCATGTATGGAAGTGAAATGTGGACGGCAAATAGTTTAGACAAGAAGAGAATAGAAGCTTTCAAAATGTGGTGCTACAGAAGAATGCTGAAGATTAGATGGGTAGATCACATAACTAATGAGGAGGTATTGAATAGAATTGGGGAGAAGAGAAATTTGTGGCACCACTTGACTAGAAGAAGGGATCAGTTGGTAGGACATATTCTGAGGCATCAAGGGATCACCAATTTAGTATTGGAGGGCAGTGTGGAGGGTAAAAATCATAGAGAAAGACCAAGAGATGAATACGCTAAACAGATTCAGAAGGATGTAGGTTGCAGTAGGTACTGGGAGATGAAGAAGCTTGCACAGGATAGAGTTGCATGGAGAACTGCAACAAACCAGTCTCTGGACTGAAGACCACAACAACAACAACAACAACAACAATGCAAACATTAAAAACATGAAACATTTTTAGATCCTTCTTGAAATGATAAATAGTAAATAACAAGTATTTGTTGGTGATTGGATCTGAACTGGAAAACAGTAGCACACCAGCCTGGATCGCTAAGCGCTACTCCACTTTACATTCAGCACAACTCACAGCAACATGACCAGTTTATGGCCACAACCTGGGACATCACCCTAAATGAATTCTTGCAGTAAGAGGTTACGTACAGGTCTGTCACCATTATCATTGTGAATTGTCATGTACTTAATCAGTGGTACGAAGTTCTTCTCAGGCACATTAATCACTCTTGATGTTGCAGTTTTCAATGTTTGTTTGCAGTGTAATTCCTTATTTTCTGTATGTCCTGACAAAAGGATTCTTGTATATTTAAAAAAGGGTAACATGTATATTCACTGATTAAGGAGTACTGCCAGAAGAGCCTCCAATCCGACATTTATTTCAATACAGAAAATTATTAATAGCTTCTTTTAAAGGGACTTTTCTTTGTTTTGGTGACCATCTTCCAGGACTACTTATTATAATGATTTAAGCAATGGAAATTTCAATTTAGAACATCAACAGTCAGGAAAAGATAGACTTCTACTAACCATACAGATGACTTTTTAAATTGCAGATGGGCACAATTAAAAGATTCTTGCACATTACCTTTCAGCCACAGCATTCATCAGAAAAAGAAACAGGAACACCCACACATTCATCCACACAGACAAGCACACGTCACACATGCATGAATGTCACCTCCAAGAGCTCGGTCCGGAGTGCAACTGTCATGTCACAGTTGCACTCTGGTCCGAGCTGCCATGGTCATGTGTGAATGAATGTGTGTGTGTGTGTGTGTGTGTGTGTGTGTGTGTGTGTGTGTGTGTGTGTGTGTCTTTCTTTTTCTGATGAAGCCTGTAGTCAAAAGATAATGTGCAAGAGTCTTTTAACTGTGCCTGTCTGCAACTTAATGTATCACTTATTGTAATGATTTGATGAAGATGATCTATCTACAGCTGTCTGTGGATATTTAACGTAAGCTATCATCATTATCTAGTCTGATCAACACCAAGAAAACTGTGTGCATGAAACTCTAACACACATACTATCACATCTTAAATGTCTCAAAAGATTTTGTAAAGAGTAATACAACTCACCTATAACGCCCTGAGAAGTAGCAACATCTGTCCACAGAGACAGTTGTTTATATGGAACTCTGTGGAACTCAATATGGTTTTGACCAGTACAGATGCTCTTAATATCCTGCTGCCTGCTGAAGAATATCATTTTTGGAGTTGCTCCAGCATCTATGAAATCTTGTATCAATCGTTTTCCTTCAACAGCCACAAGATTATTCTTCTCTCTCATTTTCTTTGATTTTGTTAGGAGCATTATCTTTCTGAAAGAAAGTGTTCAATCAACATATTTGCAAACTGAAAAAAGGAATATATGTTGTATAAAAAGGAAAATTATCTTTAAAAAACTGTAAAATTACAGACACACAGATTAAATGACCAGGACTTACCTTCAGGAGATGAAGTTCCAATGCTGCTAATATACACATTTAGAAATGAAATAGCTACTCCTAGCTTTAGAAACCATTAGCACCTTCCCAAAGGAGAAAAGAGGCATGGGTTGGGGAAGAACAGAAAGGAGGAACAGGCCATTCAGATCCCAGGATGAGGGACCCAGCTGTTGTGAAGATGAGGAAAATCTCTACATACTAAGAACTGCATCTTTGTGGGAATTAATAGAACTGATCAGACATAAATACTATACAACAGCTGCTAGTACCTAAATGACAACAAACATGAAAGGACAGCATTGAGGGAAACAAATATGGATGGGCTGCAGACAAAACCACCCTGTCAGCATGGTGAGTCTGTGTGTGAAACCATATGCATTATGATACTTCACAAGTCACACAACGGTTCACATCTGTTAAATGGATACACAGCCTTGAGACTTAGGGTTCTCCTTGCACGTGATCACAATGTCAACTGGTTATTTTGATTCCAAGATCTGAATCTTCCTAGTGATCAGGCTTGGCTGAAACTGTTGCGAGCATAGCTTCGTTGAGAAGACTTACTACTGTTCACATGCCTCATCAAACTCTTCAGACCCAGGCAAGCTAGAGTATCATGAGTACATTTTTTCAGTGGCCCTACTGCCACATGCATGTTCTTGGAACACTTGTATTCCAGCCCGAGAGAAAAAGTATTGACAGTAGAGGACTGAGAGAACTCAGGCAACAGCTTTAGGCCAGAGGGTATGGCTATCCTATGTTTGACTAAATCAACAACGATATGGACCTTATAAGCCATGCTGTTTCTACTTTCTATTTAGTAACAACACATTGCAGAAGTTTAGTGTCCAAAGACAGGTTAACTGAATCTGAAGAAGAATTGAAAAACATCAAACTGGGTATAGCAAAATTATCAGAAGCAAAGTTTTAAAAAAAATTATGAGGAAAAATAGAATTAAAATCAGAATATCGGCTTCATAACAGTTAACAGTGCAGTAAGGAAATTCAAGTGTAGATTTTATGATAAACAAGAAAATTAAAAACAATATTCTACATACTGGAGGAATCTCAGACAGAAAAGCAAGGTGTATTTTAAAAATGAACAAAATAAAATGACAGAAAAAAAACAACAACTCCAAGAAGGAGTTGTGTTACATAAATGAAAGTGGGTAGGAGTGTTTCTAAATCTCAAAGATGGTGTCTATTCAAATTTCATGCCACTCACATAAGAGTGGCATTAATATTGCCACTATGAGAATGCAGATCAGGTTTGCTTTAAATATATGCTGTACAGTCATAGTGACAAAGCAAGGTGGGATATTTTTACTTCCCCTCGTTTTTCCATCTGCCTACGTAAAATTCATTCTTTCATGTCTGACTAATTTTGATTGACATACGTGAGTATAATCTGCATTTTCACAAAAGAGAAAGGTTGGCCCTCATTTTTAAAGAATATAACACCAGATCTAATTTTGTGCTTAGTTTATGTATGTAACTGATTTTATAATTTAGTTTGACTATTCCTAGTTAGTATCTTTTGTTATAGGGTGAAATCAATAATTGTTTCGTAACTTAAATTCTGTTGTTGACTTGTAAACAAATATAAATTCTGTATTAATTATAAACATTTGGTTTTAATTGCAATTTCTATAAATTTAACTTCGAACAATGTGTAGTTTCAGCACCTATTATTGTGAGGATATATAAGGGCGAGATTTTTGTTCCTGAGACAGTCAGTCCATGGCCGAGTTTCATATGAGAAACCTGTGCTTGTTAGAACAACAACAATGCTTCAACTTAACTGTGAAATAAGTGTTATACAACTAGGCCGTGTCTTAAAACAACAACTGTGTCTGCTCCATACATACCATTCTACTCATCAAGAACTGTTAACTTTGTGGTTACGTTTCTACTGCTCATAGATGTTCAATAGTAAACTATTGTAGCAGTATGTGGATTTTTCACCTGAAAACTATTAATGAGGCTTATCGAAAGTTAAAACAGTAGTGCACTGGCCATATATAACTGTGTATTGTTGGGAGGTTGAGAACGGTGAAAAAAAGTGCTGTGAAATGCAAATGTGCACCTGTCAGCTGCATCATTTAAAGTAGTCAGTGATGTACTTCTGCAACCCATTTTTCAGCCGGTGTAGCAATGCAGTACACCGAGGACAACAAGCGAAGAAACAAAGAAGGCAGACCGTCACATCGTAAGCGATAGTTACCTTTGAGATTGGACGTGGTGAGTTGATGTTTGTCCAGAATGCCTTTAAAGCAACAAAGATGCCATTATTAACACCTCACAGAGTTTGAACAAGGTTGTGTAATAGGGCTATGAGCACCTGGATGTTCCTTATCAAAACTGCACAAAGACTTGGCTGAACTGTAGCCACTGTGTGTAATTGCTGGCAGCCTTGGTCACAAGAATGTATAGTGCAAGAAGACTGGGCTTCAGATGGCCACATTGCCCTACCAAGAGGAAAGATTGCAGTATTCAGCGTATGGCTCTGGCGCATTGTACTGCATCTGAAGAACAGCTCCAAGCCAGACACCCTGTAGCATGCATTCCACTGACCCCTAACTATCACCATTTGTGCCTTCAGTGTGTCACGCAAGAGTTCATTGAAAGCAAGAGTGTTGGTCTGTTGTGTTTTCTATTGAATGCGGTTCTGCATCAGAGCCAATGATGGCCAAGTGTTGGTTAGAAGTGTGGTGTCACCGCCAGACACCACACTTGCTAGGTGGTAGCTTAAATCGGCCGCGGTCCATTTAGTACATGTCGGACCCGCGTGTCGCCACTGTGTAATCGCAGACCTAGCGCCACCACCAAGGCAGGTCTCGTGATACGAGAGAGCACTCGCCCCAGTTGTACGAGAACCTAGCTACCGACCAGATGTACGAAGCCTTTCTCTCTCATTAGCCGAGAGACAGAATAGCCATCAGCTAAGTTAATGGCTACGAACTAGCAAGGCGCCATTTGTATCAGTGCCTATAGCTTACGAGTATTCAAGAGAGATGTATTCCAAGGACTAATAAAAAGATAAGTAATAAGCATCTACATACTTTTCTTCTTATTCATTTATAAGTTCTCATGTTCCAGACTTCACGCCCGTCTGCGTTAGCCTTGCGTGCCCTATCGGCTACAGCGTTAGTCTAGCGTGCATTTTCAGCCATCTCAACTTCACGGTGTCGGCCCAGCTACCGACACAACATTGGCGACGAATTAAAGTTTTCTTTCTGATGGCTTACATTTAATTGTGTCATGGCTTCGCCACATTCTCCCGATGTACTGTCCGAATTTTATCGCTTGCAGAATCAGCAGACGCAGGCGTTATTGGATGCCCTTGGACAGCTCGTCCAGGGTCAACGTGCGCTGCACACCGATGCGGCCGCCGCCGCTTCTTCGCTACCGCTGCCACTAAACGCTGTTGCACCTCCCTTTCGACCATACGTGGCAGCCGATGAGACCTGGCACGAGTGGTCTCGCCAGTTCAACTTTCATCTCGCAGCCTACAGAATTCAAGGTAAAGAGCGGCAGCCGTTTTTGCTTTCTTGTGTCGGTGTGTCCACATACCGTGTGATAGTGAAATTGTTTCCCCGACGCGACGTAGCAACTCTGTCCTACGAGGAAATTTTGTCTGCATTAGATGCCTATTTCAAAGAAACAGTTAATGTGGTTGCAAAACGGTATACGTTCTTTCGTACAAAACGTACGGCCGGTCAAACTAATAGGGAGTGGGTAGCAACATTGCAAGGACTTACTAGGGACTGTGCTTTTGAATGTGACTGTGGTCTTTCTTATTCAGATACAATGGTGCGTGATGCAATTGCACAGAACGTTTCTGATGTTCGCATACGGGAGCAAATTTTGAAACTAGTTAATCCCTCCCTTCAACAAGTGATAGACATATTGGATAGACAGGACACACTTGACTGTGCTCAGGAATCTTTTGAAACTTCGCCAGCCGTGTGTAACATTAACCGGCCCGCTGGACGCGCTGCGCGGCCCGGTAACCGGGCCTTGCGCACGTCGACACAGCGGCCGCCGCGTGCTAAGCCAGGTGTGCCGCGCCAGCACACAAATGCAGTGAAATCATGCCCGCGGTGTGCTGCTAGACATTCGCGTGAACATTGCCCGTCACGCCAAGCTATTTGCTTTTTCTGCAATAAGAAAGGACATGTTCAAAGTGTTTGCCAGAAAAAGCTCAGATCAGACAATCACAATCATTCCAGGCCCTTTGCTTCGCGCCGGAATCGAACCAAGGACACTCAGGCTCGTGGACCTTCGCCTATGGACATTCATGTCGTTAAATCCGCTTCGTCCAGTGACACTTTCTCTCACAGTAACTGTGTTCGTCCCACAAAAACTGTGCGTCGACGTCGCCGGAAATCACGTCAATTAGCAAGTGATTCTGTACCAGTGTCTGTTCCAATTGCACAAAACAGTCGCTCTTGTCGTCAGCAGAACAATAAACTTTTTGTGGACTTAGACTTTGAAGGCAAAGTGATACCATTCCAGCTCGATACCGGAGCTGCAGTTTCATTGCTCAATCACGACACGTACAAACAACTGGGCAAACCTCCGTTGCGTTCCGCAAATGTTACGCTAACTACATATTCCGGACAGAAAATTCCTGTGTTAGGACAGTGCAGCCTTCTTGCAACATACAAGGGACAAACAAAACTTGTGTCATTTTACGTTCTTCGTTCTTCTTCTGCAGTGAACTTGTTTGGTCTAGATTTATTTAAGTTGTTTAACATGTCTATTGTAAATCAGGTGCTATCAGTGAATCAAACTGTGCCTTCAGACAGTGTTTCTAGTGTATGTGAAGAATTTGCAGACATTTTTGCACCGGGCTTCGGTTGCGCTAAAAACAATGAAGCACATTTAGACCTGAAGGAAACGCGCAACCGAAATTTTTCAGAGCGCGCAATGTTCCCCACGCATTGCGTCAGGAGGTCGCAAGAACATTGAACAATGTAGAATCACAAGGTGTGAGTGAATGTGCGCAATGCCTCTTCTCTTTCAGCTCCGCTTCATCGCTTACGCCGTAAAGGTGTTCCGTTCGTCTGGACGACGGAATGTGAACGCGCCTTTCGCCAGTTGAAATCGGCGTTGCTTTCTAATACTTGCCTCACGCCTTTCGATCCCCGGAAACCCCTTTTGTTGATGGTAGATGCATCGGATTTCGGGATCGGTGCTGTGCTTGCGCCCAAAGTTGGCTCCCATGATCGCCCTATTGCCTTTGCGTCCAAATTGCTCTCGTCTGCGCAAAGAAATTATTCACAGATAGAGAAAGAAGCTTTGGCTCTCGTGTTTGGTGTTACTAAGTTCCATGATTTCTTGTATGGTCATCAATTTACCATCATCACAGACCACAAACCTTTGACATCGCTTTTTCATCCGACCAAGCCTGTACCTCCACGTACAGCGCAGAAATTCATTAGCTGGTCTATTTTCCTCTCGCAGTACCGCTACGATATCTTGTATCGGTCCGCTGCTAAGCACGGAAACGCCGATGCGTTGTCCCGTTTGCCTGTTGCTGAGGATAAAGCATTCGATTCTTCCGAACTTGCTTGCATGTTCATTGATTCGGAAACCGATGAAGTGGTCGAATCGTTTCCGATTGATTTTCGTCGTGTCGCTACAGCCACAGCTGCTGACCCTGTCCTTGCTACTGTTTTACGTTTTGTTGCTACGCAATGGCCTTTGTCAAAGTCTCGGATCGAGGATCCGTTGGTTCGCCGATTTTTTGCTCACAAGGAGAGACTTTTTGTTCGACGTGGTGTTTTGTTGTTGCGTTCTGATAATGATCAGTCCAGAGTCGTGGTCCCACGTTCGTTACAGTCCTCTGTTTTACGGCTTCTTCACCAAGGACATTGGGGTATAGTGCGAACGAAACAACTTGCTCGTCAGCACTGTACTTGGTTCGGAATCGATGCTGCGATTACGAATATGTGTTCTTCGTGCCCGGCGTGTGCCGAACAACAGTCCGCACCGCCGCGGAAAGTCTTTGCGTGGCCAAAAGCCACTTCCCCTTGGCAACACTTGCACATTGATTTTGCTGGTCCATTCTGGAATGCTCGATGGTTGGTTCTGGTCGACGCCTTCAGTAATTTTCCTTTTGTTGTCCGGATGTCTTCCACGACGTCCTCCGCCACCATCCAAGCGTTGTCTGCTATCTTTTGCATTGAAGGTCTTCCGCAGACTATTGTTTCCGACAATGGCCCACAATTCATGTCCGCAGAATTTCAGTCATTCTGCCAGGCCAATGGTATTCAACATCTGACATCCGCGCCGTTTTCGCCTCAGTCCAACGGTGCAGCTGAACGATTGGTCCGGACTTTCAAGTCACAGATGTTGAAATTGAAAGAGTCGCATTCTCGGGAGGACGCATTGTTGCTCTTTTTGTCTTCGTATCGCTCTCAGCCCCGAGATGGTCGCTCGCCGGCTGAGTTGCTCCACGGTCGTCCTCATCGCACCTTGATGTCTTTGCTGCATCCGCCGCATCAGGTTCCTGTGCAGTGGCAGACTCCTGCTTTTGCTCCAGGCGACGTTGTATTTTATTGCAACTATCGAGGTTCACGGCGTTGGCTCGCAGGGCGCATTCTTCGCTGCCTCGGCCGCGCGATGTATTTGGTTTTGGGGGCCTCTGGTGAGGTGCGTCGGCATCTCAATCAGCTGCGCCTCTGTCGTCGCTCGGGTTCTGCCGCTCCCCGTCTGCTTTCAGCGACGGTGCCGTCCGGTCAGCGCCCTGGGGACCCATCTACTGGCTCGCCTCATCCCCAGGTGTTACCGACGATGCCTTCCATTTTGCCCCATGGCGACGCGCCGCCGCCGCCGCAGCAGCAGCAGCTGCCGCCGCCGCCGCTTGTTCTCCAGCCGGCGCCGCCCGCATTCGACGCTTCGTTGCAGCAGCCAAGCGCCTCCCAGGGTCACGTGCCGCCGATCGCTTCCCGTGACCAGCTGTCCTCCGCCATGGAACTCCCGCCCGCTCCGGACCACATGACGTCATCGCGCGTCGGCTCCCCCGACGCAATGGAGGTTGATCCTTTGGTCCCTCCTGTCTCTTTACGGGCGCATACACCGCATGTTGACGTGCACCCTGGACTAGTTTTTCAGGCGTTTCCTAGCTCCCCTCGGACCGAATGGCCGGGTGCGGGTGGCACAGCCTCGCCTGTTGTTAGGCTCCCCACCTCATCGCATACGTCAACATGTGGTCCTCCCCACGGCGGGCGGAGGCCTTATCACACGACCGTTCGCCGATTTGCGGGGGAGGAATGTGGTGTCACCGCCAGACACCATACTTGCTAGGTGGTAGCTTAAATCGGCCGCGGTCCATTTAGTACATGTCGGACCCGCGTGTCGCCACTGTGTAATCGCAGACCTAGCGCCACCACCAAGGCAGGTCTCGTGATACGAGAGAGCACTCGCCCCAGTTGTACGAGAACCTAGCTACCGACCAGATGTACGAAGCCTTTCTCTCTCATTAGCCGAGAGACAGAATAGCCATCAGCTAAGTTAATGGCTACGAACTAGCAAGGCGCCATTTGTATCAGTGCCTATAGCTTACGAGTATTCAAGAGAGATGTATTCCAAGGACTAATAAAAAGATAAGTAATAAGCATCTACATACTTTTCTTCTTATTCATTTATAAGTTCTCATGTTCCAGACTTCACGCCCGTCTGCGTTAGCCTTGCGTGCCCTATCGGCTACAGCGTTAGTCTAGCGTGCATTTTCAGCCATCTCAACTTCACGGTGTCGGCCCAGCTACCGACACAACAAGAAGAAGGCCATTTAGGGTCCTGCAACCAACCCGTCTGCGTGCTACACACACTGGACCTGAGGAGACAAATCTTGCCAATCACTGTATACCATAGTCCAATAAAATATAAATGAGTTTATGACTCATGCAAAGGAACTGAGCTCTTGAGCACAGATGATGTCAATCAGTAATTCTCCAGGAGATCCACTTTAAACAATATGACATTTCTGTACTAAGCCTATACAGGAGGGTGATCTCAGCAGGGAGAAATGGTAGTCTGAGTGGCCATATTTCCAAAATGTTCCATATACTTTCCTCCTAATGAAGATTTTGGTAAAAATGCTCTGAAAGACTACTGTATGTTGTAACGGTGACCGGAACAGTCGCGGGGTTGAACTGACAGAAAATGTGGCGGGACCCGTGGAGCGGCCCGCGAACAACAACACAACGAGAGAGGACGGACACGACCAACGAAGGACCTTACAACAACAACAACAACAACAACAACAGCAACGAAACAACCGAGTCAATAAAACCTAACTAGACAACCACGTACACTCATAAACAAAACACGAAAGTAAATACGCTGTCTAAGGAGAGGCGACATGTCCTGAGATGTACGCAAGGTTAGACTGGCAGGCTGAGCGAGAGGCAGATGCTTAAGTACGCTATTGGAGACACCACTATTGGCCGCTGCAATCACGTGGTCCACTGTGGTGCCCTCTAAATGCGGGTCAGGAGGCGCGTGCCGCCACAGTATACGGCACGATGGTGCAGCAGAGTCCTCTAGGGGTCTTCGACGTCCATGACGTCTGGCGGGGATTCAAATCGCGCGGCGCACGGTACCAGACTATACAGCTCCCTCCTTTTTGAGGATTTTAATGATATAATATACTACAGCATTTTGTCATCACACCTCCCCAATGTCAAGTTTTTGAGTCAGGTCATCGGAAGGTCTGTACCTTCTAAAAATAGCAAGAGCACTCGCGTCATCACTGCTGCAGTATCATTCTGCATCTTCAGTCTCTCAGTATGCTGTCTCACAATCAGAGATACTACTTTCCATCTGGTATACATCTGACGAATAGAACAGTCCCCAAGAATGAATGGTGGTCAAAGCTTTCTGGACACTGTTGTTCAATTTTCTTATGACAATGACGATTGAGTGGAACACATCACATCCACCATGTCCTTGATGTGTCCATTCCAGTGTAATGTAGCAACGTATTACAAGTTGTCACCTTCCATTGAAAACATAACTTGCCGTGAACCCAGGAAGAGAGGAGATTTCGGTTCTCATGCTCACACGGCTGACATTGGCTACTGGGCCGGGCAAGTGGTATACCTTCCTAACGCTGTGTGCAATGCGCTACACATACTCTCTATGAATCTGAAGAAGTACTATTAAATATTAATCGATCTTTTTCATACTGAGTGTACAAGATTCTATGGATAACAGAACCACGCCGCTAAAATTTCAAGTCAATAACTTCAATACTTTCGGAGATATAAATTTTTACCTAAAACACAGAATAACTGAGTTAGGGATTATAATGCATTCATCTATAGTATCAATTGAAACTACAACCAAGAGGATACGTTAATATAAACTAATATTCTGCAATTTTCTTCAGTTTCATTGCCACATATTTCTGACATAATTAACAGTACATTGGAAAAATATCATTTCATTGTATTACAGTTGTGTGACTATTTTGGAGAGATTGAGAGTGAATAGAGGACAAACGTGAAGTGAGAATGTGATATTTTATTAAAATTATATAAATGTAAGCTTGAGAAAGTTGTGTACTAGGGGAATTTGTGATGTTTGTAAAGGAACCAGAAGAGGTATTGAGTATAAAATTTATTAGTGATTTATTTTGTGGAAGGGAATCATATTTTGTTTACATTAAATTTTATCTAGTTTTGGAATTAAGAGATTTCTAGTCTAAATTGTGTGTAGTAATATGATTGGCTGACATTAGAAATACCACGAGCGTAGAAGTGCTCTAGATAATCTGATTGACTGCTTAACATATTAGCCAAAGGAATTCAGCATTTCCTGTGCATCTGAGTAGGGCTTTGTGCCTCAGATCTATGAGTCGAGATAGTCACTCAAGAGCCGCATTCTGGTAAACACATATGTTAAATTGTACTGATCAAATCTGTACCAAAATGAAGTAATCTGTATGTTTAGTCAGTTCTCATGTAGCTGATGAAAAAACAACTACAGTGCTGAGTATTTTGAGAAAGTTCGAGCTTTGTGAATGATTTATTTTAGGAGATTTTGCATGTGAACATTTCAAGGTGTGTTTCGTGCAAATTACGAGACATTATGGCGAGCACTTCTGTACAAGAAGACTGCTGAATGACTGACTGTGTTAACTCACAAACAGCTGTGGGTCAGTGATTGTTTAGGACATTTAAAATGTCAGGTCAGACTAAACATCTTCTGGCTGCTTCTGGGTTTGAACTTGTTACAAAGACAGTCAGTAACACGGCATAATTAGTCATAATATTAAATAAGGACTTGATAGCCATTTTCTGTGTTTTAAAGACAATAAACCAGCTGACAGGAAATTTTAGACACTTTTCAAACGAGTCATGCAAGAATCCCGAACGTCCGATAGTTTAACTAACTTTCAGATGCTTCCCATGGCCTGGAGTTACATGGCCTTAGCGTGGTAGGTATTTAGTTGAGTTTTGTCAATGCTGTTTTTGTCATCTAAGCCAGTTTCTACCATCGCAGTGTGAAGGGGCAGAAAACCTGAAACCTATACAGGTAGGTGGACAGATTGTTTAAAGGATAGTGAGTGACTGACCCACCACGCCGCAGCAGGAACTTCACGTTTTTTTACAGAGACAGCCTGTCCTATGGTGAAGTGAAGAGAGTTGCTCTGCAATCTACATGTGTGACTGCTAGGCTTCCAATAGCAACTGATTGTAAAGAACCTCACAATCATTCTGGGAAGGAGTGTAAAATATCACTGAGCTATTACAAAACACAAGAGATTGTGGCTTTAATTCTTAACAAGAGTGGACACAATGTTATCCTGTCCCACCACATTTGGAGGATTTGAGATGCCTTGACTCCTGGAGGAATGCAGTCCTAATAATCGATCTGAAAGCACGGAAGGGCTGTACAAATTGAAATGGTTATCATAGAGTTGATCATTAGAGTGGCTCACGGACTCTCAAGTTGTTTCGAGGCTCAAATCTATACAAATCCTTAGTCAATTTTGGTTTACATTCAGAGAGATAGTTCCACTACTGTAAATCTGACACTAGTCATTGTGGCTCTACAACAATCAACACAAAGTGGACACCTCTTTTTAAGGTGGCTCCAACACTAGGGATTCCAGAGACATCTTACCAACTTTATTCAGTCATTCCTACCATACTGATTTCAGGTATCATGTTTGGGATAAAAGCCACAAAAAAAAAAACATAAAATTGTTTCTTACTCAAGAACGAGTGCTAAAATTTATGTTTCATCCACCTGTATAACACTAACATCAACATCTACGTACATACTCCACAAGGCACCATATTGTGCGAGGACGACGATACCTTGTACTACTACTAATCATTCCCTTTCCCCTTCCACTCACAAACAGAGTGACAGAAAAACATGTGTTTATATGTCTGCATTAGACCCCTAATTTCTATCTTATCTTCCCACAAAATGTATGTTGGCGGCAGTAGCATCATTCTGTAGTCAGCTTCAAATGCTGATTATCTAAATTTTCTCAGTAATGTTCCTTAAAATAGAATTCGACTTTCTCTGTAAACTTGCACATTGATCAACTGGTAACAAGACTAGCAGCCCTCATCTGCATTCCTTCAATGCCCTCCTTTAATCCGAACTGGTGAAGATTCCAAACACTTGAGCAGTACCCAAGAATGGATCTCCTTTACAGATGAAACACACTTTCCTAAACACACTTCCCTGAAGTTGACCATTCGCTTCCCCTACTACTATCTTCACACATCCTTTCCATTTCATACAGCTCTACAATATTTGCACCTAGATACTTAATTAGCCTGACTATGCCAAGAAGCACACTACTAATATTGTACATGAACATTACACAACAGTTCTTCCTACTCATCTGCATTAACTTACATTTTTCTACATTTAGAGCTACTTACCATTCATCATACCAACTAGAAATTTTGTGTAAGTCATCTTGTATCCTCCTAGTCATTCAACAGAGAAATGTTCCCGTAAAAGACAGCATCATCAGCAACAACCACAGATTGCTGCTCATCCTGTCCATCAGATTATTTAGGTGTGTATAAAGGATAACAGTGGTCCTTATCACACCTCCCTGGGATACTCCTAATGTTTCCCCTTGTCTCTGATGAACACTCACCATTAAGGACGATGTACTGGGTTCTATTATTTAAGAAGTCTTCTAGCCACTCAAGTATGATACTACCTTTGTTAACAGCCCGCAGTGGGGCACCATGTGAAATTCTTTTTGGAAATCTAGGAATACGAAATATGTCTGTTCAAAATGGTTCAAATGGCTCTGAGCACTATGGGAATTAACATCTGAGGTCATCAGTCCCCTAGAACGTAGAACTACTTAAACCTAACTAACATGAGAACATCGCACACATCCATGCCCGAGGCAGGATTCAAACCTGCGACCGTAGTGGTCAATCTGCCTGTTGCCTTTCATCAATGGTTCATAGGATATCATGCGAGAAAGGAGCAAGCTGAGTTCTACATAAGTGATGTTTTCTAAAACTGTACAGAAGCTTTTCTGTCTCAAGGAAATTTATTATATTAGAACAAAGAGTATGTTCATGAATTTTGCAGCAAACCAATGTTACGGCTACTGCTCTATAATTTCATGGGTCAATTCTTTTACCTTTCTTATACACAGGAGCAGGAGCTCCTGCACTTTTTCCAGCTACTTGGAACTTTAAGCTGTAGAAGAGATTCATGATCAATGAAAGCTAAGTAAGGAGCCTATTACATGGAGCACTCTTTGAAAAACTGAATTTGGATTCCATCCGGGCCCGGACCTGATATTTTATTTGTTTTCAATTCTTTCAATTGCTTCTCTATGGCAGGAATGTCTACTACTATGTCTTCCATGCGAGATGGTTATATGATGGTATGTTTGTATGATCCACCAGAGTGAACAATTTCTAAAATTTTGAAACTTTAAACTTTAGCTTTTCTTTCGCTGTCTTCTACGGGCATACCAGACTGGTTAATGAGTAACTGGACAGAAGCCTTCGACCCGCTTAGCGATTTTACATATGACCAGAATTTAGGTTCTCAGCAATATCTTTTGCTAGTGTATGATGCTGGCAGTCGGTGTAAGCTTCATGCATCCACCTTCTTAAAGATGCATGAATCTCTACTAACTATTGTCTGTCATTGTGCATTCTCTTTCGAACCGATAGTCCAACAGTCTTAGATTCCTCAGCATTATTTGAATTTATTAAACCACAGTGGGTCTTTTCCACCCTTAATCCACTTAATCAGCACATACCTCTTCAGAGCATGATTCACAATCTATTTAAACTTCGTACACAATTCCTTTGTGTTCATCATACTGGAACTAAATGATGTCCATTCATTGTCTAAGTGGGATGCTAACAATTGCTTATCAGTTCTTTCTAGTAAAAATTCTCTCCTAAACTTTTTGATTGGTATATTAACTTCAGTAAGCTTTGTCACTATGATGACATCATTATCAATAATTCCTATCTCAACACTGAAACTGAGTTGGTTGGTTGGGTGTAGAAGGGACCAAACTAAGTGGTCATCAGTCCATCTGACCTTAGATTAACTAAAACCGATAAAATCCCACATTATGAGAGAGAACTACAATGTCCATAAAATGATAAACTAATGGCAGGGAAGGAAGGAAAATGGCAGAAGAAGAGGTGAGGGAAAGAAAGTGCTAATGACACAGGCGGGAAGGAAGCAGCACAGGACACAAGAGAGGCGCTCAAGACATAACAGACCCCGTAAGGAAAGGAGTGGGAAGGCAGAGGGCCAGGCTGAACCACCAAGCCCAGTTGAAGCCAATCTAGTTGGGGCGAAGGGGGGAGCAAGAGGGCCTGCCATCCCCTCCACTCACCGATAATGTGGAAGGTCCCTCCCATAAATAAAGCGATAAAAACCCCCATCAAGAATAAAATGAAAACGAGATCTGCCGCTGAAGCATTGTCAGCCAACACCAGGAGTAGCAAGTCTGGAAAGCTAAAAGTCCATCGTAGGGTGGCTAAGTGCGGAAGACCGCACTGCAGTTCCTTCTCTAAATCCTCGCACAAACGAAAAAATGGCTGACATCGAAATAAGTGTCCAAGGAATAGAAAAGCAACTGGAATCACTCAATAGAGGAAAGTCCACTGGACCTGACGGGATACCAATTCGATTCTACACAGAGTACGCGAAAGAACTTGCCCCCCTTCTAACAGCCGTGTACCGCAAGTCTCTAGAGGAACGGAGGGTTCCAAATGATTGGAAAAGAGCACAGATAGTCCCAGTCTTCAAGAAGGGTCGTCGAGCAGATGCGCAAAACTATAGACCTATATCTCTTACGTCGATCTCTTGTAGAATTTTAGAACATGTTTTTTGCTCGCGTATCATGTCATTTCTGGAAACCCAGAATCTACTATGTAGGAATCAACATGGATTCCGGAAACAGCGATCGTGTGAGACCCAACTCGCCTTATTTGTTCATGAGACCCAGAAAATATTAGATACAGGCTCCCAGGTAGATGCTATTTTTCTTGACTTCCGGAAGGCGTTCGATACAGTTCCGCACTGTCGCCTGATAAACAAAGTAAGAGCCTACGGAATATCAGACCAGCTGTGTGGCTGGATTGAAGAGTTTTTAGCAAACAGAACACAGCATGTTGTTATCAATGGAGAGACGTCTACAGACGTTAAAGTAACCTCTGGCGTGCCACAGGGGAGTGTTATGGGACCATTGCTTTTCACAATATATATAAATGACCTAGTAGATAGTGTCGGAAGTTCCATGCGGCTTTTCGCGGATGATGCTGTAGTATACAGAGAAGTTGCTGCATTAGAAAATTGTAGCGAAATACAGGAAGATCTGCAGCGAATAGGCACTTGGTGCAGGGAGTGGCAACTGACCCTTAACATAGACAAATGTAATGTATTGCGAATACATAGAAAGAAGGATCCTTTATTGTATGATTATATGATAGCGGGACAAACACTGGTAGCAGTTACTTCTGTAAAATATCTGGGAGTGTGCATACGGAACGATTTGAAGTGGAATGATCATATAAAATTAATTGTTGGTAAGGCGGGTACCAGGTTGAGATTCATTGGGAGTGCGCTTAGAAAATTTAGTCCATCAACAAAGGAGGTGGCTTACAAAACACTCGTTCGACCTATACTTGAGTATTGCTCATCAGTGTGGGATCCGTAGCAGGTCGGGTTGACGGAGGAGATAGAGAAGATCCAAAGAAGAGCGGCGCGTTTCGTCACCGGGTTATTTGGTAACCGTGATAGCGTTACGGAGATGTTTAATAAACTCAAGTGGCAGACTCTGCAAGAGAGGCGCTCTGCATCGCGGTGTAGCTTGCTCGCCAGGTTTCGAGAGGGTGCGTTTCTGGATGAGGTATCGAATATATTGCTTCCCCCTACTTATACCTCCCGAGGAGATCACGAATGTAAAATTAGAGAGATTAGAGCGCGCACGGAGGCTTTCAGACAGTCGTTCTTCCCGCGAACCATACGCGACTGGAACAGGAAAGGGAGGTAATGACAGTGGCACGTAAAGTGCCCTCCGCCACACACCGTTGGGTGGCTTGCGGAGTATCAATGTAGATGTAGATGTAGAAGTTGGGGCAGTCCAATACGATGTGAGCCACAGTCAACATTGATCCACAACGACAGAGAGGGGGGTCCTCACGATGGAGGAAATAACCGTGAGTCAAAAAAAGTATGCCCGATGCGGAGCCGGTATAAGACGACAGAGGCCTTACAAGAGGCCCATAAGGAGGACTGCCATGGAGTTGTAGAATCTTTAATTGCCCCAAGCTTGTTCGGCGAAGAAAGAGTGATCCATTCTGCATCCCAAAGGCCCAAAATCTAATGACATAATGCCAAGCGAAGGTCTATTTCCGGAATGCCAATAGCAAGAGATGGCCTAGAGTAGCTAATTTAGCCAGTCGATCAGCAAGTTCATTGCCAGGGATCCCAACATGGCCTGAGGTCCAAATGAAAACCACCGAGCATCCACGTTGAGCGAGGAGAGAAACGGAGTCCTGGATAGCGATGACAAACGGGCGGCAAGGGAAGCACTGGCTGATAGCGTGCAAACTGCTCAGTGAGTCACTACAGATAGTGAAGGACAGCCCTGAGCAGGGGCGGATATGGTCCAGTGCGCACAAGATGGCTACCAGTTCTGCAGTAAAGACACTACAGCCATCTAGCAAGGAACGAAGTTCTGCATGTCGCGAATAAGTGTAAGCAAAACCAGTGCAGTCAGCAACCATCGAGCCATCAGTATAGATCACTTCTGAACCCTGAAAAGAACTGAGGAGACAGGAGAACTGGTGGCAAAGAGCCATCGGAGGGACAGAATCCTTTGAATCGATTGAGAGATCAAGACAGAGCTGCAGACGAGAGACGCACCATGGAGGGGTACGTGCGTAAGCGGAGAAGAGAGGCGGTAAAGGCAATTGCTGGAGATCAGAAAAGAGCGACTGAATGCGGACAGCCATAGTAAGTCCACATCATGTCCGCTGCTGCAGAAGGGTGATCTCCATGTCTGGATACAGGAGACCATAACTAGGGTGCTTTGGGGTGCAGCGAATGTGGAGCGCATAAGATATCAGCTGTTGCTGGCGCAAAACTCGCAGTGGTGGAATCCCTGCCTCTGCAAGAAGGCTAAGTATGGGGCTAGTCCGGAAGGCACCAGTCGCAAGTCGGACCCCACAGTGGTGGATGGGGTATGGTACCTGCAGTGTCGAAGGCGGCGCAGAACCATAGACAGGACTTCCATAGTCTAAATAAGACTGGACCAATGCTTGATACAATTGCAGGAGAAAAGAGCGGTCCGCACCCCAGGAGGTATTGCAGAGACACCTAAGAACATTGAGATGGGACCAGTACGTCCTCTTCACCCAGCGAAGACGAGGGAGCCATGTCAACCAGGCATCGAAGACCAGACCCAAGAAGTGATGGGTGTCTACCACCTCAAGGGGCTGGCCATCAAGGAACAGTTCCGGATGGGGATGGACTGTATGGCGACGGCAAAAATGCATGACACGTCTTGGCTGCCGAAAACTGAAAGCCATGGGAGAGAGCCCATGAGTACACCCGACAGATTGTCCCTGTAGACGGCGTTCTGCAGCACCCTTTACGGAAGAGGCGAGATAGATACAAAAATCGTCGGTATACAAAGAGGGGGACACTGTCAACCCAACAGCTGTCACCAGACCATTAATGGCTATGAGAAAGAGAGGGACGCTCAGCACAGAACCCTGTGGAACCCCATTTTCTTGCTGATAGGGAGAGCTGTAGGAGGAGCCAACTTGGACCCGAAAAGAGCGACAAGAAAGGAAGTTACGGATAAAAACAGGCAGAGCACGACAAAGGCCCCATTCGTGAAGGGTGTTGAGGATGTGGTGGCACCAAGTGGTGTCATAGGCTTTATGCAGATCAAAGAAGATTGCAAGGAGGTGTTGCCGATGGGCAAAAGCCGACCAGATAGCAGACTTCAGGTGGACCAAGTTATCCACCGTATAGCGGCCACAGCAAAAACCACTTTGAGTTGATGACAAAAGGTCGTGGGATTCAAGGAACCAATACAGCCGCCGACTCACCATGCATTCAAGGAGCTTGCAGAGGGTGTTAGTAAGGCTAATTGGATGGTAGCTATCCAACTGAAGAGGTAGCTTCCCTGGCTTCAGCACCGGAACAACAATGCTTTCCTGCCACTGGGTAGAAAAGACTCCCTCACTCCACAGACGGCTGAAGAGGGTCAGTATACAATGGTGGCCAGCCATTGATAAGTGCTGAAGCACTTGGTTATGTATCTGATCCGGTCCAGGAGTCGTGTCAGGAGAAATGGCGAGGACGCTGGCAAATTCCCACTCGCTGAATGGGGCATTATATGGCTCCGAGCAGCGAGAAACTAAAGACAAAGGCAGTCATTCTGAATGCTCTTTCAGGAGAAGGAACATGGGCGGATACTGAGCCGATGCCGAAGCTTGAGAAAAGTGATGAGCGAAATTTTCTGCTACAAAGTCCGGATTGGTAAGGACAACACCATGCACAGAAATTCCTGCAATCCCAGTGGGAGGACAGTGGCTAAAAATTCGCCTGAGTTTCGCCCAGGCTTGTAAAGAGGGGGTGTGGGGTTCAAAGGCAGCTACATATCGTTCCCAGCACATCCGTTTCTGAAATTTGATTAGGTAGCGGGCCCGGGTGCAGAGTCATTTAAAGACCAGAAGAAGAGCAGTAGAAGGGTACCGCTTGAAGTGTTGACAAGCACGATGGCAGTCTTTTATGGCTGCAGCAATTCCCAGAGTCCACCAAGGGACCATCTTCCGGTGGGGGGAACCTGAAGAAGGGATTGCTGAAACAGCTGCTGAAAGGATGGCGGCAGTCGAAGTCTGAGTAGATTCATCAACACTGTCATGCAGCAATACAGGGGGGATGGCAGCAGAGGAGAGGGCACTCCAATCAGCCTTAGATATGGCCCACCTGGGAGGGTAATGGAGCGAGAGACACTAAAGGAAGGTCAAAACAATGGGGTAATGGTCGCTGTCACATAAGTCACCGTGGACGCCCCACTGAATGGAGGGAAGAAGGCCGGGACTGCAAATGGAGACGTCAGTGGTGGAGAAAGTGCTGTGCGCCACACTAAAGTGTGTGGGAGCACCTGTGTTTAGTATACAGAGGTCAAGCTCTGCCAGAACAGCTTCAACTGTCCTGCCCAGGGCAGTAGTCATATGACTACCCCAAAGAGGGTTGTGGGCATTAAAGTCCCCTAATAACAGGAAGGGAGAAGGGAGTGGTTGAAGAAGGGTGGTGAGGGCATGGGATGTGGGCAGCCTGTCAGGTGGGAGGTAGAGATTGCAGATTGTGATTGGAGTGACCAGATGGACCGTGACAGAAATGGCTTCCAGATGGTGTGGAGGGGAACCCATTTACTAACAATGTTCTTGCGGACCAATATGCAAACACTACCAGAAGCCCGCAAGAGGCCAATTTGGTTCCGACAGAAAGTGTGGAGCCCACAAAGGGCGGGTGAGTAAGAACTGACAAAATGGGTCTCCTGGAGTGCAAGACAAGTGGCAGAGTAGAAGGAAAGAAAGGGCTGCAAATATCCATTACAATTCCACTGGAGGATTCTCAATCCAGAGTCTAAAGTGGAAGCAAATGGACCTGAGTCAGTCACGTCACTGAGTTGCTAACCGTCACCGATAAGGATGAGGCAATATCCATATAGGTGAGGTCAGATTGTTGGTTCATTGACTGTAGAAGGGGAAGGCTGCACCGCAGGGGGTACCAGAGAGGCCTTGCCCCTGTTCCTGCGTTTCTGCTTCTTTATCTCAGGAAGGAAGAGAAGGGCAGACTTCAGCGAGGGCAGGCACAGAATTACACCGGGCAATCTTGGCGCCCACTGGCCGCGGATCATGCTGCCGATGTGGAACAGTATATCCCCTTTCAGGGGGGTGCTGGGAAGAGGAGTCCCGGAAGGGAGCTGAAGTACCAGCGGCCGCCGAAGGAGGGGAGCACTTCTCTGGCGGAGGAGGGGGAGCAGCACCTGAAGGGGTGGGTAGGGGTACTGAGGGTGAAGGGGTGTGGGAGAGGGGGTGGAGGAGGAGGAGGAGGAGGATGCTGAAGGCATGAGGTGAAGGGGATGAGGCTGGGAAGAGGAGGGGGTAGGAGGGGGAATGGACGTAATTGAAGCAAAAGTAGAAGTCATAGACATGGGATGGAGCCGGTCATATTTTTGATGAGCCACAGTGTAGGTGAGCCGATCTAAGATTTTGTACTTTGTTTCACAAACACCAGGCATGTAGGCGAGCGTGGAGAATGCTCTCCATTACAATTTACACACATTGGTGGGGGAACACAGGCACTCCCCTCATGGACGGGGGGCCCACAGTCACCACAGAGGGGATCGGTGGTTCAGCGGGAAGACATGTCCAAACCATAAGCATTTAAAGCACCTCATCGGTGGTGGAATGTAAGGTTTTACATCAAACCAATACACCATTACATTAACCTTCTCTGGGAGGACATACCCCCCAAAGGCCAGGATAAAGGCACCCATAGCGATGCAATTGTTTTGAGGGCCTCACTGCACACGGCGGATACAACGAACCCCTCGCCGCTCAAGGTTAGCACAGAGCGCCTTGTCAGTTTGCAGAAGAAGATCTCGGGGGAAAATAATGCCCTGTACTGAGTTCAAAGATTGGTGGGGTGTGACGGAGACTGGGACATCACCAAGACAGTCACAAGCATGCAGGGTGTCAGATTGGGCAGCAGAAAATGTCTTGATGAGCAAAGCACCGGACCACATTTTACTCATTGATTCAAATTTGCCAAACTTATCTTCAATCATCTCCACGAAAAACAAAGGCTCAGTTGTGGCAAAACTACCACCATCCATCCTGGTACAAACCAGGTATCGAAGGAAAGGTTTCAACCCAAGCCAGCGAGCTTGACCCTCCTCCCATGGGGTGGCCAGGGAGGGGAAGGCTGAAGGAGTGTCACGTCGGCTACCACTCTTAGAGACAGCCACAGAATGGCCAGTATGGTGAAGCTTTTGTCACTTCATGCGCAAGGCTTCCACCATAGTACCACACATTCCAATCAGGGGCTCGCCCCGTGGGCACCACCCAGCCACAGCAAGGGCCGTCTGGCACGGCGGCCACTGCAGGGAGTTCTGGTGCCCCAAAACGATGAGCATCGACTCCTGGTCATGCACGAGGCATTAACAGCTCAGGTACTAGTAGTGTGATCCTGTGGTGTCAGGGGGCTCAGCCAAGTAGGTGCTTAACAGCCCCACCACACGGACTGGCTACCATGCTGGTGACCTGGGAGGAGGGGGGGCCAGGGAGCAAAGGCAAAGGGGAGGGGAGGGGGAGAGGAACCTGCACCATGGAAGCTAGGTAGGGAGTTCATCCCCAAATGGCTTACAATGAATGGAAAATTTTGGAAATGGAGGTCAAACCCGAAAAGGAGATGGAAACAGCAAACTAAACAATAGCACAGACCAAAACAAAGCCAGGAGGATAGCCAGGTCGACATAAAGAAGTCCACTAAGAGGGAAAAGAGTGGGCAGGGACAAAGAAGCAAGGATAAGGAGGGAGAGAAACAGGGATGGTAATGCAGGCAAGAAAGGAAAGGAGATTGCAATAGCTCGGGGCCCCGTGCACACCACACACGTACCCACAAAAGGACTGTGGGCCCCCTGGGGGGACTGACACTGAGGTCTGCCTCAAACTAATATTGCACGATCTGGGTATTCCCACACCGAATGACTCTAAAACTGTCATGATGGAATTGGATGGCCAGTAAAAAATTCCAACAAGTACCTCATTTCATTCAGACCTGTTATACAGATCTAGAAAACTTCAGTCACATTCAAATTCAATCTCAATAGAGAGAGTATTTTTTTCAACTGTAATGAACACCCCCTTTCCTGTGGCATCTGATCTGTCCTCCTCATTTAAGTTCCATGACTCGCCAACTATTTTAGAGCCTTCTAATTCAGGTTTCGTCCAGCTCTCAGTCCTGAGAATAATTTGAGTGCGACCAGTTTCTTGAAAGGCAGTAAATTTGGTAATTTTGTTATGAACACTTTGACAATTTACTGTTAAAATTTTGACAGTCGAAGTTTCTTTACTATGGATACAGTTTGATATCGCTATCTTCATGGTTGACTGGTTAGTGTTCATCAGAATACCTCAAATTATGCCCTAGCCTAAAAAACTGCTATGTGGATTGCACAAGTACTCTGGTACCCAAAGAGCTGCTTTCTTTGTGTAGTACATTCCTGACTTATCAAGGGGAGTCTAACAATTCTCTACTTGATAATACAGGTCCACAAAATCGGCAGCCAAAACCGTCGCACAGTGAATGAAGCCTTTGGTTGAGACCCTCCACTCGGTTTCAAATCAAAGGATACTCATCAAACCTGGAAACAATGCTGCAAAATGCATGCTCTGGATGCACCTGACACACAAGCCCATCAGTCTTCACCACTTTTGCCAGCCGCTTACACGAACTGAGGATGGCCTCAGAACCTAAGTGATACACATCATTGTTGGTGACATGTGTCACACCTTGCAGATGACTGTACACACAATCGACAGCCACAGGCAAGGCTACCTCCAAATCTCAGAGGAGGCCCCGTGGAATAAATATCAAGGGCATATGGGCTTTCTTTCTGCATATGAATTCTATCTCCCTAAGGGGCTCCATAACGCACCTAACACTAAAGCTCCTGATAACCAACAAACCCCTCCTCATGTGTGCCTGCTCGGACCCTGCTAAAGGAGTAGCTACCTGTCCTCTCAGAGGCTGAAGAGGTGAGGCCAGATGGCCAGCCTCTACACTGAATATGATTACACATTCCTGATTCACTGTGTGTACCATCTGCCACACTGGTAGGGAACAACAATTTTCTCCGTGTTTGTAAAATACTTTCAATATAGCAGTTTCTATTGTTTTAAGAATGAACTGCAGTCACAGTGATTAGAGCAGAACAAATAGCTTATGTGTTCTAAAGTGTTCCATCATCATCATCATCATCACCACTGGTAAAAAAAAAAAAAGGCGTAGTAAGCACTATGATGATACTGCAAGTGATTATCAGACTGATGTTCCAATTTAGGATTTTACATTTATGTCCAAATTTCACCAGTAATTTTTAATGTCATTCTTCTCACAGTCAGAATTGTACAAATGAATATGGCATCTTGTCATAGATTCACTTCTTTAGTTCCATTTATTGTAAGAGTAAGTACCACGAAGCACACACATGATAAAATTTGGAATACAATCAACAGAAAAACTGCTAAGCATAGTGATAATTTCTGCATAGCCCATTGCATTTTCTCCATCAAATTCTTTTCAGTGACACCAGCTGACAGACTAAAGGGAGTATACACGAGATGTTCGTCGTCTTTAAAAGTTGCTATGCATTTAGGCTTAAAAATTTCCTCGCTATGCATTTAGACTTAAAAATTTCAGCCAATTATGTCACAGCTTGGTACTGTATGACAATTCTGATCAACCAGAGGCAGATCCAAGGGGAGGTGGGAGGGATGAGTGCTCATGGATGTTATGATTCTTCCCCCACCCCAACCTCCAAAAAAAAAAAAAAAAAAAAAAACACGCACAGTAATTGTATTTATATTTTTAAATATCTCATATTCCACTGCCCCCCTGCCCCCCCATTAACCACACACTTCAAGTAGGTGGAGTAGCTTGCATGGCTCTATGGTACAGATAGCAATACTGTACATTCAGCACACAATGGAGGGGTATTTGTGGACAGGCCAGACAGACAGGTATTTCCTGGAAAGAAGCAGCAGCCTTTTCAGTAGCTGCCAGGATTATAGTTTGTGTGATTACTGATCTGTCCTTGTAACTTAACCAGCATGGTCTTACTATATGATGGCACTTTGAGCAGCTAAAATCAGAGAGAAAGTACAGCCATTATATTTTCTAAGGACATGTAGGTCTACTGGGTGATTAAATGATGATGGCATCTTCCTGTGTAAAATATTCCAAAGGTAAAATTCATATATTTGACCCTGAATTACTCCTGATGATGATGTCAGCAGCAGACATAAACAAATCTACAGGTCAGAGTATGGAATGTTAGGTACCTTAATTGGGTAGGAAGGCTACAGAATTTATAATGAGAAATAAATAAGTTGAAGTTAAATTTAGTGAAGTGCTGTGGCAAGAAGAACAAGAGTTCTGATCAGGTCAGTACAGAGTTATCAACATAAAATCAAGTAGGACTAATTGAAGAGTAGTTCTAACTATGTATTAAAAAAATTGGAATGAAGCTGACCTACAATGAGCACCATAGTTAACACACTACTGTATGCAAGAAAGACACAAAGCCAACACTCCACTACAGTTTTACAGATCTATATGCCCACTAATGATGAAGAGTTTGAAACTATATATGATGACGTACAAGAAATTACGAAACAGTTAAGGGGGGAGGGTGAAAATTTAATTATGATAGAGGACTGGAATTCAACAGTAGGAAAAAAATAGAAGGGGAAAGATGAGAAGGAAAAGTATTAGGAGAAAATGGAGTGGGAAAGAAGAATGAAAGGGTAAGCCACCTAGTAGAATTTTGCAACGAGCACAATTTAATCAATCCTAATATGTTACTTGCTTTAAACATCATGAAAGGCGTTATACATATGGAAGCAACCTGGAGACATCAAACATAACATATTGATAACAGAGAGAGTTCAAATCAGATTTTAATCTGAAAAACAATTCCTGTGGCAGATATACACTCTGAGTATAATTTATTGTTTGTGAACTGCAGATTGCACATGAAGTAATTGCAGACATATAGGAAATTAGGGAGATGGGATGTGAATAAGTTCAAACTACAGGAGGTTCTTGAGATTTCAAAAAGAATGACTGAAACAATGAAAAGGGAAACATTAGAAAATGGATGGGTAGCTGTGTGAGATGAAGGCAAAAATACAAGATTCAGAAGAAATACTTGCAATATCCACAAGATATTGAATTTAACAGATCAAGGAGAAAACATAAAAATGCAGCAGCCAAAAGGGAATACATCTGTCTAATAAATAAGATTGACAGGACATGCAAACTGGCAAAGCAGGAACATCTATGTGAGTAATGCAAGGTTGTACAAGGCATGTCCGGAAACTAAGTACCACTGTGAAAAAAACTCAAAAAACATTTTTTTTTCCAAATCAAAATTTATTTTTGCAAGAAGGAGCATGTCTTAAATCATTTTTGTACATAGCTGCCACCACTGTTCAGAAATTTTCTATAGCGAACCAACTTTTCTGTTCCCTCTTCATAGAAAGATGTCGCCAGTGCAGACAGCCACTGCTGAACACTTTATTTGGGACGTCATGAGCGCTTTCAAAGCACTTTCCTCCAAAATCACACATCAAGTTCGAGAATGAATAGAAGGCAGAAGGTATGAGAGTGGAACTGTACAGAGGGTGATCAAACTGTTTTCAACTGAACAGTTGAATAAGGTTTTGAGTGACACTAACAGAACAGGGAAACACATTGTCATGAAGCAACACAATGCCTTGACTGGGCATTCCACACCTTTTGTTCTCAATTGCACACCAAAGTATTATCAGTGTTTCACAGTATCAGGCCACATTGACAGTTTCACCTCTGGGAAGGAACTCAACGAGCAGTATGTCCTGTCTGCCTCAGAACACAGTGCACATGATTTTTTGTGCTGAAAATGATGTTTTGAATTTCTGTTCTTTGGGGGATCGTGAGTGCCTCCACTACATCGACTGTTGCTTCGACACGACAAATCCAAGTTTCACCACTGGTCACAATTCTGTTTAAGAGTTATCTCCCTCATCAATATATTGGGTACGAAATGTCCAAGCTCTGCCAAGTTGCTTCCTTTTGTGGAAACCTGTAAATATTTTCAGAGCCCAATGGGAACACAATATGTGAAAATTTAAGGAATTTGTGACACACGCAATAAAGTTCTTGGAATTTCTGGAAACTCACCACAAAGCATTCTTATTGTGAACCATCTGTTTTCATTCACTTTCTATGCTAAACCATTAACATTGGCTCGTCCATCATTAAAACGTCTCACGCACTTTCTCACCATTCCACCAGTCATTACATTTTGACCACAAATCTCTACAAGTTGACAACAAATTTCAGCTGGGTTAACATACTTTGTGTTCAACAACTGTACTACAGAATGCACTTCAAAGTCGGCAGGCTCAGAGATTGTCTTAAACAATTTGAATGATCACTAACAAATATAAACACAGCACAATCTGTCTGTAATGGAGTCAGTGGAAAGCCAATGAACCAGAGAGACGAGTGTGAATGTGAGGAACTGCAACACTAGCAGAGCAGTGGCGGTAGAATGAAACATTGATGTGCATGGGAAAGTGAGATGCTGTGTATGCTTACAGAGACAAAAGAATCACCTATTTTAATATTAAGAGCTCAGATGGCCAACCCACACCAAGTAAAGAAGGGGGAGAGGGAAGCCAAAAAGGCAGACTGAATAAATAGGAGATCTTTACAAGCGAAACAATATTACAGATGGAGAGGAGGACATAAATGAAGAAGAGATGGGAGACACAATAATGCCAGAAGAATTTGACACAGCTGCACTGAAGAAATTCCCCAGAAGTAGATAACGTTCCCTTAGAATTACTGAGATCCTTGGGAGGACCAGCAATGACAAAACTACACTCCTGGAAATTGAAATAAGAACACCGTGAATTCATTGTCCCAGGAAGGGGAAACTTTATTGACACATTCCTGGTGTCAGATACATCACATGATCACACTGACAGAACCACAGGCACATAGACACAGGCAACAGAGCATGCACAATGTCGGCACTAGTACAGTGTATATCCACCTTTCGCAGCAATGCAGGCTGCTATTCTCCCATGGAGACGATCGTAGAGATGCTGGATGTAGTCCTGTGGAACGGCTTGCCATGCCATTTCCACCTGGCACCTCAGTTGGACCAGCGTTCGTGCTGGACGTGCAGACCGCGTGAGACGACGCTTCATCCAGTCCCAAACATGCTCAATGGGGGACAGATCCGGAGATCTTGCTGGCCAGGGTAGTTGACTTACACTTTCTAGAGCACGTTGGGTGGCACGGGATACATGCGGACGTGCATTGTCCTGTTGTAACAGCAAGTTCCCTTGCCGGTCTAGGAATGGTAGAACGATGGGTTCGATGACGACTTGGATGTACCGTGCACTATTCAGTGTCCCCTCGACGATCACCAGTGGTGTACGGCCAGTGTAGGAGATCGCTCCCCACACCATGATGCCGGGTGTTGGCCCTGTGTGCCTCGGTCGTATGCAGTCCTGATTGTGGCGCTCACCTGCACGGCGCCAAACACGCATACGACCATCATTGGCACCAAGGCAGAAGCGACTCTCATCGCTGAAGACGACACGTCTCCATTCGTCCCTCCTTTCACGCCTGTCGCGACACCACTGGAGGCGGGCTGCACGATGTTGGGGCGTGAGCGGAAGACGGCCTAACCATGTGCAGGACCGTAGCCCAGCTTCATGGAGACGGTTGCGAATGGTCCTCGCCGATACCCCAGGAGCAACAGTGTCCCTAATTTGCTGTGAAGTGGCGGTGCGGTCCCCTACGGCACTGCGTAGGATCCTACGGTCTTGGCGTGCATCCGTGCGTCGCTGCGGTCCGGTCCCAGGTCGACGGGCACGTGCACCTTCCGCCGACCACTGGCGACAACATCGATGTACTGTGGAGACCTCACGCCCCACGTGTTGAGCAATTCGGCGGTACGTCCACCCGGCCTCCCGCATGCCCACTATACGCCCTCGCTCAAAGTCCGTCAACTGCACATACGGTTCACGTCCACGCTGTCGCGGTATGCTACCAGTGTTAAAGACTGCGATGGAGCTCCGTATGCCACGGCAAACTGGCTGACACTGACGGCAGCGGTGCACAAATGCTGCGCAGCTAGCGCCATTCAACGGCCAACACCGCGGTTCCTGGTGTGTCCGCTGTGCCGTGCGTGTGATCATTGCTTGTACAGCCCTCTCGCAGTGTCCGGAGCAAGTATGGTGGGTCTGACACACCGGTGTCAATGTGTTCTTTTTTCCATTTCCAGGAGTGTATTTCACTATCTATGCCGGATATATCAGGTGAGTGAAATACCCTCAGATTTAAAGAAGAATGCAGTAATTCCTAGTCCAAAGACTGCAAGTGCCAACAAGCGTGAATGTACTAAGCCACCAGTTATGGCTGCAAGGAACTGACATGAATTACTTATAGAAAAATGGAAATATTGGTGGGGGCCAAGCTTGGAGATGATAATTTATAGTTCAAGAGAAATGTAGTAAGATGTGAGGCAATAATGACACTATGACTTATCTTAGAAGACATACTGAAGAAAGACAAACCTATATTTATAGAATTTGTAGAATTACAGAAAGAAAGCTTTTTTAACAACATAAAATGGAAAACACTATTTGAAATAATGTAGGTAGCAGGAATAAAACATATGTAGTTAAAGTTTATTTACAACTTGTACAGGAACAAGATTGCAGTTATAAGAGTTGAAGGACAAGAAAGGGAAGTAGTAGTCGAGAAGGGGGGTGAAACTAGCTGCAGCGTGTCCCTAATGTTATTCAATCTGTGCACTGAGCAAACAGCAGAGGAAATCAACGAGAAATTTGGAAAGGAAATTAATGTTCACAGGGAAGAAATAAAAATTTTGTGGTTTGCCAGTCACACCAAAATTCTGTCAGAGACACAAAAGGAGTAGCAGGAACAGTTGAACAGAATAGATAGTGTCCTGAAAAGAGGTGATAGGGTGAATAACTTTGCTGTTGGTGGGGAGGCTTGCATGCCTCAGCGATACAGATAGCTGTATCATAAGTGCAACCACAATAGAGGGGTATCTGTTGAGAGGCCTGACAAACATGTGGTTCCTGAAGAGGGGCAGCAGCCTTTACAGTAGTTGCAGAGGCAACAGTCTGCATGATTGACTGAACTAGCATTGTAACACCAACCAAAACAGCATCGCTAAGCTGCTACTGCAAATGGCTGAAAGCAAGGGGAAACTACGGCTGTAATTTCTCCCAAGGGCATGCAGCTTTACTGTAAGGTCAAATGATGGTGGCATTCTCTTGGGTAAAATAGAGATAAAATAGTTCCCCATTCTGATCTCCAGGTGTGGACTACTCATGAGGATGTCCTTATCAGAAGAAACAAAACTGGCGTTTTACGCATTGGCGTGTGGAATGTCAGATCCCTTAATCAGGCAGGCAGGGTAGAAAATTTAAAAAAGGAAATGGATAGGTTAAAGTTAGATATTGTGGGAATTAGTGAAGTTTGGTGGCAGAAGGAACAGGACTTCTGGTCAGGTGAATACAGGGTTATAAATACAAAATCAAATAGAGGTAATGTGGGAGAAAGTATAATAATGAATAAAAAATAGAAATGAGGGTAAGCTACTACAAACAGCATAATGAACGCATATTGTAGCCAAGATAGGCATGAAGCCCACACCTGTCACAGTAGTACAAGTTTGTATGCCAACCAGATCTGCAGATGACGAAATGTATGATGAGATAAAAGAAATTATTCAGATAGTGAAGGGAGACAAAAATTTAATAATCACAGGGAACTGTAATTAGACAGTAGGAAAAGGAAGAGAAGGAAAAGCAATATGTGAATATGGACTGGGGGTAAGGAATGAAAGAGGTAACCGCCTGGTAGAATTTTGCTCGGAGCATAACTTAATCATAGTTAACACTTGATTTAAGAATCATGACAGAAGATGATATATGTGGAAGAGACCTGGAGACACCAGGGGGTTTCAGATTGCTCATATAATGGTAAGACAATGATTCAGGTACCAGGTTTTAAATTGTAAGACATTTCCAGGGGCACACGTGGACTCTGACCACATTTTATTGCTTATGAACCGTGGATTAAAATTGAACAAACTGCAAAAAGCTAGGAATTTAAGGAGATGGAACCCAGATAAACTGAAAAAACCAGAAGTTTTATGGAGAGTTTCAGGGGGAGCATTAGGGAACGACTGACAAGAACTAGGGAAAGGAATACAGTAGAAGAAGAATGGGTAGCTTTGAAAGATGAAATAGTGAAGGCAATGGAGGATCAAGTAGGTAAAAAGATGAGGGATGGTAGAAATCCTTGAGTAACATAAGATATACTGAATTTGACTGATGAAAGGAGAACATACAAAAATGCAGTAAATGAAGCAGGCAAAAAGGACTACAAATGTCTCAAAATTGATATTGACAAGAAGTGCAAAATGGCGAAGCGGTAATGGCTACAGGACAAATGTAAAGATGTAGAAGCATATATCACAAGAGGTACGATAGACGCTGCCTACAGGAAAATTAAGACCGACCTTTGAAGAAAAGTGAACCACCTGTATGAATATCAAGAGTTCAAATGGAATACCAATCCTGAGCAAAGAAGGAAAAGCAGAAAGATGGAAGGAGTATATAGAGGGCCTATACAAGCGTGATGTAATTGAGGGCAATATTATGGAAATGGAACAGGACACAGATGAACACGAGATGGGAGATATGATAGTACCTGAAGAATTTAGCAGAGCACAGAAAGACCTAAGTTGAAACAATGCCCCGGGAGTAAAAAACATTCCGTTAGGACTATTACTGATAGCCTTGGGAGAGGCAGCCATGACAAAACTCTTCCATCTGGTGAGCAGCAGGTATGAGACAAGCGAAATACCCTCACACTTCATAAAGAATATAATAATTCCAATTCCGGAGAAATCAGGGCTGACAGGTGTGAGAATTACCAAACTATCAGTCTAATAAGTCACAGTTGTAAAATACTAACACAAATTCTTTGCGGATAAATGGAAAAACTGGTAGAAGCCGACCTCGGGGAAAAACTTTTTGGATTCTGCAGAAAAGTTGGAACACGTGAGGCAATACTGACCCTAGGACTTCTCGTTCAGGAAAGGCAAACCCACTTTATAGCATTTGTAGACTTGGAGACCTTTTCGACAATGTTGAACGGAATAGTCTCTCTCAAATTCTGGAAGTGGTAGGGGTAAAATACAGGGAGTGAAAGGCTATTTAAAATTTGTACAGAAACCAAATGGCTGTTATAAGAGTTAAGGGGCACAGAAGGGAAGTAGTGGTTGAGGAGGTTGTAGCCTATCCTATATTTATTCAATCTGTATATTGAGCAAGCAGTAAAGGAGACAAAAGAAAAATTTGGAGTATGAATTAAAATCCCAGGGGAAGGAATAAAAACCTTGAGGTTTGCCGATGACATTGTAATTCTGTCAGAAACATCAAAGGACTTGGAAGAACAGTCGAACGGAATGGACAGTGTCCTGAACACGGGATATAAGATGAACATCAACAAAAGTAAAACAAGGATAATGGAATGTAGTCGAATTAAATCTGGAGACACTGAGGGCATTACATCGGGAAACGAGACACTTAAAGTAGTAGATGAGTATTGCTATTTGGGCAGCAAAATAACTGATGATGGTCGAAGTAGAGAGGATATAAAATGTAGACCGGCGATGGCAAGGAAAGCGTTTCTGAAGAAGAGAAATTTGTTAATGTTGAGTATAGATTTAAAAGTCAGGACGTCTTTTCTGAAAGTATTTGTATGGAATCTAGCAATGTATGGAAGTGAAACATGGATGATGAACAGTGTAGACAAGAAGAGAATAGAAGTCTTTGAAATGTGGTGCTATAGAAGAATCCTGGAGGTTAGATGCATAGATCACATAACTAATGATGAGATACTGAACAGATTGGGGAGAAGAGGGATTTGTGACAAACTTGACAAGAAGAAGGGATCGGTTGGTAGGATACATTCTGAGGCATCAAGGGATCACCAATTTAGTGTTGGAGGGAAGTGTTGAGAGTACAAATTGTAGAGGGACACCAAGAGATGATGATGATGTTTGGTTTGTGGGGTGCTCAACTGCACAGTCATCAGCACCCATGCACATTCCCAATCTGAACGTAGTCCATAAACTGCCCAAATCGATGAAAATATTGAAAAACTTCGACAGCTTGTGCTCAAACTGTTTATTTGGAAGTTTGAAGAAGATTGTGCAACAGTGTGTGGCAGACAGGAGACTGGTTCTTCCACCACTACAATGCATCTGCACACACAGCCATCTCTGTTAGGCAGTTTTTGGCTAAAAATGGCATGGGTCCACTGCCCTATGCACCTTACTCGCCTGACCTGGCTCCATGAGACTTTTTCTTATTTCCATGCATGAAAAGGGGCATGGAAGGACAATGATTTGACAACACTGAAGAAGTAAAGAACCTAATGAGAGAGGAGCTGTCAGCCAATTGTAAATATGACTACAAAAAATGTTTTGAACAGTGGAAGCACTGGTGGGACAAATGTATTAGTGGTAATGGAGAGTTTTTGGAGGGGATAAGGTTGTTTTGTAAACAATTTGAAAATGTATAACTTTTAAAAACTAATGCCAATTTTTGTGTGTGTGTGTGTGGGGGGGGGGGGGGGGGGGGGGGGGCAGGGGGGGGGGCACCCCCTCATATTTCTGCTTCAGCCCCTACAGCGTCATGAAGTTACGATATGTGGTGGCACTAGATGTACCCTTCAAAATGGCATCTGTAATGGAGGTGCATTCAAAGCAGAGAGCTGTGATTGAATTTCTTTTGGCAGTAAACCAGAGCATCACAGACACTTGCAGAATGTCTATAAAGACCTGGGTATGAACAAAAGCATGGTAAGTTGTTGGGCGATGTGTCTGTGGTCACCACAACAAGGTCATGTAAACCTGTCTGATCTCCGGCATACCGGCTGGCTGCACAGAAACTCCACTGGGTAACATTATGAGAGGGGGCATTGTGCATCATGGAGAGGTTTTCAAGAGAGCACTTCCCAGGAAAAGTTGGACAACCTATTATTTCCCCCCACCTTGCATAATGACCATGATGAGAAAATTTGAGAAATTAGAGCCAATGCAGAGACTTACCGACAATCGTTCTTCCCAAGAGCCACTCGCAAGTGGAACAGGGTAGGGAGAATCAGTTAAAGGTGCCAGAAGTACTCTCCACCACACACCACTAGGTGGCTTCTGGATTATGATGTAGATGTAATGAATGTCCAGAATGCTCAATCCTTCAACAGATGTCTACAAGACAATCATAGGTGAGCATCACATATTACTCTTACAGCACATTTATGAGCTATGGAGACTTTCTTTCTTCAAGACGGGTTAGCCCAGAATATATTCTATATGACATTATTGAATGAAAATATACAAAAAATGTCAACTTACTGATGCGTCTCTACCCAAGATTTGCAATGATCTAATTGCAACCGTGGCTGAACTAAGTTGTTTTAGGAGTTCCAAAATGTGCTTTTTCCAGTTTAAATTCTCATCAATATGGACATCCCATTTATTATTTCCTCATCATGTGTTACAATTATCATTGGTGTAATACCTTTACATGTGCAGAACTGAACATGTGTGTTTTAAAACTGAGATTGAGACCTTTTGCAGAAAACCTGCCAATGATACTTACAAGAACATTATTTACCATTTCTTCTGTTTCTGTTTGTGTGCTTGGAGTGAGGAGAGTACTAATTCTGCTTGTTGTATATTACATGGGCGATCATTTACTTACCAATATGAGGAACAATAGTGGACATAAGTTTCAGTGCTGGGGAACCCCATATGTGATTTCTCCCTGTTCAAAATAATGGCCCTGGACTAAGTTGGTTGGTTTCTAAGTACAACTTTTTGCAATTTTTTGATTACATATGACATTGTCCATTGGTTGGCTAAGCCATCAATCCCATAAAACTTTAACAATATAATGAAACGGATAGTTGCTACTCACCATATAGCGGAGATGCTGAGTCACAGAAAGGCACAACAAAAAGACTGTCGGAAAGTAAGCTTTCAGCCAATAAAGCCTTTGTCAAAAGAAGACAACATACACACATGCACACTCTCATGCAAATGCAACTCACACACCCATGACCACAGTCTCTGGCAGCTGGCAGTCTCGTTCTATCTACCAGAGACTGTGGTCATATATGTGTGTGTGTGTGTGTGTGTGTGTGTGTGTGTGTGTGTGTGTGTGTGTTTTGCCTACTTTTGACAAAGGCCTTGTTGGAAGAAAGCTAACTTTCCAACAGACTTTTTTGTATTGCCTTTCTGCAATTCAGCATCTCTGCTGTATGGTGAGCAGCAACTACCCTTTTCATTATATTGTTACATTCCATCCTGGATTTTCAATAAAATTTTAATTTATCTAGGAGAATACTGTGATTCACGCAGTCAAATGCCTTATAAAGGTCACATTATTTTATTATTTAATGCCTGTAAAATCCAGTGAGTGAACATATAAATGGCATTCTCAGTAGACCAACTCTTCTGAAACGCAAGCTGTGATTTGCTGAGTACATTATTGCTCCTCAGGTGAGATACTGTTCCAGAATACATCACCTCAAACATTCTGGAGCATGATGTCAGCAGTAAAAGAAGTCAGTAGTTATTGACATTTCTCATATTACCTTTCATAAATAGGCATATTTCAGTCTTTCTGCAAAATACCTGGAGTTTGTGATGCATTATGTATTTCAGATAAGGCCAGGCTTACTGTATGGCAACAAACATCTATGATTCTATTGAAAACACCATCAAAACCAATGAGCTTTTATTCTGAAGAGAATATATAATTTTCTTAATTTCACAAGGAGAGGTTGGTGATGCATTCACATGATTGAATTTTATGAGAGTTACTTTTTCAACACACTGCTGTGATTTTTCTCTTGAACTGTTTGTGTCTACACTATTATATTTAAGAAATGATTATTACATATCTTTGCTACTTGGGGTTCATCATTCATAGCCCTTCAATTCAGTTGTGATATTATCCTGTTCTGTGGCTGGGTGCCCTGTCTCTTGCTTCACTGCTTACCATATAGACTTAAGTCTGTTGTAAGAATTACTGATTTCTGATGTTACATGTATGTTCCTTGATTTTTTAATAACCTTCCTTAGTATTCAGAGTAGTTTTGTAGGATGCAACTACTGCAGGTTCTTTATTTGTTTTTGCAGCAAATACATGTCCCTTTTCCTTTCACAAGTTGCTTTAAATCCTCTGGTAACTCATGGGTGTTTTTTTTTTTTTTTTTTTTTTTTTTTTTTTTTTTTTTTTTTTTTACATGGTTGTTTATAATGTCGTTTTGGACTAGCTCACACAGAAAGCTATTTTCAAGTAATGATATACATTTACCATAAAACAGATTAAATTTTATCTGAGCATTTTGTCCATTATTCATCCCAGGGGCACATCTTGTAAAATATTCAGAGAAATAATTTTCCTGGAGTCATTAATTAATCTTAACTGATTTACACTGAGGACTATGCATACTGTAAGGCAGTATGTTATTTATCTTAACTAACTGTGCATTGTGATCAGAGAGAGCACCTGTTAATGGGTAAATAGTTATTTAGTATATTCCATCAGGAAATGAAACTGTATTATAATTATTCAAATGCGATAACTACAACAAATACATTTATTTAAAACAGCAGTCAAAATGTATATCTTTAATGATGAATACTACACAATTAAATATTACTTAGAGAAGGTAGAAATTAATAATAGTAATGAAGTTCCATTAGTGCATAATACTAATGTCTTACCATTTTTCTGAGTTCACCATCTAATTCACTATGAAGAGATACTGGTACTGACTTTTAAGACGGGCAGAAAGAAGACAAGAAGGCTTGGCTGTACAGTTGTGATCCTAAAGACATGCACTTGCTTGTGGTGCATGCAGAAAAAGTTATAGAGAAACTACACAAACAGTGTGTAATTACTTTTATGTCATTAAGCCAACTTGTTTGTCTACACAAACATAAGACAATTGTATGTTACTATATATAACTGAATAAAGCAGTCTGTTTGTTAAAACACTGACATTGAGGCCTACAATCAGCTGGCCAGAGGTTCATGTCTATTAGCAATACTGAGTCGTGCTTGGGTAGCTCAGATGGTAGAGCACTTGCCCGCGAAAGGCAAAGGTCCTGAGTTCGAGTCTCGGTCCGGCACACAGTTTTAATCTGCCAGCAAGTTTCATATCAGCAAACACTCCACTGCAGAGTGATAATCTCATTCTCAATACCGATTTTGATTTTCTGTAATTTTTCTAAATCATTACAGGCAAATGCCAAGGTGATTCTTTCAACAAGGGCATGGACAAACCTATCGGTCAACTTAATGCCTACTAATAGTGGGTGTTGGTTTTGTACTGTTATGAAAAAAGCATGAGAGACGGGACACTGAAAAAAAAATTATGTCTACATTATTTTTTTAAATACAGGCTGCGGTAACATACTGAACTGTAGTGTAGTCTGATGTATAGGTTAGGCCGAAAGGTGACAACTTGGTTGGAAGTTTGCAAAGCCAACAAATGTAATTGCAAAATCTTTATTCTGGTGATATACTGCCCTGTAGAGTAGCCTAAAGCCTAGGTTAGGTCAAAACACGAGAATGTGATTGTGAATTGATAAAACAGGCAGCAATTAGTCCACTCCCTCTCCTATACTCACTAAACAGAACAGTATATTCATATGCCCTCATATGTTGTCCTTGTATTAAATTGACACATCCTATATCATTTTAAAATGATATTTGGACAAAAAATTAGTAACATTAATGGCACTAATATTGTCCAACAAATTAACATTAACAGCAACAACTACTACTGCTACACTCTATTAATGATTATCAAGAATATAAATGTATGTAATAACATTAAAATGAAAGACACCACTTTGAAAATAAGTCATTGCTTCCTCAGTCACATTACATAGCTTCAGTATATCTACTCTTACTTGCTAAACATTTTTACATATACTTGGTTAAAAAATTTGGGACCTACCTCAACTTTTCATCTCCCCCTTTTCGTCCAACGGGTTTAGGCGCACAAGTTTCTACAGGATCGTGCTCAGTTTTATTTCTTGTAGGTTTCTCATTTCTGTCCAAAGCCTGAACTTGATCTCTCATAGAGTTCTTAGTTACAGTACTATTTGAGTTATAAGACACTGTGCAGTTTCCGTATGCATGCGATCCTGGAAAAGTGTGCATGTCAATCTCCGGAAGTTTCTCGGGAATATTTTCATCTTCTGCAATCAAATTTGATAACCCGAATGGGTCAGTTCGGCGTGAATTTTGTTCTTCCTTTGCTAACTGTCCAAGCTCTCTTTTAAGTCTATTCTCACTAGCCTTTTGTTTGTGTAAACGTTCCGCAGCTACATTAGACAGTCTATTCCGTTTTGTGTCTGTCTGTTTACTAACAACTTCATGTATTTGTGCCTGGCTACCCGCTTTCAAAATCTGCGTTTCAATGTTTAACTTATTTTTGATTCCATCCTGCAAATCTGAAGCGTTTTCACTCAAAACCTTAACGGGGTTTCTGCTCAACCATCTGGTGCGGAATCTTTTTTGTGGGATGAAATTAATTTCACTTGTAAGGCGAACTAGAAGGTTAATCCTACTACCCATTTATACCAATAGATTACGCTGTCACTGTGTGCACTTCTGTTGTAGCACACTTATTTACGGTGCCTTGTTCCGAAGGATCAAACCAAAACAAACATGCTTATTGCTTATGTTTAACACAAACAGTATTGCCAACGGGGCAGATGGTGAATAGCAGCACCACAGTTATGTTAGACTTTGGTAGTACCACAGTATTAGAGTCGACACAGGTGAAGAAGTAATAGTGAGTAAAACACATTTAGTGCCAGTAACTAGATTTGCACTTCCAGGTAAAATACATCGAACACAACAACTAACGAACATTTCATTAATTACATTCGTAGAACTCAAAGCTTACAATAGCATCTGAGAGGCCTATTATATTCCGCATGATGCATTTTGCCGCCGTTTCATCCGAAACATATTGTTCACACAATTCCAACACCCCCTTTTGAACATATATTTTGTGGCTTGCCTTCACAAAATAAACCAAATAGTCCCACAATCTTTTCAAACTTATCTTTGTCCAAGGGTTTTGTCAGATAACATGTCTTCTGTGAGCAGGCATTCCACGGTGATGTTCTGTCGCTCTATGTGGTCCCAAATAAAATGGTGCCTTATGTCAATACGTTTTGTTCTAGCACTAGTGACATCATTTTTAGCTAGGTTAATGGCTCCTTTATTGTCACAGAAGATCGTTATGGGTTCCACTATTAAACTGGGTTCTATTTCACATATTAACGTTCTTAGCCAAAATGCTTCCTGTGTGGTGTAAGATAGCTCTGTATACTCGGCCTCAATGGTACTCAATGCATCAGTTTTTTGCTTTTGACAGGACCATGAAATGAGCCCCCCCCCCCCCATTAATTTAAGACAGAAGCCAATAATGGAGCGCCTATCTCCCAATTCACTCTCGAGTCTGCATCGCTGTAGCCTTCTAGTTTTGCATTACCTTCTCTACGGTATCTTAATTCGTTGTTTGAAGTTCCTCTTAGGCATCGGAATAAACTTTTCACAGCTTTCCATTGCATTTCTTAGGGTCTCTGCAATATCTGCCCACTGCATTCGTGGCAAAAGCAATTTCGGACTGTGACGTTTGAAACAAGTATAACAGACTTCCTACTGCTTCTAAATATGGGACATACTTATCACATTTCACATCTGTCTCAGTTACATTTAACTTCACTCCTACTTCCATTGGAGTAGTCATGGGTTTACAATCACTCGTGCAAAATTTCTTTAAGTTTTTTTTGTATATGATGATTGATTTATTCTTAATTCTTGTCTCTCTTCATCCTTAGTGATCTGCATACCTAAATAACGTTCAACTTCCCCCAAGTCGTGCACCTTAAACCTGGTTTGCAGCTGTTTCTTAAAAATGCTCATTTGACTTTCGTTTTGAGCCAGGATAAAGAAGTCACCCACTCATATTGTCATTATTATTATTCCTTCTCTTTCCCTTATATATATATATATATATATATATATATATATATATATATATATATATATATATATATATATATAGGGATCTGCCTTAGATTGCTTCACATTCATATTTATTAGAGTCTTATGTAGACATCGATTCCAGCAATGTCCACTCTGTTTAAGTCCATAAATACTTTTTCCTTTTCGATCTGGTTTTAATAGCTTCTCTTGGCTGAATGACATATATCTCCTCCTCCAATTTCCCATTTAAATATGCTGTTTTTACATCCATATGATGAATTGTTAAATTTCGTTTTGCTGCCAAGGCTAAAAGACATCTCAATGAGACATACTTGACTACAAGTAAAAAAGTTTCTTTGTAATCTGCCCCTTGTTTTTGAGAATATCCTTTTACTACATGCCGTGCTTTATAACTTGGTGATGAATTTTCAGAGCTCTTCAAAGTGAATATCCATCTTGCCTGTAATGGCTTCTTATCTCCCGGCATATTTACCCATTCAAAGGTTTCGTTCTGAGATAAAGATTCCAAATCTCTCTCCATTGCTTCTTTCCATTCTTGAGAGTTCGGGTCGCTCATTGCTTTTTCTGCTGTTGCTGGCTATCAGTGAAAGACTGGGATGCACACATTTCAAAATCCAGATATTCTTTTGGGGTTTTGGTAGGCGAGAAGAGCGCCTTACACTGTTCTCTTCATCTTGTTCGTTCTCCAACTCACTGTCATCATAAACAATCTCCATTTGTCTTTGACTGTCCTCTTCCTGTTCTTCACTTTCTCTTTCTTCATATAAAGTTTCACTCTTGGAACTGGATGCAGTTAACATAGTAGTCTTGCCCTCTTCAGAGTCCTTTCTATTTTCAAAGAATACCACATCTCTGCTTCTAGCTACCCTTTTATGGATCCATTAATCAGTAGCCCTTTGAATTCTCATAATAGCCTAGAAACAATACTTTTCAGCTTTCGGGTCCCATTTTCCTCTTAGCCGTTGCATCACACTCAAAAGCCCTTATATTGCTTAGGTCAGGTTTCCTTCCTACCCATATCTCATAGGGGGTTTTATTCCTTAATGCTTTTGTGGCCGATCTGTTATTCAAATATACAGCCGTTGATACCGCCTCTGCCCAAAAACCTTTTGATAATCCTGCATCAGTTATCATGCTCCTTCCTTTTCTGACAATGGTCTTATTAGCCCTCTCAGCAAACCCATATTGAGATGGGCTGTACCATATGTTAGTTTGATGCCTGATTCCTATTTTTGCCAGAATTGTCTTCAATTTCTGGTTAATATATTCTCTCCCTTATCAGACCTGATGATCTTAATCTTCTTTCCTATCCACCTTTCGACCATATTACAATATTCCTCAAAAAATGGCTCCCATCTATGGATTCACACTGCATCGGGCCACATACATCTGCATGGATTAACTGTAAGATCTCTGTATATTCACTTTTCCTAGTCTTAAAAGGTAGCCTCACTTGTTTTCCTTTTATGCATATCTCACAAGGGTCCTTGATTACACTATAATTCTGTATTCCCTTTACCATATCCCTCATTAAAGACATACTCTTTCTATTTAGGTGTCCAAGTTCGCAGTGCCATAAAAAACCTTCTGCTGAGTATACTGAATGACTAACAACTCTATGTTTACTGTCAATGGTAACCATACCCCTTTTGTTACTTGCTGTAGTTATAAATTCAACATTTTCGTCGATTACTCTTGCTCCGTGCATGTCAAAAATGACTGTATTTCCCTTCTTAACAATTTCCCCTACAGACTAAGTTAGTCACAACATTTTTTACATAATGAACATCATGTGCTGTAACCATATCAGGTTCACCATTCACACATACATGTAGGTCTAGTTTCCCAGCCAAATGACACTGGAGCTTGCTGCCATCAACAGTAGATATTCCCATATGAGTCTTATCTTCAACATCTTAAAGAAGAGATTTGTCGTTAACAATATGCACAGATGCATCTCATTCTAAAATCCATTCCAGTTGACGATTCCCCACATCTCCAAAAGAATAAAAACAGGAGATTGCCTAATTTATATTATTGGTCCCTCAGTCTGGGCTATCAGCAACATACCTTTTTTGCTGCTTGTCTGACCTGTGGTCTACTTTTTCTCTGCACTGAGATGCAATATGTCCCTTCTTCTGACATCTATTGCACTTCACTGATTTCTTCTTTTTGTTTTTCGAATAAAGGGTAAATGCAGTTTCTTTCTCCAATACACGACAGCTTGAAGTACTCTTTACATCCTGCAGGATTTTCACTTTAACACTGTCATCCGTGGTAAGTATACCTGAGCTTTCCAGCCCCATAATCGTAGGTGCTTAGCTTTCAGGCAGTCTTACCAACAGTAGTGTCCCCATCCATTTGTCAGCGATCTCAAACCCATTGTTTCTCAGTCGGTTCGACGTGGCTATTATTTTGTTGACATATTCATCTACACTCTTGCATTTGTCCATCTGAGTGGTAATTAACTCATGTAATAATCCTACTTTCTTCATAAGACCTCCATCATCAAACGCACTTAGTAATTTGTCCCAGACTTCTTTCACTGTTGCAGCTTTTTCAACGTGACCATAATTCACTGGGTCAACTAGTAATACCAACTTTGATTTCGCTTTCCTATCCTTACTTGAATAATTCTGATCTGTGGATTTCATTGTCCCATCCACCACATCCTATAGGTCGTCTAAGTGTAAATAAGCTTCTACTGCAAATTTCCATGATGCATAGTTTTCGCGACCCATAAGTCTTTTAATCTGTGGAATTTGTGTCATGCTTATTTTAAAGGTAACACTGATCTTTCATGACGAAAAGAATAATACCAAAGAATAATACATAAGAGTTGTGTTCGTGTTTTAAGGATAACTCGTACTTCACGCAAGCATACTACTTGGAACTTTTCCAATACTTTCTCACTATTATCTTATGTATATACTTATTCCAAATGTATCACTAGGCCCATAACCTATTAGAGTCGACACAGGTGAATAAGTAATAGTGAGTAAAACACATTTATTGCCAGTAACTACACTTGTACTTCCAGGTAAAATACATTGAACACAACAACCAAGGAAGATTTAATTACATACATAAAACACAGAGTGTACAATAGCACCCAAAAGATCTATTATATTTCACATGATGCACTTTGCTACCGTTTCAAATGAAATATATTGTTCGCTCAAAACCTTAACTGGGTTTCTGCTCAGCCATCTGGTGCAATATCTTTTTTGCTGCATGAAATTAATTTCACTTGTAAGGCGAACTAGAAGATTAATCCTACTACCCATTTATACCAATAGATTACACTGTGTGCACTTCTGTTGTAGCACACTTATTTACAGTTCCCTGTTCCAAAGGATCAAACCAAGACAATCATGCTTATGTTTAACACAAACAGGATTGCCAACAGGGAAGATGATGAATAGCAGTAGCACAGTTATGTTAGACTGTGGTAGTACCACAGTCTAACATAACAGTCCCGACACTTCGTCTCGATTTGTTGCCTACTGCGCCAGCCACACAGCAAGCGGCCAATAAGTTAAAGTGTTAAGTTCGATCCTGAAAGCGAAAGCGCATAGTAGTTGTTTATTTTGCTTCAGGCCCCCACAACCGCACGAGTGGTCGACTGTGAAGAGCGGACAAATTGAATAGCTGGCCGGCGGCCATTAGAGTGGTAAACTGACGTGCGGAGTTCGAATGTTTATGCATCGCTTTTGGTTATAAAATGCCTTCCCTTGAGTTAGGTCGCAAACATAATGCCTCATTTAAATACATTACTACAACACACTTTTTAATTTATGAACAAACAGCAATTAGTCACTGTTTATGAATTTATCTTACATACTACATGGAATCTGCCGTAGCTAAAAGTTATGTGCTGGACCCCTAGCATTTTTCGTACTTCATTTACGATAGATGTACGCAAAATGCATCAAAATACTCGAAGATTTACCCACTATATTAATAGATATTTTCTGACTCTACTTTGCTTTAGATTTTATGACGAGAAGTGCGTTATATATGGCATAGTGCTTTGGCAACTCAAGACCAAATTATCAAGTTTCAACCTAACCTAGACCACGAAAACACTACCGATCAGTCAACTTTCTTCAAAATGATCAGAACATATAAAATGGTATTCTGTCGGTCGGAAATCTTGCCTCCTGACAGCGTGTAACCATTTTTGTAACAGCTGTGGTTTTGAGAAAGGAAACCTGCAAATAGATGCACAGACATTATGCTAATACCGTCTTACAAAAACATTTATTAAGCAAGTGCACTGACATACAAAACAACTTAAAATATTCACATACCTGTGAAATGTAATATTCGTTCCTTTCTCGAATTTATTTGTACAATTAATCGCTGCACAACTCTTCACCATTGTACTTCTTTTGATTGGAACGCACAGACAGTAGAATTACGAGTAATGAATATTGTATGTACGCTCCAACAAATATACAACGTTGAATCAGGGTCTACATAAACAGCAATACTACACAACACATCAGACTACAACCACTATAATGGCGTCCAACTGAAGGTTCAAATTATCCCGCGACTGCAGCGCCATCAGTGAGTCTAGTTATTTTTTACAAGGTCTTTGTTTTGCTTGTACAACGGTTTTTACAAATGGGAGCGTAGTGTGGCGCAATAAATTGCAGAAACAACAAGAAGAAAATACCACATCTGCCTTTCTTTAGGTTTCCTAAGGACCCTGAGAGGTATATACAATCCTGTTACTAAACCATATCGTCAGGATTCGCTTGCCAATTACATTATATTGATGATTAATGTTTCCTTTGAAGAGTAGAAAATGGCTAGTGAATAGCAAATGAGATCTTATGAAAAAAGACCCTGTTTACCTAATAATAATGCTCAGTTTTGTCCGCTACACGTCGAACAAAACCAGTTCATAAATGCAGACAATAATAAACTCGTGTGGAATGCTGTTAATCACATTGTTTGACATTCCAAATACGCCACCTCAACTGACGGTAAAGAGGACACTGCCACAAAGATTCGACAATCCATTTAAAGCTGTAAAACACTCCTATAGCACAGAAGCAGGCAGTTCAACTCTCCACATATCAGTGCCAGATTCGTCTTAATCGTCAACACAGACCTACTTTGACGATGAAGTGGTAAAATTAAGTGCAGTTATTTGCGTTTAGAAAAAGCGTTTGGCGTATCAGAATGTACACATCTCTAGATTTCATGCAAGACTGTTATGGGACAAGGAAAGTGCCTATCATTTTAAGTACAGAAGCAACAGAAACTGTATCAGAAGGATCAAGTGAAGAAGGACAAACAAATTTTGAGCACCATAAGATCCCAATATTGAAAAAAAGATGCCATTGGCTTGTTAAACCAGATTAGCATGTCATCTGTAAGATGAAAAGACAAAAAAAAGCTGTTTGCTCTAAATTTATTGTACTCGTGTTACAGCACTCAGGCATACAGGTTTTGTCAGAACGTCTTCTGTTTCCATCAATGTGTACATCACAAAGGTATGTTAAAGGCATACACATAAAATGTGGGATAAGTGACAATATGTTCCACCTTTTAAAGCGGAGGGTACAGCATTTCTCCAACACTCTCATAAACTAGTGCATATGTCATTGGATGAAAAGTCTCTAATGGCGAAGTTAACATATGACATCACTTCTGATAGTTGATTGGCGACTCCATAGAGTGCTGTGTGCATAACGATCGTATGATAAAAAAAAAAAAAAATTAGCAGGATGGCAGCGTTGGCCGTAATTTTGATGATTTATTAACAGCAAAATCGATTTTCGATCACATAATGATCATCTTCATTGCTTTTGCGTACAAATTAAAGGCCGTAGGCACTGGTGTCCAGTTATTAGCAGTAACAGAAGCTATGAAACGATCACGATAACTGGTCCAGTATCGTGATCATTTCATAGTTTCTGTTACTGCTAATAATTAGACACCAGTGCCTACGAGCTTTAATTTGTAAGCTAAAGCACTGAAGACGATCATTATGCGATCGAAAACCGATTTTTTAAATAAATCATCAAAATTACGGCCAACGATGACCTTCCTTCTAATTTTCCTTCTGACAATGTTATTGGCTTTGAGGACTTCGGGTTTACACTCACAGTATATTTCTCCCACTATTGGGCAGTTGTTTGTCCCACTAAGAATAACATAAGGATGAAGGTCGTACTTGAGGCAGAGGGCAAAAATAACTTAAAACACAATAGGCCTATGAAACGGCAAATGGTGCGTTGATCCCTATTGCATGTAGAGGTACATGTCTGTGCTTCTTATGTGTGAATGTATGTGTTTATATTCCGCTGATATCAACGTGATAAGCTGCAGTTCTATCCAACATCACAAGTGTTTCTTCACGAATGTATTGTAACTTGCCAGTGGATTCATGAATTTTATTCCCACTTTTAGAACCATTTTTAGAAACATCTATGTCTTGTGATGTTACATAAACTCCTCGAGCCAAATAGTAATTCAAATTTCTCGTAAATCACGTAGGAAATGGGTGCAAAACAACACTGTGCTACGATGCATCTGAAGTTCTCCTTTCACGCCGCTTGGAGTGTTAGTGTCGCTCCAGCTGCCAAATAGTGAAAAATTTTACAGCAGTGAGCGTCGCCACTGTTATGTTAGACTGTGGTAGTACGTAATGTTTCGAATTGCCGTTTGTTATGTACATAGTTTTCTATGAAATGTTTCAGGAAACTCTTTTCTGTGATGTAAAAATTTATATTACTTGATTATTAAACTATTTCTTACTCCGACCATTAGCCATGTGTCCCTTGTGTGTTGCAGGTTTTGTGATTGATGCAGCGTACTGCAAGCAGCAGAATGGTCCACATTCATGTAGGGAAGAAGCAGAGATGGTGTTATGTGTATAGCCAAGAAGATGTAAACGCTCGAGAGACAGCACGGCTATAAAAAAACAAGTACCCTCACAGACACCGCCTTACAGCCAGGCGGACGCGCGTGTACGAAGCTCTCACTAAGTTAAGCGATTAATATTGAAGTAGGAGCTAATTTAATTAATATTACATTTTAGACTAGCGCATTTACTTCTTATCTAATCTATCTATTGAAGGTTTCGCTATTCTAAACGTAATTACGTCGCAAAGGAAGTATTTCGTAAAGGCCGGCGGTTCCGATTTTGTTTACATACTTAGGCGTAAATTTTGTACGAGCGTAGATATTTGCTTTTGACTAGACTTAGCACTTCAAAGTTAAATTAATTCGTGTCTCTCAACCAGAATTTGTGTGGTTAATTAAAAGTTTCTGAAGCAAGTTTATAAGTTTGTTTGCATTAGTGTTTAGTTACGTATTAGTACAGGTTACGAAACTATTGTGTTGTTGAAGTTATTTTCTACTTTTATGTTACGTTTTACTATCAAACCATGTGTGACAAGTGTGGTGGTTGCCGTAGAAATTTGAAAGAGGGGGTGTTCTGTAGACTGTAGGTTGTGGTTTCATTGGGGCGAGTGCAGCGGAGAGGAAACGAGGGTAGATAATGAGGCTCTTCCATTGCAGTGTAGGTTATGTAGAAAGGACAGAAAAATCGCGGAACATGAGGCAAAGATTTGTGCCCTTAAGGCTGAATTAGAAATCGCGAATTTGGAATTACGTAAGCTAAGGGAGGAAAAGGACTCTGGGCGCTGGGAAAAGGTAGCAAGCAAAGGGCGAAAAAGGGAAACAATTGATAAAACTTCTGAAATTCAGTTAGCAAATCAGTTTGGCTTGCTTTCTGAAGTAGTGGAGGAAGGGACTCATTCAGATGTAGCTGAATGTCGGTTGAAGCAGAATACTAGCTTAAAGAAAAAAGGCAGATCGTGATCAAACCAGAATAGGAAAAGAAAAATTCTGGTTATAGGTAGCAGTCATGGGAGGAATGTGGGCCAGCAGCTTCAAGAGAAATTAGGGACAGAGTACCAGGTCACAATTTTTTTGAAACCAAGTGCTAGCCTTAGCCAGGTGACAGAAAACTTAGGTCAGCTGTGCAAGGACTTTGAGAAGAAAGATCAGGTAATTATAGTTGGGGGAGCAGGAAACAGCCTGGCTATGAATCCAATATATAGTATTAGAAGTGACCTGGATAAAATAGGAGCAGAAACTGGGCACAAGAATGTGGGGTTTGTGGAGGTCTTTCAGCACCATGATCAGCCCTGGATAAACACTGCTGTAAGGCATGTTAACATTGAGCTGCACGGGATGCTCCAGAGGCCGGCAAAGTCTCACATGAATGTTGTTCCAGTTGATGCTATTGGTAGATGGGGTTACACTACACATGAAGGGGAAACATAAGTTAGCTTCTCTATTAGCACGTACTGTACGGGCCACAGTCACACAAGGGGTGAACCCTGTGCTTATTAGGACCAGGCATACAGGTTTTTTAGGTTACAGCCAAATTCCAGACAGACAACAACCAAGGAAAAGAGAAGAAAAGAAACTTCATGCACAGCAAATAGGGGTAAAGCTAAGAGTGGTATCAACTTACTTCACCAAAATATCAGGAGAATAAAAAATAAAGTAGATGAGCTGATAGTGTGTTTAGATGATCTCGAAAATAAGAATTAGATTGATATACTTTGTCTGTCTGAGCACCATGTAACTATGGGGATGGAAAATGCCAATATAAGTGGGTATAAATGGCTCAAATGGCTCTGAGCACTATGGGACTTAACATCTATGGTCATCACTCCCCTAGAACTTAGAACTACTGAAACCTAACTAACCTAAGGACAGCACACAACACCCAGCCATCACGAGGCAGAGAAAATCCCTGACCCCGCCGGGAATCGAACCCGGGGACCCGGGCGTGGGAAGCGAGAACACTACCGCACGACCACGAGACGCGGGCTAAGTGGGTATAATTTTGCATCTTACACTTGTAGATCTAGTATGGATAAAGGAGGAGGCCATTTTCATAAAACAAGGGTATAAATACAGAACTGTTGGAGTAAGCAAATTTTGTGTTGATCAGCACTTTGAGGTTTGTGCATGTGAACTTCAGCTAGGTAATGTTGTGTTGATATTAGCAACAGTGTACAGGTCTCCATTAGGAGATTGGGGGCTATTCATAAATAAGTTTGACTCCCTATTATGCTGTCTGTCAAACAAAAAGAAGAAGTTACTAATCTGTGATGATTTCAATGTTAACTTTCTAAGAAATTCTGATAGGAAAAGTGAACTAGAAGTGTTGTTAACAACATATAACTTAAAATCAGTGTTCAATTTCCCTACACGTATAGCTCAGGTCAGTAGTACCCAATAGATAACGTATTTGTACAACAAGGGTATGCAGTACAAACACATGCTTTCCCTGTGGCAAATGGATTATCTGACCATGATGCACAACTGATTAACTTACAAAACCTAACAGGGTGTACGCTTCAGATACCATTAAGTAAAAGTGAGAGGGTGCTCAACCTGGTATCTATAGATCACTTCAGAGAAAGTTTAGGAAATGTAAACTGGGAAGATGTGTAATATAATTAGCCAAATGCTAATGATAAATGCAGCATATTTCTTGATAAATTTATATCCCTTTTTGAACATTGTTTTCCAAAGAAAATTACTAAATGTAACAGCATAAACTTTTTAAAGAAACCTTGGATTACTACAAGTATTAAAGTGTCTTCAGAAAGAAAAAGAAAACTGTATGAGACAGCAAGAACTAGTAAAGATCCAGAAGTAGTTTCACACTACGACACCATTTTAACCAACAGTACACAGGTAGTCAATGTATTTAACAATCACTTCTTAAGTGTAGGAGAAAAAATTGGTGAGAATAGTTCAAAAGAAAAAGCCAGGCAGTACATGGAAGAGTCAGCTTTGAAAAATTTTAGACAGATTAAGTTTCATCTAACAACCTCTTGTGAAATAAGGAAAATTAATAAATCTTTGAAAAATAAATGTTCTGTTGAAGTAGATGACATCTCAAACAAGTGATTAAAACAATGTGGAGCCATTGCAGCTGATGTTTTGAGTCACATATGTAATGCATAACTGACTCAGGGTATTTTTCCAGACAGGCTAAAATATGTCACTGTCAGGCCTCTCTACAAAAAGGGGGAAACCACAGAAGTCAGTAATTACTGGCCAGTATCCTTGCTTACAGCATTTTCAAAAATCTTTGTGAAAGTATTGTACTCAAGGGTGGTTAACCATCTAAACAGTAATGGGATACTTAGTAAATCACAGTTCAGATTTCCGTAGTGCTGTTCCACTGAGACCGCAATATACAATTTCACTGTACACATAATAGAGTCTTTAAATAGTAAAATGTCACCTGTAGAAATATTCTGTGACATATCCAAAGCATTTGATTGTGTGAACCATGACATTATGCTAGAGAAATTACAATTCTATGGTATAAATGGAACAGCATATGAGTGGTTTAAGTGAAATCTACAGAACAGGAAGCAAAAAGTCTGTTTATATGCTTCAAGTGATTCAAAGGAGTTTGCCACTTCATCTAACTGGAGTGAAGTTACATTAGGTGTTCCACAAGGTTCGATCATGGGTCCCCTACTGTTCTTGATATGTGTGAATGACCTCGCTTCTTATGTGAAACAAGATGCTGAACTGACACTGTTTTCTGATGATATAAGCATAGTTATTAATCCAGTAAAAGAAAGTCCAATCGAAAGTGATACAAATAAGGTTTTTGGAAAAGTTATTAATTGGTTTTCTGCGAATGGGCTTGCTCTGAACTTTGAAACAACACAACACATCCAATTTTCTACTGCAAAAAGTATAATCCCTTCAATAAACATAACACAACAAAAGAAGTCAGTAGCCAGGGTTTTGGGTGTGCATATAGATGAGAATCTTAATTGGAAAATTCATATTTTGGATCTCCTAAAGCGACTAGGTTCAGCATCTTTTGCAATCAGAATAATTACCAATTCTGGGGATGTAGAAATTAGTAAGCTAACATACTTTGCATACTTCCACTCTCTGATGTCATAAGGAATAATATTCTGGGGCAATTCAACACATAGGCAAAAGGTATTCACTGCTCAAAAGAAAGTAGTTAGAATAGTGTGTGAGGTTCATAGTCGCACATCTTGTAGGCATCTGTTTAAAAGGTTAGGAATTCTTACAACTGCTTCACAGTACATTTACTTAGTAATGAAATTTTTTCACAATGACGTGGACCAGTTTAAAATCAACAGTTACATTCATGATTACAATACCAAAAAAAAGAAGGACCTACACTATCCTTTACTTAACCTATCTTTGGCACAGAAAGGGGTAATATGTGCTGCTATAAAACATTTTGATAAATTACCAGATGAAATAAAATATCTGACAGACAGCAGTAACAGTTTCAAAAACAAATTGAAATTATACCTCCTTGACAACTCCTTCTATACCATAGATGAATTCTTGAATATGAGTAAATAAATCTGGAGATATAATATATGCATTTTGTGCCATTTAAGGGAATTGGATATATAATAAAGGGAATGGGATAGATAATAGAAATATTTAGGTATAACACTATAATGTAAACAAAAAAAGGAAAAAAACCTTGTTTCCTGTGCACATTTTTTGTGCATTTGACATGTTCCATATCATAACGTTTTTTCCGTGCTATTGATCAATGGAACACGTAACTAACTAACTAACCAACTAACATCACACAACATTTCAAGCAACTATGATTACAAAAGTTAATAAATCGGTCAAGAAGGCTAGGAAACTGTTTCTGCTAAATAGAACAGGGAAGCAGGTATTAACATCTCACTTAGACAGTGAACTGACATCACATACTTTCAGTAAGATGGATGTGGAGAATTATGAGCAAAGTTTACGCAATTGTAAATTGTGGTCTGGAGAGTTATTTGCCTAGTAAGTGGATAAGGGGTGGAAAAGACTTACCATGGTTTAATAACCTGAGAAAATTCTGGTTGTATGTAAAATCGTTAAGCATATCTAAGGCTTCGTTTCAGTTCCTTGTTGACCAGTCTGGTGTGGCAGTTGAAGATAGCAAAAGGAAAGCCGAAGTTTTAAATTTACGTTCAAGAAATCTTTCACACGGGAGGATCGCACAAGCATACCGTGTAATGTTGTTGCATTAATTTGTGGTGTAAGCGGTGCTGATATTCAAGACCATAAAAGTGGGTTAAAAGCTGTGAGCTGTCGGGGAAGTTAACTTTGCATTACTGTGCAACTGTTTCACCATGTATCCAGTCTAGCTTACCAAATTCCCAACCAGACTAACATTAATTATAATCTTTTAATAGTCATATGACAACTGGTGATATATATATATATATATATATATATATATATATATATAAAGAGAATTTAAATAAAAAGAAATAAATCAGTTTATATTTGGAAATTTATTTTAACATTGATCATCGAAATTTCAGCATCTTAAACTTGATTCATAACCAAACTGGTGCCTTATTTAGGATTGTGAAAATGTGAGACTGTAATCTTATGGAACACATCAAATATGGAGCCAAGATTGGGAGACTGCATACAACACTGCTTTCATAAAATAACACACGAAAAACGTTGAAACATATGCAAGAGGAAATTAACCACAACCAACCGATTCAATTTTCACCCAAAGAAGTAGCACAATCCTGTCCGTCATGTAATTACCACACACTGGTATACTAAATTCATACTAACTCCCTGTTAAATCTTCGCGAAAAGAATAGCTGAGGGCTACTTTGATGATTACACCACATGCTTCACGTGGTCAACTTGGTTTACACAAAGAGTGTACCTCCACAATAATTTTGGTCATTAAAATAAATTAGATCGAAAAGCAATTTACAAAAGAAAAACTGCGAACTGGTTACTATCGTCTTACTATTAACCTGATGGGTCAAACAATTGTATAAGCACGTGGTACTGGTCTCACAAAGTACACCCCACGTGGGTTGAACATAAAGAAAAGTTGCTACATTGAAAAATATTGTCAAGACGAGACGTAATAATCTCACGCACATTCGCATTTAAGATTGATGAACTTAGTTAGAGTTACTGATCAACACGTGGTTCCACTTTACTCACAAAGTAGTGACAAAGCAACTACCGGAATATATTCTGAACTTCACACTCGAACATTAGATATTTTAGAGCTAAACCTGAAATAAAGATGATTAAATTTTCAGTTAGGCTGAACTTAAGAAATCCATTGTCCTACAGACTTAGCAGAGACGCGCTTAGCCGGAGATCTTACCACTTCAGACGCTCGCCACGGACCGACTGCCGTGCTCCCTTCCTGAGGGTGCCTCACAAATACAAACGGAAGTGACCAGAGAGGCAGCTTCCTATACCAACATGACAAGGGACGGACAGGACCATATTAAGAATAGAAAACTCTTTGCTTTCAGAAAGCATAGCTACCTGTTCTGATGTTGGTCCTACTGTTCGCTAGCAGACAGGTTTGTCTGCTACCATCCAGCATGCAACTAGAAATACATTTGCTCATTGATTCTTTCACACAGAAGGGAAGGGGGATGACACTATCTTATCATATACAGTATATAAAAGAAAGCGGATGTAGGTTCCGTATGAGACTGTGTGACATGAATTACATATAAACTGTGTTTTAAAGTGTAGTAGTGTGACAGATCGTTCTTGTTTCTGTGTAAAAGTAATACGTTTCACTGCTCAGTCTCCTCCCAGATAGTCAGAAACACCACAGTAAATTTATAAGAGGAATTTATGCCGTAAATGACAACAGAGTTAAGAAATTAACATGAAAGGAATCCAACAGAGCCCTTTCAACCGTCATCTGACCGTCAGATAGACTCCTGAACAGACGGCACAGTAATAAGCATACTTGGCACAGAGAAACAACTGAAAGCTTAGAAAGCAAATAAATCACCAGATCCGGCTGAAATCCCAGTTCGACTTTACAAAGAGTACTCCAAGTCATTGGCCCTTTGCCTAGCTTGCATTTATCGTGAATCTCTCGCCCAGCACAAAGTCCCAAGCAATTGAAAAAAAGCACAGTTGATCCCAGTATATAATAAAGGTAAAAGAACACATCCGCATAATTACAGACCAATATCCCTAACTTATGTTTGATGCAGAATCCTTGAACATATTCTCAGTTTGAATGTAATAAACTTTCTTGAGATTGAGAAGCTTATGTCCACGAATCAGCACGGTTTTAGACAGCATCGTTTGTGCGAAATTCAGGTTGCCCTTTTCTCACATGATATACTGAGAACTAGGGTTGAAGGGCAACAGAAAGATTCCATATGTCTAGATTTCTGGAAAGCATTTGATATGGTGCCCCATTGGAGGCTGTTGACAAAGGTACAAACATATGGAATAATTTCACAGATATGTGAGTGGCTCGAAGACTTCTTAAATCATAGAAGCTAGTATGTTGTTCTCGACATGGAGTGTTCACTGGAGACAAGGATATTGTCAGGAGTGCTCCAGGGAAGTATGATAGGACCACTGTTGTTCTCTGTATACATAAAGTATGTGACAAACAGGGTGGACAGCAATCTGTGGTTGTTTGCTGATGATGCTGTGGTGTACGGTAAGGTGTCAAAGTTGATTGACTGTAGGAAGATCCAAGACGACTTAGACAAAATTTCGAGTTGGTGTGATGAATGACAGCTAGCCCTAAATGTGGAAAAATGCATATTAATGTGGATGAGTAGGAAGATCAAACCTGTAATGTTCGGATACAATATTACTAGTGTCCTGCTTGACACAGTCAAATCATTTAAATAACTGGCAATAATGTTGCAAAGTGATATGAAGTAGAAAGAGCATTTGAGAACTGTGGTAGGGAAGGCAAATGGTCGACTTCTGTTTATTGGGAGAATTTTAGGAAAGAAAGGTGCACTTATAAGGGAGTCCACATATAGGACACTGTTGCAACCTATTGTTGAGTACTGTTTGTGTGTTTGGGATTCATACCAGGTCAGATTGAGGAAAGATATCGAAGCAATTCAAAGCCGGGCTGCTGAATTTGTTACTGATAGGTTCGAACAACAGGTGTTACGGAGATGCTTTGGTAACTCAAATGGGAATCCCTGGAGGGAAGGCAACGCTCTTTTCGAGAAACACTATTGAGAAAATATGAAGAACCGACATTTGAAGCTGACTGCCAAACAATTCTACTGCCACCAATGTACATTGTGCATAAGGATTATGAAGATAAGATACAAGAAACTAGGGCTTATATGGAGGCGTAGAGACAGTTGCTTTTCCCTCGCTCTATTTGAGAGTAGAACAGGAGGGGAAATAACAAGTACAGCGTACCCTGCAACAAGCACTGTACCATGGATTATGGAGACTCCCTCTAGATTAAATAATGGGTTCTTTCAGACAGCGAATGTGCAAGGTGGTGGCAGACTGTGCCTACACCAGATTTGGAGACTGGATCATACAGCATTTTGAATCGAACCTTAGTACAAGCTTCAGACAAGTGATCCACCAACATGGTGTAAGTCAGAGTCTGATTATGTGTAACCTGCATGACAACTGCTACTATCCCTATCACCTGCAACACAGGAGGAATGCACAGCACATGGTCACAAGAACTGTCAGTCGTCAGCACCATGTACTGTGGCAATGATGCATTTCCAGACACATGTTCATAGGACTTTTTTTCCTCTATTTTCAGCCAAGAGTCTGCCCCTGCAGTTTTTCGGTTTTATTAATGTTCGTCTTTTATAAAGAACCCAAAATGAAAATATATACAGATGGAACAGGAACAACAGTGAGTTTAATATATAAGAGAATAAAACAAGGGTGCTCCATATCACCCACTCTTTTAATATCCATGTTAATAACGTTATCCTAAATTGGAGACAACACAAACGAAAGAGTGTTAAAATATAAAAAGACATCATGCTAAATGTCTTACTTTATGTAGACAATGTCTTGATATTGCTTGAAGAACGAGATGACTTACAACTTGCAATGAACCACTTTAATGACTTTTGTAAACAATATGATGTTGAGCTTTCTAAAACCAGGTTTAAAGCGATTGTTTCCTGGGGCTGATAGCTGGTCTTATCCCAAATCATCATAGACAATATGATTTTGAAACAAGTATTGTCATTCATTTATTTCGGAAATCAAATTCTCTTAGACAGCAATGAAGTTTAGAAATTAAGAATGTCTGGATTTGTAAATGTGTGTGGTACTATTCATGATGTATTTAAAAATGAGATAAGACACGAGAATAATTTTATGAGACTCTGACGCCTCCAGCTTTGTTGGGTAATGTCACTGAAGTCAAGTTTAGCAGGTACATCGTATTCTGTCTACAAGATGCGTAAATTAGTCGTCCTTAAACAGTTTATTATCATATCTAATTTTCCGAAACTGTAATCACTGGAATTGACATGTATATTCCTGCTGTTTGGATAAATACTTTGAAATAAGCTTCAGAATATCCAACTGGAAAGCCATGTCAATGCCCTTCATCAGTTCTTTCACCTGGAACTCGAATGCAGCTATTTTGTCGACTCTGCAAGATTTAGCATTAAATGAGGGTAAGTTTTAATTCAAGCCTGTGGCATTTCCTGTTCCGACAGCGAATCGTTCAGCAGAGGAGATCACCAACATACAATTGAATGCAGGAAGGAAGCACTTTATTACCATAAATGAGACACACCAATACAAGCAAGTGCACCCAATGGACATTCATACCAGCATAAGTCAGAGACCATAATATCATGAATCAAAGTAGTTTTTCTCAAAGTCGATAACAACATGTTCGATGATGGTGGTCAACACACAACCTAACATTGCGGGTTGCCTACATCAGGGGCAAGTTTACCTTCAGAGGCAAACCTATTGTTTTCTTTTGATTGACAGGTCCGTAACCTATTGTTCTGCTAAGCAAATTATAACCCCCTGGGGATAATTCTTCCTTTTGATTGACAGGTTCTTAACCTATTGTTTCCCAATCCCTCCCCCTCCCCTTCTATCTCCTCAAGAAATCTCCAACCCCTCCCCCTCGCTGATACATGTACACTTTCAGGCTGAGTTATTCGAATAGTCCCATCTCATTCTATCAAATTGATTGACTACTTAATTAAATTGATCAATTAATTAACCCCTCCCCCTCTGGTAAACCCAAAACCCTCCACTTCCCTCTTCCGCTCCCCACCTGGAAATTGGCAGTTCTGTGCTGGAGAGGAAGGATCTCATGACAGGAAATTCGATTACATAACAGAAGGAATATTGTTTATTTATTTGAAAAATTCAGTTTGCAGGGATTGGCTCTCTCTTGCTCATCATACTCTGCTGTTTGGGAAGATACACACCTTGTAACATACATCGAAAATAAGTAATTAAATCGATCGCTTTTTTTATCCCAATCACGCAAAGAATACCGTCATGAAACAGTCATCACGTATTTAATTTTCCTTCTATTGATACAATACTGACTAACAAATCAAATGCAATGTGAAAAGAGGTTGCAGTGCTCTGTGGGCAGAGATATAATTATATTTTTTGCCATGGTATAGGCGTGGGAGTGAGAAGGGGTCAACAGGGACACAGTCGAGCGTTTTCGCTCATTACCATCAGTTGTTCGAGTACGCCAGCAAGTACAGACGTGACTACTGTCTTCGCGCTTTGCTCTGAGCAAGCATAAAATGGTCAAGTTCTTTAAAAATTTTTTTTAAAGGTCGTTCTGGGATCTCCGTCATTTAGTTATCGATCGGTTCCTGAAAATAGTTTTGCGTTTATTTATCGTTAACACGGTGTATTTATTATAAAACAATCTACATTATGCTCAATTCAGAATTAATGTTAAACGAGGAATTACGTTATTTCAATAGAAAATAAATACCATTTTCCATTGCCTGTGTTTTTGTATTACAGAACCCCTAGTTTTGAGACATGTAGCAGGATTGTTATTTCATTTACTTTCATTCAGTTTCAGAAGAAGCCAACATTTCTCTTTAATTAATTGCGAGAATATGTAGCATATATTTTTACAAGTGATGGTACTAGTTTTTTCTACAATATTTATCAAACAAACAGTGATTCACATCACGCCAATCACCACAATTAACTGCACAAAAGAAGTGAGAAATTAACCATGTGACCTGCAATGACGTTTTTTGGGAATCCCGATGAAGCCACAGAACTAGGAAAATAGAATCGTCAACGTGCAGTGTGTGAATTAAAGTCTGAACTGATCTCAGGCATCCTAGATCCTCTCGGTAGAAATTTCTGTACTTCATTCCTTGTCTCACTGCTGCCAATCCTAGAGACCTATTGCTTGGTTTGAAGTTTGTTTCTGAAATGCATTTTAGTAACCATTGTGCCAAATCTTGCACTTGACCTTTGCACGTGTTGTTGTAGCCATTTTGTATTACATCTGAACTGGAGTATATTTTAAATGTTCTTTCATAAATTGTTCTCGTTCCGTGTGATATTTTTATCACAGCAAATGATTGGAACATAAATTAAGTTGTCAGTAATACACAAGACACAGTCACTGCACTGCCGTTCCAGCCCAGAAGTAGATCTGGTCCTTTCCTTCTCCCTGCAAACCTCTCAGTGGTAAATACTGTCTGTGCCAGACTTAGTGACTCTCACCGCCCTAGTTCCATTCCGCAGAAGTGGGAACAGATCGATAGACATCGTGTTCGTTCTCACTGCTGCAAGTGTTTCCTTATTTGAACTCTTCAACAGGTTTAAATTAAATTCGTATTCATTATTATAAATAAGTACCAGATATGAACGAGAGCGAATTTGCAAGGTCCTTTCACAAAACCTTGTCACTTGTGTGTGACATTTATAACATAGCAGATGACCGTCATGAAACATACATTACCAGCCATGATGTAACTGCTTCCTCTGCGACAGAGACCCCCTGAGCGAGGCTTTGCGACCCCCCCCCCCCCCCCCCCCCCCCCAGGAGTTCACAACCCACAGGCTGGAAAACACTGTCCTATGGAATATTGTTATTTCCGCAGAGTATGAGAATCCTAAGCTTGCCTCTGATGTGATCTGACATATTTTTGTATAATAGGTGAGACCAATGTTATTTCGGCTTTGTTAAAATGAAAAATCAAAATACTGTATAATACACTAAAATGTGAGGATATCAATGGAAAATACATTTACGTAAAAATTCTGCAACAACAATCTTCCAATTTATTCATTTCAAACCGATCATGAGGACCTGATGCTAAATTTTCAGCTTCAAGAATCAGACCTCAAGACAAGAAGAGCTGGAGCCATCTCAACATGACAAGCTATGTAAACTTGAAAGTTTATTGTAATATTCGCTCCTCTCAAGTCTTCATAAAAGACTTTGCGTGTCAATTGCTTGGACTGGCATTGTTTAATGTGGACAACAGATGGAACAAGGAAGGAGGGATGGAGATTATAACCTGAGAAATTCTTGTCGAAACACCTTCTCTCTCATCCCATAGAGTGCCACTACTGGTCCTGCACACACCGTCGGTTGTGACCAGACTGAACCACAAACAAAGCAGTGTTCACCCGGTAAACCCCTGTGGAATGCCGATGCAAGCAAGACACCTTCCTTCCAAGACAAATGCCTGACTGAGAATCGATCCTGAAATACTGCTGAAGTTAATAAATAATTAATTGCTGGTCACGTGAGCGTGATGTAGGGGATATAAGGTGGATGTGGTAGCTAACTAACACACACAAATGGATGATGTCACAAAACTTGTAGCTGGCTGACTCTAAATACACTTTGCATACAAAGAGAGAGAGAGAGCTGTAGTTTGCTTTGCAGATGATATAGTAGCTATCATGAGATATTTCGTTCCACCATGGGCTCTAAACTGCCCCAGCCTTCCAGGTGCACTTCCTTGTGGTGCGTTTCATGAACTGCTTCAGGAGTTATTAAATATGATGTGGAATGTATCACATCTCGAAGATGACACAAATGTTGCCTTACGAGACGTGCGATGGAAAATATTAATTAAACCTTTAGAATGGCGTTCAAACAATTTGCTTCACATGGTTTAAAACTACTCGAAAAAAAAAGATCGCCACTGTACAGTAGTTTGCTGCATTAACAGCAGTATTACGTTTTTGACGATAAATTTCATTAAATAATCCAAGCATATTATTATTTGACGTCGAGATGGAAGTGGTGATGTAAGAAAGGATAGTTGGAATATCAAATTTCGATGTCAATTTATACCATCATGGTTACACTGTTCCACGTACTCACCTTCTGCACACCCACACGCACCATGCTGCAGTACAGTGCCAGTGCTCAGGGACCGGAGAAAACTACGTCAGCCAGATAGAGGTCCGCCGACCGTGGAGGGTCCCCACGTCTCGAGGACTTGAGTGGTAGAAGTTCGAATGCTATCTACACTCCTGCGCAAACGCTCGTCATATGGAATCTTCTCAACTTTCAACGGATTATACACGCGACACACATGGTCCCGAAGGTGACTCAATGGAGACTGGGTATTAGTTAACTATTCACCCGTCCAGGTTGGGCTGTGAGCCAAATCTTCAAAAGCCAGACTCTCTGAATTGGTGTACAAAGGATGGGCAAACCCCAGCCTGGAACAAAGGCGTCCATGCGGATGCTAGTTCTAGCACCAACCTGCTTGCTTGCTGCTATACTTTCTACAGGCACATATTTATCAGTGTAACTACAATTAAATATCACCATTGCTGCTGAAGTCTAATGCCGAGCCATGTACTGGAAATTCAAAGGACGGGCAAGCCCCAGCCTGGAACAAAGGCGTCCATGCAGAGGCTGGTTCTACCCCCAACCCGCTTGCTTGCTGCTATGCTTTCTACTAGAGATGGGGGATCCGCTCCTGAACTGATTCATAGAGTTGAATCTTTCAAAAGAGTGAACAATCAGTGATTCAGAAAAAAAGAACGGTAGCTCCAAACGTTTTACACAGCAGAGAGAGAGAGAGAGAGAGAGAGAGAGAGAGTCGGAGCAGGTCAGCGGGGCCTCTGCTGGTCGGAGCACACTGCACGCCACACAACACAGCCGGCGCCGGCCTCTGGCCTGCTTCTGTCTTGGCTGCCTGCATTGTGCAGTGCCCCATTGGATTTTGTGTTTCACATATGCCGTGCCGTCTCTGTGCTTCCTCTGCCGCTTGCAGTGTCTGGCGCACCTTAACTTAGCATCGCACTCCGTCGGCGATCGTTCCAGTCGCACGTCCTGCCCTCTGGGCAGTTGATGCGAGCAACAGGACAGAGAGCCTCCTAGCGGAGAACATAAGAACTACTTGGAACAACCTGCTTGCAAGAGAATGGACGATTTCTCTCGGAGCGGGTGACTGGTGGCCGTTCACCGCTCCCCCCACCCTCGGAACTCGGCCGCTCAACGCTCACCCCACCGTTCTCGACTCTAGCCAGAGCGTTGAGCAAAGCAACTCAGGTGTCACTTTGGTCTCTGCAGTCTTAGCTCACGCAGCAATACAGCTCGCGGCTCGACCAGCTTGACTCAGCGCCTCTGCATCGGAGTTCGTCTATACTGTTCTTCGTACTAATACCGATATGTATATTACATAATTATGTTATGTATACATCATTTGTTTTTATTTTAGTTTTATTTGTTTAAACTGATCAGATGAGGTTCCTGACGACTCCTCTTATTATAGGATTTTTTTATTATGGACACTCGAATTTACACTTTAATTGCGAGCGAACCAATAAACGTATCGCAAAATGTGATACACCAATATTTTCCTTGTTTTATTCTGCGTAAGGCTATATGCAGCACTTTGGTCTTACAGTCAAATTTATATTTTTTTTCTAATTGTAGTACGGATTTTGCGATTTTGGGCGTCTTCGGAAGGAAACGTTTACTTTAAAAATATGTCTTGGGATGTATTTGTACGAGGTTAATGAAATTTTAATACATTATAGCCAAATACATTGTTAATGTAAATCTCAAGTTACAACATTTTCCGATCACCCAAAAAACCACGATAGTGCAAAATAAATCGATAGTAAAAAACTTTGTCATATCGTGGAAATTTCAATAAACAATACAAAATTCTTATTCATTATCTGTGTTACTTCAAAATAGGATCAAATAAGATCAACATACAGGTATAGTACTGGAATAAACCAAGTTTAAAGGGCAATGTGCCTTCCATTTATTTTCTATTGTGAATGAGTGGTAAGTCATGAAAAAGACCTAGTTCATTTCAGGGAGTGAACAGTTCTGATCCGATCTCTGAAAAGAACAGTTTTGCCCATCTCTACTTTCTACCAGGCACATATTTATCAGTGTAACTACAATTAAATATCAAGATTGCTGCTGAAGTCTAATACCGAGTCATGTACCGGCAATTTCTCCTCTTGACGACTATAGTTCTGGAACGAATCTGGCTTTGAAATTTCAGTACCTGTAGCGCACATAATCCTCCACGTAAAATCTCTCTCATACCCTTATGGCTACCGATGTGTTGTTTTTATATCTCTCTCATGATAGGATACACAGTCATTTACTCTGAAGGTGCCGGAGTATAGGCCACAGTAACTTTACACTGCACACACATCACGCAAGCAGTGCAGTACCCAAAAAAATTATGTTAAGCCCACACTCATACCGGCTGTGTGTCCCGACCTGACGTTTAAGTCTGAGTTCAGTGCTTCTGGAAGGCGCTGCATCCTGCCAAGTTTCTCTCAAACAAGCGTTGTAAAACCACAAGCGTGCGGCACTATGTGATAATCAACAGCGCTCCCACAGACGAAAGGATTGGAAAGACGTCATCGATACGGGTCGGTGGACTGAAATCAACATCGCAGTCGATAGTGCAACAAGGAAAACGTGAGGATATGCTTAGGAGAGGCGATGAGTGGACGTTTTTTTACAGCTGTATTGTCCATCCTGTTTGTATACTATAGCAGATCCATTTGAACCCTCGCATTGCTATATTGTGCAACTGTTTACGAAATGAATTTACGTTGGGACATACTACTCAATGCGTTGAAATCACAATTCACCACGTCAAACCTCTCTTTCCATTACAACTAAACACACGTAATTTTTTTTAGATGAATAGTAGTCTGACTACTTCCCACAAACGTCTGGTGATATATCGGAACATAAGCCACAGTACCTTTACGTTCAAGCAGCAGCATAACATTTATGACTATCAATTATAAGTGTATACAAAAAGTATACGATACGTCCACACTCGCACCAGCTGGGTGTCCTTATCACACTTCCCAGTAGCAAATAACCTTCGCCAATTTCATCACTTTCACGAAATCTTTTCGTAACTTTTGATACTTGCAAATCCAGCCAACACACAGTGGCATCTTATATACATTCAGACAAAAAAGTCGGGGTTTGTGTCATTACAATCCATGCATAGCTACCGTAGACCTACCTACCACCAAACAGATCATACAAATTTCCCCGACTAAGAAATCATTGCGAGTGCGGTACAGACTAGAGTAGTCCATTCTGAGTGGAGAAACGGCAAAACTGTTCTAGTCTAAGCACATGTTTAAGTTCCTGGTGCTAAGCACTGTACCTTTTTAACCTTTGGGTCAGGGGGAGAGTCACTGCTAGATGGATCTATTACAGCTGGCAGCATCATACAAAGATTTTGTTTGTTACATGTGCGCGAAACGGTGACTTAATGATACAGACCTGTTTGGATCCTGTAACGTGTGTGTGGACCTGAATTTTGAAAAAGGAATACCATTTTATGTAGAAGCCTGCTATAAACTTGATTGCAAAAAATGCTTAATCCAAACATACAATTAACTTTTGTTGTCACTTTCAAAGTACTGGCGGTATGTAACTGAATAGTGACTGTCAGTCTGGCGTCATTCAGTTATTCAATTTCAATTGTGTGCAGTAGGTCTCTGAATACGGTAATGCCGTAATTTTAATAGTGAATTTGAGGGGTGGTAGTGAGTGTCTTGTGCAAAGTATGGTCATGCTTTAGTTATATCTATTAAAGGGAGATAGAGTCTGCACAACTCTGCTTATTCAAGAACAGAGCCGCATCCACACAGTAGAAAAAATATTGTAGAGCTCTTACTTCCTCAATATGTTACGACAGTTAGCCTTGAGGACTACGGATTCGCTGGGCAAAGAGAATGTTACTGATTACAATATGTCTGAGAGGGTAAAATCGCGAAATGTGTGTAACGTGTTCTTGGATATTTATATGAAACTAATTAAGAGTGGTCGCCACGTGAAAGCTTTTGATTACCACATGTCCCCTATACAACTTGCACAATTACTGGGTCATATATATCGCACAGATTTTATTTGCTACCTGACGTATTTAAAATGATGGGCTACCATCACTGTCCCTTAACTCACTTTAATTTTTGCAGCAATGTGATTCTCTGTTTCTCTGAGTCGTATCGAGGTTGATTTGTTGCTAAGGTGTTTCATTGTTCCAAGTGAACTGAAAATGCTGAAGAGGAAGTATTCATTCGAAGCAAACTATTCAGATGAATACTTCTTCATAAAAAGAGGTAGACGTGACCATGTTGCAGAGTATGTAATGTGTAAGTGTTATGGTATTATTGCGGATATTAATGATCATTTAGATAATGTAAAGCGCAAATCAAACGTGCACTCTGGAAGTACTTAAAGAAATGGACAGCTACTTTGTTTCAAATTCATTCACATAGGGTAGGTGAGTAATAGCAGCGAAATTAACACTGTGCTGTCAATAGCGTTAAACGTCATCGCGTCTTCTGAAATCAGTGAAATATACTTACACGCAAAGCTCAAACTTTTTAATGTTTTCGAAGCCGCAAAAAAATGTGACGTTGGGGATAACAAAATCAACAGCAATTGTGAAATAATTTTTAGCGACCGGCACTGTCAAACAAGTATACAGCGATCTTTCAAAGTTCCGTTACTTTTGCATAGCTGCGGCTGTACGCAGCTAGAAACGGAATTTGCTCCAATCTTTCACTTTTTTAATCTTAAGAGAAGTAGCCCGCTTTTCCCTATTTCATCTTCCCAAACTACGTCCATTTTTAGTCAATTTGAGAGAAATGTCCCGGTTTGTCAGACAGAAATTATGGCAACCCTAGATACTCGTACATACAAAGCTGAACGTGGAGTTATCGCGAAATGGGGGCGAACATTACCTACGTTTCGTCTTGCGTTCGATTTAATCGTATAGCAAAAATCCCACAATTAGTTAGACACGGGCAGTGCTCGCAGACCGGCACAGACTTGTCCAGCGCGCTCAGACCAGCATTAATCTGGTGGTGAGGTAGAACGCTGCTTTCCTACTGGATCCCTGTGGAAAGTGGTGGGTAGAGGGGGCAGAGGGTATATAAAGGCCACTCCACCCCCAGTCGCCCTCATTTTGTCGTCAGCCACTGTAGCGTGAGGTCAATCGTCTTGGTATCGCTCGTGTGCGTTAATCGTCAGTTTGCTCCTTTTTGCGTGCACGTTACCAGTTTGTGTGAAAAATGAAGCGTTCAGCTGCATCAAGCACAATCGGTAGTTCCAGTGGCAGAAAACGGCAGAGAAAGTTAGATTAGGATGGGGAATTACCTGACAAGTACAGATTCAAATCGGTAACTGTAATTTTTCGCTTCCACTAAGAATTTACTCTGTTGGGCAGGAAGGAGTTGAGACATGCCTTTGATCCAAACATAATGATAATTATCACCTTCAGAGAAGAACAGCACATTTACATGCATCTCATGCTCACCAACAAATTTTGAGAAAAGGAGGGGGCCGACGACAATATGCTTGTCCTGATCTTCTAACTTTCTTTACTTCTCCAGGCCATAAACATGAACTGGTATTCTGGTATTCTGCGCCTCAAATTTAGATATGTCCTGGATCTTGAAAGGGGACTCGATGTCATGGAAGTTATACCCTCCAGGGATAGTATCTTAGGTATGTGGTATGTACCGAGGTGCTCAAGATGTTCCCTACTATCGTAATTTCTCTCACAAGCCAGGACTGATCACGCAGAACAAGCCCGATCCTTTCTATTTTCAACATTTATGCATGCCCTCTCATTAGCTACATCTATAAGTAGCTCTATGTAGCTAGACCCTCCATTTACTGGATCATAGACCTGTGTGTGTGCATGTCCAGGTGTAGTATTCAGCTGAGTGCTTTAGCTGACCCCTTAATTTCCATCTCGGAAAACCGGTCCATTACAGCACTTAAGGTGGGTTTACGAAACCACTCGGCAATTGACGTGCTCCACTTTATTACACCATCCTCTCCCCCCCCCTCCCTCCCCAAGGATAATGAAGACTTGTCTCTTCAATGCCAGAATCAGCTTTGAGGGGGGGGGGGAGGGGGAGCGATTGTTTGATGCAGAGCACCGCAGCGCACTTAATGGTGGGATACTGCGGATCATTGACTACCTTGAAGAGCTCTGTTTCCACGATAGGAAGGCACACCATTAGGAAACCAACAGAGTGACGGTACCCTCCTGTTGGATTCTCGATCCTTGTGAAAGCATTTTGCTCCTCAAAGGCGTCTGCGATCACTGAGTATTCTAAATGCCGTATGATGTCACTGATATCATGCCTTCACTAAAAGGATGGGAGAGGGAACTGCCACTAGCCACAGAATCATCTCTATTACTAATACTATAACTACAACTAGATGACGGATCTGCTTGTGGTGATGTGTTGAAGGGTATGAGCTGTACCTCAAGAGATCGGCGAGGACATGATGGCGGAGGAGGAGGAGACGCCACAGAATCGGGCCAGTGCGAGCAGTCCTGCTGCTGCAGTCCTGATCCACTAGACTGAGGGAGGTTGGTCCACGTACGCCAGAGCGGTGCTGTGGCGGCGGCGGCTACCCGCACAGCAACTAGTGGCAGGCGCCCTTGCCGGCGAAGTGTGTCGCACAGGACCCCGTCTCGATGTTATTGGCTTTGCCGCCCCTGGTACCCAAGGCACAGCGTATTGTAGGAATTGTTCCAGAATGAAATATACCAAGCAGATAAGAAGGTACACCATGGTAACAAATCGGAACAAGTGTGGGAACAATGTCTCACTTTCACTCCCTCCCCTTGTTGATGTGCGTTGTTGAGACCTTTGTAGTGTCTGAAGTCAGTCCGCTTGGTTATGTTACTTATCGATCGCTGGCACGTGTAACAGTTGTATTGTATTCGTTCAGGTATAGTGGTGTGCGTATTTTCGTCATGAGTAAACGGAAACATACAACGTTAACTCTCAAAGAAAAACTGAATTCTTTGAAGCGGATAGACAATGGTGAGAATGTATCTAAACTGGCAACGGAACTGGGTGTTGGTAAAGCAACCATTTGTGACTGGAAGAAAAACCGAGTGAAGTTTGAACGGTCCTGTGCAACGTCGTATTGTATTCGTTCAAGTATAGTGGTGTACGTACGAGGGCCGTTCAGAAAGTAACCTCCGGTTGATTTAAAAAAATACACCAAGGTAAATAAAAATATTTTAATATATACATCTTACAACTACATCTTTGCACTATTTTTCTACATAGTCTCCATAGCGATTGAGGCACTTATCGTATCTCTTCACAAGCTTTGAGATTCCTTCTGCATAAAAATCACCCGCTTGTGCCTGGAGGCAGCCTGTGACCGCATCTTTGAGCTCTTCGTCGTCATCAAACCGCTGTGACCCGAGCCATTTCTTCAAATGCATGAAGAGGTGATAATCACTTGGCGCCAGGTCTGGGCTGTAAGGTGGATGGTTGATAACGTCCCACTTGAAGGACTCAAGAAGGGCCGTTGTTCTGCGAGCAGAGTGAGGACGGGCGTTATCGTGCAAAAAAACGATACCGGAAGTCAGCATACCACGGCGTTTGTTCTGTATAGCCCATCGTAACTTTTTTATTGTTTCACATTACACGTCTTGATTAATGGTCGTACCACGTTCCATGAATTCAACCAACAACACCCCTTTGACATCCCAAAACACCGTTGCCGTAAGTTTTCTGGCAGAAAAATCTTGTGAGGCTTTTCTTGGTTTGGTAGGCGAATTTGAATGTGCCCACATCTTTGATTGTTCTTTTGTCTCAGGGTTCACGTACTTAATCCAGGTTTCGTCACTGGTCACGATTCTGTTTAACAATGGTTCTCCTTCGTCCTCATAACGTGACAGAAAGTCTAATGCAGAGGCCATTCTTTGAGTTTTGTGGTGGTCGGTAAGAATTTTGGGCACCCATCGTGCACAGAACTTACGGTAACCCAATCTTGCTGTCACTATCTCGTACAAGAGAGTCTTAGAAATCTGTGGAAAACCAGTAGACAACTCCGACATTGAGAAACGTCGATTTTCACGAACTTTTGCATCAACTGTCTGAACGAGTTCGTCAGTCACCAATGATGGTCTACCACTCCTCTCTTCATCATGAACGTTTTCTCGTCCACTTTTAAATAAACGTACCCATTCACGGACAACTCCTTCACTCATAACTCTTGGTCCGTACACGGCACAAAGCTCACGATGAATAGCTGCTGCAGAATATCCTTTGGCTGTAAAAAACCTTATGACAGCACGCACTTCACATTTAGCGGGGTTTTCTATTGCAGCACACATTTCAAACTGCCACAAAAACTAAACTAGCGCAGGTACGACGTTCACTCGACCACGGCTTGATGCCAACTGACCTGTTGAGTGCGTGAACGCACAGATGACGTCGCTACTCCCCCCACAACCCGCACTGTGACCAATCGGAGGTTACTTTCTAGCCGTTGTAGAGTAACTAAAAACAAATTAAATAGAACGTTCTAGACATCGCCTACTGCTGCTGCTGCTGCTACAAAGAAAGAAAGAACACTTATTATTTGTAAGCAGAGTGAGTGTATGTTACCTATTCCGCTCTGGCTTCTTGACATCTCCCTCATCTCCTCATGACGACGAATGTCTCTGTCCATCTCCTCCACCCACTGTGGCATTTCGTCCTCGTCTGAATTGGTGAAGGCCCATCGATTCATCTCACTGATATCGTCTACAACATAACGATCTAATAATAAAACAATATACACAGAGATACTATGATAAGCAAAAATTTGTTTTAGAATACATACTTACATGAGATCTGCAATGGCCCCTGCATATCTCCAGCACATACCTCTCCCTGTCCCCCTTCTTCGTCTGCCAGGAAATCACCTACAACAAAGAATACACGCCATATTACATATACAGCAGAGTCCCGCTAATCTGAAACCCGGTAATTCGAACGCTCGGTTAATCCGAACATGAAAAATGTTGGTCCAAGTATGGAAAACTGTGCGGTAATCTGTTGTACATACACACTATTTTAATTTACACAGTACAGTAAACATGTATTAGAAAAACTGGCAATAAAACATTAGCTTTAAACCATGTATAACAATTAAAGAAAAGCTGTCAAACTTACTAAAATACAGCGGACATTTTATCCCTTCTTTTTAGGTGACAAAAACTCAGTCATTGTTTTTGGCGTAATGAAGACAGTCTGTTATATGGCGCATAGTTGCGCCATCGTTTCATAAACATCAAATCAGCAGGTGTAGCAGCGGGCTGTTGCCCCAATAACGTAGTGCGAGGTCGAGGGCTTCTGCTGCGTCACTGTGTGGCACCAGCTCTCGTTTGTCGCTTTCAGGCTCACTGTCACTTCCGCCACTGCAGTCCACTTCTTCCTGCTCTTGAATCACAGCAGCAACTAAATCAGCGTCAGTAAGGTTCTCCACACATCCACTGCCATCCACTCATCTATGTCTCCTTCACTAGCTTCTTCACATCCAGTGATTGTATCATTTGTAGTAGATTTTTCAACTAGGTTGTCCTGAAATTCAAGAGATATCCACGATTTTCTCAGAGTATTTTCTGAAATATTCTGCCATGCCTCAGCGGCCCAATAAACATCATCCTTCACATTGGTCTTTTATTTGTCCACTAAAGGACTGCTATGATCTTGGAGCAGAATTCTTAAAAGTTGTTTTCTGTAAATCAGTTTTAACGTTTGCAGTACGCCCTTGTCCATCGGCTGTAGAAGTAGTGTAACATTTGGCGGCAAAAACTTCGCTACAATTTCTCCATCACTTCCTCAGTACTGGGTGCGTTATCAATCAAGAGGAATGCACGGGGAGACAAATGATTTTCCTTAGAAAACCGTCGAACAGATAGGAACAAACTGGCCGTGAAACCATTCTTTGAACAGCTTACCATCGATTCAAGCTTTTTTCTGGCTGCGATAATATACGGGCAGGGACTTCATGTTGCAGTTTTTAAAAGCTCTGGGCCTAGCAGATTTGCCGATCAGCTTTAAAGGCAGCTTGTCGTTACCAGCAGCATTGCTGTACAATAATAAAGTCACATGATATTTGCACATTTTAAACCAGGAGCATGGTCTTCTGGTTTTGATGCCAGGCTTTTTGTTGGTAAAGCCCTAAAATTAAGGCCAATCTCGCCAGCGTTAAATGTTGGGGAGAATACTTTCCCTCTCGTATCATTTTTTCAAACTCACTCAAGTATTCCTTCGCTGCATCGCGGTCAGAAGAAATCTTCTCTCCAGTAATTGTTAGCTGACTGATTCCATGACGTTTTTTGAATCTGTCCAACCAACCCGAACTCGCACTAAAAGACTCATCACCATTCATTAACTTGTTCAGGTAAACAGCCTTTTTCTGAACCAGTACTCAACTCAAAGGAGTTCCCTTTCCTGCTTAAAGCAAAGGAAAAGAGCTTCATCTGCTTTATCGTACTAGGACTGTTTCAAAGTCTGCCGAATTTCGAGTGTCTTTCCCGACGACGTTGCACAGGACTGTTCAAGCTTCACTCGGTTCTTCTTCCAATCACAAATGGTTGCTTCACCGACACCCAGTTCCGTTGCCAGTTTAGATACATTCTCACCATTGTCTATCCACTTCAAAGCATTCAGTTTTTCTTTGAGAGTTAACGTTGTATGTTTCCGTTTACTCATGACGAATATACGTACACCACTATACCTGAATGAATGCAATACAACAGTTACGCGTGCCAGCGATCGATAAGTAACATAACCAAGCGGACTGACTTCAGACACTGCAAAGGTCTCAACAACGCACATCAACAAGGGCAGGGAGTGAAAGTGAGACATTGTTCCCACACTTGTTCCGATTTGTTACCATGGTGTACCTTCTTATCTGCTTGGTATATTTCATTCTGGAACAATTCCTACAATACGCTGTGCCTTGGGTACCAGGGGCGGCAAAGCCTATAACATCGAGACGGGGTCCTGTGCGACACGCTTCGCCGGCAAGGGCGCCTGCCACTAGTTGCTATGCGGGTAGTCGCCGCCGCCACAGCACCGCTCTGGCGTACGTGGACCAACCACCCTCAGTCTAGTGGATCAGGACTGCAGCAGCAGGACTGCTCGCACTGGCCCGATTCTGTGGCATCTCCTCCTCCTCCTCCGCCATCATGTCCTCGCCGATCTCTTGAGGTACAGCTCATACCCTTCAACACATCACCACAAGCAGATCCGTCATCTAGTTGTAGTTATAGTATTAGTAATAGAGATGATTCTGTGGCTAGTGGCAGTTCCCTCTCCCGTCCTTTTAGTGAAGGCATGATATCAGTGACATCATACGGCATTTAGAATACTCAGTGATCGCAGACGCCTTTGAGGAGCAAAATGCTTTCACAAGGATCGAGAATCCAACAGGAGGGTACCGTCACTCTGTTGGTTTCCTAATGGTGTGCCTTCCTATCGTGGAAACAGAGCTCTTCAAGGTAGTCAATGATCCGCAGTATCCCACCATTAAGTGCGCTGCGGTGCTCTGCATCAAACAATCGCTCCCCCTCCCCCCCCCCCTCAAAGAGACAAGTCTTCATTATCCTTGGGGAGGGAGGGGGGGGGGAGAGGATGGTGTAATAACGTGGAGCACGTCAATTGCCGAGTGGTTTCGTAAACCCACCTTAAGTGCTGTAATGGACCGGTTTTCCGAGATGGAAATTAAGGGGTCAGCTAAAGCACCCACATGAATACTACACCTGGACATGCACACACACATGTCTATGATCCAGTAAATGGAGGGTGTAGCTACATAGAGCTACTTATAGATGTAGCTAATGAGAGGGCATGCATAAATGTTGAAAATAGAAAGGATCGGGCTTGTTTTGCGTGATCAGTCCTGGCTTGTGAGAGAAATTACGATAGTAGGGAACATCTTGAGCACATCGGTACATACCACATACCTAAGATACTATCCCTGGAGGGTATAACTTCCATGACATCGAGTCCCCTTTCAAGATCCAGGACATATCTAAATTTGAGGCGCAGAATACCAGAATACCAGTTCATGTTTATGGCCTGGAGAAGTAAAGAAAGTTAGAAGATCAGGACAAGCATAATGTCGTCGGCCTCCTCCTTTTCTCAAAATTTGTTGGTGAGCATGAGATGCATGTAAATGTGCTGTTCTTCTCTGAAGGTGATAATTATCATTATGCTTGGATCAAAGGCATGTCTCAACTCCTTCCTGCCCAACAGAGTAAGCATAAAGGTAAACAGCATAATTGCTTAAGGTACCTCAATGCATTTTCCTGAGACAAATTATTAGCAACACATCTAGTAGATTGCACTTCCAAGGACCCAGTACGTGTTATTAGGCCTACTGAGGTAAACAAATTCAGAAAGTTTAAAAATGCTTACCACCAGGAGAAATGCCTCCTTTCTCCTGTGACCTGCTGTGAAGGTGACCGTACGACATCGCTTACCATCTTTACAGGAAAACACATACCACATGCAACAGTGTACCAAATTGTATCTTCCTGTGATTTGGGTCTTAACCATCGAAAAACTTATGTCAGGGATAATCCTGCAGTTTGGCTGCTTACTGAAATCGAAAAATTTTCACGGGAGGTTGATAAGATTTACAGCGACAACGTTGCAATGACCAAATCGAAGGAGAATGAAGATTTGTACAATAATGGAGTTGACTGTCATATTTGTGGGCTGCCGTTTGCCAGAAATGCAGAAACTCCTCGTAGGGACCACTGTCAACTTACGGGGAAGCTCTGTGGTGTAGCTCACAATATGTGCAATTTTAAATACAAGCTACCAAGGCACATACCCGTTTTCTTCCATATTTTAAGTGATTATGATGCTCACTTTCTAGTTGAGCACTTGGCTGATAGGCCAATATCCTACCTGAAGGTGTCGAGAAATACATCTCATTCGCCAAACATATGATACCAAGAATTACGCACCACTTCCTTGACACGCTACGTCTTATGCAGGCTCCACTACAGAAACTCATTGAAACTCTACCCCAGGGGGATAAGCATATCACTCGAGCTGCATTTCCTGATGAGGAAAAGTTTCAACTTGTGACTAGGAAGAGGGGGTTTCCCATATGAGTATATGGATGGTATGGCAAAACTCACTGAAACTGGGCTACCCGACATAACTGAATTCTCCAGCGACTTCACAGGTGGTGCCATAATGGGTGCAGAGTATGAGCATATCGTGAATGTCTGGTGGGAATTCAACATCTCCACTTTGAGTGAGTATGCAAAGCTTTACATGGACACATACGTGTGCTTGCTTGCTGATGTTTTCGAGAAATTCCGTAGTCGATGTATGACCACATGTTCACCGGATCCCACCTTCTATTACATGGCACCTGGGTTGTCTTGGGACGCAATGCTCAAGAAAATGAAGTGCAGCATCAAATTATTGACCGATGCTGATTTGCTCCTTTTCTTTGAGTGAGGGATCCATGGCGGACTTTGCCAATCTGTTCATAGGCATGCCAAGGCATGCATGGGTGACTGGTTCAAAGTATCCCTTGATCCAAGTTACATAATGTACTTGGATACAAATAACTCATACGGGTACACCATGCAGGAATCACTGCCGATTGTTGAATTTCGATGGGTGCCTGAAGACGAATACAAGGGATTAAGTGGAAAAATCATTGAAGTTATGGCAGCTGATTCTGATGTAGGATATGTAGTGGAGGCAGAACTCACATACCCTATTAATTTGCACGATTCACACGCCGATTTGCTGCTGTGTCCAGAGCAACGAGTCCCATGAGGATGCTCCACCCCAAAACTGATGACAATGCTGGGGAATAATCTCTAGTAGTGTCTTAGCTTGGAGATGGATAGAATCACCTGGGCTATCTTCTTCAAACAGACCCCCTCTTTGAGGGACTATACTGATTTGAATACCACACAGAGAGCTTCTGCGATGTGTGACTTAGATTTTCATAAATTAATGAATAATTCAATTTTCGGTAAAAAAAATATAGAATTTGAGAGAACGACGTGAAATTTTGTTTAGAACCATTTGGGATGGGCGTTAAGGCGTAAGAAAATGTACTGCCAGACCAAATTTTAAGCAGGTCACCATATTCAATAAGAACTTTGTTGCTGTGGAGATGGCGAAGACTGCAGTAGAGTTTACGGAATCTGTTTATGTGGGGATGTGCTCACTAGACCTTTCCAAATTCCACATGTACTGCTTTAAGTAGGAGTTTGTCAAAATTCATTTCACAGATACTAAATTACTTTATATGGATACAGACAGCTTCATCTGTCAGGTGAAGAACAACGATCCATATGAAGTAATGAAGTACCATGGTAATGTATTCGACGCATCCTCATGCAAGGCTGACAATCCTTATTGTATTGTTCCACAGAACAAGAAAGATTATCAGCCTTATGAAAGATAAGGGGAATGGATTGCCGATTGTGAAGTTTGAAGGTCTGCGATCAAAAATGTATGCATATCGCACACTGGAAGGTGCCACCCAGAGGCAGGATAAGGGTGTGTGTCATATGGCATCGAGAGCCATCTCTGTTGAAGACTATTTGCGGTACCTGTACAGTGGCGTTAACATTGCTGCACCGCAGGTGCCACATATGGTACAGCAAACTAGTATCTGATCGAGAGGACATGAGGTGTACATTGTGCTGCAGTTTAAAATCGTCCTGTCGTCTCATGACGATAAAAGGGTCGTTTGTGATGATTGGATTGAAACTCTCCTGTACTCACACTACTCACTTGTAGCGAGAGAAGAGGTGGGGGACTCTGAGTGAGAGGGAGAGAGGGACTGAGGGAGAACGTGTGTGTATGTGTGTGTGTGTGTGTGTGTGTGTGTGTGTGTGTGTGTATGTGTATGTGTGTGTGTGTGCATACTAGTAATATGACCCATTTCTCATAGTGTAAGTAAATTTGTATGTGTGTGTGTGTGTGTGTGTGTGTGTGTGTGTGTGTGTGTATCGCTCACAGTCCATCAGAATTGTTATTGGAAAAAGCCTTTGCTATTGGGTGCTGTGGAAATTGGATTCTAAGTGTGCATATTCCGCAAGAAATATTGTAAAAGCTGTACTGCTGGGGCTGTCGAATTTAGTACTAAAAAGTATCTCCACATTAGTTTTAGTGTCAAAAAACAACTTTCTCATCCAGTGCTACTGAGGAAAAAAAACTGTAAAAAAATATTCTCGGCCAGCATTACTGTTGTAGCATGTAAGTTAAAAGTATTTCTTCATTGGAATAACAGAGTCAAATTATACCTCTGGAACTACACTCCTGGAAATTGAAATAAGAACACCGTGAATTCATTGTCCCAGGAAGGGGAAACTTTATTGACACATTCCTGGGGTCAGATACATCACATGATCACACTGACAGAACCACAGGCACATAGACACAGGCAACAGAGCATGCACAATGTCGGCACTAGTACAGTGTATATCCACCTTTCGCAGCAATGCAGGCTGCTATTCTCCCATGGAGACGATCGTAGAGATGCTGGATGTAGTCCTGTGGAACGGCTTCCCATGCCATTTCCACCTGGCGCCTCAGTTGGACCAGCGTTCGTGCTGGACGTGCAGACCGCGTGAGACGACGCTTCATCCAGTCCCAAACATGCTCAATGGGGGACAGATCCGGAGCTCTTGCTGGCCAGGGTAGTTGACTTACACCTTCTAGAGCACGTTGGGTGGCACGGGATACATGCGGACGTGCATTGTCCTGTTGGAACAGCAGGTTCCCTTGCCGGTCTAGGAATGGTAGAACGATGGGTTCGATGACGGTTTGGATGTACCGTGCACTATTCAGTGTCCCCTCGACGATCACCAGTGGTGTACGGCCAGTGTAGGAGATCGCTCCCCACACCATGATGCCGGGTGTTGGCCCTGTGTGCCTCGGTCGTATGCAGTCCTGATTGTGACGCTCACCTGCACGGCGCCAAACACGCATACGACCATCATTGGCACCAAGGCAGAAGCGACTCTCATCGCTGAAGATGACACGTCTCCATTCGTCCCTCCATTCACGCCTGTCGCGACACCGCTGGAGGCGGGCTGCACGATGTTGGGGCGTGAGCGGAAGACGGCCTAACGGTGTGCGGGACCGTAGCCCAGCTTCATGGAGACGGTTGCGAATGGTCCTCGCCGATACCCCAGGAGCAACAGCGTCCCTAATTTGCTGGGAAGTGGCGGTGCGGTCCCCTACGGCACTGCGTAGGATGCTACGGTCTTGGCGTGCATCCGTGCGTCACTGCGATCCGGTCCCAGGTCGACGGGCACGTGCACCTTCCGCCGACCACTGGCGACAACATCGATGTACTGTGGAGACCTCACGCCCCACGTGTTGAGCAATTCGGCGGTACGTCCACCCGGCCTCCCGCATGCCCACTATACGCCCTCGCTCCAAGTCCGTCAACTGCACATACGGTTCACGTCCACGCTGTCGCGGCATGTTACCAGTGTTAAAGACTGCGATGGAGCTCCGTATGCCACGGCAAACTGGCTGACACTGAGGGCGGCGGTGCACAAATGCTGCGCAGCTAGCGCCATTCGACGGCCAACACCGCGGTTCCTGGTGTGTCCGCTGTGCCGTGCGTGTGATCATTGCTTGTACAGCCCTCTCGCAGTGTCCGGAGCAAGTATGGTGGGTCTGACACACCGGTGTCAATGTGTTCTTTTTTCCATTTCCAGAAGTGTATTTAGTACCTCAAGAACTGAATTGTAATCTCAAGAATTTATTTTTAATCTCAAGAATTGTATTTGTGTGAACAGAATAAACGAAAGAATTCGTTACCATGTGGTCTTTGCTGTTCTTGTCATTTACAAAAAAACATATCCCCTGTTGCACTATATAGTCATGCAGGTCACAAATGACATTACTTTTTCTGAAGATGAGCGCTATTAAGGAGGTGAAGTTTAAGATGTAAGATAACAAAACATATAGAATTATTGCATGGAATTACGCATATCACACAGCACAAGTAGGGTTATGGGAGCAGGAGCCACATGATCACATCCACTCGCAAAGTCATATAGCAAACATATCTAAAACTCTATATAGGAGAACCACAGACACAATATCTGGACGAAACTGTACACTGTCAAAGCGAGAACAAGATGAGGGAAAAAAGTATACACAGGGTTGTGAGGTAAAAAATTCATTTATTTCTCAAAGCAATTTTACATTTTTGTAAGCAGACACAGTAACACTATTTTCATGCATCTTCTTCCTGAGTCGATGGAGAACAGGACCACCGAAGAATTCCAGGTCTTGAATAGCAACAAACTTGAGGATTCGAAGCATCCATGAGATCTTCCCCTTCACGTAGATGACACTATCAGTGTGGTCGAAAAATAGAAGTGACATCACCATATCTTTATAGGGTATAATGGGATCATCCCAGTGAATTCCATTGAAGAGATGTTTACCATCTTTGCACTATTCCATGCCTTAGCGCACTTAGCATCCTTGTAAGACCTTGTTGAAACAATGCTTTGCCGGTCAGGGTGGCCGAGCAGTTCTAGGCGCTACAGTCTGGAACCGCGCTACCGCTATGGTCGCAGGTTCGAATCCTGCCTCGGGCATGGATGTGTGTGATGTCCTTAGGTTAGTTAGGTTTAAGTACGTCTAAGTCTAGCGAAGGGTGCGTGGCACAGGGGGAGCTGTGTCAAGGGACCGAACACCAGTCCCTTTTTTGTTCGCAGGGCACAGACCAGCAGGTGCTCTGCATGCCGGCGACCTCGTTTGTCGGCGTGGGATCGCGGCGCGAGTCGGCAAGGGTGCTTCGCCGCGCCCCTGGGTAACCGGGGCGTGTTCTGCCAAACCCAGGAGGTGGTGACATCGCCTGGGCTAGGTTAGATGGGCCCAGACCGCCGAACGACTGGGGGACCGACCCACCACCTGAGTAGGAGTGGGTCCTTGGCCTTCAGGTGGAAACTCGGGCTAGTAGGCGGCGAAGGGCGAGGGGTGCATCCGCCTTTCCGGAGTGCGGGGTGCACTTGCCGAGGAGCGTCGAGTGAAATCGTCGACGACGAGGCCTTCGACGGGGACCAGTGCGCTGGAAACGGCGCGTTGAACCCTGCAGCTCTGGAGTGCCCTTGACCTAGGGGCGAGGTCGGTGGGCGAGCTGCAATAGTCCCCCCCCATGCCAGAGGAGCCGGTCCGGGGCAAGAGACGGGCTCCCAACCCCTTTTTTGATCACTCGTAAATCATGGCCACAATTGAAGCGAGTGATTCGTGTGCGCCTCGAATGTCTTCCGCTGCGCCTGATCCCTCTCCCCAGGACGAGCAGGGACAGGCAGAAAATGAGACAATTATGGAGAGGTACTCGAGAATCTCGTTGCTCATGGAGCAACAGATAAAGAATGGCAAAATCAGTCAAGCAGGACTTGCCATCATAAAAAATGAGCTGGCTGCATGGGCTATTGCCCACGCCAAACTTGAAGGAAGAGTAGAAGAACTGGAAAAAGAAAATGACAGGTTAAGAAGGCAACCAGTAAAGACGTGGGCAGCGGTGGCTGCGCAAGCGCTCACCAAGAGCCCACAAAGCACGACCAGAGACACCATTGACAGGGTCACGAAAAGGACAGACACGGCTGTCTTCCTCAGGACACTACCTGGACAAGACACTAGTGTCAAGAAAATACAGGAACTTTTCACAAAAACTGTTGACCCCATTAAAGACAAGATCAAAATCAAGAAGGTGAAACCAAGCAGAAACTCTGTGATTGTGGAAGTTGCCTCGGAAGAAGATAAGGAAAAGCTGCTAAATAACCAGAAATTGAACGCGGTGGTCAAATGTGAACCACCGAGAAAAAGAAACCCTCTCGTCATATTATATGACGTACCTGCAATTATGACGAATGAAGAATTAGAAGAAACAATTAGATTACAGAACTTTGACAAAATGAAAGAAGATGAATTCAAGAACAACTTTAAGTTAAAATTTAAGACTGGTCCGCGGGGTCGTGATGTCGTTCATCACGTCGCCGAAGTATCGGCGCCGATGTGGAAAAATGTAACAACAATGGGTAGATTGTATGTTGGTTTCCATGCCATCAATACAAGAGACTATGTCGTGGTACCTCGTTGCCACAACTGTGGTGACCTGGATCACATCCTAAGGCTGTGCACCAGGGAGCCGGCGTGCACCAAGTGCGGGGAGAAAGGTCATAGCCGCAAAGACTGCAAGGCGGCAACAGTTTGCATACCGTGTAAGATCCGAGGAAAAAAGTCTTGTGGAACCACCGGTAGAAACTGCCCCACATACAGAATGCTGGAGCAAAGACTGATCTCCAGGACTGATTATGGCTGAGCCCAGTATACCGAACAGGATGCCAAAGCGAAAGTCCCCAAGCAAAAGGAGGAGAGATGCCATGCGGGCAAATAGATTCAAGGACTTTTTGAGGTCGCTTACGGGAATCATCAAAACTGAAACAAAGGACATGGCTATACAAACTGATTTTCCAACAATGGATATAGGAATACAAACAAATCTCCCCATGGCAGAAACTCTCTCCTCTGGAAGCCGGGAAACAAAGCCGAAACTACACCTACAGCGGCAAGGGCATCCTGCGGCTCCAGCAACTCATAAGGACAGCAACACTAACAACTAACCAATACAGGAAAATGTAGTGACGAGCTCTAGTACGAGCCCCAGCACTCAGTGCACACCAATAGTTAGATCCAGTCAGGGTGTACCCCAACTTGGAGTACACCATGCAGCTATCCAGATTGGAGCAGCCGGCTACCCTGACCACTGCCTTACGACATGTGGTCCGAGTAGGACATGAGGACGGCAAAAAAATAACCTTTCCGGTTATGGAGGCTGTCGACAGAATCCAGCTAAAATCGGTGAATCTCCCCACCGACTTTGGAGCCTTGCGAGACCTGCTCAAAAAAAGCATTCGAAAGACGAGGAGAGAAATTCGACCTTGACGACATTTATCGACAGTCAGTAGTGGCATATGGACGAATTGCATTCGACTGGAGCAAGACCTGGCCACATGACCGAATACATACATACTACCCATAATGACAAAAATTACTATAGGACAGCTTAACACACACAACAGCAGACTCGTAAGGCAAGAGCTCCGAAGGGAGGTGGAGGAGAGGAGACTTGATGTACTCTGTCTACAGGAGCCATACTCCCTAGCTGGGAAAATAGCTTTTGCTGCTGCAAGCTGGCAAATAGTCAGTAGAGGGGATGACCTGAAGGCAGCAATTATAATCACCAACAAACTCTTGAGAGTCACAACACTCTCGCAGTTCACAACTAGCCATTGCAACGTCGTGGAGCTCCAATCCCCTACAGGAATTATAACTCTCATTAATATGTATTTTCAGTATGGGGATAATATAGAAACTCATATAGACCACCTAGCGAGAGTTACCACGGCGTTGCGGGGAAGAAAGGTCATAATAACTGCCGACATTAATGCAAAATCCCCCCTGTGGTACAGTGGCACAAGAGATGCGAATGGTGAAAAGGTTGAAGAATTTATTATGGCATCGCAACTTGTGGTGGCCAACAGACCCGGCAATCCTCCCACCTACGCTGCAGGTGGAGGACAGGGCACAAACATAGACATCACTCTTGTAACTCCGAATACAGCCAATAACCTTCAAAATTGGAGAGTTGTAGAGAATGCCACCACAAGCGACCACAATCTGATAACTTTTACCATAGGAGAAAGAGAGTGTCACTGGGCCACGGGGTGGGAAACACAATTAAATTACAAAAGAACCGATTGGGAACGCCTAGCGAGGGATTGTGACATTCCTCCATTACCGGAGGACGACATGCACTTAGACATGGACGTGGATCAGAGGGCGGGGGAACTGGTGAACGCAGTGACAAGAGCGGTGAGGGCAGCCGTACCTACTAGGAGGAGGGCCATGGCGGCCTCACCGTCACCATGGTCTGCCGAACTAAGTGAACTGCGTCAGTCTGTCAGAAGGCTGAGGAGGTACTATCAGCGCAGTGTCGCCTGGCAGGAGCGACAAAGGTGGCAGCTGCTGTACAGGGAGGAAAAGCGAAAGTTCCAAAAGGAACTACGGGAAGTCAGAATGAGAAGCTGGGAAAACTTCGTGCTCAACCAACTAGTCACGGACCCATGGGGACTCCCGTATAAGCTAGTTAGAGAAAAAATCCGCTCTCCTCTGGAATTATCCACAGTCAGGTACGGGGATAGGATGACGGAGTCCTGGCAGGAGACTGCGGGGGTCCTCCTCCACTCCCTGCTGCCTGACGACAATGCGGATGGGGAAACAGAGAGGCAGCAGCAACTCAGAGATCAAGACCGCGAAATATACACCAATGAGACGGCGGTCTACCCCTTCTCAGAAGAGGAGGTAGCAACCCACATAAGATCTCTGCAAAGAGGAAAAGCACCTGGGCCAGACGGCATTGTGGCGGAGGTGGTGCAGTTTCTGGCGCCCCAGCTGACTGCACCACTAACACATCTGTACAATGAATGCCTCAGACAGCGTAAGTTCCCTACATTATGGAAAAAGGCACATGTAGTCATCATAAAGAAAGGACCAGACAAGGATCCCGCAGAAACGAAATCCTACAGGCCGATTTGCCTGCTGGATATATTTGGCAAATTATTGGAAAAATTGCTGGCTGACAGACTGACAGCACACCGGGTGTTGTGCGGGATGAGTGACAGGCAGTTCGGGTTCAGGCCGGGGCGGTCGGCATCTGATGCAATCGCCCTGGCGGCCGAGGTCTGTGGCTCGACCCCGCACAAATATGTGGTTGGCATCATGGTTGACATCAGTGGCGCCTTCGACAACCTGTGGTGGCCTTCGCTCTTCTCCTGCTTGCGGGAGAAAGAGTGTCCAGGGCCGCTATAGGGTTGCCTGAGGAGCTATTGCGAGGATCGGGAGGTCTGGCTATCATCCTCTAGCGAAAGAGTTAGCAAGACAATCACCAAAGGATGTCCCCAAGGCTCCGTCTTAGGACCCCTCTTCTGGGACATCCATATGGAGCCTTTGCTAGATAGCTTACAACAGAGTGAAGAGGTGCTAGAGGTGATAGCCTATGCGGATGACCTCCTCCTGTTGGTTGGCGGCCGCAGCCGCGAAGACATAGAACCAAAGATAGAGACAGCACTAGACAAACTCCCACAGTGGTGCCACGCGACAAAAATGACGATATCGCCCAGCAAATCTACTTACCTCCTGCTAAAAGGACATCTCATTAGAAATCCGACAGTCAGAATAGACGGTTCACCAGTTCTTAGACGACGTGAGACACGCTACTTAGGAGTCATCATTGATGAGAGGTGGAGTTTCGGCAAGCACATTGATACCGTCACCCAGAGAGCCCTTCAGATACTGAACAATCTCATCTCAATAGGTCATAAAAGATTCCACCTTCCGTCACACTTAATTAGACTATACCACAACAGCATCTTAACTTCAGTCGTGGGTTACGGCTCGGGAGTCTGGGCACACAGGCTCACGAGGGTGGTGCCCGCCATGGCAGTGAGAAGGGTCCAGAGAAGCATGCTACTAAGAGCTGTGGGTGCCTACAGAACATCTCCAGGGGGGGCCCTGTTAGTCATAATGGGGCTCTGCCCCCTGGACATCAAAATAAGGGAACAAGCGGCCTGGTACTGGGCCAAAAGGGAGAATTATGAAAAGATTGTAGATATTATGGGTATCAGATTGGGCGACAAAAGAGATATAAGGATAAGAGGGGAAGAACTTTGGCAGGAGACCTGGGCTGCAGAAGAGGCTGGACGACGAACCTTCCAGTTCCTACCAGATGTGAGGGAACGTCTGGGTATGAGGTATTTCGAGCCTACACGAGGTCTGATTCACTTCCTCACTGGCCATGGACCCTACCCGACATACTTATGTCGATTTGGGAAAAGGGCGACACCAGCGTGCGACTGTGGCGATCCGGAGGGAACACCCGAACATGTTGTTTATGAATGCCCTCTCTTCAATGATGTTGCAAATACACTACGAGACAGACTTCCTAACCGTGACACGTATCAACTGCTTAGACGTGAGGAAACCTTTCAGACACTAAACACCTTGGCAAACGAGGTATCTCGAAAGGTCTTAACCGAATATCTAAGAGAGATACAGTAAGAGCAAGGAAATAATTATTACCGATTGTGACCTAGAGCCCTGGTCCCATACCGCCTGTGTGTGGACTGGCCAACTCCACCCGAGTTGGAATCCGCCATGTACAGGACTAGGGGGAGCAGGGACCAACCACCGACTATGACACACCGAATATGACGTAGGATAAGTTAGTTTGTAGGAATTAGTTATAGGAAATTAGATTAGGTACTACAGCGATTAATAACGTCGTGGCCTGCCCAGTGCCAGGGGCATGTTCTTCGGGTTTAGCTCGAAGAACAAGGCATATTAAGTAGGTTTATATTTTTACTGGCACACATGTGACGCTGCAGGAAATACATAAATTAAATTAGTTATAGGAACTAGAATAAAGAGTAGATATAGAAATTAAATGCCCATTGTTGTTAATGTAACTGTAGCTCACTATTAAATTAAGAAAAAGCTGCACAATTAACATAAATGTATATTATTTAGGACCCACTAATGAGTTTTAGGTAGTGGGTTAAATTTGTATAATTATTATAGTTATTAATAAAGTCTAGGGGACTGATGACCTCAGAAGTTAAGTCCCACAGTGCTCAGAACCATTTGAAACATTTTTTGAAACAATGCTTGCAGATAATGTCTATTATTCCAGCATATCTTTCAATATGAACTGTCTATACTCATCATGAAGTAAACAAATAGGTCATTAAAATTAGTAGCATCTTACGTGGCTATGGAACAGACATTTATTATTATTATTATTGGTCTTTGCGCTATACACCCAATACAATATATCTTAATTGATGGTGTCCATCAATCTGGAATCGTGCATTCGAGCGACTGTGTGTTAGCTGGATTTACAAGTATCAAAAATTACGAAAAGTATTCGTGAAAGTGATGAAATCGATAAGAAAAAGATGCAAGGGCTTTTTTAAATTGTGTATATATATATATATATATATATATATATATATATATATATATATATATGTATGTATAACTGATAGTCAGAAATGTTATGGTGCTGCTTGAACGTAAAGCTACTGTGGCTTATGTTCCAACATATCACCAGATTTTTGTGCAAAGTAATCAGACCACTATTCATCTAAAAAATTATGTACGTCTAGTCATGGAAGGATAGACTTGATATGGTGAATTGTGACTTCAACGCATTGAGGATTATGAACGAATGTCAGGGGTGACAGATTCATTTCGTAAACAGCTGCACAATATAGTAATGTGAGGTTTCAACTGAACTGCTATAGTGTACAAATAGGATGGGCAATACAGCTGTAACAAAATGACACGTCATCGGCACGCTTAAACAAATCCTCACTTTTTCCTTGTTGCACTATGGACTGCAATGATGATTAGAGAACACTGACCCATATCAGTCATGTCTTTCCAATGCTTTCGTCTGCGGGAGTGCTATTGATTATCACATAGTGCCGGACGCCTGTGGTTTTAAAACACTTGTCTGAAATAATCTTGGCAAGATGCAGCACCTTCCAGAAGCACTGACTTAAATGTCAGATTGGGACATTTGGTCAGTGCGAGTGTGGATCTATCATAATATTTTTGAGTGTTGTACACATATAAATGATAACTGCACTGCTTGTCTGAAAACTGTATATGTTTCAGTGTAAAGTTACTGTGGCTTATGTTCCGGCATGTCCAGGGAAAATGATTTTGTATCCTATGGTGAGGAAGGTATAGATTCAACACATGAATAGCCATAAGGATATGAGAGACATTTTACATGGAAAATTATGCCCACTATAGATATTGAAATTTCAATGCGAGATTCGTTCCAGATCCACAGGCATCAAGAGGAGACATTTGCAGTACATCACTCAGTGTCAACTTTAGCAGCAATCGTGATATTTAATTGTAGCTACACTGATAAATATGTGCATGGTTCCCAAAATTCTTGTGAGTCTGGATATGACCATAGAAAGTATAAGTAGGGGGGCTAGGACATTTCTGGCACATTTTGTTAGTGCGGGTTGCTTACATCGGGAGCAGTTAGGCACTCACGGGCAGACCTATTGTTCTCCTTTGATTAACAGGTACTTAACCTATTGTTCTACTTTGATTGACAGGTCCTTATCCTGTTGTTCTGTTAAGTGGTTTTCCATGTTCCTGCACTTAACCTATGGTTTCCCCACCCCATGCCACCCCCCTCCTCCCTCAGGAAACTCCCCACCCCTCGCTGCTACTGGTACACTTTCAGGTCTGAGTTAACCTATTGATTTGTTAAGTGCTTTTCCATTCACCCCCATCTTCTTTTGATTAACTACAGGTACTCTTTCAGGTCTGAGTTATTGGAATAGGGCCCCCTCTCACTCTTATCAACATGATTGACTAATTAATTAAATTGATCAATTAGTTAACCTCTCTGGTGGGAAAGAGTAACGCCCCCTGCCATGCCTCCCAGGTGGGAAATTCAAATTTTGTCAGATTTTCACGAGTACTACACCCACATGAAAATGGAATCAATTTTCACGAGTGACATACCCACCTGGACCTGGAAGGAAATAGTCTCCACCACGATCCTCAACCGACCGCCACGTCCCCCTACCAACCCTTGTTGGTAGGCTAATGTGCAATCACATTTACTAACGTGCACTAACATGTACTAACGTGCACAGCACATGACATCATCCAGGATGGCGGCCATAATATCAGCTGATGAGGGCTGCTTTTGGCAGGAAAGTGCCAACCCCCCTCGTGGCAAGTTCAAATTCCCACAGGACAATGCAACCTCTACTAACCTAAGAAAATGGCAGGAAGATTGGTCACATTGACTACTTAATTAGATTTATCAATTAATTAACCTCTCTGGTGGGAAAGTACCATGCCACCCTGCCACACCCTCCTGGCAGGAAGTTCAAATTCCATCAGGACAATGCTACCTCTACTAACCTAAGAAAATGGCGGGAAAAAGGGCGCCTCCACAAACTTAAGTCATCCGACCACCACCTCTTCCTAGGATTTCTCTTGCTCATCATTCTCTGCTGTTTGGAAACATGTAGGTCTTGCAAGAAGCAGCTGCATGGGGCAAACATGTTGCATAACCTAATGTTCAGAATTGTACTTTGGGTGTCTTAACCTAATGTTTGGGCCCTTGTCAGCACATAACCTATTGTTCTGTTAAGTGGTTTTCAATGTCACCCTCATTCCCTTAAACTATTGCATCGCCTTTGGTACCAAATTAAGTAATCAGTTATGTCCTCTCACCATTTTCTGGTACAAGTTACGAATTTCACATGCTTTTCAAAGGCATTTCTGACGCATTCTCCTTTGTCACCCACCCTCTTAAACTACTGTACTGCGTTTTACATAAAAATTATGCAAATTAACATAGTGTTCTGCACATACCCTGCTGTTCTGCTCGATGTCACCCACTCACACACCCTCTCCCATTAACTACTGTACCGCTAGTACCACACTGATATAAAACATTTATGCAAATTAATTAAATCGGTATTCTTCACACGTATGGGGTAGTGTTTCTTAATTCGCAGCATCCTATTGGTTGGTGAAATTGAGGGAATATAGTTTAAACAAGAGACTGCTAATAAAAAAACACATCTCACCACTTGACGCCCAATGCCGCCGCCGCCCCCAAAGCAGCCGCTGCCGCGAGCCACTGAAGGAGGCAAGCCAGCGCGAGCCATTGCTATCACACCACTGCAGGGGAAAGTTGGGTCTATTTTCGTGTATACTGTTAGAATTCTTCGAGTGTTATACTTACGTCACAGAGCTCCAATCCGTGCTCGCGCTGGTCCCATACGCGATGACGCGTGATGTGGTATGGTCCAGCACCAAGAATGTTCCAATGCTTCCCAGAATAGCACAGGGTGCATTGTTCCTGGCGATCCTTTCGCCATTGTTTTCTGTAGACGAGACTTTCAGTGGTAAAATTATTTTGCATAGATCGCTAAATTTCACTGACAATTAAACACCGCAAAAGTTATCTACAGATCATCGAATACATACAAGACTCACAAGAATATTGAAATCCAGGAACATATTTACCAGTATAACTACAATTAAATATTACGATTGCTGCTACAGTCTGACACCGATCGATGTACAGGTAATGTCTCCTCTTGATGGCTGCAATTCTGGAACTCTCGCGAATTGCATAGTGTCCCAGAAATACTTAACGTGCACTTTTGTAGGGGTTTTCGTGATGTCTCGGCTTGTATGCACGGACATTCTTGCCCTAACAGAACCTGTTTACGAAAATAGCGCCGAATAACGGGGCAGCCCGTCCATCACGTGTTACCCTTCCTGCTTTCAACATACGCAAACGTTCTAAAAGCCTGTGCACGCTCGCAAAAACACCATTAATCATAAAAGCATTCTTGTTGTTTGGAAAGAGAGCACTCTATAAGCACAGATGGGGAAATCAGAACAATTACGCAAACAGAATTTGAAGGACTGTCTTACAGAACAGAAAAAATGGCCGGAATTTTCAGTATCCTACAGCTACAGGTCTGGAGATGTCCTAATGCCACAGTGGCGGATGAGTGACGGCATCCCCACGAGAGATTGATGGACTGCTTCAACTTGTCTTTGAACACTTGCTTTCTCAGAACTTTCCGTACATACCTTGTCTCCATCTTGTTTGAATCAGTTTGTAGACGCTCCTATGACCTGGCACAATGGATGTCTTGTGAATGAATAGAGAGCATTATGATTGTATTTTGTACAGATCACCATATTGCATCGACAATTAAACCCTGTAATGTGCCCTACATATCGTAAAATACGGAAAGACTCTTACTCAATTACACTGCTCTCCCACTGAGGACATCAACTTGAATATTAGAGCGCGAAACAGATCTCCAACCCTGCAATATATCACCAACTACTGTGTCGATGTAGTAAACATACATCCCTTTTACATCATCCATACATATACCATGAAGACAGACAGCACCATATATACTCCTGGTAGCACTGGATATTTCCATGCGAGGTCGGCGGTCATCGACCACTGACGGATGACCAGAACGCTCTCAGCGGACCGAAGTCACTCTCAGAACTGTTTTACAAATTCGGACTCGTTTCCCCTCGGCACAAACGCGTTACTGTTTCTGGTCCGGACCTGTTTGCTTGCTCGCTTTTCTACACACATCTCCAGAATCGGGGATTACAAGAACACACGTATTTTTGCATGGTTCGCCATAATATTATACCATTTCCGCGGTACTTCACGATATCAAGCACACAGCAGCATCCTACCGATCGCTCACGCAACATAATTCCGAAGATATAGACTGGAAATTATTACCTTACAAAACCCGAATCTTCAGCTAGGTGGGGGCGTGCTGTAAACCACTGACTTACTAGAAACTTGTCACGTCTGCGAAGACATTTACGTGGAAACTCAAGAAAAATAGAGAAAATTGATATTTCCACTCGCGAATACCGATGCTGGTGGTGTAGCAGATTCCAAATCATCCCTATAATTTACAAGGTCAACTAAGGTGTTTCTCATGTCTAGAGAACTGGCAAATGTGTCTTCCACATGCTACATGCACACACCACAATCGATTTTCCCTCAAGTAAATAAAGGCGCGAAATGTGCAGAAGCAGTCAACTGAACATTTACATGGGAGAGAATAATGGTTCAGCACAAATGCACCTCCATATTCAATCTCAAATTTCCAAGCGATCACGAAAGCTATGCAACACATACTAAGTATTAGTTCGCTATTCAGTCGTTTAGAGGACAACACATTAATTCATCTACATTCCTACACTCCAACAGGCCTCTTCATTCTGACAGATCCTACCATTAAAGGGAAACGTGTACCACCCCCGCACAGGTCACCAACGTTGCCGGCGAGCACGCACAGGTAGAATTAATCATCCTAAGAAATCGGCCACATATACATTTTATTCCCGTACTTATTACTAAATGCTACGATTGCAGTCACAGTTGAACGACATTCGGCAATGAGCGAAGTATCAGAAATACACCCTGCTGATGGCTGTGACTCTGGAAATAGAAATATCTGTACCATTCTTATCATCTGACATACTCTTCCCTTTGCTATCACAGTATTCCACATCAAATCCATACCTTCCTTATGACTGGACATAGTCATTGCCTTTACGCATGTCAGAACTCAAACACATCCTTTATAAGCCTGATGCTCAAGACAAACCTATCACGCATCCCCTGTTACTAAGTATAATACTTTGCAAATAACTGATTGCTGGCGATACGGAATAATACTGAGAGAAAATCAGCGATGGGTGGACATGTCTCTTAAGTTTTTCTTGTGAGTGATACCACTGTGTCTTAGAAAAAGCCGTAATCGTCTCATATGTTTAAAAAACCCGATCGTAACAACCACTGTATGCTACTGTCACAAGTGGTCTTGGTTCAACAGGTGCACACAAGCTTCCATTTTAAAAGGCTAGCATCCATGTTAAAGGCTATACTTCCTTTATAAATATACGTATGGCGTTACCTACGAATCACGTGGGTTTTCCAGACAAATACCGAGATGGTGATCGTCTTACAAACCGCCAGATGTTAAAAAACCCAATCCCAACAACTACTGTATGTTACTGTTTCAGGTGGTCTTTGTTCTACAGACGCACACAAGTATCCATGTTAAAAGCTATACTGGCTTTATAAGTCCATGTATGGCATTAGCTATGAATGATGTGGTTTTTCTATCCAGGGACATACCGAGACAGTGATCACCGGGGTGTATATTATCACACCAGCAGTGCGCTTACACGTAACCCACGATGCAATCTCGTGATAAAATCGCTGAATTTTGAAAGTGATTTGGCTAAGGAGTGTGGTATGAAACAGATATGTGCAACCCGCTCAAGCCACCGCCACTAGATATTTCTCCAGCATTTGTAACGCATTCTGTCTCGATGCCATATCATACGTCTGGCACTCACACATCTCGAAAACGAGCCACCTTCCTCGAACCTATCTGCTTCAGTAAAATTTCAACGTGGTTTTAGGTAGCCCCTATGTATCTTGCAACTACCCTTCAGACTCTGCGCTACCACTCCTACAGCTTTGTGCATGTGATTGTTCCAAGGTAAGCCAGAACAGGGCAGAAGTCGGAGAAAGCTACATCTACCACCTTCGGCAACCCATGTGGAAACAGGCAAAGCTGAGTTACTGTGACAGAACTGTGTCTGGATCATTCGACAGAAACGAAGCCTGATCCTGCAACACAAAATAGTATGAAAGACGATACGAGAGCTGCGGGAAGGACATGGATTTTCCTACTGCATTGTGGTGCTTCTCCAAACTACAAGCAGGTACTACAGATCCACGTCCCTCAGGGTCCATTCACGTCTATCACCCCAATATTCTGTCTTCGTCATTCTACTCCATCAGTCAGAGAAAACTTATGAACTATAAAAGCTCAACGAACTTTATCTGATAGAGAACAATATAAGATTTTTACGCATCTCTCTCCCCCCATGTATCGGAACCAAATATCGCATGCATGCAGGCATCGAGCACATGTGACGATCCTATTAAATATACTGATATTGATCAACTGCTAAGACCAGTTTAAGGTTTCCTGTACTGTAGGATGACGACCGTATCCCACAGACTATAAGTCGCAGGAGACGCTCCCGGTGACCCTGTGTCGTTGTTTGAAACATTGTTTTCTAATATGCTTTATACACAGCCATACATTTTCTTTTTCTACCACGACTTCGAAGTCTGTGTCAGGTCCTAAAGTGACATTAAGACACTCTGATCCACGGCCTCTCGCAGAAAACTAGGCACTGCATGGTGTAAATAATTTTGTTACTGCGGCTACCATAACACATGACACATGTTGGATGATTTTAAATAAAAGACAGTTACAACATAAGGAAACTAGAAGAGTTTGGCTGCATTGTGAAGAGTTTCCAAACTGATGTCCGAAAGTGATTGACGACCTCTACATTTAAACTAACCTTCCAAAACTAATTCCCCAACTCAAACAAGCGCTGTCAGTCAATCATTATGTGGTAACCAACAGCGCACTAATGCATGGATGGGATGGAAAAGATACCGCCGGTGTACTCTAATAATAAGCATCACAGCTGATAGCGTGAACACTTTTAGCAGTTTTACAGTAATTTCACGGCCAATGATGTGACAGCATGTTTCCCCAATTTCAGTATCATAGCTAAACTGCCCCTTCTCTACTTCGCGAGTATCATTGCGATTGTAGATAGATGACTGCGCAGTACATCCATTCAGTGTTAATTCTCGAACACATAAATCATCAAAGTATACCAGACATAGCTCTACATATTTCTAACACAGTGCTTAGTTTACGATTTATCCCTCTGCGTATGAGAGTCACAGAGCATACTCTAAATTATTGTTCTAGAGTCTAGGGTCGGTACCTGGAAGGTATTGGTAGGAGAGAACATAAACATATCCACTCCGAGGGCTACAACATCCCGCACTTAAAACAGGCTATAACATTCGACCACCTACGTTTCCAGCCTATCAGTCATATGGAATGTAGCACTGTTAATATTCCTATGTAATAAATATATTTCAAGCGCAGGACATACATCCTTCTGCCCGGTTTCTCTAGGATAAACTACGTTATTGAACCGTAAAATGAAAAAACTACTTCCTTAAAACATTGGCTCTGTGTGATACGGGTACAATATAGCTTTCCGGAGATGTATAGCGCCCACTGTTCACATCCGACCACAGTTCAGAAATTATACTATGCCTGCATCAGCCCAATATAAAACGATCGTTAGTAATGGTGGATACCTCTCACAAGGAAACAGATAAACGCATAGCAGGATGTCCGACATGCGAAAATTACCAGTCATTCCGTCACTAACTCTGTAAACAGCACACCTGTCAGGCAAATGTGTACACAGGGAATGCAGTGCCTCGCAAGCACCTATCACTGACTTAGTTGTGACGCTGAAGTCTAGATTTTACACCCAAGATGCCAAGGGGGGATGGAGTATATCGCATAAATCAAAGTTCATATAGAGGAATGTGTCGTGTCTCATCACACATGAGATTGAAATCCTCTGATGACCGATAGGTTTGTCGTTAATGATCGCAAGTAGACAGTGCTTTAAACCTATACAGAACACGTGGCTGTATATAAGTAGAACGCAGGCTATATCACGCGACTGATGCATCCTGACAGAACTGTGGAAAAATTGACAAGCAGCAACTTCTCCTCCTCTAGAACGCATCATCAGTCAACCATTAAATAGCACCTCATTACAGCTTCATCTTAATCGGTCACTCCATCCACTCTCTGTTATCCTATAACGCAGATGCAAGTATGTTTAGAGGAAGATGGTTCTCGGTCTTCCTGAAAAGCATCAAAGACAGTAGTCAACTCGCTTGTATCACTGGTACCCCAATAAACATACAGTATAATGCTGCCTCGATGGAGGAAAATTGCTGCCTCCCTGATTCCCTTCGTTTCGATGTCGGCGTTTTCTCGGATTCCTCTTGCTGCCACATACTTGTTCCAATGTACAAATTGTTCGTCGCAAACCAGAAAATGCACAAGTACTTCCTCAATTTCCCCGCTTTTCGATGTATATTCGGTAAATTTATACCTATTTCCTCCTCATTTTCCGCAATTCTATCGATTTTATGTCAGATCTATCCATGTGATCATGACATAGGCTGCTCGTTCTGTGTTCTAAAATTGCTTGTAAATGTAGCATAGTTGCCAACACCTAACCCAAATGCAGTGATTGGGAGTTGTAATACAGCACTGTACTCGACAGTATTCAGTCACCTCCACATTTGGAGAGCGTTTGCTATGTTTTCTGTATGTCTGTGTACATACATGCCTCGCTGGCAGTGGTTCACGGCGGCGGCTGCGGCGGGGGCGGCGTCGGCGTCGGGCGTCGAGTGGCGGGATGTGTTTTTTACTAGCAATCTTTTGTTTAAGAAAATGGGGTGACATGGAAAACAATGGAGAACAATAGGTTAAATGCTGACAAGGAATCAAGCATTAGGTTAAGACACCCAGAGTACAATGCTGAACATTAGGTTATGCAGCATGTTTGCCCCTTGTAATTGCTTCTTGCAAGACCTACATGTTTTCAAACGGCAGAGAATGATGAGCAAGAGAAGTCCAACCCCCCCCCCCCCCCAACTGAATTTTTTATAAATAAACAATATACCCTTGAATTTACTATTATGAGATCCTTCCTCTCCACCAATTTTCATATATTCCATACAATGCCTTGAATCCCCTAAATTGTTTAAATAAACAATATTCCACACAATGTCTAAATTGTTTAAGCAATATTCAAAACACTACAATCGAATACCCTCCAAATGATCGATCAACAGAGTTTTTCTCCCGCCAATTCCTAGGAAGAGGTGGTGGTCAGATGACTTACGTTAGTGGAGGTGCCCTTTTCCCGTCATTTTAAGTGCAGTGACATGGAAAACCACTTAACAGAACAATAGGCTAAGGACCTGTCAATCAAAGTAGAACAATAGGTTAAGTACCTGTCAATCAAAGGAGAACAATAGGTCTGCCCCTGAGTGCATACCTACCCCTGATGTAGGCATCCTGCAGTACAAAATGTACCAGAAACGGCCTAGCCCCCTACTAGCCTAGCAGAAAGCAAGCAGGTCAGGCTGGAAAGAGCATCTGAGTGGATGATGCCTTTGTTCCAGGCTGGTGCTTGCCCATCCTTTGTACACCAGTTTAGAGAGACTGGGAAATTCCCAGCTTTTGACAATTTGGCTCGCAGCTCCCCCTGGATGGGTGAATAGTGAACTAATATCCAGTTTGGTTGAGCCACCTTTGGGACTGTGTGTGTCACGTGTATACTCCATGGAAATGTGACAAAATTCAATATGATGAGTGTTTGTGACAGAATTGTTGATAACTTTCAAACTCCTACCACACAGGTCCTCCTGGGATGTAGACCCACCATAGACGGCAGGCCTCTCTCTGTCTGACATAGATTTCTGCAGCTGCTGTCATGGACCCTGTTTACAGTGGTAGTTTCCCCTGGTCTCAGAGCGCTGGCACTGTACTGCAGCATCATGTGTGTGAGCATCGAGAAGGTGAGCACATGGGATGTAGGAATGTTTTCAATGATCTAACCGTGAATGGATAGTGTTTCTCAATACATTGCAGCGGTATTTTTTGTTTGTGTTACTATCCTGTCACATGATAGACCCTTTCCTCCTAAGTACTTTGAAAAAAGAAAATACACTTGGCAGACCTGTTTCGGTCAGGACCACTATTACTGTGACGGTGTAATTCACACCGAAATTTGAAATTGCAGCTCTCATTTCATACGTCACCACTTCAATTGTGACATCAAATAATAATAGGCTTGGATTATTTAATGAAATTTCTCGTCAAAAACGTAACACTACTTTTTACGCACGCAAACTGCTGTGCAGTATCGATATTTTTCTATTTTGAATAGTTTCAAACTGTGTGAAGTAAATTGTTTAAACTCCATGCTAACGATTTAATTAATATTGTCCATGGCACATCTTCTAAAGCAACATTTGTGACATCTTCAAGATGTGATATATTCCGCATCATACACTCCTGGAAATTGAAATAAGAACACCGTGAATTCATTGTCCCAGGAAGGGGAAACTTTATTGACACATTCCTGGGGTCAGATACATCACATGATCACACTGACAGAACCACAGGCACATAGACACAGGCAACAGAGCATGCACAATGTCGGCACTAGTACAGTGTATATCCACCTTTCGCAGCAATGCAGGCTGCTATTCTCCCATGGAGACGATCGTAGAGATGCTGGATGTAGTCCTGTGGAACGGCTTCCCATGCCATTTCCACCTGGCGCCTCAGTTGGACCAGCGTTCGTGCTGGACGTGCAGACCGCGTGAGACGACGCTTCATCCAGTCCCAAACATGCTCAATGGGGGACAGATCCGGAGATCTTGCTGGCCAGGGTAGTTGACTTACACCTTCTAGAGCACGTTGGGTGGCACGGGATACATGCGGACGTGCATTGTCCTGTTGGAACAGCAGGTTCCCTTGCCGGTCTAGGAATGGTAGAACGATGGGTTCGATGACGGTTTGGATGTACCGTGCACTATTCAGTGTCCCCTCGACGATCACCAGTGGTGTACGGCCAGTGTAGGAGATCGCTCCCCACACCATGATGCCGGGTGTTGGCCCTGTGTGCCTCGGTCGTATGCAGTCCTGATTGTGACGCTCACCTGCACGGCGCCAAACACGCATACGACCATCATTGGCACCAAGGCAGAAGCGACTCTCATCGCTGAAGACGACACGTCTCCATTCGTCCCTCCATTCACGCCTGTCGCGACACCACTGGAGGCGGGCTGCACGATGTTGGGGCGTGAGCGGAAGACGGCCTAACGGTGTGCGGAACCGTAGCCCAGCTTCATGGAGACGGTTGCGAATGGTCCTCGCCGATACCCCAGGAGTAACAGTGTCCTTAATTTGCTGGGAAGTGGCGGTGCGGTCCCCTACGGCACTGCGTAGGATGCTACGGTCTTGGCGTGCATCCGTGCGTCGCTGCGGTCCGGTCCCAGGTCGACGGGCACGTGCACCTTCCGCCGACCACTGGCGACAACATCGATGTACTGTGGAGACCTCACGCCCCACGTGTTGAGCAATTCGGCGGTACGTCCACCCGGCCTCCCGCATGCCCACTATACGCCCTCGCTCAAAGTCCGTCAACTGCACATACGGTTCACGTCCACGCTGTCGCGGCATGCTACCAGTGTTAAAGACTGCGATGGAGCTCCGTATGCCACGGCAAACTGGCTGACACTGACGGCGGCGGTGCACAAATGCTGCGCAGCTAGCGCCATTCGACGGCCAACACCGCGGTTCCTGGTGTGTCTGCTGTGCCGTGCGTGTGATTATTGCTTGTACAGCCCTCTCGCAGTGTCCGGAGCAAGTATGGTGGGTCTGACACACCGGTGTCAATGTGTTCTTTTTTCCATTTCCAGGAGTGTATTTAATAACTCCTGAAGCAGTTCATGAACTGCACCACAAGGAAGTGCGCCGGGATGGCTGGGGCAGTTTAGAGCCCATGGCGGAATAAAATCTCTCATGCTAGCTCCTATGTCATCTGCAAAGCAAACTACAGCTGTCTGTTTCTCTCTTTATATTCAACGATCTTTTTTTAAGTGTATTTCAGTCAGCCAGCTACTATTTTTGTGACACTGTCAATTTCTGTGTGTGAAACAGCTATCGCATTCGCCTTATGTCCCCTACGTCACACTGACATGACGGAAAATTAATTATTTATTATCTTCAGCAGTATTACATTATCGATTCTCAGTCAGGTATTTCACTTTCGAGGAAGGAGTCCCACATGCATCAGTATTCTGCAGGGGTTCACCAGGCAAACGCTGCTTTGCTTGCAGTTCAGCCAGACAATGACCTACAGCATGTGCAGGTCTGGCAGTGGCACACTATGGGACGACAGAGAGCAGGTGTTTCGACAGGAATTACTCTGATGTCAAGCATCAAAGGGTTGCCGCCACCTGATGCTTTTTAGCTGGCCGCTGGTGGCCAAGCGGTTCTAGACGCTTCAGTCTGGAACCGCACGACCGAACGGTCGCAGGCTCGAATCCTGCCTCGGGCATGGATGTGTGTGATGTCCTTAGGTTAGTTAGGTTTAAGTAGTTCTAAGTTCTAGGGGACTGATTACCTGAGTTGTTAAGTCCCATAGTGCTCAGAGCCATTTGAACCATATTTGAACCTGATGCTTTTGTTCGAGGATTAGCGTGACATCTGGTCTGTCAGTTGCAGGGCAAAGTGGACATCTCTTGGACACCAGTGCGTGGCTCAACTGCTTATGGGTGCATCACTTCGTGGCTCTCCCTGTGCACCCCGACTCTGGGCAGCCAGGGATGGTGGCTGGTGCATGCTTCATGATTGAAATATTTTTAACAGTGTAATTACGTGTGAGGACTGTTTCATGATGGTGTTCCTTGAACGATTCAGATTAAAAAATTGATTGATTTAGTTACTTCTTTTTGATGTATTTTACAAGACCTGTGTCTTCCCAAACAGCAGAGAATGATGAGCATGAGAGATCCAACTCCTGCAAACTGAATTTTTTTATAAATCAACAATACGTAATTGAATTTCCCGTCATGAGTTCCTTCCTTTCCAGCACAGACCCGCCAATTTCTAGGTAGGAAGGGGGAGAGGTGATGGGATGGTTGGGGGTTTACCAAAGGGGGAGGGGTTAATTAATTGATCAATTCAGTAGTCAATCAAATTGATAGAGGGAGAGGGGGGCTATTCGAATAACTCAGGCCTTGCTGATGCCGTCTTCTTCAGCATCAGGAAGAAGATTTAAGATGCACAGGAGTGCGACATGATGTGTAGAGTCGTTGAGCTTGTGGAGAGGTGAATAAAGCTTGAAGAGAGCACTGTCATGTAACTGCAAGAAGTGGTCGTCGATAGACAAAGAAGAGACATCGATGTAGAAGTGCACAATCTCAGGGGGGGGGGGGGGAAGCAGGTGATATGGAAGGCTCAAGATGAGCACTCGTGGTGTCAGTGTCGGAGGGAGGAGTGTCATATGCAGCACTCAGAACACTTGAAGCACATGGATCACATGTGTTGCCACTACTGGGGAAGTTGGACAGTGAGGTTTCCAAGGGGGCAGGTGACAACTCATCAGCTGGAGGAGATGTCGAGCTATCAGTGGGAGGAAGGTCATCACTAAGCATCCAAGCTGGCTTGAGTCTGTTGATGGAGGCAGTTTGCAGCTTACAATATAATAGAATGTCGAAGGTGAGGGTGGAGCGACAGAGCACATTGTGGGGATCTGAGTAAAGCTGTGAGGTAATGGATCACATGATGTCATCATGGAACAGTACATAGTCACAGTGCTCTATGGTTTTATGAATAAAGACATGGGGGGCAGTGTGGGCACATGGATGTATGGTGTGGAAGTGAGGAATGTGAACACAGATGCACTCGATCAGATTTGAGAGCTTGGAAGGAGGTGGAGGCTTGGAGTTTTTGATGAATTCAGTAGGAAAGGTCAGGGGTTTGCCATACTGTGTGTCAGCCAGGGAAGCCTCTAAGTCCTCCTTAAATGCCATGCAAATTCCAAGCAGGACCAAGTGGAGGGCCTCAGACCAGGAAGTAGAATGACACATGGGCATTGGCTTAGGATGCAGTGCCAGTGCTTGACCAACCCATTACTCTAGAGGTGGTAACGTGGTGCAGAATTTATTGGCACTGCACAAATCACACAGCCCGCAGAGAAGTATGGATTCGAACTGTTGCCCCTAATCAGTTACAACAGAACTGGGGCAACTGAAGCGAGCAATCCAAGAGGTAACAAATGAATAAGTGGCAATATCTGTGGTAATGTCTGGGAGAGGAACAGCCTTGACCCACCTGGTGATGTGATTAATAACGGACAGAATGAATTTGCAACCCTCTAAGAGAGGACCACTGAAGTTGAGACAAACTTCTCAAAACCGTCCTTTGGGGATGTCAAACTGACCACGGGGAGGGTGGGTGTGGCATCCAACTTAACTGCATTGGGGCAAGCGAGGAATGCACATGTCCAGACACAACAGTCTGACTTAATGCCCGTCTAAACGAAACGTTCAGTGACAAGATGAATAGTAGCCTTAATATTCAGATAGGCAAGATTGTGGATCACTGAGAAAAGCTAGGGGGACAGGGACAAGGGAGTGGAGAGTACTTGTGGAGTGTCACATAGCACCAGGTGTAAGGAGCCAAGTAGACGTCATGGCTCGATAACCAATGACGTAGTGCTGTCTCATAATAAATGGCCTATATCTGGATCATTCTGCTGGAGCCGTGCCAGTTCGTCCAAGTCCAACAGTGAAGAGGTGGTGTGTACACAAGACAAGTAGTCAGCGATGATGTTTTTGGCTCCTTTTATACAACAGACATCAATGGTGTATAGGCAAATTAGGTCCATATGACGAAAGTGCTGAGGCGGCAAGTCATTAGCAGGATTATGTGTGGTCTCTGTGAGTGGTTTGTAATCTGTGTAGATGGTTACAAACCAATCCTTTATGTCCTCGCGAAAGTGATGGACCACCTCATATATCATCGACAGTTCCCTGTCCAACAAAGATCACTTATGTTTTGAGGCAGAGTGTTTCTTGGAAAAGAAACAAAGGGGTTTCATCAGATCGCCTACTTGTTGTTGTAGGACAGCGATGATGAAAGATGCACTCGCACTAGTGGTGATAGAAATGATTGCATCAGTAATGGGATGAGCGATGGTTACGACATTGGCGAGTGCAGTTTTAAGTGCATCGAAAGTGCACCACATGTAACCAGACCATAATACTTCTTAGGTGCTGGAAGTGTTCTTGCGTGCCAGGGCATCAGGCAGAGGGGCTTATAGGAATACAGCATAAGGGATGTGCCACTGGAAAAAATTGACCATTCTGAGAGAATGACAGAGGTCAGGAAGCGTAATGGAAAATCATGGATCAATGCAGTGCAGTCGGACGTAGGGCAAAACCACATATGGAAACAGTATGGCCCAGCAAAGTGACATTGGTAGCGTGTAACTGAGATTTTCCATGGTTTATCGTGGGCTCATGCTCTTCAGAAGAAGGGGAGAAGATGAGAATATCAGCAGGTTAAACATAGTAGAAAGGGAGATGGAACAAGACTGAGTCAATAAAATGTTGCCACGTCTGACATGTAGCACTATTCAAATAAGCCAAACAGCGTAATTATGGCTGTTTTAGGTATATCATCACAGTGCATAGAAATTTGGTGATAAGCCTTTTGGCAGTCAATAATGCTGAAAATCTGTATGCCATGCAGTTGTGCGAAATACTGGATGTGCAGAAACAGATAATTGTCAAGCATTGTCCGAGCATTGAGTAGGCAATAATCGCTGCACATGCAGAAGGAACTGTCTTTTTTAGGCACACGGTGTATAGGCGACGACCAGTTACTGTCCAAAGGATGCACAACACGTGAATCTAAGAGGACTTATATTGTGGCCTTGCTGTGGCAGAGTTTGGTGGTGCCGGGGTGGTGAGTTGTATATCAGAAAGGGGGCTGGAGTAGTAAATTGCCTAAGGAAGATGCCATTAGTAATATCGCCTATGATGGAGGGAGGTGCACATGTAACAGCACTGGATGACAAAGGTAAGATACACAGAACACAATAAGTTCGACTGACATTGACATGCAGAGATTGCAGCGAAGGTGGAGGCAGAGGTGGTTCAGGAACAGGTGAAACCTCGGCGACATCATATGGCTGCCATGTGGCGAGGTCGGTGAACATGTGAATGACACAAGCGAAGTTGGTTGATGTGTCGACAATCAGCTGATGCAGGCTGCTGTTGTCAGCATGGAAGCTAGCGATCTCTTGGATACAGTTGTAAGCTCGGCCAGCATGCTTACGAGATCTTCTGTCAGATGTGAGCACTCAGAAGTAGAACAAATGAGCGTGACACACTGAGAGAAGGTGGATGTGGGTGAGGGGGTGAAGATACCCAATACATGAGAGCCTGACGTAAGATAAAGCAGAACAGCCTGTTGGAGGTCCGGCGAGTGGCCAAAATTTTTGAGGAAGTCGACCACGAGGATGGGGCTTTCAACGTCTGTGACCTGGAAGGTCCAAGAGAATACCAAGTCTAGTGTGAGTTGGAGATGAAGATCCGCTGAGCCATGGACAGAGTTGCTGGCTGTGGGGGAGAACAGTGATGCAGGAAGAAAATTCGAAGGAGTGGACAATGGTAGGATGACACTGGCATCAGTCCTGGTGTCGATGAGGAAGTGGAGAGTGCAGGCAGGATCGAAAATGTAGAGCCTGCCTGCAGGAGGTTTCAGCATATTGGATGACTGAGTAGAGGGGCGGCGCCCTACAGCATTGCCGTGAGTTGTGGGGTCCAAATGGACTCACGTCCAGAGTTTGTGTATAGACACGCTGAACAACAAGACCGTGCGGAGTTGCGGAAACTTACATGGTTCCAACATAATGGATATGCAGAATGCGGCATCTACTACGCATCACCCAGATTGCTTGATGTGCTGCATGCTTGCTTGTCCACAGGAAAAGAGTGGGAGGTGGGTGCTGCTGGTGCAGATAGTGTTGGAAGTTCACAGCCAAGTGGCACTGGAGGTAACTGCTGGGAGTGGGCGCCACATGCAAGACCTCTACTTGTTGGGTGAGGAGGCATCTGGACTAATGCCGGTATTACACTATCAAATTTCTTTGTCCAAAATCTTTGTCCAATATCTTTGCCAAAGATATTTGATAGTGTAATAGGGACTTTGTCAAATGTCGTCCAATATTTGATCAAATCTAGGGCCTCGCTGTATATTTGATCAAAGAAACCGCTTGTCTTCTGTTCACTGCAATGTGACATGTTACCACATGGAGCGCTAGCATCGCTGCAGCGTTCTGTCGTCTGTAGTGTTTTTATAACCATTGCCGGTAAATACAATTGGTGTGTGCTGACAACTACAAAATTAATAGAGATGTCTGAAGCTGATGAGGCGCTTTACAACGTGAGGCACCCTGAATACAAAAATAGATTAGGAAGATTGGAGACCTAATCTGACCTAACCTAAACTAACATAACCCTCTCCTGTAGCAAGGAACCGGAGTGTTATAGTGAGCCTGTCTTCTGAAGATGTAGCAGTTCTTAAGTGAATATTGTGCTTTGTGACATGAGGATACACTTCATTGAGCACATACAGAAATGTATGCTCATCCATTCTTAAGTAATTGATGTACGACTTGACGTCTTCCACTGTAAGCTCACATAACAAGTTTTGTTGAATGCTTTTATCGTGTCGTCGTAAAACCCACGGCTTCACCCAGATTAGATTAGTTTTTCGTTCCATAGATTCATGCTGAGGAGATCCTCGTGGATGTGGAACATGTCGATTTTTTTAAAGCTGAAATAACAATACTAATAGTATGAATAAATACAATACATCATTTGTTTCTATTAAAAATTTCGCTAATGGAGTAGAAGGAGTTGGCCAGTAGTAAGTCTTTCAGGCTCCTTTAAAACTGATCTTTATTTCTAACTAAATTTTTTATGTTTCCTGGCAAATTATTGAAGATGAGTGTTCCTGAGTAGTGGACCCCTTTTTGAACTAAAGTAAGTGCTTTTAAGTCCTTGTGCGGATCATTTTTGTTCCTGGTATTGTATGTATGAACTGAGTTGTTTGTTGGAAAAAGAGATATATTATTTACGACAAATTTCATTAAGAAGTAAATATACCGAGAGGCAGTAGTTAGTATACCCAGTTCTTTGAAGAGGTTTCTGCAGGAGATCCGTGAATTTACTCCAAAAATAATACGTATTACATGCTTTTGGATCTTGAAAACTTTTGTTTGACTTTAAGATTTACCCCAAATTATTATCCCATATGACATTATAGAATGAAAGTATGCAAGCTTTTTCATTTTTATGTTGCCTATGTCTGCTAACACTCGAATTGCAAATACAGATTTGTTAAGGCCTTTCTGCAGTTCTGTGGTGTGCTCCTCCCAACTGAATTTATTATCAAGTTGTAATCCCAGGACTTTTAAGACTGTCAACCTCGTATGTATGGTTCCATTTTTCCACCCACTTCTTTTCCGCATGTGCACACACTGCAATTGGAGTACGTAGAACTGCTGCGGTTAATAACAAGTTATTGTCAGCCATCTTGAACTTTGACGAAAAATTTGATGACAGTGTAATACCCCTTGTAGCGCTACGTCCAAGATCTTTGTCAAATATATTGGACAGAATATTGAATCACATCTTTGATCAAATCTTTGACAAAGAAATTTGATAGTGTAATACCCATGGAGGTAGAATAAGGGGAGATAGCGCTACAGACTTGCGCTGCACGTTGTTTTGAAGCCAGTGGGCGGGGCCTGCCGCCATCTTGGTTCCCCCAAAACATTAGCAGACGAGTGTTTACAATTGCTTCTTGTTCGTTATTTATGTCGTGTACACGTGATATTTGTTTTATATAGTAAATGTTACTCGGTTTTAGTGAACAACACAGCATAAGGAACGCAACTTCAAACGTTTTTCTGGTCTTAAATGCGTATTCGATACAGTAATACGTAAAAATATTACGCTTCTTGCCTCAGTACTGTAATTCCTTTTTGTTTATACACTTAGAATAACCGAGAAGAGACGTATGTGCTATGAAAAGCGTGCTTTTGTAATCCATTTCTATTCACTTTCATTGTGTTTGTGTCGATAATTGATAAAGCCAGAGCTCCAAAAACAATGATTGATAGTTTAGAGGCACCAATTTGTATTCGTTGCATTTTCAAGTCAAATGCAAATTTTAAATGTTCACGTTTGCAAGAAACTTACCTTATTTCCTTTGGTGTCCCATAGATGTATGCAGGGATGATATAAACAAGCCAGCTGTCATGTCAACAAAGTGAAAAATACGTTAAATTACGAAGGAACAGAACTGAATTTAAGATTGTCAGGCCCATTGCAATTTCCACATCTGCTTTCTTTTTAAATTGTACCTACCAAATGACATTCAGTGTGGCAAAGAACAGAAATTTACAGGGTAATACAACAACACAGTGATTAATGTAATGATCTAAGCCTGGACTTCGATAGGGGACTTTGCTTTAACAAATATGTAACCATTTAAGTACTTATAATTTAACCACTGTAACAGGTGTTCCACACATTTTACTGAAGATTTAATTAACTACATGTAGTTACATTAGTTTTATATTAAATTATTGCATTTTAAAACATTAGTCCCCATTTCCAGGATATTTCTTGCCAGGACTTTTCAGTTACTTCAGAATAACCACACAGTGAAAACCAAGTGTAATGCTCACTTCCAGGCAGCTCTTCGCCTTGGATTGATAGGAAATCTAAAGTTAAATCACAGAAATAAAACCATACTGTAAAACTTTACAGTCCATCAGAATTTCAAGTATATATAAGAAAATAGCGCTTAAATAAGTCCACTTACGAATGAAATGTGATTTGTTTAAACTTTAGACTACAATCAGAACGATTAGTACACCCGTAAGCGACGCAGCCGGCATTTTTTTTATCAAAACACTTCACGACTACACGGAATCAAACCACCAGAAGCGAATGTTTTGGGGTAGCTAACATGGCGGACCTTCTCTTGGGTCGGCTTCAAGTTTGTGACGTCATGACAACTCCTCTTATTTTTACCTCCATGGTAATACCGGCCTAAGGCAGGAGGAGTGTTGCCAACCTATGAATCCATGGGGGAGCCGCCAGAGGGAAGGAGCCAGTGATGCTATACAATACGGTGGACTTGTTCAGTAAGACGGAATTTCTTTTCTAAAACAGCAGAGGAGATGTAGTTGAAGATCAGATGGAAATTTGACCAGCCAAAGGATCCACAGTGTAACATCAAATAGCTCCTCAGACTTGGGAGCAGAGGTGGTGCCACAAATGTGATTGCACCACAATTGTGATGGCGCCACAACTGAGATGGGCTCCAATCCTACTTCGGCAGGTGGGCGCAACAGGCGTTCAGTAATGTGAGACCAAGCTGTAGCATACTTATGTTGAAGTGATCGATCAAGCAGCAAGTCACTGATGGGGTCTGGTGAGCGGCTAACCAGGCACATGAAGCATGCATCGTCACATGGAATTCCGTGAATGTCAAACAGATTATCAACTAAGGCGAACAACATTTTGGGATTGTCCTTCTGCAGGCAAGCTAGTTTTGGAAAACATCCGACAGGCACCTGTTGCGCTGCACAGGAAGAGGCGAGTGGCAGTGTTGCGACGGCGATGCCGACGTGGACCCAGGCAATGTGGTATAGGTGGTATGTCTGCATGGGGGAGGGGGGGGGCTGAGAGCTGCTCTTTATTACTATAAATGACATACTCCAACAGAAGCGAGTGCACACAACGGACGTTCATACCAGACTGAGTTTATAATATCATGAACAAAGTAGTTCTTCTCAAAGTCGATAACCTCATGTTCGATGTTGGTGGCCGCCACAAGCCGTTTACAGAGAGCAAATTAACTGGAAGAAATGACGTGATATCTTCTTTCCATTTCATTTAGTGTTCTATCAAAGCAGAATGGGTTATATGAATAAGTAAGAGAACATTCTTCAGGGAAGATTCTCAGAGCAATATAACATTCTCTGAGAAAATTCTCAATTTCGTGTGAATAAAAGTTCTTTGTTTCGAGCAACTCCCCCACCCCCCTTTTTTTTTTTTTTTTTTACTCTTAGAACATTCTCGGGTGAAGTATGATTCTCCGACTCGCTTTATTCATGCGAACCTGATAATGTTCTCCGAAATTTCCAGAATAATTTATATTCTAGTCATCTATCGGAAGTCAAACAGAATATTTGTTGTAGCACCTGTTCGCCAAATTCCCAGACAGAGCCTACAATACCGTAACTGAGTTGGAGCAAGAACTCCATTATTGAATATTAGTGATCTATGTAGACTGGCTATGTGAAACAAGCGCAATGTTACCAATGAAAAGTCAGTTAGTGATAGACATCTATTCGTCAGCATTGATTTCTTTGCGGTGTTACTTGGACGAAATAACACAAATAACAGCATGCTTTAACAGTTGCACTCCATGGGACTGGCTTCTCTGGATACAGGGGGCACTATTAAAAATTCTGGCTGCATTTTGCGTCTATTTAAAGCATAAATTGAAGTTTTAATGATACAGGTTTATCATGGTAATACAATGAAAATAAATAGTTCAAATGTACGTACGCATAGAATAAATAGGGATGTTTTTACAACAAGAAGCAGGTGGTAGGCAATTTTCTCGTTGAAGAAACCATAACGATCTAGGAAAACCACGGGAAACTTAAATCAGGATGCCTGGACAGAACAAACTCATATTCTCCATAATACGAGATCAGTGTCTGAACAAATGCATTGGTTCATTCGGTTGACCATATTGTGCAGTGTTCTTTGATTTTCAGAATCAGCAGAAGATTACTTACAACATGAAAGATAGTTTTCCACTGCGTCACTGAACACGCTATGAACAGCCGCTACTTACTGAAGGATCACAAACAGGATGCTATGCCCCTTGCAGTTTCTTCGTTGTGTTCAGAAGACACTAGAGGCCGTAAACATGCTTCGATGCCCCATATATGTACCCATGATATTATATGTGAAGAATTCTGTATTAATTATTTCGATCCTACGTCACTCTGCACACAACCTCCCGCACTTTAATGTAGGAAAGGTATCGAGTTCGCATGGAATCGGTTGCGGAGCAGCTTTCGATATTTGACCTTCATGTAATAGTTGTGATTTGGTAGAACTGACGAGTGTGGCCGGAGATCTGACAGCGGCTTGTTTGTTGTAACCGACATTTCGTAATTTGTTACTTTCATCGTGAAATTGTTACAATGATCCAGGGACGAGCTCTTCACTTTGTATTCAAAGTTGCAGACAGAACATTGACAGCAAAATTTTATAGAGAAGTGCTGGGAATGAAGGTAATCTTTTGCTATGTAGTTCTCGGTCCGATTCTACGCCGCAATACTGCAGACTATAGCTAATTCCATTTTACCCTAGGTTTTGCGACACGAAGAATTTACTGAAGGTTGCGCAGCTGCATGCAACGGGTAAGTACACTGTTTGGGTTGCGTGTTCAATACGCAAGTTTTTGTGTGCTGTGTGCATCATGCTAGAGATATCGCACAATGATGTGATGTGAAACGTCTCAGTAATCATTAAAAAGAGTAACACAGTGCACCCAGCACCGTTTTTTTACACTAACAACTGTTCACCTAGTGTATATATGGACTTAAGTTTCTTGGAAAGACAGTCAAATATTGAGTCGACGAAAATATATAATTTTCCGTTCTACTGTGAGCTTAAGTCGCGAGTAGGTGCTGTTTTTAGTTGCAGTACTGTTAGTTGTAATTAGGTGGCCATTTGATAATGAGAAGTACAGTGCAGCACTCTGAGAAAAAATATGCAACAGGTTGTTGTTGCTTCATCTCCTTGTACAACTGAACAGTACATTACGCTGAATACCTACATCAGGTTAAGTGAGTCTGATACTGCTTCGGCAAGAAACAACCAGCCACCTTTCAATCTGACTTGGGCGTCGGACTACGCTAAGTATCACTGGGTTGCCACAACTAAGATTTCATATTCACATATGTTGGCTTCACCAACTCTCAACCATATTGTCATCTTTCAACCTAACCTACACCTCAGCCTATGCAAAGATCAAACTGTCACAACGAACATTCCAAAAAGTAATATCGATGCAAAATTAAAATTTTGTCAGTGTTCTTCCTCTCTTCGTCAGCACAGACATGAAACACCATGCCACATGATCAGTGCATTGTAGGACAACGTACAGAGTTCCTGGATTCGGTTCTGAGAGGGGGAAAGGGGAGGGAATGTTTGGTCTTTCTAGGATTTTTGTAATAATATCAACAAAATTTTCATCAGTGCTTAGGAGATTACTTTATAATAACTTTACAATAATTGCAGTTCAGAGAAATTATCAATATTTTAAAAGGTTTCCTACAAAAAATTGATAACTGTTTCTATAGGCCTATAGCTGCTGAGACAATGACACTGGGAAGAAATGAGGCAGAACAACTAAGGGAAGAATTGTACCGGAACATGAGAACAATATCCAGGGAAATCCGACGCAAAAGGGCAAGGTTTGCTGGACATGTAGTCAGGATGAGTATGGACAGAATGACAAAGAGAGTGTGGGAAACAACAGGGAGGACAAGGGGAAAGACAGGAACCAAGTGGGTTGTTGAACTTCGGAAGGACTGGTTGGAATTGAGGATCAAGGTCGAAGGAAAGGAAAATTGAAGGATCAAATATACACCAACAAATATGCCGGAGATCAATGACGGAGAAGAATACAGGAAAAGATTAGATGTCATCAGTGGAGCCGACAGGAGAAACAGAAACTGAATATCTCAGGAGAAGAGTGGGAGAGAAGAAGAGAGAGAATTGAGAGGTTCTGAGAGAAAAGGAAAATGTAGTCCATGAAGGGGCTACCCGTGGCCCTACAGAGGCCGTAACGCAAGAAGAAGAAGAATATAGGCTATTGAATGGATTGAAGAACGACAGTAGCTATAAACTGTCAACTTTGACAGTATGATGTGTGTGTGTGTGTGTGTATTCACGGTTATCAGTACTTCATTTAGCACAGCAACTGTGAAACCAAGTCCACATTGTACATTTGTATGAGCTTGTAAATGGGTGAGCATTGTTTCTTTCAGTTGTTTATGGCAACGTTTGAGAAATTCAGTCTTTCTATTATGTGCTTCAAAGTGCACGGTCTTCTCCTGTCTGTCATCCATTACGAAACTGCTTGTGGTTCACCAGTTCTACCCATGGGCAAGTCAGTCAGACCTACAGATATCAAACATCAACCCTCATGATGCGTTAAAGTAGTGTCTGACATCTCATATGTGCAAAAAAAAATGAGAATAGACAACTGAACAATATTTGTTTTGCATCTGTAATATTACTTGGAATGTACATTGAGGTGCCAGAGTGATCTGTAGCATTGCCCAAGGTCTAAGTTCTATTAAATTGTGGCGGTGTTGCTGTGAGTTGACGGAGCACCTTTAAAGGCTTAAACCTTTGACTCATAAGCAGTGCTGGATTTTCATGTTGGGACCATAAAGACAAGATACGAGAAATTAGGGCTCATACAGATGCATATAGGTAGCTGTTTTTCCCTCCTTCTATTTGCGAGTGGAACAGGAAAGGATATGACTAGTAATGGTACAGGATACCCTCTGCCACACACCTTATGGATGCTTGCGAAGTATGTATGTAGATGTAAATTTATTGTTGGCATTGGGGTGGCATCAGTGAATGGATCCTTTTTCTGGTCAGAATGTTTCCTGTAGCTAGTCAACCCACAAGTTTGGGCACATGAGCAAACGGCTGAAAAGTGTTGTGTGTTTAGCATAATTCATAATTTTCTAAAATTTTTTGCAGTTTTTGTGGTACTTTATTTGCGAATTTATATATGCAAAAATATAAATGCTTATAACAAAATATTTATTGATAGGGTCTCAGTACCCCCTTTCTGGATCTGCACTGGTGTTCAGCTCTAATAGAGCTTCACTGCAGAGGGAAATATTAAACCTACTGATACCACCTGTCTGCTTTGGCCTATGACATCATCAAAGCAGCAGACATAAATCGCCTATTAGAATCCAATATTTATAACATGCATACCATCACAAGACTTATAGTTAGTCTCTCTAGATCACTTTCTTTGACTTTACCAACTCACAACCCAGCTGCCAACTTTCAACGTGACCTAGACATCAGGTCGTGTTAAAGACCAATACATCACCACAACTAAGATTTTGTATTCCGTCATTGCTTTCTGTACTATCAAACTGTCACTTTCAGCCTAGACCTCCATTGGCTACACTGTAAGCTCAGTCTAACACTATAACATACATAAAAAAAATCAAAATAAATATTGTTGATACTCTGAACTCTGTTTCTGTGTATGTGATGTCACAAGCTAAAACACTGTTGTTATGTTTCAGTAGGTTCATCTGAACCCTCTGTAAAGTTATATAGTAACTGCTAATATTAAATTTACTACATGAGTTCTCATAAGAATCTGTATTTTTATAGATAATATCTCATGCTTGGATAATATAAATTTTCTTAAATAATAGTATTTTTTATGCAATCAGGCCATATGACAATCGATGGAGCAAAACAATGGTTGGATATGGCCCTGAAGATACCCATTTTGTTGTGGAACTCACATACAATTACAATGTTCACTCATACGAAAAAGGAAATGACTTCATTGGCATCACTGTGCGATCAAAGGAAGCTATAGAACGTGCCAAAGCAGTTGGTTGGCCACTGGAGCAGGAGAATGGATTACATGTTGCAACAGCGCCTGGAGGTTACAAATTTTTCCTCATCAATGATTCGCAGCCAACTGGTAGAGGTATAAATATTAAATTTTATCAAATACATAATATTTAATTAAGGACCCTTAAGTGCTGTCACAGAAAAAGTATTTGCTTTTATGTGTAGCAAGAGGAACGTGACCCATTACTTTCAGAAATAGCTAACCTAATCGAAAGCGGAACTAAGAGCTACAAGGTAGTAAAGTATTACTGTAAACCATTTCATTAATGACAGTTAGTGATACTTAGCAGCACTGTGAGAAATATAAAATACACAGTTTAGTTAATGGGTAATATAAATTGTGAATCTAGACGAGTTTTGCCAGTATATGCAAAGTAAATGTCAATCATAAATAATTTTCTAATGTTGATGTGGACGTCTAAGGAACTGTAAGAGTTGCTAGGTTTCAGATTGTCAACAGTCACTGAAAGAAGTTATGTAGTTTTCCTTTCTCTTTTGAGCCGTCCCTTTGTTGCTTGGTACTGGCTTGCCATCTGTGCACATGATGTTAATACAGCTGCTTCAGTTTTCTCCAAAGCTCCCGCAACCACTACTACTACAACTACTACTTCCACAACCCTAGACGCAGTGTCTATCTTGCTCGTAGCCACACATACAGCCACAGCTTTACATTTCTTTCCTAGCCATTGCTGCTTTGCACATTCTGCCAATCTCATTGTTTACGCATCTGTATTTTCTTTTAACACAACATTGGAGACCAAGCCTAAGCGTAGATCAGCCGCAGCTTTGTGTTAAAAAGACCATGCCCAAGTATAAGTTTGTCTGTGATTTTCTCGGCCCATGAGTAACCTGTTGCTCAAAGACTGGACTCATTTCATTTTACAAACGTCCTACGACTTAGCACTGGTGCTGCTTTCTGTTGTCAATCATCATCAGCATCATCATTTAAGACTGATTATGCCTTCAGCGTTCAGTCTGGAGCATAGTCCCCTTTATAAAATTCCTCCATGATCCCCTATTCCGTGCTAACATTGGTGCCTCTTCTGATGTTAAGCCTATTACTTCAAAATCATTCTTAAACGAATCCAGGTACCTTCTCCTTGGTCTGCCCCGACTCCTCCTACCCTCTACTGCTGAACCCATGAGTCTCTTGGGTAACCTTGCTTCTCCCATGCGTGTAACATGACCCCACCATCTAAGCCTGTTCGCCCTGACTGCTACATCTATAGAGTTCACTCCCAGTTTTTCTTTGATTTCCTCATTGTGGACACCCTCCTGCCATTGTTCCATCTACTAGTACCTGCAATCATCCTAGTTACTTTCATATCCGTTACCTCAACCTCATTGATAAGGTAACCTGAATCCACCCAGCTTTCACTCCCATACAACAAAGTTGGTCGAAAGATTGAACGGTGCACAGATAACTTAGTCTTGGTACTGACTTCCTTCTTGCAGAAGAGAGTAGATCGTAGCTGAGCACTCAATGCATTAGCTTTGCTACACCTCACTTCCAGTTCTTTCACTATGTTGCCATCCTGTGAGAATATGCATCCTAAGTACTTGAAACTGTCCATCTGTTCTACCTTTGTTCCTCCTATTTGGCACTCAATCCGTTTATATCTCTTTCCCACTGACATTACTTTCGTTTTGGAGATGCTAATCTTCATTCCATAGTCCTTACATTTCTGATCTAGCTCTGAAATATTACTTTGCAAACTTTCAATCGAATCTGCCATCACAACTAAGTCATCCACATATGCAAGATTGCTTATTTTGTGTTCACACACCTTAATCTCACCCAGCCAGTCTATTGTTTTCAACATATGATCCATATATTATATGAACAACAGTGGAGACAGGTTGCAGCCTTGTCTTACCCCTGAAACTCCTCTGAACCATGAACTCAATTTACCGTCAACTCTAACTGCTGCCTGACTATGACCTTTAATTGCTTGCAAAAGTTTGCCTCCTATTCCATAATCTCGTAGAACAGACACTAACTTCCTCCTAGGAACCCGGTAATATGCCTTTTCTAGATCTATAAAGCATAGATACAATTCCCTGTTCCATTCATAACACTTCTCCATTATTTGCCGTAAGCTAAAGATCTGGTCCTGACAACCTCTAAGAGGCCTAAATCCACACTGATTTTCATCCAATTGGTCCTCAACTAATACTCGCACTTTCCTTTCAACAATACCTGAGAAGATTTTACCCACAACGCTGATTAAAGAGATACCTCTGTAGTTGTTACAATCTTTTCTGTTTCCATGTTTAAAGATTGGTGTGATTACTGCTTTTGCCCAGTCTGATGGAACCTGTCCCGACTCCCAGGCCATTTCAGTTATCCTGTGTAGCCATTTAAGACCTGACATTCCACTGTATTTGATGAGTTCCGACTAATTTTCATCCACCCCAGCTGCTTTATTGCACTGCAATCTATTGACCATTTTCACCACTTCCTCAAATGTGATCCTATTTCCATCCTCATTCCTATCCCATTGTACATCGAAATCTGAAACATTACTGATCGTATTTTCACCTACATTGAGCAACTCTTCAAAATATTCCCTCCATCTGCCCAAGGCATCCACAGGATTCACCAGCAGTTTTCCTGACCTGTCCAAAATACTTGTCATTTCCTTCTTACCTCCCTTTCGAAGACTGCTAATTACACTCCAGAATGGTTTTCCAGCAGCTTGACCCAAAGTCTCCAACCTGTTTCCAAAGTCTTCCCAAGATTTCTTCTTGGATGCTGCAATTATCTGTTTGGCTTTGTTTCTTTCTTCAACATAACTTTCTCTGTCTACCTGAGTTCTAGTATGTAGCCATTTTTGATACGCCTTCTTTTTCCTTTTACAGGCTGCCTTGACTGTGTCATTCCACCAAGCTGTTTGCTTCATCCTACCGTTACACACTACTGTTCCAAGACATTCTTTAGCCACTTCTAGTACTGTGTCCCTGTACCTTGTCCATTCCTTTTCCAATGACTGTAATTGACTACATTCAACTAACTGGTACCTTTCTGAGATCATTGTTATGTACTTGTGCTTGATTTCCTTATCCTGAAGTTTCTCCACTCTTATCCTCCTACATATGGACCTGACCTCCTGCACTTTCGGTCTCACAACACCAATTTCGCTGCAGATTAAATAATGATCAGTGTCATCAAAGAATCCCCTGAATACACGTGTGTCCCTCACAGTCTTCCTGAATTCCTGATCTGTTATTATATAGTCAGACAGATCTGGTTCCCCTGCTTTCCCAAGTATACCGGTGAATGTTCTTATGTTTAGAAAAGGAGTTTGTGATTACTAAGCCCATACTGGCACAGAAATCCAAGAGTTGTTTCCCGTTCCTGTTGGCCTCCATATCCTCTCCAAATTTACCCATAACCTTTTCATACCCTTCTGTTCGATTTCCAATCCTGGCATTAAAATCACCCATGAGCAGAACACTGTCCTTGTCCTCTACTCTAACAACTACATCACTGAGTGCATCATAAAAACTATCCATCTTATCTTGATCTGTCCCTTCACAATGCGAATATACTGACACCATCCTAATTTTATTGCTAGACACTGTCAAATCTATCCACATCAGTCGTTCGTTTACAGACCTTATTGCAACTACGCTGGGTTCCATTTCTTTCCTGATGTAAAGCCCTACACCCCATTGTGCTATTCCTGCTTTGACTCCTGACAGGTAGACCTTGTATTCTCCCACTTCCTCTTCTTTCTCACACTTTACCCGAATGTCACTAAAATTTTGAAAGAAGCATTAGCGAAAGTAATAGCTGCTATCATGAATGGCTAAGCCAATATGATCAAATTGACATAATTTCTTGCATGTACTGTTGAGGTTTTGCAGTTTGCTGTAATTTTGCTACAAACAGGTCACATTGTTGAGTGAGCAAGAAATTTTGGAAGCTCTTGAGGAAGAAATTGCTCAGTAACTTGCCTCACACTTCTTTCGTGGATGATTACACTTTCTGTCTTCATCATTTTAAAATTTGTAATCTGTCGAAGAATTAAAGTGCATATGAAAAATAAATCTTCAATCTTGGCCCTTTTTTGGTGTGTGTTGCTGTTGTAGATATGTCAATTACATATGCCAGTAACACTTTAAATGATGGCATAAATATTCTTCTAATCAGCCTGTCTCCAGAATGATAATGAACATGTCATCACAGTTGAAAACTTTTGCCGGACTGGGACTCGAACCTGGATTTCCCATCTGTCACAAACATTTTTCTTATCTTTTAGGCTGCATGGATGGCTCAAACTTTTGTTGTCACATGTTTCCCTCTGTTCCTTTCTTCTTGTCCTCTATCCTTTATCCAACCAATGTTAGGTTGGGATTGGTATGGCATTTCTCCAATTTTGTGGAGAGTGAAATATACTCATATACAGATGATGGGGTACCACTCAAATGCATTTTAAAACTATTGCTGGCTCACCCACAGGGAGGAATCTTTGTACCCCTTCTGTTTGAATCTAGTGCGACCACAGGATCAAATGTGACATCATGTATTCCAAAGTATTTGTTCATTGTGTATCTAAGGTGGGATGTGGGAACCAGCCTGGCATTTACGTAGGTGGATGTGGGAAAACTGCATCCAGGCTGGCTGGCACGTTGCTTCCCGCTGTAAACCGTGATGCAGATTCAGTCCATAAACGGTTCACCTACCAATGTCCCAGACACATGACTATCAATATGGTTGTATCCACCTATGTAAAGACATAATAATTTTATTTGTAGCAGGAAACAATTCGACGCTTTCTGTTGGCACTGGCCGGCTTATGAAAGATGTGATGGACACTATTTGTTTGGACTGGCTCCATCTAGACAATGCAAAACTAAATTGAAAATGTCTACTGAAATACAAGAAATTGTGCCTGATGACTCATAGGAGAGGCACCCTGTACAATCTGTCTGAAAACTTCAGAAGTTTTTATGTCTCTTCCACAATTACAACATGCTTTGCTGATTCTCAAAACTAGTGTTAGCAATGTGTGCAAAATTCTAGTAAGTGGTTTCTCCTTTCACTCATTTGTGACTCCAGTTCATCTTCTCCTACTTTGTTTCCCCTCTCTTTCATTTACTACTATCAGATTATAGACCCTATCACAATTAAATTTTCATCTCCAGTAACATGCTGAATGATTTGTTTTCTCACACCATAATTTTTTTTTTTTCTCCACTATGGAATTAGTAGACACACATACTTGTATTACTGTGGTGCGACATGGTTTTATATGTGTCTTGGCTACATTAATCTTCCAAGAAGTTCTTTTATGTAACTACACATTAAAGGGATCAAATATTCCTTGCTCTGAGCCATAGGGTGATTGTCCTGGTGACAACGTGCGAGATTGGAATGAGAGATTATTTTACCCAAGAAAATACCATCATCATTAAACCATACAGCAGCAGTGTATGTCTTAGGGAAATAGAACCCATGGCAATAAAGTTTGGTTAATGAAGTCAGAATGGTCGATCGGGCAACACTGGTGACTCTACACTACACCTGCATAGCGGCCCATGTTGACAGCTGTCCCCAACGTAGTTCAGTTGAGCACTGTGTGTGTTCTGTGTTAGACCTGTTGGATGAAGTGCTTGTTTAGTGTGTTGGTTCTGAACTGAGAACAGGACAGTGAACGAGCAAAGGATCAAGTTAAAGTTTTGTTTTAAGCTTGGCAAGACACCGAAAGAAACGCATGCAATGCTGGTACATGTTTATGGGGATCAAGCACTGTCCATGAAGTGTGTGCACAAGTGGTTCACCCATTTTCAATGAGGCCGGGAAAGTGTTTCTGACAATCCCTGTAGCAGACAACCAGTGACTGCCGTCAGTGACAAAAACATTGAGGAAATTACGACATTAATCACAAACAACTGTCGATTAACTGTGCACATGATAGCGGATGAACTGCAGGTGAACTGGGAATCCATATGACAGATCCTTACCCAGGAGTTAGGGAAGAGGAAAACATGTTTGTCATCTTGTGCTACATCACTTGACTGATGATCTGAAACAGGCACGTTTAGAGGCTTCACAGGATTTTGTAAAAACGTTAGATGCGACACCCAATTTCTTGAACCGTATTGCCACTGAGGATGAAACATGGCGTCTCTGGTACGACCCTGAAACAAAAAAGCACGGAATGGCGTTCTCTGACATCACCTTGTCGGAAAAATGTCAGAGCCGAAAAATCACACATCAAAATGATTCTCATCACCTTTTTTGATAGTCAAGGCGTTGTCCACAAGGAATTTCTACCTTAGGGAATGACGTTGAACACTGCACAGTACATTGAAATTTTGACCCGTTTCATGCAACCTCTTTGCAGGGTACTACCCCAGTACGCACAACAAGGTTCCTAGGTTTTTGTTCATGACAACGCTCGTCCACACACAGCCAGTATCATCAAATATTTCCTGACAGAAAAGGGGGTGGCACAATTTGAACATCCACCATATTCACCAGATCTCAATCCTCCAGACTTCTTCCTATTCCCTCGACTCAAACTCGATTTGAAAGGAAAGAGATTTGACAATATTCCTGACGTCCAACGAAACATGACGTCTGTTTTGAACACCATCCCAAAGAAAGACTTCGTGCAAAGTTTCCAGGACGTGTATCGCAGAGCTCAGCAGTGCATAGTTATGGGAGGTGACCATTTTGAAGGACAGTAAGGCAACTGTAGTTCATAGTTCATCTTCGTTAATGTTACAGGACTATTCACCGAACTTTATTGTCAGAGACGGTATAACACTTCTGTATAATTCACATAATTTCGTTACTTTAAATTTGAGTTATTAATTTAATTACTGCTTTCTCCCAAAAGGCCAATGAAAAACACCCACTACAATAACTAGATACAACATGAACATCACCCAATATATCATTAAAAATTTTGGGTGAGAAATCGACACCACTAAAAAGGAAAACTGGCAAGAAAACTGTACAGGAAGCAACGAAGCTGCAAAAAAGACACTGGATTGGAAAAGAGGAAAAGAGAAATTTGGTGGAAAGAAGTTTGAGGAATTACTCTGGAAGAGGTCCTCTAGAAAAATTGGACACGAGAAGCAATTCAGGCACTAAAAGAAATAAACATCCAGATTATTCCAATTTTCTCTGCTGCTTTCTGCAGTATTTAAAGTTGATTTTGTGCCTCAGTGATGTCTTCAGCAGTTAGTTGTATGTCATCAGCAATAGTTAGTCTAATTATAGACCTTTGACTTTAGGTCCTAGTGGGAGTTTTGGAACACCTGCTTTTCTCCATTCTCTTACAACTTTTTCAAGGGCACAGTCTGAGAGGATTCAGTTAGTTTCTAAATTACCTCATCACTCGTCTTCAGCTCCAAACAGTCTGTGAACCCACAACTAATTGATAATTATATTCATCTTACATCTTTTGAAGAATTCTGTTTATATCCAAAACCAGAACTCAAAAACCCGGGTTTGTATGAAGTTGTTTTATTATGCCTTTCATATAAGCATGATCTTAATCAGTTAGTACATCTTTTATGAACCAGCTTCAAGCTTACAAAGCAAAAACAAGAGTATATACATCATCATTGAGTTGCAAAATGACTGTGTGGACGATGTGGCCTATTTTACACCATATTTTAGTTCTACATGACAATACTTTGCTGAGTGTATTTATGTGTTTTGACGATGCCATTACGGCTTTATCACATTAGGACATGGTGTAGAACAGATCCGAAGATGGTCATTATAGACTGAAACCGGTCTTCGTCCAAGGACTTTATATTGCAATCAAAGACTGGGATAAAAAAATATTTGACAGTACCTGGATCACTGTTTGTATTCGTGACTGTGTCACAGCTTGTGAAACATTTGTATTTACATTATTACTATTCTGGTCATTGGTATTCCACATCATCATGTTTCATGCAGAAGATTCTTTGCCACCACCAATCACTGTGCATGTCATGATGTCAATCACAGCTTTAATGTTCCAGGGCAGCACAAAGCTCTTGCGGAATATCTCAGAAAAATAACAAAACACACGAAACAAGACCAGCTCCTTACCAAATCTTCCCATAAAATAATTTAACTTTTAATCTCTGTACTATTTTTCTAAATGACCAAATGAACAGATGCCTACTAATAAAGCTTCCTCACTCGTATTCAAAATTGGCATAAGATTTCTCCCTCAACCAACGAAGTAATTTATTTTCAAAAACTTTGGCCACAAACTATCTGAGAAATCAAGACTCTCACAAGTTGAAGGTAGAAGGAATTGACCATGCCCTTGTTGTACTCCTGTGTCTTTTTAAAAGTTTTTGCTCAGCTCTCACATAAATTACACTTTTGACTTTGTACATGTGAGTACTTTCCTTACCACACAAATATCATAAGTAAAGTTATGGAAGGAGAGTAAATAATTTATGAGTAGAAGAGACCACTCATCAAGTAGTTGCAGTGGGTCATGATGCATGCAAAACGAATGAAAACTTGCCAGTTTTGGACAAATCCTTTGATAAGCTAAAGAGAACATACATGCTTGCGTGTGTGCCCAAACTCGCACACACCTGTGCACTTACATTGTGCCACTTCCGCTGATCCTCCTCAGCCCAACACACCACCTTGACATTTGCATCCACCTCTGATGGCTCCATCCATACATCTCCACTCCGCCAGCCATCTGATCATTTCGTGAGACATGTGTAGGAGAAAGTAATATATTGTCTCATTTTTCCCGGAACATGCTCTCAATTTAAAATGGAGTGTAATGAAATTTGTGCACTACAAGAACTGCACTCTGTAACATGCTCTAATTGGAAAAGGAATCTCTGTAGGATGGGCCAGTGTGCAATCTGGAAGCATTGTAAAAGGGCCTCTTTACATCTCAGCAGCTGGAAGGATGTGTGCCACAGTCATTTGATAGACTTCTCCAACTGTAGCTTGTTATTACTCACTTTCTACTATTCTTCTTCTTAGTACTGAATGATCCTATGCCTATGCCTCATTATACACAACATTGTTCGAACCAGCAGCACTCTACTCATCAGAGACATACTCTCCACCACAAAACATTAAAACCGCATCAAGAAACTTAAACAAGTCCAGCACAACACTGTCATCAAGACATACAAAGAACAATCACTTGACATATCATGTCTACAGAATTGCTGTATTCATTATTGTAAACATTTTATTAACCATAATTCAAGACATACAAAATGAAGTTAAAGGATGCTAGTTATTGGTATGTCATCAGAAATAAGTTTGTGCCATGTCTTACATTCAAGTAGAATGTAAATTATCAAAAGCAGATTAACATGCACATTCTTGACAATTTAAAACATTGTACTTAAGTAGGTCTTGAACCTGACACCTTGTTTTTAGCAGATGCTCTTAGAAAATTAGTTATCTAGACATGCTACCTGTCCTAGATCTCACAGGTACCATTTCTCACTACTTCTTTCCTACTTCCTAAATTAGATTGTCAGTGCAGGACACAGTCTCCATATATCAGGCAGTTTTCGTAAGACTTTCAACTTTGCCACAAACAGAAATATTCATTCTGGGAGTTGAACGTGAATAAAATGTTAAATGAAGTAACTTGAAGTAGAGCAAGATAAGTTTTTAATCATGTTGCATCCTCTTGTTTGTTGAAAACTTTTTTTAGCAACACTGAGCAATACAATTACTCCTAATCAGTTGAGTGCTGGTTTCTCGTTCGTCTGTGCCCCAGCAGTGTGCATCATGTTACTTAAAAATAAGTTCAAAGAAAGCTTGCTAGCTGTTTGAATATACTCTGACTAGTGGCTTTACAGACCTGTGGCAGGAAGCAGTGTTCATCCTTCTCTTGCAACTATGAATAATGAATCATTGCCAGTGGTTATTTTAGTATAACTCTAACTGGTTGTGTAGGAAAAACACAACACTCTACGGCCAGCAGGTGTCTGACCAGGCACAAGGCTCTTGAAAGCTATTTAGTTTGTCACATTCGGTGTGAATTCAGGATATATCACTTGTCTGTCGAAAACCTCACCCTGCTGGAGGCAGTGTTGTAACAATGTCTCCTATGTAGGCAATACCTCAGAAATATTATCTTCGATCCTCAGATGGCCTAAAACACTGCTTAGAGGTATATTATTCTTGGACAGCTCTGTAAATGGAGCTTGAATATCTGTTATCCTACAGTACATTATCTCATGCCATTCTCTTAAACATTTATTCACTGATCTCATCAGACGGATATGAACTGGAGAATCATTAAGGATTTGTTTCTGTGTAACAGTATTTTGTATAGCTATAACTGATATAATGATAACAGTTCAGTTTTCAGTCAAATATTTGTTTATATATGATCTCTTCAGTGCAGATGTGCATTGCTGTCAGGGTTCCTCCAAGCCATAATCCGTAGGTAGCAGTCATCCACTGCAGTAATAGCCCTTGGGTGGCCTGAGCAAGGAATGTCACTGAAGATCCTGTCTCTCTGTACCTCCTCCAAGTCTGAACAACATCGCTTTGGTTCACTCCGAGAGGCCTGGACACTTCCCTCCTCCTTACTGGCACAAAGTAACAGTGTGGACGTTATTGAACTGCGGTAATGACCATCTAAGCATGGTTGAACTACAGACAACAAGAGCTGTATACCTCCTTCCTAGTGGAATGACGAACTGATTGGCTGTTGGACCCCTTCCATATAATAGGTGCTGCTCATGCATGGTTGTTTACATCTTTGGATGGGTTTAGAGACATCTCTGAACAGTCAAAGGGACTGTGTCTGTGATACAATATCCACAGTCAACGTCTATCTCAGGAGTTCTGGGAACCAGGCTGATGCAAAACTTTTTTTTATGTATGTAGCTTCTTTCAACCTACACCCTATAGCTGAAAACAAAGACCTCTGAGTGCATGCCCTTACCAAGCTCCTGCTGTGGGCATAGGCAAACAACATCCCAAAGAGGCAATGTGGAGCTATTACCAAGTCATCTTGGAGTAGGGAACTGATAGAGTTGCGCAGAAAAATCAGTAACGCAAGGAGTAATTATCAACACTCTCCAGGGAGGGCAGAAGAGATAGAAGGCCAAATATATACCAGCTTCTGAAACAAACATATAGTGACTAGTGACTTCCAACTGACAAAATTAAGGCTCCCACAATCCTGTCCACCATTTGCAAGATAGAAAGAACAGTGATGAACGGCTGGAGGAACTAAGCTACCATTCACTAAACACACTTTTGCCAAATGATTCTACAAATACAGACAACAACCATCCATCAGTGCTCTATGACCAGGTCAGTTCTGAATGCAGTCGCAATGATATCCTCCTGCCGTTTGCTCAGGACGAAGTAGCTGTAGCAATAGCCATGCTTAAATGTGGCAAGGCACTGAGTTCATATGTCTGTTCAGAGGTGATACACAAAACAGGACCAATCATAGTGCCATTCTTAACACACCTACTGAATGAGACATCGAGACAGGATAGGGTTCCGGGAACCTGGAAATCTGAATATGCAGTTGTCATAAAGAAAGGCTTCGATCAAGAGCCAGCATTGCCAAAGAGCTACAGACATATATGATTAATAAATACATTGGCAGAAATTCAGGAGCAGCTACTCTGCCAGCATCTTTAAAAAGCACAGAGAGCTCCAAGATCTCTGCACGTCAGTTTGTCTTCCGCAAAGGTAAATCGATACATGACGCCATTAGTCAGGCTCTTAAAATTGTAAACAGGGCAAACACTAAATATTGTGCCACAACTATCATCGACATTGTGAGTGATTTCGATAATTTATGGTGGTCTGCGATATTCAATTTATTAAGAAATTTTCAGATCCCAAAATGCCTTTAAGTTTCATAGACTGCTGGAAGGGTAGCACATTCGAATGGCTTGCTAGGTGGCATAAGGTAATAAGAAAAGATTACAAAGAGCTGTCCACAAGGCTCAATATGTGGACCAGTACTGTGGGAGCTAACAATAAAGCTGCTGTTGGAACTGCTGGATGGGTCTAATGATGCGAATGCAATTGTGGCTTACACTGATGTCATGCTGATCTATGGAGATTCTATTCAGAAGCTTGAGGAAAATGCAAACCACATGTGTTCCAAGGTGCAGGGCTGATACAGGAAAAACCAATTAACAATATCTATAAATAAAAATTCATACATGCTGCTTAAGGGAAAACTCTCCCTAAACAAGAATCCAAACTTTAGCTGAGATAACAGCCCTGTTATAAGAAACACTGTAAGCAGATATTTAGCACTTTTCGTCGATGACAGAAGAAATGTCTCGGCTTATGTAGATACAGTCTGCTTAAAGGCTGCCAAAATCATGCACAAAGATGCCAGCACTGACCCTGCCAATTTATCCCTGGATGCTGTTTAACTGTAGCACAATGCACTACCGACTGCCACTGTGGACTTTGCAGCAAGTGCTTGAGCTAACCGGTCTCCCCTAAGTATGTACTGTTCGCATGTCCACACCAAGTGGAAACCATGAGACATGAACTCCCTCACTGTAAAGTGACATATCTAATTAGAAATGCAGACACATTCCAATTACTGAATATAGTCACAAACATTATATTTAGTTACATCTAGGAATGAACTAAAAAAGTTCAGTGCAGCTATCAGAAACAGAAATACACATATAGGAAACATAAATACACATACAGGAAACATAAATACATGTATGAGAAATATCAGTAGAAGAGAGGGATGAGTGAGGGGGAATATGTGAATTACGATGAGGTATGAAAGGATACCATAGTGGCGATGGTGAGTAAGAGAGAAATGCTACACGATCAGTGAAGTTTCGTGTAGTGCCTGATGTGCAGGCTATTTTGTCACTCCCACTCAGTGCTGGGAAAACCTCAAGATGCATTGAGGCATCACAATTCACAAGAGAAATTTACACAAGAAGCAAGATAACACATTTGTCTCTTGTTTCACTGCTTATTTTCATTTCATTTTCTTTACAATTATCTTATATTGTATGATTAGATTTTAAGGTACTGTTATGTAGAAACTTTTCAAGGTATTGACACACTGTACTACCTACTTTAGACACACAAGAGGGCATGTTTTATGATGCTAATAAATAAATAAATCGTGAAATTCAAACTGCGTTATTAAAGTTGAGAACAATATAAAGTTGAAAGCAACTTAATTTTAAAAGCTACACTGACTGATGCAACTGACGAACAGTCTTTGCAAGGCAGTTAAAGTACAGAATACAGCAAACTCACTGTCAAACAAATAAATGTTTATGACTCAAAGGAATTACGACATGTAGCTGCTAGTGTGCATTAATTTACATCAATGGGGAAAGTTGAAAATTTGTGGCGGACCAGGATTGGAATCCAGGTCACTTGCTTACTAGGCAGATGTTCTGACTACTGAGCCATCTGGATACAGTGGTCATTGCAACTGCATGGACAATCCTGGCACACCTCCTGTCAGACCAAATTTCTAAACTTATCCGCACCCTACTGACACAGTTCCCAAGCCCATTATCCCCATTACTTGCAGCATTTCGCTGATTCCCATAAGATTTTGAGTGTTGTCCACATCTGCACTGAAGAGATCATATATAAACAAATATTTGACTGAAAACTGAACTGTTATCATTATATCAGTTATAGCTATACAAAATACTGTTACACAGAAACAAATCCTTAATGATTCTCCAGTTCATATCCGTCTGATGAGATCAGTGAATAAATGTTTAAGAGAATGGCATGAGATAATGTACTGTAGGATAACAGATATTCAAGCTCCATTTACAGAGCTGTCCAAGAATAATATACCTCTAAGCAGTGTTTTAGGCCATCTGAGGATCGAAGATAATATTTCTGAGGTATTGCCTACATAGGAGACATTGTTACAACACTGCCTCCAGCAGGGTGAGGTTTTCGACAGACAAGTGATATATCCTGAATTCACACCGAATGTGACAAACTAAATAGCTTTCAAGAGTCTTGTGCCTGGTCAGACACCTGCTGGCCGTAGAGTGTTGTGTTTTTCCTACACAACCAGTTAGAGTTATACTAAAATAACCACTGGCAATGATTCATTATTCATAGTTGCAAGAGAAGGATGAACACTGCTTCCTGCCACAGGTCTGTAAAGCCACTAGTCAGAGTATATTCAAACAGCTAGCAAGCTTTCTTTGAACTTATTTTTAAGTAACATGATGCACACTGCTGGGGCACAGACGAACGAGAAACCAGCACTCAACTGATTAGGAGTAATTGTATTGCTCAGTGTTGCTAAAAAAAGTTTTCAACAAACAAGAGGATGCAACATGATTAAAAACTTATCTTGCTCTACTTCAAGTTACTTCATTTAACATTTTATCCACGTTCAACTCCCAGAATGAATATTTCTGTTTGTGGCAAAGTTGAAAGTCTTACGAAAACTGCCTGATATATGGAGACTGTGTCCTGCACTGACAATCTAATTTAGGAAGTAGGAAAGAAGTAGTGAGAAATGGTACCTGTGAGATCTAGGACAGGTAGCATGTCTAGATAACTAATTTTCTAAGAGCATCTGCTAAAAACAAGGTGTCAGGTTCAAGACCTACTTAAGTACAATGTTTTAAATTGTCAAGAATGTGCATGTTAATCTGCTTTTGATAATTTACATTCTACTTGCTGAATAATGCTTTTCGTGCAGCCACAGGACATCGTGTTACAACTCAAACTGTGCGCAGTAGGGTGCATGCTGCGCAACTTCACTCCTGACGTGCATGGCGAGGTCCATCTTTGCAACCGCGACACCATGCAGCACAGTACAGATGGGCCCAACAACATGCCAAATGGACTGCTCAGGATTGGCATCATGATCTCTTCACCCATGAGTGTCGCATATGCCTTCAACCTGACAATTGTCGGAGATGTGTTTGGAGGCAACCCGGTCATGTTGAATGCCTTAGACACACTGTCCAACGAGTGCAGCAAGGTGGAGGTTCCCTGCTGTTTTGAGGTGGCATTATGTGGGGCCAACGTACGCACTTGTGGTTATGGAAGCCTGTAACAGCTGTACAATGCGTGAATGCCATCCTCCGGCCGATAGTGCAACCATATCGGCAGCATATTGGCGAGGCATTCGTCTTCATGGATGACAATTTGCGCCCCAATCATGCACATCTTGTGAATGACTTCCTTCAGGATAACGACATCACTCAACTAGAGTGGCCAGCATGTTCTCCAGGCATGAACCCTATTGAACATGCCTGGGACAGATTGAAAAGGGCTGTTTATGGACGACGTGACCCACCAGCAAGTCTGAGGGATCTATACCGAATCACCGCTGAGGAGTGGGACAATGTGGACCAACAGTGCTTTGATGACCTTGTGTGTACCACAACAAATACAGCCATGCATCATTGCAAGAGGACGTGTTACTGGGTGTTAGAGGTACCGGTGTGTATAGCAATTTGGACCACCACCTCTGAAGGTCTCACTGTATGATGGTACAACATGCAATGTGTGGTTTTCATGAGCAATAAAAAGGGTGGAAATGATGTTTATGTTGATCTCTATTCTAATTTTCTGTACAGGTTCCAAAACTCTCGGAACTGAGGTGATGCAAAACTTTTTTGATGTGTGTATTTCAGCAGAAAGTGCATTCCAGTTTTCTCTCTTCAAATGCCTGCCTTTTGGTTTTTCCATTACATTCAGTATTTCTATAGTTCAGTTACCATTCTGATATCAAAGGTTATGACACTGTGGTCACTAGTGGTCATCTCTATAGTGGTCTCTGAACCAGTACTGTTTTCAAATGTGCTAGGCTGCCCTTCTTCATTGATCAGCCAGGTGCAGTTCTTGGATCAAGTCCTGCAGCACTGCACCACATTCATCTGTTGTTCCTCTAAGCCAAACCACCAACTTTGCATTCATGTCAGCCCCTATTATGTAATGTGCACCATGGCTGCATAGTGCTGCAGCTCTTAATTTGCCAAGGTACAAATTAGTCATGTGGGAGCACTGCTTGTATATGCAGGTAATAATCCATTTCCGTGGAGTACGCATCTCTATTGTGAAACATGCTCAGTAATTGTGTGACTTTGTCTTCTTGCTAATTTAAGGTTTACGTGGTCACTGCACCTGCAAGACTTAAGGTTCAAATATCTAAAGGCATTGAGTATATCCAACCACCTCAGCAGCGGCTGACTGGAAGCATATCAGACACATTTGCTCCAGTTCTATAAGGTTTTTTTTTTCCCCAGTTCTGACAACGGTATGGGTGCCTAGTTTCATTCAACTCAGCCAGGCCATCAGCCTTAAAATCATTGGTGCTGTTCATTTAATGGGAATTAGCAGGAAACAAGATACAAGACTAGCCTAAGAGCTTCTATGTTGAAGGTGAATGAGCTGCCACTTAACATCCAGCAGTAGCTCCTCTTAGAGTATGATGTTTATGGCATCCTGTAAGACGCAAAGTGAACATCATTCCATACTGTTGCAAGCCCTGTAATGTAGCAAAGATTCATCAGCTTAATCAGATCCAATGCCATTTGGGATTCACACAACGCAGAACCTAGTGGCAGCAAATGGGAGCCATACTACTAAGGAGAGAGTTGCCCGTCAGAATGGTTGATAAGCCCTGACGTGATACTGGAAGTAATGTACTACACACTATATGTCTAAGGCTCTCTTTTGCAAAATTTTATTGTGTGCTTCAATTACATTGAAGTTTCTACTGATGTTAAGTAGGGTGACTTCTATCAGCTACTATGTAGTATTACTTTAATATAGCTCTATAATTCGTTGAACTAACATATTTATTTCACTTGCTGCAGAATTAGGCTATGTACAATCTTGAGAAAAAAACTGAAATGTAAATACGCTGCTAATAACTAAATGCCTCATTTTCTGCAACTTCCTATGGCCTTCTAGATTATCCATAACATATTGACCAGCTTAAGAAGTTGAACTTTGAAGTTCATATATCCAAGCAAATGTCACCTTCAGTCTTGTTCAGCAGTTCGGTCAGAGAAAATTGACAATCCTTGTTGATATTTTCGAGAGAAGGAAAAATTACCTACATGGATGCCTCAGTTGTATTCTTGAAAGAAACAGCTCTCTTCAATGTGTGGTTGTTCATAAAGCTTTCTCATGCAGAATTATGATACTGCTCATCTCAGACACATTGTATTACAGCTTGTCCAAACTCAATAATAACTTCAGTATGTTTCCCTATACTTTCATTTTCTGAAATTGCATTTAGCCATAGGAAGTGAGCTTTGATCATTCAGAAGCTTTGTGTTCTGTCAGTTCACAAAAGTCTTTTTCGATTGCACAATCAGGGATAACAGATGAATGTAACTGTTTGTCCTGACTTCTTTGCTGAATCTTTAAGTGGTTATCAATCAGCTTTTCATTGAAACCTTGTTTCCAACATTTTTCATGAACTGTTAATAATGTTTCCCCTCAGGATGATCATACTTCTCACCCATTTTTACAAACTGTTCCTAAACTTTTTTGTTTCACTTCTGTCACTGCTTTCCTTCTCACGAATACACTATCACAAATAAAACTTATCATTTTCTCAAAACCATTTTTCAAAACAGCAAATTAACTGAACAAGAAGTAAGAATAATTAATGAGGATTTGTGAAAATAACTAAGATTGATAGGGGGAAAAGAGGGAGTCAAATAAAAAAAAAGTCCTACCTGCACATCTGGTGATGGCCTTAAAATACACGTGCTGAGACAGCAATACAGGAAGAAAGTAAATGAGAGTGAAAGGGGTGAATAAAAATACGAAACAGGAAAGCAAACAAGACGGATCAAAATAGAACTTTCCAGTTCATTATCGCAATGCACTCCTGTTTCAAAACAATATGCCAGGCAAAAAAGATCGTAATCATAAATATTGTAAGGAATTTAGTCCTACATAACTTAGTACTGAATGGAGTTATTCAGAAATGCATCATTTTCAAATTAGGAGCAAACAACTGAAGAAAAATCACTTTGTGCTTTTTTTTTGCAACTTTTAATGGGGAAAATTTGGACAGCAAAGTTTAATTTTGTAATCAACACCTCCCCCCCAAAAAAGACAAAATATACATAATAATTTTGTGACAAAGGAACCAGTTAACATAAACATTTTACTCACAAAAGCAAGCACACCGCATGCACACATGACTGCCACTACTGGCAGATGAGACCTTCTGGTATATATATAATCCCTCGCCCCCTTCCTATTGCATTAAGTCTTCTTTACGGCTTTCATGAAGAAGGAATAAGGACGTTGAAAGATTACATAAAAGAAAACTGTGCTTCAGCGTGTTTACCTGTTCCTTGTATTCTTTCCCCATCTTGAATACTTCGGTTCTTTTTCTGAAACCTTTTCAACTGTTCTCCAGTAATCTGTGTTACTGTGTTAGAAAGATGTTCCATATATCTCGAAACTCCACTGATACATCTTACTGAATAGTGAGCATGAAACTCTTGGGCAAGATAGTAATCAACTCTCGAGTAGTGTTTTTCATAACACAAGCAGGCGCTCGGCGTACTTTGTACACATGTAAAGGATGGCTGTCTTTATGTTAATAAAGTGAATATGTTTGCACAGAATCACAGTTCAGTCTTAGTTTAATTAAACAATGATAAAATAAATTTACATTATATGATTAAAACACTGTTTACTTAAACATAATAAAATAAGCTTTCATTATATCACACTGTTGTTGTGTATAAGTGTTACCCCACAGTAATGACCCTCTTGAAACATTAAACAGCACAGTTACATCAGATTCTATCCAACCACTTATTCCATTAATAATTAAGACTGCCTCAGTATGAGATTGTGCTAGTAATCTGGGTCATTTTCTTGCAGGGATCATAATTTTTCTTTTTCCTCACCTTCCTGTTTCATTTTATATTGCTACTGCTTACTCACAGTAAGCCACTGCATCTGCTGAAGCGGTATTGAACGAATAGTTATAGCCCTGAAACTGTAAAACAACAATGGAGTGGTACAAAACAGTATTATTTTTGGTTGGTGCACTTCATGCATGTGCTTGCCTGCTCAAGACTTAACATCTCAAATGCATCTATACTCTGTAAACCACTTTAAAGTGTGTGGTTAAGGGTACTTCGTGTACCACTGTCACTTCCCCAATTTCCTGTACCAGTCAAAAGTAATGCACAGTTCTGAAAAACTCATGCTAAATCTCTGCACAAGTTCAGATTTCTACATTATAAGGAAAAGTATAGATTTATGCTCGCTGAGTTGCAAACAGGCACAACAAAAAACACACAGCTTTCAGTCAAAGCCTCCTTTAGAAAAGGAACACATGATTGCCATCATCGGCAGATGAGACCTTCTGGTATATGTATGATCCCCCCCCCCAATCGAGATGAAATTTAAAGCTTTATGAGTAGGCCTTAAATGTTCTGTGTTTTGTTTTCTCTGTATTTTAATTTCTCGATTAGCTCTCTTCTCTACTAACTAGTTTTAGTGCATGTGAGAGTGAATGCGATACAGAGTGACTGTGTGGTCATTTCAAGTGCATGCATGTACAACACTTTTACTTCATCTCCACATTTGTTTGTTTTCATAAGTGGAGGGGTGCTGATGACCTCGCCGGGCACCCTACAGATACACACACACACCTCTACCTACCTTCAGGATATGCCCAAAGCTGCTTTTACACCTGAAGATTTACTCTCAATAATGACACGCCATGTTACATTTGCAAGGAAATCTTCTATGCAATCGCGTAGCTAGACTGATATTTTATGTGCTCGTATTTTGGTGATTAGGTGATAGTTGGGAACTATTTCCGAAGCGTAATGGGAGATGATATGGTAGATGTGGGGTATCCAGTATGAGAATCATAATTTAAAAGAGCTTCAGATGACTTAAGAACAAATAAAACAGTGGAAACTTCAGGTTGGAGTATCAACAATGTAAGGTGAAGGAAATGGCATTGACTTGGGTGACAATATTTATTACCTTTTCTTGGTTATGTGTACAAAGTGAGTTGGCTTTCATGAGATTTTTACACAGAGGCAGTTTTCAGTCTCCAGAAAAATCAAATGTGTGCACATACAATGTATTCAAAATTTCTGCAATGGACAGACATAAGTAATGTAGTCCTATAGATGTGTGCATTTTCGCAGCAATCCTTTGTGAAAATGATGCAATCACTTGGAACCCTCCGTTCGTCAAGTGACATAAGACTCCTTCTAGAAGAGGAGAAAGTTCTTGTGTGTACTCTCTTAAGACACCCCGTCAGGCCCAGTAGACTTCCCACTTCCCTTTCTTGAATGATTTTAGTTAATTTTTGCATTTGCCACTCACTTATCTCAGTATGTCACTTCGCTGACAGTGCAATGATTGAAAGGGATAACCATAGTACAACCTTCACCAATGGGTTGTGCTTTTTTTTTTTTTTTTTTTTTTTGTGTGTGTGTGGGAAAAGCAGCCTTCTGTCACCCTCTGCCAGTGCCAGTATGGTCACTGACTGATTGTATAGGTGGCTTCGATCAATTTACTGTCTTAACATAAGACAAGAACTGCTTACAATTTTTTGTTGTATTGGTAGATGGAATTTTAGTTTTGAGTTCACTGAACATTTTACTCATGGTTTTCCACATGCTCTTATTGGATTTTTTCAGTTTTGACAACTAGGCTTCGGCTATGTTGAAATCTGTGGTGAAGTTTTCTTTACTTGTGGAACAGTTTTCTACCCCACCTGTTGAACCATGGTGAGTCTTTCCCATTCCTCACAACTTTGTTCAGCACAGAGCTGTTTAAAGCACAATGCATAACACTCATGAATTTTGCTCATCTATATTAAACATTTGCAGTTTTAAAGATTAATCTTTCATATGACTGCTCAGATTTGTTGCCCCACTTCACGTACTAAGTCAAAATTTTTTCCTCCCTTTTAACATTCCTACTCACACCTTAGTCAGTGATTTTATAATGGCCTTATGATAACTAATTCCCTCTTCTACATTTATGGAATTGAATATTTCAGGCATGTTTGTAACCAGGAAATATAAGATACCCTCACACGTCTGTTCTCCAAACTCAAGGTATTTTTTCAGATGAGGAATTTAGAACAGTATTCCATGAATCCCTGTCCCCCTCACCTGTCCTAATCACTTGTCTTCTGTTCTATAGGTAGTAAGTCAAAATCTCCCCCAATACTGTAACATGATCACGAAATTTACATGCAGTCTTCTCCAAGTTTTTCCTGAAATATTCTACTACTTCAGTTCTACAAATATACCCAATCACAATATTTGCTATGATATAGTACTTATCTTCACCCAAATTATTTCACATTGGGTGTGTGCCAAGCTCACTAGATGTTATCGTGTTATTTATGTCTATGAACATACCTGCACCACAGATGTCCTGTCTAGCTTTGCAATATTCATTCCAGTTGGAATTTATAATGCCATTGCTTCAGCCAGCTTTCTGTCCCTTGTACTATATGAGTATTACTTCCTTTTGTAGGCAAGACTAGAAAATATGAGCTTGGTAGTAGAAATGAGGGAAGAGAGAGACTGAGTTCTGCAATAAATGTCAGCTAGTTATAGCAAATTTACTACTCGACCATCACAAGAGAAGGAGGTGTACTTGGAAAAGGCCTGGAGATATGGGAAGATTTCAGCTGGATTATATCACTGTCAGACAGAGATTCCAAAATCAGGTATTGGACTGTAATGGGTACCTAGGAGCAGACGTAGACTCTGATCACAATCTAGCAATGATGAGGAGTAGGCTGGAGTTGGACTCATCTGGAAGAATTGGTGTGCAAAGAAGTGGGTTATTGAAGTGTGGAGGAATGATGGCACATATTTGAGATTCTCTGAGGCTATAGAAACTGTGATAATGAATACCAAAGCAGAAAGCTTAGTTAAAGAAGACTGGACCTCTCTAAAAAGGGCAGTTGTAGATGTGGGACAGGCGAACATAGGTACAAGTAAAGTAACTGCAAAGAAACTTCCGGCAACAGAAGTAATCTGCAGTTGATCGACATAAAGAGGGACTACAAAAATGTTCAGGATAATTCAATAATACAGAAATATAAGGAATTTAGGAATGAAACAAGTAGGAAGTGCAATGAAGCCAAGGCAAAATGGCAGCAGGAAAAATGTGAAGAAATTGAAAAAGAAATGGTTGTCACGAGGACTAATTCAGCTTATAAAAAATTCAAAACAACTTTCAGTGAAACTAAAAGCAAGTGTGTCACCATTAAGAGTGCAGTGACAGTTCCATTGTGAAGTGCAGAGGGGATCTGGTGATAGAGTACATAGAAAGCTTCCACAATAGGCAGGACTTGTCTGATGATGTGAGAGGGACAAATGGGTGTCTGTTGGCAGACATAAGGCATCCAGTATTAGAATCAGAATTTAAAGAGCTTCAGATGATTGAAGAACAAATAAAACAATGGAAACTCCAAGTTGGAATGTCAACTATTTAAGGAAAAGATAGATTGCTACTTACTGTAAAGACGAGACATTAAATTGGAGACAGGCACTATTAACAGACATTTACACATTAGCTTGGCCACAGATTTCATCAGAAAAAGGAAGAAAAACACACATGTATTAATTCACACAAGAAAGCATGCTTCACACACACAACTGCCATCTCTGGCAGCACAGAGCAGAATGAACCTGTTATGCTGAATGGAAGCAGCAATCTGGAGGGAGCAGGGAAGAGGAAGGGAGAGCTATGTAAGTGTGGGGAAGAGAAGTGCTGTCTGGCAGTGTGTGGAAGGACTAGACTTCCAACAGGCATAGTTTCAGGAGGCAGTGAGGTGGAGGGAAAAAAAACGGAGAGGAGCAGGGAAAGATGGGTGGCGTGCATTACCAGATTGCAGCACACAAAGAGGATGGGAGACAAGAGTAGGGAGGAGGTGATACAACAGAGGAACAGGAAACTGTTGGGTGGAGGATGTGGGGACTGTTACCATAGGTTGGGGCCAGGGTAATGTCAGGAGTGGAGAATGTGTTGTAAGGATAACTCCATCTGCACTGTTCAAAAAAGCTGGTGGCGGAGGGGAGGATCTGGATGGCTTGGGTAAGGAAGCAGCCATTGAAATGAAGCATATTGTGTTCAGCTGCATGTTGTGCTACAGGGTGGCCTACCTTACTCTTGTCCAGTTTGGCAGTGGCCATTCATCCTGGCTACTTTCACAGGTGTTCCAGCCTCTAATGTGTAGGATAAGCCTGTGACAGGACTGGAATAGGAAGTGCTGTGTGGGTGGTTTGGGCAGGTCTGGCATCTGTGTCTTCCACAGGGATATGATCCTTGTGACAAAGGGAGGGTATTGGGAGCGGCATATAGATGGACTAGGATGTTGTCGAAGTTAGTTCGGAAACTGACACTACTTTGTAGGAGAGGAGAGATGGGGCTTGGGTAGGATTTCCCTCATTTGAGGCATGGTGATACGTAATCGAAGCCCTAACAAAGAATGTGGTTCAGTAGTTCCAGTCCAAGATGGTGTTGGGTGTAGAAGGGGACACTCCTTTGTGTTTGGTTCTTGAGATTGGTGGAGCATTTTGGGTGTGAAGGGAAATCTGTTTGCAGATTAGGTCTGGGAGATATTGCCTGTCTGTCAAGGCATTGGTGAGACCCTCAGCATACTGGCAAACGATTCTTGTCACCGCAGGTACACCATCCCCAGGTGCCCATGTTGTATGCGAAAAACTTTGTGGTTTCAAAGGGATGGCATCTGTTGAAATGGGGGGCATTAATGTGGACAGAGGTGTGGATGGAGCTGTCAGAGAGGAGGAAGTTAACATCCAGGAAGGTCCTACACTGCTTTGGGGAGAACCAGGTGAAGCAGATAGGAGGGAAGGTGTTGAGGTTGTGAGGGAGTGAAGATTAGGGTGACTTGGCTGTGAGTACAGATCATGAGGATATCATTAATAAACCTGACCCAGACTAGAAATGTGGCATTTTGGGAGGTTAGGAAGGTTTCCTCTAGATGGGCCCATAAACAGGTTGGCATAGGATGGTGCCATGTGTGTGCCCCTGGCTATGCTGCAGATTTGTTTGTACACCTCTCTTTCAAAGGAGAAGTAGTTGTGAGTTAGGATAAAGTTAATGAGGTGCATGAGAAATGAGGTAGTGGATATGGAGTCGGAAAGACATTGGGAAAGTAGTGCACAATAGCAGTAAGACTATGGACATGAGGCGTGTTGTCGTATAGGGCGGAGGCGTAAATATTGATGAGTAGGGACCCAGGATGCAGGAGAGACGGTGTAGGAAGTGATTGGTATCTTTGATGTGATTGGCTAGATTACAGGCAGTTGGTTGGATGTGTTGGTCAGTGAGGGCTGAAACTCTTTCAATTGGGGCACAATATCCAGCCACAATGAGGTGTCCAGGATTGTTTGGTTTGTGGGTTTTTCAAGCAATTAGAAGATGAGTGTGCAGGGTATCGTAATGGTAAGGAGGGAAATGGATTAAGGGGAAAGGTTCTTGGGAGGGCTTATAGCTTTAAGCTGGGATTGGAGGTTGTACTGAACTTATGGGATGGGATCACTGTGGCAGAGTTTATAAGCGGATCAGTTAGTGGCAGAGACTTTCTGCCAGATGGCCACTGCCATTCTTAACAACAGTGGTGGATCCTTTCTCTGTAAGTAGGATGATTAGGTCAGGATCTGTTTTGAAGTTGCGTATGGCTCTTCTTTCTTCTGCTGAAAGGTTGGTATTCTGAGAAAGGGACCTGGGGAAGGCTGGTGAGACCAAGTTGGAGGTAAAGAAATCCTGTTAGGGCACCATTGGGTGGTCAGGTGGGCGGAGAGGGAGGGGGGATTATGGTTGTATGTTGGTATGAACTGGGAGAGGCAGGGTTCAGTGTTGGGAGGGTTGGCTTCGGTTGGGTTGTTGGGAAACAAATGTTTCCATTGCAGGTATCTGGAGAAGAATAATAGGTCTTTGACTTGTCCAGCATGGTTAAATTTGGGAGTCAGGCTAAAGGTGAGGTCTGGACTGAAACTTCCGTGGGGCTGAGGGCTTTGGTGGAAATTTTAAGAACAATGTTACAGTAATATTTCGTCTCTGGATTAGGTGGAGTGTTGGTAGGGAGTTTTATGGAATGTGCTTAGTTGAAAAGGTCAGGTAAGCACTCCGTCTTCAGGCCACAAATGGCCCATCGGGACCATCCGACAGCCGTGTCATCCTCTCTTGAGGATGCGAATGGGAGGGGCATGTGGTCAGCACAGTGCTCTCCCGGTCGTTATGCTGGTTTTCTTAAAAGGTCAGGTAGGCAATGTTTAAATGCTATTTTTGTTCAGTGTTTTAACTTCGTTGAGTGTTCCAGTGGACGCTTGAATTTTTGGTTTTTGCTAATATTTTGTGAAGTTTTGTTTATATTGGTATTAGCTGTGGTGTAGTAGTATTAATACAAGTAGTTGCTTTCTTAGTAGACAGAGAATTTCGAGACCGCTATAATTAGTTCTACTGGTATAACTGAACTTAGGTAACATAGACTTTTTCAGTAACTGTAAAATTTTATGATGAGTGAGAAGTGTGGGCTCTTGTCATAGGTTTGTGAGTAGTGGGTTACGGTGTGGAATTTGTTCAAAGTATTTTCATTGGGGGCGGGGGGGGGGGGGATGCAGTGGGGAAGCCAGTGGGCACTTTAGCGAGATCCTCTCCTGAAAATGCAGAATCTGTAGTAGAAATAAGTTGATAGAGGAGCAGGAGCATAAGATCTGTGCCCTTCAGGTGCAGTTACAATGCACAAAGGAGGAACTATATAGGTTGAGGAGGGTGAAGGAAGGTGGGGAATGGGAACTGGCAGTTGGGAAGAAGACAGCTAGGAGGAGGAGGTGTTCAGATATTTATACTTTGTGTATATGCAATAGATTTGACCAATTGTCAGAGTTGAGTGGAGAGGAGCCTCTTGTAGCTGTAGATGTAGGGAACATGCAGCAGTCCTCAGCAGTTAGGAGGCCTAGATCAGTTGCAAAGTCTGACAGAAAGGAGGAGGTTCTGCTGCTAGGTGGTTTGCATGGTAGAGGTGTGGGCCAGCAGTTGCAGAAAGTGTTGAGGAGTGAGTACTAGGTCACCAGCATAGAGGAGTTATGTAGGAATTTTACAAAGGAGGATCATGTAGCGATAGTGGGTGGAGCAGGGAACAGTCTTGATGGGGACAGGGAATATGATGTAGATGGTGACCTGGTAAAGATAACTACTCAGTAGCACTGGTGTGCATTTTGTGCAACTGTTTCAGCACCATGATCGGCCTCACATTAATGAGGCTGTTAGGCGCATTAACATGGGGCTGGAGAGGGCGCTGATGGCAGAGGGCATGGGTCACATTTCAGTGGTGCCATTTGGGTCCATCAGCAGATTGGGTTTCACTAGGCATGGCCTGCACCTCAATAAGTATGGGAAGGGGAGGCTGGCAAAGCTTATAGGTGACAGATTACTGGGTGGTGGTGGGATCACTCGTGGAAAAATTCCTGTAGTAGTTGATGTTAGAGCTGCACCTCTTTTAGATTGAAGGCAGCTGATAGATATATCTGCTTAAAGGAAGTCCCTCTATCTAAGGGTTCATCTTCAAAGGACGTCATGTTTCCAAGTAGAGAAGGAATTAGAATATTTCATCAAAATATAAGAGGTATTAGAGATAAAGTTATTGAACTGCTTATAGATGTTGACTCTGAAATTATTGGTATATCTGAGCGTCAAATAAATTGACAATTCAGAGGCTTCCTTTACCAGGATACAGATTAGCTGGCTGTATTTCAAGGAGTTCCTTGTGGGATGGGGGAGTGGCTATGTATGTAAAAAAAACAGTATTCCATTTGAGCGCATAGACGTATCACGGAACTGCACTGAACAGATATTTGAATGTTGTGCAGGATCATTTACATTTAGTGAAAGTAAATTTTTGTTGTTGTTGTTTATAGGTCACCTAACTGTGACTTCAGAGCATTTCTGCTAAAGCTAGAGAGGGTTCTTGATTCACTTTGTAGGAAGTGCCAGAAATTAGTTATATGTGGTGACTTCAATATAAATTTTGCATATGATGGTGCAAGAAAAAGGATGTCGGTAGATCTTCTAAATTCATATGATCTGATGCAGACTGTTTTTTCCAACTAGGGTGCAGGGGAACAGTAGTACAGCCATATACAATCTTTTTTATTCATATTTCATTCCTAGATGGACTCTCTGTTAGTGAAAGGGTGAATGGCCTTTGTCATGAACCCTCTCTATTGTGCTGGAAAAGTTACCTCCATAAGGACACTGTTACGGTGTGGCTAATGGCTGTATAGTATTTTTGTAGAGTTGGCCATGATGTCTCCGTTGTTGATGCTGCTGAGTCTGCGTTGTCCATGTGGCTTCTCGTTGTCTAGGCAATGATTCCTTTGCAGCTCTGGGTCCAAGAAAAGGTGCGGGTTTTTTTTTAAGTATTACAGGGCTAACGAAATCATGATGCAGTATTCCACGGTTTATTTGTAACAAAAACACACATTTATTGCCAAAACTCGAAAAAGACTACACTCAACCGTGGCCAAAACTCAAGTGGCGCGGTCATAAGCTACAAAGAACATACAATTTCAATATCGATTATTGATCGCAACACCTAACCTAGTATTATATTAAGCAAAAGCTTTTTTAACACAACTTTAGTGTATAATATAACAAAAATGACATCTATTTGTCAGTTCCATTACACCTTTCAGACCATCATGCACAAATTTTAACACTAAAAGGCTTTTGTACTCGAACAAAAGTCACATATAATTACAATCTATGTAGGAAAGTTAATCCAACAGCAAACCTTGTCAAGGAACAAGAGTGGCAGGATGTTTACAATGCCGATACCATAGATGATAAATATAATACTTTCCTTAACACATTTCTCATGCTCTTTGAGAGTTGATTTCCATTAGAACATTTTAAACGGCATACCTGTCCACCTTTCTCCACACCTCCCTATTCTCATCTCCCACACACTTCATGTGCCGCCCTCTGCCAGCCACCTTCCGATCTCTCCCCACTCCTCTCCTTTTTCACTTATTTCCTGCACTCTTCAACTCCCCACCCCACAGTCTCCCGACAATGTGCCTGTTGGCAGTGTAGTCCCAGCACCCTCCGATAGACAGCACTCCTCTCTCCCCCCCACCTGTAAACTGCTATGCTTTTCCCTTCCCTGACCCTTTGGGATTTCTGCTTCTATTCAACATTACATTTGCTTTTTGGTCCAAGCTGCCAGAGATGGCAGTCAAGTGTGGATGAGGTGTGATTGCTTATCTGAATGAATGTGTATGCGTTTCTTTTTCTTTTTCTGAAGAAGGCTATGGTGGAAAGCTAATGGGTAAGTGTGTTTTAATTGTGCCTATCATTTCATCTTTATGGCAAGTAGCAATGTATCTTTGTCTTTTATTGTTGATATTCCAATCTGGACTTCCCATTGTTTGATTTTGCTGAACTACTTTTCTTCGATTCACAACCCTGTGATGTTTTCCATTGTTACTATTCTCTGTAGGATTACTCTTCCCAGTGGCTTCTCTCTCTCTTCTTTCCTGTGTTTAATCACTGTCTTACAAACTGGATAAACTTCCAAGCCACACTGTATCGATGAACATCCATACACAATGTATGGCTTCATGACTGTGCATATTGTTGATGCACCATCTGATGCCCCATATTCTTTCCACCAATAATTATGTTTATACCTATGAATCCCATTTCCTCCCTCACGCTCATGTACTTCAGCTTGTTATTTCCACACCTACCTGTGCCATATGAGCTTGTGAGCCTCAACCTAAACCATCCCACTTCCACCTCTCCCTTATCACAACACACAGATACTCCCGTACCTAATCTGTTCCATTTCTTCCACATTTTTGTATGTTTTAATGTATTTGTACCTATTTTATATGGTTTTACATAGTTAGCATATTTTTACGTATATGTGTGTGTTTCTTGAGTGTCTCTACACATTTTAATATGTCTTTTCTCTTATCAAGCTCCCCTTACAACCATCAGCAATTAATTTTGCTCATTTGTGTGTCATTCTCGTTTCCTCTACACCTTCCTCACCACAGTGGACCCCTTCTCCATCTTTCTGACCCAGTTCAGAAAAGTGTTCCCTTCCCTGGCTAAAACTCAGTCTCACATCGGATTTCATAAATGCTGCCTACATCATGGACTCCTCCCCACTTTCTGTGTCCTAACCATAAAATTTCCTTTCTCTAGATCTCACCCCTCCTTTCACAGTGACCTACACCTTTTCAGATTCCACCAGTCCATGAGCATTCCAGACACCACCTCCAGATGTTACCCAACCTGCTGATACCCTGCTGTTGCCTCGGTGTACCACTATCCAACCCATATCCTACCCAGTGTGCTCCTCCTCGTTAATCCTTCAAAGCATCCAGACCCTGTCTAGCAGACACTTTCAACGTGCCACCTCTCCAAAACTTCCCTACCAACAGTCTAAACCCTGAATCCAAACAATCCCAGAATACTGTTCTTAACCTTTCCACCAAAACTCTCAGCTCCACAGAAGTTTCAGTCCTGTCCAGAGGCTTCACCTTTAGCCCTACACACGAATTTAGCCATGTTGGACTTGAGAAAGACCTGCTCTCCTTCTCGTGGTTGCTGCAATGGAAACACTTCTTCGCCACCAATTCCTCACACCAAAGCCAACCTAATTCCAACATTGAACCCTTCCTCACACAGTTCATATCACCATCCAACCATGATCCTCCCCACCTGCCACAGAACCCATCCCACCCCCAGTCCCCCACCCCCTCCGCCACCTGGGTGACCTTCAAGGAACTCCTTACTTCCAACTTGGCCTCCCTACCCTTCCCCATGTCCCTTTGTCATCAGAAGCAGAAGATAGATGAGCCTTAAACAGTCTCAAAACAAATCCTGACTTAATCATCGTAGCTGCAGAGAAAGGTTCCACTACTGTTGTTATGAATCGCACTGACTACCTGACAGAAGGCCTCTGCCACTTATCTAACTTGCCCACCTATAAACTCTGCCAGACTTACCCCATCTCATAAGTCCAACAAAACCTCCAGTCCCTGCTTATAGCCTTAGGCCCTCCCCAGAATTTCTCTCTTGAACCCATTTCCCTCCTCACATCTATATACCTTGCACACTCACCTCTTAATTGCTCCCCAAAATCCACAAACCCAACAATCCCCGACACCCCATTCAGGTATATTATGCCTCCATTGAAAGAATTTCAGCATTCATTGACCAACAGATGCAATCAATTGCCCATAATGTAGCCAACTACATGAAAGATACCAATCAATTCCTTCACCGACTCTCCTGTATCCCCATCACTTTACATCCTGGGTCTTTACTTATCACTGTTCACACCTCCACCCTATACACCAATACACCTCATGCCCATCGCCTTGCTGTTATTGAACACTAGCTTTCGCATCATCTTTCAGACTCCAAACCTAATACCTCATTCCTCGGACACCTTACTAACTTTATCATAGTCCACAACTACTTCTCCTTTGAAGGGAAGGTATACAAAAAGGTATACAAACAAATCTGCAGCACAGCCATGAGCATTCACATGCCGCCCTCTTATGCCTATCTAGAGGACACATTCCTAGCCTCCCAAAATGCCAAATCTCTAGTTTGGTTCAAGTTTATTGATGGTGTCTTCAAGATCTGGACTCAGCACCAAGACACCCTATCTTCATTCCTTCACAACCTCAACACCTCTCCCATCTGCTTTACTTTGTCCTGACAGCCCAGTATGCCACCTTCCTGGATATTGACCTTCTCCTCTCTGATGGCTCCATCCACACCTCTGTCCACTTTAAACCCACCAGCCACTAACTGTACCTGCATTTCAGCAGCTTTCATCCCTTTCACACCAAGAAATCTCTTGCATACAGCTTGGCTACCCGGCTACAGTGTCTCTGCAGTTATAAGTATCTTTTGCAAGTATGCTGAGGGTTTCACCAAGGCCTTTATTGACAGGCACTATCCCCTGGACCTAGTCCACAAGCAGATCTCGTACCATTTCCCCTCACAACCCCAATCCTCCCACCACTCCCAAGAACCAGCAACAAAGGAGTGCCCCCTTCACCACCCAGTACCATTCCGGTCTGGAACAACCACCACATCCTTCGCCAAGCCTTTGATTACCTATCATCATACGCTGAAATGAGGGTCAGTTTACCCAAGATTCTTCCCTCCCCTCCTAAAGTGGTGTTCCATTGCTCACCCCACCCCCACAACATCTTAGTCCATCCCCTCCATCTCCACAACATTTTAGTCCATCCCTGTGCACTCCCAATCACAACCCCTTGCTACAATTATCATATCCATCTGGAAGACCCAGGTGCAAGGCCTGTCCAATCCACTCATCCAGCACTTCCTGTTCTATCAAGGGCCAGGCCCTGTGAAAGCAACCATGTCATTTACCATCTGTGACTACCAACTAGCTCCCCATCATGCTGAACACCCACCGCCAAACTGTGGCCAAGAGCAAAACAGACCAACCTGTGGTACAACGTAGCTGAACATAACACACTTGATTTCAATGGGTGCTTCACTATCTGAACCATTTGGATTCCTGGATCCTCCCCGCCACCACCATATGGGAGTTATCCTTGCAACACATTCTCCACTCCCGAAATTATCCCGCCTTAAACTTACGGCAACATACTGTTTCCACATCCTCCACCCAACAGTTTCCATCCTCTGTCATATCACCTGCCCCCCCATTTCACGTCCCTCAACCTCTGTGGGTGTCACCTTCTGCCAGTGCACCCACCCATTCTTCCCTGCTCCTCTCCTCTCTCGTTCCATTTCTCCCCTCCCACGAGGAAGCCCATAGCTCTTTTATGGGCATGTGCATGGCGCACACAGGGTTCTGACCTATTGTAGCCTTTCTTCTCTCCTGGGCTGTATTCCCTTCCCCATACTCTCCTTCTCATCATAGCTTCTCACCCTCCTGCTCAAACCAGCTAACCCCTCAGTTCCCATATTCCCTTCCTTTCACTCTTCTGCCTGGTGTTTGCACTCCCTCCCCCCCCCCCCTTTCTGGGTTGCTCTTAGGATTTGACTTCCCTTCCTAAATTGTTTGTAGTGTGAGCCATATGGAGAAGAACTGCCTCCCTAGCATCTCCGATGTGGGTTCCTCTTCCCCTCCCCTCCTTACTTCCCTGCCATATCCCCCCTCCCCTCCTCGCCAGGTCACCAGCATGGTAGCCAGTCCATGTGGTGGGGCTCTTACGTACCCATTTGGCCAAATCCTCTGACAACACAGGGATCACTCTTATGGTAGCTGACCTGTCACCATCTCATGTAAGCCTAGGAGTGATTGCATATCTTTTTGGGGCATTGTAATTCCCAGCAATGACAGCTGTGCTAGATGGTCTTTGCTGTGTCTTGGTTGTGCCCAGGGGGTGAGCCCCTGGTCAGAGTTGATGGTACCATAGTGGGCACTCCATACTTCTGGCCGCTCTTCTGTGGCCGTTTCATAAGAAAGGAACAGTTCTCTGTCTGCTCCTACTCTTGCTTCCTCAGCCCTTCACTCCCTGATCACCCCCTGGGAGGAGGACCAGGCCTGCTGGCTTGGGGTGAAACCCTTTCCATGTTACTTGGTTTGTCAAGGACAGATGCCTAGACTTTTACCACTACGAAACTGCTTTTTTTTGTCAGATAAGTTTCATGAAGCACATTCACTCAGTATGATGCAATCTGATACTGATTAAAACCCCCTCCTGACAGTCAGTCAGTGTCTCTTTATGCTTGCAAGTGCTTGGGAGACAACCCGGTGAGCAGCACTCCTCACCAGTCCTTAAATATGATGTAAGGCGTTATCTTCCATAGAGACCACTTTCACTCTAACAAGCAGCGCAGGATTAATCTGTCACAGCCTGGTGTTCATTTCATCCGATTAGCCCAGAGAGATCCTAAGGACAATCACATTGGTATCGGCTATTTCATTCTTGCTTTTGAGGAGATACCCTCCCATAAAAAGTCAAGGTCATAGTTTACCGTTACAGTGTGAATCACTATATCCTATGAGCTGTTTCTGGTGTCTCCATTTTCATCACATGTCTTCACGATGTGATGTGAATCCTGTTTTCAGTGATTGTGGCCACCCTCTCCATGTGGGAAGTCCTTGCACCCCACTGTCCAAGTGCGTGAACTCTTCTGGTTCACACTCTCCTTGCTCACCAGATTGCCCAGTCTGTAAAAAGGAAAGAAATATTAATGGAATCAAAATTCTTGACAGTCTATCATAGTCACAGGCCTGACAGAAATATGACCATCTCCATCCTGTATCAGCAACCTTCCCTTCTGTTGCATCCATTCCTCCTCCTCCTCCTCCTCCTCCTCCCTTACCTTCACCCAGTCCCCCTTCCCTTCCCTCCACCCAGTTTCGGTCCCCCCCCCCATGGAACCCTCTTCTCTGGCACCTGCCAGGAATGGAGCTCCCTCAGGGGGCACCCCTCCCTGCTGTATCCAAGACATGAAGCTTGTTACTTTGAGTTGTACACAAGATCCGTGCTCTATGGGCCTCCAGGCTGCTCATTCTCTCTCATATCTAGATATTGTTCTGACATGCTCTCTTCCCGACCACGATGACGATGCTGATGATGACGATGATGATGACGATGATGATGATGATGATGATGATGATGCGTAAGTCATGGGACAGGGTTCTCCCTACATCCTACGTGGTGTAGCCTCCTCCTCCTCCTCCTCCTCCTCCTCCTCCTCAACTAGGGTCTGATCTTACATTCATGGTTGTCATTCTGTCTTTACCGGTGATGGACACTGATTCAGCACAATGATTTATTCTGGCCCATTCAGTGCTTGTCCAGGCTCTTGTACTACTCTCCTCCAATGGAACTCTAATGGTTAGTATTGTCATAATTCAGAATTTCAGTCTTTTCTTTCTCTCTATTCTGTAGCTTGTATTGCAGGAATTTCATTTTATGGATTCTCATTCACCAACTCTTATTGGTTTCCAAATCTTGTGCTGGAACTTGGCAGGTTCTTTGCGAGCCTCCAGTGGTAACTGTGTGTTGGTCCGCACAGACATAGTTAGTTCCCGGGTTCCTCTTCGAGCTGCACTGGAAGTTGTGGCTGTTTGGATCCATTTAGTCTGTGTGGTAACAATATGCAAGCTCCATCTCCTCACAGGCCGGTATTCTGCTCTTTTTGCCCTCCTTAGACAGCTACTTCCCCCTTCCTTCTGCTTGGGGGATTTCAGTGTCCGTAACCCTCAGTGGGGTGGTACTGCAACCAATGACCGGAACAGGATTGTTGAAGATGTGCTAGCAGAGCTTGATCCCTGCCTCCTCATCACTGGATCTCTCACAGACTTTAGTATGGCACAAGGCACTTTTTTCGCCACTGACCTCTCCATTTGTAGGCCAGGATTCTTCCCCTCCATTCAGTGGGGAAGCTCATGAGGATTTGTGCAGCGGCAATCATCTTCCTATTGTCTTGTCGTTTATTCAGCATCAATCACCTGGACACCCTTCCAGGTGGCACTTTACCAGTGTGTATTAGAATGCCTTTTCCTCAGCTGCCATCCCAACTGCTCCACCACATGATGGCACATATGAGTCCACATACAGTTTGACTGATGTCTTGTTGGCAGCCACTTCAGCGATTCCCTCTTCCGTGAGATCTCCCTGACAGAAAACTGTCCCTTGACAATCCCCGAAAATGGTACAGTTATGAAATACTGCTGCCACGCCGTCCGCCACCACAAATAGCAACTATCTCTTGACCACTTCCTGCCTTCAAATGGCTTTGTGCCTGTGCCCGTTACCCAATTAAATGCAGAAAACGATTTGTTGAAACCAGTGTGTCACTGCCATAGGGTCATATACTCCCTCTTCACAGGTATGGGCAAAGATCAGGTGCATTTTTGGCCACCATGCTCTTGCAGGTGTCCAAGGAATTTCCCTGAATGGTGTTATCCTCACCAGCCTAGATGTAGTTGCCGAGCATTTTGTTCAGACCTCGGTGGTTGTTTCCTGGACCCCGGATCACGATGGGACCCCAGGGAACGATTTTGCTGCAGGCTGGTCAAACTGGATACTGGAAAGTTGCCTCTTGAGATCAATATTCTGGCATTGGGCCTTTGATCGGTATTATGCTGTCAAGTTTCTAAAGATGTGAAATATGGAGCGGTATAGTCTGATTTTGCCAAACAAACTATGGGTGATAAAGGAGACTATAAATTTGTAGAGGTTCTCCATGCAGACATCTCGCAAGGACTCCATTGTTCTTTTGCAGCTCTGCAATGGCTGTACTTGGCTGACTCTTCGCCATCTCCTCTGTCATAAGGATCTGCATCACTGTCGTTGCAGTGCTTGTTTGACAGTGGTCCACATTTTGCTGGATTGTCTTAACCCCACCGCCCTACGGTGGGCTCTTTAATCTTCCTGCCTCACTACCCGTGGAATTAGCAGATGGTGCCCGCAGCATCTGACCAGGTTTTAAGATTTCTTCATGAAGGGTGTTTTTATTACTCTTTCTCTAACGGAGTGTGCCTCATTCTTGTTGGCCTATTTAAGGCTTGGCAGGGTGCCCTTTAGCATCCAGTGTCCTGACTGGACAATGGCTTTCTGGGCTTGACAGTCTACCCCAGCCCTCACCCTGCCTGTTCTTTTGCTCCTCTACCCTTTCTCATGTGTTCTGTCTGAGTTGGTGATCATTCTGTTTTTCTGTGCTTCTCTCACCTTGTCCATGTTGCTAGTCTTTACTGTGTATTGCTGAGTGGGCTGCCTCCGGTAACTGGTGGGGGGTATGTCCCCCATTGCAGTTCCTGTCTTTGAGGGCCTCCAGCTGCTCCCTGGACATGGCAACTCGCATACCTTTCTTTCTTTCCCACCTTTCTTCTCCCTTGTTCCTTTATCTAGGCTTTGTTGACCTTCAATAGACCCTGAGGTTTTCTTTCCTTGGGTTTCATGCATTAGCCACTTCTTTGGTGTGTTGTTTTGTTGTCTTGCCTGCTCCAGGTAGGAGGGACTGATTACATCGTAGTTTGGTCCCTTTAATCCTTAAACCAACCAACCGTTCCCCACCTTCCTGCCCCGCAGCCTCTCGATACTGTGCCTGTTAGCAGTCTAATGACTGCCACACTTCGTCAGGCAGTGCTCCTCTCTTCCCCCGCCTGTACACCACTGTACCTTGGCCCTGTCCCCCCCCCCCCCCCCCCCACCCCCCCCCCCCCCTCCCTGCTGCCCCCTGTGCACTCCAGGTTTACTTGTGCCCCTTCATAGGATTTGTCACTTACAAAAAGCATTTGGGAATGTAAAATGGTGTAAAATGTTTGAAATTCGGAGAAAAATAGAAGTAAGCTATAGAGAAAGATGGTAACTATGCTGCCTTATAAAGACAGTTCATACAAAGTTGTTAACAAAAATGTTGAAAATTTCTTGACTGATTTACTTCAGATTTTTACATGTTACTCTAACAAATGGTCGGAGGGACATAGGCTACGTATTTTATATATGGTATGTAAATATATATGTATCTGAAAAGCGGAAATGTTTTTGGCAAAAACTCTTGAAAAGTTCTTGACTGGTTTACTACAGATTTTTGCACATACTCTAATAAACATTTAGACAAACAAAGGCTATATACATTTTTAGCAAGTGTGTGTGTGTGTGTGTGTGTGTGTGTGTGTGTGTGTGTGTGTGTAAAAGTTGTTAGCAAAAATTTCAAAATGTCCATGACCAAATTATTTCAAATTTGTACATGATACTCCAATAAACATTCAGATGGACATAGACCATAGTTCTCTCTCTCTCTCTCTCTCTCTCTCTCTCTCTCTCTCTTTAATAGTAATGTAGAGGTTTTCTGGTGTATTAAACAAAGATGAGGTGACTTACCGAACGAAAGCGCTGGCAGGTCGATAGACACACAAACATACACACAAAATTCAAGCTTTCGCAACAAACTGTTGCCTCATCAGGAAAGAGGGAAGGAGGGGGGAAGACGAAAGGAAGTGGGTTTTAAGGGAGAGGGTAAGGAGTCATTCCAATCCCGGGAGCGGAAAGACTTACCTTAGTGTGCGAGTGTATACCTGTCCTTTTTTCCCCCTAAGGTAAGTCTTTCCGCTCCCGGGATTGGAATGACTCCTTACCCTCTACCTTAAAACCCACTTCCTTTCGTCTTCCCCCCTCCTTCCCCCTTTCCTGATGAGGCAACAGTTTGTTGCGAAAGCTTGAATTTTGTGTGTATGTTTGTGTTTGTTTGTGTGTCTATCGACCTGCCAGCGCTTTCGTTTGGTAAGTCACCTCATCTTTGTTTTTATATATAATTTTTCCCACGTGGAATGTTTCCTTCTATATATATATATATATATATAGACACACACACAACTGGAGGAGAACAAATTCAAGTGTTTGATATGTGGTGTTACAAAATGATCCTGAAAAGTATGTGGGAATATAAGATAATAAATAAGGAATTATCTGCAGAAACTTACAGAATGAGGTACAGGATGATAGGACATGTGTCAAGACAGCAGAGAATGATTTCTGTGGTACTAGAGGGAGATGTAGAAAGTAAAAAGTGCAGGGAAGGCAGATATTTTAAAATATGCAACAAATAATCGAGGACGTTGAGTGTAAGTTCCTGCTCTGAAATGGAGAAGTTGGTGAAGGAGAGAAGCAGTGCAGTACTGAAGAGGTGCTAAGTCACTTTTTAGGTATTTATGTACCTGCATTCTTCTTCAGTAATTTATGATCCCAAGTAAATTGCCACCTGTATACAATCAAGGTGTGTTATTGTATAAATATAAGCAGGTATGATTCTGACAGCCAGAAATCGCCAAAACATGACAGTACAGTTTTTCTTCTCATAGGGTTATGGCTGTTGTTATCCTCTGGTCCTTTCTATCCTATTCTATACTGCACGTTCACACTGCATTTTAAACCACAAAAGTGAGCTGAAGCATATTCCATAATTATAAGATGTGCAGAGTATGACTTCTTCATTTTATTTCTTATTTTTGCAGATCCTGTAGAGAAAGTAGCACTGGCTAGCTCTAATCTCAGTAAGTCTATTCAGTATTGGAATGGCATTTTAGGTCTAAAAAAATATAATGAGACAGGAACATCTGTGCTTCTTGGGTTTGGTGACAACCAAGCAAAATTGGAATTGTTTGACATAGGTAAGTATAATTATACGGCAAGCACACGTGTGTGTGTGTGTGTGTGTGTGTGTGTGTGTGTGTGTGTGTGTGTGTACCATTAGTATTCCGATATATTTATTAATTTTTGAATTATTTCCAGGCAAACCAGTTGAACATAAAACAGCATATGGCAGAATTGCTTTTTCATGTCCATTTGACGAACAACCGAAAATAAATAAGAAAATTGAAGAGACAAATAATACTATTCTAACACCACTTACATCTCTGGATACACCAGGGAAAGCAACAGTAAGAGTAATAATTCTCGCAGATCCTGTAAGTAGTTAACCATAGCTTTGTAACTCAAAATTTACACTATACAAGAACATAAAATTATATATTAAATTTTGTTGTTTACAGGATGGCCATGAAATATGCTTTGTTGATGATGAAGGTTTTAGAGAGCTGTCCAAAGTAGATCCAGAAGGGGAAGCTTTGTTAGATAAATACATAAAGAAGGATCTTGAAAGAATGAAAACAGAGTAAAATATCTAACCAATCTCTGTTAATTACATGATATGTCAGTGGTCCCTAACTTTTCATTGAATAAGAGACTGAAAGCTACTGTGATGGCAATTTCATGAAAGTATTACTCATTTATTTTTCTAAAAATGCTTGAAACGTATTAAGGTGTATTTGTGTTATACATAGCCCAGGTACTCTCATCACATTTATGGATCTGTTTTTGAAAGTGTATGGCTATGCGATTTGTAACTGGTGTTGGTGCAATAGATGTTTTACTGCTATGCAGAAATATTACTTTGTTATTGTATGCAAATTTTACATACAAATTAAAATGTTTGTGAATTTTCAGTGTCATAGCATTATTCCTGTTGAGGTGACATTAAACCTGTAAAATGGTAAAATTTGAGGTACTTAAAATTCATTAATAAAACTAATTATTCGACTGGCCATGTATTTATGGCATTTATCATTATCTTGACACAGTAATAATATGTGAAGTTGATACCAAACATTGTGTGTCTGCGATAACAACCATTTTGCGAACTTAATTTGATAACACCATACAAGTACTTCTACCATACCTACGTATCACATGCTAATCTTGGCATGCTGAGTACTGAAAATCTGTGGAAAATGTAAATTCATACACGAAGCCAGAACAGAATGTACTTCACCTATGTTCAAATAACCATATGGTATGGCATAGAGACTGTCCTATGTATGTTGCAAAGCAGAAGATTTTGAAACAAACTGCTAAATCAAACATATTTTTAATGGCCTCTGGATAGTATTGCGAATGGTGGTTCGAAAAGAGTTACTTTCAAAGTAAATTTCTTTCTAATCAAGATGAATTATGTTACGTGAGAGAAAGTGGGATGAATTTCTAAATCACAGTGTGTTTAAAACTGAACACTTGGAGGACCAGCCACTTACAAGAATTCCAAGCCCAGAAGGCCTGACATTTATGTTATAATTTTAAATTTACTGGCACATTTGTGTGATGTATCTTAAAGTACAACACACACAAAAAAAGATAAATATTACATGTGAAAGCTTAGCTTTTCTTGTAGCTATACTATGTATATTAATGTAAACCGTTAACTTTTCCTCTTCGTGTGTTTGCGGTATGTAACAGTGATCTTGCTATTGGCTGACTATAACACGTGTCCTATGCTCTGAATATCTGCTGTCATCGCCTGGTGAGATCACGTGGCATGAGAGATGACTGGCTTACAAAAGGACATCGCAATCTAGATTTCAACGCTTCGGAAACTAACGCACTGTGTTTGGTGCAATTCGAATTTATACTTTCGTAATACGAAAATATGCAGCATGTATGTTGCTGCACATCAAAGGCCTTTCCAATTCTTTCCTTTTTTGTCATTGAAAGTCTTTCCAAAACTTCTCTCCCCCGTCTTTTTTTTCCGGGAAGTTCTACGCTAGTGTATAAAACGTTAACCATTCAAGGAATTGATAAGTTTTACAGTTAAGAGGGAAAAATCTACAGAATACTTACTGTCACTTAACAAGGAAAAAGTGTATTTTTGCCCGGGAAAAAGCAGATTTTTTTAAACAGCATATCGGGGAAAAATCCGGAATTTTTTTTCCTTTTCCCCGTAAACACCCTGATTACCCTTTTTACAGGGTTTGACTGTGTGTTATGTCTAGTGGATAAGTAAATCAGACTATTCAATTCTTTTCCTGAGATCTTACCCATCGGTTAGAAAGAAATGCAGTATGAATAGTGTTATATTGAAGCTAGGACAACTCGGTTCCATGCTCATTTTGTGGTTTAAAACATGTACTAATGCTCGCCAGCCTATCCAGGCAATGAGACATGGAAGTATTGGAAAAGCAGAAGTATTAATTTTGCCTACTTTCTTGCTACTGTTTAAGTTGTTTCTTCAAATAAATATTACTCCACATTAACTATGTTGGTGCAGACACCGGAATTTTTTTTATTACTACACCCTTATACATTATGTTTTTAAGACGGAAAAAGACCAGTAGATAACTTCAAGGAAGCTAAAAAGATTTTGGCCAGGGGAAACCTTCAAAAAAGTGTTGTCTATAACCAACCAACTTAAATACTTCAATACTGAAGCACACACTTTTTATACTGAACATTTCACTTCAAGGAAACCCCTTTCTTACTGGAATTTAATTTCGAACGGTATTACTCTTTACACAAAACAATTTAAATGGTGCCTCTTTATATTAACTTGGCACTTCATAAGTCTGTAAAAACAGGATAATTGGATTAATCAAACACTAGGAAGGAACCCTGTATAGGTGGAGGATTAGAGTGAAATAACAAGGTGAACCAGTTTCTTTAAAGTTCAAGAATGATTGTTCACTAATAAAACACAGTTTAAATTAATGGTTCATGCTGTACAAAAGTAAAATATCAAAAAAATCTTATCTGGTGGCTGTAGGCTTGGGTGTGGTGAACAGTTATAGTGACTACACTACCCACAGTATGACCTGCAAGTATCTTGCTGTATTGGTTCAATTTCTCTTCTTGGCATTGTTCAGTTTTACATACAGTAGCCAAACAACTCACAGCTATGCTCTAACCCATTTGCAGTCTTCATCTGAGGCATTTTTGTGCAAGTTTGCGGGCAAGCTTTTCCTGCTCCACAAGGGTGTTGCCTCAATCACTGTGCCTACAGGCTGTGTGCCTTACTTCCTGCGCATACTGTAGGTAGCGTGCCAACTCGCCCTTGCCTCCTTTTCCACTCCCCAGAGCCACTTTTGTTTCAAACAAAAGCATACTGGCTTTTACGTATGAGTGTGGTTTGAAATGTTCTCGGCAAGGAATAGAAAAAAGTACTTACATCACTGAAACTTCTTTCATTTTTCAATGTAGCCTCCTTGTAGATTAATGCACTTGGTCCAACGATGTTCCGGAGCCTTGATTCCATCTCGAAAATGAGTTTCCTCCAGTTCTGCAAAATAGTTGACAACTCCGGCTATCAATTCTTCATTTGAAGTGTATCTTTGACCAACAAGAAAAATTTTCAGTTTTGGGAAGGAATGGAAGTCTGAAAGAGCCATATCAGGTGAATAAGGTGGCTGTGGCAGCAATTCATACCTTAATTCATGTTATTTTGTCATAGCGACAGCATATGTGTGCGGGTGCTCATTGTCTTGATGGAAAATGACTTCCTTCCTCGCTAAACCTGTACTTTTTTTCACATATCTTTTGCTGCAATTTGTTCAGGTTGTTAGCATAGTATTTTCCAGTAATTTTTGCCCAGTGAGGAGATAATCTACAAACAGAATTCCCTTCGCATCCCAGAACACTGATGCCATGACCGTTCCCACCTATCTCTGGGGTATAGTAGTGCACTCAAGTTTCATCTGTGGTCACAAACCGACGCAAAAAAATCTTGTTCATTTCTCCTAAAATGGACCAAACATTTTCCAATATGTCCATTCTCATGCATTTTTGATCCAGTGTCAGGAGTTGTGGCACCCATCTTGCAGATAACTTTTTCATTTCTAATTCTTCAGTTAAAATGTGATATGTCCTTTCAGATGAATCTGGCAAGTGTAAGCAATTTCACACACTTTCAAAATCCATGACCATTTTGTGCACTTTTGCAGTGATTTCTGGAGTAGTGACACATATTGGCTGACCGCTGCGTGGATCATCATCTAAGCTCTCCCAACCAATTTAAATTGATTTGTCCACTTGGCAACAGTTGAATATGAGAGAGCAGAGTCCCCAAGTGTATTCTGGAAATCAGAATGAATGTCCTTTGCTTTCATACCTTTCTTTAACGAAATGCTTAATCACTACTCAAATCTCAATTTTTTTCCATCTTCACAAATCGCTACACAGGAACAACAACAGAGCTATGTCACTGTCACAGCTCTCTTCCAAGAGCACTGATGCAGCACGTGTTTACAGGCAACAGTCCAATGAATATCATGTGAACAACTCATTGCGATAGTGCTGGCCTCTCTTGTGATTCCGAGAACATTTCAAACCACCCTCGTAACACCTATTTCTTACATTGTTCCTAAGTGTGACTATTCCTTACAATTATCAAATTTACATCAACATGATCAGTTTATACACACAAATATTTTTAAATACAAAATGTCATCAGAAAATTATTTATTGTAATAAACAATTTAAATAGTTTTTTACATACATTATTCACATACAATGCAAAGAACTTCAACCTCCAATATAGCACACTTTACTTTGCATATGCAAAAATTTTAAGGCACAAATTAGAAAAATATAGATTAACTGTAAACAAATAGTGTTATAATGGCACAGGCTCTGTTCTGTGTCAATAGACAGTGCACCACAAATGGTTGGGAGCCAGTAGGGTTTTGTGACTAACCTGAAGAAAAAAAACAAAAATTAAGACAGAATTTCAGAAACAAATGTCAAGCATACATTGTTTCATGCTCCAGAAAGCCCTTTGTGCTGAAAGTGTAAAATGCAATGAGATCATGAATATTGTGGTGAAGTGTGTAAATTTTGTAAGGTGCCATGGGGTTAACCACCACTAGTTCAAAGGCTTTTTGTACGGCCAGGCAGCAGCCTATGGTGATATTTCTTATCACTGCACATTAAAGTGGCTTAGCAGAGGCAAAGTTCTCACTGTATTTTTCGCAATTTGAGAAGAAGTTGCATTGTTTATGGAAGTGAAAGGAGAGAAGCAACCATCACTCAGCGACGAGACATGCGTAGCGGACCTAGCCTTCCTGACTGACATGACTAGACATTTAAACAGCTTAAATAAGCCACTTCAAGGAAAGAATCTATTAATTGTTGATGTGTGTGACAAAATTAATGCATTTGTGGACAAACTTAATCTATTTGAAAGGCAACTTGGTAGTGGAAACTTAAGTTTTTTCAAGTGTTTTTCATCCCTTTAATTGCCCAAGGAAATTAGTTTTGTTAATTATTAGAAAATTATCATACAACTTCGTCAAAGTCTTGAGGCGAGGATTCAGGACATGTGATGCCCCCAAAATAAGTTAAAACTGTTTAGTACTCCATTTTCAGTTGTATCAGATACTATTCCTTCAGAAAGGCAACTAGAATTAATAGATGCGCAAAATAGCACACTGCTTGACAACAATTATTACAACACCACAAATCTGGTAAGATGGTATCGCGATTTTCATGCAGAAGACCTTCCCAAATTACACAGGAATGCAGCTGACATCCTTGGCTCAACATGTGATAATGAACAACCGTTTTATATAATGAAGAGAGTTAAAACTGCAGGAAAGTCCCAGATGCATAACCCAACATTTAAGACTTCTGTGTCTTGCAGCAGCTCAAGGACTGACACACAATATTTCATTCATTGTGAATAAATGGAAACTTATTTCTCAAACTAAATAAAATATTTGTACATTTTCCTTATATTAATGTTTTTTGTTAATTGTAATCAATCGTCATATATTACCTTTTAAATTGTCTCCTCCCCTAGCCAGTATCTTGCGCATAGTGCTGCACGAAAGCTTGTTGCCCAGCCATGTCCACCTGTGACATTGCATGCACATGTGCAAGCTGTAAGCTGTTTATTCACTCCTGCCCGCCAGTGCTCTTGGGCACCCAGCTGCTCACAGCTGAGCTCCCAAGCTGTAACAGCCTGCCCTAGGGGCTCCCACTAACTAGCAAATGCCTCTCCCCATGTGCTTCTTTGGACCCTTTTGAAGGAGCAGACACTTGTCCACTCCCAGGGTGAATGGATGAAACCAGACTCTCCACCTCATGCAACGAGAGAGCTTTACAACCCACCACTCTGCAGTATGTGTGGATCCCCCACATTGAGTACTCTGTAAGGTGTCTCAGTAGCAGAAGCTGTGAGCAAAACGAGAAACCTGAGATGCTTCCTGTGATGCACCATATTCTCAGCTGCAGCTACATCCTGAAGTGGTAGCCTGCAGACAGTTGACTGCGGACAACGCCATCTTCACCTGTTCATGAAATGCAGCCTGCTGCTCCTGCGGCTGCACACAGCATGCACACACCCTACGTGAGACTATATGTCCTAAATACACAAAACTGCAATGAATTTAAGAATTAAACTATATTAATACACAGGAAAAGCTAACTATGTAATTTGCTACTGTCTTGGTGTGTCACAGACGCTAGTGCACGATACACCACAGATACTACCTCGCAACTGGTAATGTTATAGAGAAAGGATAGTGCATCAACACCATTATGACTGCCTCACAAGTGATAATGTTATGGAGAACTCAGGTGAAGTCGTCTGGGTTGTTGGGCCGCATCATGTTTCTGCTGTATGATAGATGTTTTGGCCCTTCTGCTGGGATCCTTTTCAGGACCTTGTGATGTCCACGGTAGATAACATCATAACGTCATTTATTTACTGCAGTATCATTGATAAATTTTCTGATTGTGTGTAAGGAAGTGTATTTAAATACAGAAAAAGTTTGCTGGCATATTTATAAAATCAAACAAATTCACTTCCGAATGGAGAGTGCTCTTATACACAATAACAGTGAATATTAAAGAACATATGTCCACTAAATAAATAAGAAAGCCATAGAATCTTATAGAAAAGATGAAGGTGAATAAAATATATGCAGAAAGCAGGACACCCAGCAACTCTTCAGATCTCATTACACAACTCTATCTACTACTATAAAGTTGTCAAATGTCCCATTGAGTATATGTCTTGGTCCTATAATCTCCTGAAAGTTTTAGTGAAATTGTCATTAACTGACAGACCTTACCAAAACAAAGCATTTTTGATAAATCTACAATCTGCTGGCTTCTTGAAATGACATACTTTTGTAACATATATGTTATAATACAAAAATCATGGAATATGGAAAGCTTTTACCTATCGTTATGTCATTTTCTGTCATTTGATATAGCAAATCCTTCCAAGCGCACTGTATTTTTGATAGCTCCTCAATTTGTCAAGGTTTTGAAACAATATATTTATGGCATGTAATTGATAATATAAAAACCAACAGATACGGGCTTCAACTGCAAATACTGTAATCTAATATATCTCCTAAGTTCGGATTGTGATTTAGAAAGCACCCATGCATTTTATTTGCCACATTCCTTTCCAAGAAGCAAAAATCTGATGTGTCTATGACTGAACTTCGCAGTAGTAAGTGGTTTGGATTGTGAAAGTCTACATTGTGAGATTACAAAACTTAATCAATGCTACATCCATGGGCACTTTAGCGTCTCCTTTGATGACAGCTGTTAAGAGAATTGCTATCTTTTCTTGGTCTGGAAAATTATTATTGAAATTTGTGGCTTACAGTGCAAAAATTGCAAGCCTCTCGAGCAACAACTGAAAGAAGTTGTCAAATTTTATTGGACTATAGAGTGTGAAGACATTTTTTGTGCATTTGAAGGAGCTACTATTGCCTTAACCCCATTCTCATGTGTTCAGACTATCCTCTTTATCTTCTCATGTGATGCCAACAATTTCCCAGTTTAAATGTGTGTCCTTACAGGAAGTAAATGAAATGGAACATGAAGTCGTATGTGTGTCCCATCCACTGATAAAGCCAAAAAGAATTAGTGCACAACAGAGAAGGAATTATTGAGTGTGATATTCAGAACAATCTGCATCCATTTCTATCTTTATGGCAGGCATTTCTGTATAATGAATGACCATTCGACTTTGAGGTGGCTTCTTTTAGAGCCTAAACTAGGAAAAGCACAGGTGGTGTAAGCTAGACAATATCGACACTGCAACCAGTAAGTGAAAAAACAGTAGAAAATGTGCAGTGGGAGGATGAGCAACGTACCGGTAACAATTTGCAACACAACCCCAATTCAGCACACACAATGGAGTTGTCATGCATACACAAATGATTCAATGAATATAAGAAAATAATGGTAGGTACTACTGTAGTATACAATATTCAAGTCAACAAACACTGTTATGATCATCAGTGTTGTGACCTAATGATCTGAAGAATTTTTGAATGTACTATAAATTGGCTGCATGATCCCAATGGAACATCCCTAGCAATAGTTGAGCAGTAATCTCTCAAAATAGGAGGTGTATACTTCCCTGCATTCCACTTCTCCGTGACTGCAATAGCCTGATAAATCACTTGCCATGTTCTGGAATTTTCAGGGAAGAAGTTGAGGTCGACATGAAGAAAGTGTGTTTCAGCGACATGTTACAGCCAAGCATTTCATAAAATGATGTATGTTTACTTGCAGGGTCCTTATGATTTTGTAGTCTTTATTTCCTAAGAAACGTGAAAAAAAACATTTAAAATTTTCCTGTGGAGACTTCTCACCACCACGTAACATCTCACCAAATTGCTTATTTCTGAAAAGCCCTCAAAGATGCGGGACAGTGATGAAACACTTTTTGACTTTTGATTCACTCAGTCATGGGAATGATTCCTTCAAGTGCTTATAGGCCTTGCCTTTGTGATTAATTTTCTTTTCAAAATGTTTCATGAGTTATGTAAAAATGACTTTAAAACACAACGTAAGGACAAATTATGATCACTATCGCCTATAATTCTAAATGAAGTAAGGTATTGAACTGGTGTGACCTGAGCGTTGAAAAATATTTTTACAACAATGTTTCATTCTCTTCTTGTGTAATAATTATGCACATACTAGCAGTAAATTTTCTGTTTTCGTATATGGATGAAAATCTTTGTAAAACAATAACCAGAGCTTAGTTTCAATTTTCTTTGTGATATTCATTGTCCGCACAACAAAACTGATAAGAATTAGCTAGCTTCATACAATTTACAGTTTCACTGGTGCATGGTGTTGTTAGCCCACAACCATTCAGGTAAAAACGAGCACCAAAGGCCTACAGGCATACATTGGGATACAACTTGTTTGCAAGGCTGCAGCTACAAACGCCATTACATAGAGCCGTACCTTATAGATTTTGCCATCTGAGGGAAATAATTACATTTATGGACTCAAAGGATATTCCTAGTAACCGCAGAACGTAAACACCATACCACTTTCACCCTAACGAAGTACGCATATTGCTAACCCAAACAAATCAAAATTTTCCCTTCCATAGCTTCCTACATGAACAACATATTTTTTGAGCTTACACTATTCCTTGGTGATTGGTACTCAACACAAAGCCTTTGGTATGTCCTTGTAAGTTAGTTGCAGTATTTCCAGAAGACAGGTCAATGCAGGTTGTACATCACCACTGAAGAGACAACAACAGCAGTCACAGGCATTACTGAAGGATGACTGGTCAGATGACATTACAGTTAAATGGAATAGTGCTTAATGGGACTGACTGTAACATACAAGGCCCTGCCTATCACCCACTATTATTGGAAATATCCAGATGTATGTATCCTTACCAGTAGTCTACCTGCCTGAACAGTAGTTTGAAATCCTAACATCTGCCAACCAAACCTACCTAAATATTACTATTGACTACCAGGCATTACTCAACCAACTATTTACTGCTCAGTGTGACTAGATTAGTGTAGCACACCTAACACAATATGTCAAACAGTTTCCTGAAACTGATTGATACACACTGTATGCTTATCGTCGCGTCTTCCTCCTCACCATAGATTGTGTCACCCTCGTTGCACAAACAACAATCTGCAAAGGATAGATTGCTGTTCACCAGATAGAGAAGCCCTTGAGTCGCTGACAAGCGCAGTGAATAGACTATTAAACATTTCAAATTTTGGGCAGAAAAGACTTCCTTGAGAAGTAAAACACACACACACACACACACACACACACACACACACACACACGCGCGCGCGCGCGCGGCTGAGGTCCGACTGCAGATGGTGTCTGCATCTGTTATGTGCAGCAATCTGGGGTGTGTGGTCGGTGAAAGAAAGGGGCGTGAGGTGGAGAATGGGAAGGATGGCAGGGTAGTGGTTGGGGAAGATGATGTGCTGTTGTGGTTGAGGTAGCATGCAGAGATGTGCTCCCTGCCGCCGTTGGATAAGCAGCTGCAGCAGCAAGTCGTATACTCCTAGCTCACTCATTTGTTTTATAGTTTAATTCTTAATTTTTTGCGTGTTTTTGGTACTTGCATTGTTTAATTCATAAATTTCGAGCGTATTATAGTATTTGAGAGTTGTAGCATCGCGTTTTAGTACCTGAATAGTGTAAATTCGCGTAGTCGTTTGTCTACTGTTTTGTTTTGAACGGCCAGTGTCGGTTGGTCGCAGTCAGTGTGCTCCCTGCCGCCGTTGGATAAGCAGCTGAGCAGCAAGTCGTATACTCCTAGCTCACTCATTTGTTACATAGTTTAATTCTTAATTTCTTTGCGTATTTTTGGTTCTTTCATTGTTTAATTCATAAATTTCGGGCGTATTATAGTATTTGAGAGTGTAGCATCGTGTTTTAGTACCTGAATAGTGTAATTTCGCTTAGTCTCCTTCCGCCGCCGAGCAGTGTCAGCAGTGCGCAAGTAGCAGCATTACTGCATTTACTAGGCAATCTTGTATTTTAATAACCGTTTAAATTTTGTCGATTTGTTTGCGCTCTCTGTAGATTAGTTCAGACGTTCTTAGCAAAACAGCTTTTAGCATGGATAGGGACTGCAACTGCTGTGTTCGGATGCAGGCTGAGTTGGCATCCCTTCGCTCCCAGCTTCAGGCAGTGTTGGCTACGGTCACACAGCTTGAGGCTGTTGCCAATGGGCATCACTGTGGGGGTCGGGATGGGGGTTTGTCGGGGACGGCCAGCTCGTCCCACGCATCCCCTGATCGGACTACGACTGTGGTTGCCCGGGATACTGCCCGCATTGAGGCTGATCCCTCACCTGTGGTAGAGTGGGAGGTCGTTTCAAGGTGTGGCAGGGGGCGAAAGACATTCCGGAGGGCTGAACGGAAAGCCTCTCCAGTTTGTCTGACGAACCGGTTTCAGGCTCTGTCTCAGGCTGATACTGATCTTCGGCCTGACATGGCTGCTTGTCCTGTTCCAGAGGTTGCCCCTCAGTCTGCAAGATCCGGGCAGTCGCAGAGGGTGGGCTTACTGGTAGTTGGGAGCTCCAACGTCAGGCGCGTAATGGGGCCCCTTAGGGAAATGGCAGCAAGAGAGGGGAAGAAAACCAATGTGCACTCCGTGTGCATACCGGGGGGAGTCATTCCAGATGTGGAAAGGGTCCTTCCGGATGCCATGAAGGGTACAGGGTGCACCCATCTGCAGGTGGTCGCTCATGTCGGCACCAATGATGTGTGTCGCTACGGATCGGAGGAAATCCTCTCTGGCTTCCGGCGGCTATCTGATTTGGTGAAGACTGCCAGTCTCGCTAGCGGGATGAAAGCAGAGCTCACCATCTGCAGCATCGTCGACAGGACTGACTGCGGACCTTTGGTACAGAGCCGAGTGGAGGGTCTGAATCAGAGGCTGAGACGGTTCTGCGACCATGTGGGCTGCAGATTCCTCGACTTGCGCCATAGGGTGGTGGGGTTTCGGGTTCCGCTGGATAGGTCAGGAGTCCACTACACGCAACAAGCGGCTACACGGGTAGCAGGGGTTGTGTGGCGTGGGCTGGGCGGTTTTTTAGGTTAGATGGCCTTGGGCAAGTACAGAAAGGGCAACAGCCTCAACGGGTGCGGGGCAAAGTCAGGACATGCGGGGACCAAGCAGCAATCGGTATTGTAATTGTCAACTGTCGAAGCTGCGTTGGTAAAGTACCGGAACTTCAAGCGCTGATAGAAAGCACCGAAGCTGAAATCGTTATAGGTACAGAAAGCTGGCTTAAGCCAGAGATAAATTCTGCCGAAATTTTTACAAAGGTACAGACGGTGTTTAGGAAGGATAGATTGTATGCAACCGGTGGTGGAGTGTTCATCGCTGTTAGTAGTAGTTTATCCTGTAGTGAAGTAGAAGTGGATAGTTCCTGTGAATTATTATGGGTGGAGGTTACACTAAACAACCGAACTAGGTTAATAATTGGCTCCTTTTACCGACCTCCCGACTCAGCAGCATTAGTGGCAGAACAACTGAGAGAAAATTTGGAATACATTTCACATAAATTTTCTCAGCATGTTATAGTCTTAGGTGGAGATTTCAATTTACCAGATATAGACTGGGACACTCAGATGTTTAGGACGGGTGGTAGGGACAGAGCAGCGAGTGATATTATACTGAGTGCACTATCCGAAAATTACCTCGAGCAATTAAACAGAGAACCGACTCGTGGAGATAACATATTGGACCTACTGATAACAAACAGACCCGAACTTTTCGAATCTGTATGTACAGAACAGGGAATCAGTGATCATAAGGCCGTTGCAGCATCCCTGAATATGGAAGTTAATAGGAATATAAAAAAAGGGAGGAAGGTTTATCTGTTTAGCAAGAGTAATAGAAGGCAGATTTCAGACTACCTAACAGATCAAAACGAAAATTTCTGTTCCGACACTGACAATGTTGAGTGTTTATGGAAAAAGTTCAAGGCAATCGTAAAATGCGTTTTAGACAGGTACGTGCCGAGTAAAACTGTGAGGGACGGGAAAAACCCACCGTGGTACAACAACAAAGTTAGAAAACTACTGCGAAAGCAAAGAGAGCTCCACTCCAAGTTTAAACGCAGCCAAAACCTCTCAGACAAACAGAAGCTAAACGATGTCAAAGTTAGCGTAAGGAGGGCTATGCGTGAAGCGTTCATTGAATTCGAAAGTAAAATTCTATGTACCGACTTGACAGAAAATCCTAGGAAGTTCTGGTCTTACGTTAAATCAGTAAGTGGCTCGAAACAGCATATCCAGACACTACGGGATGATGATGGCATTGAAACAGAGGATGACACGCGTAAAGCTGAAATACTAAACACCTTTTTCCAAAGCTGTTTCACAGAGGAAGACCGCACTGCAGTTCCTTCTCTAAATCCTCGCACAATCGAAAAAATGGCTGACATCGAAATAAGTGTCCAAGGAATAGAAAAGCAACTGGAATCACTCAATAGAGGAAAGTCCACTGGACCTGACGGGATACCAATTCGATTCTACACAGAGTACGCGAAAGAACTTGCCCCCCTTCTAACAGCCGTGTACCGCAAGTCTCTAGAGGAACGGAGGGTTCCAAATGATTGGAAAAGAGCACAGATAGTCCCAGTCTTCAAGAAGGGTCATCGGGCAGATGCGCAAAACTATAGACCTATATCTCTTACGTCGATCTCTTGTAGAATTTTAGAACATGTTTTTTGCTCGCGTATCATGTCATTTCTGGAAACCCAGAATCTACTATGTGGGAATCAACATGGATTCCGGAAACAGCGATCGTGTGAGACCCAACTCGCTTTATTTGTTCATGAGACCCAGAAAATATTAGATACAGGCTCCCAGGTAGATGCTATTTTTCTTGACTTCCGGAAGGCGTTCGATACAGTTCCGCACTGTCGCCTGATAAAAAAAGTAAGAGCCTACGGAATATCAGACCAGCTGTGTGGCTGGATTGAAGAGTTTTTAGCAAACAGAACACAGCATGTTGTTATCAATGGAGAGACGTCTACAGACGTTAAAGTAACCTCTGGCGTGCCACAGGGGAGTGTTATGGGACCATTGCTTTTCACAATATATATAAATGACTTAGTAGATGGTGTCGGAAGTTCCATGCGGCTTTTCGCGGATGATGCTGTAGTATACAGAGAAGTTGCTGCATTAGAAAATTGTAGCGAAATACAGGAAGATCTGCAGCGGATAGGCACTTGGTGCAGGGAGTGGCAACTGACCCTTAACATAGACAAATGTAATGTATTGCGAATACATAGAAAGAAGGATCCTTTATTGTATGATTATATGATAGCGGAACAAACACTGGTAGCAGTTACTTCTGTAAAATATCTGGGAGTATGCGTACGGAACGATTTGAAGTGGAATGATCATATAAAACTAATTGTTGGTAAGGCGGGTACCAGGTTGAGATTCATTGGGAGAGTGCTTAGAAAATGTAGTCCATCAACAAAGGAGGTGGCTTACAAAACACTCGTTCGACCTATACTTGAGTATTGCTCATCAGTGTGGGATCCGTACCAGGTCGGGTTGACGGAGGAGATAGAGAAGATCCAAAGAAGAGCGGCGCGTTTCGTCACTGGGTTATTTGGTAACCGTGATAGCGTTACGGAGATGTTTAATAAACTCAAGTGGCAGACTCTGCAAGAGAGGCGCTCTGCATCGCGGTGTAGCTTGCTCGCCAGGTTTCGAGAGGGTGCGTTTCTGGATGAGGTATCGAATATATTGCTTCCCCCTACTTATACCTCCCGAGGAGATCACGAATGTAAAATTAGAGAGATTAGAGCGCGCACGGAGGCTTTCAGACAGTCGTTCTTCCCGCGAACCATACGCGACTGGAACAGGAAAGGGAGGTAATGACATTGGCACGTAAAGTGCCCTCCGCCACACACCGTTGGGTGGCTTGCGGAGTATCAATGTAGATGTAGATGTAGATGTAGATGTGGTAGGCCAGGATGGACTCCTAGGAAGCTGTGAGGAAGGGGGAGGGAGATGTGAGAGTAGACATATAGAGAAGGGAAAAGACTGTAGGTGTGTTGGTGGAATTGAAGGTGTGTATAGTGCTAGAGTTTGAGCAGGGGACAGTGACTAACAAAGACTGAGGCCAGTAGAGCTATGGCTTGCAGGGAGCGTTACCACTTGCACAACTCAGAAAAGCTGGTAGGGAAGATCCAGATGGCACCTGCTGTGAAGCAGTGATTGAAGTGATGCACATTGTGTTGGGCAGCTTGTTCAGCATCTGGGTGGTCCAGTTGTCTCTTCACCACAGCTCAGCAGCGGCCATTCATGTGGTCAAACAGCTTGTTAGTTGGGTCACACCCACATAGGAAGCAACACAGTGGTTGCAGCTTAGTCTGATCACATGACTGGTGTCACAGATAGCCCTGCCTTTCTTAGAATAGGAGATGTCTGTGACAGGACTGGAGTAGGTGGTAGAGGGAACACGTTTGGGATATTTCGTGCATGTATGTCTGTAGCATCTAGATACAGTATATGAGTTACGACATAGAGGGTGGGAGCAGGGATGGAGTAGGGATAGACAAGGATATTGCATAGGTTCAGTGGATGGTGGAATACTGCTGTAGGAAGAGTGGGAAGGACAGTTTGTAGTATATTCCTCATTTCAGGACACAACTAGAGGTAGCTGCTCCCATGGTGGAGTAAGTGAAGCAGTTGCTCCAGTCCTGTGTGATACTGAGTCACAAGGACAGTGCTCTTTATGTGGTCGGACAGTGGTGTGTGGGAGGTGGTAGGTGACTGGAAAGCCAAGGCATGGCAGATCTGTTTCTGGATAAAATGGGAGGGTAATGATAGTCTGTGGAGGCCTCAGTGAGAACCTTGGTATATTTGGAGAGGGGTGCTTGTCACTACAGATGCGACAGCCACATGTGGCTAGGTTGTATGGAAGTGACTTCTTCATGTGAAATGGGTGGCAGTTGTCAAAATAGAGGTATTGTTGGTGCTTGATAGATCTGATGTGGACAGAGGTACTGGTGTAACCATCATTGATGAGAAAGTCAACATAGAGGAATATGCATCTTGGGTTGAGGAGGATCAGGTAAAGTGAATGGGGGAAAGGAGTTACAGTTCTGGAGGGGTGTGGGTAGGGTGTCCTCACCCTTGTTCCAGATCATGAATATGTCGTCAATGAATCTGAAGCAGATGAAAGGTTTGGGATTCTGGGTAGTTAAGAAAGGATTCAACTAGATGGCCCACGAATAGGTTGGCATAGGATTGTGCCATGTGGATGCCCATTGCTGTACCATGGATTTATTTGTATATGATGACTTCGAAGGAGAAGTAATTTTGGGTGAGATTGTACATTGGTTTCCAAAATTAAAGCAACAAACAGAAGTTTTGCAAGTTTTCATTTATTTTGCCAAAAAATAGTATAAACAGGTGATAGCAAAGTAGAAACAATGCAAAGAATACAGATCATAAACAACTGCAACATGCAGAACAGTAGACGAAAATGTTCTTAGTTTTTTCTAACTTAACAGATTTGCACACACTTTCCAACAACTGCTTAATGTGCTCGCTATTGGGTGTGACCACCTCTGGCAGCAATAGAGGCCTGACAATGATGGAACATGCTGTGAATAAAGTTATCAATGTCATATTGAGGCAATAACGTCCATTCTTCCTGCAGAGCTGCTCGAAAATTTTGTAGAATGTTTCATGGATTACGTACCTGACGTCACGCTCAGCGCGTTTTGTGATTGGCGGCACGGACCTGCAGTGTGGCACGCGGCAGCGGCGGCTGTTCGACATGGGCAAACTGCGACGCAGAGCCGTGTATGCCGCGCCGCGGACGGCGTTTCCACGGCAAACAAGGGCCTACCGCGCGGTATTATTTGTTTACAACTGGGCTATGCTCAAGGCGAAGTGCTGTACTTAGGGTATCGTCGTCTCTAGACACATAAAAGTAAAATTCTTCCTTGTTACAACCACTCATCTTATCGTTTGCACATTTGACATATAAGAAAAAATACAAACAAAAATTTTCCTAATGAACTAACAACATAAATTCTGGAACGTGACTTTCCAGCATCCTAAATCTAATGTTATTATCCAAATATACACCCCTTCTTCAGTATATAAACGTTCTTAGGTCTTCGTATTGGGCAAAGGCCCTTGTCTTTACCTGCATTTGTGGGTACCAATCTGTATGGTCCCGGGTACGGGATTTTAGTGATCATGTATGGTCCAGTGTATAGTAGTTGCCACTTACTGTTCAGTTTATCCAATTTCTGTGGATTTGGGATGTGTTCTAAGCAACACCTTTTGACCTATATAAAATTGTGTTGGTTCAAATGGCTCTGAGCACTATGGGACTTAACATCTATGGTCATCAGTCCCCTAGAACTTAGAACTACTTAAACCTAACTAACCTAAGGACAGCACACAACACCCAGCCATCACGAGGCAGAGAAAATCCCTGACCCTGCCGGGAATCGAACCCGGGAACCTGGGCGTGGGAAGCGAGAACGCTACCGCACGACCACGAGATGCGGGCAAAATTGTGTTGTATGTACGTGTTTGCTTTCCTATATTTAGCCCAGGTTTCAAAGTTAATTACTGCTTGTCATATTTTTTCCTCTAGTGATAATTGCTGTATTGGTATCTTGGGCAAAGGTTTCTCCCACTCGTCTACTTGTTTACAACTGAACATCAGCTCATTTGGTGTAAATCCGGTTAATGTATGGGGAAGGTTGTTAACAAGGGAGTGACATATTCAGTCCACTTAGTATTTTTATGAGGTATATAGGTTTTCACAAACCCGTTGAATTCCTTAAGTTCTGCTCGCTGTTCTTGAGACAAGCACTTTGATTCACTTACCTTTGTGTTTATGGTTCAAATGGCTCTGAGCACTATGGGACTCAACTGCTGAGGTCATTAGTCCCCTAGAACTTAGAACTAGTTAAACCTTACTAACCTAAGGACATCACAAACATCCATGCCCGAGGCAGGATTCGAACCTGCGACCATAGCGGTCTTGCGGTTCCAGACTGCAGCGCCTTTAACCGCACGGCCACTTCGGCTGGCTATTGTGTTTATGTTTACCTCTTCTGTTGCCGACTGTTCATTATTGTATGGGCTGATAAACATAACTATGGGATTTACCAATTGAACCACAAAGCCGTGAGTGACTTCAGTTTTACGTCTATTAGTACTTCCCCTTATTAGGTCTATTCCAAATAATTGGTTATTTACAGTGAAATGTCATTGGCCATTTCCTACATGAATTTGTGCTTGGTATGTCCAGAATGCATCCATACCGATTAAACAATCAACTATTAATTTCTCTACGATCAAAAATTTGCATTGTACAGAAA